>NC_049246.1:45347572-46667572 GCF_011100685.1 Canis lupus familiaris | reverse complement strand
AGGAGAGGGGTGACTTGGGACCATGTCATGGGAATTCTGGGTCTTGCTCCATCCTGGGAGCGCTGGTTTTTTCCTTCCAGAGGCTGGAACAAAGCACGTGTGCAAGGCTTCAAGGCTCTTAACCAGGATGTTCCTTCTCAGGAGGGGTGGCCTCTGCATGTTTAGGACGTCAAACCTTGGCTTCCGCACAATTTCCATGCGTTGGGGCCTGGGGACCACACCGGCCTCCCCAACTCGGCCCCTGGTTCCCAGCCCAGCCAGTCCCTGGGCCCGGGAGAGCTGCCCCCACGTGGAGGGCCACAGTTGGGGGTCCCTCACCTCCCCGCCCCCCCAGGGCTTGCAGAAGAGGCAACAAGGCGCATGGAGGTTGTGCAGCTGGGGTGACTTCATGTCCCCACTCACAGCCCCGTGGACGGGCGCGCGGCCCGAGGAGGCCGAGGCAGCCCCAGAGCCTCCAAGGGGCAATTCTGCATGCACCCCACGACTTCACCCTTTTAGAGTTGGCAGTGACCCCGGTGGTTACAGTTTGGGGTGGAAATGGTGGGTGGGGGACTGGGAAAACAGTTCTCCTTTTGGTTTGAATTGATCTGTGCTCCCGCCCACCAGAAATTTTTACAATAAGCATATTTCTTTTTTAATAGGAAACTGCACGTGGATGGAGTCTTAAACACGAGGCAGGTGTTATGGGGGATTACTGTCATCTAGAGCAGGAGCCTACAGTTCTAGAACTGTCATTCCGGCTGGAAGCCGTCGGGGTGGAGCTCGTCCATCAGGGAGCTGGTGCCCCCTTTCCGGCCGGGCCCCGGCCGGGCTGCTCGCCAGCAAAGCTTCCTCTCGGCCCGTCTCATATTTAAACTGTGCTTGTGAGACTTACAGTACTTCGCACACCTCATGCCCACCCTGTGACTTCGGGACCTGCGCATTATTTTTCTCATTTTACAGTTGAGGAAACTGAGACCCAAAGAGATTAAGTGACTTGCCGGCACCAAGATATAAAGCAAGTGCCAGAGGCAGGATTTGAGATAAAAATCCTGTGTGTTCCCTCCTGTATCTGGACCTTACACACTCGTCTACCTGCTTCCACAAGAGCAGGGCTGCCTAGATGGGCTTTGTGTAGTAGCATCTGTACCAGGAGATGCGGTCTAAATATTTTGCATCTCTGACGATGTGTCTCCCACCTGCCTTCGCTCTGTTCCCGGGGGTGGGGGGGTGGGGTGGGGTGGGGGTATTGAGGCCTGTGCACTCCTTCCACCACTATACTTTGCATCTGGAGGCTTCCTCCTCCTGAGAGCATTTGCATGGAGGAGAGTTTTGAACTTTAAGATCCAAAGGAAAGAGTCTCAGAGATGGTGACATTCCAGGGCGGAGACAGGCGGGTGTTACGGGTAGGGACAGGGCCCAGAGCTTCGGTTACCCGGAGAGTCAGTCATACTACCGTCACATGGTGCTGTTGTTACAGGCATTCACTCAGCCAGTTAAAACATATTTATTTATTAAAAAATTTTTTTTCAATTGGAGTTCAATTTGCCAACATTTAGCATAACACCCACCGCTCATCCTGCCAAGTGCCCCCCTCAGTGCCCATCACCCAGTCACCCCCACCCCCCACCCACCTCCCCTTCCACCACCCCTTGTTCGTTTCCCAGAGTTAGGAGTCTCTCATGTAAAACATATTTATTAACGGCCTGCCATGGGTTGATACCAAGATTCCATTTCACATATGAATCGGTTCATTGAATAGCAGTTCACGTTCACAATAGATGGGTAGGGGGGCTTTTCCAGGGTGTACCTCGTGTTCTGGTGATGTCCTGATTGACCAGAGCTGTGCTGCTTTCCCGCAGGCCTGGTGAGGCGACGGGCCGTTCCAGTTTGCCTGGTGGTGTGGGGTTCCTCGAACGCCGGACTTTCCGTACAGTAGCTAGAAAGATCCGGGCAACTGAGGGTGGGTGGTCAGCCTGTGACAGAAGCACAGCTCGGGCCGAGAGGCCTCCTCACTCCTGAGACCGTCTTTTTCAGGGCCTCCGAGAATTAGCTGACTTTAAATGCCTTCTTTAAATGGATCGTGGTTGCTCTTTACTCTGGAAGTATTTATGTGCGTGAGAAATGTTTCGGATTAAACAAAGAACCAACCAAAAATAGATCCCAAGATTGCTTGCCTATGAAGTTCAGATGACAGTTTGAAACAAATGGTCCCTTCCAGCGGTTACGGATTGTACTGGGTAGAGCGGTGTTCCCCCTAAATTCATGTCTACTGGAAGCTGTGAGCGTGACCTTCTTCGGAGATAGGCTCTGCAGACGTGACTGGGCCAAGAGGAGGTTCTCCTGGAGGAGCGCGGGCGCTAAATCCAACGTGAGTGTGGTCCTTCCAAGACCAGGGCCATTCCGACGCCAACAGGAGGGAAAGCCACGCAGAGATGGAGACAGTTTGAAGTGACACCTGTACAGGGTCAAGGACTGCCAGGACCACCAGCACCATCAGAAGCTGGAAGGGGTGAGAAAGGACCCTCCTCTAGAGCCTTCGGAGGGAGCGTGGCCTGGCGACACCTTGACTGCGGCTTCTCCCCTCCTGAGCTGTGACAGCATACATTCCTCTCGTTCTAAGTCACTCAGTGTGTGGTCATTTGTTACAGAGGCTCTGGGAAACTAACACGAATCAGGTTTTTTTTTTTTTTTTTTTTTTTTTTTTAAAGTGAAAAATTGCTATGTGGGTAATTTGAAGAGGGACTCGTTGCTGTTCCTAATGAGAAAATGTTCCCCTTAGTGTTATGCTCATCACCCTCGCAGATGCTCCCAATGACCGTGGCGTGCATTTTGCGGTATTAATAGTTGTTTCCTTGTCTCTTCTTCTTAATTTTGGCCTCTTCAAAGCCTAACAATGGGTCCGATCAACAATTTATTCTTTCTTTTGTTTTGCAAGATTCATGAACATGTTGTTCTCACACATCTGGGTGGTGGGGCTGACACAAAAATTTACGCTTAATAATATTCCTTGGATAAATAAATGACTGTCAGATGCAGGCTTTTTTTCCTTCTCTTGAGCAATCTATGATCATGGAAGCATTATTTTAATCTTATCTATGCCACAGAGGATAAATGACCTTATTTTAAGATAGATACTGACTTACTCTGGATACAGAAAATTGGAATTAGGATGCCAAACTTTTTTTTTTTTTTTAAGATTTATTTATTCATGAGAGACACACAGAGAGAGGCAGAGACACAGGCAGAGGGAGAAGCAGATTCCCTGTGGGGAGCCTGATGCGGGACTTGATACCAGGGCCCCAAGATCAGGTCCGGAGCTGAAGGCAGACGCTCGACCACGGAGCCACCCAGGTGCCCCTACTCAGCATCTTTCAATGGAGTCTATGCTTTCATCAGTCTCTTTTTGGTCTATCCTCATTCAATACAGTGGTTAGAAAGCTGAAATTCAGGGTAAAGGGAATTTTATTGTTTAGGAAAGAAAGGGAAGCACTTTCTGCACTTTTCTAAAAAGAAAGGAAAGTCACTTTCTGCCTTTGACACCGAAACAGAGTTTTGTTACTTATTGCCCAGTAAAGAAACTTAAATTCTGTTTAAAAACAACAACCAACTAATCTCGTTTAATAATGTTCTTGGCGAGGGGTGGGGGGCAGGGACAGGAGTGGTTCCAGCCAGGAATTCTTACTTTCATATCTGTATATTGCTTGAATTTTCTAAAGCAAGTCTGTATTACTTTTGTGATCAGGAAAAGCAATAAAGAGAAATTATTTCCTTGAGGGTAAAAATGTTGGGAGGGAATGGGCCCTTTTAGAAAACAATTTCTGGGAAGCTTTATGAAATTTCAGGTGAGCTTTTGTTGCTAAGGAGTTGCTAAGGAACGTCAAGTTTCTAATAGAAATCTACTGAGCAGTGATCCATGGGTGGAAGCAAATGCCATACTCCTTTCATGGGCTGGAGAACATTCTTTCCTTCTGATTGGAAATGACCCGGGCAAAGTTCACGGTTACCGTACCAGGAGAGAAAGTCTACTTCGCCCTTTGGAAAGCCAGTGCGAGGGGTTAGTGCCAATGGAGTGGGAAATAAACCAGAACTCATCTGGGAACACTTGCCGCAGAGCTTGGCGCAAGGCAGATGCTCGCACATCTTCTATCTCACCCCCAAAATGGAAAGTCCCTGGGGAGGGGGGGTGGCTTCTGATAAAGATGGGAGGGGTGGGGATGCAGAAACTAGCCGAAATATTCGTATTCAGCCAGCATAAGCTTTTTGTCATTAATCGGTTCAAAGCCAGGTTTAGCCTTGGAGCACTGGATTCAGGAAATAGAGAATTACAGATATATTTTACAGGGGTACATTTTAATCTCCGTCTCAACATAATAGGGTTGGAATTGGTTCATGATAGTTTAGGAATACTGATAAACGTACTAAATTAAAATGAGACATTTTTATGATTTCAATCATTGATGGAGAAGGAGAAGGAGAAGGAAGTCGACTATTTTGAATTTGGGGAAATTTTTCTTCAATATTTCCAAGGGTTTCAGCAACTGAGGTGGTGGCCAGTATCCGCATCAAAGCCCATCTGTTACTTCATGTTGTGGAGGGCCAGGCTTGCCTGACCGGGTTGAGCATCTGCCTCACTGAAGCCGTGAGGATTGGGAATGGTGTTGGGGAAGTGACAGAGAGTCTCACTCAAGGGAACCCTGAAGAAAGCCGAGATTCAGGTGATGGGGTGGTCAAGTACTTAATGACAGTATTGAACTTGGGATAGTGACATCGAGGGTATAGGAGCTCAGCCTGAGATCAGGGTCATAAGAAGCAAGAAAATAAGTCACGGTAAGTGTTAGGGATGCTCCCAGGTTTTCCTGTTTTTGGCTGGTGTCTATGTCCTGTGTGAGCTGAGCAGGCTTAACACGAAAATACAAGGAAGGTATAATTCTAGTCGTTCTTGACTGGGGCTCGGGCGCTGGCTTCATGGAAGGGCTCTATGGGAATGTCTTACATTTGTTTGCAAGATTTTGCGCACATGTGTCCTCCTCCATTTTTGCCCTGTTCTGCTGTGGCTCCCACCTGTTGGCTGATGCCCCCAACGAAATCGCCTAGCTCCCTTGGCTGACGGTTTCCGTCATGGTAAGAGATGTACCAATGCCCAGGCTTCCATCTCCAGTGCTTCCAAAGCAGATGGTTCTTCATGTTCTTCTGATCTCTTATCTGCTTCTCCCCAAGCCAAAGTCTTCCCTAAAGCCCCATTACTGCGTGTTTGTTTCCTGATGCTGTTGTAATACATGGTCACAAACACAGACGTGTAAAGTTACACACACTCTTTATCTCATAGCTCTGGAGGTCAAAAATCCAAAATGGGTCTCACCCAGTAATATCGAGGTGTTGGCAGGGCTGTGTTCCTTCTGAAGTCTCCAGGGGACACCTGTCTTCTTCTCCAGCTCCCAGAGGCCCAGCCTCCTTGCCTTGTGTGTGGTCCTCTTCTGTCTCCAAAGCCAACAGGTCCTCTTCTGTCTCCAAAGCCAACAGGTCCTCTTCTGTCTCCAAAGTCAACAGGTCCTCTTCTGTCTCCAAAGCCAACAGGTCCTCTTCTGTCTCCAAAGCCAACAGGTCCTCTTCTGTCTCCAAAGTCAACAGGTCCTCTTCTGTCTCCAAAGCCAACAGGTCCTCTTCTGTCTCTAAAGCCAGCAGGTCCTCTTCTGTCTTCAAAGCCAGCAATGTCCAATCACATATTGCTCACATGGCATCACTCTGGCCCTGAATCTCCTGCCTCCCTCTTTCACATTTAAGGATCCTGGTGATTATATTGGACAGCCTCAGAAAATCCAGGATAATCTTCCCATTCTGAGGTCAGCTGATGAGCAATCTGAATTCCCCTTTGCCGTGTAATGTAACACAATTCCAAATGCCAAGGATAAGATGTGGACATCTCTGGGGATGGTTATTCTTCCCACCACAGTATATAAAAGTCTCCATGTGTAATTCCAGATGCAAACAATTCGAGTGGGAAGCACTACTGTCTACCCTAGAAATCTGGCATCTTTTGGCCAGCCCATATTTCCCGTCACGCTCATAGCTATGCTTGTTATTATTACATAAAATGTACCCTTTCGTGGGACAGAGCTACTGTTCTGCGTGTCCAGCTCTCTCCTGTGATAGCATTTCCCTTCCAGTGTGTGGTGGCCTTGAGTCTCCAGAGTTAGAAAAGTCAAGGTCAAGAGCTAACAAATATGGACCCACAGACCCAGTCTCCTGTGAGAACCTGACCCAAGCCAGGCCATCCTACACACCTGCCTGGGGCTTCCCACACCGCACTTGAGGGAGTCTGTCTGTCTCTGCTGGTGGGGGACCTAAGATATGCATCGTGCTGGGTGCTGGCCACTGTGTTTCCAGCCTCGTGGGGAAAGCAGCCCTGGGTAAGAGGGCATGAGGCTGAGTGGCAGGCAGGCTGCGATGACAGACACGTGGCTTCTGAGCCTAGGTTCCAGTGACTTCAGCTGTGACCTGCCTTTCCCGTGCTCTGGCTGGACAGCATCTCCTCCGATGATGACTCTACCCATCCCCCTTCCCCAAATTCTCCCTTTGACCTAAGCTAGTAGGTGTGCGTAGCTAACAAGCACACTGATCTTCAGTAATATCACTTATATGTAGAAATAGAGACTAGGGGTTTTATGGGGACCGGTAGTTAATAAAAAAAAGGTGTCTGCTAAAGGCAGGAGGAAAAACAACTGCAGCAGAAAACTAAGGTATTTTGAGTGTGAAACAGAAAAGACTAAAGAAGACATGAAGAAAGGAAGCAGAGGGGCACCTGGGTGACTCAGTGGTTGAGTGTCTGCCTTCAGCTCAGGCCGTGATCCCAGTCCAGGGATTGAGTCCTACATCGGGCTCCCTGCAGGGAGCCTGCTTCTCCCTCTGCCTGTGTCTCTGCCTCTCTCTCTCTGTCTTTCATGAATAAATAAATAAAATCTTAAAAAGAAGAAGAAGAAAAAGAAAGAAAGAAAGAAAGAAAGAAAGAAAGAAAGAAAGAAAGAAAGAAAGAAAGAAGAGCAGAGGCAGTGTGGACCTGGGCAAGCGAGCCTGCCTTCCTCCAGAGAACCGGGCAGTGATGTCTCAGGGCATTAGTGTGTCCAAAATCCTCTGACAAAGATACTCCATTAATGTTGTTTTCTGTCTCCCTTTCTCTCCAAATTCCATTCCCTGACTTTCAGTTCATAAAGAACGATTCTGAACCTAGGCTAAGGCCACAGACCAGAGGGGAACTGGGCTATATCAGATGGTGGTGACCTACAGGGCTGCCCTGAATGTGACTTCAGAAAACCCTCCTTCTGGGGCTCATCTCCCAAGTTGAGAAAGGTTCTGTAAGATGAAGATGTTCCAAGTGGGACATCGCACGTGAGGATCCAGCCCAGACGTGGTGGTACCTTGATGGCCGTCTTCAGAATTGTAGAGATGGAAAGTTGCAAAGTGAAAATTAAAAAAAAAAAAAAAAAAAAACGTGGGATCCCTGGGTGGCGCAGCGGTTTGGCGCCTGCCTTTGGCCCGGGGCGCGATCCTGGAGACCTGGGATCGAATCCCACGTCGGGCATCCCGGTGCATGGAGCCTGCTTCTCCCTCTTCTCTGCCTCTCTCTCTCTCTCTCTCTACCATAAATAAATGAAAATTAAAAAAAAAAAAAGTTGCAAAGTGAGAGAAATCAAGCAGGTCATGGGACGGAGGGGTAGGGTGGGTGTTGGTTAGAGGGGGGCTTAGTGGAGCAAAAACAGAGCTTTTATGAAGGGGCTGGAAGGGGGGTGCAGGGCCAGGAGATCACAGGGAAGAATGGATTCAGACATCTTACCCCAGCCTGAGGCAGGGTGGGTATAGACGGGGCAGACGGTGAGCCATTCCAGGTTTTTTGCTCACACAGTCCTCTAGCTGGTGGTGTTCACTGGCCAAAAATTTATGAATGTCCTTGACCCCTTGCCAAGTGGCCCGCAGGTACTCCTAAACACAACGGAGTCTCCCCAGTGACTGGTCCATGTCTGACCTCACCGCAGCACCTCATGGCGGGGAAGGTACGGGGTAGTGAGGCAGCGCTCTGGGTAAGTGTGGCACAATCAGTCGGGTGATGAGCTGGCTGGGGGACAGGGCAGCAAATGATCAAGGTGAAAATCATTTGCAGGAAAGCAGTTTGGTAGAAAGCACATTGGTCCACACGGCCATTTGGTCGAGACAGCAGTTCTGTTGCTAGCGGAAGCCCACGGTGTTTTGAGTGCTGGTGATCTTGTACACCACAAAGATGGTTTTGCAATAGTGTTTTGGTTAATTTTTTCCAGATTTCTTCCCTCATTCCATTTACCGAACATTTCAAGTTCACTTCCAGTGAATTCTTCTTGGTCAGATGAGCTGGAGCTGGAGAGCACACGTGATCTCAACCTTTTGCTCTAAGACGGGGTAGCATCTGAAACTGGGGAGAAGACAGATGCCAGAGCTTGGAAAAGAGGACGGGAAGGGAATGCTGGCTCGGGGAACGAGGCGCCGAGGGGCCTCCGAGACCGGACGGTAGAGATCGAGGGCCCCAGGGCCCAGGGCATCACGGGCCGGGGCCGAAGGCTAAATGGTCAAGGTGGCATCTTTCCAAAATTGTGGCTTTGGGAGACATTAGGCTCTCTGCCCCATGGGAAGCATCCCGGGGTCGGAGGATGGTGGAGGGGGCGCCTGAGCACTGCCTTTGGGAGAAAGGAAGGCGAGGCTGATGGAAATCAGAAGGTTGGAACCGGTGTTCCAGAAGGAACCAGCCAGTGGAGTTTTCCCGTGGTGGGAAGGGCGGGGAGGGGAGGGGGCGCACCGTCTGCAGCCCCGGCTTCTCCTGCCCAGAGAAGCGGCCGGTCTCCGGTCAGCCGAGCGCAGGGCCGCTCTCGAGGGCATCGGGCTGCGGGCTCCGCAGGCCAAGCTGCCGTCGGCGCACGGGGAGCGGCCTCCTTCAGATGTTTGCTAGCCCTTTGGTTTTATTTACTTTGATTTGATGAATTCCAAGCCAGCCCCGTCCTCCTGGCTTCCCCAGGGTTGTGTGATTCGTGCAAATGCATCGCGGCTTCTCTGCAGGCAGTTCGGTGGCAAATAGCTCCTGGCAGCGGCCCGAGGACCAGAGCTGGTGGGGGTAGGGGTGGGGGGTTGGGGGGTGGAAGGCTAAGGGGGGGCGCCCTGTACCCTCGGAGATGGATGTGCATAAGTCAAAGTTTCAGCAGAACTGAAGGCTACGTAATGAAGACAAGATTCTTCTCCTACTGCAAGCCCTCAATTCTCCTTCCCAGGGGAAAACTCCTGTTATTTCCCAGGGGATGCACTCTTGCTTGTGTGTTCTTCCAGAAACTTCCTGGCGTGTATTCATTTTTTGAACTAGCAATCAGCCCCTTTCAGACAATTGTTGTCCTCCTCCTGAAACCTGGCCACGGCACCGGGAGAGGGGCAGGGGTGTCCCCAGCAGAGGGTCGAGGGGTATCCTCCCTGCAAGGACAAGGAAGGAGATGACCCAACGGGACGAGTCTAGGGGGTGACTTCCAGCAAGGGCAGCCGCCCGAGCTAAGCCAGCGGGTTCCGTTCTGCTCTCTGAAGGCATCGATATTTTCACTCGTTGCCAGTGGCTGCCTTTCTGGTCAAAGGTATCATCAGACTGCCAGCCAGGTCGGAGGAGCGCTGTGCTAGCGACGGTCAGATGCCACCACCGCATCTGAGCTGAGAGCCTTCCTCTCCTTCCCTGTCCCCGGGGAGGCCCGGCTCCTCACGGCTCCTCCTGGCCTGCACGCGGGCCCATGGTAGCTGCCTGTCCCGTCCGTGGATTTATGGCCCGGAGGGAGAGAAAGCGTCGTTGACAGTGCATGGTGTTCCCAAGCTTCATTATTTTTATGACAGCTGTTCGCGTAAAGATTAAAATCCCAAGGAATTTTGAACACCCGCACCCCACCCCCCAAATCAGGCCAGACCGAATGCTAGAGTAGGCACTTGTTTGTTGATTTTCCTCTTAACTCTGTGCAAGTCAGCTATGAGTTATGTGTACTAAGGGAAACCCAGTTGATATATTTATACATGGTGGTGCCTAGAAAGCCACATCTCCACAGTATTTTATATATTTACAGAAAACAAACATATGGCTTGGCGGTGTGTTGAATGTAGATCCTATCTCTGTATTTCTACTTTATGTCTGTATCTCGAACCATAGATTATTAAAATTGAAATAAACGGGGGGTGGGGAGATCATCCTTCAACTGGTAGACTTCAGGTCTCTGGTTCATTTTTAGGTGAGGGAAACAAAAATGTAGAGGCAGTGAATTTGCTGTAAAGTTGGTTTTTCTTGGTTCTCTTCCTCCATCCACCCTAGCAAGACCCATTCCCTGCCCTCTCTGTACCCCCAAAGATTAGCCCCGATAGCTGTGTCTTCTGGGGTCCCATCTGGTTGGCTCTGATCACTAGGGAGGCACTGGCATGAGATGAGCGGGCAGGAAGAGAGAGGGGCTGGGGTCCTTCTTGCCACCCACCCACTGTTTTGACATCTTGTCTCTGACTTTTCATGATGACACTCCCTTCCCTGGGGTTTCAGTTCTCACCTCTCTTCCTTATCCCCTTGATCCCCTTGGCCCTGGGGATGGAAACGCTGCCCATTGTGACAAGGCACTGGGTTACCCACCATCCCTTGGGTGGTCCCCTAGCCCTCCCCTCACCTCTGGGCAAGGTAGGGCTCTTTTCACTGGAGTCTCTTAATTTGAACTGTGTTTCCTGCCATCATCAGAAGTGAAGGTATCCTGAAGAGTGATGAGTCCTTAAGTGATCTAGTGTCATTATCATCATCTTTTTATAGATGAGATATCCAGGTAACGGGAAGCAGGTGTCCTGAATTCTCAATGCTTTTTTTCTTACTTCTGCGTGTTGACTTACGGGCATCCATGCCATGAAGCACAGTGCTTGGTACACATTTGTGGAGTGAATTAATGAATGCATACACAATGTAATTAATATCTGCAGAAAAAGCGAGAAATTCTGAAAAATGAACCCGTGATATTGTCTAATATTTGAGCAAAATGTATTCCTTTTGGTTTTCCTAAGATTGGAAAATAATGTTGATGAGCAAAAATGTTGACACGAAAATGTTTTTTGATGAGCAAAAAAGTGTTCTAAGAAAGCACAAAGGCCATACAAGGAGAAACATTGTAATATAACAGATATATGATCTCATTTGTGCTCCAAGCTGAGGAAGCATGGCCAGCAGATGACATGTATTATGTGAGGCAAATCAGAAATTGCTCTTCTGAGTAGGCCAACCACAAACCACAACGGGAGAGAGTCTGTGAAGGTTTTAGAAATCTTTTTGTTCTATTTCCTCATTTTACAGAAAGAGATACAGTCTAGAGGAGTTAAGTGAACAGGGAGGAGGGGTGATTAATGCCCCCCAAAGAGGTCCACATCTTTTTTTTTTTTTTTTTTTGAGGTCCACATCTTAATCTCGGGAATCTGTAATGTCATCTTACCTGGCAAAAAGGCAGTTTGCAGATAGGATTGAGTTAAGGATCTAGGGATGGTAATATTATCCCGGACTACCTGAGTGGCTCCACATCATCATGAAGTTCTTCTATAAGGGAAGTAGGAGATCAGAGCCAGGAGAAGGAGATGTGAGGATAGAGCACGAGGCTGGAGCGGCGTGAGGAAAGGCCGTGAGCCTAGGAGATGGAAGAGGCAAGGAGATGGCTTCCACTCGGAAGCCTCCGGAAGGAATGTGCCTCTACTGAAACCCAATGAAACCTTGACTTTGGTCCTCCTGAACTGTGACATAGTACAATTGCATTGTTTTAAGCCACTAGGTTTGCGACAATTTGTTACAGCAGTGCCATGGTCAGAATCCTGTCTCCCCCAATTCATATGTTAATGAGTAAGACTCCAGTGCGACTGTATTTGAAGATGGAACTTTTAGAAAGTCATTTAGGTTAAATGAGGTCATAAAGGAGGGGCCTTGATCTGCTAGGATGTGTCTTTATAACAAGAGACACAAGAACACTCTTTCCCTCACTCCCTCCCTCTCCCCTCCATGCGTTTTCAGAGGAAAGACCATGTGAGGACAAAGTGGCTGTCTGCAGGTCTGGAAGAGGGCTCTTGCCAGAAACCAGTCTCTGCTGGACCTTGCTCTTAGGCTTCTAGCCTCCAGAACGATGAGAAACAATGTCTGTTGTTTAAGCCCCGTTGACTGGGGTGTTTTATTTATCATGGTGGCCCTAGTAGACAAATGCAGTGATGTAGTATAGCTCAGAAAAGCCAGGGTCTTTCCTAAGCTTTATCATTCATGGGCTGTGAGATCATGGGCAATCACATACCACCTCTGAAAATCCAGTTTCTCCACCTTTAAAATTGATGCTAACAGTATGGGGCTTTGAATACTTCATCAGAAGGCACTAAGAGACTAGTGCAATAAGTAAATGTTCTTTAAAAATTGTACCAAATTGGGGTACCTGGGTGTCTCAGTTGGTTAAGCGTCTGCATTCGGCTCAGGTCATGATCTCAGGGTCCTGGGATGGAGCCCTGAGTCAGGCTCCCTGCTCAGCAAGGAGTCTGCTTCTCCCTCTCCCTCTGTCCCTGCTCATGTGTGCTCTCTCTTTTGCTCACTCTGTCTCTCGAATGAATAGATAAATGAAATTGTACAGAGTTACACAGTTGTAGAGTGTCATATTTTCATAATCTGGAGGCTTGGGTGGTGCGTTATCCTCAACTGCCCATCAGGGAACCTCCTAGCAGCTGGATACCTCATCCACTAAAAGACAGATGATGCTAGACCACATAAGGACCCATTGCTATCCAGACTGTGTATACGCAGCCCTGCTCCTCTGATATCCACACCAGATGGGGACACTCAGGTCTCAGGTCCCCCAGGAAGAACTTGGTGTCAGGGTCGCTGGAGGAGAGCATGAACCTTTATGACAAAGAAACCAGAGTTGCCACATCAAGGCTCTAGTTCATGGAAGTCATGCTTTATGGAAGTCCTTAAACAATGACTTGGGAATCCAGCTATTTGGAAGACAGATTTGGCTGATTAAAACAACTTGTCCAGTCAAAATGCTTTTGTTAGGAGAGCATTAGCCATAAAGTCACAGAAGTTTCTCTTTGGGTATATTATGGGGTACCTAGAAAACTGGAGGGCACCAAAATGATCCAAGTCCTACAGGAACTCCAAAGCAAATAATTATAGAGGTATAGATGACGAATAGAAGAAATTTCCAGGGATCAGAGGCAAAACCAAAACAAAATAAGCCTGATGCAATCACATCAAATTAACAGTTTATCTTTTTTGTTCAAAACATACACTGAAGTTGCACGACTTGATAATAAAAAGATAAACAACCCAACTTGAAAATGGACAGTGGATCTGAATAGGCATTTCTCCAATGAAAATATACACATGGCCAGTAGCACGAGAAAAGATGCTCAGTATTATCAGGGGAGATAGCACTCCACACCCACTAGGATGGCTGTTATAGAAGAGACAGATATTACAAGAGTGGGTGAGAATGTGAGGAAATGGAGACATTCATATATCGCTGGTGGCAATGTAAAATGGTGCAGCTACTGGGGAAAACAGTTTTGCTATTCCTGAGAATGTTAAACGTAGAGTCACAGTATGAGTCCACTTGTAGGTCTATACCCAAGAGAAGGAAACACTGAAACACATATGTCCACACAAAATTTTGTAAATATGAATGTTCTCAGCAGCGTCATTCATAACAGCCAATAAGTGGAAACAACCCCAAATGTCCACAAACTGATGAATGGATAAACAGAATGTGGTATATCCATACATATTATTTGGTAATAAAGAAAAAGTACTGACACAGTACAGTTCATTTGTCTTGATCGTAATTACAAGACAAATGAAACTTGAAAACATGATGTTAAGTGAAAGGAGCCAGACACAAAAGACCACATGCTGTATGATCTCATTTATATGAAATATCCAGAAGAGGCAAACCGATTGAGGCAGAAAAGACATCGGTGGTTGCTTAAGAACTGGGTACTTGGTGGGATGGGTTATGGAGAGCAGCTGCTAATGGATATATGGCTTCTTTGGGGGAGGATGGAAATGTTATTAAAATTGGTTGTGGTAATGGTTGCACAGCTCTCTGAATACATGAAAAACTATTGAATTGTAGACTTCAATAGTATACTTGTAATTGTGCAGCGTGTGATTTATAGCTGGATTAAATTGCCAAAAAGAAAGTGCACACCATTGTGAACAGATTGGTGGTTGCCAGAGGTAGGGGTAGGAGTGGGCAGGAGGAGTGAAGGAGGTCAAAAGATACAAGCTTCTAGTTGTAAAACAGATATGCCATGAGATGTAGTGTACAGCATGGTGACTATAGTTAATGATACTATATCATATTTTTGAAAGTTGCTCAAAAAGTAGATCTTAAAATTCCTCATCACAAGGAAAAAAATTTTTATGACTATGTAGAGTGATTGGATGTTAGCTAGACTAACTGTGGTGATCACTTTGCAATATACACAAATATTAAATCACTATGTTATACACCCGAAATTAATGTTACATGTCAATTATACTCAATAACACATTTAAAAAATGTAATTAAAAAAGTGCACTATAAAGTGAGAAAAAATAGATAAAAGTGAGATAAGAAGTTTGCCTTGTCTAAAACTGAAGAGGAAATCATGTTTAGAAT
Organism: Canis lupus familiaris; assembly: GCF_011100685.1. Taxonomy (NCBI): domain Eukaryota; kingdom Metazoa; phylum Chordata; class Mammalia; order Carnivora; family Canidae; genus Canis; species Canis lupus. The sequence continues at coordinate 46,652,906 of NC_049246.1, read as the reverse complement.
ATGTAAGGACACCTGCACCCCGATGTTTCTAGCAGCAATGTCCACAATAGCCACACTGTGGAAGGAGCCTCAGTGTCCATCGAAAGATGAATGGATGAAGAAGATGTGGTTTATGTATACAATGGAATATTCCTCAGCCATTAGAAACGACAAATACCCACCATTTGCTTTAACGTGGATGGAACTGGAGGGTGTGATGCTGAGTGAAATAAGTCAATCGGAGAAGGACAAACATTATATGGTCTCATTCATTTGGGGAATATAAAAATAGTGAAAGGGAATAAAGGGGAAAGGAGAAAAAATGAATGGGAAATATCAGAAAGGGAGATAGAACATGCTCCTAACTCTGGGAAACAAACTAGGGGTGGTGGAAGGGGAGGTGAGCGGGGGGTGGGGTGACTGGGTGATGGGCACTGAGGGGGGCACTTGACGGGATGAGCACTGGGTGTTATTCTGTATGTTGGCAAATTGAACACCAATAAAAAATAAAAAAATTAAAAAAAAAGAATATGTAAGGAAATACTGCTAATTAACAGGTAACGAATATGAATTGGCAATTTATTGAAGAGAAAGCTCAAAGAATAGTGATCATATGAAGAGACACTCTGACTCCTTTGTAAAAACAAAAATGCAAATTCATACCACTGTGAGACCTCACTGTAAATCTACTGTGTGTGTGTGGTGAGTGGGGGGCAGAGGAAGCCATCTGGAGCACCCATCCCTTCAGGGGTGGAGAGGGGGAACGCGATGGACACACACCTACTCCGGGGCTCTGAGCGGCACTGAAGAACAATGCAGAAGCTCACTTGGCAGCACGAGTATATCCCAAGCACTCGGTGCAGTGTGAAAAAGCAGAAGCAGCAGCTATTCGAGGCAATCTTGCACATAGAAGTCAAAATAGGGGTACACACCAAGAAATATGCACTGTTTAGGGATACATTTAAATTGAACGATGCCCGGTAATGCCTTGGCAAGGTGGCCTTGATGAGGTGGGTGAAATAGGAATGTGAGAGGGACAAAATGAATAAGTGAAATGAGAGGACATAATTTTAAAAATAATTCATAGGGTTCTGCTCTCCCAACCCCCCAGATAAAGCAGCAGGGGAAGCTGTTCTAACCGCCCTGAGCAGGCTCTGATTTCCTGAGCTCCAGTGGCCCCTCCGGAGCTCTCTCCACCAGGCAGCTTCCAGAGCTCTGGAGCTTCTTTTTCGGTTGGTTTGAGGAGGGAACCGGGATTTTGAATTAACGGACTCACTTTGTGATGGCCCTTGCTCAATCTGAGAAACCGAGCAACACAGATCTCATCCTCCCAGGTCGGGACACTTCTTTTCCTCGACAATGGCTGTGGGGTTTGGCTTTGGTGTGGCCTGTGGCTTCTCAGCCGCCCTTGCTCTGCTGGGATCTGCTGCGTGCTTTGTGCTCCCCGAGAGCTGGCCAGGGCCCGACTCTGGCTTTGTCTGGCGGGTGTGGCATTAGCCCCGCACCCTTTGTCTCACTAGTTTCCTTATGGCCACCATCCCAACTCAGTGCTCACAGCTCCTGTGGCCTCCCCCGCAGGAGCCAAGACAGGGTGACATCTCTTGTCTTCACTACAGGTGACAGCATGTCCTCTGGGACTGGATCAAGAGCCGTGATGGGCACAGACAGCCTCCAGGAGCCCTCTGCCCACCGCGGACACCCTGCCCTCTGTGGTTTGCATGGCCTGGGGGAAAGTGCAAATAAGGGCTCCTCCTTGCGGGTGGCACCCACCATCCTGGCAGAAAAACAATGGGCCATCATTTGGTCATACAGCCCCAGAGCCAATCGGAGAGCATGAGGGAATTCATAGAGCAAGAAATGAAATGTCCCCTCTCAGAGCTGCCAGGCCAGATGACATGCCCCTAACAGTCACCACTTTATTTTTGAAGATGGAGCTGCATAATGCACATCCCGGAATCGAGCCCATCACCCAGAGAAACAGAGGCCTTTTCTTTCACAGGCTGGTGACTTCATTATACATTCCAGGACCGCGGGAAGCATTGGGGAAGCCTCTCTTCCGCCAGGCCTGGGGACAATGGCTGGGAAAGTAGGAAAGAAGCACGAGCAGGGCCCTGGACCAGATCAGGCAAGAGAATTAGGTGGGAGAGGGTGAGTTGCACGTCGACAGCCCTGATTGCCACGCTGGTCATGTCCAGCCTCACCAGGGCACAAAAATGCCCTCAGTGTGAAGGAATCAGCTGGGCTGGGGGCTGGTTTCCCTTCCCACCTCCCCTCGGGAGAGGCTTTGCCAGAAAACAGCAGGCTGGGCTCAGCAAGATAGGGAAGGGTGGGGGTAGGCTTCTGTTGCCCTTGGAGTTTGAGTGACCTCGTTCTGGAAGCTCCCAGAGTCTCCCACCTCAACGGGAGATCACAGTGTGCCCTACACGGGATGGTTATGGGGTTTAGTCACATCGAGGGCACAACAGGCCTCGCTAAAATAAGAGTTAGGCATTAACGAACTCTTCCCAAATGCTTTATGCTCTACCCGGGGTTGGACAATTAGGCCTTAACACCAGTGGATACCATGTAACAGTTTGCAAAACGAATCCCTAACATCCATATAACACCACGGTCTACTGTCCATCCGGTCCACGTTCCGATTCCATCTGCTGTCCCAGTACGTCCTCACATGCAATTAGTTTTTCTGATTCGAGGTCTGGTCCAGGGTCACTCATCTCACCTGGCTGTCCTGCCTCCTTAAAGCCTTGAATCTGGAACCACTCCTCATCCCTTCTCCATGTTTCATGACATTCACAGGTGATGAGGCTTGCAGGCCAGGTGTTCTGCAGAACCTTCCTCCAGTTGAGTTTTTCTGGCTGCTTCCTTGACATGAGGGCCTGGTGGTCTATTCTGGCAGGAAGGCTTCACCTCCGGGAGCTCCTGGTGTCAGTTCCTTTAGCCCGATGACATTCGATCCTGTGGCTGTCACATCATTACTCCAACCCTCCCTCCGTGGATGGGCTTTTAGATTGTTCCCGGTGTCTGGCTAGGGAAAGCAATGCTGCGGTGACCCTGACAAGGAGTGTGTTCAATGTCAGAATGAATGTGATCAAGGAAGGAGGGAGAAGAAAGAACAATGCGGGAGATGTTTGAGTTAAAGGGACCTGGGTGTGACCCCGGAGGGAGGGTGGCTGGCTGATGTGGGGGGTGGGATGTGTTGGTAAAATATACGATCGTCATGGCTGCAGTGGGGAAAATGGGTTGGGGAGGCAGGGAGGTCATTTTGAGGCTGTACAGACGGCCCAGGGAAGAGAGATTGGAGCCCTGAAGTCAAGCCGTGGTGGTAGGGATGCAAAGAAACAGAACGATTAATAAAAATTTAGAACAGGTACTGATGCATGTTATGGCTCGGACAAATCTTGAAAACCTGATGTCAAGTGAAAGGAGCCGAACACAAAAGGCTACAGTTGCATGATTCTTTTGCTATAGTCCGTCCAGAATAGGCAAATCCATGGAGACAGGAAGCTGTGATTAGTGGTTACCAGGGGCTGGGAGGAGGGTGGAGTGGGGTGTGATTACTTAATGGACATGGAGTGTTTTTCTGGTGTGATGAACTAGAGAGAACTAGAGAGAAGTGGTTGCACAAGGCTGTGAATGCACTAAATGCCCCTGAATTATACGCATCAAAGTGATTATGTGAATTTCGCCTCCATTAAAAAATGTGGGAGGTATAAAACATCAAGACCCAGACTTTGATGGGCCCTGCAAAGCGAGGGAGAGGACAGAGAACGGGCTCTCCCCCAGCTTTCTGGCTTAATACACGGGGGAAGGGGATGCCATCATTGAGATGGGACTCTCAAGGAAAGGAGCAGCTCGGACTAGAAGAAAATGATGTGTCAAGATGTTTAAGAAGCTTTGAGATGGTAAAATGTCACATACATACAAAAGCACACAGAGGAGGGTAATGAAACCCCTGTGCCCATTACCCAAAATCAGCAAAGGCCAGTCACATGGCCAATATGGCTTTTCCTATATCTCCATCCACCTCCTGCTTTCATATGATTTTGAAATAAATCCCAGACATGGTATCCCATCATTCATTACTAGTTCAGGAAGTCTCTAAAAGATGAGAAAAATTCAAAATGTGAATATTACAACAAAAAATTTAAGAGTGATTCCTTAATATGGTCACAGTCAGCTACTGATCAAATTTCTGTTTCCTTATTTTTAAAAATTTATTTATCTATTTTTTAAAAAGATTTATTTATTAATTTGAAAGAGAGAGAGAGGGAGATGGAGTCTGCCTGAGCGGGGGAGGGGCAGAGGGAGAAGGAGAGAAAATCTTAAGCAGATTCCGCACTGAGCATGGAGCCTGACGTGGGAGTCGATCTCAAGACCCTGACGTCACCACCTGAGCCAAAACCAAGCATCAGATACTTGACCGACTGTGCCACCTCGGTCCCACTCATTATTATTATTATTATTTATGTTTTCTTTGAGTCAGGATCTGCATAAGATCCATACGTTGTGGTTGAATACACATTGTTTTTACCTATAGATGATCCCTACATCTCTCTCTCTCTCTCCTGGTGTCTGTCTCTCTTTTCCTTACAATTTATGTTTGAAAAAATGGATTATTTGTCACATAGCATCTCCTATGGTCTGGATTTTGCTGACTGTTTCCCTATGATGTCCCTATGACATTCTTCTGTCTTCTGTATTTCCTATAAATTAATTGATGGTTGAGTCAAAGCTTGATCAAATTGGAGTTCAATTCTTTAACAGGTAATGATAGATTCTTCTATCAGGAGTAGAATAATACCCCCAATGGTATGTGTGCGTGTGCATGAGTGTGTGTGTGGGGGTTGTGTATGTGATGTTAACAGCTGTTGATGATTAATGTCTAGTTAACATGGACAACCTGCTCCCAAATTCCTGACCCTCAGAAACCATGAGAAAATAGGGGTGCCTGGGTGGCTCAGTCAGTTGAGGATCCTACTCTTGGTTTCGGCTCAGGTTGTGACTCATGGTTGTGAAATCGAGCCCCTATTAGGTTCCATACTCAGCAGGGAGTCTACTTGAGATTTTCTTCCTCTGCCCCCGCCCCACATCACACACTCTCTCTCAAATAAATAAATAAATAAATAAATAAATAAATAAATAAATATCTTTAAAAAAAAAGAAACTATAAGAAAATAAATGTTCATTGTTACTTTAAGCCATTAAGTTTTGGGATGATTTGTTATTAGCAATGGATCACTAGTACCGTGAGGTTGAATCCATATTAAGAAATCCATTAACATAATCCATTATATTAATAGAAATAAGGATAACAATTTAAAAGTCATCTCCAAAGATGCCAAAAAAACAAAGCATTTGACAAGAGGCAATATCCACTTAATAAAATAAGATTTCATGGATACTTTCTTAATAAAAATTCAGACACTCAAGTAACTGAGTCACCCAGGAGCCCCTCATGGATACTTTCTTAATAAAAATATTGTATCTCAGGCCCCAAACCAGCACCTTACTAAATCAGAAAACACTCGAGGATTTCCATTAAAGAGAGCAATAACACAAGCCTGCCCTCTGTTTTCACTGTTATTTAATGACTTTGGGATGACTAGCCCATGCATTTTGACAAGGGAAAGAAATAAAAGGCATTTGTACTGGAAGGAAAAAACTGAAACTATCTCTATGTGTAAATGATATGCTTATATATCTGGAAAACACAAAATAACTGATGGAAAGCCATAAAAACCAGAACTTAGTGAAGCAGCCACTTACAAAACGAGTGTTTATCTATCGATCCCTTTATGTACAAACAAGACAAACGATGTAACGGGAGAGAAAAATCCAATGTGACAGCAAGGAAGAAAATAAAACAGCTGGAATGAACTTAAGAAATGCCTCAAACCTGCCCGGAGGAAGCTGTAAACCCTCCTGAATCAGGAGCAGGACTTGAACATGTGGACAGACACACACATGTGCTTACGTAGAAAATGAAGATGTTACATATTAATTTACACCTGTCATATAATCCCACCCAAAATAGCCACCGTTTTTGGTTTGTTCCTTTTACTGGGGTTAAACTATTTGATTATAAAGTTCCTCGGATGAACCAACCAGTGAGAACAGTCCGAACGGGCTTTCCCAGGAGGAACGCTGGCAGTGGGTTGAGGCCCCAGGGAAGGCTGGTATTGGAAAGGCCGGTGCAGGTGAGAGGTAGGGGATGAAGCCGGGGAGCTGGAGAGGGAGGGCTGGGGGAGGCCAGGGAGGAAACTCCAGGGGGAAGAAAGAACCAGGAAGGAGAAATGCCACAGGAAACAAGTACGTGGAAAGCGAGTTCCCAAAAAGGAGGTGACGAGACCAAGCGGCTGAAATTCTGAATGTAGCACCTCATCTGGGTCCGGCAGGTCGGTGTGACCAGCGGCTCGGTGCTGGAGCTTGAAACCTGCGTGTGCGAGGTGGACGTGTGAATGAGATCACAGCAGGTAACTCAGATGTTTTGGTGACTCTCCTGAACGTTGCTCTGTGGCTGTGCACACGTAGCGTCTATGCACACACATTGCAGAGAAAGGCGGTCTTATAAGTGCACCATTCTATGATCGACTTTTCTGCTCAGCAATAGGCTGGGAAACCCACGAAGTCACACTGTAGTCACCTTCACACAACAAAAGTCTAGTCTGACTTCACACAACAAAAATGTGGGGGAAGTGGACTGAATCAGATGGATTTGTTCACTCATTTACATATCTCACAGATGCTTCCCGTGTGCCAGACATTATTTGGACACTTGAGGTACGCAGTGAATCAAACAAAGCTCCCCCCTTTATGGAGGTTCTGTTCTAGACAGAAAATAAACACCAAACATGGTGGGTATGTAGAGGAAGAAGGTGCTTTGGGAAAAAAAGATGGGTAGGGGAAGGGGGGTTCGGGAGGGAGGGTGGGTGGGTGGCAGGTGGCAGTTGTGGGAACAGGGATGGTCAGGACTCATGGGAAGGTGAGGTGTGAACAGGGCCCGGAAGGAAATGCAGGGCAGGGGTGCTATTCATGGGGAGAGGTAATGATGGAGGTGGGGGGAACAGGGGAGTGCTGGGGAGGGACACAAAGATGACATTATTTCCCTGTGTGAGAGTCAAGGTCCCTGTTAGATGTCAGAAAAGGGGATGTTCAATGGGGGCGCTTAGTGTGTAGGTCTAGAGCTCACAAGCAGTGTTTGGCCTGGAAGAAATGAAGATTAGTGAGATTATGCAAAGCAAATGGTCCTCAGACTTTAGCACGTGCGGGGCCCCAACCCCAGAAATTCTGACTCGGTGGGTCCAGAGTGGGGCCTGAGAATTCGCATTTCTAGCAGGCTCCCAGTTGATGCTGTGGCTCCAAGGGCCATCCTTGGGGAACAACTGGGGTAGAGCAAAGGAAGCCGAGTTTAGAGTTTGTAGAATAAAGGAGAGTGGATGACCAAAGCCTTCACGGAAGTATAGAAGAGCAGAGGACGAACCAGCAAGAGCAGACCCCAAAAGCCAAGTGGGGGAAGGTCTCAAGGAAATGGGAGAGGGCCGCAGAGTGAAATGCTCTGACAGATGTGGCGGAGACAGGCTTGCTCAGTCTGGCCGTTGAGGACCTTCCCGATATCTGTTTTTTAGTGGTTAGGGAAGAACAGAGGGAAGAAGCTAGTTCTAAAAAAGCTAGAGGTCGGTCTGATGACGGGGGCGTGAGGTTAGGTAGGGAACAGGAGCTCCTCTGTTTCTTGGTGTTTCCTTAATTTCTGCCCCTTGACACTGAACAGGGACAGAACTTTTGCAAATCATCACTACAGAAGGACAGAGTTTCTACTAGACCGACTGGTTTAGGCATGTGTTCTTTAATGACAATTGTTGTAGCTGTTGGAAGGGACGTTTGAGGTGAACCTGCCTATAAAGTGGGAGCAAGTCTCATATTTGTAGGATGATAGGTTCCCAGGAGCACCAACTGCTGCTTATATGGTCACACACACACACAAAATCGATGCCCTGGGCACGGCCCTTCAAGAGCACATTCAATCAGTATTTAATTACACCATATACTGATAGAACATAAAATATGGGACAATGTAGCAGAAGCCATTAAATACACAGCAGTTTAAAAATGTAATTTAGCAATGAGATCCATCCAACCAGAAATCACAAAGCAAAATATGGGTGGGTCTTACTATGCATAACAAGACTTTAGTATCCTCAAACATATCATATTCAAAAATGAAAGGTGAACAACAAATAAGAGAACCTCAAATATATGTATTTCTTATATATAATAAAGGGCGAATATTTTTGCAAGCTTGAAAAATTCCTTGAAATTGGTGAGAAAAAGAAAAACATTAAAAAAAAGATTTTATTTATTTATTTATTTATTTATTTATTTATTTATTTATTTATTTATTTGAAACAGAGAGAGAGGCAGAGGGAGAAGCAGGTTCCATGCAGGGAGGCCGATGTGGGACTCGATCCCAGGTTTCCAGGATCAGGCCCTGGGCTGAAGGCGATGCTAAACCGCTGAGCCACCCGGGCTGCCCCCTTTTCCTATTTTTTAAGATTTTATTTGTTTATTCGTGAGAGACCCACATAGAGAGAGAGAGAGAGAGAGAGAGAGAGAGAGGCAGAGACACAGGCAGAGGGAGAAGCAGGCTCCACGTAGGGAGCCCGACGTGGGACTCGATCCCAGGACTCCAGGATCACGCCCTGGGCTGAAGGCGGTGCTAAACCGCTGAGCCACCTGGGCTGCCCAAAGACAAACACTATAATGGATAAAAGACAAGTAAAATTCTCAAAGGAAGAAGAATTAAAAATTGCCAGTAAATATTTTTATAAAGATTTTATTTATTTGTTTTAGAGAGAAAGAGAGAGAATGAGAGAGAGAGAGAGCATGAGTGGGGGGAGGGAAAGGGAGAGAGAGAGGATCTCAAGCAGACGCCATGCCCAGCGTGGAGCCCAATGGGAGAATCGATCCCATGACCCTGAGATCATGACCTGAGCAGAAACCCAGAGTCAGACTGAGCCATCCAGGTGTCCTGCCAATAAATGCTTTTAAGAATACTTCTTTATTCATAGCTCAGGAATAGTAATTAAAGTAATAATCAAATTTTCATCTTTAAACTTTGGCACAGTTTGGGTAGTTTATTTTATTTTATTTTATTTTATTTTATTTTATTTTATTTTATTTAGTGTTAAAATATAGTATCCTGACAGGGGAGTTGTACGTTGTAGAATTTTCCTGCAGGGGGACGCCCGGGTGGCTCAGCAGTTTAACACCTGCCTTTGGCCCAGGTCGTGATCCTGGGGACCTGGGATCAAGTTCTGCATCAGGCTCCCTGCATGGAGCCGGCTTCTCCCTCTGCCTGTGTTTCTGCTTCTTTCTCTCTCTGTATCTCTCATGAATAAATAAAAATAAAGTCTTTTTAAAAAAAAGAAAAGAATTTTCCTGCAGAATAGTTCCTGCGGGAACTATTTTTAATTCTTCAAGACTGTAATATGTTTGCAAGAGAAAAAAATTGGAAGTAAACTAAACCTGCAATAATGGGAAAGTGATTTTATAAATTATGGGGCAGCCTTAATATGGGCACCCTCATAATTCTGGAAGAGGATGGTAGAGAAAAAAAAGGACGGTATAGAAGAAAATGGGTTGGGGTGGTGAGTGACCCTTCTCTTATCTGTTTGGTTCACTGGTCCTGCAAGATGCAGCTCTGGGCAGCCACCTCTGGCTTTCAGGGAGGATTAGCCTCTCCTTTACTCTGATGAAAGTAGGATAATCATTTTCTTGGCGACCCCGTCACAGTGGACAGCGGTGATTTATCCCCATTTCTGTTATTTGTAGCCGACAATGAGCTTTCTCATTCCAGAGCTGTGTCTTCTTAATTTCTCACAAATCCCCTCCCTCATCCCCTCTGCACCCAGCATAGCCCCTGACCCAACAAAAGTACTCAGGACGCACGTGCGGAGTGAAGGAAGGAGATGAGATGGTGCCGCAGTTCGTAGCAAAGCCAGAGAGCACAGATCATGGAAGCCAGAGTCCGCAGACTGGCCTGTGCTTGCAGGCCTGACTCGAGGTGAGAACCAGCTGGGGTGATTCTGAAAGAAATGACTCCCAAGCCCCACCTCATACCACGCGGGGCCTGGAAATCTGCATTTTAAAGTCCTGGCACAGGTGTGAGTGATGCTGCCAAACCAGGTGAGGCTCAGGAGCTGCCTCGGGGAGGCCCTGGGCCAAGCAGGTGCTGCGCTGGGCCGGCTGGAGAGGGAAGGAGCCAGAGCAAGCATGCGCAGGTGCGTTGGGCAGCTGTTTAGAGTCTGTAGGGGTGGGTCCAGGCGAGCTTCTGGTAGATTCTGACCTGGGGCTGCTTTATCCTCCCCTGTGACTCTAGGAGGAGGGTTTCCAAGGAAGCAGGACTGTGGGAGCCAGATGGGATTTCTGCTAGAGCTGAGACATTGGGGCGGGGGCCAGGGCAGGGGGAGGTCGGTGCATCCATCCTCATGAACAAGTGTGGGTGACACAAGAGGAAACGGGTTGTTTGGAAGCTACAGGTCCCAGAGTCAGGGGAACAGAGAGAAGGCCTGCCTGGTGGCGCTTACATTACACCACACACCTCCCAGCCATCGGCGACCGCCCGCGCCTACCGTGGCGTGCTTCAGAACCACTTTTTGCCTTTGGGTTTCACGTAAGTGACAATTTTAAGTAGAGCGGTTGCAATGTTTACTGCAATTGCAACACAGCCTCTGAATAATTAGTTGTGCTTTACCTGAAAATTTTGACCTGGCATCACAGGTTAGTCTGGTACAGTTTCCTGCTGCAGAAGATGAATCACTTATGGCCCCGGCTGTTCCCATTCCAGGGACAGCGCCACGGTCGAGTGTCCTGGGATATCAGGAGGAGCGTGGGATGCCCACGGCTGGGCCCATCCTGTGTGTGGATGCGCCATTCCTGGGGGACTGAGGGCCCACCGTGGCTTTCGTGGGACTCCGACACCTAGACCTAGAAAGGTCAAATGATTCGGTCAAGCCTTGAAATAGGATGACTTACAGTCTTTGGAGGAGAGAAGCTGATTTCTGCTCAGTTTAATTCTTGCCCAAGAAACCGCTTCATACCCCTGGGCTGGGGTCAGAGTGAGCCCAGAAATGTGGCAATGGCAGCTTTGCCAGAAGGAGGGGTTTTCTGGAGTCTCCGGGTCTCCCTCCCCGGGGAGAGCAGCTCTGTGATGCTCAGATAGCCGTCAGTCGCCAACGGGATGAGGCCTGTAGACTCTGAATCAAGTTCAAATGCTAATAGATTGCCAGCCAAGACCTCCCCGGCCCAGGCCTGGCTTTGCTCTAGACCTGCTCCTTCTCTCTCTCTCCCTCTCTCTTTCTCTCTCTCTCTTGCTCTGTGCCTTGCATGACCCAGCAGCCAGGCCAGATGACCCATGTCCCCTGAGCCTGCATCGCGACCCCTGGCCTTTGCACATGCTGGCGGGGCTCCTCGGGAGCCCCTCTTCCTCTCTGGCATTCGCAGCCCTTCAAGGCCCAACCCAAATGTCAGCTTCTGCAAGCCACCGGCCTGTATCCGGTAGCTGGACACAACCTCCCCTCCCTCCAAACCCCCTCTGACTTCTTTCTGTTCCTTGTTCACACCTCGCCTCACGTACCCGCCGCCCTGCCTTGGCCCCGGGCCTGAGGTACGCTCTCCCACCACCGAGACCGTATCTTGCTTTTCTCTGGTGCCGGTGCCACGTGTGCAGGGCCGGTGCATGCTCCCCGGGCAGGGCGGGGGCTCTGGAGGTGTCTGCCCCCAGGCCTGAGGGGAGAGGAGCCCCGTTTGCGAGATGGCGCAAGGACGCTGCAGAGGATGGTGGGGGGCTGCGCCGGAGGAAGGTTTGAAAACGTTTCCCAACTTTTACCAGGCTGATTCCGAGACCTGGTGGACTTGGTCTCCCGAGCGCGCTGCCTGCGTGGGAAAGGACACGGCTGGATCTTATTTCCCTCTTTTATTTATAAACTTTCGAGCAGGGAGGCAAATTGTTCACTCTAAACTACTCACACGTTTATCAGCTTCCCTCTACTTCCCACTGGTGATGACTCTCGAAAATGTGATAATTTGCTTTGCTTGGAGCCCACATTTTTGAGCTCAGGATGTGTTTAAACTGTGATTTTGGAGCTCTTCGTGATGACACTCTCTTCCTTGCTCGTGAAATGAGCAAGAACCTACATTAGGGAAATTCATTTTCTCTTGCTTCAATGCAAATTCTCACAGATTGAGTTTGCTGCTCCTTTTCTCTGCAAAACCTAAAGCCTGCAAGTGACGGTGAAGCCTTAGAAGTGCGTCTGTCCTAGAGCTCCCCAAATCCAGACAGCCTCTTGCTTTAGCCGCCGTGGGTATTGACAGATGCTTCTCCGCGTGTTTCTAGGTTTCCTCTGCTGTGTGATAACGCACATTTTCCTTAAGCGCCATCCTTGTGCCGAATCCCTTGGTAAATGGTGAGCCCATGAGAATTCCATTACGAACCCGTCAGCTCTCCAGCCCTGCCTCACTTTCCCACAGATGCATGAAGAGGAGGGTGGTCCCTGCTGGGCCTGCTGGTCTCCTCCTCTGCCATGTCCTCACTGGGACACCTTGGCGGCTTGTCTGAGGGGAAGCACCCACGTGTGTCCATGCCTCGTTGTGGTGCTGTCACCAGCGCACCACGCTGAGACTTAGAAATCCTTGGGATCCCTGGGTGGCTCAGCGGTTTAGCGCCTGCCTTTGGCCCAGGGCATGATCCTGGAGACCCGGGATTGAGTCCCATGTCAGGCTCCCGGCATGTGTCTCTGCCTGTGTCTCTGCCTCTCTCTCTGTGTCTCTCATGAATAAATAAATAAAATCTTAAAAAAAAAAAAAGAAATCCTTAGGTCCTTCTGTGTGGCTCCTACTGGCCATGTTCCCCTGATACTTTGGATGGACAGAACATAGGCACGGAGGAGTTGCAGGTCTGCGGGAGGTGAGGGTGTTTCCAACTGGTGCACTAGTGGTGACGTGACGACTGCTCACTTTCTGGATGTATTTGAAGGTGGGTTGATGTAGTCTTCTGGTGGATTGGATGAGAGGCAGGAGAGGAAAGAGGAATTGAGGTGGGAGGCTGTTGCTTTGGCCTTATCCAACTGGTGGATGGCTTGCCCTTCATGGCTGTGGGCTGGTTGGGGGAGCAGCAAGTGTGAGATACTAAAACAAGAGCTCTGGACAGGTAAGCTTAGGAGACATCCACACAGAGGTGAGGAGGAGGCTGATTGGTACATGTAGAGGGAAGTCCCAGGATGAGCCTGGGGCAGGATAAACATGCTTCGGAGCCAGCTGGCCATTGGAATTGGCAATGGGAGATCATTAGTGACCTTGACCGGGGTGGTTTTGGTGGAGTGGTGGGGAGAAGATGTTGGTGGTAGGGGGCGTAAAGAGCATGGAGGACCAGGACATGTGGACAACTCTTTCCAAGGACTTTGCTGCCAAGAACAAGACAATGGGTGGGGGGGATGTGGCATTGAGAGGTCATCAGGTGTGTTTGGATGATTTCTGACATCTTGGCTCCTGACCCCGCCCCACCCGCTGCTTGTTCCCTCTGGTGCCATCATGATGGCGGGTGCCCACAGAAGCCCAACCTAGGACAGGTGTTAATGTGCATCCTTGCACTTAATGAGGCACCTCATTAAAGCTGACACAGCCAACCATAATGATGCCTTGCGTCACAATTCAAAACCCCCTGACTAAAAATAACAACACTGCAGAACCCTTACCCAGCGCTTTGCCAGCTAATTAGCTCATCCTGAATGTGCCCCTTAATGACTGATGTATGCATCTCCCTGGTGAGGCAAGCACCAAGCTGAGGAAGGAAGCACTGCGATCTGCTACCACAGAGGAGCCGTACGGAGCCCCAGGTTTGCAAAGCCTGGGCCTGGCCTTCCCTTCCCAACTGCTGATGCCTCCTCAGGCCACAGAGTAGCCCCTGTTGCTGTTCTGCTTTTGGCTGCATGGTCCAGAAGTTGCCCTTACAGGGGGAAGGACGGCGGGGGCAAGAAGGTGCTTCCATAGTCTGGGTGCACAGTTGTGGGAGCTGGAGCCTGGGGCATGGTTGGAGCAGATGAAGAATCTGGAAGTCTGGGGTGTGAGGATGGTTTGCATATTCTTGCCCCTCCTCTGGTGCTTGCATATTTCTACCCCAGCCCACACTTCCTAATAAGACCAAAGGATGAGGTTGGGTGCGGGTTTTAAACATCCATGCGTTCAGCATTTGGTTTGAAAGCAAAGTGTCTTAAAGCAAGTCTTCGGGTGGTTTCCCTGTGTCGAGGCTGTGAAGGGCCGGGCACATGCCCTCCTCACCCACCAAGCCCCTCCGGACTTTGTCATTCTCCGTAGCTCGGGTCACAGGGCTGTGGTTCAAGAAGAAAATGCCACTGATTCCAGTGAGCCAAGAGCTCACCGCTCTCGCTGGGCAGGTCAATGGCCATGGATGACAAGACGGAAGACAGTGGATGCTTTCCCGTCCTGCTGGGAGAACGTTTCCAGAACAAAACAGAACTTTACTACTTATTATCTTCCCAGGTTCATTGTTAATGGCAAATAATTACAGTCCTACTTGCCTTGGAGATAGAGCCGAGAAACTCTTCCACTGCAAGTGAAAAGGAGCCTCCACCGCCCCCCGTGTTGTCCATGATCCTTGGGGCTCTACTGCATCCTTCCATGCTCTGCTCTTGGGGCAGGGGCCGGGGCATCTTCCAGCATCAGCTCTCTTCCCTTCCAGGTAGCCCTCCCCTTGAAAGGTGGCCTGTTGACTGAGATCCCCTGCCCCACCTTGACTCTTCTCCTTGGGCCCTGGGAACCTTTCCTGCCGGTGAGCCTCGGGTGGTGGTGAGGAAGGTCTTTAGGAGAGGCCCGGAGAATGTGACTTCACCCTCTGAAGAGACAGGTGAGACTCACACATCAAGAATATCATTCTTAAGCAAGTAATGCCAAGCTTGTTATGCTTTTTTCTCAGATTTTATGCTAAAAAAAACCCCCCAAAAAACAAAAAAACCCAACAACAACAACAAAAACACAACCAAGGTCAAACAAGGTCACCCCAGAAATGAAGTGCTTCAAGCAGGAGAGACATCCTGCATCTCTCCTTCCCTCCATCCTGCCCTCCCTCCCTTCCCCTTCTTGCCCTTCCTTCCTTCCTTCCTTCCTTCCTTCCTTCCTTCCTTCCTTCCTTCCTTCCTTCCTTCCTTCCTTCCTTCCTTCCTTCCTTCCTTCCGTCTTACATGGCTATCTTCAAGGACAGGTTATAAAGAAACTTATCTTTTGCATCCTAAAGAGGGAAGAAGGAAGTTAAAATCAGACTTTTACCACGGCCTTGTAGCTTTTGTTCTAAGGTCTAGGTAGAGTTTTGGAAGCTCCCCCACCTGTATACTGGCAGGGACACTGATGGTCCCTGCAGGGCTCATGGGTGGGTCACTGATGAGGCCCTGGATCATCCCATTCTCAGTCACAGAGTGACAACCTCTGTCACTCTCTGAGACGCTCTGGGTCTCAGGCTTCTCTCAGCACTGAAGGTCCCTATCTTCAGGCAGACGTTGGGGTGATACAGCAGCTTCGGGGCAGAGCATGGGTCGAACTTGTTAAGGGGATGGCGGGCAGAGAAAATCCTTTTACTGGATTCTGTCCGTGATGTTGAGAAAGGTCCATTTCACTGAAATCAGCACCACTGATGTGACGGGGGCTCCCGAGAGGAGGCAGTGCCTGGCCAGGCAGATCAAATGTGTCAGCTATGTCAGGAGGAAGACTCGGTCTCGGGCCCTTTTAAGACGTCAAAGAGGGTCCTGCCATCCTTTCCCCAAGGCCATGGTTAAGTGAATGGCATAGGAGAGGCCACGCAAGTGATTCTTCTAGGACATAAAAGTCACTCTAGGTGACCGAGATGGCTGCTGTCCCCAAACTGGAGAAGCAGCCATTGGTTGTTAATGGCAGTCTTCTTGCTGGTCATTTCAAGCCCCCTCCCCCACCCAGGACCCCCCCCCCCCCCCGGGAAAAGACCGCGGGGAGAGGAAGAAATATGGTTGACCTCCTACAGTTGGCTGACAATTTGACAGAGACAAACCATTTAGATCGCAGATCCTTGGCCTCCGAAGGCAAATAGGAGTTTGCTAAATTAGTGGAAATGTTCACAATTATAAGCCCAGTAACCACCAAGGTGGGGAGCACAGAGTATTTAATGCTTATGATTCTCACCTCCCCCACCACTACTAAGTAATTTTCTGGCTCGTGAAAAACAGGCTGTGATGAAGATATTAGGATGATTTAGGTGGTGACTGATGAGATCGGGCGTCCGTCCTTCCATCAATCCTTCTGCAGCCATTAGGTCTGATCTTGAGCGCTACTGACCCGGAACAGGGACATCACATCTCCTCTGCTGCTTTCCCACCGAGCCTCATAAATTCTGCATGTGGCGTTCGTGCCGCATCTCCAGCTTCTCTTGCTGCTAAGGGCTCGTGTTCCCCGTGGTGGGTTGGCGAGGCAGTCTCAGCGTCAGTCCCGTGGACACTGGTTCTGTGGGGTGTGCAAGGACAGGATGGGGAAATACAATTATTTGGGGAATGCCGGCGTGGACAGGTCGTCTCATTACATGACTACGGAGGGTCCTTAACTGTGCAAATGTGCGTCTTCGAGGGAGGGATGGAGGATGTAGAAGGCCCTTCCCATACCTACCTGCCGAGGGCAAGGAAATCTTTTGGGGGAGAACACACCCCGGGACTCTAGTGCTCAGGTGCATATTTTGGGAAATGTTGCTGTCAAAGGAATGGTGGAGTCTCAGCCATCTTCCAGGCCAGCGCTGTCCGACAGCAACATGATGTGAGCCACAAAGACAAGCCACAGCCGTGATTTTAATTTTCCAGTAGTCCCATGAAAAATGAAACTAAGTGAGTGAAATTAATTTCAATAACATACTTAATCCTCTGCTACATAATATGAAATTATGCATAAAAATACAAACTCTTACATATAAATATGGATCACGTATACAATGACATGTAACTTGTATCAACAATATTATCGTTTCAAGAGGTAATCAATATAAAAGTATTGGTGTTTACTTTTTTTTTTTTTTTTTTTTTTTACAGTCATCAGGATCTGGTATGTGTTTGACTCTTGCAGCACCTCTCAGACTAGCCCCCCTTCAAAGGCTCTGTAGCCCCATCGGGTGGTGGCTATCATATTGGATGGATTGAAACTCTATCCAATCCTGGCCCAGTGTAGGCTCCCCACCCCATGCACCAGCTACAGAGGCCATGCAGACTCAGTGAGACCCCTTTAGAGGTACAGCGATGGGGGCTTGTTGCCAAAAGGGGTTTATGCTGCGTTGGTCTTTGGCATACCCCTCACTACCTGCCTAATGTGCCCACTGTGATCTGAAGAATCTGCTACAAGATTTCTGGAACCAGAAACATTTAGGGGTATGTGGGGGGGAGGTGTTTTAGAGCAGGTTTCTGCCCAGTATCTGATCTCTAGTCTTAGCTGGGAAGAGTGATCGGATAAGCCAGAAGGAAACTGTAAATATCCCCTTGACTTTGGGGTCTGGAGCCTGGAGCGTCCAACTCTCAGCATTTCCCCCTTAACTCCTGCTTCTCCTCCTGACAAACGTGCCCCCGTGGCTGCGGCCCATACTCCATGCTGCCACCTGGGAGGGAGGCTGGGGGCCAAGAGTGGAAGGGGCCATCACCATCCTTTCCCTTCTCCTACCAGGAGGCTCTGTCCTGGATCTATGATTCTGGGGGGGTCTCGCCCTCTGACCTGTCTGAACCTTCTCCTATTTCTTTCACATCTGCTTTTGATGCCCAACACACTTCTCTGAGGAGGTTGGAACGGAGCCCGGGGTCACGACGTGTAACTCGCAGGTCACCTCCTTCTACCTACCTTTCCGGCCTTACGGACCCTGTAAGGTCTGCCTTGGTAGGTAGCTGCTTCCGCTCATCGTGTCTTCCGTGCTGGGCACTGGGCTGAACACCCAGCAGGGATGGTTTCTTTTCATCTACAGCAGAGTCTGAGATGAGTAGGGCGCCACCCCTCACACCACAGACGAGGTCACTAAGATTAGGGGCCAGGGATGTGGCCGGTGAACAGTGGGGCTGCGGGGAGGCTCAGTCCTGTCTGACGCTGGACAGACGCCACGCGGAAACACTCTCCCCTCCAGCTGCCCTTGTCATCAGAGCTCAGCCTCGGGGCCACACGGGCCACGATTGTGGCCTCTTGCAAAAGGCAATCCATTATTAGGCCTTTCCTACATTTTTGCTTGGCGCAGTGGCTTTCCTTCCTTCACTGGGAGACGGGACAATGGTTGCAGAACAGGTTGCTGGTCACCATAATTTCTTTAAAACTGACACCTGCCCGGAGCTAAGGCCTGCACGGTGGCCCCTTCCCACTGCACAGCGGGCCCTTCTGTCACTCCTGGCCCAGAGTGCAGCCGTGGTGTCACCCAGACGGAAGCGTGTGTGTCTAAAGCAGGCGCCCAGGAATGGAAGTGGTGCATGGCACGGATTCTCTGCGCAAGGCCGGGGAGGACGCATTAGTCTCCAAAGCACGTGTGTCCAGACACAAGATGCACAGAAACAGCCATCTCGTCTCTGTAGGGAAGCCTCACTCGGGAACCAGGGCTGAGAGGCATCAGAGCACCTCCATGAGCCAGCCCTGAGCCGCAGAGGGTGCCCGGGTGGGTCTCCTGTGTCCTCAGCCTGGGGGACTGGGCATGGACATCTGCGTCACCAGACCTGTGCATCTGGCCTCTGTCCAAGCGGCTGAGGCTTTTGCGACACCAAGAGCCTCATCCCACTCAGAGATAATGATAGTTAATGCGCTGGGTTGACACGTTGTTTCTTCCCACCTGTTGCCTCTGATGTTTCTCTAAAGCGGCAGCTCTGAGAGCATCCCTGGACGGCAGCAGCTCAATAGATATTCGGGTTCCCGGCCCCACCTGGCCCCAGACCCACCAAACCAGAAACTCTGGGTCTGGCACCCAGTGCCCTGTGTTTGACACAGTCTTCCAGGCCTGCACTGCCCTGGGTGGCTGCCGCTAGTGTGGCTGTGGCAAATGAACACTTGAATTGTGGATGGTAAGGTACACACGACTTTTTTTTTTTTAAGGATTTTATTTATTTATTCATGAGAGACAGAGAGAGAGAGAGGCAGAGACACAGGCAGAGGGAGAAGCAGGCTCCATGCAGGGAGCCTGATGTGGGACTCGATCCCGGGTCTCCAGGATCACACCCTGGGTGGAAGGCGGTGCTAAACCGCTGAGCCTCCCGGGCTGCCCAGTGACTTCACACTTGGTATGAGAAAGATACCTCCGATACCCCATTCAATTTGTTTATACTGGTGACATGTTGAAATAGTAATATTTCAGATACATTGAGTTAACTGAAATATATAATTTTTAAAATCAATCTTACCTCCTTCCTTTTACATTCTTTTAGTGTGGCTTCTAGAACATTTAAAACCACCTAAGTGGGTTGTTTCAGGTGATTCTGATGCATGTTGACACGTGAGGACAGACACCCTAAAGCTTAGGGCTTGGAGAAACTTGAGAAATGCCAGGACATCATTTCTAGGAGAACGGGGCCATGAGCCACAGGCCAGGAAAATGAACTGATTCCCTGCAAGGACCACAAGCAGGTGGGATGGGAGCGCGAACTTTCGTTTCATATGCTCTGGCATCGGCTTCTTGTCATTATGCTCTCACCAAGCTCCCTAAAGCAAACAAATAGCCCCTGCCCCTCAAAGCCTCAAACCAACAAACAAATGAACAGCTAGGACTCCAGGGCCGGGGACGGGTATCTGCTACATTTCGTTGGAAGAGGAGAGGAAGGAAAAGCTGCTTTCACCTCTGTGTTCTAGAGATCCCAAATACTCAGTAGCTGACTTGTCTGCAGGTGCCACCGTCATGCTGCTGCAGAGGGAGAATGTGTGCTGCTGCAGAGGGAGAATGTGTGCATGTGTGCTGCACATTGGTCCTCTTGCTTTAGAACAAATGCCTTTGGAGCATAGGTGGAAGTAGGGCAATCTCGGACACTCTGATCCTTCCTGGCGGTCAATCATCGCAGCACGCTTAAAAGGAGCAGCTTTGTTTGCTTTGTGTGTGTGTGTGTGTGTGTGTGTGTGTGTTTGGCATTGGTGAGTGAACTAAGGGAGAAGGACGATCAACTGAGTGCATGCATGGCTAAGGTGGACATTGCCATCAGGGATGATTTAGGAATAAGGAAATGGACACCTGGATCCCAACTAGGAAGGACAGCGTGACCACTTGAGACGGTCTTTCTGCATTTACACGATTCTCTCTGTCGGATGCAGAGATTTCTTTTTCTTTTTATTCATTTATTCATGAGAGACAGAGAGAGAGAGAGGCAGAGACACAGGCAGAAGCAGAAGCAGTTCCCCGCGGGGAGCCCCATGCGGGACTCGATCCCAGGACCCCAGGATCACGCCCTGAGCCGAAGGCAGGTGCTCAGTCACTGAGCCACCCAGGCGTCCCTAGAGATTTCAAGAGCAAGTCCTTCAGGCTTTGGGAGAAAGAAACCCAGACTTTCGTAGATGGGAACTTGCTCAGTGTGCATCCACCAAAGCCCTAGATGGAGATGCAGAAGACCGGCCAGTCCAGGACAGCCATTTTCTTCTCTTGATTGCTGACCACTTATTTATTTAGAAAATATTTTATTTGTTTATTCATTCATTCATTCATTCATCAGAGAGAGAGGGAGAGTGCGCCCACGTGAGCGAGGGGAGGGGCAGAGAGAGAGAGAAGCAGACTCCCTGCTGAGCACGTAGCCAGATGTGGGGCTTGATCCCATGACCCTGAGATGGTGACCTGAGCTGAAATCAAGAGTCAGACACCCAACCGACTGAGCCACGCAGGTGTCCCAACTGCTGCCAATCTAGAACCAATTCTGTAAAATCCTCCGGCTGCCAACATTATGTCAGAGGACAGTATAGACGGGGCAGACTGGGTTCCCAGTATGAGCCCATCTTCCAAGCTTGACGTTCCACGTCTAGGAAGCTCGGTGGTGGGACAGTCGTCCCCAGCTAAGCCGAACCTGCCATCCTGGAGGGCCTCCCAGGTTTGTATTGTCTCAAACCACATGTCTTAGAATTTTCCAGAGAAACAGAACCAGTAGGATGTGTCTTTATAGGGAGGCTTATTTTAAGCGGTTGGCTCATGTGATTATGGAGCCTGACAAATTCAAAACCTTCAGGGTTGGGCTGTCAGGCTGACGACTCAGGAGAGCGGGCATGTAGTTCAAGTCCAGAGGTGTCTAGCGCAGACCTCCCTCTTGCTCCAGGCAGGTCAGTCTTTTTGTTCTCTTCCGGCCGCCAGCAGATGGGATGGGGCCTGCCCAGGTGAGGGAGGGCGATCTGCTTCGCCCAATGTCCACCGATTAAATGTAAATCTCACCCCCAAACCCTTCACAGAAACATCCAGAATAATGTTTGATTGGATCTCTAGGTACCGGGTGGCCCAGCCAAGTTGCCGCGTAAAATTAACCGTCACTCTGTATAACCTCGTGTGATGCTGACAGTGTCTTGTTTCATCCCTAATGTTGGAGGGAAGGGAATGGGATCAGTTAAGTTCCTGGCCCAAGTGCCCTTGGCTTGACCTCCCACAGCTTGTGTTCTGTCCCCACGGGGAGGAGGACGCCGCCGGCGACCCAGCTCTCCTGACAAATAAGGAGTGCCGGGGGGCGGGGGGTCCAGCTTTGCTTCCGAGCTGGGCCGACGACTTCTGTTGCAGAAGGAAACCGTGGGAGCCTTCTCCCACTATTTGGAAAGCATGACGTCAGTGGACCATACTTTTTCAATTGTAAGCATTTTTCTACTTTAACTTTGCTCCAAGCTTCGGTGCCTGCCTCTGCTTCTCTGCTAGTCGGTGCCAATGGGCCATGTGGGCCAACCTGCAGAAGCAAGCCCCCTGTGGCAGGGTCTGGAACTGGCAAGCCGCCTCCTCTGGAGCTGGCACCTGGTGACCTTGGCAGGTTACCTAACCTTGCTGTGCCTCACTCTCCTCACACAAAAATTACCCCTTCAGAGGGCTGTTGGGAGGACCCAGGACTTTCCTATCCTGCTTGGTTTGGGAGCCTCTCATGTCCATACCTTAGCCTTGTTTTCTGGGCTGAGGGCCCAGCACTGGCTGTGGTTGGGAGCTGGGTGGCAAGAAGCACCCACGACGACAGCTCATTCCTCATGTGGTGGCAGCCGTGGCCTGACAGTTCCTCCCTCGGGTTTTGCATCCCATCCCTGGTTCTCCCATTACCACTGAGGGGTGAGACCCCACTGGACCTGCTAGGCGCCCATGCATGCAACGGCCTGGCAAAGGCCCCGTGAGAGGCTGTGGGTCAGAAGGCTCCTGAAGGCTGGCGTATTAGGATGGATTTGCCACGTGGGATCTGAGGGTTCGGAGTGCCAAGAGGGTATTCCCCTTACGAAATGGAGAGGAAATGCACAAGGAAGGGTCTGCTGGCATCTCTGAGGAGCTTGACGGGGCCATCCTCTGTGGCCGACCCAGAGAGGCTCCCGTGGAAGTGGGGTGAACAGAGTGGTTGGAGTCTTGGACACCTAACCAGCAGAGACAGGTGAAGGAAACTCAGGGATGGGTGCCAAGGCCTTTGTGGCAAGCCTTGGCCCTGGGTGGTCTGGGTCCATGATGACTCGAAGGATGACAGTTTCCTTACGGGAGAATGAGATGGGCAGCCTATGACGGTGGTGCTTGATTTCTCTGATAAAACGTTGTGGGTAGGCTTGTGACCCCAGAAAGATGTGTGGAAGTCCTGACTCCCCCTTTGGTCACCTGTGACTGTGACCTTATTTGGAAATCGAGTCTTTATAGATATAATCAAGTTAAGAAGAGATAATACTGAATTGAGGGGAGCCCCAAATCCAATGGCTGGTGTCCTTACACGAGGTAGGGATTTGGACACAGAGACACAGGGAGATACCCTCCCAGGGAAGAAGGCCACGTGATGGCCGAGGCCGAGATTGGAGGGAAGCCTACAAGCCAAGAGCTGCCAATAACCACCAGGAGCTGGAAGAGGCCGAGAAGGATCCCCTCTAGAGCCTTCAGAGAGAGCCTGGCCCTGCCGACACCTTGACTTTGGGTGTCCAGCCTGTGCAGCTGCGAGGGAAGAGATCTCTGTGGTTGCAAGCCACCTGGCTTGTGGCCGTTGGTAGGGCGGCCCTCAGAAGCTAGAGCAAGTCAAGAACCGGCAGCAGAAAACTGCCACCTGCTGCTACACCGAGGACGTGTGCCCTCATGTGGTTTCTAAATCCAGGTGAGCTCACAGTGGGTCGGTGGGAGTGCAAAGCCCCTGGTCCATACATGGGAGACACGGGCCTGGAAGCTGTCCCTTCGCTGAGACAGGCAGTACACGTGGCACAGTAGAAGGTGCCCCGCGGAAGCAGCCGAACCACACTGGGCCGGGCCTGGGTTCAGGTGCTGCTGCAGAGCCTCAGTGGTGGTTGGAACCACTGCCGCTGCTGGGCCTGCTGTGGTGGCTGCTCCGGGTCCCACTCGCCGCTGGCACGCGGGCCCCAGGTGCACACCTCCTTGCTTCCCTGTCGTGGCTGTGGTGTGCCGGGCCACCGGCCTCTCGGGCTCCCAGAGGTGCAGTGTCACAGGCAGGGGAGGCCCAGCCCCTTGGGCGAATCCAACCAATGGGAGACAGGGCCAGGAGGCTCACTTTCCTCTTGGCCCCCACTGGGACAGGCACTTGTTTTTAGAAACTCACCAACCACAGGGAATGGGCTTTGGAAAGGCCTTGGCCTGGGGCCAGCTCCCTTCCACTGTGTCCCTGCTCTGTCTGTGCAGGGGGTGGCACCCTCCCTGAGCCTCAGGAGCACAATTTGCTGGCAGTGCCCCCCACCATGGGGAGAGGCGGCATGGGGGGGACACCTGTGGGGCTACTTCTAGACAGTCTGCCCCTGATGGACCCACCTATAGCTCTTGCACCTCCTCCTCTTGTTGGGGATCCCACCCTCCTGGGTGGGGAGCGCTGAGCCCTTTGACGCCTCCCTTCCCCACACCCCCCCAGCCCTTGAAGCCAGAGCTGCGGAAAAGCATTAAATTAAAGTAAGTTGGTCTCATGCATTTGAAAATTAGGACTCTCACTAGCAGAACTTGGGTCTTTTACAATTTTTCTGTGTCACCTGTGACAGCGATGGAGTCCTGTTCAGTCTGTTCACCCTCCCGATGCCCTATCCCCGCGCCCACGTCACACATCCCTGATTTAAGGTGAGGTGGGAAGGTGTCAATCAGTCAGTGGCTCAGCCGTTCGGTGCCTGTAGGCATTATCTCGTGGGGTGTCTGTCTCCGGCAGATACTCTTCCACTCGGTATCCTGGTTGCTGTTATACCCACCCGGCTGTTAAAGGAGACTCCTCATGAGACCTCATTACAGCTCTCTGGGACAGAGAGCCCAGCCCGACTTTGGTAAAACCAAGGCCATGGAATATAATTAACCTAAATAAAGCTTACTGGGGCCATGGCACTCATCCCAAATGACGCCAAAAGAAATAATTCCTGAGACGCCTGGGTGGCTCAGTGGTTGAGCATCTGCCTTTGGCTCAGGGTGTGATCCTGGGGTCCTGGGATCAAATCTGGCATCCGGCTCCCCGCAGGGAGCCTGCTTCTCCCTCTGCCTGTGTCTCCGACTCTGTGTGTGTCTCCCATGAATATATAAAATCTTAAAAAAAAAAAGAAAGAAAGAAATACTTCCTCCTGTGTCTCTCTTCACATTATTTCCTACGGTCGACATCGTCAAAAAAAAAAAAAAATTAAACACACACAATCCATAAACCTAAGCAAAACTCCACAAGCCACCAGATGTGGGGTATAACCCTCAGAGTCTAGACAATGAAGCCATACTGGCAGCAAGATGAACAAAGAGAAATTGTTTTTATAGCCAAAGACTCTCTTCATATTTTACTACATTATTTATAGTTTGGGGAGGCAGGAGCCTTCACAGAGAGCTGCCCTTCCAATGTATACGGCGACCGTAATGTAAAAATCAACTCTGACTTTATATCTACTTGAATTTAGGTTTCCATTTATTATGGAGGCAATAAAACACTCAGAAAAAAAAAATCAAGCTTGACATCTGATTAGAACGCCCAACCAATTCCTGTAGCCCTTACGTACGCCATGTAAGACACGAGTCTACATTTTTAATTAATGCTTCAAAGAATTCCATTGGCCGCCTTCCACTGCCTTTTTCCTTCCAATACCCTCAAGGTGCCAATCTTGCCCATGTCATAGCATCAAGGTAGAAAAGAATAAAAGTGCATAAGTCATGCGACAGACTCCACCATTTGGAAATGTAGCCTTTGTCAGAATGTTTCCTCGGGAATGTGACGGGTCTGCGCTCATCTCTGCAGATTATCTGGCTTCTTCCCTTTGGACCAAAGTTTCACTCCTTAGGCTCTGTTGACATTTTGGGCTGAGTCATTCCTTGGTGTCGGGGGTCCTGCGCATGGGAGGAGGGTGAGCAGCATCCCGGCCTCTACGCCTAGAGGCACCTGTTCCTAGCACCTCTCCATCCCCCACTGGGATCATGGAAAATGTCCCAGGTGCTGCCAGATGTCCCCGGGCGGGGGGAGGGGAGTCGTGACCACTGCTCTGGACGGTCATGGCTGGCATGACAGCTTCCGGTGCCCTGCCCTGAGAGAAGGTAGGTTTCAAGGTCAGTAGGGTCAATCCCTTTTTTTGCAGGATTTTCATGGGAAAAGTGGAGAGGAAGGACCAGTCCCTTTCCTCCTCACTCTCCTTGGGTGGAGCTCCTCTCTGCCTTCAGGGCTAAACGGTCAGCGTGAAGCCAGGGTGGAGAGGTGGGGGGTGGAAGGGGAAAGAGGGAGCCATGTTTTATTTCATATCTGTAGCACCCCATGGTTTCTGGCACCTGGAGGGTGCTCGGTGATCTTGGTCCATCCCCTGAGCTTGAGGGGAAGTTGTGCAAGTTCCATCTGGAAGCCTTCCCTACGCAGCAGCCATGGCGTCCCTCCTGACCACTCGTGGTGGCGTCCATCCTCATCGTGAGCAAAGGGAACTCAAGACCTTGGGGTAAAGCCACCCAGCAGGTGTCATGTCTTTGACCTAACTTGATAAACATGTTCCATACTTGCTAACTTCCTTCCTACTTCTGGATGTTTCCATCCTTCTTTTTGGTAATAATCACCGACTGCCTGATGGTTGGGCTCGATGGTTGGCTGGCTCGCTGAAGTGACCTCAGTTGTTCCAAGGACATTGCTCAGTATGGCCCGGGCCCCTTCCCTCGTGGTGCCACAGCTCTGAGTATCAATCACGGGTGCACGTTCGGGCGGGTGGACTGCAGCCGTCACTCCCGTGGTGAGGCGATGCGCTGGCATTTAAAGCATTATACATAGCACGGAATTATTTTTTTTCTGTAAATATGTGGTAATATATAAAGGAGATTGCAATGACGCGTTTGTGTATACCATGCTTGTGTATACTAATGCATCCTGTGCTGTGATTAATGGAACAGTCCCACGGCCCCGCAGAAGGCAGCGAGCGTTCTTGATCTGGGCCAGTTGTGTGTCTGCTGACGTTCGTCTTGAGACCGAGACCCCACGTGCACATCTGCAGTGTCGACCTCCCTCCCGAGGCCCAGCCTTCAGGCCTGACTCCGCAATGTCCAACAGACCTCCGCAAACTCTTCTGCTTAAAACTGACTTCTGGATGCGCTCCAGCAGCTTCCTCCCGTCTCACCGATGGCAACTTCGGACTCCCAGCAGCCCTTCCAGAAGACTGGGAAACCTTCCCTCCCGTGCCTCTATCGCTCCTAACAACAAGGCATGAGGAATCCTAGCGACGCCGGGTTGGCTTCAGAAATTCTACAGAACCCGACCCCCTCCCAGCACCCCTTTGCTCCTGCCCTGTTTTATGCTGCTGCTGTCTTTCTTCTCTGTGACTGGACTGGTCTTCCTGTTCCCATCCCTGAGTGACCACTGCTCTGGTGACCCCCATCTCCTCCTTGTCCCCTAATCTTTTCTCAAAGCAGTAGATAGACAGATCCTTTTATTTTTTATTTTATTTTTTTTAAAAGATTTATTTATTTATTTATGAGAGAGAGAGAGAGAGAGAGAGGGGCAGAGACACAGGCAGAGGGAGAAGCAGGTTCCATGCTGGGAGCCCAACGTGGGACTCGATCCTGGAACTCCAGGATTCATGCCCTGGGGCAAAGGCAGTTGCTAAACCACTGAGCCACCCAGGGATCCCCTAGACTGATCCTTTTAAAATTAAGTATGACCAGGTCACTCCTCTGCTCGGGAGCAATCTCTGTGGGATGGTCTCCCATCTGATTAGAATAGAAGCCCAAACTCTCACAGTGACCTCTGAGACCCACCCATTACTCCTTGGCCTCATCAGCCCCATCCTGCCCATCACTCACGGCCACCCTAGGTGCCTGCTGTTCCTTGCTTGGCCTGAGATGCTCCTGCCTTGATAATCCCATGCTAGGAGCCGCCCTGCCGGTCTTTGCTCAAACAGCGTCTTCCCAATTTGGCCCGCGATGGCCACCCTACTGATGCCTGAACCTGCTCCTCACCCCGGGGGAGTCTCAGGCCCCGCACCTGCCCTGCTTCCCCCTATTCTGTTGTGTTCAACGTCTCCCAACCTTCATGCTGCTCTGTTCAAGGCCCGTCTGTCCGCCAGAAGGTGAGACCCTCACCGACAGGGATCTTTCTTCTGCTCCCTGATGCATCACAGCACCAGCCCAGTCTGGTACACAGCAGGTGCCCAATGAGTGCTTGTTACATGAATGTACGTTTTGGATAGATCTCTCATTTCTCCTTTCTCAGTTCCCATCTCATGTTTCCCCTAGGGTTCTGGAAACATTTTCCCATGTGTTCTGTTGGGTTACGTTTGCTCTCCGAGGCATACAGTCTACTGTTTCCCACCCCTGCTAAGTGAAAATACTCAGTCATCTTATTCTCCACGTAGGTCTCTTTTTGATTTGAGATGGTGTTTTTTTTTTTTTTTCCTCTTTTTCCTTCAGGATAGCCTGCTTTGATTTTAAGGATGTACCGTCCTTTCGAATCATATTGAGAATATGGTTGAGTTTAAAAATGTGGGTGCTTCTACTTGCAGTACGGCTTCCGTGGGGCTTCCGTGTGATGGCCTTGTTCGTCCCTTTGCAACTGGCAAATCTGTTAGGCCATTATTTTCTCCAATCTGCTCCAGGGGTGCCCGAGTTCTTCCCTCCTCTCCACCTCCCTGCTGAGGCTGTGCTTTTAGAGCTGGAGTGCTTCTCTCCTGGGCAGTTGTATCTTCTTTTATGTGGACTTTCCTGCTCCCGCTCTGGCTTCCCTCCAACCTATGCATGTGCCCCGGCTTCCGCTTGACCTCCCCAGATCATAGCTCAGGTCATGTTATTTCCTCTGCTCAAAGCTTTCTTGGCAGTAAAACGAAACCCACATTCCCTCTTTTGGTGGGGATCCAATGGGGGGTTGGCTCCAACTTCCGAGTCCTTTCGGGGTGTCCTGCTCTGCACTCGCTGCCTCCCGCCGCACCACGAGCTCGGTGGATCCGGGACGCGCCCTGCACTTGCCCACAGTTGCTCGGTGTCCCCTCTGCCTGGGGCACCTGGCGCCCCAGCTTCGCGCGTGTCCCCTCTGCCTCCTCCGTTCCCCGTCCCTGCTCGCCTGCTGCAGCGGCCTGTGCTGCTTCCCGGTTCCCCCATGACGTCCTGCACACTTACCACACTCTACCTTCGCTCAGGTGCTTGCACGCGTGCCTTTTTGCCCCATCACCGCTTCTTTGCTCGCTGTACTCGCGTGCATGGCGCGTGGCACGGCGAGACAGGGCTCAAAGAAGGATTTGTCGAATGAGTGACGCTCGCATAACCACAGTAGGACACCCCTGAGAGCTGTGGGGACCGCCTTTTCAGACCAGGGGTGGCTAAGAGCTGTAGTTACGAGCATGACTTTTCCAGTTCGACCGACTGGTGTGCCCTTGGTGTCACCAAGTGATGTGATCTTGTAAGAGTTACTTAACCCCCCCCGGGCAGCAGCTCCCTAAAGATAACCACTGGCTCGCAGGGCTCCGGGAGCTGGGGCAGGAAGGCCCTGCGTACAGCACTTGACCCGTCGCATGTGCTGTGGAATGTAAGTACTAACGTTGCAGCACTGTCCTTCCTTCTAAACACAAAAGCAGGCCAAGGCAATTGACCCCTTAGACTTGTGCCTCCAGGGTGAGCGGGGGACGGAGTGCAGCCAAGAGGCTGACACCAGGCGGCCGGCCAGGGCTCCTTACTGGCCAGGGGACCTTCCTGCACAGGCGCTGCAGGATGCCCCGTCCTTGCCCGAATGACCGCGTATTCAACCTGGCTGGGACCTCGGGGGCCCCTCGGGAGTATCTGAAATCCAGGAGGGCAAACCAAAGCCCGGCTGGGCACTCCCGGAGGCGCCTCATCGGGGAGCAGACCAACCCGCCCCCCATCCTGCTCTCCGAGGGCCCTGCCAGCCGGAGCCACGTGCCACGTGCCCAGGTGCATGTCCGCTCTCGTCTGTTCAGGCCTCCTCCGATGACCTACGCCACGTGGCCAGGGGCCCAGGCCGGCTCTGGAGACTCTTTCTCCTCTGTGTTCACCTGCAGCACGACGCTGTCTTCCCAGAGGCCCCCTTGCTTGAAAAAGAAGCAAGTTTGCTCTCCCAAGACAGGCATTGATTTATCAATAATATTACAATAAATCAGCGTGGGCTGTGGTCATGGTAACAAAGCTAGAAACTATTGTTCTTTTTATCTTATTTTTAGATGTTCTTAAACGCAGCACCATCCTTAATAAAACGAAAGGCATTTACTTTAGAACGAACTCATAATGACTGCCTGGAATCGCGAAAACGCTAATAGCTGAAGTGACAATCTGTCTCTCAAAACCGTAACGCGGGTCTCGTTTCCTGTTCTTGAGCAAGCCTCCCGGGATTGCCTAGCACCCCCGACGCCGGGCTGCTCGTTAGTGCTCCACGCAGGGTCCCAGCTGGCCCTCCTGAGGCTGCCTGGCCGGGGCTGCTGAGTCACAGAACTTGGTGAGGTTAGAAGGAGGAGTGAGTCACCACCTTCGAGAACACGACTCCATCAGGTTTCCTAACAGACGAAGGGAAGAGCGACAACTTATCAGGGAGAGGTTGAAGCTTAGTAATAAAGACTAGGATTAGGGTCACCCGGGTGGCTCAGCGGTTGGGCGTCTGCCTTTGGTTTAGGTCGTGACCCTGGGGTCCCGGGATCGAGTCCCCCTTTGGGCTCCCTGTGTGGAGCCTGCTTCTCCCTCTGCCTGTGTCTCTGCCTCTCTCTCTCTGTCTCTTATGAATAAATAAATAAAATCTTAAAAAAAAAGACTAGGATTAGGGAAAATGCTAGAAGGCGGGGACAAGCTTTAAGATGGGGAACACTTGGATTGGGGCCCTGTGTACAGGTTGGGGTGGGAGCTGCTTCTGATGAGTTCTGCTCACGCCTGGAGAGGCAGTGCTGGGGAAGCCGCAGTGGCGCATCTGGGACACCCAGTCTCCGCCCCAGCTGGGGGTCCTGGGGGATGAGGAGTACTCCAGAGGGGGTCACCACCAAAGCAGCATCCTTGACACGGAGCCAGGAGGTGGTAGGAACATCCTGTGAGGGTGCGGTGAGGTTGGGGGATATGTTTTCAAAGGAATGAAAGTTCCAGAAGGCAGGATGGGAAGGTCCTAAAGGAAGAGGAAGGTTGGGGGAGCCAGGACTGGGCAGAAAGGGAGATCAGGGCAGAGTTAGCTGGGGACGCTGGAGGCCAGGCTGGGAGGGCGGCCCTCAGGTCGCTGTGGAGCATAGTGGGGGTACAAGCATTAGGGGCTCCCCACGCATGCCTTCCCTGGAGCTTGGACGGGATGGAGATTTAAACACGGAGAAATGAGAGAGGAGGCCTGTATGACCTGGATGTATCGGGGGTCCTGGCAGGACAGGTGTGCCGGCAGGTCGGGTTGTTGGTAAAGGGCCGTTTACAAAGGTGTGGGAAGGACGCAGGGAGAGCTCCAGGGGGAGGAGCACACCCGGGACAGGTGCCGGCGGAGAGCTGCTGTTGCTCCCAGGCCGGATGGACAGAGGACGGGACCGGGACTGGAGCCCTCCCATGGGCTCAGCTCTTGGGTCATCAGGTGAGGTGGGCAGCCCGCCCTGCTGACTCCATCCGGGGGAGCAGGGGCCACCCCAGCCTCCCTGACTTCCTCCTCCCACCTCCTGCCTGGGCTCCCCTTCGGCCAAACCCACCAGAATCCGAAGGCCAATGGACCCCTGGAGGTGGTCTACACCTGCCAGCCTCCTGGGGCCGAGGGTGGGCAAGGAGGGGAGAATGGACGGGGAACCGCGGGGGCTCAGCCGACTGAGTGTCCACTGGCTGTTCGGTGGTGGCCGCCATCAGCCATCCTGGGCCACCACCTCCTTGGGTATTTTGCTCAGGGACAGCTCTACTTTGTCTTGGTCTGAAGAGCCACATAAGCACCCAGCCCTCAGCCCTGCTTGCCCCTGCCTCCGCTGCTCTGCCCGAGGGAGCTGGTGCGAAGTGAGACCAGGAGTGAACTGCTGGTGCCTCCAGGGTCCCAGGGCCGGGCCGTCCATCCTCTGGGTCTGTGCAGCGGGCGAAGCGCCTAATGCCCCCAGGGTGTCAGTTGCATTCTTTCCTCCTCCCCATTTCTGGACTTTTCCTTTGCAAAGGAACATGTGAACGTGAGCCTCAAAAGATGCACCTGAAGGAAAAGCAAAGCTTGCTTGGGAGAAGGAGAGTTCGCCTCGGCTGTGTGACCCCAGGAAGGAGGGGCCTGAGCCGCAGAGCGCGGTGCCCCCAGCCTGCCTCGCTCGCACCCCGTGTGGCCCAGTTACCGAGGTCTTCCTCTCCAGGAAGCAAGAGGGGCTTCTGGCTGAGAGGGAGCGGTTCTGATATTTCAAGACCTAATGTGTTTCTAGAGAACTGATGAAAAACCATGGACTTTAATCTACCCTTAAATTGCATTTGCCGATGTTGCTCAGAAGTGTGTTGATTAGACACTTTCTATTTCCAGAGAAGAAATTCACCCCTGAGTTAGGTCCAACCTGGGAACATGGCATTCAGAAAGGCAACTTGAAAAAAACATGGGAAAACCTGGAAAACAGGGTTTTAGGAAGAAATCTCCTTCTCCGTCATCGCACCGCTTCCTGGGACGCCGTCTTCCCGTGTACACACACAGTCGCACACACAAACCACGCTGCACACACCACACCACACCCTCCGCCGCACCACAGCACACACACTCCCCTACACATCGTACATACACACCAAAACACATCAACACATGCCACACTGCGACACACACGTGACACCACACATTCACCCCACACATACCATCTGCGCCCCTCACACACACCCCTACTCCGTGCCACACACATGCCACGACCCATCCACACACACACACCACCACCCCCATGCACACACCACAGCATACACCCCTACACCACACCACGCACACAGCAAAACACACCAACACACACCACACCGCACACAGATACCACCCCACCCCACACGCACACACTGCACCACATATACACATACCATATACCACACGTGTACACACACACACAGGTACCATACACCCTACACACCATGCCACCTGCACAGACATTCCACAGTATGTACACATAACACGCCCCCTGCACACTGCACAACATAGCACTTAAACAACCGCCTCTCTCTGCCTTCCCTCGTCTCTTAAGTCAGACTGCCTGACAGGAAATTAGATTTTCAATATAGAGTTGACTAATTTTCTCTTATAGAGCAAAGGTGATCACAGGGGAAGCTGGATGAGCCGGCCACGGATGAGACCCTGGCAGCCGGCCCAACCCCCTAACTAGATGATCCATCGTGATAGGACAAAGGTATGCGCTCATGCTGTATTTGCTGAAGCTCAGTGGTGGCTTGATCTTCCCTTCCTCCTCAGGTTCTGCAGCTGTGAGTGTGTGTGTGTGTGTGTGTGTGTGTGTGTGAATGCATGAGAGTGCACGAGCAACGGTGTGTCCATGTGCATGTTTGTGTGGAGACACATGTGAGTGCATGAGGAATGTGCCCACATGCACGTTTGCGTGGGGACACGTGTGCACACACAAGGAGGGTGTGTCCATGTGTCTGTTTGCGTAGGGATGCATGTGAGTGTGTGAGGAGGGTGTGTCCACGTGTGTGTTTGCATGGGGACGTGTGTGAGTGATGTATGCCCACACTACATGTTTGCGTGGGGCTATGTGTGAGCACTCGAGGAGGGTGTGCACATGTGTGTGTTTGCGTGGGGACGCGTGTGAGTGCATGAGGAGCATGTGTCCACATGTGTGTTTGGATGGGGACATGTGTGAGCATGTGAGTGACCTGTGCCCATGTGCATGTTTGCGTGGGGAACGCGTGTGAGTGCACGAGGAGGGTGTGTCCACATGTGTTTGCTTGGGGACGTGTGTGAGTGCACGAGGAAGGTGTATCCACGTGCGTGTTTGCCTGGGGACATGTGTGAGCGTGCGAGTGACGTGTGCCAATGTACATGTCTGTGTGGGGTCGTGTGTGATCATGCGAGGAGGGTGTGCCCACGGTGTGTTTGCGTGGCCTGCAGGGGGCGGGGAGGACAGGAGTGAGCCCGTGGGAGCGGCGCTGGGTGGTCGCACGCTCGTCATCTGGGTGACCTGCCTTCCGAGACACGCGTGAGGACATCCCGCCACCACGGCCCTTCTGCCAATCCGCGCTGGGAGGCTGAGACGCGGCCTGGTACCAAACTTCTAGAGACTCATCCGCACCGTCCGGCCCAACCAGGGCCGTTCCCGCTGAGACGCTTTGGCACTCTAGTGTGTGTGGGAGCCACGAAGGCCCGGCCACAAACCGTCCTTGTGGACACGGGCATCCAGCAACCGTGGGAACGTCCAGGGGCCGCCGCGGGGAGTTTCCAGTGGGGAGCACGCGGGGTCACCGCCCACACGCGCCTGGCCTTTTGTGCCCCTGGCGCTGGCTGCTGTGGCCGGCTCCAGGGGAGCCTCCTCCAGGTTCCTGGCTCTGGGGCGCAGGGCGGGGGCGGGGGAAGGAAGGAGCAGGGGGCAGGCTAGGTGAGCCTTAGCATCACTGGAGAGCTTCTTAGCAAGCAGAGGGACCGGCCCTTTCCACGACGTGCTAACTCAGAATTTCCACAAGCGGGCCCAGCCTGGGTATTTCCGAGCAGCTCCCCAAGGGAGAGTGAGACAAACAGTAATGTGTCTTGAGGTTTGGCTGTGGTTTAACCCAGCTCACCAGGGGAAGGGAGCAGGGGTTTGGGGCAGGAACTCCATCTTGAAGGATGGGCTTCTGTTGGCTTGTGGCCTGTCTCTTTGCTTGTGGTGTGAGATGCTTCCTGCTACTCTTTGCCTCATTACACCGATTCATTCTTTAGGCCTCATGCTATGCTTTCTCTCGCCCCATTACCTGGGTCCGGTGCCCCTTCTGTTCAGTCCCAAAGCAGCCTGATGTGTTTCTATCATTATCTCTAACCTACAGAGTTGTGGTTCCTCCTTAACCTATCCAAGGTTCTCATCACATGATACGAGGGCAAGGATAATGTTTTGTTTGCATTATATCCCTAGAACCTGGCAGAGAGGTTACTCATTGTGAAGGCTTATTATTATGAAGATTTTCTGGCAGGAACTCCCCCTCCCCAGGCACAGAGCCCTAGAAAAGAAGCAGATACAAGAAAACAAAGGACAGGAAACATGATTAACACCTGAAAGGCTTCCCTTATATCCAGACTTTGACCTACAATAACGGCACTGCAAAGTGTATCCGTCAGCTATGTCTACGATAACGCTGTGTAAGAAAGCAAACAACAATATCTACCCTTATGCTCATGGGTTCACTGCAGTGTGGCTGGGCCTCAGACTCAGGCCAGCTCTACCTGTCTCATTCTGGCTCTGCGGCCAAATGGGTATTGGCCACCAGAGGCGTTCTCCTCCAGGTAGAGATCAGAAGCTTCCAGAGACCACATCAGGCTAGGAACCTCTGCTTGCATCATGTCCACTAAAATTTCACTGGCCAGACTCAAATCTCAGTGAGGCAGGCTTGTATATCCCATCCACAGTGTGAAGGGAAAGAATGAACACTTTCTAAATAATGGTTTAAACTACAAAATAACAGTTCTTTTTTTTTTTTTTTTAAGATTTCTATTCATGAGAGACACAGAGAGAGAAGCAGAGACATAGGCAGAGGGAGAAGCAGGCTTCCTGCAGGGAACTCGATCCCAGGACTCTGGGATCACAACCTGAGCCAAAGGCAGATGTTCAACCACTGAGCCATCCAGACACCCCAACTTAGTTCTTATTATCTTAAGATTTTGATAATTTCCTGCTGAGTAGGGATAACAGTAACAACAGGTCATGTTTTTCAGGTCCTTATTATGCGTCAAATGCAGTTCTGTGGACTCTGTATATGTTTTCTCAGTAAATCCTCATAGAAATCCTGGGGAGTAAGCACACCACGTGTGTGGCTTGCCTGAGACACACCACTGGAAGAAGCAGATGTGAACCCAACTTTCCGAACTTCCCCCACCCCTCGCCCAACTAATAGTCTCCTCTTCTTTCTTTTTCAAGCATGAGGTTGGGTAAACCTTTCATTCACTGCCAGTGCTTTCATCTTGGTGCATATGATCTGGCAGCGGTTATGTGGGGTGGGGGCTGGGGGGAAGAGGGAGAAAGAAACTCTAAAGGGAGGCTGAGGGAGTTGCTGAAGCATAGACAAGGCTCAAAGCCAAAGCCAAGCTCTCCCGTTTCCTTACCTTTTCTTGAGCTAATCCAGAACCAACACACGTCTTTCCAAAACGACTAATGGCCGATGACCAAGAATGTAGGATGTGACAGATGGCAGGTACCAGGATGTTTAGTCCAACCTCCTCATTTTACAGATGAGGAATTGGAGCCTGAGCAAAGGGAAGTAACTCGCCCAGGACATATGGCTCATTAATGGCAGGCTGAGATGGAAACTAGATTTGTAATTCCAAGTGGAATACTTTGTTTTCCTCCTTGCTCTGCAGGAGCCAGGAAGGTGGTATTGAGTACCACTGGCCTGGGAGGGCTTCCCGGTTAATTGATCATGACAGACATTCAATTGATCCTAAAGAACCAGTCAAAGCATTTGCATAGTTAAGTCCAACAAAGCAAACAGACTGAAAAATTCAATTTACAGCTGCTTGCTTGGCATCCTGTAGGCACTGCCTTGATGGGTTTTACATAACATGCAGCCACCTGGCATTTGTATATTCCCACAAATTACTTAGCGGCAGTGATGTAAATATTAACTGTCAGTAGCCTGCTTTATTTAACAGTGAAGAAATGCAAAATCAATGGAATGATAGGTTTATGGGGGCAAAGTTACCTAGAAATGGGGGCTTCCTGTTAATATTTTTTACATATTTAACATTTGTTCTTTTTAATAGCTGTCTGTATGTAGGGAGAGTGAGATTGTTGAGTTGCTTTAATTGTATTTTTGTTTTAAAGATTTGTTTTATTTATTTGAGAGAGAGAGAGCATGCACTCATGTGCACGAGCTGTGGGGAGGGGCAATAGGAGAGAGAATCTCAAGCAGAAATCCCCGCCCCTGCTGAATGCAGACTCCTACACAGGGCTCAATCTCATGGCCCTGAGATCATGATCTGAGCCGAAATCAAGACTCGATTCTCAATCCAGTTGGGTGAGCCATCCAGGTACTCCTGGTTTAATTATGCTTTTTAAAAAGATTTTATTTATTTGTTTATGAGAGACACAGAGAGAGGCAGAGACACAGGCAGAGAGAGAAGCAGGCTCACTGCAGGGAGCCCGATGTGGGACTCAATCCCAGGACCCCAGGATCACAACCTGAGATGAAGGCAGATACTCAACCACTGAGCCACCCAGGAACCTTAATTGTGCTTTTTAAGGGCGGAGGAGGTATAGGGAAAATAGAGTGAAGAAGCCTGCAAAGTTTTAGATACTTGTTCAGGTGGCGAGATTAAGGCTGTAGAAAGATAAGTGATTAGAAAAGAAACATTAAAAATGGCATCGAAATCATGTTAAAAATTACTTCTAGCACAAATCAGTTTCATTAGATTCATAAAAACCTGTCCTGGAAAGTAGCCGTTCTTCCTACTAACTGTCTTCAGCTATTCTGGAAACACCAGTGTGGCATTCTGATGTTCTGCTCTGGAGTTCTGAACTGTATCCTGAGTAATGGGCAGGGGGTCTGGTACAGAATAATTTATCAACATATATTTGTTAAATGTGATATTCTTTTTTAGGTTAGAATGCAAAGATTACAACACACCATTGCTTGCACCATAAAAACTACAAAAAACTAAATGAAGTAAAAAAAAATAGTATATTAAGAAAAAAAACTATCAAAGAGGTGTGATTTAGAAGTCCAAATGAACAAAATTTGAAACAGAGACAAGTTGTTTCTAGGGGAGGTAAGATCAGCAGACACTTTCCTTTCTGAGGCAATTGCCACGTCTGGGCAAGAGCAGACAGAGAAAATGTTCTGGGCTAAGAAGAAATCAGTGGCATTTTAATGACCATGTGGACTGGTCACACGAATGGAAACCAGAAGACTCAAATCAGCGGGCTAATTCTCTTTGCCCACTTATTATCTCTCATGGGACAGCTGAGCGCACGGTCTGCAGAAAGTGAAAGGGATGAGGTGGAGATAGGTGGAGTAGGGGGGTGAGGAAGAGCAATAACCTCCCCCCCCAAGATGGGAGAGAAGGTGGAAAATTTTCAAAAAAATACTTGATTAACCCAAAAGAACGTAGGAAAAGAAAAACAAAAGGATAGAACCGATGGGACAAACAGAAAACAAATAACAAGATGACAAACCCAATCATATCCACACTAAATATATATAAATGAAACAACCCAAATGAAAGATGGACATTGTCAGATTGGAGCAAAATCAAGATCTGTTAGTATATATAATTATAATTGTTATATATATTCCATTTATAAATATATATAAACAAGATACACACTTGTATGTGTGTATGGACCCAGATATCGACAGAGATACATCGAAAAATAAAAATGGGAAAAGATGTACCATGTAATCACTAAGCATAAGGAAACTAGAATGACTACATTAACATTAAAGTCTATTTCAAGATGAGCATCACCAGAAATAAAGAACACTATATAATGATAAAAAGAACGATTTATTGGAAAGACATACTAATAAAAATGTGTTTTCACCTAACAGCTACAAAATACGTGAAACAAAAATTGACATAATTATAGGTAAAGACATTAAGACACCACTCTTAGTAACTGATGGAAAAAGCAGAAAAGAGTCATTATGGATATAAAAGATTTGAACAACTCTATTAACCAACCTGACCCGGCTGACATTTACAGAATGCCACTTTCAACAACTTCAGAATAATCATTCTTTTCTAATACAGATGCAATGGCTCACCAAAATAAATCATATACTTAAATCACAAAACAGGTCTCCATAAATATTTAAGGATTGAAATAGGACAGAGTGTGTTCTCTGATAGAAATGGAATTTAACTGGTTATTAATAATAAAAATAACTAAGATTTTCAAATATTTGGAAATTCATCAATGTGCTACTATAACCCATGGGTTAAGATAAATTATCATGGAGATTAAAAGCACAAATTTATTTTCAAATGAATAATAATAAGTACAATAATAGTAAGTACAATATATCAAAACTTATGGAATGTGGGGGATCCCCAGGTGGCTCAGTGGTTTGGCGCCTGCCTTTGGCCCAGGGCGTGATCCTGGAGTCCCGGGATCGAGTCCCGCGTCGGGCTCCTGGCATGGAGCCTGCTTCTCCCTCTGCCTGTCTCTGCCTCTCTCTCTGTCTGTGTCTATCATGAATAAATAAATAAAAAATCTTAAAAAAAAAAACTTACGGAATGCAACTAGAGAAGGATTAGAGAGAAATTTATAGATTTGTGTAAGGAAAAAAGTTTAAAAATCAACTTTAAGCGTTCATCTCCAGAAAGTTTAGAAGTAAAGCATATTAAAACCAGAAAGGAAAGAGATTAATGGAAATAATAAGGGTAAAGACAGAAATGAGTAAAAGAGAAGATAGACTTGTGGAGAAAACAAGTAGAATGTCAGGTCTTTGGAAATATTCATAAATTGATATACTTGTGGCAAGACTGAGCGTGAAAAGGAAGAGCAAAATATAATTATCATGATTAGGAATGGAAAGGGTAAACTAGTACCAATCCTGATATCTAATGGATAATAAGATATGATACTATATTTTTATGGATTTTATAAATAATAAATTTGACAGATTTAGGTGAAGTGGAAGACTATTAAAAAAAGAGAATTTGGGGATGCCTGGGTGGCTCAGCAATTTAGCACCTGCCTTTGGCTCAGGGCACGATCCTGGAGTCCCAGGATCGAGTCTCACGTTGGGCTCCCGGCATGGAGCCTGCTTCTCCCTCCTCCTGTGTCTCTGCCTCTCTCTCTCTCTCTTTATGTCTATCATAAATGAAATAAATAAATAAATAAATAAATAAATAAATAAATAAATAAATAAATCTATCTTAAAAATAAATAAAAAAATAAGAAAAGAGAATTTATCAAACCTGAGACAGAAAAAAATACAAAAAATGCTTATTGAATAAATGAATGTTTTATGATACACAGATAAGAGCTTTTCCTGGAGTTTTGACCCAGCCCTTACTGGTTTAAAGTACAAAGACTTTGACATTTGAATTTCCCATGTTTTTACATGTTTTATCAAGTGGCTTATTTAATATTTGGGCAGTTGTAGACCTTCAGGCTACATATCTTTGAGGCTGGTCTTCATCCATACATTGCAGTTTGGGCAACATTATATCTTTTTCTTCTGCATTACTCCATAGGTACGACCAGGGGGTTTATGTGAGATGCAGTGGGACTACTTAGAGTTCCGTAATATTCTTCGATCTGAAGTTTAGAGTCTTTCATTATTTTTGGAAAACTCTCAGCTATTTTCTCCTCTAATATTATTTTTGCCTTGTTTTTCTCCTTTTACCCTTCTAGGATAGCAATTATATGTACATGCGGCCATTTGATATCATCCCATAATTCTTCAAAGCTCTGAGGTTTTTATTTTCTTGACTTTTCCTCTCTTTGTATCCGTTGAGTATTTTCTATTGACCTATCTTCAAATTGACCAATTCTTTCATTAGCCTTATTATTAATAAGGTCCTTAGCCAAGTGAAGTCTACTGATTAGCTCACTGAAGACCTTCATTTCTATTCCCATGGCTTTTTGTCTCCTGTTTCTAAAATTTTCATTTGGCTTTTATAGTTTTTGTTTTTCTATTGAAATTCTCTATCCAGTTGTTCATACATGTCATCCACCTTTTCTGCTAGAAAAGGAAACTTACTAATCATATTTATTTTAAATTTCCTGTTTGAGAGCCTGGTTTTGTTGATTTGTCTTTTGGAGTAAGCTTGCTGCTTCTCACTTTTTTTGTCTCAGAATTTTTGTGTTAATGTTGGACATCGTGTGTAAAAGAGTAGAGACTGAAGTAAATGGGATTATGTTGAAGTGGGCATGCCTTTTCTCCTACACTGCCAGTGTGAGTTACTCTTGTCAGGAATTGAGCTGGGTTTTGGTTTTCTTGTTGCCGTGGCTATGTCCATTGCACCACCATCCTCACTGCATTCCTCTAGTGTTACCTTATACTTAGGGAGGGAGGGATCTGGGGTGTTAGAGGTCTTCCTCAATTTCTCAGCTCCATATGTAGCTTTAGGTTTTGTCTCTGTGTGCTGCGATTACAGACAGGGGGTCTCTCTTCATACTCTTGCTCCTTTCCCAGTAGAAGACTCTTAGTCTTATTTCTTGGTGCTTGGTAGCCCGGTGATTGAGGTGATTGGGTTCCCTATTGTCCTGGTCAAGCCACAGGCTTAGGATAGCCTGTGTGCCAGTGTCTTTGGTCTGGTGCTTTCTAAGTGATGCTGCTCTTCATCCCTGTGGTGGCCATTCTCTTGGTAGGAATGGCCTTCAGTGGTATTTGTATAGGACCTTGGGCCCAGCACTGTTGGCTTCCCCAGGTTGGGAGTACAGAGCTTTTATTTTTATCCTCTCTTAACCCCCAGTGGGTCCTCTCTTATGCTCTATAGGAGAGAAAGCTCACTGCCCCTCTCCCAGAGGCTTAAAACTTTTGTTTCTGGGGGAGTAGGGGTCAGGTAGGGCTACATGTCTTTCCTCACCTATGACTGCTCCATTCCTCCAGGCTGGCATCACTAAGAAAGCTATTTCCTGTCCCTTCCCCAATCCCTGACCATTTTTTGTAAACATTTGCTGCAAGTCTGTGGAAAAGAGCCTACCAGTGGGTGCAAATTCCCCACGTGTCTGCTGAGGTAATATACTCCATGCAAGCACAGGTTCAACCTTTTGCAGTTCTTCACAACTGTAGCTGGATTTGTCTTGCCTGCTGATAGATCTTAGTGTCTCCTCCTCTCCTGCTGTGCTTCGGATGAGCAGGTGATTGCATCTTACCTTCATTGCTACCTGATTGGAGCTACCTTCACTGCTTTGGATTTTAGGACACTTGGTTGCCCTGCAACTTCTGATCTCTGACAGGGCAAAACATGTTATGATTTTGTAGTTTGTCCTGCTTTCTCTCATCATTGGAGTAGGAATGATGCTTTTTCCAGCTTTCTGCATCCCAGATGGAAGCAGACACCGTTTCCTTTTTCTCTGTTCAACTTGAGTTTTCTTTTGGGATTTTCCTCCAAATATTTCTGAAAAAAATCTTGATTTCTTCCCAAATTTGATGCTTGGGGCTAATGGAGCTTCCAGAAGCAGCTTCAGTTTTGCAGGCCCTCTGAGTCTCTGTGAAGAGAGGCCTCAACGATTGAATTTAATTTTAATTTTTAAATTTGTAGCACATCTAACCTTATAATTAAAGGCCTTAGGATAACCTTAAATTTCTTTTAAACCCATTGGCCTGACCTATTTTTTTTTTCCTCGTTGTGACAGGATCTGATTATCAAATATCTGAAATTGTCTTTCTTCCTGTCATTCCCCATATCATGTAAAATAGTCCTACTTTTCTTTTCTAAATATGTCCAGGAAATACAGACATTCAGGGGAATCTAGACCAAAATTAAGTATTCAGAAATCACAATCCTGTGAGGCCTCATTGATCTAGGTACTCTGGAATTCCAAAGCTATGGCTCCTATTCTTTAAGAGAAAACTGCTTCTCCTTGCAATTTTCTCTGTGTGATGTTTTCTTGTTGTTATAGGCACAGATTACTTCCCTGCATCTTTGAACTGGGAGTACCAGAGGGGAACACCACCAAAGCACTCTCGTGGGCTCATGGCAGTCTCAAATCTTCTGATCCTATCATAAACACAGCCTTCAATGAACCTTGCTGAAGTCTGGATTTAATGGCCACTGGAGTCATTTCCAGAATTGACTGTTTGGGGTGGCAATTAATTTATGGT
The DNA here is from genome assembly GCF_011100685.1 of Canis lupus familiaris. Classification (NCBI taxonomy): domain Eukaryota; kingdom Metazoa; phylum Chordata; class Mammalia; order Carnivora; family Canidae; genus Canis; species Canis lupus. The sequence continues at coordinate 46,610,449 of NC_049246.1, read as the reverse complement.
TAATTAACTTTGGTGTTAAGCTTAGTCTTGGCAATGACACTTGAAGTTTAAAGAGGGGGAAAAAAGGAAGAGGAGGAGAGCTTACCCTGGCAAATGACAAAAACGTAACTAGAAGACTCACAAAGGTAAATATGAAGAATTTATGGGGGAGTATTTTATACCACGATTTCTGTGCTAGTATGCTTCATTTAAGTTAATGCCCACAGTTAGAATAAAGTGGCAAAATATGCTTCTTTTGGTTGACTAGGTGTTGGCTTCAATTAGCAGTATTATTAGAGCCAAGCAGTATTCTTCATTAGGCAGCAAGAACCACTAATAACACCATTCATGTTCTAGGGCTTTCTCTGAGGGAAGGGACAGGGGGTGGACTTTTTCAGTGCATGCATCCTCATCTGCATGACTTGTGGAAACCCCACAATGGCCTGGGAATACTAGACCAGGGATATGATCCAGGGCACAAAGGGATGTGCAGATCTCACCCCCAGCTCCAGCAGAGTGCAAAGGGAAAGGAGCCAGCCTGCAGAGTTGATAAGATGACAGCTAAGGCATTGAAAACTCAGAGTTCCCTCTACTCTCTCATTTGACACGGTGGGAAGTGAGGAGCCGCACAATATGAATGTTTTAGATGACAGCTGGGAAACTATAGCCAGGAGCCAAGTCTGGACCATTACCAGGTTTTATAAATAAAGTTTTATTGGAACACAGCCATGCCCATTTGCTTAGTGTTGTTGATAGAGATTATTATTGCTGTAGAGATTGTATAGCACACAAAGAAAAAATCTGCCAATTCCTATTCTGGATTACTGGGGCACCAACACATTGTGATGCTTTGAGGTACAAACCTACCCAGAACGCAACATATATGTTGTCTTTAAGATGGGAACGCATGGACAGTAATTTGACTTTCAAGAAAAATGGCAGCCACCGGCCATTCCGTGGAGGGACAAGCATCTTCACACCACTCAGAATCCTGGGCATCATGCTTGCTGTGTTTCTGATGATAATATTAAGCCATCCATGGAATCAGTTTGTCTTTTTTTTTTTTTTTTTTTTTTTGCTTGTTTCAATATTTTTTTTTCTTACTGTCAGCCTATTAGCATTGATTCTTGCTGCTGTCCCTTATACTCACCTCTAAATGTCCTAATTCTTCTGTTAGAGGGCTAATTTGATCTTTTAGGAAAGAGGAAAATAATCCTGTGGGGATTGTGGGTGTAGTTAGGGAAGGGGCTGCTTCTAGTTGCTTTATCCCAGGGCCCATGGTGAGGGCCGATGAGCCCATTCTCTCATGCGGCCAGTACTGATGGAGGGACGCTCTGCTTTTGTTCCTGTTCTCACTGCCTTGCCAGGGGTCTGTCATTTATTGGCTGCCAGGATATTTGATACAGACTGTGGAGGAGGCTCTGACAGCAAGGAGCCAGGGTCTGACATGAGCCTGTAAGTGAGGAGCCTGACTTTACCTGGAGGGCTTCTGTGGGGAAGGAGGAGTAAGAAGTGGCCATGGGAACTGCCTACAAGGCTCTGTCAGGGGAGGGTCCATGGTATAGTGGAGGCCGTGAGGCTAGGTTTGGTGGAGAGCACTGTGAGGTGAGGCCAGGTGGGGGCCATGACAGGCCTCCTCACATCGTGGAGGGCCCTATAGACCATGGAGAATGGTTTGGAGTGGTCTTGGCTGAGTCTTCCCAGGGATGGTGGGCAGAGAGATTGATAGGGTTCCATTTGCATTTTGCCAGTAAGGGTCAGACAGAGGAAGGAGCCCAGGTAGGGACCCAAAGGTTTTACAGAGTCCCTTCAATTCCTTGAAGGCCCTGAGACCCCATGGCCTGTGCTAGAAGTGGTACCTAGTCACATGACCTTCCTTGCCAGCACTCAGAGGCCAAGAGAAGACAGTGGGAAGGTACTGACCCTCCATTTAGGTGTCAAATATGTCAATGACTCATTGTATAAAACAAAGACTACGACATGTCTGAGATCCCCTCTGTCCACATCCCCAGAACTCTTGAGGCTAGAAGATTCTCAGGGCGGGGGGCCAATTTTGTGCAGTCCTAGGCAGGACTCCGTGTGAATCCAGATGTCAAGGCTGACCTAACTCCTCACGGGGCTGTGGTATGTGATATCAACTTCCTTTAGGCCTGGCTGAGTCTTTGAATCGTTACCTCTTTCTGCTTTTGAAAAGCAAACAAACAAAATCTCTAAATTGCATTGGTGATGTTGCATTCCCAAGAACACAGGTGACGAGATAGAGGAGTATTACTTGAGCATCACCATCTGGCTACCTGGACAGTCCCATAAAATGGCATAATCTTGGCCCATTAGGTTATGTCCAGGGCCTGGTCCTCAGTTTGTCATCTTCATCTTCAGAAACTATCTTGCTTTGCACTGAGGCTAAGGTTGCCATGGCCACAAATCTGCCTGTGTCCCCGAGGCTGGTGCTCATGTCTACCTACAGCTACGGTCATGGGGTGCAGACGCTTGTAGGTGTGCATGCTAATACATATGTACACATGCATACATGCGTCAAGCCACTTCCTGGTCTGCCATCTTTCAGGAGAAATGTGCCTGTAGAGTAAATGCTCAAGAAGCCCGACCTCAAGGGAAGGTGGTTTTTTGGGAGCGCAGAGTCAACACAAAGGAAGCTGGTTGATCTCAGGAAGGTGGCCTGAATCACTGGCACTCAGGGGTGGCCTTGCCAGACAAGTCATTATGGTCTGAACTAGTGCAAACTTAGGTCATGCAGTGATAGTGTTTTGCTCTGGCTGCAAAGGACAACAGATTGAGTGGCTCAAACACCAGAAATGTATTTTCTCACAGTTCTAGAGGCCGGAAGTCTGAGATCAAGATGTCTGCAGGGTCAGTGCCTTCTGAGTCTCCTCTCCTTGGTGTACAGACAGCTGTCTTCTTCCTCTATTTTCATATGGTCATCCCTCTGTGTGTGTCTTGTCCTAATCTCGTATCTTTCTAAGGACACCGGTTGTATGGGATTAGGGCCCACCCTAATGACCTTATTTCAACTTCATTACCTCATTAAAAACCCACATACAGTCACATTCTGAGATGCTGGGAGTTAGGACTTCAGCATATGAACTTTGAAGGGACACGATTTAACCTGTCCAATGGCCAAATCTAGGACACCGATAATGTTTGCTTCCAAGAGTCTTGGTTTTTGCTTTTTTGTTTTTAACTAACTAATTTTAGAGAGGGAGCAGAGGAGCAGAGGGAGAAGGAGAGAGAGAATCTTAAGCAGGCTCCATGCCCAGTGTGAAGCCTGATGCAGGGCTCGATCTGACAACCCTGAGATCATGATCTGAGCCAAAATCAAGAGTCAGATGCTTAACCAACAAAGCCACTCAGGTGTCCCACTTTTTTGTTTTTTAATATTGCGACTGCTGGCCTACTCTTCCTTTATGCAAACAGGCTATGATACAAATTAGCATATTTCTGCTTGTTACATGGCAATTGTGACTCAATCCTGCCTTCCTGAGATTTCTCTTGGTTGGTCCTTTGGTTGTGCTCAAACTTTCCTGTTGCATATGAACAACCTCTCAGTTCCTTTCAAAAGATGGCTAATCACAGCCACCATGGGACAGTTTTACTACCTGAGTTTGGAGAGTGGGTTTATGTGGAAGTTCTTTGGGGTACCTTTCTGTCCTCTCCCCCAGCCACTATCCACAAACTGCCAACAGATATGACTACATTTCCAGAAAATAGGACAAGGAACATAAAAAGTTATTGTACTAGGGCCATGGGAATTACAGAGAGAAAAATCTGAACAAAGAAAACATCCATTTCTGTGGGTGATAGTACTGGGAGAGATCCAAAAATACCTTTGACAGCTTGGAGTGGTGGCCTGACTCTAGGATAAAGTCTGATTGGGGATAATTGTGCAGTCTGGAACTTGCATTAGGATAATTCAGTGGTAAAACATACATGGAAGAGATGTGGTTTCACAGCAGGGAGGTGACTTTGGTTGGCAGTGAGTTTGCTGTGAGCCGACCTGGGTCAGCCCCTGAGAGCCAGTGCAAGCAGAGCCCACAGGGGTAGTAGCACTGTGTCTAAGGGAGGGAGGAGACAGTCTCATTTTTCTCAGGACTGATCAGATTACTCTCAGGTTCATTCTTTCCATGTGGACACCACACTGTAGAGGGGTGATAGCAAAATGGAATAATGGTTCTTGAAGCTATGTCCTGGGAGCAAGGGAGAAGGACTGAGGATGTTATAGAGAAAAGACTCGGGAAGGGAAGAGCATACCGTGCATACTAGAGGTCGGAGATGGATGGGACTCCTTCCATGTGGATACAACAAAAAGACCACTGGGTGGGAAATTAAAGGGAATTTTTTGTTCACCAATATAGTATCGAACAGTTACTTCAGGTTGGAGAAGTTTAAGTAGGAACTAGGCTTGGGGAGAAATTTGGAAGAGGCATCGTAGAGGAGATTCAATGACTGAGAATGAAAGAAAAGTCATAATTAAAAAAAATAGGAAACAACATGGAGGAAATAAGTCCAAAATACAGCAATAATTACAACAACTGTGAATGCATGAGTGCAACCATTAAATGATGTATAATTCAAATGGATGTTGTTTACAAAGGTAAAACATGGGCTGACACAAAAAGCTTGAAATTAAGGAAGTAGAAAAAGATATACCAGAGAAATATTAATGGAAAGGAAAACATGCCTATCACTAGAAAGTAGCAATATGAATATAAAAGTATATATATAATATATATGTATATATATAATTTAAGGTTACACTGATACCTGTATTTTAATTCTCTGCACAGTATTTGGCATTACCTGGTATTTTTTCTCCCCCTGTCTCATGTTAGACTACAAATTCCATGAGAATAGAGACCTTGTTTATTCTGTCCATTGCTTAATCTTGAGTGCTTGGAATGTTTCTTGGATCATAGGAAATATTCAATAAATATTTGTTGAATGAAGTAATGACTTCAAAGACTTTTGTGAGTACTGACATTCTAGGATGGAGGATGTGCAAACTCGCCCTTGTTCTGGTTGCTGCAGAGCAAACCACCCCAACACTCAGCAGCTTAAACACCAGCTCATCATTTCTGACCGTGGTCCCGTGGGTTGACTGGGTTCAGCTGGGCAGTTCTCACACAGGCTGTTTGATGCATTTGCAGCCCGCATGGCTGGAGCTGGAATCCTTTAAAGGCTCAACTGTATGACACCCAAGATGGCGCACTCAATGGCCGGTCTTCATGCTGATTGCCAGCATTGGGCCCAGCTGAGGCTCTCCACCAGAGTGTCCGTATGCGGCCTCTCCCTGTGGCTCAGGCTTCTTACAGCCAGGTGGCTGGAATCCAACTGCAAGTGTCGTAAGAGACAGGAAGTGGAGGCTGCCAGTCTCTTAAGATTGGAGCCCAGAAAAGGACACAACACTATTTCTGTCACAATCTACGGGTCAAGTGGTCACATAGCTGCCTAGATTCAAGGGAAGGGATGCAGATCTCCTCTTCCTCCTCAAGCCCCTTCTCAATGGGATCCATGTCAGGAATTTGTGGTCATCATTGATCTACCACAGATATCTGACGAGGCGGGCTGTTTTCATCTCTACAAATGCCAGTACTTGATAGATATGATTTGCTGGGTCTGAGGCCTATCTCTTCCCAGGGAAGGAAAATTCTACATGGAAAAAGAGTGCTATTCTAGAATCTGCAGGGTGTGTGGGCTGGACCAGATGCCCTCTAAGACCTTTTTCCAGTGCTGACATTCGCAGATGGAAACTTCAATGAACAGACCAGGGAGGAAGTCATAGTGACTCAGTGAAACATCAGAGGGCTGCGGGTTTCACTGAGGGGAAGAAACTGAGATCTGCCCCTAAGAACAACATACTTCTTCCTCTCTCCTTTCACACCAGTTAAGCACTTTTATCTAGAACTGTGCCATGTGGAATTGATGCCAAGGACAGTACTCTAAGCAATACAACACCTGTGTTGGGGACCATCCTACCTCAGAGAGGTGCAGAGTACACCAGGTGAAGGCTGGCCCCCGGATGGTCCTCTGTGGAGACCTATCTTTTCCTCTCAAAAAGCAATTGTAAAAAAAAAAAAAAAAAAGGAAAAAAAAGATAATAGTGCTTTTGGTGATGGTCAATTTGTAGATATTGGACTCATTTTGGAAATTGCTTGTTAATTTCTCTCGTTTGCTTCCCACCTCTCCGAATGATTAGCAATGAGTCCTTAGGGAAGTTACTTGACATCTCTGTGCCTTATTCTCTCATCTGAAAAGAAAAGAATACTAGAATATACCTCATAAGGTTGTGGGAATCCGATGAGTGGAGACAACATGCTAAGTGCTTCTTTAAGAAAATTTCAAGGCAGTGCTTCATAAATTCAAACTATTATAATGTTTCCTTTAACATGCATTTTAATGATTGCACAACAACTTGTGACATGAGCGTTCTATAAATTATTTTGCCCATCTGTGAATTTTGTGTTTCTCTTTGCCACTGTGAAAGTGATATAACGAATATCTTTATGGGTGGTAGGTAGGTGCCTACCACTTGGATGAAATTCCCAGAAGTGGAATTTTGCAAGCACACTTTTGGACTGCGTGATGAGGTCTAGATAAAGTTCAAAGTAATCAAGGCTGTGGGTGTTTGAGTCTAACGGAACTGGTGCCTCGATGTACGTAGAAACATATATTCATCACTTTCAACAAAAAAGAAGTATACTGTGCTTCTCTGTGCCACACGTGGGCTCCCTTCTTCTAGACCCCGGGCACAGCTGGGTTTCTGGCTCCGCATGGTGGCCTTCTGGTTGCCCGGACCCCGTGGGGCTCTTCCATGTCTCTCTGGCCCCCATGACACACCTATTTAGCAAGTTCCCTAGGCTTTCTAGGGGCTCTCCCTCTGTCCCCACTGTATTTCAAGGCTCTTGTGATCCTGTAGGATGAGAGTCTTTCCTTGCCTTTTCCAGCTTGTGGCCCTGTCTAGCGGGGCAGCATCGTCACACCTCTGCTTCTGCTGTCACCCTAAAATTCACTCACATGATGCAGTTAGTCCTCTCCCTTCCGTCTCCCTCCTTTCTCCACCTGCCATCCTGATCAGACTTTTCTTGGTGGATGAAGGGGACGGGGGCTGTGTTATTGCACAGAAATGTCAGTGGTCTCTTCCCACTCTCCCCAGAGGCTTACTCGGGGCCATCCCCTGGCTTTCTACGATGCCACATCCCTTTTCCCCAGAAGCCGGCCTGCTGTGTGGGTTTTGCTTTCCAGAGATCCAGGAGCCCGCTCAGCTGTGGAGTAACATCTGGGCTTTCAATCCATTCCCAGCTATGTTACTGCCGGTGGTTGCCAGGGATGGTGGATCAGTGGGGAGCCCAGGGGAGGATCACGTGGTCAGCCTGACCAAGGGCCTCTTCCCCACTGCCTTCCTGGGGTTGGGGGGAGAATCAGAAGCTGAGCTGCTCGCCTCCGGATCGTCCCCGTATGTGTAATAGAAACAGCGACAAGAGGCATTACCTTAGGCCTAGGTTACTGTTTCCATCACAAATGACAAAATCTATGAGCTTCACGGACATGAAACCCAACAAGGAAAGCAGTGAGAAAATGTATGCTCGTTTTAGGGAAATCTGTAATGGGAAAAGGTAAGTCATGGTTGCCTTTGCCAGCAGGTAGGGCAGGGTGAGGGATGTCCGCGTCTTTTCTTCACAATCCTTACCACTCTGAATATACGATATCATTTACTTCTCCTCCTCCTCCTTATCATAAATGCAAGTTCCTTAGGACCAGGGTTTTTTCTCCATGGATTTATCCTAAGTACTTGGAAGAATTGATAATATAGGGGGCACCTGTGTGGCTCAGTGGTTGGGTGTCTGCCTTCAGCTCAGGGCGTGACCCCGGGGTCCCAGGATCAAGTTCCGCATCGGGCCCCCAATAGGGAGCCTGCTTCTCTCTCTGCCTGTGTCTCTGCCTCTCTCTGTGTGTCTCTCATGAATAAATGAATAAAATCTTAAAAAATAAAAGAATAGATGGTGTACGTTGGATGCTCAATAAATACTTGTGGAGTGAATCCACGTTGGTGGGTGAGTTTCTTGGAAACCATCAAGTGATATTGATTTAAAGGCCACCAAACCCTCATCACCTGTCTGGCCCCACAAAGGTGTGGCTGACTCCAGAAGGACGTGGGACAGGAAGGCAAGGAAATAAGTCTGTAGAGGAAGCTTGATGAGAAATCACAGCACAGGGCAGCCCCGGTGGCTCAGCGGTTTAGCGCCGCCTACAGCCCAGGGCGTGATCATGGAGACCCTGGATCGAGTCCCACGTCGGGCTCTCTGCATGGAGCCTGCTTCTCCCTCTGCCTGTGTCTCTGCCTCTCTCTCTCTGTGTGTCTATGAATAAATAAATAAAAATCTTAAAAAAAAAGAAATCAGAGCACATACAACTTTATACAACACAGTTGCCCCGGCTGCATGAATTAGCCGATCCATATTCCTACAGAGAGGGCCTTCTACTGCGCAGGTGGGTAGCGTGCCATGGGCAGGTCCTCAAATGTGGAATCAGAATTTATTCCTGTGTAGCTGTCCTTGGCCCCTCAGGAAGGAATCCTCTGGATACTGTAAGATCGTTTCGGTGAGAGGGTCAGACGGCTCTTAACTTTGACTTGTTATATTTGGCTCTAAGCAAAACTCCTCTGCTGGATCGAATCTCTTTTTAAGCCTTCTGTGGACCTGATTTTCGGTAACAACATTGAAACACTAGCCAATTCCTTTCTCTCAAAGCTGACCTTCTGTATTGGGATCTGCTCTTGCAATTTCCATCCGTCTTGCTGTTTTAGCATCTGCAGACCGGTGCGGGCTGTTTGACACTCATCTGCTGGGTTTCCCTCGTGGTCCATTGCTTTGTTAGTTTTGGGATTTCAAGCTCATTTTCAGTCTCCCTCCTCCTCCACCTTTAAATCCCCGGGATTTTCCATTTAACTCACCGGTGCCTCAACTGTGTTATTAGCCCTCTACATTTTTTGTTGTTGTCGTTCTATTTTGTTTTCCACTAGCTTCGCAGCTTGGAAATTCCTATAACTATGAAACCAAACATCAAACCAGTGGGAGGTGAAGGGATGCATGTCTCCCCACCCAGGGTCTCATGAGCCATCCAGTTCCTGGTCCTTCCCTGGGGTCGGCTGGCACATTTTCCCGTCGCCCCCACATTAAGAGCCCTGACTTATGCATGGACCTCAGTTTCCACTCGACTCCTGCACAGGTTTTCCGAAGCTTGCTCTCTGCTTCCAGGCTTGAGTTGTGCCCACTCCTGCTGCAGGGCTGTGCTGGGCCATCTGCTCGCCAACCACTAGGGTGCCCGCGGCCTGGCTCTGCACGATCGCTCTCCCCGGCCTTCCTGGGTGGAGGCCTTCACACTTGCTCTCTAGCCATCTTCCAGCAAGCAAAGGCGCCTTTAGCTTACTTCCCACCCTGCTCTCTCTCTGGATGCATTAGCTGAGGGAGGTGTGGTGTGGGGCTTAACGGTATCTTTTTCTTTCCATTGTTGACATTGTGATGTCTGAAGCGTTGACTTCATGTCTCCTTGTGGTGACATACGCTTCCCCGCAGCAGCGGTCTCTGCGGGGTGTGACTTTCCCCGCCCAGGGACAATGGGTAATGTCTGCAGACCGTTTTTTGGTGCCATGACCGGGCAGCTGCTGCTGGCATCCAGCGGCTAGATTCCGGGCATATTGCTAACATTGAGCAGAATGCTGAGGACAGCCCCACGGCAAAGGGTGATCTGGCCCCAAATGTTAATAGTGCCACCGTCGAGAAAACCTGTCCCGCAGGAATGGCACTTAGTTAAATATCAGTGATCACTGTGTGACTCTGTGGCAATTCCCCACGCCCCCTCCATCCACCCCACACCTTTCTCTGCTCTGCAATCCAGGGGGCTGCTCCTGCTGCGGCTTCCCCGCTGGCTTTGGCTTTCTGGGGGCATTAACTAAAGTTGGAGCAGAGAGAGGGATCTGGATGTTTCTTTGCCACTGCCTCCCTGCTCTGGGCTGTTTTCCTCTGCAGGTGGCTGTATTCCTACATGATTCCAGTTGCTTTTCGGCAGCCCCATCCCCACGGTTTCCCACCCTTGCTGGGGTCTTCTTGGGCCATTTCCAAATTCAGGTCATTTCTTCTCCTGTCCCTTTGACCGGGTGTGACACCTCCCACCGCGTGGCTCTGGGTGCCTCAGCATCCTCCTGCCCACAGCTTACCTGCCCACAGCTCTGGAAATTGGCTCCTCTAATCGCTCCTGACCATTTCAGTTGGCTTCTGTGTCCTGCCAGGAATCTGACATGATCACTGTGTTTTGTTAACATACAGCATGGTAGTAATGCTGTTTGATGCACCAGACCGTCTTTCATCTCTGCCCTGGGTCCCAGCTGCACTAGACTCGTGTGGGCCCATTACCCAGAAGGTGACCTCCGTCTCCTTACAATACAGAGATACAGTGGTGTCTCTCTGCCTTGTGCTTTATATATGCTCAAAAATCTCCATAATAAAACTTTAAAAACAGGCCACCAGACATTCTCTGCTCAGTCCTCAGATCCCTAACGATAATTGGTTAAGGGCTCTGCAACATGGGATGGGGCCTCCACTGGGTTTAATTACCAGCAACACGAGGTCACACGATCCTGCTCCAGGTGCAGGTGCAGGAAGAGTGTCCCGGCTGGAATCTGCAGGTGCCGAGTTCCTTTACGGGAGCAGGTGCGCAGGTGAACGGTCACTGGGTGAAAGTGAGGGCTGTCGTCCTCCGTCTTCCCTGGCTGCAGGCTCCAGGTGGAGAGAGTCCAGCCCCAGGCGTTTACTTGGGAGCTAATCCTAGCGAGGACTGGTGGAAAATGGAATAATGAGCCAGGGAGAGGAGGAGACTCAGTGACGAGTGCATCGTGCAGCCAGTTACCATAGGGGACCCTGGCCCGTAAAATACTGGGGAACCTTGGGCCACCCATGGACATGACTCAGTCCATCCTACCCTGGGCACTGGGTTATTGATGCGCCAATTGTCAATCTTTCGAGAGAGTTGCCCCCTGGGGGCTTGACTTCTCACTGCAAAGTCCCCAGGAGAAGAGGTGCAGCTGCTGGGTGGGAGGCCAGGGAGAGGCTGGAGGGCTGGGGGGAGGCACAGACATCGCGGCCACCGCGGCCACATGTACCCACCGTACGCTGAGCCGTAATGCGCTCTCACCCGTCCTGGCCCACGTCCTTGCAGCCACCCTGTTCAGCGTTCACGCAGACGATCGCTTCTCTCCCAGGAAATGGTCTTAGTAGCCACCGCCTTCAACCTCACCTCTTCTTTCAAGGCATCCTGTAGATTCCCAGAGAAGCAATATTGACAATGGAAGAAAAGTATGAGGCCGTCTCTCCCGCTGCCCCAGACATCCATTATGCAATCTGGCTTAGTGAAAGGCAACAGGAGTGACTCACACTTTCAAGGCTAAATGGAAGAAGAACGTTACTATACCCTCTGGCTTCCACCACACTTCCTTCTGGGAACTCTGGTCCCTGGCAGCACCATCTTCCCGGGCTTTCCAGCAGCCTGAGAACGCAATTAGGAGCTATGCGTCTGGTCTCCTGGTAGCCAAGGGATGACCTGGCCCCGTGGTACTCATGAATATTTGACAACTGGCTCTAAGTGGGGAAAGAGCCAAAGCCTGGATTTTTAACGTTTGCCCATTTCTGTGATGTAAATAGTCCTACCGTGGCTGGTGTCAAGCCTCTGCTGCTTGAACGACTGGCTTGCAAAATTCCCAAAAGTCTGCTAATTAGCTCTTGTGAGCTGTTACCAGCTGGCTCTGGCCCACTGGGGCCGCAGAGGACCACCCCTCTCCAGGACGCCTGGAGTTCAAAGCCAGTCTCTGCAAATCCTGCTGGCGGCTCCAACAGCACGAACAGGACCAGCCCTGCAGGAGCCAGAAGGAAACAGTGACCGACGCACATCCTCTGCTCAGAGCACCAGAAACTCACAGGGCCCCGCGCAGACCCTTGCCAGCTCTGAAAACCAAGAGAGGGGAGCCCATGAAAGCTGGAAGGACACCTGTCACAGACCCACAAAGACCACAATGCAGGAGTCGCAGCCACAGGGACGCCCCTCGTGAGGCCAAAGGGGAAGTTTGTCATGTGGATCGTTCTGCGCTTACCCCTTCAGGTGACACAGTCCCGCAGAGGTAGGTGACCGAGCCTCACTTTACTACTTCACCTAAATTTCGTGATCATACACGTACCCTCCATGGATCACCTTTTGCTTCTTTAACAGAAGCCAAGTTAGTTTGTGAGCATTGCTCAGAGCCCAGTGTTTGGGGGGGACAGCTAAGAGAGCTAAGGACAAATGTCCATTTGCAAGTGAGGGTGAGCTTTTGTACCCAGAAAAACAGGACATTCAAATTCTAGAAAACTTCCTCTTCAGCCTAAATTCAACGATAGGCTTTTAGTTAGTTGACTAATTATATTTAAATCAGTTGACTGTCAAAATTGATGTTTTGCTGGAACTCTAGGAAAATGTAGGTGGAGGGAGGAACCTGGATTAGGAGGTATTTTTTAAGAGCCTAAATCTAGGGTAATTTGAAAAATTATTTTTGGAGATTAACCAGAAAAATGTTATAATTAAAAAGCCTTTTGTTTGCCGTAACTAACATATTTGCACTACGAGGTGGCATTTCTCCCTCACGTTGAACTGACAGGTGAGAGTATTGTGTGTTTCTGTTGCGTGTGGAAAGAGCTTAGCATCACACAGAAATCTCCCAAAGCTCAGTAGTTCCTCGTTTCGGGCTGAGGACAGACCTCGGCCAATAAAGTTGAGCCCCCCCGACCCCGTCGTTTACTACTGGAGAGCTGAGGGATTATGGTTTTATTAGCAGGTTTCCACGCCAGGAACGAGCAAGTAGTCCTGTTCATTTTTTATGTGTGATATAATATCTCAGTGCTTCAGACTGGAACCAAAATAAAACAGGACAATAAAGAGAAAGAAAGAAATCCTCTTCACTTATCCTACAAAATCCCCAGAGATGACAGGTGTGCTGTTGATGGCAAATGACCCACAGATAAAGGACATCGTATGCAAATACAGCTTGGGATCTCCCTTAAATTGATCTCTTTTTAAGTTGGTTTTTAATGCATAAAGCATCTTTAAAAACACTCTCCCTCTTGCATATGCGGTCCGCCTTGTCAGTGATCGCTAACAAATGAAATCTGCCGTAGATGATTCAAAATAACTAAAATCTTCTCTTAAAAGGCCTCTGTAGCTTGCCCTCAGATATACGCGTATTGCTTTCAGGAGACTATTGAGAGGGAGGGAGGACGGGGTAGGGGGTGGGGTATGGAGACGGGAGACGAGAGAAACAGAGGCACCGCAGGTTCGAGAAACAGGTGCCCGTGGGTGGGCCGGTCATCTTGGGGGAAGGGTGCTTGGCAGCGGCGTGCAGGGCGCTGCTGGTGGCCTTGCACACAGGACAGCCCGGTGTGGTGGGACCGAGCCTCTGAAACCAACTCTGCTCCCAAGTGCTCTCCGCCCCGCCCCCCAGCAGGTGTGGAACAGGGAGAGGTGTCATGGGGAGATATATTTTAGAGTGAAACTGATGGGATGTGGGGAAGAGAAGGAACAGAGGCCAGGCTTTTGGCCCAGCCTCACCCCTGGACGTGACCCGCTGACCCCCCCTGTCCCTGGACCCTCTGCACCGGCGTGCGACTGGTCCCTGCCGCCTCGCTCCCCTGTTGCGGCCTCTCGCACAAGGTGGCTGGAGGGAGCTGGAAACTCAAGGGACCCCCGCCACTGCCCCCCCGGAGGGCTTTCCCGCTGCAGCCCGACCCGCTTGCATGAGGTTCGGCCTGGCCTCCAGTTGCATCTCACCGCACTTTCCCCTGGTCCCAGGGCCCTTTCTTTCCCAGGGCGGCCACGGCCGTGCGTCCACCGCCACGTCCAGGGCGCCCAGCACGGGGCCTGGCACTCAGCAGGCATCAGGGGTGGTTGGAGAATGAATTACTCGAAGAGACCAGGATTTTTACAGAACAGGGCAGCAGGTGGAGTCTCATTTGAAGGGCAAGACACCGATTTTTTTTTTAAAGGTTTTATTTATTTATTCATGAGACACACACACACACACACACACACACACACACACACACAGACACAGGCAAAGGGAGAAGCAGGCTCCATGCAGGGAGCCCCACGTGGGACTCGATCCCAGGGCTCCAGGATCACGCCCTGGGCTGAAGGCAGCACTAAACCACTGGGCCACCTGGACTGTCCAAGACACTGATTTTAATCTTGAGCAGAGTGGTGGTGGCCTGGGTCTTCCGTGCTCACACAAGCCAGCAGGGAAGCCTCATGGTCCCCACGACTGCACAGGGGGTGTCTCGGAGAGGCCCGGGGCTGCCCCCGCTCCTTGGTGAGCAGGTGATACAGCCAGGCTCCCCTCGGGGCGGGCTCATCTCTCAAGCTGGCAGCGTGTCCTCGCTATCTAACTCCCACGGACTTTGGGGTCGCTACTGACGCCCACGTTCAAGTGCGGGTCAGGCGGTGTGGAGGGTGGGGATCCAGGCTTCGGGCCCCTCCAGCTGCTGGTAGTGGCTGAGTCTGTGGGAGCTCGTGAGAACACCAGGGGAGGCAGGACACATATGGAAAAGGTTCCAAAGCTTCTTGCGCTTCTGGTCCACCCCTCACAACTCTTCAGGAGAGGATGTAGGGTGAGCTCCCTCCACAGCAGTGAGTCCCCTGGCTCTGGCCCTGGCTTACAGAACAAAGTATCAGTGGATGGGGTGAAATCCAAGTAGGGTCAGTTTTAGCTCTTTCCAGAAAACAGCCATTTGCAATCCCTCTCGGCTTATAGGTCACTTTGAGATTCTGATGAGAGCTAAGAACTTCCTAGAGAAATCCACCGAAGCATCCATACATAACATTAGCAGGGTCTTGGTTCCGTGGATCACCATCCTGAAGTCTCCTGGGGGCCAAAGATTCAGATTAAGAAGTCCTACCCTAGAAGGTCTTTTCTAGGGATGCCTGGGTGGCTCAGCAGTTGAGCATTTGCCTTTGGCTCAGGTCGTGATCCCGGGGTCCTGGGATCAAGTCCCACATGGGGCTCCCTGCAGGACACTTGCTTCTCTCTCTGCCTGTGTCTCTGCCTCTCTCTGTGTGTCTCTCATGAATAAATAAATAAAATCTTTTAAAAAGAGATCTTTTCCAGCAAGATAGGAGAAGGGCTTATGTGTGGAAACCCTCTCGATCAGAGCTCCCAAGGGTGCCCCAAAGATAAATTGTAAATTGTATTAGGCTTGAAGCGATTTCACTTTCTAGAACTGAGTTCAGAGTAGCATTGAACACGTTTTTCCATGTTGGGAACGTACCACTTGGCTGCCAACCAGAGATAGTGATCAGAGGGGCAGAATGGACATCGGTTATGGGCATTGGGGTGGCAACGAGGACATTATGAACTGCGTGGTCTTGAGCAGTGTGGGACAGTGCCAAGAGTGCCCTATGGTGCCAATTTCTGAGTGTATCCTTTGAAGTGGTTCCTTTCACTGACTTTGTGAATTCCTTCATCATTCATGGCCTCTGCCAGACTTTGTTTCCAGGTGCCAGCAGAGTCGGGGGAAGAGGAATGGGCCCAGGTGGCACCGCCTGCTCCTTGGGGCCCTCTAGTTGTCATTCACAATGAAGGTATTATTTTCAAGAGGTATCCAAGCCTCAATTCTCCAGGTAGTGCCTATTTCATAGTTTATACAGGGATGTCTTAGTAAGAGAAACTTTGGGGAAGCAGGGCCTCTTTGAATGTAGTTATATAAATATAACCACTTACAGTTAAAGGGCTGGAGGAACTTAGTTTGGTGGTTATAGGACCGGAGGAGGCAGACAGGGAAAGGAGACAGGAGTTCTGTCCACCTAGCACGATCTCCACCGTTTTGGGAGAACTTTGCTCATCTGTCTTCCAGTCCATTTCTTGGCCCCCACGGACGCTGCCTTGACAGTGCCACCGCTGGCTATAGCATACGGGGTCTCAGGTGTGTACCTGACTCAACACAGGCAAGAGTGCTTTGTGGGGTTTTGGGCTTTGATTTGAGAAAAAGAAGTCAGCCTCCTTCAGGGCCCAACATTTAGACCTGCAGCGGTGGTTTCTACCACATGGGCTAAAGAAGCAAAGGAAGCTGAGCAGGGAGATGGGGGATGAGAGACCCCTAAGGCTGCAGTCCTCACCCCAGATTCATTTGCTTCTGAAGTCTTGACGGATTCTTACTATTAAGTTCTTGAGACACCCCCCCCCCAAATTTTAAACACATGGCCTCTTTTTGCTCACACTATTTTGAGTTGGGTTTCTTTGGGTTATTTGTAACCCAAAGAGTTCTCACTGCTGAAATCTCAGGAGATTCAGAGGCAGATCCACGCAGGGCATGACCCTAGCCCAACTGAGGGGAATGCTGCTCAGTCAGGGGTCATAGCAGAGGGTCAGGCCTCTGAATCATTGCGGGCAAGACAGGAAAATTGTTGGAGATGAAATGTCCCATGAGGATACAAAAAGGAATGGGTCTGCCATCTTGCCTAGAAAGGCGGTTAGAAAATCCTATCTCGAGAGTCTTGCCAGTGAGAGGAGCTTCAGCCCAGCGTGCAGCCCTTAGACTCCAGTGTTTCTGTTTTGGTAGAAGTGTCTGATGAGACACGTTTCCTTTGTGAATCAACGTGTCCTTGTGTGATCTACATACCAGGGATCACTTTGCTATACGTAAAGAATGGATGTAAAACCATGAGCTAAAATTTCTTCAATGAACGCCTTTTGGATTCATGGAGTTAGTTAATGACTCATTAATAGAACCAGAGTTGATGATCACCTGAAAGCCTTAGCTATGAAGATCGAAGTGATAAGAATATTAATTGGGCATGAGTTATAGGGGCAAATTCAAGCTTACACCAGGAAAAAGGAAAAACAGTTTCAAAGCATAGACATATTTGTGGTCTCAGAAAAAAATGTAAAGTATGTCCAGCATCTGGCTGTACCCAGTGGCCTTTTCCCTACTGGCATCAGAGCCTTTATTTCCCACAAATTTATTTGGATGAGACAGGGGCAGGCTGCTCTTCAGGGAAAGCTGGCAACTTTGCACATCTCCATCTTTTCCTTCCTCCAAAGGGCACCTTTATCTTGGAAATATAAAACGTGTAAGCTTGGAGAGAACTAAGGTCACACAACATTCTTCAGCGAGGACTCTGGAGTGGGTTTCCCTTGTTCCACAATCCCCCTGAAGTGTACATGAATATTGTGTATTACATTTTTCTTGGGAGAAGATCACAGCTCTCATCAGGTTGTCTCAAGACTGGTGACCCCAAACTGGTTAAGATCCACCATCCAACCCACTCCTTACAGATGAAGAGATGGAGGCCTAGGGAGTGGAGAGTTTGGTGATGATCCTGTGGATAGGTGATAGCAAAGTCTGGATGAGGAATGAAATCTCCAAAGTCCCAGTACTCTCTTCCCCTATTATTGTGCTTTGTAAAGAATCCACCTTAGGTTCTTAAGGGCACTTAATTTGCTTTAAGGAAATGTGACAGCTGTAAGACATGCTTTCCTTAACTGAGAATTAATGAGAAAATAAGAGCTCTCCAGCTTCTAGAACATAAGAAGTTATTTTAATGCTTTTGATTGTGACTTGTATTAAAAAAACTACTACACACCAATGTTCTTAAGGTCTGTGTAAATATTAACTCATTAATCTTCATATTGGGCTCACAAGGCAGAATTTTTTTTACTTGAGAATTACAATTTTCTCCTATTTCCATTAGATTTAAGGCATCTTAAGAGTTAAAACTCATAGAGCAAAACAAAATACCGAGGAATGAATTTAAAAATCTATCTAATAGGAGGGAAAGGATCTTAAATGAATTATTTTCTACAATGGGGCATTGAATTTGGCATTAAGATTCCAGGTCACAGAGGCACAAGGGAAACATAGCTTTCATTTTTCATTCATGTACCCAAGACGAACTAGTATTTATTCTATTTTGCCATAAAAGAAACACAGGAGCTTATTTAACATTTGTTCTCAAACAAATAACTTGGCATTTCACCATCGTTTACCTATTTACAGAAGCAGGGCAGTAATGGGGGGTGCCCCCTTCCCAGGAAAAGCAGGATGTGCTGTGATGAGAATATAGGACATTTTGCCAGCCCAATGCCATGCAGGTGAGCCCACCAGAGAGGTGAGGGCAGGTGGGAAGGCTTGGAAGCAGCTCACTTTGCTTCCATCTTTTGGAGTCTCCTGAAGAAATCGTCCTTCATCTAACCGTCACCCCTCATGAACTCAGCTCCATTGGTATGCCCACCCTTTCAGCTTCGTATCTTGTCATGGTAGGTGAGTCCTCACTGAGATGACTTCCGGGTCTCCCCAGTTCTGATGCCCAAATGCCATGACCCCCACCCCCGCAAACCTACCATGTGTCTGTCGTGGCATCCTGGGAGTCAATGCAGGGTGTCTGATGGGCCATCATGAAGATTTCATGATGAAATAATTTAAGAACCAGGTTACTGATCAGGAAATTGGTACCCAACTACTCCCTTACTTCCTTTAATCTGTCATCCACTCTTGTAACTCTGCCTTTTCCAAGGTCGCCAATGACCACAAGGTATGGTGGGAAAATTACCAAACTGATCTATTAATTTTTACAAAATACACTTATAGTTTTTCTGAATATACACATGATACAGTTCTTTGAAAATATATGAAAAATACAAAAAAAAAGAATACAGATAATTCTGAAGTCCCCTTTCATCACATTAGAGATGTAGCAATGCTGTTGATGTGTTGTTTTAATTTTCCTTCAAGAAAGAACTTACCATTCAGCTACAAGAAGTGTAGTGGTTAGCACCCTTGGGACCTGCCTCAGCAATGAAGAAGAGGCCATTCTCTCCTTGGGCAGTCCCTTGCTAATGATAGAGTATGGTCAGAATATTAGGACTTGGTCATTCCTGCTCAATGAGACTCTTCTAATGGGCAGCCTTTACTCTAGAGCTCTTTCCTGGGTTGGCAGAGGCCAGAAAACTCTCTAAAGTGTTGTTCTCCATGTTCCATGGGAAGGCCTGGGGACAGTTTACCAAGTAACAGTTACCCCTGTCCTGGTAACAGGGGCACCAACATCACCAAGTTTAAGGGGGGCTCTCCTACTTTGCCCCACTCCAGGATGCCACGACCCTGAGCCTTTCAATCCCTTCTTCCACCATCTGCCATGATGATTCAGGCATGTCCTGTTTGTTCCATGTGAGCTGTTCATTTCTCCTTGGAGCTGCCATGGGCTGGGGCTGATAGTAGGAGAGACAGTCACAGAGTTTGGCTCATTGACAGTGAGTTTTATGGACTTTGGAGACCCTAAAGCAATAGATACCCTGGGCTAGCACCTGATCATCAGAAGCCAGATGGTCACAAGTATCAACTGGCAAAATTGGAGTGGCAGTGAGGGGCATGAGTTGTGATGATAATTTCAGAAAACATGGTATTCGAGGGGAGGAAAAAGGATGAGCCTCCAACAGTGGTATTTCATATATAAATTCAAAAGGAAGTGAGAATGGAGGAGCAGGAGGCTGAGGACAGTCATTCCAAATAAAGTCACAAACTGTTGCCCAGGTCCTAGACCCAAGTCAGGCTTCAGACTGGAAACCCATATGTTTAAAGAGCTCCCCAGGTTCCCAGAAATAAAGCCCCCCCAACATTGTCCTAGCTATCTACCATGACAATACCCCCAGTGTCTCCCCAAAGGGTCTGTGGTCATGTACTCAAGTGCCTAGACACTGTGGAAAGGAGAATTCCAGGACGTTTTGAGGACCAGTACTGAAAGAATCTGTGTTGACACTGTTACTCAGAGACCAAAAATGTCCCATGGTCCCCTGTTGGAATGAGGGTGTTTGGAGACCAGCTAAATGGTATCCTGGTCAAAGTCCACCTTAGAATGCATCAAGTGATTTGGTGAATCCATCTGGGAGACTTTTCCTTAGCTCCCCATTAAATAGTTAGGATCAATATATTTGAAATAGTTGGAAGAACCTCCATATTGGTTCAGTGGTTCATGAAATGAGAGCTATCACAGTGGTGGTGGTTACACGGAAGCCCTGAAACTGCCCCCTCCCCCGCCAAAGATAATAAATAAAAAATAAGATTACAGGGGCACCTGGGTGACTCAGTCAGTTTGGTGTCCGACTTCAGCTCAGGGTCCTGGGATCCGGCCTGTGTCAGGCTCTGCACTCAGCAGGGAGCCTGCTTATCTCTTTCTCTCTTACTCTGCCCCTCCCCCTGCTCATGCTCTCTCTTTCTCGCTCTCAAATAAATAAATAAAATAAAATAAAAAATAAGATTACCACTTATGAGGGGAAGTAAGGAACAGTAGTGTATCATCAAGATCTAAAATGCAGGGTACCAGTTCCAACTATAATCACAGTTAATTTGCCAGTTTGGCTTCTGCAGAGACCAGGTGGACCCGGAGAGGAAGTCTGGACGACTGCAATTTCAGACAAGTAGTAGTCGCACTGAAGCTGCTGCCCAGGATGTGGTGTTGACGCCGCAGAAGGTGAATACGTCATTGATTCGGTGGCTGTATTCTATCTCAGTCAGGGAAGAGGCTCGGAAACCATTCGTATTCTCCTTTTATGGACACTAACACACATTCACAGTTTTTCCAGGAGCTGAATGCGTCAGAGAGCTTTGGCTTCACCTGGACGTCCTGTAGAACATCACGTTGATCCATTACATCAATGACAGCGTGCCGTGGTGAGCGAGAGGTGGCTGCTATGCTGGAGGCCTTGGCAAGGCACATGTGCTACGGGGTGGCAGGTAAACACTCTGGAGGTTGAGGGACCTGTTACTTCAGTACAGGGTTTAGGGCCTCAGTTGTCAAGGACACGTTCAGAATGCCCTCCAAAATAGAAGATGAATTGTTGCATCTTGTATCCTTTTCTGAAAAGAAAGAAAGGAAAGGAAAGAAAAGAGAGAAGAAAAAAGACCTATTAAGCTTCTTTGGGTTCTGGAAGCAACATATTCCACACCTAAAAACACTGCTCTGGTTCGTTTGCAAGGCGGTGGCATGCAAGGCAGTCAGTTTTGAGGAGCCTCAGAGCAGTACAGGGATCTTCTCCTACCTCTAGAATCTCCATGACCTGTCTGTTTTAGAAAGGCCTGACCCACAAGCCTGGAATCTCACACAACATAGCATCTGCCCAGAAGGTTAGAAGGAAGGTGGGAGTGAACCCCAGCATGCAGTAGGCACCCTGAACCACACTGTGCCCCCCGTAGGAAGAAGACTGCATCCTGGAACCTAGGGCAACGTAGGCATGCCCTGCCCTACCCCAACTTCCAATGACCCACTGGGGACTTGGTGATTCCTGTTCCGGCAATTCTGGGCTCTATGGGGTAAGCTGTTGTGGCCTCTAGATGGGATGCACTCTTGTCAAGGGACACAGCAAGAGCCACCACTGAACCACAAGCTGTCCCTGCTGTTTTGAACTCCTTGTGTCCACAGGTCAACAAGCAAGAAGAGTTTTTTTGTTTTGTTTTGTTTTTTTTAGGATATTTATTTGAGAGAGAGAGAGTGTGTGTGTGTTTCTCTCTCTGGGGGAGGGGCAGGGGGCAGAAGGAAAGAAGGAATCTCAAGCAAACTCTGCACTGAGTGTGGAGCCTGATGAGGAGCTCGATCTCACGACCCTGAGATCATGACCTGAGCCAAAACCAATAGTTGGGTGCTTAACTGACTGAGCCATTCAGGCTTCCCAAGAGGAGTCCTTATGTGGGCAGGAGCCATCATCCCAGACCCAGAGGCAAGGTGGGAACTGCTGTTACAACACAAGGGCCAGGAAGGGACACGTGTGGAACCCAGGTGATTCACCGAGACATCTCTTGGTGTTTTCTTGGAATTAAAAAAAAAAAAAAATCTCTTCTTCCACCAAAGTAGCTTCTCAATGGATTAAAAAGTTTAAAAAATCAGATATAAAAAAAAACTGTTAGAAATTAAAATCGACAACTGTAGGGAAGAAATAACATTCTAAACTTAAAAGTGATAAAAGCAATCAACACATGGGTATCACTGAAAACGGGAAATTGTGAATGCGAGAAAAGTGCCAGGATAAAGAGGCCGACAGCAGGCTGGGGACAGACAGTTCTAACAAATACAAAACATGTATTTCCTCTCATTGGGGCTGTGGACAATATTTTATATTTTCCGTGTTTTCTCCAAGATGGCCATGTAATGGCCTTCCAAGAAGTCATAAATTCATTTTAAACAGAGAGGAAGAGAAACATAGCATTTTTTTCCTTTCCTGAAAAAAATAACACTTGTACAACAGGCAGTTTAAAGAAGTACTGAGATAAAAGACTTCAGAAATCAGTTTGGATACTATCTCTGAACTACATTAATGTTAAATTAAAGAATGCAGGGGGTGCCTGGGTGGCTCAGTTGGTTAAGCATCTGCCTTTGGCTCAGGTCATGATCCCGGGGTCCTGGGATTGAGCCCCGCATTGGTGCTCTGTGTTCATCGGGGAGCCTGTTTCTCCATCTCCCTCTGCTCCTCACTCTCAAAAAAAAAAATCTTTTTTAAAAAAGAAGAAAATCTTTAAAAAAAATGAAAGAGCATAAAATTTAAGTTTTGAGGACTTTCTACGGTCCAGGAAGAAAGCACTGCTGTCACATGCACGCGCTGAGTCTGGGTCCCCAACACTCCCCTAAAAAGGATGCTGAGAATACTCTGGATGGAGAAGCAGGCACATAAACATTTCAAAAACTAAACATGGGATTAGGATCTTCACAGCCCTGTAGCTAAACAGATGTTAACCAGCAAACAGACAGAAAGTAGAAATTTTGGTTTGACAGTCAACCCAAAACAAAACCTCCATCCTTCCTCACAGGGACAACTCTGCGGATCAGGCATAAAGGTTGTGGAGCAGAACTTACCATTTCCATCTCCCAGGTTTTTTTTTTTTTTTTTTTTTTAAGATTTTATTTATTTATTCATGAGAGACACAGAGAGAGGCAGAGACACAGGCAGAGGGAGAAGCAGGCTCCATGCACCGGGAGCCCGATGCGGGACTCGATCCAGGACCCGGGGATCATGCCCTGAGCTGAAGGCAGGTGCTCAACCGCTGGGCCACCCAGATGTCCCTCCACCTCCCAGTTGTAACAAAGGGAGCGAGCTGCTTCCTCAAGGGTGGCTCATTCATCGAATTCCCTACCAGGCTGACTTCAGGAACCGGGAGACCCAGAGCTGGGATGAGCCGCCAGGTTGCGTATGGTCTACATGATTAAAATGATCAAGTTGAATCTGGAAGGATGTCATTATTCTCCCGAGTGTTGCTCAGTGACAGGGAGGATAACCATATGGTGCCCACCCCAGGACCGTCTTGATGTGCTTCCTCTGAACGATGGAACATCGAATGTGATAAAAATGCTGCAACTCACGGGAGACCCTCTGCACGCAGGGGCTCAGAGCCTGCGATTTGAGAATTGCCATTGCATGCTTTTTGAGGAGGCAAGGCTGCTGGTGCTAATGATCCCGGGGGCTGTCTCCCAGGAAGGGAACAGTCTGGAGACCGCCTAAGCCCCACCAACGCAGTGGCTTGCAGAATGCCACCTTCCTCCGTGCCAACTTGCTACGGAGGCTTGCGGTGGCAAAGCCATCCTGCTGGGCTGGCAGCTCCTGCAAGCGTATGCCTGCCTCTCTCTGACCTGTGCTGGCATCCTGTTTGATGTGGCTGACGGTGATGAGGCTGAAGGGACACGGGGGGTCCAGGGAACAAATAAATCTCTCCTCCCCCGATCAGATGTCAGGCCTGAACTCCGTTGCAATCTGCGTTCTCATGAGCGATAAACCTTCCGGGTCTGGGGCCACTCCGGTAAGTCATCTTCCCTCTTAACAGGCTGGGCAGCGCTCTGGTCCAGCCAAGACAACGACACATGGTTGCCAAAGTCCTTGCCCACATCCCAAGTCAGTATTTATTATGACGGTCTCCGAATGGAGATTTTTCTGATTTCATGATTTGTTTCACATGTTATTAGCTGGTATTGTACTGTAAGATTTGTTTCTTCTCGCTTTGTTTGTGTCAGTCAGTATTTTATCATTATTTGTTTTAAGACTTAAATTGTCCCTTGGGATGCCTGGGTGGCCCAGCGGCTGAGCGTCTGCCTTCGGCCCAGAGCACGACACTGGAGTCCAAGATCGAGTCCCACATCGGGCTCCCTGCAGGGAGCCTGCTTCTCCCTCTGCCTGTGTCTCTGCCTCTCTCTCTCTCTCTCTGTCTGTCTGTCTCTCATGAATAAATAAATAAAATGTTTTAAAAAAAATTGTCCCGGATTTGGCTGGCAGGTGTACCTTCAAGGCGGTCCTGTGTCCTTTGACACGTTCCCATCATTCTTGGAGCAACACTTACCTTCAGATGTGACGAGATACTTCAGTTTCTTCTTCAAGACTTTTTCCATCTTCAGGTCCCAAGTCAACCATTTCTTTTAAGAAATCCTGGTTCTCTTTACTGGGGAATGCTCTTCAGAAATCAAGATGGAGGGATCCCTCGGTGGCTCAGTGGTTTAGCGTCTGCCTTTGGCCCAGGGCATGATCCTGGAGACCCAGGATCGAGTCCCACATCAGGCTCCCTGCATGGAGCCTGCTTCTCCCTCTGCCTGTGTCTCTGCTTCTCTCTCTTTGTGTATCTCTCATGAATAAATAAATAAAATCTAAAAAATAAAATAAAATAAACAATGATGACTTTAAAAGCCATTACACTTAAAAAAAAAAAGAAATCAAGATGGATGTGATAGGTACTTATTACCACTTGATATCATTGATTCTATGGCCTCTACGAAGAAAGAGCAAAAGAAATATATCCATATCTTACCCCCAGCTATCTACTATCTATCATCTATTTCTTTCCCTCCCTCCCTTCTGTCCTTCCTTCCTATCTTTAAAGCCACATGTTCATACTGTGATCTCTAGTACATCACTTTGGGTTCACTCTAAACTTTCTTCTTTCCATATTTTTAAAAGATTTTATTTATTTTAGAGAGAGAGCTTGAGCAGGGGGAGGCACAGAGGGAGAAGGAGAGGATCCCAAGCAGACTCCCCGCTGAGCATGGAGCCCAATGCAGGGCTTGATCTCATGACCTGAGCTGAAACCACAAGTTGGATGCTTAACCGACTGAACCATCCAGGTGCCCCTTCTTTCCATATTTTTAATTTCCTCCCTGGATGAGAAGTCTGGCTCCCATGATCCAAAATACAGTTACTTATTTCCTCAGTTCAGAGCAGTTTCAGAAATGCTGACCTATGTCCCTGAGACAACTAAACCTTAGAGTTAGAGTTCAATTTTTGTTTACTGTTCTTTCTGTCTCTGGCCTAAGGACACAGAGCCAAAATATTGTTTCTAAATGTTATGGGGTCTGTTGTCCGTCCTCATCCTTCAGTGTGGTTATGCTATTTGTTTGAGATCACATAATAAGTTTCATTTGTAAGTTGAGTTCTGTGCGTACTTTACTGCTGGTTCTGGTCTCGTTCTGATTGATTTTATGTCTAGAAGACATTAATTAATGTGGTCCCAAAGTCAGCACTAGACTCACAGGTACCTTTCCTTCCTCATCCTTTCACCCCGTAATCTTGAGGGTGACCAACGCCATCAGTTTATCTTTTCACACAAATGAGCAGAAATATACACACATATTTTCTTATTCTCCCCTTTTTCCTACACAGGAGGTAACATACCTCAGGCCCCTTTTGCATTTGGCCTTTCTGTTTCTAATGTCTCCTGGAAATCCTTCCATATCCTTTGATCTTTGCCATCGCCTTCCTTTGGACAGCTGCATAGTACTCTTGGCACCATATGGATGTGCCACGGGTTTTGCATCCACCGTCTCAGGTATGGGCAACTAGACTGCCTCCGATTCTAACTGTCGCTGCAGGGAACCACCTTGTCTTCATATGTAGGATTGCTAGATCACATGATAAACACATATGTAGTTCTACTAGATGTTGCCAAATTCCTCTCCAAAAGGGTTGTATTAATTCGCGTCCTTGCCAGCAACACAGGAGAGAGCCTGTTTCTTCATAGTTTCACCAATAGAACGTGTTGTCATACTTCTGAATTTTTGCCAATCTGATAAGCGAGAAATGGAATCTCTCTGTAGTTTTAATTTACATTTCTCTTACTAGGAGTGAGATGGAAAATATTTTCATGTTTGTTGGTCATTTTTATATCTTTTTGTGAATTGTTCATGTATTTTGCCCATTTTTCTATCAGGTGTTTGATCATTTTTTCCTCCATTTTAAAGAATTCTTTCTATTGGAGATAGTATCCTCTATCCCTGATAAATGTTATGAATACATCCCCCAAATATCTTAGCTTTACTGTCTCTTAGCTTTACTTATGATTTTTTTTCTGTACAAAAGGATCTTTTTGTATATATTTATGGAGTCAAGTTGAGCACTCCTTAGTTTTACTGTTTTTCCCTTTGTTATCATAGGTACAAGCCTTTCCCTACCCTCAGCTTAAAGGGAATTCGCCCCTGTTTGTATACAGCATATACATGCCTTCACATTTCCTCATTCAGTCACCTGGTCCCCTTGGACTTGACTGTTACATATGGTGGGAGGTGTGGATCTAATTTTATCTTTTCCCGAATGATAAAGTTGGCTTTATGCCATTTATTAAAACGTCTGTCTCTGCTCTGGCAATTTGGGATACTATCCTTATCATATATTAAGTCTCCATATGTACTTGGATCTATTTGGGGATTTTTAAATTCTATTCCACCTGCCTATCAATTCACTGTTTTACTTCCAGAGGCCTTACAGGATGTTTTCCTATCTGAAAGAGCTGGATCCCATCATACATTCCCTCCCACGTGTCCCTAGCTTCCCTCCCACGTCTCCCTCCCACGTTCTCCCATGTTTGATTTTCCACGTCAATGCCAGAGTCAACTTTTCTAGCTTCACAGAATTACTTGTTGATATTTGTATTGGCATTTTGATGAATTCATAAATTAATGGGGAGGGAACTGAGATCTTGGGATTGAATCACCTGCCCTTAACTCCCATCATTCAGCTGGTTTCTCTGATACTCTGGGTATGATTGTGTGAATCGGGTCCTTGGGAAGCAGATCAGGACTGCAAGAGGATCCTGGTGGCTCGATGTCTATGAAAGTGACTAAAAGTGCGGACATGATGCTATCGGACACAGGGAAGTCGGGCTGTTGATGTAATGAAACACATCAAAACAGACCGCCAACGGCAGTCTATGGGCTGATAAACCAGAACTGAATGGTAGACACAGTATTTAGACACATGGAAGACCCACTGGAAAAAAGGAACAGAAAGTTGAATGGTGCCCCCTCGGGAGCAAGAGCTGGAGAGATAGGAGTGCAAGCAGGATTTGCTGCCTTGCACGAATATTCTTCCTGAATTATTTCTCTTGTTTGGACCACGAGTAGGTTTTATTCTGTTGAACAACAAATCAATTAATGACATAAATTCCAGATTAATAATGGTCCTAGACAACCCTGTCATATAACCCATTAAGGCCTCAATGGCAGCCTGTGGGAACTCAACGTCAAAAAATGCAACGAGAAAGCAGACGCTGACAAAGAGGGCAAATGAAGGGAATGGTTAATTCGGAGGCTGGCTTACACACCAGGAAGGAAATTTATTCCGGGCATCACTGTTCTGCAGCGAGAGGGGGATTCGTCAGCCCGCATCAGCTGGCTCCCTAATTATATCCTTGCCCATCCAAGACCCGTGGAGGCGTCAATCACCCTTGTCCAGGACGTCATTCTGAGCACAAAAAAACCTGTCCTTTCTTGTAAAGGCGCTTTCTAGGGTTGTCAGCGGACACAACAAGCAGTTGAAGGTGGAAAAAAAAACCCATGGTTGTTCACACAGCTGTTTTGTTTATAATTGTTTTGCTTATTATTTTTTGAAACAGATGGGTTATTTTGATGTCAGGTAGCTACGGTCTCCGAGTCCCCGAAAGGCTGGAAGTCGAGCGGCGTTGGCGGAGCTCGGATGCTCGGATGCTCCCAGCTGGGGCGCCAACAGCCAGGCAGGGGCAGAGTCACGCAGAAAGACACCGTGCGGGCCGCAGGGGCTGTTTCCTAGCCACCTTCTTTCCTGGTAGAGTCAATCTCCCTACAATTGACCCCAGGAAGAGTCAGCACCTGAAAGTTCATGCTGAATGGAGGGTACCGATCAGGTGAACTTACCCATCTCCAAATGAGCACGATAGACTTATTTCAAGCGCCAGCATCAATCAATTTGTCCTGACCTCCTGAAAGGCAGTTTGAAAAGCGTTTGGCTTACCTCATTTAGTATAATGTCCTTCAGGTTCATCCATGTCCATGCAAATGCCAAGGCTTCCTTATTTTATGTTTTTGATAAAAATAATATACATTTGAAGTGTGCATGATTCGGAACACCCATACATAGTGAAACTCTCACCAGAATCAAGCTAATTAACATATGCTCTCCTAGTAGAATTATTGCTTATTTTCCACTATGATGGGAGCATCTAAAATCTACTCTCTTGGCAAATTTCCGGTATTCAATATAGTATTAGCAACTTCAGCTGAATGCTGTGCCTTACACCTGTAGCCCCGTTCATCCTACATAACTGCCACTTTGAAACTGTTAACCAAGGATATCAGCTTTTTTATATTTTTTTATTTCTTCTTCTTCTTTTTTTTTTTTAAAGATTTTATTTATTCATAGAGACACAGAGAGAGAGAGAGGGACAGAGACACAGGCAGAGGGAGAAGCAGGCTCCATGCAGGCAGCCTGATGTGGGACTCGATCCTGGGTCTCTAGGATCACACCCCGGGCTGCAGGCGGCGCTAAACCACTGCACCACTGGGGCTGCCCGGATATCCGCTTTTTAAAAATATATTTTATTTATTTATTTATTTTAGAGAGAAGTAGAGCACAAGTGGAGGGAGGGAGAGAAGGAGTGAGTGAGCGAGAGAGAGAGAGAATCTTAAGCAGACTCTGTGCTGAACACAGAGATCTCAGGTGTCCATCCGACTACCCTGAGATCATGACCTGAGCCCAAACCAAGAGTTGGATGCTTCACCAATTGAGCCACCCAGGGACCTTCTTTTTAGATTTCCTTCTTTTTAAAGACTGAATAATATTCTTCCATAGAAAGAAACGATTACATTAACAAAAGGCACAATCCAAAAGCAATTGTCATAGGGACCATTAGGTATCAAACAGTTAATACAGAAAGCGTTTGAGAATCAAAGGAGAATCTCACAGAAGCTACACTGGAGGACACATACCGTTCTCATGATTCAACAGATCAAACAGAAAAAATGATGCAAGACCTGAGTAATACATTAGCAGTAATTAGCAAGTACGCAAATACTTAATGCGCTTTAATTAGTTACTTCTATCAGGTTTTGCTGAACACCTGCTTTTTGTGGTATATTGGGGAATTAGCGATGACTAAGCCAAATGAATCTAGGTCTCGGGGAGGTTATTTCAGCAGTGGGCAAGGCCACCTGCAAGCCACGCGGGAGGCTGGGAATAGAGTTTGAGGCACTAATGGCCAGGGCTGACCACATAATTTTCAGGATCCCATGCCAAACGACCATCCAAAACCTCTGTTTGAAAAGCAAAGGCAAAACTTTTCCTTCTTCTGCGGGTTTTCTCTCTACCTGCCTTGGTGGATTTTATTTGCTGTGTAACGTTAGAGATGCTGATGCTCACAAAGTGCAGACGGATACTCCCCAGTGTCTGAGCCCTGCCCCCAGACTCAGTGCACCTGAGGTGCACCTGCTGACCCCTTCGCCCCCACTAAATCCACACCCAGGACCCCCGTTACAGTTGCTGGGTCAGTGGAGAAGGTGATGGAGGAGAGGGTGGGAGGTGAGCCGAGGCTCTAGGACCCCAGTGCACATTCCATTGTCCCATGGCACTTCACTCATAAAACACAAGTTCAAAGAGATAACTATAAAGAATTTTAAGACATCAGCCACAGAGACTTAAACTCCAGTTGGGGGGCCCCCGGCTCACGAAGCCAGCTCTGCTTGTGGCCTCTGTCATGGAGGCAGGTAGGGGAGGAGGAAGCGGAAACATGCACCAGGTGAGCCAACCCATAGCCTCCACCCCTTGCGAAAGGCTGCTGGTGCTCTGAATTGTTACCAACATAGTAAGCCAATGAGTTCCCTAACTGGTGCCAACTCAGAGCATAAGGGCTTTTAGCAATTCCTTAATGCTATCCTGATATTTTCAGCCTTACTTGTTTTTATTTGGAAATACAACAGAGCAGAGGATGAAAGAGTAATTTTGCCTAGAATATTTAACAGGAAATATGAGTATGAGCATAACAGGCCTTTCCTATATATGTCATATTTGAAAGACACTTGCACCATCAAAAATGTACTATTGCCAATCTAAAAATGATTTTAAGGAAATATTAATGTGTATTAACCACTTCTTTCAACATGCCCGAAAATAACTTGAGCTTTCTCATTCCCTCCTACCATTCTTATGATTCCAAGATTCCAGGATTTTTTGTTCTTGTTTCTTTTCTTGCCTTTTTATCCCCAGTACCTAGAACAGAACCTGGAACACAGTGTTGGTAACTGTTTCTTGAGTGACTGCATGACTGTATTCAGAATTGCCACTTGGGTTTTGTAAGGTAACAATATTCATTATAAGTAAAATCAACACAGAAGGGCGATGCCTCATGAGCCTCATTAGAAGGGTTTTTCTCTCCCCTGTTGTTTTGTAATAGATGAGTAGAATTTGTTTTGCAAGTTGCTTAAACATGGAATTTAGGAACTCTTGTTTATTTCAATTCTGGGTTGGGCTGAAAACAGTACCTTTGACAGCAGAGTTATGAAAAGGATCAAGTCAGGTGTCTCAGATGCTTAGACTGAATGTCCTATCTGGACAGAGGCTGAGACAGAGAAGTTGGAACCGGAGTCTACAGCCCAAGTATTTCTACCTTAGCGCCCAAATAGTCCTTCTTTGAGTTGGTGGCAAGCAGGTGGAAGAAATTGGCCACATGCCCTTCTAGCATGTGATCAGGGATCTATATAAATTAGAGAATGAGCTCCACTGTTAAGCCTGGTGATCTATCTATTAGACAAAAGCCAAAGAATGCCCTTTTAACCAATATGTCCAGTTTCTACAAGCCTGGGGCACAAAGTCATCCTTATAGCGAAACCCCAAATGCCATGCCGGGGCTCTACTGTCCCTGAATGGCTAGTAAAGGGATCTTTCATCTTGAGGTCAGGTCTAGTGCTTCTGGACCTTTGGCCAGGGTCTTTCCTAATGCCTAGCTAGAGTGCCAGTTACTCCAGACTGGCCTTTTCTCTCCCTATGGCCCATTGAAGATTATGTGCCTGAAGATGAGAGAGCCTGGTAGAGAGTCATTGTACCTGGGGCAGAGAGATGCCCAAGGTTAGTTACCACAGAGTGAGGAGGATATGGCTCCTTCTGGAGCTGTCTCATTAAGGGTGCTGATGGTGAGGTTGGGGGGCTCACTGAATGAGTCATTCAGTTCAACAATATGCAAGGAATTGCTTGATTCCTGCCAACAATCATGTGAGAATAGAAGGAGATCCTTCACTCCTGGAGCTTTCTGATGAGACCACTGCCCTGGCTCACACCATGGCAACCCTGTTAGATGCAGCTAAGCCATGCCCAGACTCCAGATCCACAGAAACTGTGAGATAGCAAATGCATATGGTTTTAGGCTACTAAATGCATGATAATTTGTTACACAATAACGGATAACAAACAAAGGGGTTTAGTCCATCTTTGACCAAGAGCATATAAATCCTGACTTCCCTGCATATATTGGGAAAGATTATCAGATGCCTTCCACCTTAAAAACACGAGGTCATCCCTGATTCCTTTTTAAATACAACATAGAGTTAATCACTGGCTATATAAATAAGTATTCAGAGCAAATATCCTTGTTATCATCCTGGTGTTCTAGGAGCAAATGCAAAACATGATCAGGAGTAAATCCTGCTAAGATGTCGTTAATCAGTCAAGCTTGGCATGTGTTCAACCAAGGAAGAAAGCCTGCTCCACAGGCCAAGTGTGTGGAGAAGCAGCACAGTCCCTGTTTGTCAGCAAAGCTGAAATAATAAAGCAGGCTGGACTCTTTAAAATCGTCAAGCAAGGGAAGAGGCTCACAGTGTCTGGACAGTTCAGTGCTGTGTGTGTGTGTGTGTGTGTGTGTGTGTGTGTGTGTGTTTAAAGTAGTCCCTATGCCCAGTGTGGGGCCCAGTATGGGGCCCAATGAGGGGCTTGAACTCATGAATCTGAGATCAAGACCTGAGCTGAGATCAAGAGTCGGGTGCTCAACCGATGAGCACCCCCAGGCGCCCTCTGGGCCATGGTTTTATCCCAAGTATACTTTTGCCTAGAAGATGGTTCATCCCTTTTCTGAAATATGTAAATTCTTCAGAAAAGGATAGCTTCCCAAAGATCTTTTAGAGAGATTAAAACACTACAATTTTGATGAAACATCCTAGATTAAAAAAAAAAAAAATCTGTAACCCAGTTCCTAAAAATAACTTGATTTCAACATCAGGACTGTCATCTCAAAAGGTTTCATTCTTAGCAGGAATTAAAAACGAGAAAAGGTGAGCTCAGAACACCAAAGCCTGGTTCTAGAAAAGATGTCTGTGATATAATATGCATGCAATAACATTGATATGCAGGTGGAAGGACCACTGTTGTAAAATGAACGGGCACTCCACAGCAGAAACACAAACAACTACATTTCCTTTACCAAAGATGGTTTTAAGTGGTCTCGGGTTTCTTTCTTACATACAGAAAAAGACCCAGAAATAATTTTGTTCCCTTCCTGTGATTTCATTAAACGCTGTTGCTCACCACACAATTCCCCTGGGTTCTCGTTACTATGGAATGGTCTATGAGGAGAGGTGGGGGTGGATCATTTGTCTATAAGTCCAAGAAGGAAGTTGAGGCAAATGTGAGAGTGTCAAGAACCCCTGTGGAAATCTGAAGGAAACCACACACACTGTCTACAGACAAAGGCAAACTCATGCAGGCCCATGTTGTGCAATAATTTCTTACCATGTCCTTGGTCATTGTGAATCCCAAAACAGGAAAACCCCAAATGAAGGAAAGTTTTGCTCTTGGTTCACACCCACTCTCTAGGGTGGATCTCCTAGGCTCTTAGATTTATCATAAGACCTAGGATCATGTGCCCCTTCGTGTCACTAGGCTTTATTTTGTGCATTAGGTTTGGGCCAAACAGCCACAGACTGGCCTGGGCATGGCTTGTCAAGACTGCAGCGAGAGGAGTGACTTCAGGTTTTCCCAGATACCAGGCTCACCCCCCACCCGCTGCCTCCTGTTTCCCCTGCCCGTTCCTCCTTCCAAGCCGTCTCCCAATCCTGCCCACCTACCTTCCATCCTTACTGTTCCGATTCATTTTATGCAGATATGCCTAGAAAGAGAAATGCTCCTAATGTTTCATGATTTATGACATCATTTATTTAATAACTATTCATCCTTGTGACTTAATAAATACACATTATGACCTCATAGATTACCTCTTGTTTCATAGTTCGGCATTTTACTTACATTTAGGTCTATGATCCATTCTGGTGCAAAGTCTGTGTCTAGATTCATGATTTTGCCTGTGATGTCCACTTGTTCCAGCACCATTGGTTGAGAAGACTATCCTTTCTCCACTGAACTGCTTATGCTCCTTTGTCAGAGATCAGTTGGTGACATGCATGTGGGCCTCTTTCTGAGTGCTCTATTCTGTTCCAGTAATCTATCTTTTCTTCCACCGATGCCACACTGTCTTGATTACCGTAGCTTTATAGTAAAGTTTAAGGTCAGGTAATGTCAGTCCTCCAACTTGGTTCTTCTTCTTTAGTATTGTTGGTTATTCTGGGTCTTTTTTTTTTTTAAGATATTATTTATTCATGAGGGACACAGAGAAAGAGGCAGAGACACATGCAGAGGGAGAATTAGGAATTAGACTTCCTGCAGGGAACAGGTTGCAGGACTCGATCCCAGGACCCTGGGATCACGCCCTGAGCTGAAGGCAGACACTCAACCACTGAGTCACCCAGGAGTCTCTATTCTGGGTCTTTTGAATTTCTATATAAACATTAGAACGTGTTTGTCCATATCCACAGAATGTTTTGCCTCCCATTGAAATTTTGCCTATCCTTAGTTGGCTCTTTTCTGAGCCAGTCCTTACCAAGATATTTGCAAAATGCTGATTTTTTTTTCAACCTAGCTCTGCCTCGCAGCTACCAGCTTGGTCTCAGCATTTTACTGTGAGCAAGAGACCTGCCACCCATCTCTCCTCGAGGATCCATAGGATATCCTATTACATTTACTTATACATCCCCTTAAGGTCTTCTTGGCTGACCCATGAACAGTTTTGAGGAGTTTTGGTCAGGCAGTTACCACGCGTGGCCCATACTTAGGGAGTGGGGGCTTATGTGCACACTCCCACCTCCTCCTTGACAGGATATTTACATAACTATTTGAAATTCTCCATGGGAGATTTGTGTATTCTCTCCCATTCCTTTATTTATTGAATCGTTTATTTACCTCAGTATGGACTCAGGGATATCTATTTTATATTGGGTCATAACCTAATACTACTATGTTTGATTGCTCAGACTATTCTAGCTTTGGTCATGGGGAGTGCTTAGAATTCTCATGCAAAATTCAGGCTTTCTCAATAATGAGCCCACAGCTATAAGCTAAGACAAAGGGATGTAAAGGGTTGGGAATGAAGGAAAGAAAATGCCTCTCATGTGCTCCGTTCTTCTAAAATGTTAAGAAAAATGCATAAATAGATCATCTGATTTCATGTGCACTCAGAAGAGAACAATGATTTTGGACAATGACTCACAGGCCCGAAAAATCTGTGTCTTAGTAGATGCATTACAAACATATGGCAACTTGTGATAGCGAGTTCCTTGTGGTCGCCTGTAACCAAAATCTAACTTCCTCCGAGATTCTTTGTTTCTGTGGCTGGCCGCTGAGGTTGTGTTGGGGTTGCGGCCACCCACAGTTTTTGCTTTGTAGTTTCTCTGGTATGCCAGGTTATGGCACGATACCTGCAGAGTTTAATCCTCCCTGGCCAACCCACATTCTTTCCATCACCCAGGATTTTTAACATGAACCAAAGAATTCAGAAACATCCAGAAGGAAATGTTCCTGATAAATAGCCAGTCGTATCAAAGTTATGGAAGATATATGTCCTTAAGTAGAGTTCAGTGACACAAACGAAGAAAATGCTAGGAAAATAATGTCGGTCACTTGTATTCAATGTTGGTTTGCTTCTTCCGATCCTACCCACAGTGTCATCCAAGGACCCCCTCTTCCACATCTCTAGTCAGGTGGGTGGCAAAGCAGGTATTACTTTCTCACTGTGTGAATGAGGAAAGAGTTGCTATGGATGGAGTAAGAGTCTCTGCCCCAGATGACTCACTGGGTAAGAAAGCCAGGTGTGCACATGCTGGTTAGCAATTTCTCCATCTTGCAAGGCAATGGGAGAGGCAATGGAGTGGTTGAGGCAGAAAACTGGGAGTCAGGAACAGGGTCTTGCTCCAGGGGGGTACCAGCCAAGTCGTATAATCTTTTTGGGTCTCACTTTCTTCTTTTTTCAAGAGTAAGAAGATATAGACCTTAGGATTCTGAAAATGAAGGCCCAGGCTTACAGCTATAGAGAAATATAATCATTCTTATTGTACCATGCTACTCATTCATTCACTCACTTAATACATTTTGACTGTCAAAACTGGATTACAAGTCATTGACATGCAAGCATAGAGCTACGTTGGATGGTGTGAAGACACACTCCCATTGTGCCTGGTAGCACACGATGAACTGTTTATGAACTTGGTACCATATCCCCCAAATGCCACTTCAGTGGCAGACACAGAATTATTCAAGTCCTGAGCAAAACTCCCAATGGCCTAATTTTCAGGTGTCTCGTTTCGCCTTGCTGATTTACCCAGCTCTATGAAGAGATTTTCGTTCCCAAGCTGAGTTTTTCCATTGTCAGCTTAATGTTGTTTTCATGCTCTTTATGAAGGGAAAGGAAGGTGCTACATTCCTTAGGAAGTTGACAGCATTTGACCATAAAAGCAGAGTGGATCATGGATGGACTTTATGGCAAAGAAAGATGTCAGTTTATTTGGAGCATGAGGCATCTTGCAGACTATTAGAGCCCCAGGCTCGACAGAGCCTCAACTGTCCTCTAGTGCAAAATTCCATTGGAGGCATCGTCGTCATTCCCTCTTACACCATCTTAAAGGTGAGTCTTTTGCAAATGCCATTAGGAAAGGCCAGGTGGTCAGTTGGCAGGTGTGTCCATTTATCAATCGCCAAAATTGGATTTGCATGGGCAAGAACAGAAATGAAGCAGCCCTTCCAGGTAGGACATTTGAACAGAAATATGTTGATTGAATGAAGCTCTTTTGAGTCCAGGCAGAATGGATTTATTATGAGGTGACAATAAGATTGACTCCAGCAAATGGATAATGAGACTCCGAGAAGTGGACAGACTTTGTATATAGTTCCATTCACCCGTTAAGGGTGAAGGAGAAGTTGTTATTTGTAAAACGATATTTTGATTTTTCTCACATTCCTCTGTCCTTTCAAAGTAAATGGAAAACAAAGCAGAAAGATGGAGAAAATGGGGTGAAAACGAAAAAAAAAAAGATGTATGGTTGAAAAGCAATGTTAAACATTAAAGTAATGTTTAACCAGTCGAAAAAGAATTCTCACTTCTCAGTTTATAAAAACAGAAGAGGAGATGGGCAGAAGTAATGATGATAAATATAAATCTGCTAAGTGAAAATATGTTAATTGTGGAAATATATTTAGCCAAGAGAAGAAGAAAACTGAAAACATAGAAAAGTCACCTTAAAAATAGTAACTGGAAGTAGAAAAGCAAAAATCAACTGGAAGATAACGTCTGTAACCCTTCAGGGACTTCTGAGTAGGCAAGACATTTCAGCATCAAGCATTTTATAACAAGACATTAAAATAATGCTTGTATTTTCTCTTTAGACCCAGAATGTAAACACAGGTTTCTTAACCATAATAAAGTCTAGCAACTTCCCTCTGAGCCTCCACAGGCCTGGACCAGAAGAAGCTCAACAAAGCTGGTGGGGACCTACTATGGTTGGTGACCAAGAGATCTGGAGGCCTATGAGCCATGCCAAGTGTTGTCACCATTATAAGGAACACTTACTCCTCTTTGTGAAATTTCAGGCAAGGCTCTGGCCTGCAGATACAGAGAAGGGAAGGAAAGGATGGAAGGGAAGGAGACTTCTGCTACGTGAGCACCTACTATGTGCCACTCACTGTGCTGAACACTTTGCCCACGTTATCTCATTGAATGCTTACTTATGTCTTAAGGGACAATGATCATCACTTATATTTGGAAGATGTGGAATTTGAGGTTCAGTAGGGTCAAGAAATTTGCTCATGGGTGTGCAATTTGGAAGTGTAAACCAGTATATGCAACCACGGAAGTGTATGATCCCATATCTCTTAGGGGCTGAATTATGTCCTCTCAAAATTTGTATGTTGATGTCCTAACCCCCAGTATCTCACGGTGTGACAGTATTTGGAGATGGGGTCTTTCAGGAGCTAATTCAGTTATTACAAGGTCATTAGAGTGGATCTTAGTCCAATTTGACTGGTGTCCTTATAAGAAGAGGATATTTGGACGTCCAGAGAGAGATGCTGGGATGCACACATATAGAGGAAAGGCCATATGGGGACACGGTGAGAAGATGCCCATCCGGACCCTAGGAGAGAGGCTTCGGGACACAGCAACGCTGCCAGTACCTTGATCTTGGACTTCCACCCTCTAGAACCGTGAGGAAGTAATGTCTGTTGTTTAAGCTCAAACAAGCTCATACAATATCTGATATGAAAAATGTTATCAACAGTTATCGTTCCGGGTTCTACTCCTGTTGATTGGAAATGACTGGCAAATGGTTGTGACTCTTGATCTTGGGATTGTGAGTTTGAGCCCCATGTTGGGTGTAGAGATTATAAGTAAAGAAACTTAAAAAAAGACCGGCAAATGGTATCTAGTCAATGCTCCATGTAGCACGCAGATCTGCAGAGATCAGGGGCCGACCCAAGGGTGGGGGGAGGCCGGGCATGTCAAAATGCCCCTCATCCCATCCCACCCCACCCACCCCTGGCTTCAACTACAGCCTCTTACTACATGATGACATGAACCGGGGGAGAAACGTGTCGTATCAAACAAGTTATGTTACCGAAGGTGGAATGTGTTCGTGCAAAGTTGGGAATATTTTTAACATTAAGTTCTGTTGGTTGAAGGACGCCCGGATGGCTCTGCAGCTGAGCATCTGCCTTCAGCTCAGGGCGTGATCCCGGGTCCTGGGATCGAGTCCCACATCAGGCTCCCTGCATGGAGACTGCTTCTCCCTCTGCCTGTGTCTCTGCCTCTCTGTGTCTCTCATGAATAAATAAAGAAAATCTTTGAAGGGGAAAAAAAGTTCTGTTGGTTGAAATAAAATGTACTGATTCCACAGAATAAGACAAATCTACCTTGATTAGCAAACATGTGTCTCCATCACCATGGCGTTCAGACACATAGAGACGATGAAGGGGAAGTGACTGTGGTTTTGGTCATGCGGGGCAGTGAGAGTCCGAGTGGAGATGGGAGAAGGTGCTAGTTCGGGGCGAGACCAGGGGGCTGGTTGGGACCAGACTGAGCTCCGGCCCTCGTGCCTTCCTGCCGCTGATTTCCTGCCAACGGGATGGAACCAGCACGAATCACCTGTCCTGCTTGCCTTTGTGCACGGAGGGCCCCCGGGCCCCCAAGAGCATGGAGTTTGGAGCCACGCGGGCAGCCCCCACAGCCCTCCCGTCCTCGCCACCACGCAAGAGGGCTGAGCCTGCGGCGAGCGGGTAGGGTGGGCCTTGCAGACGGGAATGTCAGCACTGGAGGCCCGATTCTGTTCCGAGGCATCACGCCAAGAGCAGGATGGGGCAGAGTTATGCACTTCATAAACGTTAGGTCTCTGTTCTTAATAAGACTGCACACTGATTTAAAATGAGATTAAGTGAGGCTGTTTAGAGCTCACGAGACCCATAAGAAATGAGAGCAGATGACACTGATTGATGCCAGTGGGATTCAGCTGCACAAACGGCCAGATCCGTGCTTCCTGGCCCAGTAGAGGATGCGGCTGATCATCTGTCATCCCGTGGGCATGGGCTTGGCATTTCTTTTCTAATAATTCTGGCAGGTTACACGGATTCATCTTAAAGCGTCCATTTACTCATTTAACAGATATAAATAGATTGTCTGCCGCGTGAGTCACCGTGGCTTGTGCTGGGGCTTCGGCAGAAAGCAGGACAGCCACGGAGACCATGTGACAAGGGCTGCAAAGGGGCACCGATAATTGCGAAATCTGTTCGTTGTGTGACAGTGCTCTGGCCCGGCGAGAACGCGGCATTTCCTCTTTGCTCTTTGTTTAGGCGAATCACCAGAATGACCACAAAAGGTGAGGGTCCCCTTGCTTAGTCTCAGTGTGAGGGGTTTGGACAAAGAAGGGTGATAATAATCGGCATTAGGGAGGGGAGGAGGGAGGGGAAGAGGAAGGGAGGAGGAGGGGAGGAGGAGAGGAGGAGGGTGGGCAGAGAAAGGGAGCTGGAGGGGAGAGGGAGAGGAGGAGGGTGGGAAGGAGGAGAGGAGGGAGGGAAGGAAGGAGGGGAAGGGGAAGGTGGGCAGAGAAAGGGAGCAGGAGGGGAGGAAGAGAGGAGGAGGGAGGGAAGGAGGAGGGGAGGAGGAGGGTAGGAAGAGGAAGGGGGGAGGAGGGAAGGAGGGAAGGAGGAGGGGGAGGGACGGAGGGAGGGGAGGGGGGAGGGGGGAGGGTGGGGAGGGGAGGAGGAAGCAGATGGAGAGTTGCTGGCGTGGGTCTGTGTGGAGCACCAGGCACAGTGCTCTGAAGAGTGGGAGGCCAGTTGGGGAAGACGAGGAGGGTGAGGCTCACGGGGACCTGGGTGATGGCGGGTCAGCAGGTCGAGGCCCGGGTACCCAGCCCCAGCAGCAAGAGGGGATGGGCGGCTCAGGCTCTGATGCTCTCAAGCCAGTTCCTGGGGGGCCCCCAACTCCCTGGATGGCACAGGGCAGAGGCTGGTCAGGCGGGTCCCACGGTGGCAGGAAGGATACTGGGTCGGCTGTGTCCAAACCAGCTCTCAACCCAGAGTGAAGGGGTTGGGGTCGCTGAGACATTAACCTCCACCCCTTGGGTGGCTGCAGGGATCTCAGGCTGAGGGGGGGGGCGGCTGCCAGTCAAGGGAGGGGGGTGGGGACGTGCTGCTGAGCCAGTGGGGAGTGCGGGGACCTTAGCAGGTCTGGGAGCGCAGGATGCAGAGGGCACAGGGCGCTGAGCAGATGAAACCCCCAGGTACCCGGTGAGGGACAGGAAGCCACAGGACACCGTGGGCCGAGGTGCAGATCAGGCAGGTGGGGCGGAGGGGGAGACTCCCAGCGCCGGTTAGCCCGAAGCTCTCCAGCTGGTGGCAGAGGGGACACCTGTCCCAGCGGCTGTAGCCTCCCATTCCTCAGCTCTTGCTCATGCTTTCCCTGAGGCCCCAGGTTGGGGAGGGCTGGGGAAGGTCCCCAACAGCTCGCCCTGCTCCAGAGTGGAGGGGACAGACGGAGGCCGGGAGGTCGCTGAGGACGAGGGGCCAGGTCCCAGCTGCTTCTCCTGACTCAAGTTTGGTAGGAGGGCCGATGTCCCCCAGGGGTTCTCTTACCTGCCACCAGCCCTGAACTGGCTATTGGCAGTCTCTCCTCCTGGGCCCGGCATGCATTCGACTGATCCTCTCAACCATGTGTGTGTGTGTGTGGGGGGGGACATTGCTCACCTCACAGATGAGGAAGGTGGGGCTGGGTGGTCAGGAAGTGTGCAAAGGGTCACACAGCTGGGCTGCAAACTGCTCTCATCCCCTGGCCCCTTCCACGTCCTCTGTGCCCCATCCCCGCGTGGACTCTGCATGGGAGTCTCTCCGGTTGCCCTGAGGTCCTTGCCTGTTGGTGTCTTAGTTTTGCCTTCGCTTTTGCGGGGCGCAGCTGGGTTCCCCGCCAGGTGCTGTTTGTCATGCTGCGCTCTGCATCCGCTGGGGGGTGGCAGCAGCAGGGCGGGGGCGGGCGCGGGGACCGCCGGGTACACTCAAAAGGGATCAGCCAAGAGCGGGTTGTCCACAGGAGAGGGCAGGTTTCCGGGAAAGCCACGGGGCACCGTGGAGCTCCCTGGGGCTGGGGAGGGACTGGTCCTGGGAGCGGGCCGCGGCTGTGGAGTGGCCATCTGGCAGGAGCCGTGGGCTTGGCAAGGGCCACAGCAAGGCCAACCCGCAGCCCAGCACGGCGTGGCCCAGAGAGCTGACACCCTGGCTTCTCTCCACTCTCGGCCCTGCCAGTACCTCGGGGGTGGAGGCCCCGCCCGCTCCACCTGCGGGAGTGCACCTGCGGGATGGGGGTCGGGCCTGCAGGAACCAGGAGAGAGAGCCAAGGCGCTGCAAGGCCCCACCATCAGGCCCATTACCTCACGGCTTTAATTAGCTTCCGAAGTTAATCATGCATTTCATCCTATTTCATTCTATTGCTACAGAGTCTTACTCATAGCCTTAGAGCCTAAGAAATCGAACACTCCATCTAGATAGTTAGGATTTCATAAAAGCATCTAGTCCATCCTGAAGGTTCCTCCTTCTCAGATTTTCTCTTCCTGTGGCATGTAACCTACTGAGCCTCGGAAGGTTCTGGTGGTGGTTTTGGTAACTTGCTTCGGGGCATTTCTCTGGCCCAGTCTCTGCCCAGTAGAGACAGAACGTGGGCCTCAGATGGAGTCCACGCATGCAGTTTAAAAATGTCTTGGTAGCTGCATTAAAACTGTAAGAGAAACTGGTGGAATTACTCTTAAAATCCATTCTATTTCACCCACTGTATCCCACATGTTGTCATGTCAGCATATGATCAGTGCCAATGAGACACTTGGCATTCTCTTTGCCGGGCCTCACGTGTATGCCACACAGACAGCACAGCCTGACGTGGGCTCACACACGCCACGTGCTCAGCAGCCCCAGGGAGCCAGTGGTCTATATGCCAGTGTAGACAACCCAGGTCTACACTCTGCCTGCTAACCTGTCTCCAACCCCCCATTCCCCATCCTTATCTCCCATCTGCTCAGGCTACCTGCAGAGCCCACCTGCTTCCCGAAAGCCCCCAGGCCCTGCCTGCTGCACCCAACAAGAACACAGGCGACCTATTTGTGAACATGAAGATACAGCTTTGGCTTCTGGGAACTACGATCCATGCAGCTGAGCCAGGGTGAGAACCAGGATTCTCTCCCTGGTTCCCCATCAGGGCCCCTCGGAGGGGGAGCTGCAGCCTGTGAGCTTTGCAGTCTGGCGGGCCTGGTTTCCAGTCCTGGCTCTGTCCGTCATCTCTGAGCTGGGTGACCCTGGGCAAGTCACTTGCCCTCTCTTGAATTGCAATGTCTGAATCTGTAAAAGACATACAATTCATTATGGGTTTGGGGATAATTATTTTTTTAAGGATTTTATTTATTTATTCATAAAAGACACACACACAGAGGCAGAGACATAGGCAGAGGGAGAAGCAGACTGCAGGACCCGGGGATCACGTCCTGAGCCAAAGGCAGACACTCAGCCACTGAGCCACCCAGGAGCCCCGGATCAATCACGATTTATAAGGAGAAATCAGATTCATATGATTTTAATGACAGAGGTAAGGAAATCCTTTATCCTTCTGCTCTTCCAAATAAGACAAAAAGAGGTGAAATGTGGTTGGAAAGCACCTTCCCCCTCTCCCGCCTCTTGGCTCTGTTGTCCCCGGTGACCATGTCAGTCCCCAGGCAGGAGGAGGCTCATGCCCTGGGATGCTGCGGGCCCGTCCAGGGGAAACAGGAGCGGCTTTGCACCCCGGGGTTCCTCTTCCGCACCGGAGGGGCTTATTGCTGAGGCTGGAGAGGGAGGCCAGGTCCCCAGTGAGTCCCCGGGGGGCAGAGGGGTCAGACGGCCCGCTCGGGGCTGGCCGCGTGTGCAACACGTCTGTGTTCCGTGGCGGCGGATGGTGCAGTGAGGGAGGAGCAGTCCTGTGACCAGAGGAAGTAAGGGAGAAGCGGCCCTGCCTTCCCTGCACCCCAGCTCTGAGGCCCAGCCCCTAATTCCTGGGGTTCCTGGGGTGGGGGTGGTGGTGGCATGATTTGAAAACCAGCCCAGGGGATCCCTGGGTGGCGCAGTGGTTTGGCGCCTGCCTTTGACCCAGGGCACGATCCTGGAGACCCAGGATCAAACCCCACATCGGGCTCCCGGTGCATGGAGCCTGCTTCTCCCTCTGCCTGTGTCTCTGCCTCTCTCTCTCTCTCTCTCTGACTATCATAAATAAAAAAAAATAATAAATAAAAATAAAAATAAAAATGAAAACCAGCCCATACCTTCCCTGCTACCTCCTCCCCCAGTATATTTTGCAAATAAGAAAAACCGAGACAAAATACAGAAAACAAAATACAGACCATCCTTATTATTTGAAGCCTACGATTTGCAAATGTGCCTCCCTGTTAAAATTTATTGGAAAGCCCCAAATTGGTGCTCCCGGTGCTTTTGGGGTCATTGGCAGACATGAACAGAGCCTTGAAAAATCTGAGTCACTCACTCACCTGCCCATCTGTTCCCAGGTGAGGTGGAACAAGGTGACATTCGGCCTTCCGGCTCCTGCTGTCATGCTGTAGACAAGTGTCCTCTTCATAGTTCCTTCAGTGCCACGTTTTTCACGTTTTTATGCTTTTTTTGTCCATGGTTTTGCTGTTTAAAGCAGCCTCTATG
Source organism: Canis lupus familiaris (assembly GCF_011100685.1). Taxonomy (NCBI): domain Eukaryota; kingdom Metazoa; phylum Chordata; class Mammalia; order Carnivora; family Canidae; genus Canis; species Canis lupus. Next base: position 46,566,606 of record NC_049246.1, on the reverse strand, counting down.
CACAGAGCTGAGGTGCGGCCTGGTGCTCCTCCGTGCAAGGAGGCCAAGATGTGCCTCATGGAGGAAACAGGAGCATCAGCTCAGTGTGGCTCAGGCATGAGTGACAGCGCTGCTGGCTCGGAGTTCAGCGCTAAAGAATCCACGTACATATTAAATAAGTTGTCTTTAAACATAAACGCACACAGGGGAGCCTGGGGTCTCAGTCGGTCAGTGTCTGCCTTTGGCTTAGGTCATGCATGATCCCAGGGTCCTGGGATCGAGTCCTGGGTCGGGCTCCCTGCTCAGCAGAGAATCAGCCTCTCCCTCGGCCTCTCACTGTGCTTTCTTGCTCTGGCTCACTCGCTGTCTCTCAAACAAATAAATAATTATTAAAAAAAACAACCAGGGCAGCCCAGGTGGCTCAGTGGCTTAGTGCTGCCTTCAGCCCAGGGCCTGATCCTGGAGACACGGGATCGAGTCCCATGTCAGGCTCCTTGCATGGAGCCTGCTTCTCCCTCTGCCTGTGTCTCTGCCTCTCTCTCTCTCTCTCTCTGTGTGTCTCTCATAAATAAATATTAAAAAAAATAAAAATAAAAATAAAAAACAACCAAACATAAACGCACGTAAAACAAGACTATGTATTGACTGGTTGCCGGAAATGTTGGAAAATGTGTCCAGAAGCCGACAGGATCTTCACCACGGGCGATGACGTGGTTACTCATCCATCCCGTGTTTGCAGTGACTTTACAGACGGTGAAGACAATGAAGAATGAGAACTGACTGGAATCCCTCCAGGCCATAGAGTCACCCCATAAGCCAGTCTGCTGCCTTCTTGTTCCGTCATCTGCAATGTGGGGACCTAGATATGGGGGTGGGGGGGACAGGGAGGCCAGGTCGGGAGAAGATAAAGCAAAAATATGAGAACATTTGAAGAGTAGGAGAGGGAAAAGAGAAGTTGCATCAGCAAAGCTACTGAGGGGTGAAGTTGTAGACTCAAAGGCATGCTGGGCTTGACGCCCAACCACTTCGACGGCCTTGAATGTGAGCATCGGATTTGTGTATGGGGATGAGACTCTCGTTAGCCCCAAATCCCATAATTGAGCCTTGTCCAGAAGTTGTGTGAACCCGCCGCAAGTTTCAACAGAACGTAGTACAGGTCCTTACGATCTGTTTGCCAAAACGCTCTCGGGAACGTGAAGCCTTCAGTTTGCAACAACGCCTGGTCTAGACAATTAAGGGGAACCCAGAGAACGTAAATGCAAACCACAGGATGCAAACTAAATATGCAATTGTTCTCGCTCTCTTTAAAAATAAATGTCTGAAAAAATAAATAAATAAATAAAAATAAAAATAAATGCCTGAGTCTGCTTAATAAAAGGGACAAGGGAACTTCCTGTGGCATTTGGAGATTCGCAGTAACGCTTACCCTGGATGTGGAGAACTGCATTTATTGGCTTCCAGTTATAAATTCCATGGGTCACGGCAGAGTGAATTTACGCACCGAGCTGCTGGCGTGATTAAATCACAGGCTTTACCTGCGCTGATGCTGTCACATGTGACCTAGCCGTACATCAAACCTCCCACCAAAGCCTCCTCCCTGGGACAGTTCTTGTGACGCATAAATAAGCGAGTGATACGAGCAGACTGATATGGAAATATAATCTACGTGTTCAAAGCACTTTTCTCTCACACATACTTCCTTGACTTCTCTGCCCTTTGAGATTAATGATTCCAAGTTCGAATTTCAGGATCTTATAAACTCTCCTTTCTTTCCCCCAAGAAAATCATCTGCTTTTCTTTCCCAACCTCCAAATTCATTTTTTATTTTTAAAAATATTTTATTTATTTATGCATGAGAGACATAGATAGAGAGAGGCAGAGACACAGGCAGAGGGAGAAGCAGGCTCCATGCAGGGAACCCGACGTGGGACTCGATCCCGGGCCTCCAGGATCCCACCCTGGGCTGAAGGCGGCCCTAAACCGCTGTGCCACCAGGGCTGCCCCAAATTCATTTTTTAGTTTTTATTTTTAAAGATTTATTTTTATTTATTTATGATAGACACAGAGAGAGAGAGAGAGAGAGAGAGAGAGAGAGAGAGGCAGAGACATAGGCAGAGGGAGAAGCAGGCTCCATGCAGGGACCCCGTTGTAGGACCCGATCCCGGGACTCCAGGATCGCGCCCTGGGCCAAAGGCAGGTGTGAAACCGCTGAGCCACCCAGGGATCCCCCAAATTCATTTTTTAAAATAAGAGTCCATTGACTTAAAAAAAAAAAAAAAAAAGAGTCCATTGACTTTGTTTCCTCAAGGGGTTCGGAGAGATCTGACTATGCGTGACTGGAAAATTTAGGATTTTAAAAGGTTTTATGCAGCCGTAGCACGAGCCACAATTTCCCGTTTGTGGGGAACGTCCAACGGCCTTCGCTGTAGCTACTGTTGGGTTTTGTCCTTTGAGACTCGCACCTGCCTCCGCCGAAGACGCTCGCGGGTTATCTCTGCAATTAGTGTCTACTTCAATTCATCAACCTCTTTCTTCCAAAGCAAATCTCGGTTTTCTCCTACGATGGTCTTGGGATGACAAGCATTTGGGAAAATGCTTATGTTGCTGTTTTAAGTGTTCGAGAGCAGGCTTGTAGAATCTCCCGAGGATCTCCCACGCACCCACGGTGCAGATCACAAGGCAGGAGAGAACATCTTGCCAGCATTGTCGAGTGGTGACTCAGGTGATGTTTCTTTCCTTTATTTGTATTTTTCGGTATTGTCAAAGTTTTGTAAGATGTGCAGTAGTTACTTTAAACATGAGAAATAAATACGCTTGGCTTTCTTTTCAGCCACTCCTGCTGCTTCTGTCAACTCCGGCCTCCCCCCTCCATCGTGGGCATCTGTGTGGGCTCCTGGGCACACACCTGTCTGGAGCCCAGAGAGGACCTGTCTCACCGGCGGCTGCCCTCTCCTTGGCGTCGGCACCCTGACACCAGTGTGTTCACCCCTGCCACGGCTGCTTTGTGTTTGAGCATCACCCACCCGCCCACCCCCAACCAGGTGCCATGCCCACGTGGGTGCACCAAATTTGTTGGCCCAAATCACCTTCCAGAACATTCCAGAATGCTCTGCCCTTAGCCTTCCCAACTGATCCTTTTTCGGGTCTTTGAGCATCTCGCCAAGCTTCATCTCTGCAAAGTCGGGGAACAGCTTCTGTAAGGAGGCAGCCCTGAAGTTCTGGCTGCAGTTTCAAGCAATTAAAAAAAAATTTTAAAAAATCTCATTCTGGACATTTAAAAAATACATAAGATCATGGTGACGTCAGTTGATAACACTGTCTTGTACAATTGAACTTCGCTCAGAGACTTAAATATTCTCAGAAAAAAAGAGGTAAATATGCGAGGTGTTATTTGAAGTATTAACCCAACGGAGGGAAGCGGGAGGCCCGAGTGACACGTGGCATTTCTGCCGCAGAACCGGAGACCGTGGCTGCGCCGCCCTGACACCATGGTCCCGGGCTTCAGCATCGAAACGGATGGTCAGGGGCCTGCTCCTGATGGCTCAGCGACAGCTCTGTGCTCCTGCAGCTGGCCCGGCCCTGCCCTTGCCCCTGGGCCACGTCTGTTTGCTCCGAGTCGGCGGTCACACCCTGTCTCTGCCCCGCGCGGCGGCCCACGGATCGTCAAGCTGTGGGGACCGAGCCTGCTCCCCCTCGCAGGGCCGTGGCAGCCGCCTGTGGCCGGGCCGTGCTCAGGCAGCCTGAGGTTCCAGTGAATGACGCGACAACCGTCTTAGATTTGGCTTGTTTCTAGCTCAGAGATGAAGAAGCAGATGAATACCGGGGGGACCTCTGAATGCCCAGGAAGGTGGCTTTGGGACCTTGGCATAGTGTCTGACACTTTGTTCCAAATACTGGCCTTTTGCCGTCGCCGCGCTCATCTCGGTCTGTGGGTGTCCTTCCCTTCCGCTCCCCGCCGGCCACTTTCTCTGGATCCTGGTTCTCATCCCGAGGAGCAGAGAGGCTGTCAGTCTGTCTCTCTAGGGACCGATCCTCTTGGGTCACGTGGGCTTAGTCTGACCCGATCAGCTCTGGCCCTGGGCAGTCACACGGCACCAGGACGGTCCCCTGGCCTGCGGGCAGCGGGGCTGTGGACACGACCACTCCCCCTGGGAGGGACTGGGAGCACAGCTGCCACAGCAACGCATGTCTTGCTCGGCTGGATCGGCTGGTGAGAATCGGCGGTGAGATTTTTAGGAATTTTGAAATTCCTGAGCCGGTTGTTAACCGCAGCCCCCGTTAAAAAGGAAATTGTATACATTCACCATGAAACAAAGCTTGTTGGAAAACAAAGGCAATGAATACTCAAAACTCATTACCCTGATTACCTTATTTCATTTTCCTGTTATCTCGTAATGCCTAACAATAGATACCACACATCTCTGTGATGGAAAGCTGTATACGGCGCCCTACCACCCACCCCTCCCCGATGGCATGTTCAGGGATGTCAGGTTGACCATGGGAGGAGGGATCTTCACACCACGGACGTTGTCAAGTGCTACACACTGGGGCTTCATTTACTGTTGTGTTAGTTGTCTAGACTTAAATTGATGGAGAAAATGTTAATAATGCCACTTAGGTCTGAAAGCGGGCAGGTGTACGGCCACTATGTTATAAAGAGCGCCAAAAAAGTGAGGACATTTTCTGCAAGTGTTCATGAATTTTTTAAAAAGATTTTATTTATTTATTTGAGAATGAGAGAGTGAGCAAGAAAGAGAGAGAGAGAGAGCACGAGCGAGAGAAGGGGCAGAGGAAGAGGGAAAAGCAGACTCCCTGCGGAGCAAGGAGCCTGACTCGGGGCTCGACCCCAGGACCCCGGATCACGACCCCAGCTGAAGGCAGACGCTTAAATGACTGAGCCACCCAGTGCCCCTGTCCAAGTGTTTAAAAGTACTACCCCATTTGGCAACAATGATGCTCACACCAGTGATAAACAAGTGTCTACACACAACTTCATTGTTTCGTTTTTGTCTTATGAGTTAATTGTCTTCACGATATCAAAATGTCATTTGTCTCCCAACTGCGTTCCTTCGTCCGTTGCAGCCATAGGTTGGCCGTGGTTATGAGTTCACCAAAAATCGAGAAAGATCCTTCAGAATCAATCACAGAATTTACGGTCAAGGGCATTGCATGTTTCGTAATTTGTGAACGTTGTTACACAGTCTTTCTGTCCGGGACGCTTGTAAGAACCGTAGGCACATACTTACATTTGCTCAGGGGAGGGTAGGAGATGCGAGTCCCGCTAGATACTGACGCCTTGAAGTGGCGTTAGTTTCAAGGAGCAGAAATATCTAGAAAGTTTGGGATTCTGTTCAAGGTAACATTAAGGGATGAAAGGCAGACTCGACAATATACGTTATGAGATGTTGATGAAAGCAAGAAAAAGCCCTATTTCTGTCTCACGGAGTTACAACTAGTGACCGAAACACCAGGCTGGATTTGCCCTGCTGACTGGTAGATTTTTATTGTACGTGCAGTGACATTTTTCTCCTCTTTTTGTTGCTGAAAGCTCAGAGCTAAACCGGCGGCCACCTCTGCCAACGCGCTAGGGCGTGTGCCATCATCTGCATCATCTCCCTGGACCCGCTTTCCCAATGCTCTAACTTCTTCAAATATTTAATCTTATGTTGCGGATCATGAGTGGTTTGTAAATCACCTTGATTCGTGTTTAGGAAGAGGGGAACTGGGGACAGGGAGACCCTGTACTCCTGAGGGAGGACACGACCGGGGCTTCTGGGATCCCAAAGGAGGAAGAAGACACCTGCCCACGCGGGATGTGCAACAGGTCAAGAGGTCCGCGTGGACGGCTGAAGAGGGTGGCTGGGGGCCCAGCTTGTGTCGGTACTGGCCGGGCCCTCGGTTATCATTTCCTTTCTTTCTGGTTCTTACTCTCAGGGCAGGAGGGTTGAGTTAATGGCTCTTCTCAGTTCGGGGCACAACTTCGCTACAGGCTCCCGCGAGGTGCTTCTTCGGCTGCTCCTGCGATCCCATTTCGACTCCTCCCTCTCTGTCCTCCCCCAGGCAACCGTCTGGATGTATTTAATGTCTCTTTCCTGGTTCCCATGTACAGTAGGCCTCTTGGGGTGTCGTAACAAAGGACCACAGAGCGGGCTGCTTTAACAACGGAAACGTGTCCTCACAGCTCTGGGGCTGCAAGTCTGAGGTCCAGGGTCGGCAGGGCTGGCGTCTCCGGAGGCCTCTCTGTCTCTCCCTGGTGTAGGGATGGCTGTCTCCCCACTCAGCCCTCAGATGGTCTTCCTTCTGTACGCGTCTGTGTCCTAATCTCCTCTTCTCAGGAGGACACCAGTCAGATTGGATTGAGGCCCTGCCTAATGACCTCATTTTTAGCTTCATTACCTCCTGAAAGACCCTATCTCCACATAGGATCACGTTCTGAGCTACTGGGGCTTAGGGCGTCAGCATGTGGATCTGGGGGAAACACAATTCAACTCATATAAACAGCATGAATTCCTGAAAAAAGTCTATTTTTGTTTAGGTGCATTTTCAAAAAGTCAAGTTGGACACCTTTTCATGTTTTTATAATCGTGTATTTTATTGCCTTTTCTCTGCCATGATATGTGTTTCTGTCTTTATCCCTTCTGGTTCTTGAGTTGTCGGTCTTTTGTCAAATTGATTTGTTGGAACTATTTTAAATATATATTCCAGGTACTGCTTCATTGTCTGAACGTGGCCTGCAAATATCTTCCTCCAGCTAATTGTTGTAAACATCCTAAGTGTGCAGCTGAATGAATCCTCCCCTTTTTTATTGAAGCATAAGTGACAAATAAAATTGTCTATATTTAAGGTGTATAACTTGATGTTTTGATATATCTATGCCCTGTGAAATCATCACCACCATCAAGCCACTTTATGTATCTATCAGCTCACATAAGTTACCTGTGTGTGTGTGTATGTGTGTGGTGAGAACATTTAAGGACTATTTTGTCTTAGTAAAATTTTTTAAGATTTTATTTATTTATTCATGAGAGACACACAGAGAGAGGCAGAGACACAAGCAGAGGGAGAAGCAGGCTCCATGCAGGGGCCCAATGTGGGACTCGATCCCAGGACCCCGGAGTCACGCCCTCAGTTGAAGGCAGACAATTAACCGCTGAGCCACCCAGGGATCCTGTCTTAGTAAATTTCAAGGACATAATATGTTATTGTCACCATGTTGCACAGATCTCCAGAACTTTTCCATCCTGCATAACTGAACCTTTGTACCCCTTGACCAACATCTCCCCATTTCCCACACTCCACTCCCTGGAAACCACCGCTCTATTCTCTGCCTCTATGAGTCTGACTATTTCAGATTCTACATATAAGTGAGTTCATGTCCACAAATGTTTATGAAGTCCACACAGAAGTGATAAGCACTAGGTTAGTAAGAACAGGGCAGCCCCGGTGGCCCAGCGGTTTAGCGCCGCCTGCAGCCCAGGGCGTGATCCTGGAGACCCAGAATCGAGTCTCACGTCAGGCTCTCTGTGTGGTGCCTGCTTCTCCCTCTGCCTGTGTCTCTGCCTCTCTCTCTCTCTCTGTCTCTATGAATAAATAAAATAAAATCTTTAAAAAAAATAAAGGAAATTTAAAAAAAAAAGAACATTTCTTGGCCCTAGATCCCCTTAAATGCTATTCACTTCTTGGTTCTCAAAGGTAACTACTGTCCTGATTTCCAAAACCATAAGATTAGTTTGCCTGTTTCTGCATTTCATATAAATTAAATCATAAACAGGCATTCTTGGGTGTCTGGTTTCTTTTAGTCAACAATATATTTCCTTTATAAAAAAAAAGATTTCATTTATTTATTTGAGAGAGAGAGAGAGTGAGCATGAGTGGGGCAGAGGTGGAGGGGGAAGCAGACTCCACGCTGAGGGAGACCCCTGAAGTGGGACTCAATCCCAGGACCCTGGGATCATGACCCGAGCCACAGGCAGATGCTTAACCGACTGAGGTGCCCCTCGGTGATAGATTTCTGAGACTCGTTCATCCCAGTGCACCTAGGTTAGTTTGCTTTTATCACCATATACTATTTCCTTGTACAGTTATATCATAATTTATTTATCCACTCTATATTTATTGGACATTTGTATTGTTACTGGTTTGTAACAATTACAAATAACACTGCTATGGAGATTGTTGAACATGTCTGTCTTTGCACAGACATGCATTTTGTTGGGTATAAATCCAGGGGTGGAAGTACTAGATACATTTAGTATTCCTAGATACAGCCAAAGAGATCTCCAAAGCGGCTGTAGAATTTCTATTTCTTGCTAGCAATGGGTCAGAGTTCCCATCTTTTCACATCCTGCTGTCACCAGCTTTGTCAATCTTTTAAAATTTTACCTGTTCTGGCAGGTGTCCAGGGATAGCTCACTAGGGCTAATGCCATTCCATTATGACTAATGAGAATAAAAATTTATTTATGTTTATTGGTCATTTGGAGAATTTCTTTTGTTAAGAATGTGTTAAAATTCTTGCCATCTTTCTTCTGGTTCGTCCATCTTTTTTGCATTCATTTGTAGGAATACTTTCTAGTTTCCGGATGCAAGCTCTTTGTCAGTTCTATATCTTGCAAATATTTTATTTCACTCTGAGGTTTGCTTTTTAGACCTCGGAACGATGTTGTTTGTTGAACAGGAGCTCCTATTTAAAGTGCAGTATACTTTATCAACCTTTGTCTTTATGTTGAATAGTTCTTGGTTTCTGTTTAATACATCTTTGTCATCTCAAGATCATGCAGATATTCTATGTTTGCTTCTGGAAGTTTTATCACTTATTTTTAGTCCTTGAGACTAAAGTCGTGGTGTAGGAATGAGATGCATTCTGCTCCCTATGAACAGCTAATTGACCCAGCACATTCTGTGAAGGAACTTCCATTTCCTTATTGCTCTGTGGTGCTCTTTGCCATTAATCGAGTATCTCCTTATGTGTTTGTTTTTGGACTCCCTATTTGATTCCATTTTTCTATGTATCTTTGACCCCATCCTGGTTAGTAGTACTTATCCTCTAAATTTGTCCTTAAGCTTCAAGATCATCTTGCCTGTTTCTGGGCTTTCATATTTACATACATATTTAAAAACGCACTTGCACATACCTATGCACAGACACACACACGTACACACACTATTAGACCTGTAAGAGGAATGGCATTGACTCTAAAGATCAGTTTGAATTAAACCAACATCATCAAAACATTGAGCCTTTTAATAAATGAACATGGTATATCTCTCCACTTATTCAGGTTTTATTACATTTTTTCTCATTAATATTAGTATCTTGCTTTCTAAAGACCTTATACATCTTGATAAGACCCATTCCCAGGTATTTGATTATTTTTGTTGTTACTGAAAATGTTTTTAAATTTAATTTTCTAGGGACGGCTGGGTGGCTCAGTGGTTGGGCATCTGCCTTCAGCTCAGGACATGATCCTGGGGCCCTGGGATCGAGTCCTACATTGGGCTCCCCGCAGGGAGCCTGATTCTCCCTCTGTGTCTCTGCCTCTCTCTCTGTGTGTCTCTCATGAATAAATAAATAAAGTCTTTTAAAACATTTTAATTTTCTAATTGTTGTTGATATGAAGAAATAAAACTGAGAAACATTGGCCCTTTTCTCAGTGACTTTGGCATATTTGTTTATGAACTGTGACATTTAACCTAGCTTTTCTAAATAGCATCATGCTGTCACAAGCAATGAAAGTTCTTATCTTTCTTTCCAATGCTATGTCTTTTTGTTCCCTTAGTTAAATGCCCTGGTTGGGACCTCCAGCATGATGTCAGCAGACAAGATGCTAGTGGGGCACCTGGGAGGCTCAGACAGGTAAGCATCCGACTCTTGGTTTTGGCTCAGGTCATGATCTCAGAGTCCTGGGATAACAGCCTGTGTTGGGCTCCATGCTCAGCATGGAGGCTGCTAGAGAGTCTCTCTCTCCCTTTCCCTCTGCCCCTCCCCTTGCTCATGCTCTTTCTATCCCTCTCAAAAAGATAAAGAAGGAGAAGGAGAAGAAAAAAAGATGCTAGCTGGCATCCTTGTCTTGTTCCTAGCCCAAAAGAGAAGCTTTCAACAACTTACATTTAGCCATGAGGCTGAGAAGGGTTTTTTCTTTTCTTTCCTTGTTTTGTGGGTAACCTTTTGATGCCAACCTTTAACATGAGGAGTGTTGAATTTTGTCAAATGCCCCTGCTGCCTCTTTCGAGATGGTCATGTGATGATGCTCCTTTACTCTGTTGATGCACTAAAATGTTGTGATGTATCTTAAAATTCATTCCTGGAATAAACCTAACTTGGTTATGACATATTATTCTTTTGAAAAACCACTGGATTTGATTTGAAAAGAAAACATCTTTAAAGTGTTTTTCTATCTGTGCACTTGAGCGAAACAGACCTGTAACATTCATTCTTCATCACTTCCTTGTCAGGCTTTGATATCAGGGGTATGCTGGACCCATAAATGAGTTCTCCTATCTTCTGGAAGATTCTGTACAACAGCAGTATTATTTCTTCCTTAAATGTTTGGATAATTCTCTGGTGACACCATCTGAGAACAAATTTCCTTTGTGGTTTGAACAAGGAGCTATATATTTTCGTATCCTCTGTTGACTTGGGTAGTTCCTTTCTCTCTAGAAATTTCAGTTTCTTTCAAAATTCGAAAATAAATTGGCATAGAGCAAAAGTAAGACTGTTAATTTCTCAACAGAGATGATAAAATCCAGGAAGAAATGGATAAGCTTGAAAGTACTGAGACCTAGCTCAGCAACCTGGAATTCTAAGCGCATGGCTTAAGGGCAGATTAGATACTTGTGAGGAGGGAATTAGCACACAGATAATAAATGATCAAAAACAGGAAGAAAAGTTCTAAGAAACACAAAGGGCACAGTATAAAGGTCATGTGTAAATGTAGTCTCTTCAAATATGATAAATACTCCTGCAAAGCAAAGACAAAATAAAGCTATTTTCAGATGAGCAAGATCTGAGAGAAAGGATGGTAGGCAGCCGTGCATTAAGGGAAAGACAAACGGAGTCCTTGTGCTGTTAACGAGCTCGAGTTTACTCTCCCAATACAGGGGTTTTTTGGTTTGCTTGTTGCTTCTGGAAGTCCACTGAGCTACACATCACCTCCACTGGTTGCAGGGCAGGGGGGTTCATTGCTGGCTGTCAATCTGCTGTGGGCTGGTCCATTGCCTGTTCAGTTCTCCTGCTGGGGTGCAGTCTTGAGCAGGAGAATTGAAAGCTTGGTGTGTTTATAAGGCCCTTCCCGTTGCTGGGTCCAGAACACCAATTTTATCCCCCGAGTAAAGACAGGAGAGGTTCCTGTAAGCTCTTACTGAAGAAGGGGGTCCCTTACTGAAAAGGAGGTCTGTCCTTTTGGAAAAGAGCAAATGCACCCCAAAGGCAGGCGTCACCTCTTCTGGTTTCATTCTTCTTCTGGATCTTCCTTCACACAAATATTTTCTATATTTTGTCCAACTGTTTTTAAGTCTTCCTAAGTGGGACGTGTGACCCAAAATCATCTCAACAGAATATGATGGAAGATGAACTCTGCGAGTGTATTTTAATCTATTTAACACATATGCAAATAATATGTAATGTATGTAACTTTAATATATGTAAATTTTAACATATATAAAATATCATAGGTGATATGGTAAATATGATATGGATTTCACAGACATTTCATTGTGTTTCTTATTCTTCACTAAGAACTGTTTTAAGATGCATCTGTGATAGTAAATATTCTTCTACTTGACGCATAATACGCTGGAGAACACATGCATCACATTTTTCCTTATTCTCTGCTGATAATGGACACTTGAGTGTCTCCAACTCACTACCCCCATAAATAATGCCATGATGAACACCTCTGTGCACACTTCCTCGTACACCTGGCGATGAATTTCTTTGGGATAATGCACCAGGCACAGGATTTCTGCCTCAGAGGGTATACTGTTGTCTAACCAGGCTGTGTAATGCCCCATCGTTTGGAATGGCTGGTCTACCCTCCCTGCAGCAGTGCTTAAGGGAATCTTCTGACTCCATATTTATGTCTATCAGTTTGTGCCCAATGACAGCGGTAGAGTAATTCTTATAGTTGTTGTTTTTTTTTTAAATTTATTCATGAAAGAGAGAGAGAGAGAGAGGAACAGACACAGAGGGAGAAGCAGGCTCCATGCAGGGAGCCTGACATGGGACTCGAACCCAGGTCTCCAGCATCACAGCCTGGGCTGAAGGCGGTGCTAACCGCCGAGCCACCTGGGCTGCCCTTGTAGTTGTAATACGCAGCTTTCTGCTTCGAACTAATGAATGTGAGCAATCATCATCATATATGCTTGTTAACTTTTGAATGTTCTCCTAAAATGCTTGTTCGTGTCCTTTGGCCATTCTGTTGTTTATTGCCACATTTCCCCTGTAGATTTGTAAGAATTCCTCATATGTTCTACATGTCCATCCCTTGTCAGTTTTAGACATTGCAATTCTGTGATCTGTCTAATAACACTGTCCAATGTATTGTTTCCTTCCTTGAGTAGAAATCCTTAATTTTAGTGTGCACAAACGTATTCATTTTGCCAGGTATCTTTGCCCTTGGAGTTTTGTTTCACAAATACTTTCCTAACCCAAGTCCCCAAAATATTCTACAGCATTTTCTTCCAGTTATTCTATAATTTTACCTGTCACAGTTGGTATTCAACCTAAATGGAGTCCACTTTCAGATGTGGTGTGGTGTAGGCATCCAGTCTGGTTTTTCTTCCTAGAGTGAGCCAGTTTTCCCAGGACGTCTACTAACTGATTTGCCCATTCTTCTTGGACATGTGTGTTAATGCACAGTAAATTGCATGTTTCCTGAGCTCTCTCTGCCTCACTTCTCCGTTTGACTCTTCTAGGGCCCATGCCATGTTCCTATGACCTTGAAGTATGTCTCAATGACCTGGGAAATCTTCCATTTCCTTTTTCTTTTCCATTTCCTTTTTGTAAGGTTGACTCATATGTCAGTGGACTTTTATTTTTTCACATACTTGTTAGTAAGTTTCTGAGTTTCTAAAAAAAATGGACTAAAGTTTTGATGGAGGTTATATTGAATTGATGTACTAACTAGGTGATCACTGCCATCTTCATAATAGTCAATCATCTCTCCCCACTGTATGCAACATTTCCATTTACTCAAATCATTTAGGACATTTGCTATGAGGCCAAAGCTTCATGACAGAAACTTTGCACGTTGCTAGTTAAGCTCATTTCTAAATCCACCTAATTTCTAAATTTCTAAGTACTTAAGGAGGTGTTGTTCTTATGGATGGGTTATGACTTTTATGTCAATTTTGTTGTCATTGCTGATGTAGAGCAATGATATTGGAGGTGGATCTTGAGGCCCAAAACATAATGAATTATTATTTTTAGCTTCAATGCTTGGTGGAGATGATCAGCTTTTCCAGGTAAACAATCATGCAATCTGTAAATGGTGACGCTTTAGTTTCTTCCTCTTTAATCCTTATGCCATTTATTCATTTTCTTTCCTTTTATCAGTGGCCAGGACCTCTGACAGTATCTTCAACAGCCCCAGGAATAGTGGGCATTCTTGTCTTGTGAGTAATCTTAAAAGGAATATGTTTAAGATTTCTCCAAGAGCAGAGGACTGACTGCAAGCGACTGGTATAAAATTTTATCACATTATGGAAGTTCACCTCTTCTCCCAGTTTGCTAAGGACTTCTTTTTTTTTTTTTCATTAATAGATGTTTGCGTATCACAAAATACTTTTCCTGTATCAGTTGAGACAATCACATGCTTTTCTTTCTTTAGTCCATCATCTTTCTACATAACTGTCTGCAGCTAATTCCACAGCTATGTTGAATGGCAGCGTTTGGCAGCATTCTTCCTTCAACAGAGACTTAGAAACATGTAATTTGGTGAACCGGTCTAAACTGTTTTTGTTTTATCGTTTCCAAGGTTACAACATCAAGCTTCGGCTCAGAAAAGCGCTCTTTAAGATGAGTTTATAGTCCGATCTGGATAAAATACTCTTGAAATTCTCTCAACTCTGGTCATTTTTTTTTAAGCCGTGTCATTATCTTTATATCCCTGAGCATTTTAGCAATCATACCGCTGATAGGCAGAGGAAGAAAATCGAAGGGGGGAATACTTGGGAGTGCCCATGCAAACGGTCCCCTCTGTCTCCCTTTGTCACAGCGCCGCTTCCAAAAGATGTGGTTCCTGGAGCGAATCTTTGTGTTTTATGTCAAGTTTATCTGAACTCGCTTTATAAACCGCCTCACAATGCCCTACTCGGCCACCAGGACTACCGTGTGGGGTTCCTTGCATCACAGCAGCCAAGATCTTGGCTGTGCACAAAACCAACTCCATTGGGGGGTTGGGGAGTAAATCTGTGGCTCCTGGGACATTTTAAACCTCCTACAAGACCAAATATAATCTAAAGGGTCATGAAAAGAGACAAAGTCTCTATTTCGTGTTTCGTCCCCAAATGCCACTTCTTGCCATGCGTCCGTTGTCGGAGCTGTGTGCAGCTCTGGGGATGCCATTCTGTTTAACTGTGTTCCCAGTTTTAACGATCCTTTGTTGCAAAGTCTCATAAATACTGAGTTGCATTATGACACACACTGCGGGCTGGCGGGTCACCCCATTTGTCTCTTGGAAAATGAGTGTGTTTTGTGACCGTGGGAACAGCCTGTTCTCTGGAGAGGCATCCTTCTCTTCCGGCAGAGGGTCCATTGCTGGCTCAGTTATGAAAGCAGGAGACTCGTCCCCCCCTCATTCCCCCAGCCCATGTTTGGCGAGAAGCCTTCTTCCGTCACATTTGTTCCTACTGTGGTTTTTGTGGTTTTTCAAAGAGAGCAGAAATGTTCGATCATCCTGCTTTCCTCCTCCAGCTCTTCTTCTTCTCCTCCTCCTCCTCCTCCTCCTCCTCCTCCTTCTTCTTCTTCTTCTTCTTCTTCTTCTTCTTCTTCTTCTTCTTCTTCTTCTTCTTCTTCTTCTTCTTCTTCCTCTTCTTCTTTTCTTCTTTCTTTTTCCAAAAACCCACTCTTATCTCCCCAAGGACTGGCATTTTGTGAAATGTGTCTTAAAAAAAAAGATATTTTATTATTTATTTATGAGAGAGAGACACACAGGCAGAGGGAGAAGCAGGCCCCCACGGGGAGCTCCATGCCGACTCGATCCCAGGCCCCCGGGGTCACGCCCTGAGCCGAAGGCAGATGCTCAACCACTGAGCCCCCCAGGTGCCCCTGTGAATCGTGTCTGTGAAAAGCACTCCGTGTTGTGAAATGCTTATACCTGAGTCTGGAAAGTTCCTTCTTGTGACTCCTCTATCAGGAACCCAGGGAAGTGGCTGTCCCTTTGGCTCGCATGAGTCCCTTGCTGCCAGCAGGCGTACAGGTGGCTCTGTGGTGGCCTGGGAGCTCGGGCCCTCCGTGGACCCGCCAGCCTGCATGGATCCTTCCGTTCTCAGGCCCTTGACTGCATCCGTAACAGGAAGCTGGATCAGGGAGTCTAAGGGGCCTCCAGCTCTCAGCTTTTTAGCTTCGTTTCCTTCTTCTTGCTGCTGCTTTGTTGGTTATGGGGCCCACTGGCTTGTGGGGAAGGCATGGTGCCCGTGGTGAGGGCCCGCGACAGGCACCTCGTGGTCAACCCCAGAGGGACACACTGGGGCTTTGGGAAATGGGGTGCAGGTCACAAAAGTGAGTCCCCTTTAAATCCTTCTCTCTGAAGGCCACCCTGGGGAGATTCCCGGGAACGTTCCAGAAGAGCATTCTGCAATGGGGGAAAACAACTTTGTGAGATGAAAATTGAGGCTGTTCTCCCCCTCCTTGCCCATTCAAGGCGAAGGCAGCTGTGCAGCGTGCAAGCCTCAGACCAGGTTTGGGGCAGGGTATCCCGGCGCTGGTTTCCCGACACCTCAGCAGTCAGGGAAACTGAGAAGAGGCATCCTTGCATGAAGTGATACCCTGGGCCTCTGGGGAAATGTGGAGAGGGAACCGTCCAGACCAGAGGTGATTCCAGGACCTGGGGAGAAGGGACCGAGGTCTCCAGACGTGGCTGACTCCAGAGGGTGGGCTAGCAGGGGACACAGGGCACACGGGTGCCGAGCCAGAGTTTGGCAGAGAAGACTGCCCCCAGGCCTGGACAGCTGCAGGGCATAGTGAGGACGACCATGAGGACCTCCGCTTCCATGGTGCTGTGGTCCTGAGGCCCCTTGCATGGCCCCTGCACACCCGAGAGTGAGGCTTGCAAACCATTCCTTCCGCAGCAATTTCCAGCAGCTGAAGGATTAGCACAGGTTTATTTTAGCAAGTGCCATGGAAAATTCTGAGGCTCATAATTTTTGCCTCTGGAAGTAATTAGGCATCTCCTTCAGGGACATTTCTGGGTTTCACCTGCCCTAACAGGTATCCCTGAGGAGGGGGCTGTATGGCTCCCTCCTTCCCTGCCTTCTGGTGTCTCCCTCCGCCTCCCACGCTCCATACTTTCGCACGGTGCCTACAGCGCACCCTGACCATCTCTGCACTTACGAGCCTCAGATTTTTCTTTTTATTTTCTTATTTGTTTTTACTGAAGTTCGATTTGCCAACATACAGTATAACACCCAGTGCTCATCCCATCATGTGCCCTCCTCAGTGACCGTCACCTGGTCAGCCCATCCCTCCGCCCACCTCCCCTTTGTGTTTCCCAGAGTTAGGAGTCTCCCATGGTTTGTCTCCCTCTCTAATTTTTCCCACTCAGTCCCCCTCCCTTCCCTTATAATCCCTTTCACTATTTCTTATATTCCAGAATATATTCTGACTCAGAATGCTTAACCAACTGAGCCACCCAGGTGCCCCCAATCATCACTTTCTCCTTAAAACCAAGGAAGCTGGGTCACCTAGTTAAGTAACTGGATGCCTAGTTACTTCCAGAGGCGTCCCTGCAAGTCCCCTCCCTCCCAACAGCCTGAAGGCATCCCGCTACAGCAGAGCCTAGGGGAAGAGAAGGGGCGAGACCAAGAGGGTGGAGAGACCCCCAGGGACGTCGTCATCCTTCGCCAGCGCACCTGTGCCGGTGTGAGGAGGGACCTGTGGTCTCAGCAGAAGGGCAGCTATGCAGTGCACTTAGGTCGGGTGTGTGACAGGTGGTGGAGCACGGGGCAGAGTGTGGACCTCGGAGCCAGACTGCCCAGGCTCAAATGGCAATTCCATTGCACCAGAGGCTGGTGACTAAGCTTCTCTGTGACCCAGCTTAGTCGGTTTTAAGGAGGAAGTGATGATTGGGGGCACCTGGGTGGCTCAGTTGGTTAAGCATCTGACTCTTGGTTTCTGCTCAGGTCTTGACCTCAGGGTCGTGAGATGGAGCTCCTCCTCAGGTTCTGTGCACAGCAGGGAGTGTACTTGAGATTCTCTCCCTCATCCTCCCCCCACTCCTCCCTCCATTTGCACACACACACACTCTCTCTCAAAAATATAAATGAATAAATAAATAAATAAATAAATAAATAAATCTTTAGGAAAAAAAGGGGGGATGCCTGGGTGGCTCTGTGGTTGAGGGTCTGCCTTCAGCTCAGGGCATGATCCAGGGGTCCTGGGATCGAGTCCCACATTGGGCTCCTCGCAGGTAACCTGCTTCTCCCTCTGCCTGTGTCTCTGCCTCTCTCTCTGTGTCTCTTGTGAATAAATTTTTTAAAATCTTTAAAAAAGAAAAGAAAAAGGGAGTGATGATTCATAGTCATGATGGTTAATTTTATGTGTCAACCTGGCTGGGCTATCGTGCTCAGATATTTAGTTGAACATAATTCTGGATGTTTCTGTGAGGGTGTTTTTTGGATGAGATTTTCATTTAAGCTGCTGGGCTTTGGGTAAACCAGATTGCCCACCATCATGTGGGTGGGCCTTATCCCATCAGCTGAAGAAGGCCTTCACAGAATAAAGACTGGTTCGGCCAGCAGATGGCCTTGGGACGTGACGTGAATGTCAGCTCTTCCCCGAGTTAACCTGCTGGAACTGTCCCATCAGATTTGAGACTCACCAAGGCTCCACAATCATGTGAATCAATTCTTTGAAAGAAGAACACTGATGAACACAAGAGTATCACTCATCTCCTAGAGTGCCGTGAGCTCTATCTGGTACACCCGGGTGAAGAGTACAGTGACGGGCCAGAGTGAGCTTGGTATACTTAAAAAATCCTCATAGAGCAAAGACCTGGATTGGTGGTTGCCAGGGATTGAGGGCCGGGGGAATGGGGAGAAATTGTTTGATGGGCACAGAGTTTCCTTTTGAGGCAAAGAAAATGTCTTGGAACTGGATAGAGGTGGTGGTTTCACAACATTGTGAATACACTAAATGTCACCAAATTATCCGCTTGAAACAGTTAATTTGATGTTATGTGAATTTCACTCCAACTTCATAAAAACTATTCGATGTTTTGGGAAAAACAAAACAAAACAATAGTCTAGTTTTAAAAAAGCCAAACCCCTGGCCAAGTATGGTTTATGTCAGAAAAAGATTATGTGTGTTAGGACTCATCATCCGTTGAATCATGTTCCCAAAATAGATGTTGAAGTCCAACGCCTGGCACCTGTGACTGTGAACTTACTTGGAAATAAGGTCTTTGCAGATGATCAGTTTAACATGAGGTCATTAGGGTGGCTGGTGGCTGGTGTCCTTATGAGAAGGGGAAATGTGGACACAGAGTGAGAGGTGTAGCTGACACGAATATATCTAAAGTCAAGGATCCCTGAGGCTATGAGCGGCTCAGGGGTCTGGATCAGATCCCTCCCTCACAGCCTCAGAAGGAACCGGGCCTGGTAATACCGGGGTCTTGGACTTTGGGGCTCAGAACTGTGAGATGCTATTTGTGTTGTTAAGCTTGTGGTGCTTTGTTAGGACAGCCCCCCAACACTAACCCAGCACCGGTGGCCTCTTGATGCCTCTGCTGGCGCCACGCAAGACCTGCTGCTCCCCAGTAGACTCCACGCTCAGAGGGGAGAGGAATGGGTCATCTTCTACCCTTCTGTGGGCTGCATGTGGAGCCTTGCTTCTGACCTGTAGGATGTGGCAAAGGGGTGGGGTGTCATCTTCATGATTAGGTCACATAAAGCTGAGGCTTCCTGTCTGCTGGCCGACCCTCTACTCCTTCCCAGGCTCCTCATGTGGGTGACACATGCTGTGGTGTTGGAGAGGCCCAGTGGAAGTGAGGGCCAGCAAGGAACTGGGTCCTTCCAACAACCACGTGCGCTTGGAAGCTGACCTTTCCCCAGTCTGCTGACAGCTGCTAACGCCTCGCTGATGCCTGGGTTCTTGCCCGTTAGACACCCTGAGCAGAAGGCAGGGGATGTAGTGCGGCTGAGCTCAGATTCCTGATGCACAGAAGACAGGAGACGTGAGCTGTCTCAAACCACTAAGCTTCGGGGTAATTCCTTATGCCACTTCGATAGCCAATACACACTCCTCATAGTCAACTGATTTTCGTCTGAACGTGTTTTAGATCCATTTCCTTCCCTTAACAATCTGTGGGATTTTGTCTCTCTCATCTCCACCCACACGTCATTGTGATTCAGGGGATGGTGTGGCTCTCAGACTTCTCTCGTCTCTCCCGGGGAGCCTCTCCCCCCGCCACTCACAATCAAGCAAGACATGACGGTGTCCTGTGTGCAAAAAAGACACTGAAGTTCAGAACTCATGAAAGAAACGGGGAATGCCAGAATTAGAAGGAATCAAAGCTCCTCTAGTCCCACTTCATCACTACATAAAGAGACCCGAACAGACAAATGGAGTTTTCGCATCCCACCAGCTAGTGGTCGTGCTGGTATAAAATGCCAGGCCTCTGGGTTCTGGTCCAGCCTGCATTTAGTTGCTGAGTAGAATAAAAAGAAACCTTTTTTCAGGGCGAGGTCCTTGGGGGGGTGGGTGGGCAGCAATCTGGAGGACGGCTGGCAGGATAGGTCTCATCTTGGGGTGTGCTCGCTTAACATCACATCAGCTCGAAGAACCCCGAGCATTTCGGGACAGGCCATCTGCATCAATCTCACCCACATTTCCTAGATAGGCTGCTGGTTCCAGGGAATCCGGCTCAGAGATGGTGTTCAACCTCTCCAAGACCCATCACTGCGAGTAGCAGTGTTTTGCCATCTGTGGTGTCTGCAGCTCCGTTTGTTTTATGGCTTTTACTGAATGCTTCCAACACTTCCCCAAATATCAACTCTCCCGGGTCCCATGGGTTGTGTTTCCTTCTTACTGTGATCCTAACTGGTTACGCAGCCGAGATTATTGGTGTGAAGGACAAGAAAGCACCAGATGTAGGTGACCTAAGTCTCTGCTTTGCATGGGCCCTGGAACACCGGATGCTGAATATTAGTGTGTGAGGGGACGGTGTTTATTGCCTGTGGGTTTCTGGCCTGAGAGATATTCTTAGTAAAAGCGTGGCTTAGGGTGCTTGTGATTTTTGGGCTGCATGTCGGAGTGGCTCTGGATGCTGGCTGAAGAGCTCTGAGATGCTAAGCCCATTTATATCAGCCTCATGATCCTGCCAAAATTGGGACACCTTCAAGCCCCCACGTGTGCACACACTCACTTGTTCATCGAGAAAATATGTACCGCGTGGAAGAGGTAGATGCAAAAATGCACACAGTCAGACAAGCTTTCAGGCCTCGTGACCGACCTTACGGTGGGTCGGGAAGACAGATGTTGACCGCGCTACAACACGCTGCTGCAAGCGCGGGCCCAGGAGCTTGCAGGGAAGGCTCCCATCAGGGAACGGTGCCTGCACTGAACTGTGAACATAAGAAGGGGTCTGGCAGTGGGAGGAGCACATGCAAAGGCCCTGTGGGAGGAGGGGACCCAGGGAGTGTATGACGATGGGAGGTGGCTGTTTTTTTAGGGAGTAGACGTGGTGCGTCTGGACACACATCTGGGATCAAGGAGGACCCTGTAGGGTATTCCGCGCGGGTTTCTGGTGAGAAGTGGCAGGCCCGACACACACCTTGAGTAACCCTTCTTCCTGAAATACCGCTGAAATGATTAAAAAAAGGGGTTCTGAAAAAAAGATATGAGCCCACAAAAATAGCGTGAGAGAAGTGAGAAGAGCAGGGGAAGCAGGGAGAGCAGGGAAGCAGGCCTACTTACACCACTGCCCCAAGAAGCCCCGGGGCAAGATGCTCAGACTCCACTTGACCCCTGATGCCCCCCTGCCTCCCCGGAGGAGGTCCCCAGAACTTACTCTGTGGGCTCTGTCCAGCCTGAGATGACCCTCAGTGCTCGTCACAGGGCTCCCACAATTAGCATACAGATGGAGTCTCCCCAGACACAGGGCCCAGGTGGTGCCCCGACAGTGAAGACTGACCCCTACGGGAACCCCACACATCCGCTGCCCCCCACCGCCTCCCACCCACCCCCAAACCTTCCTGTTCGCTTTTTAGGGCCTGGCTCTTGGATATAAACTGATTGCCGAAGACTATTAGCCTGTGGAAACAGCTGTTTGGCATCTGGGGAATTTTAAACAAAGGCAGCGCCTGGCACTCCCCCCAGAGTCCAACTTAATTGTCCTGGGGTGGGGTCTACACAATGTTTTTTTGTTTCTCCATGTTTTCCTTGTTTTTGTTGTTAATGAGTTGCTTTTAAGCAGTTGTTTGCTTTTTTTACAAAAGATTTTATTTATTTATTTGAGAGACAGCGAGCAAGAGCAGGAGGCAGAAGGAGGGAGAAGCAGACTCCCCACCGAGCAGGGGCCTCCACTTGGGGCTCGATCTCAGGGCCCTGAGATCATGACCCAAGCTCAAGGCAGACGCTGAGCTGACTGAGCCATCCTGGTGCCCCTAATGAGTTGCTTTTAAACTCTCCAAATGATTCAATGTTCAGGAGGGATGGCAAACAGCTGGTAGAGGATGGAATTAGGAGTCAGAGCACCTGGATTTGAGCCCTCGTCCCACCTGTCACCAGCCATGTACATGCATGTGCTCGTATGTGTGCGTGTGTGTGGACACATATATACACACAGAAGGACAAGAGCATTAAAATCACCCCGGGGGCTGGGAAAAGCACAGGTTCCTGGCCCCCACTCCGGAGGTTCAAATGCAGAATCCAGAGATGGGACGGAGAATCTGCATCTCTGACAGGTTCCCAAATGCTGCTGCTGCTGGTCTGGGGACCACACTCGGAGATTCGCTGCCATAGGAGCTAACTGTGCCCGTTGGGGGTTCAGGACCAGAACTGCTGAGTTCAAGCCCCGGTTTTCCATTGCCTGGCTATGCAGTCTTAGTAGTAGTATCTAAATTCCCTCACCTTCACTTCCTGTGTGTATACAGTCAGCATAGCAAGGCCCCTGCCCCTCTGAAGGTGCCATCTGGAGACAAGGGGGGAGAGGTCGTAGGTGAGCTGAGCGCGGGACCCGCCGAAGGCCGTGCTGCTAGTGGATGCACCTCTCAACCTCTCAGCTTCGCTACAGCCCATCAGACAAAGCACACACAGACCCGGATACTTCACAGGGCGGGGAGCGAGAGAGAGCTGAGACCTCCTGAGCTTTGAAAATGACCCCGTGCCACGCAGGTGTGAGCCACCACTGATTTCGTGACTATGGCCCAGAAACGGGAGCAATCCCAGTCTGGCCCTTGATGCACTTGTGTTTTTGTTTGTTTGTTTGTTTATTTTTTTGTTTTTCCTTGATGCACTTGTAAATGCTTTTCCTTGGTGTTGTTCAGTGTGTCCTCAAGAGGGGGGCTTTTGTAGCTGAATGACTACAGGCAAATAGACCCCCCAAAACAGCTCCGCCCCACGTAGGTTAATGAAAAAAATGCAGACTTTACTTCCCAGGCCCATTGCAAAGATCATACAAATTCTCATCCAAGTCATTGTTATTTTTTTTTTCTACAGTGAAATTCACTGTCTCCAAAAAAATGTGCAAGTTTAGAAAGAATTATTATTACAGCAGAGCTCTTGGAATGAAAACTAAAAATTAATTATCTGACATCTCAGCTGAACAGCATATATTGTCCCACACTCCCCTTTTGCAGTTTGAAAGATCACCTACCCAGCGCTCCTCCCCTCCCGTGTATGCTGTTTCGGATTGTCTAACCCACAACAGGAAACTCTGTGTCAAAATGTACAGCATTTGCATTTTACAAAATTTGCATTTTCTGATGAATGTTATGAAGCTATTAGAATTTCCTCTTGCAGTTCCCAGATGTCTGAGTTCTTCAACGGGTATACCCCAGGGCCAGGCTCAGTGGAGGGAGCTGGGACTACCTGGCTGTGCCCTCTAGGGTCTGGGGGCTGCAGGCAGGGAGAAGAGCCAGCCGGGGAAACTGAGGAGAAGCAGGCTGCTGCAGCGGAGGCCCAGGACCCCCGGAGCCAGGTTGGGCTGGGCCGCCAGGGAAGTCCTCCCAAAGGCCGTGAAGAGGGATGAGGCATGGGCAGGTGCCAGCAGTGGAAGGCGGGGACCTGCTGTGCCCCAGTTAGCGCTGCCAGGAGCCAGGGTGCTGTATCTGGGGCAAGACTAATGCTGTCACCTGACATCGTGTGACAATTTACAGCCACAGCCACTGTTTTTACCCCCTAGGCTACCTTCCCATGCTAGTCTAAGCGCACACGTGTTTTCCATCACTGCAAACACTAGCATGTCTGCCGTTGATGTTCTTTTCACTTATCCTATCTTTTTTTTTTTTTTTTTTTTAAAGACTGTATTTATTTATTCATGAGAAACACACAGAGAGAGGCAGAGACACAGGCAGAGGGAGAAGCAGGCTCCGTACGGGGATCCTGATGTGGGACTCGATCCCAGGACCCCGGGATGACACCCTGAGCTGAAGGGAGACGCTCAACCATGGAGCCACCCAGGGGCCCCCACTTACCCTTTCAAGTAGCTCAGAGTTGGTTTGATTACAAATTTAACGATAGAGTCGATTCTTCAGCGGATAGGCTTTATTTCTGCTTTGCCACATTGTTGGGTGCTTGTGTTCTAGCCACACGAGTCGTGCTGCAGCCACACCTTCACTCACACACCTTCTGTTCCCTCGAGCTTGGGATGGAGTACAGCGACCAAGAGAGAATTACACCCTGGGCTTGCCTCTTGGCCTTGCCACATCCTGCTGGGGTGCCTCTGGGTGAGCCGGTCATGTCCTTGGGATTCGCTTCCCCATCCATAGAATGAGAACCACAACACGCTCTGTGGTACAGGATGGTTGCCAGCGACATGAGTTAATAGCTCATTGCTTAGAAACATGTCCTGCGTATAGGGAATCTATATTGCTATTTAATTATGTGTTCTTATTTATCTTTTCATCTGTTATATACAAGTTCCTAATGAAGGATGCACTGTGGGTTAAAACTCTTTGTCTCTCTACTCTTTGGACCTTTCATTTTTTTTTAATTCCATTTCCATGAGCTCTTTATGGCGTCTGGATATTTTTTGGAAATATTTTATCTCAGTCTGCCCTCGTTTATATAATTTAAACTTAAAAAAATAAAAAAAAATAAACTTAAAAAAATCTCAACCCTTTCTTTTCAAGATTTATTTTTTATTTGAGAAAGAGAGAGAGCACGAGTGCGGGTGGGAGGAAGGGCGGGGGGAGAAGGAGAAGAGAATCCCAGGCAGGTTCCCCGCTGAGCGCAGAGCCTGAGGCTGGGCTCCATCTCATAACCCTGAGGTCACGACCTGAGCCGAAATCAAGAGTCAGATGCTCAACCAAAGCCAGAGCACCCAGGCGCCCCTATTACCAAACCTTTCCAACATCTATTTTGTGATTTTTTTTCCAAATTACATCAGAGCTCATAAACTAATTCTGCATTCGAAATCTAATATTAAATTACCTCTTTTAAGGCATGGTTTGATTTATTATTATAACTTATAATTTGATTTCAATATATAGCGTTTTATTTTCCAAATCAGTTACTCTTACGTTCTTTATTTCATTTGTTATATGTAAGCATTATTCAGGAGAGCACTTAAAAATGTTGGAGTTTCTCTGGCTTAAATATAAATGGCTAATATTAGATATTACATCGGGGTCATAAACATGGATTACAAGATTTCTTCAAAATTTATTGAGAATTTCTTTATGACCTTGGAAAAAATGTAATCACTCCCCATAAATATTATTTTGCATCTTTTTTTTTTTAATTTTGCATCTTGAAAATGACTAACATTGTTATGCTGCCTTGCAGCTTACAGAACCCGTCAGTATTTCTCATGATCCCCCAGACAACAATTCGAGGTGGTCGTGATTGTCTGAGTTTGGGCAACAGTGAGTTATTATCTCATCTGATGGTTGCATTGCTGTCTGTGTCCCTTGAACGTCTCATAAATTTTCCTTTGCATATTTTGTTGCCATGCTGTCCAGCACATGAAATGAAATGGAAATTTATTGGGCAACTACTTAGGCACATTATTGCAGGAGTGCTTTCAGACACAGCTCATCCCAAGCCACAGCTACTCCATGGGGTTGCTGCTGGTGTTTCTGCCATTAGGTACAAAGAACACGGCTCCGAAAGAGACTGGTGTCCCCAGCGTCTCTGGCTGACAGCAAGTCAGCGCAGAAGTCTGAGGAGGCCCTATCATCCATTCATTAAAAACGATAAGGTTTTGGGGTTGCCCGGGTGGCTCCTGTCAGTTAAGCATCTCCTGATTTCGGTTCAGGTCATGATCTCAGGGTGGTGAGACTGAGCCCTGTGTTGGGGAGTCTCCTTGAGATTCTCTCTCTCCCCCTGTCCACCTGCCCTCTCTGCACACATATTCTCTAAAATAAAATCTTTTTTTTAAAAAATGGTAAGGTTCTCCACCATGTGCCTTCTTAATAAATCTCCACTTTGTGTTATGTCAATATTAGATGCCTGCTGTTTCTTTGCTTTCCTGCTCTTTCCCTTCACCTCTGGTCCTTTTCTTATGGTTCTATCAGGGGTTTTGTGTATGTGTTTGTTTTGCTTTTAATCTAATCTTATTAGGACATTTTCTTTTTAATATGGGGGCCCAGATTCATGGCTGTACACATTTTTATTTTAATACACAAATGTGCACTAGAACAGAGCAGAATGCAGATTGCCAGGGCCTGGGAGCTGGGGGAACAGAAGATGCTGATCAAAGGGCATAAACTTCCGAGTTAGAAAGTGAGTAAGTTCTGGAATCAAATGTTCAGCATGGTGACTGCAGTTAACAATACTGGACACGTATTTGAAAGTTGCCACCAAAGTAGATCTTAAACATTCTCATTACAAAAAAAAAAAAAAAAAGTCATGTGAGGTTACGTACGTGTTAACTAAACTTACGTGGTAATCATTTTCAAAGATGTGTATCAAATCACATTATATACTTTATGCTTACACCATTTTATTATATGTCAAATACATCTCAATAAAGCCGGGGAAAATAAAAATGCATAAAATAAAACGAACCCTATAAAGTTTCGTAGATTCTCTTACAAAATCTCATTGCAGAGATTTTGGAAAATACTACAAACCACCAACGATCCTTCTAGGCGGACAGAATCATCCTAACGTGTTTGTTTTAGTGACATTTTTGTGTGTAATTATAAATATGTAACAAATCTATAAAATATAAATATACATAATTGATATGATGAATATAGTTTCAAGTCTTTTCTTCCCCCAGTTAACATTACCTCACGAGCAATTTCACGTGCCATTGAAAACAGATTTTGATGACTGCATAAAGGGGTGAATTATCGTTTCTCTGTCATTCCCACCCTTTGACTTATTTATGTTTCCAATTTCTGCTTTTATAGATAAAGCTGAAATAAACAACCCTGGCTTGAAGCTTTTATTGGATCTCTGATTGAGTCCCCTTGGCAGATTCCTGGAAGCGGGTAGGAATATTCTCAAGGCTCTCGCAGCATATCACCTAATCACTTTTCATTAAAAAAAAAAGGCCCCAGTTTATGAGCCCATTCTCTGCATGAGGAAGCACCCTTCCCCCAAATCTATACCCACCCCCCAATCCCTGGACACAGGGTCTGAAAACGTCCTAATTGTTTGCTGCCATCAGCAAAAAGGCACCAAATTCTCAACCAGGGAGGCCCAAGATCCAAGATCAACTCTGGTTCTGCAGCTTAAAACCTGCAAGTCAGGTGACCTCAGAGCTTCAGTCTCATGATGGAAAAAAAAAAAAAGCTCTTTTTACTCCCTGGGGAACGGCAGGTGGGGTAAGATTTGAGATCCGACGGGCTGTGGTCAGCCCACAGCGGCCTGGGGGTCAGCCCTTCGCCCCCGACACCCGGAGAACATGCGCTGACTTTTGGGGGCTCCGCGAAGATCGGACCTGGTCTCGAAAACTTCGCAAAATAACAACCGTGTCATTGGATAAATACACCGTGTCTCTCCGAACAGTGTCAGAGGTCGAGAGGCTGCGGCGCACAGCAGGGCTCCGGGCGCGGTGGCGGCGGGTCCCCGAGAGCCCAGCCCTGGGCACTGAGCGGCCGCGGGGGGACCACGGCGTCACCCCTCTTCCTCGACTAGCCCGGAGCCCGGCCCAGAGGTGCCCGCACTCGAGGCGCAGGACCCGACGCCGAATGGGGGGACCCCGTGGGTCCTGCGGCTCGGTGAGGGTTGGAGGGGTGTCCTAGGGCTCGGTGAGGGTGCAGGGGGTGTCCTGGGGCTCGGTGAGGGTGCAGGGGGTGTCCTGGGGCTCGGTGAGGGTGCAGGGGGTGTCCTGGGGCTCGATGAGGGTGGGGGGGTGTCCTGGGGCTCGGTGAGGGTGCAGGGGGTGTCCTGGGGCTCGATGAGGGTGCGGGGGGTGTCCTGGGGCTCGGTGAGGGTGCAGGGGGTGTCCTGGGGCTCGGTGAGGGTGGGGGGGGTGTCCTGGGGCTCGGTGAGGGTGCGGGGTGGGCCCCGGGGCTCGGTGAGGGTGCGGGGCGGGGGTACTGGAGCTCGGTGAGGGTGCGGGAGGGGAGGTCCTGGGGCTTGGTGAGGGTGTGGGGTGGGCCCTGGGGCTCGGTGAGGGTGCGGGGCGGGGGTCCTGGGGCTCGGTAAGGGTGCAGGGGGGGTCCTGGGGCTCGATGAGGGTGCGGGGGGCGTCCTGGGGCTCGGTGAGGGTGCAGGGGGGGTGTCCTGGGGCTCGGTGAGGGTGCAGGGGGGCGTCCTGGGGCTCGATGAGGGTGCAGGGGGCGTCATGGGGCTCGGTGAGGGTGCGGGGGGGCGTCATGGGGCTCGGTGAGGGTGCAGGGGGGTGTGTCCTGGGGCGCGGTGAGGGTGCGGGTGGGGGGGTGTCCTGGGGCTCGGTGAGGGTGGGAGGGTGTCCTGGGGCTCGGTGAGGGTGGGGGGGTGTCCTGGGGCTCGGTGAGGGTGCGGGTGGGGGGGTGTCCTGGGGCTCGGTGAGGGTGCGGGGGGGGGTGTCCTGGGGCTCGGTGAGGGTGCGGGGGGGGGTGTCCTGGGGCTCGGTGAGGGTGCGGGTGGGGGGGTGTCCTGGGGCTCGGTGAGGGTGCGGGGGGGGGGGGTGTCCTGGGGCTCGGTGAGGGTGCGGGGGGGGGGGTCCTGGGGCCCGGCGAGGGTGCGGGGCGGGGGCAGGTCCTGCACCGCTGTGCTCCACGTGGGGATGCGGAAACGTCCCTCTCCTTTACTCTTAGGGACACGGTCACCGCTCGCAGGCGCCGCGTCGGGGCAGCTGGGGCAGCGCGGGCTGCGTGGAGGGAGAGCCCGGGGACAGGGAAGGACGGGGCGGCCCCGGGGCGGGGCGGACAAGGGGCTGCAGGGGGGCGGGGCTGCTCGGAGGCCAGGTCCAGCGGCGACACTCCACGTGGGCCCGCGAGGCCCCAACTCCACAATCAGGGTCCGCACCCGGGCTTCCCGCCCCACCAACTCCGGGGTGAGCAGAGGTGAACTCCCCATTGGCGGAGTCTGGTCACGTGGCCACGCCCTATTGCAAGGGACGCTGGGAAAGAGCGGATGCAAGGGATGCTGGGAGAGGGAGGATGCAACGGACGCTGGGAAAGAGCAGAAGCAAGGGATGCTGGGAGAGGGAGGATGCAAGGGACGCTGGGAAATGGCGGATGTAAGGGACGCCGGGAGAGGGCGGCCGGTCCTGTCGTCAGGTCCCCACTGGCCTCTCGGCCTTGAGCAGAGCACAGACGGGTGCACATGACTGGGTAAGAGCAAGAGCGCCGCCGCCTCCCTCTTCGCGGGCTCCAGATCTCCCAAGTGGCTGCCGGTGGGCCCCGGCGTCACGAGGACCCGTGGAGACACCGTGTGCATCACCGAAGGGGTTAAAGGCGGCAACGGCAGACAAGGTTTCGGAAAGCTGGGGTTTGGGGAAATAGTTTACAGGGAAAGGGGTCTGCAGCATTCCTGCCCTCGGCCCAGGCTGCAGGTCTGTAAGGGAGGGACCTGGGGGGTGGGAAGTAACAACAAAAAACCAAAAAAAAGAAAAAAAAGAAAAAAAAATTGGTTGGGGGTAAGAGAGGATAACACAGATTTTTGGCATTCAGGGCCAGGGCACCGCTCGTTAGTGCTCGTTGTGCTTTTTAGCCTGAATCGCTGCACATTTAGAGCAGAAAGAAAGAACAGTTCCAAATGGGCCGGTCCAAGGAGAATCTTGGATGAGGCTCCTGCACCCACCCCAGCTCCCTGAAAAATGCTCTCTCTTTTTTTTTTTTTGTCCTCTGTGGACTTCATTGTCCCGTGGGAGCTGATTGCACAACAGGCAATATTTTCTCCAAATATGCCTTAGAACATTTTGTGAAACAGCCCCTAGCTGGGTTTTTGACAGGCAGTGCCTGTTTCTTTGGGAAAACGCAAACACCCCAAATGTCTTTTTTTTATTATTATTTTTTATTTTTTTATTTTTTTATTTTTTATTTTCCCAAATGTGTTTGAACGTTTTTTTTTTTTAATTTTTTTTTCAATTTTCATTTATTTATGATAGAGAGAGAGAGAGAGGCAGAGACATAGGCAGAGGGATAAGCAGGCTCCATGCACCGGGATGCCCGACGTGGGATTCGATCCCGGGTCTCTAGGATCGCGCCCTGGGCCAAAGGCAGGCGCCAAACCGCTGTACCACCCAGGGATCCCTCCCAAATGTGTTTGACAAGAGTGCTTGCCATCTCTGTAGAAGCCAGAACACAACTAGAAGAGGCCGCTGGCCACCTCTCCGACCACGTGAACCCCGGAATCTTTACATTTCACAGCAGTGGCAGCCAATTGGCTTCTGGATCTCCCCTTCATCACCCCTGCTCGCATTATTGCCCTACAATTACAATGTGATTGTGCTGTCAAGGAACAATCCCACAGTTACTCTAGCATAGTGGTTTACGAAACTGGAAACGTCTTTTTCAAAGAATTGTGAAAGTTCCTTTTCAGGCGGCATTGCTAAATCCTGTAATAATTGGTGCTTTTCTGGGCGTCTCTCCAAGAGTTTCTTAGCTGTCACACTTTTAAGGTCAACTGTACAAATATTAGCTTATCATCTACTCAGGGCTTCTGAAAACATGGTATTAGTTATCTGGAGTGATCTAATTATTGCTTTGTTTGGAAAATAGATAATAAATTCTTTGTGCTTCTGAGACATCGCACATTCCAGGAGCTCTAAACCTTGTCATAATTCCTTAAGGATGAAGAATTACAACTTATCCTTGAAGCTCTGAAGAAAGAGAAATTGGAAGGAGGGAAGGAGGGAAGGAAAAGAGGGAGCAAGGGAGGGAGAGAAGTTGGTTTTGCTCTCCAGGGTCCAGGGAGAGCTGGGACCTCCGGGGCAATGCCTGCCACCTCTCTAAGGCCTCGGTCTTCTCACCTCCTCTCTCCGTCTTCCCCCTTTTCCCTTTGCATTTCTCCTTTCCTTCCATCTTTGCCTCCCCTTAACGCTGTTAGGGAGGGCAGATACCGGGCTGCACTGGTAGCAGCCTCCTGTTTCAGAGTGCCTGGTGATGCTGCTGGACACGGAATGCCACTCCTTATGTATTAGCTTTCCTGGACCCGCATCAGCACATCCCGAAAAGCTGGCATCGCCGGCAAAGGTGAGCTCCATCGTGGACGGCAAGCGTCCTCGGCACCGGTCTGCCTGTGATGGCCTCATCTGCCTGGCGTTTGACGTCAAGCTGGCCCCTGCTAGAGGAGAGGCCTGGCTCCCCTCTCCCCTGGGTCCCTGACCCAGAGTGTGGCTGGCAAGCAGAGTCTCAGGAGGAGGGAGCGATTGTACTCTCGTGGTCTGGCGTCATTGTTGTTTTAAAATAAAGTGCACGTTTGCAGAAAATGACATAGTGTAATAATGACTTAGATGATGATTAAAAGTTTACATTCTTGTGTTCACGTTTGTGCATTCGGTACAAGTAAAAAACAGACGAAAAGTCAGGCAAACAGCAGAAAAAGCTCCGCAGGCCTGCTGCTTGTCCAGATCCCCAGGATAGGTGGAGCCTCTTCCCTGGCTTCAAGCACATGGGCACAGCACCTCCTCCCATCCTCCCCAGACAGGACCCCTCCCCCCCCCAAGCTCAGCTTCAGATCTGAGGGTATTTGAAATCAGATCATTGGGTATTTGAAATCAGATCATTCTAGAACATTCAGCACTGTGTGTCTAGTTGTGGGTAATTGGAACTGCTTCACTCATGTAACAAAGCAGGGTTTGCTTGGTTTATTTTGTTGTGTTTGCCAGGGGGC
Organism: Canis lupus familiaris; assembly: GCF_011100685.1. Taxonomy (NCBI): domain Eukaryota; kingdom Metazoa; phylum Chordata; class Mammalia; order Carnivora; family Canidae; genus Canis; species Canis lupus. The sequence goes on along the minus strand of NC_049246.1, from coordinate 46,535,031 downwards.
AGTGCCACCTGAACACCCATTTTTCTTTCATAATTATCATTTCCTAAGTGTTAGGTATCCGTACTTTTGCGCTAGAGGGAAGTGAGGAACGGTTAGTCTGAAGCGCTTTGCTGTGATATATTCTTCGTGGAAACGGAATTTGCTAAACTTGAGCTCTTTGTTACAACCTCAGATATTCCTTATCTCCCAGGTGCCAGCTGAACAATCTCTGCTGAATATCTTGAGATTTGAGCAAGCAAATCATGTGGAACTAACAGGTTGTCTCTGCTCAGATTCTTAAGTTATAAGCAACAGAAATAAAATGAAGGTAGATGAGGGGAAAATGCGAGATTCTTGAGTTACAGGCAGCAGAAGTAACATTTGGATGGATTAAGAGGAAGCGGGCCATGCGCTATGGGTTCTGCAGTGTCTCCTGCGGCCAAGAGCAGAGCCAGGCGGTGGAGGACTAGGAGGCTGCAGGACTGTCTCCACTGCTGCTCCCCGTCCCCTCGAGGGCCCAGCCTTTCTTCTCTTTGCAGACTTCAATCCTTCGCCTGCCTGGCCCACCTGATGGGATGTCGGCTCCCCTCATGGCTTAATAAGGTGCCTTGCCTTACTCTTCCTGACTCCCAGACCCCAAATGGGGTTTCCCTTTAAATTCCCAGGGTGAAAATCTGGCCCAGCATAGGTCCAGCGTCTGCCCTGGTCACCCAGGGATGGCCGGGAGGGTGGAGTCGGGTAGACCAGAGAAGGTGTGCGGTGCTGGGCCTGCAGCTCAGGGCTGCTTTGCAGGGAAGGAAGAATGCTTGTTAACCAGGAGTTAGCCACGGCATCCCGCGGACTGCATGCTGACCGAGCACGGTGGTGTAGCAAGAGCCCAGCCAAGTCCTCGCCTCTCCAGCACGTGGCCCTCCCATGGCTCTTCTTCCTTCTGTCTCTGTGTGTCCATGGGATCGAAACTGTCCTATGTATTTCAGAGATCCTAAGGGAATCGCATAGGTAAAACTCTGAAGCAAACAGGTGATGGTGTTGTTTTACTGTCCGGAAAGTATTGATGTGTTTCTCTAAGGAGGGAAATGATTACCACGGGCAGCGGATGCAGGCCGGAACATGAGGACAGGGTGGGGGTGGCCATCGTATGAAATGTGACTGGAAGCCAGTGGGGTCTGCTGGTCATTCAATCAACACTCAGGGCCAGACACGAGTGTATCTCTAATACAAACACAAGAAATAATTCACCGTAGTTTTCATTTAAAGAATGTTTACACTGAGTGGTATCAAGACAACCAAATCAAACTTCTCATGGAGAAAAAACTGAGCTCCATAGAGACCAGAGTCTAACGACTCTCTAAATCCTGTTTTTTAGGGATACCTGGGTGGCTTAGCGGTTGAGCATCTGCTTTCAGCTCAGGGCATGATCCCAGGATCCAGGATTGAATCCCACATCGGGCTCCCTGCAAGGAGCCTGCTTCTCCCTCTGCCTGTGTCTCTGCTTCTCTCTCTGTGTCTCTCGTGAATAATTAAATAAATCTTTTTTAAAAATTAAAAAAATAAATCCTGTTTTTTGTTTTAAATATTTCTATATCATGTAAAGACGATGTCATAAATGTTTACGATCTTTCTTCAAAGGTATAATATTTATAATAATCTCAGCCAAGTACTGTGCGATGTGCCAAGCACTATGCTATGTTTTTTTTTTTTTTTAATGGTAACCTGAATTTAATTCTCAAAACAACTCGAGACATAATAAATGTTTTCTTGTTTTTGCAGTCAACGAAATCAAAGCTCCACAAATCATGGATCTCAGGAGAAGTAGGTGAAAACTCACAGTTGAGGCTCACCGTTGGATCAAGTGCAACAGCTGTCTAAAGGTACGCAGGCAGGAATCAGTGTAGCCAAACGCTGGACAATTTATGCTTCTAAGAATGTTTTCTTAAAATGAACCTACATGTAATAGGCAAGACAGGGCTATTTCAAAAAGATCTGACTTTGGAAAGAAACATTTGCTATAAAATGGGAGCTAAAGTCATCCCTGATTTACTGAGTTTGCCAAAAGAAAACCAAAAAGGACAGCACAGGTCGGCATGGGTTTCTGGAAGGATGGCTTTGCCAGTGCCAAGAGCTGGACGTTTGCTCAGAGATGGGACTGATGGTCCCTTTCTGGCATGTTCTGAGTGGAGAGGGGGCTTCACTGAGACCCACCAGCCCAGACACAAGAAAGCCCTGGGCTATGGGTTGAGGGTCTGTCTTTTCAGGGATGGCTAAAGGGCCCACTGGTCACAGGAGGTCACTTTCCCCTGAGTCCCTGAGGGCAGGGGCTGCTTCAGTAGGTTGGCTGATGGGTTCATTAAGTCTGGGGCCACAGACTTGAAGTTTGTCCCTCGGGGGTCTCCAGTTGAGCAAGGACCAAGTGCCTTTGTCTATGAACACACAGAAGAGCCCAGTGGACAAATTCAGAGGTAGGAGAGCCCAGTGCAGGGCTAGGGGGCTCCTGAGACTCCCCTTTCTGCTGATCTGTGTCCTCACTCCTGCTGTTACTTGCCTTGAAATCTTCCCTCAGCTGTCCTCCTCCCCACCAGCTTTTGCCTGTCTAATGCCTTCTGATCCTTCACAGCTCAGGTTGTGTCCTCCGGGAAGCCTTGGCAGCCCCTCCGGGTAAACCTCCACTCACCCCCATGCAGGATTCCTGCTTACGCTTATCGCATTACACTGGCGTCCACTTGGGGGATGATCTTAACCTTAAAGCATAAGTTCTTCAAAGAATTATGTCCTATTTTCTTTGTTTGCCTTTCCAGCAACCAGCATAGTACCTGGTGCAAAGTAACTGTTCAAGAAGTGTGTGGAATTGCGTGAAGCCTCAGTCACAGGGAGAGCAGCCCTAGTGACACATGGTGGAAGGAATCCTGTGGGAAAAACACACATTCCTGAAGCTGTGGGATCCTTATGGTTTGCCAAATGCCAGAGTAACACCTGCTCCACCCCTGCGCCCAGGAATCCAGGAGTGCTGCCTCACCTGTGCACATAGCACCACCAGGCCACAAGGGCAGCAACATGGTTTTAAAGTCCTCCAGCCTGCCTGCCTTAAAATTATGTGATTCATGATGTTTTGGCTTTAAGGAATTGGATTGTTTCCAGTCTTTTGCATCTAGTTAAAATGCATCGATTTAAAAGAATTCTGCTATTTCGAATTTGCATAATTTAAATTCACAAATGTGGTGTTACATTGGATTGTAAATGAAATACCAAGGTGATCTGAGACCCCCTGAAACCAGTGCTGACCTGGTCACCAGCGGGCCCGTTGACCCTGCATCTGCGTTGGCCTTCGGGCTTCCATAACCGGCACGGCCACTTGCCCCCGGGATGCAGATGTCCACTGGCAGAGGAGCAGTGATAGTTCTGACGCAAAAATGCTGGATTTGTGCCGTCGCAGAGAAGCAGGCCACCTCGTGTGTCTCAGCTTTCCCTTGGCTCCTCCCCGAAGCAGTTCAGCTGATTGGCATGGACTGGAGTTGGCTAATAACATGATCTATCCCTCCACTCAACCACAGCCTCTGGAGGAAGTCTGCAGGAAGGCTCTGGGATGAGGATCAGAGCTCTCCAGGGTTTGTGGCCAATACCAAATGGGAGGCAGACTCGCCTTGGGACAGTCTCCATCCACAGCACTGCTCTCTGGTGTCTGAACCCAAGACAAACCAAAACACAATCATATTTTCCCCTTGGATTGAACAGAGAGATTCTTGAAAACTGAAACTCCATGAATTTAAGGAGGCAGGATTTTACACCAAGTTGTTCCTAGGGTAGGTTTTGGGAGGGGGGAGTTAAGGATTGTTTGGGCTGAGACAGTGTGTTTTGAGTCAAAGGGGAGTTGGTTGTACTGTCTGAAGCCCTGTAGCATGATAGAAGTAACCTGGTGACAGCTCTGGTGGCAAAGTTGCCCAGTGAGCCTTCAGGAGACTGAGGACAAGACCTGGGTGGTACTTCAGAACCCAATCCTGGTTTTGTGCGTTCATGAGCATTGAACCTCTCTGAGTTCCATTCTCAGCACCTGTAGAATGGCAATAACAATAGCGATCTACTTCGTGGCAGCCTCCCTATGTGAGAAATGATTGATAAGAATAACTCAGCTGGGTTGTACATGTAAAAGGATCGAATATAGAATGCTCTAAAATCTCACCAAGATGCCAGAAGATGCATATCCCTCCACACAGCTCTTAAAGATCAATAAGAAAAAAACAAATAGCCCAATAGAAAAATGGGCAATGAATAGGAACAGGCAACTAACAGAGAACTACAAATGGCCTTTCAGTTGAGGTAGATGTGCAACGTGACAATGGTCATCAACAACACTGTTGTGTGTTTGCAGCTCACTAAGAGAGAAAATCTTCAAGGTTCTCCTCACAAAGAGAAAACCGACCATAACTGTGTGAGGTGGTGAATGTTAACTGATTTTATTGCGGTGACTGCTTTGTAATACATACGTATATCAAATCATTGTGTTGTACACCTTCAACTTAGACCATATTATGTGTCAATTGTATCTCAATAAAACAGAAGAAGTAAATAAGTAAACTTAGGGAAATGTAAAACTTGCTAGCAACTAAAGAAATGCAGACTGGGGACACCTGGGTGGCTCAGTCGTCCAGTGCCTGCCTTCGGCTCAGGTCATGATCCCAGAATCTGGGATCGAGTCCCACATCGGGCTTTCTGCAGGGAGCCTACTTCTCCCTCTGCCTGTGTCTCTGCCTCTCTCTCTCTGTGTCTCTCATGAATAAATAAATAAAATCTTTAAAAAAAAAAGAAATGCAGATTGCAGGGTTGAAACATTTGCTCTGCCAGGTTGGAACCATCAGAAACTGATACCATCTGGTGTGGTGCGGGCATGGGCACACAGGCGTTCCTCACACCAAATTGCGTCGATTGGGACCAGCTTTGCCAAGATCAATTTCAGATTGCATGTTAAAGTCTTGAGTTTCTCATCCTTTGATGTGAGAGTTTCACTTACAGGAATCCATGTTAAGGAACGGTAGCACGAATTCATAAGGGCATATATCCAGATAGATAGATAGATAGATAGATGATAGATATAGATATTTAAAATAAGATTTTGCCACAAAGATGTCAAGAGGGAAAAAAAATCCCTCATATTACCTCTCCAAATTCCAGGAAATACCAACCCCCAAATATGGATTGTACGTGAACTCAGGACTGGGAAATGTGTTTAAATTTCTTCCCTGTTACAAGGTAAACTTTATTTAGCAAGGCAAAATGTGAATTATAGCTTAACTTGACGTCACTTTGAAAATCCCACAAGTTGTGGTAGAGTTTTTAATCTTTGCAGTAAATTTTTTGGGATGAAATAGAGAAAGTTCTGCCAAGAGTACAAACTTGTGTCTGGGTACAAATTAGCCCCTGCTCATTTTGTTATGGTGACCCCATGATTTAAGAAATCGTAAACGAATACCTTGGGAGAGCTAATGAGCTCCATGAAATGGCTGGATTACATTCAGGGAAAAGATACTGGCTGAGTTTCTGAGAATATCAGTAAAATTACTGAGCAAACAGATTTCTCTGTACTCTGTGGTTTGGCCAAATTTGGTGGTTAAAGAGATTGTACAGGAGGAAGGAAAGTGGTTCCATAGCCTGCTCTATAAATGAGGAAGAACTAATGCAGCTCTCGGGTGCTTATTTTCTGCTCCATAAAAATGCTTTGGGATGTGCAAAGTCATGAACGTGTTTGATGCACAAACAGCATCTCACTGAAATGTGTAACATGCAAATCACTAGAATTGCTCCAAGAAATGATCAAGACACAGTAATAATGGAAGACATTAATCAACTCAGAATTGGCCAGATGGAGACAAGAATTAACTAAGGAAGGAAGAGGATCGCACATCACAATTAACATATTTCTTTTAATAGACATGTTGAATTTTGTGCCCTGCAAATAGACACAAGGTTTTTTTCCCCCCAAATAACCATGGAATATTTATAAAAGTTGGTTATATATCGCCTAAAGGAAAACTTGATTATGTACTACAAAGCTGAAATTGCCTAGGTCACATTATTTAACCAAAAAGTATTAAATCTAGAAACAGACTGCAAATAAAAAATTAAAAATGAAATTTAAGTACTAGGACATTCTGAAAGAACTCTTTCAAACAGTTTTGAGTCAAAGAGCAAATCAATTATTGTCAAAGTACATTTATGAATGAATTAGGAGTGATAATGATGAGGGAAGCCTGGGTGGCTCAGTGGTTGAGCGCCTGCCTTCAGCTCAGGTGTGATCCTGGAGTCCCAGGATGGAGTCCCATATTGGGCTACCTGAAGGGAGCCCGCTTCTCCCTCTGGCTATGTCTCTGCCTCTCTCGCTATGTCTCTCATGAATAAAAAAATCTTTAAAAAAAAGAAGTAATGATGATAAAATTCATATTTAATATATGTTGTGAATTTAAAGTCTTAGCTCTACAGTCCTTTACTATTGGAGAAGAAAGATGTTATAGAATTAACTAAGTGTTCAACTCAAGAAATTACCAAAAAATAAGCAAGAAAAAAATCAAGATTAATCATGATAAAGAAATGTGATAAGGTAGAAATAAAATGTGTAGATGTGAAAATAGAGACAAGATCGGATTCTTTGACAAGACAAGCAGGAAGTATGTTCAAGGGGAGGAAAAAAATTAAAACCTTTGGATTTGCATTTGGATTTTTAAAAAGAGAATATACTCACAGAGATAAACTAAAACTTTTAAGACAAATAACATGTTTTTCCCTATAGAAACAGTGTTCTTAGTAGTGACAAATAAGTAAATGTTTGTCAGTAGGGTAAATAAAATGTGGCAAGTGTGGCACACAATACTGTGCTGCCATAAAAAAGAATGAGACGGGATTTAATGTCCTAATCTGGAACATTTGTAAGTGTGTAAATGGAATGCTTTAATTTGTGTAAAAAAAGGTGGATACACTTTGTCTCAGCTTCCATATGTATTAGAGACTCTGGAAGAATGGATCTGAAATCGATGCACCGAGTGTATGTTGGATGTCCTGCATGGTGAAGACTACTCAGATGGAGATGGAAGGATGGGGATCTTTATCATATACACCTTTACACTTTTAGCTCTTCAAAGCTTCTGAATTCACTACCGATTCAGCAAATTAAATAAATAAGATAACACCAGGAGCCTAATTTAGGGTAATAAATTTAGGAATCCGGATGATGTGGTCCATGTCTTTCCAATGTATTTATAAGTTGCCAAAATTGATCAAAAAGGAGACTTCAAACCCAAACAGGCTGACATCTCAACCTCATCCAGTTATCTATCTTTTTGCCCTCTGCCTAGACAGTGTTGTGCAAGTTCTCTCTTGGAAGACTTTTCCAGAGGCTTCCCTTTATCTTTACCCCATGCCTCTGCTCTGGGCTGTGGTCACAGAATGCCACAGGACAGCCCTCTGATGAGGCTTCCTACCTCGGCTGCTCACCCTGGTCAGGCTTTGGTGGGACTGCTAAGACCACTAGCTGTAGACACCGAGAGATGGGAGTTTTCCTACTGCCTCTGAGTTAAAGGTTACCTTTCTGAGCCCCCACTCTTCATCTGGAAAATGGGAATAATTATAATAGTACTTCCATTACATCCTGCTCTGGGAGTTGGATGACAGAAAGAAGGGAACATGTTTGTAAGAGAGCATATTGTGCACCCAATAAACGTTAAATTTATTTAACGTCCTGATGCACTTGAACCTTACTGTGGCAGACATGGAGGCACCGCTTGGCCTCACCTTCTAGAACAGGTGGGCTGCTAATTCCTCCACCTGTTGGTTCCTTCAGCAGCCAGCTCAGCGTCTGAGTCCAGTCTCACTGTTCTCGGGGAGGTCTCAGACAATGACGGGTCATGTCTGTCCACGTGGGCCTCCTTTCCTGGCGGCGTCCGTGGAGGGCAGGGTTTGGTTGGGTCTGTACCAGTTTCCTCACCCCGTTCTGCATCCTCTCTTTTCTGTTTACAGATATGACTCCTCAACAAACCTCTTAAGCCTGTCCTCCTAACTCTGTCTCAGCATCTCCTTCTGGAAGAACCTAACCTGCAGGCTCACCAGTTCACTTTACCTGACCCCTCATGGTTGCAAGATAAAGTCCAAACTCAAAGGTTTGGCCTGTGTGCTAGAGCCACTGCCTTAGAGGCGTCTCTTCCGTTTCTTCCCTGACAAGTTCTACTTAAGCTTCAGGAGAAATATTTCTGGCTGAAGTCCTCCCTCAGACCTCAGACAGCCACCTCCCTCCAAGCCCTCAGGTCACTCCATTGTTCCTAAGGTTGCCTGGGATGACAGGCCAGACTTGGGACTGTCACAGGCTGTGGGGACACCAGCCCATGACTGTGCTATAAATCCCCACGGCAGTCATTTGCCTTAATTTTCCCCAAGTACTCTACACCCCCAGCAACAGTGATGGAATTGTCGAATTTAAATTAGAAGTTTCAGGAGATAAATTTCCCTCCTCTTTTAAAAACAGAATTACCCATCTAATAGAATTATAAATGTATCAGTCAATACATTTCCCCATGTGATTCTAATAAATGGAACCATCCACATCCTTTCAATGCTCAATTATACTGAGGGGTGGGGTGGGGTGGGAATGTGCTTTCTTTTACATAGTATATTGATTTTTTAAAAAATCTGACGTGAATCAGAATTCCCTTATACACATACTGGTAAACATATTCACGAGGTCATCATACACAGCTCAAGGGGAAGCGTGTAGGGATAATAACTGTACGTTAGTGTCCAGGCTGTCATTTCCAGGCTAATTAACATGGCTAAGTGCTGGAAAGGACGCTTGGATTCCCAGTGTGTGAACAACAGGGTAGGGAAGGTCTGGAAGGAGGATCACATCGATCAAGCATAGATGCAGAAATCAATGTGAACTCTGTGGCATGGCTTCAGCTGGAAGATATATGGGTTTCCTTTAATTGAATCTCCACATGGAGCTCTGAACCAAAAGGAGGGTGAGAAAGGTGCGTGATGTAATGGGGCCACCACCCAGCTCCACCTGCCCTGCTCTCCCACCCAGCGCCCGGGTCTCCACCTGCGACAAACAGATTCACTAACACCCACTTTGCTGGGTCCTTCAGAAGGCAAAAGAGGCAACGACATCTGGAAGGTATTTGGTGGAAGGATGAGTCACAAGCCTAGGTTCTGGGAATTGGAAGAGTCTTGAACGTCATGAAGTCCAAGCTCCTATGGTTGTAGGTGAGGGGGCTGAACCCCAGATAAGGCAAAAACTTTCTTAGATGTTTCTGGAAAAGTAAGACCTAGGATTCCTGTCTCCAAACTTCTGTTCCTGAGCCTTCCATCACTCTGCCTTGTTGATGAGACCTTGCACCACCACAGAAGGAGCTGACGATTGTCACCATTTATCCCGTGCTACATGATTTTAACTCATTATCCTCATTAATTCCACCAACAAGCCTATGAAGCTGGTATTATTATCTCCCTTTTATAGGTAAGGAAACCCAGGCTCAGAAAGTTTGCAAGCTTGCCTAAACTTGCAGCTGGTACATGGTGCTGTAGAGCCAGGACCCCTGTCCCCAGGCTCAGTGCACCACCCAACCCTCAGCATAATGGGAACTCTGTCTCATTCTCCAAAGTACACCGTGTAATAGAGTTCATGCATAGAAATAAGAACAAATGCATCATGTCTCCAGAGAGTGCATTAAAAAAGTGAATGTAACCAAATGTCTCTTTTTCAAATATGTTTTTCTTTTACCTTAATAGTTTTCCCAGTTTTATGGCCCGAGAAAGAAAACAGAAGGGTTAAAAGGAGCTATCCACGCATGTCTTGTGTTTTCCTCCTTACTCTCTTCTACTTTAAAAACATCTAACTTGTTCTGTCTTCAAAATATTTATGCTTTAATTAAAATGGCCTAAGGTGAAGTTCATTTTCCTGGGACATCACTCCTCACTGATCTTCAATTATAGGTAGTTGCTAGAGTTACATCTGAATTAAGCAAGATACATGATAGGGTAACTTTGCAATATAGAACCTTCCCCTGACATGTGCACAGCCTCCCGCCCCCCCCCCCCATCTTTGGGTAAGTTCTAAGGTTTTTTAGGGCTCCCTCACTCAAATCAGCTTCAAGAAAAGTTGGGTATTGTCATAAACATGAGCAAAGCAAGGGGGATGGGTATCAAAGGGAAAAATTAGGTCATTGCAGTGGTCCTGTATTTCTGGGCTATCACTGTGTCTTTTGGGAAAGAGTGGAATAAAACAGTGACTCTTTAACAAAATCTGTGAATTAGTCACTTACCAGGCAACAACAAAAATTTCTGCCAAGGCTGAAGTAGGAGGGTCTTTCCCACTGTGTAACTTGGAACCTCCGTGAGGGGCATATTTATAGTGAATGAGGACAAGATCACACATAATTTTCAATTTTATAGAGACAGCGGTCAGAACAACAACAAAATGCATGTGGCATTGACTTATACATTAAAAAAAATTCCTCGTTAATCTTGTTTATCAGAATAGAAAACAATTATATGGAAAATGATGAAATACAAACTTCCAAAAGGAGAATTTCTTGAATATTGAAAAATAGTAACCATAAGTTAGAATCAAAGATATGGCTGTTTTTGTTTTGTGCTTAGAGCATATTTTTATTTTTATTTTTTTCATATTTTTATTTTTAAATAAATATTCAGTAATAGACATATTTGGAGTATGTTGGTTAAAATTCTTTTTCTAAATATGTCTTGGGAAATGCTTAAGGATTTTTCCTAAAAAGTCATAGATTTTTTTTTAAGATTTATTTATTTAAGAGAGAGTGAGAGAGTGTGTACTGGGGTGAGGAGGGGATTAGAGGAAGAGAGAGAGAGAGAGAGAACCTCAAGCCGACTCGCTGCTGAGCACAGAGCCTGATACAAGGCTCAATCCCAGGACCCCAAGATCACGACTTGAGTCAAAATCAAGAGTCAGTGCCCCTAAAAGTCACAGATCTTGAGTGAGTCTGGATCTTGTACCGTCCCCACCCCATAGCTTTTCCTTCTACACCGAACACTGGAGAGAGAAAGGAATGAGAATTTAGGAGCTCCGTTTGCCCCAGCTCCCTGTTGGGCCATCTTCAGGACACCCTAAAATGTAGGCATCATGACCCTTGCTGGCATGAAGGCAAGCTTCCCAGAGATAAGGGCTCTTCAGGGAGGTGGGCGCCAGGACTCAGCCCTGGGAAGCCAGCAGACAAGTCTCACCTTCGCCCCCCCGTGGTATGTGTCCTTCCCCTTAGGGACCATAATGGTGACCCCAAGGTCCCCGTGGTGCCCTGCATTCACCCTGCTGTCACAGTGATGCAAACATGCAAACATTTTGGGAGAGAAATCGGGTCTCTGCCACACATCTGATTTGGATATCAGTCAGACTTCTAAATATGTTTTTGTTTTGCAGCATTTCTCCTTTTGTGTTGCCCCAAAATCCTAATCTCTATGTCACTCAATTTCTGTCTTTCTTTCAAATACTGTTGTTATTGTTAACTACAGATCATTCTGAAATGCATTCAAGCTCTTCTCTGGCTTTGAGCTGTGGTTCCTCCCTGTGAGAGCTCCATCAGTACTAATCAGTAATCGATAGTTGGGAGTCTGGACCCTCTCAATAGGCCTTCATCAAGTGTTTCTCCTCTCACATTATCTATTACCCATGTGGACAATGATTAATCTTACTAACAGAATATAAATCCAATTTTTAAAAGATTTATTTATTTATTTATTTATTTATTTATTTATTTATTTATTTATGAGACAGAGGGAGAGAGAAGGTAGAGCACAAGTAGGGGAAGGGGGAGAGGGGGAGAGGGAGAGAGAGAGAGAGAGAGAGAGGAGAGAGAGAAAATCTCAAGTGGACTTCCTGCTAAGTGCAGAACCCAACATGGAGCTTGATTCCAGGACCCTGAGGTGAAACCAAGGGTTGGATCCTCAACCAACTGAGCCACCAGGTGCCCCTAAACTCATTTCTTGATTTGTTACTTCTCTCTAAACCAAATTCAGCCCCTTTTGGAAATAAAAATGCATCTGTGTCCTTGAGTCATCAGCCCAATTACAAGACTATGCTTTCCAACATCTGTAACGCCCTGGCCAGGTCAGCAGCCTGAGAGGGGAGCTCCCTGGGACAAAATTCTCTTGAGGTTTCTGACCTCCCTGCCATCCTACAGTGAACTTCACTGGGCCTGGCCTGGGGGCACTGTGACAGATGTCGCCCACTGTACCTCCCAGGTCCTACCTCCTGTCTGGGGACTGGACGCCAATAGGTACAGGCTCCTCCAGGTAATTTCACAACAGGGGTGTTCTAAAACAGATCCACAGTAGGTATCCATTCTTCCTTCATCTGTTGCCAGTGGGATTTCTAACAAAATTGGGGAAGAGTTCATGTGTGTTCATTGACCTGCTTGCCTCCCCTGCTCCACCCAAGATCCCCAACCACCATACCCCCCAGGCCCGCCTTCTCACACCCCAGGCAATCCATCCCTCTCCCGACCACTTTCTTCTGAGCACAGACCCAGCAAAAGCCCCTTCCTTAGGATTTACACAGGAAGTAATAAAAGTGCTCCACAACAGTAACCAGAAGAAAGGACAGTAGTTCCCACTGCCCCTGGGGAGAGGTTCAAGCTCTCCTCTGTTCTGTGAAGAAGACACTGTTGAAGAAGGAGCCATGAGGACAAGCCATGATGGGACCTTCTCTGTGCTCCAGGCATGGTTCTGAGTGCTTCAGTTCTGAGATCCAGTTGAATCTTGCCAGCTCCCTGTACCCTTGAGAATGACAGGGATCTAGAAGAGTTATGTTGAGACATCAGGCACAAAGCAGGACAGTAAGCAGACGAAGTAGGTCTTGAGCTTGGGTGGTTTGGCATCAATAGCAATGTTATTAATGGTACAGACCCTTCCATTGCCCACTCTGCTGTCATCATTTCAGGGCCAGGAAAACAAGATCAGGCCACTGACAAGAGGACAGGGCGTGTGGGGAACGTCTTGAGCTGAGCTCCCTCAGATGCTCTGGTATCTGCAGGGCCTTGGCAGCTTGTTACATAGCAGAAGAGCCAAGTGCTCACAAGGCTGGGAAGTGCTTCCCCTTGGAAAAGCAACAACACCTGTGTGATCCTGCACCATGAGGAGTATGATGGAAGAGCCTCGGTTTTGGAAGAGCCTCCTCGGGGGGAGAAGTCTTATGAGAGCAAGCTGGGGGTGATGCCACTGAAAACTGAGAGGCTGTCGGGCACCCTACAGATGTAAGAGAGTTGTCCCCAGCATGTACCCCTGCCGAAAATAAACATCATTGTCCGAAACAAATGCCATCCCAAACACATTCATCCAGATGACAGAGCAAAGACAATCAAGCCTGAGGAAACTCTCGTTCCTGCTCTTGGCTCTGATTCTAGTTCACGGGCCAACTGGTGACCCCAGCTATCTTGGGGCCGATGGTCGAGATCAGTAGCCACCGGCCAGAGCCCTGATATTTTGCTTCCATGTGGCAGAAGGCAAAATACATTCTCAGAATCTGAGGAAGGAAGGTACCACTTTGGACAAGAGGGAAAAGCCAACAGTAACTACTTTGACCAACAGAAAACGTCACCTGAGAAAATAATTTTCATGCACCAGTGTGCCTTTCCCTCCTACACAGAAGCCAAACAAAGCAAAAAGAACTGTTCTTTCCACTCTGTGATCACCGGGGGAAGACACCAAGTTCACGACTACGAGTCTGTACTCTGATCTTCTGAACTGCCTTCTCCTTACAGAGAGGCCACTGAGCCTAAGTGGTTTTTTTTTTTTTTTTTTTTTTTTTTTTTTTTATTGATTCATGAGAGACACAGAGAGAGGGGCAGAGACACAGGCAGAGGGAGATGCAGGCTCCCTGTGGGGAGCTCAATGTGGGACTCGATCCCAGGACTCAGGGATCACAATCTGAGCCGAATGCAGATACTCAACCACTGAGCCCCCCAGGTGGCCCCTAAGTGCTTTATTCTTAACCTGTGCTAAACAGAAGTGTTCTCTGACTCCACACCCCAGAAATGTCTTAAGTGGATATACAATAAACTGGAAAGAATAAGCTATCCTTTATCATCAAGCAGCTAGGTTGGCACGTGCCAGGGCTGACTGAACTGTAAAGGACAAGACTTACTGCAAACTCTAAATACATGAAGCCACTAACTCGAATATTCATCCTAGACACTTAGTACTTAGCATCCAGAAGTACTTAGTGCTTTTCTGGGGTCTGCAATTCACTCAGCATAAAGAGGATGGGACAGCTGGATGAGCTGGGATTTCAGGGGGGCAGGAGGGTGAGGGGCTCTCCATTGAGTTTCTTCTCTAAGACCCAGGACACTACAGCCTGGAGCCCAGCATGACATTCAAATGGGCCTCTGAGAATAGGTTTTGCAAGTAGATGGTTTCCAACCACTGGTATGAACGTCATTTTTTGAGGTAATTAGGGATATTTCAACATGAAAAGGGCACGAACTGGTATTAAGGAATTCAGATTAATTATGTTAGTGTTGTGATTATGTAAGAAAATGCCCACGTTTTAAAAGAAATGCATGCTGAAGAGGGTAAGGGAGAAATGATCTGATATCTAGAATTTGTGTCAAAATATTTCAGAAGGAAGGAAGGAAGGAAGGAAGGAAGGAAGGAAGGAAGGAAGGAAGAAAGAAGAAAGAAAGAAAGAAAGAAAGAAAGAAAGAAAGAAAGAAAGAAAGAAAGAAAGAAAGAAAGAAAGAGAAAGAAAGAAAGAAAGAAAGAAAGAAAGAAAGAAAGAAAGAAAGAAAGAGAAAGAAAAAAGAAGGAAGGAAGGAAGGAAGGAAATGATGTAGCACTCTTTTGCTAATACTTGAATCTGGGTGATGGGAATATATGGTCATTGGAGACATACTTTTGTGATGTTTGATAGTTTTCCATATAAAAACAAGCAGGCCTTCAATATTCCTAAGCTACAAGAATAAGAGAAAAGATAAGAAGGAGGGGAGCAGAGAACCACAAGGAGCAGGGGTCTAGGATGAACATTTAGAACAGATCCTTGTTACAACAACCAAGCGGAAAGTCTTTGCCCTGAAATAAATTAATTTCATTGAACAAAGAGAAGATTTATACAGCGGCGTTTTTCTATTCTTAAAGAGATTTTTTTTTAAAGGTGCATAATCTTTTCAACAAAAGTATGATGGGGAAATGGAGAACAAGGTATGCAATAAACCAAATACCATCATTGTTGGAAGAAGGAGAAATTTAAAGAAAGAAATAGCACTTCAGAAAGCTGAGCTAGCAACAGGGAAAACAAAAATTGAGAATATCTTCAAAAACGGTGTAATTTTTTAAGAAATGAGAAGAACATGGATAAAAACAAGGACGCATATTTTCCCATTAGATTTCATGCTTTGACCCTGGCTGCCAGGATATAAAAAATAAGCATACTGGTCTGGAGCCTGTGAACTACAAGTGGTTTTAAAGGACCAGTTGGCATTATCCATCCTCGCGTGGTCATGGCACAGTGACGGGATACCATCCCAGCCCTCCCTGCTGTGTCTCCCAATGAGGTGTGACTAGGGTTCCCACTCAGTCCTTAGCCGGGGTATCTGGCCCTGTGGCTGCCCTCAGGGTCATTTCACCCATCCTATCACTCCTCTGGGAAACTTCCCAGCCAAACATCAGTGACCTCTGTGCATCCCCACAGGTATGAAGAGAAAGTTCTTTCTATCTGCCCTCCACAGCTGAGGGGCCCAGGACACCTTGGGTCTCTTCCTGACCATGTGTTTTCCTACCCAAGTCTTTAAGGGAGCAGGACATAAAAGCCCTATAAGCTTTTCATTATACTTTAATGAAAATTTTACTAAAAAATGAAAAAAGCATCCCAATGCAGAGGAGCTTGTTGGTGTGTAGGGCTAATTAGTCATAAGCCCTAAATCTCCTCTGAGTTAAGAACTTGCTGAGAAATAAGACTCCGAAGCCATAGAGATCGAGCTTTAAAACCAACAGAAGGAATTTAGTTTGAGAAATAAACGTCGATTGAAGAGCTCCATTTGGATTTATGGCCTCAACTGGGCTTCTTGTCAGCTTCTCTTCCAGGCCAGCCCTTAGGCTGATTCACAGGGTGGGGGGTTGAGGTCTGCAGAGAAGGAAGACTCACAGAGCCTGACACATCACCCACCACCCAGCCCCTGTGCCTGGGGACAGAGAGGGTTGTTGACCTGACCTGCACCTGACCCCGGTGGGCTTATGGCAGCAGAGGGGAGCTGAATCCACCCTCTGATCATCCGCCATGATGGATGGATGTGCCTGTGTCTAGTCTAAGCAGCCAGAAAAGTCTTTGGGAGGTGGAAGTGAATGGGGATGAGGAAGGAGGCCAGTGGAGGCTCTCCCAGACTTTCCCTCCTGGAGACAGAATTAGGAATCCTCCCCACAGTGGTCCCCGGGGCTATTCCCAACATCCTGGTTCTCTCCCACCTGAGCACATGGGGGGATGCACTTCCCCACCACATGCAAGATTAGTGTGACTGTCTTAGACAAAGGAGGTGTGGGCGGCTCGTGAATCTGGGGCAGAAGCCTTTGAGAGCGAAAGACTCACCATGTGATGGGCAGCGCGTCCTTCAGTAGAGGCTCCTCTGGCATCCTGAGTGCCCGAGTAAGCATGAGGTGGTTGGAGCAACCAGCAACCTGTATTGGTCATGTGCAGAGTAAGCCACGCACAAACTCTGGTTTTTCTAAGCCCCTGAGAGTTTGTATGTGTTTGTTACTATGGTGCAACCCAGTGCACGCTGACCAATACATCTCCCCTCCACGAAAATGCAGGACGTGAAGAGTAATGCTCACCTTGCATTCTGTGCTGTCAGCCTGTTGGACTCAACAATCAGGCTCATGGTCTACCAGGGGTTTGTGGCTGGACCCTATGGGAGAGAAGAGCTATCACTGCCTTCCAGCTTCATGAGGCCGCTCCCTAATTTCACTCCCTGCTCCTCTGTGTATCCTCCGGGGACCAGGCGACCACTGGTGAGCCATTCAGCCTCTTCCCCAGGATGGTTCTGAAACGTGCTGAACAGAACATTAATCAAATTTGCTTCATGCCATATTGTGCCTGGAGCTGAAAATATACTCTCCGTCCCAGTAATTGTCTTAAATGATGTCCAGCTAGTTGTGCTCTGCAGCTCACCAGAGGCTTTGCAATGTGATCAGAAGACTGCACAAAGTCTGCATCAAGAGGCTTTAAGATGCAAAGCCAGTGACATTTCCAAAACTGCCATAGAGATTTGTGTATCTGAAAGAAAAAAAGGCAGACAGAGGCAACATGAAAGGAAGCTCTTCTCAATTTCACTCTTTCCAGGAGCATCGGTGTCACCTGCCTATAACCATAATCTAGAGCTCTACACTCCTTGGAGAGCAGTGAGCACACAGGATGCTGATCGAGGTCTCAGGAGTGCCCAAGGCTTGGGTTGGCCTCTTGCCTTCTGTCATGAAGGGCACATGCCTAGCCAGCTACTCTCTCTAAGGAGAATGAGGAGGTGAAGGAGCAAGCCTGAGCTAAGAGCCACAGCCCGGAGTCCAACCCGGCCTTGTCCGGGCGCAGCAGAGCCACAGCCTACACCCAAACCTAGGAACAAGAAATACAATTTGAAGTTCTGGGCTTGTTTGTTAAGCAGCATTATCGTAGCAACAGCTGTTAGATACAAAGAAGTCAAATACCCGTTTTCTTCTATGCGAGAGTAACTTGTAAGATATCTCATATCTTCGAAAAATTTTAGGACACTGAATGATGATGACATTTCAATCACTAGATCTTAGATTTGGGTTCCTCTTTGCACATTCTAAGTATAGAAAGACCTTTTTTAAAAAATCATTTTTTGTTTATTCATTTGAGAGAGAGAGTGCATGGAAGCAGGGGGCGTGCAGAGGGAGAGGGAGAGAAAGAGAGAGAATTTTAAGCAGACCGAGCACAGAGCCCAACTCAGAGCTCAATCCCAGGACCTAGAGATCATGACCTGAGCTGAAATCAAGACTTGGATGCCCAACTGACTGAGCCACCCAGGTGCCCCTTAAGTATAGAAAGACTTTGATTTTC
Source organism: Canis lupus familiaris (assembly GCF_011100685.1). Taxonomy (NCBI): domain Eukaryota; kingdom Metazoa; phylum Chordata; class Mammalia; order Carnivora; family Canidae; genus Canis; species Canis lupus. The sequence goes on along the minus strand of NC_049246.1, from coordinate 46,516,985 downwards.
CACTTCCTTTTGAGCCCGGAGCTCCTGGCTCCTGGGGGCTGCACTGAAGGTGGGCCGGTGGGCCACTGAGTGATGGTGTCTTGGCCATCCTGGCTGCTACCACTGCCGCTTGCTGTGGAATTGCTCTAGCCAGAGAAACCTAACTTCTAGAGGTTAACTTATTTCTCCTTTTTGGCACTCGTTTTGGCGGGATACTCACCCCCAGTAGATTTCTAAATAGCAGGGGCCACTGATGATTCTGAAGTGCCCAGTGGCCCAGTGGGGTCAGTGTTCCTGCTCTCCCCCAAACCCATCTTTGCTCAGCACTTAGCTCTGGAGATGGGAGGCTCCATGCGGGAGTGGGCTGTGTCCAGACTTGCCTCTCTCTCCAGTTCCATGGCTTCCAGAAACTTCTCTGACTGCTGCCTTAGGTCTCTGCAGAGTCCATGAATTGGAAAAACCTCCAGTCTCTCCTTTCTGTGTGTAGCCTTTACTTTTCCACAGAACACTTCCCTTCTGACCTTTCTGGTCATCACATGTGTGGGATTTATTTCCCCCACAAAGCAACTCTGTGACACCAGCTGTGTGCTCTTCGATTTGACTCTCCAGCGGGAGATAACATGAGATCCCACCGGCTAGGGCTCGGGTCTATCAGACTCTCCTACTTCAGGTACCACCGGCAAGTAGTTGGTCCCCAGGTTACCCACAGCCTCTGTCTGACTCGGTGACAAGTTGGAGGGCCCCATGACCTCCTCTCCCCTCGGATAAGATTGTTTGTGAGAAGAGCTCATGGAACTCAGGAGAACACGGTCGCCAATTTACTAAAGGGTGTGGTAAAGGATGAAGACCAATGGCCAGAGGAACAGACACACGGGCAAGGTGTGGGAGCATCCTGAGCTCAGGAGCTTCTGTCCCTGGCAGGTTGGAGAGCCTCACCCTCTTTGTATGGATGTGTCCGCCAACCTGGAAGCTCTCTGAACCCCGTACTGTTGGGATATTCTGGAGGCTTCTTCACTTTGGCATGTTGGATTATAAACTCCATTTCTAGCCCCTCTCCCTTCTCTGGAGAAAAACTGAGTGGGGGCACTGAAAAATCCCAAACTTTGGATCACAGCTTGGTCTTTCTGGGGACACAGCCTCCATCCAGGAGCCCACCCGGAGTCACCTCATTAGAGCAAAAGTCGCCCCTATCACCCAGGATATTACAAGGCATTTAGGAGAATGGTGTCAGGAACCAAGGTCAAAGACCAGATGTTAGAACAAAAGATGTTCCGGGGCCCCTGGGTGGCTCAGAGTTTGAGCAGACGTCTGCCTTTGACTCAGGTCGTGCTCCTGGGGTCCTGGGATCGACGCCCACATCGGGGCCCCTGCAGGGAGCCTGCTTCTCCCTCTGCCTGTGTCTCTTCTTCTCTCTGTGTGTCTCTCATGAATAAATAAATAAAATCTTCCAAAAAATAAAAAAACCCACAAAAAAACAAAAGATGCTCCTGGTGCTCTTATCACTTAGGAAATGACAAGACTTTTAGCAGCTCTGGCCAGGAAGCGGGGGCGGAGGCCAGTGTCTATTTCCCATGATCCCAATCTGGGACAGCCCTCCAGATGTTCCTGCTATGAGGCTCCTGTCTGGCTTCCCCCCTGCAGATCGATGTTCATGTCCTTCACCCTGACTTCCATGTCGCTCTCCCACGCGGGTCTCTACGCCGTTGCCCTTGTGTGTAAAGCCACCCCCGATTTTCCAAATCCAGAATAGTCAGGGTCGCCTTGTTGGATCACAGAGCTCTGAGAGGTTAGCTTAGCTCTGTAATGCGGAGGTGGGGGGGGCTCGCTACCCCCAGAGAACCCCACCGGCACCATCGGTAAAGGTCAGACCAGATGAAGAGGAAGAGGGGAGATCTGCCTGAGAATAAACACCGAGCTGGCTATAAGACTGGAAAAAACCCATAAAAAATGCCAGCTGCCAGGACCTGAGCAGCCCAGGCCCGCAGCCCTCCTTGGCGGGGACCCCCAAACACCCCTGCCCCTGGCTCTGCGGCCCCGCCATGACCCAGCCCAAGGTGACCCAGCCCAAAGTGACCCGCCTCTCCGCACCCCTGGCCGCTTCCTCGCCAGCGCTGAGCTTCCCGAAGCTTCGGGCCACTGCCCCCTCTCAGCCCAAAGCTTCCGTCTCCCCACACGTGAATTCTGGCCCCCCAAACGCCAACCCCTTCCGGCCACCTCTCTGATCTACCTGATTGCCAGAGCCCAGCCTCCTCGAAGGTCAGACATGGGCTTCCGACAGACAGACGTCCTAAGTCAGCTTTCGTCCCGGGAAAGCTGGAGGGGCCAGCTTTCCTGGGGGGCCCCGAACCAGCATCTCAGAATAATTGCCCAAACCCAGGGTCTGGGTCCCCTGAGCAGCACCCACTTAGCCAAGACCTCCAGAAGGAAGTTGGAGCCCGAGGCCATGGGCTGAGCACAGGGACGCAAGGGCACAGGGGAAGACCCCGCACAGGCACAGAGAAGGAGACGGGAGCGCCCAGAAGGGCTGAGCACCCCCAAGACCCCACCCCACGCAGGCCCCGCACTTCCTCTTGCCACACCCAGGAGAGAAGAGCCTCTGCACATGAGATGACTTAAGATGAAGTCATTCTTGGGGGTGGGGGGCCCATGCTCCAAGGTGACTGGTGTCCTTGCTGGAAAAGACAGAAGGAGCTCGAGAGAGAAGGCCTGTGACGGGGAGGCCGAGGTGGGAGGGGTGCCTCTACCAGCCAAGCGGCGCCCAGATTGCTGGCAGCCCCAGGAGTAAGAGGGAGGCCTGGAACCGATCCTCCCCAAGAGCCTCCAGGGAGCGCCTGGCCCTGCCAACATCCTCATCTCAGACTTCTGGCCCCCAGATTCGTGCGAGAATAAATTTCTGGTGTTCTAAACCACCCAGGTTTTGATGCTTTGTTACGGCGGCCCTGGGAAGCTAAGACACACATTTCAACACTCGTGGTTTAAACCCATCGAACTGGGGCAGCCTGGGTGGCTCAGCGGTTTAGTGCCCGCCTTCAGCCCAGGGTGTGATCCTGGAGACCCCGGATCGAGTCCCACGTCGGGCTCCCTGCATGGAGCCTGCTTCTCCCTCTGCCTGTGTCTCTGCCTCTGTGTGTGTGTTTCTCATGAATAAATAAAATCCTTCAAACAAACAAACAAACAAAAAAACCATCGAACTGGAGCTTAGCTCATGCCCTCTCGGGGAGACGTTGAACAAGAAGATGTGAGGATGTGACTTGCCCAGCGGGGTGCTCATCTGTGCCCTAGAGGAGCTGCAAGCTTAGGCACTCGAAGCTTTTTTTTTTTTTTTTTTTGCTCTAGCAGAGGCTGATCTCAGATCTCGGGACCCCATTGACGGCTCACAAACACCCTCCTGCATAGCATAGTTACGTATCGAGGCTATGATAGAAGCTCACGGGTGTCCCAGGCTGGGCGAGGGGGTGTGACAAGCGGGTGCCTCCGCCTGCGTGAGATTTCTGCTGCCATAACGTGCTGGCTGGATGCACTTGCCAATCAGTGGACCCCTGGAGGCCTCAGAGTCCTCTTCTACACGCTGGGATAATAAGGATACCTGTATTGAAGTTGGTGGTGTGAATTAAATGAGATACTCAGATACAGGTCTCAGCACAGGGTCCAGCACACAACGAGCACAGAACCCCAAAACCGATAGTGCTGAGCCACCACTGGGCGTTGACTGTGGTACTGGGATACTTGCAGACAGCAAAGAAACATATGTAAGGATATAATATCCGGTAAAAGTGGTATCTCTATTTCGATTCAATAGAGAAGGGAGGGATTGTTCAAACAACTGTTGGGGGTGGGGGTGGAAATTAGCCAGTGATTTGGAATTTTAAAACTATTTGTACTTAACTTTAAGCCCTTTGTTAAATTCTAGAACAATTCGAAAGTTAAATATAAGAACTCAAACAAAGCAAACCTATTTTTTGAGATTAGAATGTAAGAAAGGGGGGGGGAGTTGGAAAACCCAGATAAATTTGACTGCTCAAAATAAATAAATAAATAAATAAAACCTGTATAAAAAAACTGAAAGAAAATCCTAAATTGACAAACACATCTAAGACATTACTGGCAAGCAAATAGCTAGTAATTATGGTAAATTCTCATGTAAAGTAATTAAACGCCATGACAATACCTACTGATGAGTGGGCGAAATGCATGAAGAATTTTGTGGTGACCATGGAAACGCGCCTCTCAGATCTCTAAGGGCAGGTACCCTAACTGACCGAGGGCCCGACCAGCACTCAAACCCATCACCCTGTTCACACCACGGCCAGCTTCCCAGGGGCTGCCCCCATCCAGGCACCGAGGGCAGCAAGGGGGACATGGGCTGCACTCAGCTGAAGACCTCTTCCAGAACCTTCGTTCCCGCTCTCTTTCACATGGGGTCAAGCCCTCATCACTTGACTCCACAGCGATGTCCAACCCCCACAGCACTCAAGATTCCACTTCAAGTTGCAATAAATAAATAAATAAATAACAGGATGGGAGTAGGTTTTTCTTTTTTTTCTTTTGACTAGCCCACCCTATGCTGGCCTTTTTAAGGAGCTAAGCACGCTCTTAGATGTCTGGGGGAAACACAGAATGGTTCAGAATTAGCACTGCACCCCAAGAAGTCTTCTTTTTTTTTACACCCTTTACAAAGCATTTTAAAAAAGAAAAGAAAAGAAAAGAGAAAAGAAAAGAAAAGAAAAGAAAAGAAAAGAAAAGAAGCAACATTCTTAGCTTGAGGACTGTATGAAACCAATCTCCGGGCCCTCTTTGGTCCACGGTCCACGGCTTGCCAACCTCTGATTTAACTTATTTTTTTTTCTAGGAATAGGCTTCTTAAATGAATTGTTTACATATTCTCTTTCTTATTTAGCCTTGTCCAAAGTAGTAATATCTCTGAAGTCCCAGGTTGGACACCCTGGTTGTGTGTGTTTGTAACACACTCCCAAATAAATACAAGCCTCTGATTATATGACTATTTGGGACCACCTGGAAACAGCCCCTGCTCCCTGGCCGTGTACCCCCATGCTGTGGGTGACAGTCCGAGTGCTCTGTTACCTAACTGATGTGGGTGCTCACCCTACTTGTGACCTGTGCTGTGGTTGGTATATATCCTGGTTAAAAATATAAACCTTTCGGAGAGGCTTAACAGCTGTATCCCCAATTGGCATGTGGCTCTTTGGCAACAGGAGGAATCAAACTTCTAAGCATTAACTGACAGCTTGACTGTCAACGGGTGTCCTGACACCACAAACTACTATTCACCATTGTTCTTGCATTGAGATCATTGAAACTCAGCCTAGATTCTTTGCTTGAGGCAACGAGCATCTTTGTGCGCTCACCACGTCCCAGATGCTTGCTGAGCGCTGGGGACACAATGGTAAGACAACAGGTGTGGTGGTGGCTCTGTCTTCGCAAAGCAGGTGGCCCATGGGAGGCAGACATTCATCGTTACTCTAGAAATAAATGTAAAATGGGAGAGTCTTAATACTCGGTGGACCGGGCATGGAGTCATATTCCAAGGTGAAATGGGGCGTTGACTTAAGGAGATGGGTGAATGGTTCTTGGAGAGGTGACGGGTGTCCTGAGATCTGGGGGCAAGCAGCACTTAGCCAAGGAAAGAGGGAAGGAGGGGGGGTCCATAGAGGAGGGACAATCTATGCGAAGGCCCCGTGGCGGGGGGCAGCCAAGGTGAGCCATGAGGAGGAAGGGGTGGAGAGCGTGCAGCAACATGGTGGACTTCAGTGTGAGGGAGGGTGAATTTCACCCATCGTCACGGTGTTTATGAGAGCGGGTGTCCTCAACGGGAGGGGGGAAGGCAAACGGGGATTAGCAGGTGCTTGCTTTCAAGAACTGGTTTATCTCATGGCTTGGGTCCTTGATGGTCGAACCATCAGCATATGCCAAGCAGCAGCTGAATGGTGGGAGTGGACACACAGGTGTTACAGTGAGCAGCCGCACAGCACACACACTCACGCACACACACTGTTGTGAATCACAACCCACCTAACAACCAGACAGAGCGTGTCCATTTGCCGAGGATCATTGGGACGGCCCAAGAAGCAATGTTTTTGTTCCGGATTCCTGGTGCCTGTGTTTGTGGCTCTGCTCCCATGTTGCATCAATCAATGGTCATTACGATAAGGGTATGATGCCAAAGTGTCGCTAATCTTCCCATGTGATCATCTAGGTGCCTCGAACAGAGTAACAGAACTTCAATTTTTTGAAGATTTTATTTATTTGAGAGGGGCAGGCAGAGGGAGAGGGAAAAGCAGACTCCCCATTTATCAGAGAGCTTGATGTGGGGCTTGATCCCAGGATCCTGAGATCATGACCTGAGCTGAAGGCAGATGCTTAACTGACTGGGCCACCCAGGTACCCCTAGAATTTGAATTTCTATGGGAAGTTGGGCTGGATGTTGGATGCTTGCGAATCTTACTGTAGGTCCTAGTAGGCACCTTGTCTTCTGTGGTTTTCCATCCCTCACTGGGCCACTGGAAAAGCATTTTAGGTCCATGGAAAGAGCGTGGGCTTTTGAGCCAGACACACCTGCTCCAGTATCTGGCGGTCTGGTGGCCTCGAGCAAATTCCTCATCTACTCTGAAGAGTCTGCAGCGTCGTCTGTCAAACGGGCCTCGTGCCACCTGCTTTATAGTTTGTCGTGAGCATTAGAAATTCAGTTCGTTGGTAGACTCTTCCATTTCCTGTGGACTCAGGACTGTTGGGTGGCTTGTGGATCAGGGACAATCTTGGATGAACTAATGAAAAATCTGGAATACACCTTTGTGTGTGTGCACATACGTGTGTGTGTCTTCAGGAGTGTTGTGTCGGAGACGTAGGTGTCAAGTTCTTCAGAAATGAATGTTTGTTCCTAGAATGAGTGTCTCGGGATCAGTACAAACATCTTAATAGAAAGAGGCTCTGCTGGTTTTATAAATGTTTTGGAGGAGGTGATACGTGAAGTTGTAGAAGGTCCTTTTGCTCTAAACCCGATCTTTAGAAGCTGATTTTCCCCCCAAAAAAAACCATATTTGGCTTGTCGGATGCATGGTCATGCAGTCGATCGCTCTCCTGTCCTCAGAGCACACTTCTTCCCTTCCATTACACACATTTATTTCCCTGACACACACACCCCCCACCCGACCTCCAGTGGCTTTGCAAAGAGGCAAAAGTCCAAGCCAGAAGCTGCAGCTGGTCCCTGCGTGCCTGGAAGCCCCATCATGTAACCCGACTTACTTTCCTCATTGCTTCGAATAGAGAAGATGCCCAAGTGGGGAAAGCAAACAAATATAGAACAAATTAGAACTAAGTAGCACATCATTAATGAAAGCAAACCACTTCCACATCGACAGACTGGACTTTTGTAGATCAAAGTGCCTGGAGCGGCTTTGAAATGGAAGAGTCAGGAAGAAGGAGCACAGCTGTGTCCAATCCACAGGATTAATTCTGAAAAGCGGTGGTGGGGGTAGGCTAGCCCCGCTCCTTGGGCTGCTGGGCCTCCGCGAGAGTGACTGCTGGCCTGTTGTGGCGGGTCCCTGACCCGAGAGGCTGGGTGTGATGGCTGGAGGTCGCAGCCTGGGACACCCCAGGAGAGAGAGGGCGTGGTGGGGTGGAGATGGGCCCCCAGGGGGCACAGGGGCTGCCCTAGCTCTTTTTCCTAGTCCATCCTTTTTATTTTCCCTTTATCAGTGACAGTGACATTTGCGCGCAAGCTGACACGACAATAAGATTTATTTTCTTAAACAGCTTTATTGAGACGTGGTCACATTCCTTACAATCCACCCATTTAAAGCATACAGGTCAGTGGTTTAGGGTACATCACATTATTTCTAAAAATCGTGGTAATCTCCATCCATCTGTGTATCATATGATAGGAGATGGGTCATAACCATTTTTCGTGTACAGTTCGGTGGCATTCAGTACACTGGCGATGGTCTGCGACCATCTTTTCCCAAAACTGTATCTTTTCCCAAAACTGTATCTTTTCCCAAAACTTTTTCAACATCCCAAGCCGAAACTCTATACCTGTTAGCAGGAGCTCCCCATTCCCCCACCCCCAGCCCCTGGCAACCTCAACTCTACTTTCTACCTCTAGGAGTTGGCCTCTTCTCCACTGTTTGGTAGAAATGGACTCATTCCGCAGGTGGTCCTCTGCGACGGGCTCCTTCCATCCAGCAGCCTGTCCTCGGGTTTCATCCACATTGCAGCGTGGATCGGGACTTCACTCCTCTTTATGGGTGAATAATACTCCACTGTACGTGTATACCATGTTTTCTTTAGTTACTCATCTGTTAATGGAAAGGATATTTGTTTTAAAGATGTTATTTAGAAGTTACCATTTTATTTTATTTTATTTTATTTTTTGAAGTTAAAGCAGTATTTATTCCACTTTCTTGCAATCTTATAGAAGTTACCATTTTAATCAGTAAGTGCGATGAGCTGAGCTGGGCTACACTGTTGCCTACATCTTTCTGTGTCTCTGGGACAGGAAATCCGTTTCCCTGCTTGTCCCTTCTTAGCTCATTCAGACACAACCACACTAAACCCGAGAGGGAGCTCAGGGCGCATACAATGTCACAGATAGAGACGCGTGTTGCCGAGAGCCCTTGCGGGGTACGTCCTGGAAATGGGCATTGATGCTGGGTACCCGAGGATGGGGCTCAGTTCTTATCAGACCATGAGATTGATGGGGCCAGACACACTGCCCAGGGCGGGCAGGCAACCAACCAGTGGACTGGGAGGTGTCCTACAGCAAACCAGAAGGGGTCAAACATGAGGTAGGTAGGGGTCCGGGTCTGAACAAAGATAGGCATTAAGGTCCCCTGATGCTTAATTTTACATGTCAACTTGGCTTGGCTACAATGCCCACTTGCTTGGCCAAATACTCATCTGGATTTGCTGTGAAGGTGAAAGTATCCTGTAGATGTCGTTAACATTTAAAACCAGTAGACCTTTTTTAAAAGATTTTATTTTATTCATTCATGAGAGATGCAGAGAGAGAGGCAGAGACTCAGGCAGAGGGAGAAGCAGGCTGCACACAGGAAGCCCGATGTGGGACTCGATCCAGGATTCCAGGATCACGCCCTGGGCTGAAGGCAGACACTCAACCACTGAGCTACCCAGGTGCCCCTAAAATCAGTAGACTTTAAACAGATTACCCATTGTGATGTGGGTGGGCCTGGTCCAATTAGTTGAAGGCTGTAAGAGCAAAAAATATTGCCAGAAGGAAGAATTTTGTCTCAAGACTATATTATTAAAAGTCCTGCCTGCACATCCAGCCTCTCTCCCTGCTCTGCGGACTTTGGACTTGCCAGCCTGACAGTCGTGTGAGCCAATGCCTTAAAATAAGTGTCTCTCTATGCACCCCCTTCGTTCTGTTTCTCTGCAGAGCCCTGACTCTTACAAGTGCAGACAGATAAATGTTCTTGGAAATCAGGTCAGGGAGCTCAGGCCAGGGAGAAGGGCCATGAATACACCTGGAGGATAAGAGAGGAACCTGGCCCAGGAATGAGCCAGAAGTTCAATACAACGTCACCCAGAGTATCTTCCTCCCCTTGGGCAGGAGCCAGGCCAACCCTGGGAAGCTGACCTGCCATTCCATAAACCCTTCACCTAATTATGGAAGACTCAGTCTTTCCCTTGCTCACCTCTTCGAGGGCAACCAGGGCCCCCACCCCATCTGGGCCACTTCACAGGCTTCTTAAAAGACATACATAAAAACTGTGTCAGCGCTTTTTAAAAATAGAACCGCAAGATCAGCAATTTGCTTGGCTGATATGGTGTGTTCAGCATCATGAACCACCAGGGAGCAGTGGGCCTTCTACCCCCAGAACTAGGAGGGCAGGGAAGGCCTCCTAGGGAAGAAAGAATCCACCATGCAAAAACTTATTACTCAAATATATATCTGGGTTTGCTTGTTTTTTGAGAGAACTTGGAGGGCAGAGGCAGAGGGAGAGAGTCTTAAGCAGGCTCCACGCCCCGGGGCGGAGCCCGACCTGAGGCTTGATCCCATGACCCTGCGATTGTGACCTGAGCTGACATCAAGAGCCGGATGTTAAACGGACTGAACGCCCCAGGCACCCCATTGTTTGTTTGTTTTAACAGCAGATAAATACACCAACACCCAGCCTTCTAGAACCTAAACGTTAAGACCTTTGCACACAGAAATTTTTTGCAGGATTCCCGCTCCCCCCCCCAAATAGTAAAGTTACCTAAAATAATTCCACTCATTAAAACTTGACTCATACTCGCATTTTCAGAAAGTGTTGAACAACGGACATGGGAGCTACCAAGCAACCGAGAAATGCCATGAAGACACACACGTTTGACATCCCTGCAACTTGGGCAATCACTTCACCCATCAAGGGCTGAGCGACTGGGAAACAGAACCTCGATCTCTTAAGACGTTAAAACACGGGGGATCCTGCTGTCCTGCAGGACTGGGACAGTGTCTCCCTTGGGTGTTGGGGGGGGGGTGACTGACACCTGCTGCCCTAGTAGCTGTGGAACCCAGAGGCTGGCCATTCAGTTGTCTGCCCTCGAGCAAGACTGCGCCTCTCAGAGGCTAAAGGGATGGTTCTCTCTTCCTTCTCAAGGATCCTTTGGGGACTAAAATCCCACAAACTTCCCTGGTGGCCAGTCGCCCTTGAAAGTCAGCTCTGTCACAAATTTCTTTAGATCTGACACGTGTTCAAACATGAGCTCATGGGATCAAGGGACCCCTCTTACAACTGCTGGGAGGGGGTCCAGGGCTCAGCTCACCGGGCTTCAAATTTGACAAATTAGCGACAAAGACCCAAAGAGACCAGAGAATGTGACGAAAATCGCGCAGCTGATTGGGGGCCGAGCACAGGTGTGCCAGCTGATGCCTCCTACCTGTTCTGTGTCGGCTCGGGTCGTGCGGATCTGGTGACTCCGCGCATTTATTGTAAACCTGGGGTCATCCTCTCCTGCCAGGGCTTCAGCGCAGATGAACTGTGCGTCTATGCGAGGCCCTGAGTGGCCAGACACCGTTGCCACCATGGGCGGCATGGGCCCCTCCCCACCCCGGGTGGCCGACGCCCTATAAATCATTCTGCGTGCCCCACTTCTCTTGGGGGGATGTTTTTATTCTCATGAGAAAAAGAGGTTCATGTGACTCTCAACCACGGTCACCATGATCTGGGACCCAGACGTCAGCAAGGGCACAAACCCACAAGGGAGGGGAGTTTCTCTTTGGAGAAGGGGAGAGAGGGGGTTGACACTTGGGAGCAAGGATGACTGTCTCCTGAAACCTCCCGCATCTGCCTCCTTACCCATTTTTTTTTAAAAATTGTGATAAAATGGGGGCATCTGGGTGGAGCACCTGACTCTTGACCTCAGCTCAGGTCTTGATCTCAGAGTTGTGAGCCCTGCGTTGGCTTCAAGATGGGCGTGGAACCTACTCTAAAAAAATTGTTGTAAAATAAACACAACACAGAATTTTACCATCTTAACCATTTTTTATTTGTTTATTTTTAGTAATCTCTGCACCCAACATGTTTTCAATTGAGTGTCTACCCACAAGGAGAATCGCTAGGTCATACAATAATTCTATTTTTAATTTTCAGAGAGAACTCCGTCGTTTTCCCACAGCGTTTGCACCGTTTTGCACCCCCACCAACAGCGTTCAGGGATTCCGATTTCTCCACATGCTCGCCAACACTTGTTATTTTGCTTGTTTTACAACAGTAGTCGCCCTGATGGGCATGCGGCAGCATCTCACGGTGGTTTTGATTTGCGTTTCCCTCTTCCTGAGGTCGAGCTCATCTTCCCATGTGCTTGTTGGCCACTTGTTTATCTTCCTCGTATCTCCCTCACTTCTAAAATGAGGAGCTGGTGGGAGCTGGAGGGTCCTTAGGGGCTCCCTCTCGCATCGCTCTGGGGCGGCTGGGCATCAGGCCTAGTCTGGGCTGCCCCCTGACCCTTCGATCTGGATCATTCTGGTGGGAGTGCCGTCCTTCCACTTCATAACCTCTGCTTGCTTAGCACACCGACTTCGCCTTTAGACAGGGACCAACGTGAGGGAAGCATTGGACCCGCCCGATGTCGTGTCTCTAAACCTGCAATGGCACCTGGTCCACGAGACACAGCCAGTGACCATTTTTAAACAAGTCACACTGGGTTTGACCCCAGTCCTTTGGCTTCCCATCCACAGGGCCACGCTGAGTGTAAACCCCCAAGGAAGAGCATGCCAACCAAGAGAGGTCAACTTTCTCTCTCTTCTCTCTGGATCTGCTGCTCAGCCTCGGAGGTTCTGAACCCGTGATGCTAGAAGAAACATTTCTTGGCAGCTCCTCTGAGGAACCTGGGGTCACCTCGTGTCTTGTCTCTATGGCATCTTCATTCATGACCTTCCCAGTCTCTCCGTCTACTGTGAGCCTCTCCTCCCATCCCTAGACCAGTGGTTTGAGAACAGCTGTGGGAAGACCTAGCTAGTTTCCTTAACAACAGCTAGTAAGGTGGGACCTGGGAGCTGACACCTCAGCTTTCTCATCTGAGAAAGATGCCCTTATCTTTGTATTTTTCTTCTCCAAGAATGGGTGTCTACTGACTGGTCATGCCCCCCCACCCCAGGGAACAGCAGGTGTAGATGCCTTGAAGACTCAGCTCTGGGTTTGCTGCTGTTAAATTCAGCGCAATCCATGTGCCGCCTCCTTGTCCTCATCTTCAGGAATTTCACTTAGAGCTACTCTGTATGCATGGGAAATTTCTCCCAAATTCTCTCTCAGAAACATCTCTTGTAGACAAGTTGGCTGTAAGTTATCTTCACTTAAAAAAAAATGGGACCACTAGGAAAGGTTGGTCATTGGAAAGATGACAACAAATCATGCATTTAAAATATGTTAGTAGCACCTCGATAAATATTTCTTATGCAAATAGGGTTTTTTTTGAAACTCTGAAAATAAGAATTTCTAAAATTGAATAACCTGCTATGGTGCATGGGGGTTTTATCAAGCTTCCCTTAGTCTCCAAAGCAGCCCCGAGAGGCAGTTCCTGGACTCAGGGAGGAGCACTGACTGCAGATCGCCGTGAGGTTGCCTGTACTTCAACGTCAGGCAGCGTCCATCAGTACAATTTTAAGTCCTTCCAGTTGATGTCCTCTCTTTTCCCAGACACCTTGAACAGAAGGAGCCTTTCCAATTTATTTGTAGCCAAAGGCCTCCGGTGCTCTATCCCATCTTCCCATCTCCCGGTCATGTCTGAGCCAAGCTGGTTTTGTTTGTTTGGGATTTTGTTCTGTTTTCCTTGCCTCTTCACTCCATCATGTTCCCCTTCATCTTGGGCAATCACAGTGTCTCCCCTGGGGTCCCTCCCCTGTCTGCTCACATCATCCGAGGGACACTGAGGGGGACACAGTTACCAACCAACGGTGCGAATCCACCCAGCCTGGCTTTTCTTGAGCGAAAACAGGAAAAATCAATTGGATCACATGTGTTTGTTCACAGTTGGATTCTGGGAGAATATTTTAGGACACGGGAGGAACATAAATCTTTCACATCAAGAGTCTGCAATAGACACAGAGCTACTAGAAAGTTGCAGGGTGTTCTGGTCAGGCTGCCTCTCTGGAGGAAAAGGCTGGAAGGGGATGGACTTTGCAGTCCTAGGGTAAGTGCAGGGTGGGCTGTGGGTGGGGTGACCAGACCTCAAATCTCTGATCCAGGGGGAGATCCGGAAACCCTGCCAAACTCTAGATGCTTCCTTTCCTCCGATGACTGTCGGGTGGAAATGTGGGCGCATAATCCTTTCTTTGCCACAACATTCGAGGAAGCAATGAAAGGTTCATCGGGGCCATGTCACCGCCTGGTGGACAAAGGAAGGGACTCAACAGGGATTCAGCTCAAATAGCCTGGGAACATTCTGGAATCCTTAGACAGAGTGCAAACCTCAACTAAAAAAGCAAACTAGAAGCTCCAGGTCCCTTGCTTACAGATATTTTTTAAGCTCACTGATTTCAGCTCGTTGACCTCAAAAGCAAAGAGCACGGGTCCGAGACTGTGTTGCAGTTTTGAGATCAACAGCAGCAGGCCCTGTACTGAAAGTCACTCCTGAGCAGGTAAGTGACCACGGCTGACCCTCGACCCACAGAGGCGAGCGGGGACAAAGGTTTTTCTTTGCTTTGTGTTGCTGCTGTTTTAAAAGCTCATCCAGCACCCAGGGAGTCCAGAAAGATAACACAGTCTTTCACTATGTGTGAGCTGCCTTTCCCCCAAACCTGCTCTGTGTGCAGCGGGAGGCTTTTCCCGATTCCCTTGCCCTCTCCCAGGGGCTCCAGTCCTGTGACCCCGATTCTCTGCAGGCTCCCATGGCCAGCCCTCTGGGCCCCAGGAGGAAGGACGGGCTCTGTGTTAGACCCTTGATCCTCACCCCATGCCCTCCACTAAGAGCTCTCTTCTTCATCTTCGCTCTCCTCCCTCTACACTATACAGATTGTCTGGGTCTTCCCTCTCCTCAAGTTCTCCACACGCCACAGTTTGTTAAACTGGTTCAAACTGCCAAGATCTCCTCCAGGAGCTGAGGTCTGTCCCTGCAAGCATCAGCTATGGGTTTAAGCTGCATTTCTATAAAGTAGCCGGCAATTCTTTGGTGGAAGGGAGATGCAACTTGGATCCAGAGAGTGTGGACAATTTAGCTCTGGTTTTGGGGGGCATGTGGATGGTTTCCTGGACAAAGTCCCTAAAATTAGACCCGGACTCTTTTTCCCATCTGTATCTATCCTAAGATGTCTAAGTAATACCACAACTGGGGGTTGATTCATGACGTCAATGGCCACGTGACCCCAGTGAGTTACGAACCACTAGTGTAAAACTTCTACCAAGCAAATCTTCTCTGTCTTTTCACTCAGAGCTGTTACCTCTTGGGACTCATTTTAACAAAGAAGCAGAAGGGTCCTGGAGTTCTGGATTTGCAGATGTTGAACCAACTGTGCATTCCTGAGATACAACAGACTCGGTCAGGGTGAATATTGCTTTCTGCATATTGCTGAATTGCGGTTGCTAGTATTTTGTTGAGGATTTTTGCATCTATACTCATGAGGAGGAACAGTGCCATGTAGGTTTTCTTTTTCTCATGATGTTTTCATCTGGTTTTGGTATCATGGTAACACCATTCTTACAGGGTCTGCTTCAACTCTCACTCACCAGAGCCAATTTTAAATTAGTAGCTAGAGTAATGTTTTCAGTGTAAATCAAGGTCACGTCACGTTTTGACCTTCCTCACCAATGGCTGCCCATCACACTCACCATCCAGACCACTTGCCTGGGTCTCCAATGCCTAGACCCTTCATGGCCTTTGACTTTTACCTCCTGCCATCTGTTCCTTTGTCCCTTAATGGCAGCCACGTTGGACTTTTTAAATTTTATTTTATTTATTTATCCATGAGAGTTACAGAGAAAGAGGCAGAGAGACGTAGGCAGAAGGAGAAGCAGTCTTCCCACAGAAAGCCCACTACAGGACTCTATCCCAGGACCCTGGGATCACACCCTGAGCCAAAGGCAGATGCTCAAACACTGAGCCACCCAGGCCCTCCTACACTGGTCTTTTGAAGCTCTTCCAGTCCACCGTGCTATTTTCTTCTTTAGGGCCTTTATCCATTTCAGATTCTCTGCCTGGAATGCCATGGATTGCTCCTTACCATCACTCAGGTCTCTGGCCCAACCACAGGTCTTCTCTGAAGGCCTCCACTACCAGCACAGCTCTACCCCATGGTCACTGTCTGTTGAATTTGTTTTTAAGTGCTACGATCTGAAATCACATTATTTGTTTAATCCCCTACCATCATATAAATTCCACAAAGGTGAGGATTTTATCTTATTCCCTGTCGGACCATCCATATCTAAGAATATGAGGGATGCCTGATGGAA
Organism: Canis lupus familiaris; assembly: GCF_011100685.1. Lineage (NCBI taxonomy): Eukaryota > Metazoa > Chordata > Mammalia > Carnivora > Canidae > Canis > Canis lupus. The sequence continues at coordinate 46,501,101 of NC_049246.1, read as the reverse complement.
GCCCAGCAAATGTTGGGTAAATGAATAAAGGGGGTAAAGATGTCTGTACAAGAATATTCATCACAATGCCATTAATGATTTGTCCTTAATGACACAAATGTCATTTAAAACGACATGAAAAGTTCCAGTGTATCTATAGGATGAAACATTGGGTAGTCACTTAAAGTGGCATTTACAAAATTGTAATGACATGGAAAGATGTGCATAATGTGATGTGGAAAAAAAATCAAGTTACTCTATATACATTGTAGCCTATTATGTTTTATATTTGAAATATATTTTTGTAATATAAAACATAAAAATAAAGGGCACAGCTCCAAATCTTAACAGTGATGGTCTCTGGATGGTACGTTATGGGCAATTTCAATGCTTCCTTTACAACTATTTTGTACGCTTCACATTTTCTCTGATTTGCATGCATTGTTTTTATTTTTATTTTTATTTATTTTAAAATTTTTTTATTTATTTATGATAGTCACACAGAGAGAGAGAGAGAGAGGCAGAGACACAGGCAGAGGGAGCAGCAGGCTCCATGCACCAGGAGCCCGACGTGGGATTCGATCCCGGGTCTCCAGGATCGCACCCCGGGCCAAAGGCAGGCGCCCAACCGCTGCGCCACCCAGGGATCCCTGCATGCATTGTTTTTAATAACAAGGTTTTAAATGTTATCACCATTATAGAATCAGATATAATATCTCTAATAGACAATCACTTTTGAAGAATAAGAATTTTCAGGTGGAAAGATACCTTCTCTCTCCTAAGCTGAAATATTCCCTTCAGTAATGTTTTGAGTAGAAATTTCTAAGTGTTTCTGAATATCCGGTGGATTTGTGGTTTCCTATGTGCTTCTTTCTGCCCTTCTTGACTGAGGGAGGAGGTGCAGGCAGTGCCATGGGGCTTTCTTCTTAGAATGCTGACTGATTCACGTCAATGCCCACGGTTGGCTCAGTCTTTTCTCCCCTTCAGACTCTAACTCCTGAAGATGAAACCATGTTTCACGTATCTTTCTATCCCTTGAGAACGTACCCTACACTTCATGCCCTACTCTACATGAGCGATGCTGATAACACCCAGCATAAGCCCACCTTCGCTGGCCTTGCTCTGTGGGGTCATTTGCTCACAGCAAAGTTGGCAAATGGCATTCCCATCTGACCTCAGAGCCTCAGGAGCCCCGCCATGCATGTTCCTGTACCTTCCTTGAAGCAAAGTCTTCATGATGCCACAGTGCCATTCTAATGACCTTGCCTACCCTTAGCAAAAGGAGGGCGCCCTCTCAGTGCAGAGCTGGAGATAAAAGAACAATTAAGAAGGCTCTGCAGGGTGTGCACACACTCTCCCCTTCCCTCTTCTTCTTCCCTTCCGCGATGTGTATGAAGAATCTTTCCGATTCTCCTCTGGCTCTTTCTTGCGATGTGTCCAGAGCCAGTGGATGCCATGGAAACAGCTGCCCCAATGGTCAGGAAGGTTGACTGGAGCCTCTGCTGTGTGGAGCGATCCATCTCTGAAGCAAGAACTATGCTGTCTCCTGTGGAATGACCTCACGTCTGCACCGGGACCATCCTCCTCTCTGGGATTGCCCAGACGTCTGAAGGTCATTTCTGAATAGCAAGCGGTCTACACTATTTTGAAAGCATGAAAACGTTCAAAGATTTCTGCTTAAGATGCAAGCTGAGCCTGAGTCCTCCCTTCTGGGCCACAGGTGTCCGTAGAGGCTGAGGTGTCTAGTAGAATCTCAAAAGCTGTGAGCGCTCACTCTCTCTCTCCTCCCTGGAATGTTTTCTTGCATAACAGTTCCCATCCCCTAGACTTTCTGAAGAGTTTCAAGAATTCCAGAAAGCAGCCAAATGACTGAGAAGCAGAATAAAGTCTAGATCAGCAACTTCAGAAAAACTAGGGAGCTGCCCCCAGAGCCCCTGAATGCCCAGCTCCCAGAGGGAAGAGGGGATTTATATTATGTTTTCTCCTCAGCCTCCCTCCTTCATTTAGCATAACATTAAATCAGCCAGGGTGTTTTCTCTTAAATCAATAAAATAGGTTGACATTAATAGTATGTCCTAATATTAAGCATTTTTACATACAAGACATCATTAGACACTTTTATGCCTCCACGTTGCTCAGAGTAAGAGCCAAGGACTCCCACTGGGCATAAAGACCTCGCACAACTGCCCCCCATCACATCGAGAAATCCCCCGGTGCTTCTCCCCTGTCCTGGTCCCTGCCCCTCCCCTCCAGTCCCTAGTTTTCTGGGTCATCTGACACATTGGCTGCTCATCCTTGGGCCTGTGGACCTGTGCTTGCTCTTCCAGGATGGCTCCTCCCCACACTCTCCACACACAGAGCTCCCTCTCTAGGCCCCCTCAAGGATGCCCCAGTATCGCCTTTGTCCCCAACCCTACCTGGAGGTTCACTGTAGCGTCTGTCATCACATGACACGCTCTTGCGGTTGTACTCTCGGTTTGTTTTGGCCTAGTGGAATGGATGCCCAGGGAAGGCCAGGGTTCATTTTGCTCATGCTGCATCCCCGTGCTTGAAACTGATCCTGTCCAAGGATGCCACACTGATGGCCACAAGTACATGAAAAGATGCTCAGCATCGCTCATGGTCAGAGAAATGGAAATCACACCACTACGAGGTGTCGTCTCACAACTCATAGGATGGCTGCTCCCAAAACAGCAGGAAATAAGTGTTGATGGGGATGTGGAGAAACAGGACCCCCGTGCCCTGGTGGTGGGAATGTACAGTGCTGAGCCACGGTGGGATATAGCATGGTGGTGCCTCAAAAAGTTAGAAATAAAACTACCATTTGACCCAGCAATCTCACTTCCAGGTGTACATTCAGAAGAATTGAAAGAAGGGCCTCAAAGAAATATTTGCACACAATATTCACAACAGCTATATTCACAATAACCAAGAGGTGGAAGCAGCCCAGATACCCATCGACAGATGAATGGATGCACCAAGTGTGTTCTATGCGTGCAGGGGAATATGACTCAGCCTTAAAAAGGAAGGACGTCCTGTCACATGCTACCACATGGGTGAAGCTTGAGGACATTATACTAAGTCACAGAAAGACAAATGCTGGTGTCCCACCCACCTGCTCTGGGAGGACCTCGGCCCGAGAGGGAGCTCTGCCCCACGGAGCTGGCGGTCAGTGCAGTTCAGAAGCACGTCTATAATCTGTGTCATTACGAAGCAGTAGTTTGCAGAAGCAAGCCCAGTGGTTACAGGTGGGAAGGAGTCTTGAGGGCTTGGAGGTACAGCCCAGGGTGGACTAGAGCAAGGTCACTCGATACCTCTTGGGGCTGCTTCCAGAGGCCTCCAAAGAGTAGCAGAATGTGGGGGTCGCCCTTACTCCATGCAGGACCCGGGAGGGTGCTTCAGGCCCTCCCCAGGGAAGGCAGAGCATTGAAGCCCCATGGGGTGCAGAACAGTGCCAAATGTTTGCAGGCACCCATTGAAATCAGGCCCTACAGGTGTCTGCAGAGGCTCCCCCTAAATGCCCCACCAAGGCTGGCTTCTTCTACCACTTGGACGGAGTCTAGACCAGGTGTCCAAGGTGTCTTTGTCCTGAAAACATTCTATAAGCAGAATGTCAAGACTTCCTGGGAGCAGTCGGGGAGGTCCAGCTAGGGACTCAGGGGGCTCAGGACTGGGGCCTGTGCCCCAAAACATCTCACACATTGGCTCGTGGGCTCCTGGACAACCTCAGGAGGTACATGTGATTAAGTGCTTGGTCCACTAGCAAATGGCTGGCGACTGAGGGAGCCAAGACCAGCCAGGTCCATCTGATGTGGGATAGAACTGCATAGAAATGCAAATTCTCAGGCCCTGCTCCAGGCCTGCAGAATCAGATACTCGCAGGTGGAGCCCCTGAGACCTGTTTTAATTAACAAGTCCTCCAGGGATTCTAATGTAAAGTGTGAGAGCTGCTACTCTGTCCCAGCCCCTGGTGGATTCTAAGTGGGCAATCACATCATCAGACAGGCGCTCGCAGGAGCTCCACTGGGGAGGGACTGTACTGAGCCACACGGTCTTGCCCCATGAGACATGAAATCCTACAGCAGCCTGGCTGTGCCCAGCAGCGCTCAGAGCTCACCTCGGCCTTCCTTTCCACGTCATCTGCTTGGCTTCCCACCTTTCCCTTACCGAGGTGCGTGGGCCATCGTCCCTGGCACGGACTTTGTGGCCTGGGTCAGGCTCCAGAGCTTGCAACAGGCCAGCGCAGGGATGGGCAAAGGTGCTGAGCTCCCCAATTGTTTAGAAGCAGGAAAGGAGGTCACAGTGGAGCACACCCGGTGTGGAGGGCAGTGTACCGGGCACTCAGCACACGAGAGGGATCTCCTACTAATAGTAAGTTCTCCAGGTCTTGTTCACATGCAGACACGTGAGAGAATCTCTGGTCTAGGACACTTTTTCCCAAACTTGAGGCGAGGCCAGCTTCTTTGTGGGGCTCCTTATTATCAAGGGAAAAAGTGATGTTGAAGGTACCAAGATATGCATTGTTTTTTCTTTCTTCTATTATCTCTCTCAACCTGTCACAGTGCTTCTTATTTGCCCTGCAATGTCACACTCGCTCCAGCAGAAGATACTACAAGCCCAGCCTCCCGCGGGGCACCCGGAGTCCTCCCTGCACCCCAAGGTAAGAGTGGTTCTGGTGTCAGCCTCCCCCTCTGCCAGCCACCCATGCAGGCTCCGAGCCACAGCCAGGAGGTTAGGACTCGACCTTCCCCTCCCACAGGGCTGCACCTCCAGCCGGGAGTGGGCAGGTGACCCACAGGGGGCAGCCACCGTGCTAGAGGGCACTCGGTACCTGAAATAGGGGCCTCCACCAAGTCACCTGCTTACTGTGATGTGACACGGCCAGCCTGGGAGAGAGGCCCACCCACGACATTGCTGGGCATGTGTCCAACCCCGACCCCACCGTGGTCGGGCCCAGGCCTCCATCCGCAGAGGGTGGAGGCTGACGGCAGAGCGAAGGCCTTCTCCCGGCAACGCCACTGCAGCACTGGGGACGGTTCTGTCCCAAGCAGGAGGCTGCTGTGGTTTGGGGCAGGGAAGGGGGCCAGGCAGGCCCTGGGGGACCTGGGGCAGGGGGCAGGGAGTCTGGCCCACAGCCCATTCCAGGGAAGCAGGGGAGTGATGGGGGTGCCTTCCCTTATCCCATCACATTTTACTTAGAAAACACAAATTTGGAGAGAAAATGATGGAGTGGATGACCGCGACCTGGAGTGTGAAAACCCGACCGTGGGCCCTTCTAAACAGGACCCCGGTGCCGCTGGGCCGATTGCACCCCCACGAAGCCAGTCCCGCGTGGGGAACCGTAAGAATCTCGTGAAGGTACTTGCTAGACGTCTGGATCCGTCTGACCACTCAGACCTGAACAGAAGCTCCACGGCAGGGGCCGGGACACTCGTGAGAATTCTCACGATGGTGCATTTGGGAAGCAAGGCCCCACCCCACCCACCTGCTCCTCTGCCGAGGGCGCAGCAAGAAATACCTCCTCTGCCGGTGTGGACTGACGCTGACCTCCCGGTCTGACGGCACCAGGGGCAGGCATGCGGCAAGGTCGGCGAGCCTATCATCTGGCCATCAGCCTACCACGTAGCTTCATGCGAAAAGGACCGAACAGGGGAAGTGGCGGGTGCCCAGTCCAGCAGGCTGTTTCTCCCGAACGCCAACTGGATAGAGAAAGACACAGAAATTAGCTGAATCACGTCGATGATGCAGGGATGGGTGCTTACGTCCCCATGAGGAAACCTCCCCCAGAGCTCTTGGTCGGCCAGCGGCTCAGCTCTTGCTCAGGGCCTAGCACCATCCAGCCTCTTGGCAAGGCGGCCCCGTGCTCCAGGTCCCTGCCATTCTTCCTTCCAAGCCTCTCCTTGCGTCTTCCGGTGTGACCTAAATGAGGTTCTGTTTGGCAACCAGAGGGCGATCACTCCCATATGACAGATGAGAAAACTGAGCTTCAGGTTGGTTCCATAACGGGCCCAACATCCTAAATGTAGACCGATGCGCAAACTCAGCATCATCCAGACAGAAAAGTCTGGAACGTTGGTCATTGGTGGGGAGCGCAAAAGGAGAGGCCGAGTAGGGAAGAGGTCACTGAGCTTTTTGGTGAATTGTGGTCCATACCTGAGGCCAGGAAGCGGGTCACTACCCTGGCTTCACCACCACCTGGCTGGCTGCATGCGCGGAGCCCCCTTCCTGGCTGTCACCCCCACATCCTCAATGCCTCCGCCCTGAGGGGCACTGGAGACCATTACAAGTAACCTGAGACAGTGACACAGCAGCCTCCCCTGAACCGCTGAGGTAGACTCTGCTTGTTCCTTTACAGTGATCACAAGAGGGACAGGGCCGCCCCCAGGCTGAGACCGTAGGTGGGGGCCTAGACGTGAGTACCCCAGGTGGGCTGATGGGCCAGGGCCGGCCTCTCATACGGGTCCCTCCCCTCGCTGTTTCCATTTTAATGGCTGTTTGTGGTCCATGCACACGGATGTCCAAGATCTTTTCAGAATTATCCGTTCCCTGCAACTCTCCCCCTGGGGTTTGGCAGGAGTTACTTGGTTTGATTTTTAATAACGTTCTTCGCAGTAATTTTGTTGACCGGGCCTCACTCCATACGGGTGGGAAGTGATTAGTGGGATTTCTGACATGAAGCCCTGAGGGCCTGTCTTAGGGTTTCTATCAATTGCTGGAGTCTCCTGCCCCATTCCGGAGAGCCAGTTCAAACGGAAGAGAAAGTTCCCTTCCTTCCACCTGTCATCTCTGCAAGACGTTGGCTCACCCTAATGGCTCATCCCGGGCCGTAGGGCATTTGTTTCTAATTCTCCTTGACTGAACCTGTCTTGGAAATCAGATTACGTGGAATATTGCAGAAGTTTACTTTTATTCCAATAAACAGAAAGTATTCAGGCCACAAGGGGTGACCTTTAAAAGATCCAATGCCCTTGGGAAAATAAAGTTGCTGAATGAGGCCCCAAGGTCTTCAGAATTGCCTTAAGAGGCCTTTGGGGATTAAGTGACAGTATTTTTCTTGTCATAAGTCTCCTATTCCTGGGACAGAGGTAAAAGGATATGACTAAGGGAGGGGACTGCTCACTACTTTTTACTTTCCATTTCCTTTGGTTAAATGGAGCTTCCTGCTGTGGAGCATGCCATGGACTGGTTGCTGCCATAGACTAGTTGCATGCCATGGATTGGTTGCATAGGGCTGTGAAAAGCAGCTTAAACTGGCCTCTCCCACCAGGGAGAAGGGCCAATGGTGCTCATCCCTTGAGCCCACCAGGTCAAGGACTTCCTTCAGAAGCACAAGAGGTGAGTAGGTAGATGATGCCCGGGTAGTCTTCACTCTTCCTTCATTTGCCACACGCAAGCCCCCATATAAGAGATAGGGGTTCTATGAGCAGTGGGGCTTCCACGCTCTGATGGCACAAACACCCAAGGAATGGAGCTGTTCTTTCCACATTTACCCCCCAGTCTCCTCTTGGCTATGGCCTCAAGGGCAGTATAAGATAGTTGCTCAGCCAGGAACATACCCGTCCACTATGCATTTCCAGGATCTGGCATATGGGAGCAAGCTGGTCAGTATGGGGTGGTATCTGCATGGGGGCTGAGGGCCCTCCTGGAAAAGGCTCATACTGTGCCCTCTGCCAGGGACCAGGCTAGCCTCCACTGGCCAGGCAAATGGGCCGGCTTCCCTACAGGTACCTGTGGGTGGAAGGGGCCCAAAGAGCCCAGAGAGAAAAGGCTTCCTGGCAAGGGGGAAGGAGCCATGCAGGATGAGCTGGACCAGATAACCAAATTTTGCTGGTCAGTAGGAGTGGGGATTCTGAGGACAGCATCCTCGGCTTAAACCCTGGAAATGGAATGTTTCACAATCGGCAGTTCTAGAAGTCCAAATTCACAATGTTGGTGGGGTTGGGTCCTTCCACAGGCTGTGAGGGAGAAGCTGTTCCAAGCCTCTCTCCTTGACTTGTAGGTGATTATCTTCCTCCCTATGTCTTCACGCCAACTTCCCTCTGCATGTATGTCTCTGGGTCCAAATTTCCTCTTTTTGAGAAGGACGCTGGACATGTTGGATCAGGAGCTCACCCTATTCCAGAATGACCTGAATTTAATTACCTTTGCAATGACCCTCTCTCCAACTAAGGCCACATTCTGAGGTCCTGGAGGTTAGGACTTCAATATAAGCACCCAGTCACACACTGGGACTCTGGCACAACACAGCATGGCCTCACCCCTCGCTTGGGGAGGATGCACATCACACTGCTCCAGGCTGCAGGGCATCCAGCGTTCCAGGAGCTCCGGAAACCATCAGGAGAGACCTCTGTGCCCTGTGAAGCTCAGCGGCCAGCATGGGGCAGGAAGCACCTGCCATGTGGCTCTGGCTGGTCCTGAGCCACGCAGGGAACTTAGTGCCAGGAACTGCTGGTAAAGCAGAGCGGCAGCAGGACCACACCTACCACAACCTTCCACCTGGAAGCTGAAGCGTTTCGTGTGTATGTGGGGCTCCCAGAGATGCCTGGCAGGTGGAGAGATCCTTACATAAGCAGAAAGCAGCCAACAACTGGGTTACTTCCCGCACAGGTCTCTCCCTCTTATTGATTTGCAAGATAATAAAGGTGTTTTTTATCTTAGTTCATCTTTGTAATCGTAGAAACTAGCACAAACATCAAGACTTGATGTATTTGTGGAGGATGAACGGGTGAACGGATGAGACCAGGTGTTTCGGACCTCTTAAAGGAAAATCAATCCATCAATTAATCATTCTCTTAGATACTGTCAGCCTGTGGCTGTGCTGGGTGCTGTGAAGAGCACCCAGAAATAGATGGCGTGGACCATTAATTCAGTCATTGGCTCAGTAAACAACTCATTGAGCACCTTTGCTGTGTGAAGGGCTCCGTGGGTGCTCGGGTTACAAGGATGGCACTTGGATTAGCAATCCTGAAAAAAAATCTCAAATAAAATTGGAATAAGGCATTCATTGCCATGCTGACCTGTGTGGTCCCAGTGGCCAGGCTGCATCAGAGCTTAGCAAAGGAGAAATAAAGGCTGAGAAATCCACCCAGTCTTCAGGAAAGGAGGGCCTCATTCTGCACCTATCTGAGGAGGGATGTGGGTTGAAGGCCCCGGAAATAGGATGGGAGTCACACAAGTTTTGTGATAGGGTGACAAGGTCAAAGAGGGAGGCCATGTTTGCTCTTTCCTGGGAACCAGTGTTGCAAAATCACTGGAAATAGGAGATGAGTTGGAGGCATCTGATCTCACAGATCAGGGCTGGGCAAACCTTTCCTATAAAGGACAAGATATAAATAATTCCGGGCTTTGTGGGCCATGTATAGTCCTTGTCACAACTACTCAACTCTGCTGTGGTGGTGTGAAAAGGGCCACAGAAATACATAAAGGAGTGAGCGGAGCTGTGTCCCAATTTATTTAGAGATGTTGAAATTTGATTTTGTAGAATTCTCACATCATGGGATATTTTCTTCTTTTATTTTCCAACAGTTTTAGTCTGTTGGGGCTGCTTGTAGCAGAATACCATTGGGTCAGGGTGACTTACAAACGATAGTGATAAATTCACTCTTCTGGGACACCCACACATTTGGCGTCTGGTGAGACCCCCACCTCCTGGTCCATAGATGACTGTCTTCTCGCCATGTCCTCATGGGGCTCTCTGGGCTCCCTATTTATCTTCACCTCAGTGATTTTAGAATATAATAGACATCTATCTTTGTATTTATTTCAGATAAACAATACTACAAGTTGACACAGGTGTACATTGCAAAGAGGTTACCACAATTAGTTTAGCTAACATCTTTCACTTCACACAGAATATTTTTTCTTGTGCTGAGAACTTTCAAGATCCACTATCTTAGGAACTTTCCAAGAGACAATACAAAATCGTTAACTAGAGTCACCATGCTGTGCATTACATCCCTAGGACTTGTTCTCTCATAACTGGAATTTTGTGTCTTTTGACCGCCTTCACCCACCCCACCAACCCCCTCCTCCACCCCTGGTGACCACCATTCTAGTCTGTTACTGAGAGTTTGGGGTTTTCTTTTTAGATGCCACATATAAGTGAGATCATATGGTATTTATCTTTCTCTGTCTGACTTATCTCTCTTAGCACGATGCCCTCCAGGTCCGTCCGTATTGTCACTCAGAGCAGGATTGCCTTCTTTGTGACTGCATAATATTCCATCCTGTGGGGTCTCTCTTATAAGAGGCACTAATGCCATTCACGAGGCTCTGTTCCCATAACCTAATTACCTGCCAAAGGCCCTGCCTCCGAGTACTGCCACATTGCGGGTAGGTCTCCACATATGAATTTTGGGGAGAGACAAACATCCAGTGTACAGCACCAACCATTCACAAACATAAAGCCTGCTCTTAGCTTGTGGACCATATGGGATATAGGTGGTTGCCAGATTTAGCCCACGTGCCAGTCTGCAACCACAGCCTACATTGGTGTTGCTCAGGTTTCAGTGTGAAGCTGTAGATAGACATTGGCCAGTAGGGTGATGGGTGATGTGGGACCTGAGACTTGGTTTCTAACAAACTCTCTGGGGCAGCTGGCACAGTGTCCCTCTGAGAATCCTTGGGGTTGAGGCCTGAAGGTGCAACAGAAGCATCTGGTGAAGGGCATGAGCCCTGATGGTGTCAGGTCTGCAGGACCTGGTTTCCTGTGTTGGAGAGAGGTGGCCCCACCTTGAGAACAGCTATAATATTCCACAATGAGTCCATTTCTAGGCAAGCATTGTCAGACACATTGACGTTTGCCAAAACCTAAAATGTGGTTTCTTTTCCTGATTCACACATGTGGCGTTCAACATGGATGGTATTTAGCCGTAGGATATTGACTTATGAGAAATACGTGTCTGGTCTTCATCCCTATTTCTGGCACAGAGCTCTTTAAACCCTTGGGATTTCTGAAGTGACAAGAGCATAAAGGTGACATTTGTCATGTTAGTGAGGTGACTTTTGGAAAGCACCTAAGAGTGGAGACTGGTTGACAGAAGAACCAACTGTGCAATTAGAAGCTTGGAACTTTCAATCTCATGCCTTGACCTCTGGAGAAGAGTGAGGGGCTGGAGGTCTGATCAATTGCCAACGGCCAACAATTTAATCAGTCATATGCGATGAGGCCTCCACAAAAACAAAATGAAAGGATAAGATTTGGAGAGCATCTGGGTTGGCGAATGTGTGGAGCTGCTCAGACCATGGAAGCTCCAGGCCCTTCCCTGTGTCTCGTCCCTCCTCCATCCTGGTTGTTCCTGAGTTATACTCTTTTATTTATGTATTTTTTAAAGATTTTATTTATTTATTCATGAGAGTCACAGAGAGAGGCAGAGACACAGGCAGAGGGAGAAGCAGGCTCCTTGTGGGGAGCCTGATGTGGGACTCAATTCTGGAACCCCGGGATCATGACCTAGACTGAAGGCAGGTGCTCAATCACTAAGCCACCCAGGTGCCCTGTTTATTTATTTCTTTTAAGATGTATTTATTTACTTGAGAGAGAGAGAGAGAGGGAGTGCATGGGGGAGGGGGCAGAGGCTGAGAATCTTCAAGCCGACTCTCTGCCAAGGGCAGAGCCCTGACATGGGACTTGATCTCATGACCCATGAGATCATAACCTGAGCTGAAATGAACCACCTGAACCACCCAGGTGCCCCGAGTAAAAGCCTTTTATAATAAACCAGTGATCTAATGAGTTCTGTGAACCACTTTAGCAAATTTAATGTAACCAGAGGACCAGTTTGTGGGCACCTCTCATTTATATCCCGTTGGGCAGAAGCCCAGGTGATGAACTAGACTTGCAGCTGGTGTTTGAAGTAGGCAGGGGTGTGGGGTGGAGAGAGTCTTGGGAGACTGAGCCCTTGACGTGCAGGTGTCAGAATCGCCTGTGGCTTGTGGGGAAGCCCCCCCTCCATGTCTCACACGCTGGAACTGGGTCTAGCAACCCAGAGAGCTAAGCCTCCAAAGAGCCCTCCCTTCTTTATTGCAAATGCAGGTGACAGTGCGCCACATGTCATGGGGGTATGGGGAGCAGTGAAGAGCATCACCCAGCAGCTCTGAAGAGAGAAATTTCCTGCTGAGGGTTGAGCTGAGGCCCCCCTCTCCCATCATGATTTTCAAGGCTCCCTGAACTGTGACAGCTGGCAAGCCAGGCTGAGGCTCGGCGGCAAGAGGCAGTCTGACGGCAGTCCCATGGCAGGATGGGAGGCTTCCCCGTGAGCGCGCGCCCCGTGCTCTCATCACTCATGCACGTGGGCAATGAGGCCTACAACATGCTGTCTTAACAACAGCCAGTGTGGATAATTTGGCACAAATAAATTTAATCGACATTTAGTAACAATGAAAGCGTGGAATAAAACTAACACTTGAAGTAGCAGAGAAACCAGCTTGCTGTTCTGTGCGCAGCAGGCCCAAACAATGCGTTTGCAATTTTAAAATAATACGAATAACAAATGCTTTTTGTAGAAGAATGAAAATACAGAGAAGCAAAACTACAGCAGGTCCTGAAGGGCTGTCCCCAGAGGCTGGCCACGTGGCTCAGGGTCCCGGCCCTCGTTTGCAGGGAGCGGCCTGTGTGACCCTGTGTGGCGCCAAGCGCTCCCGTCTCTCCTGCCCCGCTGCCCGAGGCTCCTGCGTGGCCTTGGAGTGATCCAGGCGGGACTGGTGTGGCCCTGGGTCTTCAGAACATATGTCTCTTGTCTTTTTGTAATTTTTTCCCATCTCCGGGTACAACTGCTCCTGGCAAGCTGCTTGAGCGCCCTGCCCGAGCCACCAGCATGTCTCCACAAGGAGGCCGGCCTGGTGGCCCCCACTCCCGGGTCTGCCCCTCCCCGCTGCACTCGGGGCTTCGTGGAAATCCCTGCCCAAGGCCTTGCCCATGAAAGATGCCTGGTTTTCATAGCTCTGGATGCAGCCAGGTCTAGAATTCTCTGTGCTCCCGCTTGCATACATTGAAGCAACTGGAGAAGAAGCTGGCCTTCAAATGCTAATATCCCCAAAGGGTCACACCTGGGGACTTTAGTGAGCCCATGATTCCAATATGCAAAGGTCTTTGGGGCTGCAGCAGCCAGACACCCCCTCCCCAGAGGCGGGAAGGCAGCTGGCTGTGAAAAGCCAGAGGGCAGTTCAAGGGCACTGGCAGCTCGGGAGCTGGGCCAAGGCTCCCCTGTACCACCTTGGTCAGGGGTGCAGTGACCGCAGGCGGGGGGATCTGCACCTCCCTGGCCACAGCATCAGCTAGTCAGCCGAGGTGGCCCGGAACGTGCACCAGCCTGGCGAGGGCGCTGACCTCTGCCCCCGGCCGCCCCCCAGGGTCCTGCCCGCATCCGGGGCTCCGGCCTGCGGGGCTCGGTGGCACACACTCCCGCCCAGATTCTGGGCTCCGCTTCTGTCGACTGGCCCAAGGTCGCACCTTGGTGAGCACCGGGGACCCCGGTAGGAGAAGTGGCTTTGGGGTCGGGGCTTTGGAATTCCGAGGGAGAGCAGACAGGGCTTCCTGGAGCCTCCCCGGTGCTGTCAGCTGTCAGTCTGCATTGGTCCCCAGAGTCTCCACCCCCGCCCCCCCCCTGCAGAGCTGCTCCCCTTCCCGGGAGCAGGAGGGGGGACAACATCTTCTGTTGGGGGCCCCCTGATGGTTATGGGGGCGCCGATGGTGATATCACCGAGAAGGAAGTTCTTTCACTTGCTGCTCATTGTCACCCAGGCCACCGCTTGGATGCAAAACAGTAACACCTCGCTCCCAGGCATCTGTTTTCAGGTCAGATTTTTTCCTGCAGTGACATCTAGTGACCGCAGGGGAGAAGCCCAGTGATTTATGCCCAGCCTTGAGGGTCGTTTTAGAGTCAGAAAGTGTGGGTGACCCTGCGGCTGCTGGTCCCCCAGATTCCGGTTCCCCCGCCCCCCCAGTGCAGCCCCAGGCCCCACCCGGACGCCCCTCCAGCCCCTGGCCGCCCGGGAGCCCCCACTCTGGGCCTGATGCATCGGGGGTGTGGCCAGGAACCGCTTCCGACATCGCTGCCACCACAGCGGCTTTTTCTACGGTGCTCCTGTGCTTCTTCAGCTCGCTGTCCATGCAGATATTTTTATTTTTATTTTGTGACTCATCCCGGATCTCAGGTTGCCTTTTTCTGACACTCAGCAGGAATCTGCACTTCCTCTTCCAGCTGCCAATCACTGCCCCTGGGGGGGATGCCAGCAGACCTGAACGGCAAGCTAAGGACGCAGGGCCCCCCAGTCACGTGACACGTACCAACGATGGTGATGCGACCCTTTGCTAATCAGACCCCTCCAGTGACCCTGAGCCGGGACACGACACAGACAGAAAGTTCCCTACAGACCAGACGCCTCTCGTCCCGGCATCCCTCGTGGGCATCCCTCGTGGGACCCAGGAGGCACAGATGGCCAGTCCAGAATGACTTCAGGACTCAGAAGGCCCTTCTGTTTCCGGGGAGCTCATGGGACCCGCTTCCCTGGATCTGCCCGGTGTCCGTATTGCCCGCCACGTGGTGGAGTCCACCCAGGGCCGCTGTCCCTCATCCGCCCTGGTATTCTCACCCTTTGCGAGATCCTGTCTCATCAGGATCCTGTCCCATCAAGGGCGCACTCGCTGGCTTTCCACTGTGTTGAGGACTGTGCTCAGCTCTGGATAACCCAGACTAAGCAAGCAGCCGTGTGAAGACGTGGGGGAAGCAACATTCCAGGCACGGGGATATCGATGAGGAGGGTGGAGGTGGGAATGCAGCCTGCAAAAAGTGGGATGGGTGAAGGCGAGGACGGATTTGCTGTGGGGCAGTTTTCTAGGTTTATGGACTCTCCGTCCAGATGCTTACAGACTGCACGAGAGAGGAGAGACAGGCGGCGGGGGGGAGGCAGGAGGCGTCCAGCGGGCCATCATTGTGGTCCAGGTGAGCAAGGCGGCACTTTGGACTGGACTGGGGTCTGCAGAGATGGGGAGAACAGACGAGAATCCAGATCCGTTTTGGAGGTGGAGCCTACGGGGACGCGGTCATGAGTTGGAGATAGAATGCTCAGGTGCACTGAATGGCTTGGCGGGTGTGGGGAGGTTGCTGGGATATGTCAGTACCAGGCGGACTTCCAGGTTTCCAGCTCGGTGGAGCCAGTGGGCAGTGGGCTGTTTGCTGGACAGGAAGCCTGGGCACGGAGCAGGTGGGAGGCAGGGAAAGAAAAGAGATGGGGTTTTGCACCCAAATTTGAAATGCCTGTGAGGCAAAATGGAAATGCAAATATCTAAATGGGAATATCACGTAGTCAGCTGGACACACGGTCTTGGAACTCAGAGGGGAGGAATGGACCAGAGATGTCCATTTGGGAGTCATTAACATATAAATGGTCTTGAAAGGCAGGTTCTCATGATGACTTACCCAGCCTGAATTTGCACTTCTTCCTAGATTGTGAGCCTGGCTGTATGGGTCAGGGCCTAGCAGGGGCAGACAGTGGGATGGTTTGAGGAAGGTTTAACGAGGTGGCCGTTTGAATAACAACCCCAAAGAGATCAGGTCCTAATCCCTGGAACCTGCAAATGTTATTTTCTAGGGCAAGGACTTTGCAGAGGCCAATAAAGGTCTTGAAATGGGAAGACTATCCTAGATTGTCCTGGTGGGTCCTCTATGCAGTCGCAAGTGTCCTTGGAAGAGGATGGAGACCTGGCTGAGGCGGGAAGAGGCCGTGGCATTCTGGAGGCAGGGAGCGGAGGTGCGCAGCCCTGAGCCAAGGAGGGCCGGCCGACACCAGATTCTTCCCAGAGCCGTGCAGACACCTTGACTGCAGCCTGGAGGTACGGACTTTGGGCTTCTGACCTCCAGAACTGTCAGAGAATAAAGTGCTGCTTGGAGCTCCCACGTTTGTGGGATAAGCTACTGCAGCAGTGTGGAGGTAAAGCAGTGGGGGAGCTATTCACAAAGGTTTGGGCCCAGAGAGGGGGAATCAGAGGGCCCAGAGCCTCCCGGGTACCCAGGAGCGAAGAACAGCATCTCCAGGCCCAGTGGGGCCGGGAAAGGGAGCAGCTGCAAGGATGTGGAAGAAAGGGGCTGGTAAAGAGGTCTGTCCTGAGAGGACCAGTGACAGTCAGCGTGAGGGGACCTGCAGGGAAGGATTGGGGGGTATGGATACCCCAACCTGTCCCCCTCCAACACCCTGCTGGGTGCCCCATTAGCTGAGCCTCCAAACCAGAGCACCAGGTTGATGCAGTGTATGGGCAGCCTTGCAGGGCCCAGAGCAGGGGGCGCCCAGAAGAGGGGGAGGCAGGTGGGGTGGGCTTGCAGGGATGGAGCCCCCAGCTCCTGACCAGCAAGGTGTATCCAAGGGGCTTGGGGATGTCTGTTGGCCTGTGTGAGCCTCTGGGGCCTGGTCTCACAGAACGGAGCTGGCGCTCACTGTCGTGGAAGGGCTGTGTGGGAGACAGGCCAACGCTCCACGCACCTGACGTACAGCAGGTGCTCAGAAAATGTCCGGTAATGAAGCAGCCTGGAGCCTTGAATCATGAGCCACGTGAACACGTGAGGAACTCAGTAGAGCACAGGAAGGACTGGCCATCGGTGACGCGCGGTGACGGGAGGGGAAACCAACTTTCTAGGGCTTTGAAGCATTCCGTGGAGATTTTACTTTGAAATAAAGAATGGTAAATATCAGTCGGGGGCTTTATTAGGAAAGCTAATAAAGAGTGTTTCCCTGACATTGAACAGATTTAATAAATGCGACCAGGAGGCAGGTGAACTGTGCCGTGTTCGCGTGCGGGTCCCTGCCAGGGCTCTCCCAGCTTCTCTTCTGTAGTAGCTGATTCCACACCAGCCTGCGGGGTGTGTGTGTGTGTGTGTGTGTGTGTGTGCTCCCTTCACATGAGGCTCCACCAGCCTCCCCTTCCCGGGATCACACCATTACCTCCCCGCTGTGAATCAGAGACACCACTGAAAGTGAGGCACAAGGGACCTCATGTGATGGGCACACGGCCTTGCGCCACCCAGCCGGCCTCCCCTTCCCACCGAGGGCTGCCATAGGGTGACGTATAAGAAGAAATATGTATTTGGTTTCCACTCGTTTTTGTCACAGAGCTGCTCAAACCCTTGGGGTTGCCTAAGTGATGAGAGTCACGAAGGTGTCCTTTGTTCCTGAGATGACTTCTGGAAAGCACCCGAGGATGGGGCTGGTTGCCGGGAGAAGTCACCGTGTGACCACCAGTGGTTTGATCAATCGTACCTCTGTAATAAAGCCTCTATGAAACCCCAAGTGGGCAGAGTGTGGGGAGCTGCTGGGTTGTGAACAGGTGGAGATGAGGCAAGGGTGGGGGTCTCCGAGGGCATGGAAGCTCCATGTCCCTGCCACACACCTTGTCCTCTGCACCTCCTCCATCTGGCTGTTCCTGAATTATACCCTATTATCATAAGCCGGTGCCCTACTAACTAACTGTTTCTCTGAGTTCTGAGAGCTGCTCTAGCAGATGAATGGAACTCAAGGAGGGGTTGTTGGAACCCCCAATCTGCAGCCAGTTCATGAGAAGCACAGGTGACACCCTGGGCTGACCGTTGGTATCCGGAATGGCAGGCAGCCCTGTGGGTGGGAGCCCTCAACCTACGCGACCTGATGTCATCCCCACGTAGACAAATGTCAGAACTGAGCTGAATTGTGGGCCACCCAGCTGGTGTCTGAGCGCTGCTCCCTGGGGTGGGAACTGCCCCCTCCCAGCACATCATAACTGGGTGCCGGATCCTCGGGTTGACGGACGCCCGAGCCAGGAACGGCTCAAACCATTCACAGCGATGTGTTCGCGTGGAATTGCGTAGCTCGCTGCAGGAGCCCTGCTAGTTAGGCTGGCCAAGGCCGGGAGAAGAAAGAAGGGGGGGCCAGAGGCAAGAAATTCGGCATCTGAGAGGTTTCCAGAAAGACAGATTAAGAACCCTGTGTGTATGTGCGTGTGTGTGTGCGTGCGTGTTTGGCTGTCTCTGTGTGTTCGTATGTGTATGCGTCTTTGCGCGAGTGTATATTTGGGTACGTTTTAGTAATCGGGGAGTAACACATTTGTTTCCTCCCTTGTGCTCCCCCTTGGAGGTGCAAAATGACCCCAGAGGGAGTGCGGAGGGAGTGGGGTGCCGCGGGCGTGGGGTGAGAGGTGTGGGCAAGCCAGCTGCACATCCTGAAGCTAAACACGGAGGCAGGTGTGGGGGGAATCCGACGCCTACACCCCCCAGGCCCCCCACCAGCAGGCTGACCCAAGGAGGACGGCGGAACACACACAGCTCTTGACTTCTCTATTTACTGCTGATGAGTCTATGTATCGTGCCGGTTTGAAGACTGAAGTTGGTTTCTTGGATCTAATCCCAAAACCGAATTTGAATTCCTAATTAGTGGAAAGAGATCTTCCGGCTCTCTCGCTGAAAGCTAGAATGGAGAGTCGATGTAAGGAACGCTTTTGAAAATGCATTTGGAATCTTTTCCAGCTGCTCTCTGGCTGCAGGGTGTCTATCCCGGTCTCGGAGAAGCACGTCCCCAGGAGTCAGGGTGGCCAAGGCTCTTAGTTTCCTTTTGCGGAGGCTCAAAGAGCTCTCTACTCAGATACTCTAGAGACTCAGAAACAAGGAATATGTTCTAACTGATCTGTCTGTTAGAATCAAGGCCCACCCTGACCTCTGTGAGAGGTACTCAGGACAACTGTCCCCCAGAATTGTTCTTTCTAGAACATTCTAGAAAGTTATCCCCTTACCCCCCCCCCCCCAAAAAAAAGACAAAGAAAGGATCAGAAGTCCACTTGGGAAAATTGGAGAATTGAGATCTGGGTGTCGGGCATCATGGCTGAGAGAGGCCTTGCCACTCAGCCCCCGAGGACCGGGCAGGAAAGTGGGGGAACTGCCTCCCAGGAATGTGTAAGAAAAGGCCAGATCTCAGGCATTTATTTGCTCCACTCCGAGAGCCACTCAGGGGCGTATGGGGCCTTCAGTGGCTTGGACCAGTGCAGAGGAGCAAATTGCTAATGTTTCAGGAATTTTTTTGAGTCAGCTGTTAAACCGAGCTGTTTTACAAAATCAAAGCATATAAACTTAGAAATAAGTTGTGTTAAAAAAGAAGTAACAAATATTGAAAACTCATCACTGCCTGTTTCTCTTACTAACACCAGGGCTTTTGAGGCTATTTACATCTGTTGTGTGTGTGGCTGAAACCCCGTGCACCCGTGGTGGTTTCTGTGCCTGTCTTCCCAATTCTAGATCTAGTGATGTCACGTCGATAACTTGCAATTGGCCGTGGGGGCAATATTTACACCCTGGAAATCTGTAAATGCTCATCAGAGCTTTTTTCCTGGGGCAGGAGGGAGCTAGTTGGTTAACGTTTACCAGCTCACCACTGCCCCTAGTCCTTGCTTCGCAAGGGGAATGAAAAAATGGACAGAATGGGGTGACCCCTGCAGCCCAGGCAGGGGGAGGGTGCAGATGAGAAAACACACATGCACACTGGCTTCCTCTGGCTGCAGAAGCCATTCGAAACAGAAGGCTTGCTCTGGGCTTGTCTCTTGCCCTGCTCACGCCTGCCCCAGGGGAGACCTCGGCCCCCACACTTCCTGGCTGTGGTGTGGCGGAGACTGGGCCCACAGGATGGCAGCCCGGGGAGCAGCCGGCACAGGTTCTTTCTCCCCAGAATCCTAAGCCCTCCCTCTGCGGGGAGCTCCACCCGGCAGTGGGAACCTAGGGTGGAGGGAAGAGGCCAAACAGGCCACGGGCACCCTGTGTGCCGGGGAGGCGCTCTCCGAGGGAGACCTGGATCTTGCGGCAAACCCCGCACTGACCCAGGACTATTCTTAGCTGTTAACGGGGACACAGCAGACGGGGAAGAAGGCAGCGGCAGAGGCAGCCCTCCAAAGGAAACGGGCTGGAGCTTCGAGGTCGACTTCAAATCCTGATGTTTAAAGAATACTGAGGGCAGAAACCCAGGACAGAGCCCCAGTGGAGGAGCCAGTGGGCCTTCTAGGAGCAGGAGTGGGTGGGGGCGGCCTGCCAGGTGATTTTAGAATGGCCTCAGGAAGGGGCACCTGGGTGGCTCAAGGGGTGAGCATCTGCCTTCTGCTCAGGGTCTGATCCTGGAGCCCCGGGATCGAGTCCCATATTGGGTTCCCTGCATGGAGCCCGCTTCTCCCTCTGCCTGTGTCTCTGCCTCTCTCTGTGTGTCTCTCATGAATAAATAAATAAAATCTTGTAAAAAAAAAAAAAAAGGAAGGGCCACACCTGAAGTGCTAAGATTTAAAAGAGCAGGAGCAGGGGCCCTTTGGCCTTGTTTACCCAGTCTAAATGCTTCACTGTTCTGAGCCAGCCGCTCCTTGTGTGGATGCACTCGCACGATGTTGACGATGGGAAAGAACAGCCCTGACCTGAGTGGTCCTCAGTTAGGACCCACTGTATCCACACAAAGGATGATTCTGTAACCATGGGAAGAATGCTGTACAATTATGGCTCTAAATGTCTATAATATGCATTTAATAGGCTAGAGAAAGAGAGTGACAGAGCACGTTTATATGCATAGAAAGTTCTGGAATGAAAAGTACCTACCTGCTAGTGGTGGGTGCGTCTGGGATGTAAGATTGGAGAGACGGCCTTTCGTGTCTATTGCACATTTTTCTTCATTTACAAAGACATTAAAGAGCAAGAAATGGTAGCTGGTGTCCATTCGCTCATTTGGTAGGTTCTCCGGTGTGCCCGGCCCAGGGAGGGTTCAGGCAAGACCCAGTGCTCCATCCCCGTGACCCTTGGCACAGACTCCAGGTTTCTGATGCCCAGAGTTTGCAAACCCACAGATAAACCACACAGGTGTAGACCCGTCCACCCCTAGCTGAGCTTTCTCTTTCCTTTAAAACCTGCTTCCTGCTCCCTCCCCCCAAAAAACTATAAACCTACTTTTTAAAAATAGGGCACAACTTACCAACTCAAAGACCCCACCTGGCCAGAAGCGGTTGGAGGGACATCCTACCCTCCCACTCCCAGGGGCAGGTGCGCAGCTCTGCCTGGTGACGTTGCTGCTATGCTTGCTCAGAAGACCCTGGTGCTGGCCGGAGAGGGCCAGAGCTGTGCCACAGAGACTCCCGCATTCTAAATCCCTATTCTCCACTTCCACGCACATTCCTCACATAGAAGAGTATTAACTAAGTCAACATAGCTGATCCCCACCTGTAAATCACTTGCATCTAGAAACTTATCCAAACGTGGCCCAGGCTTGCCATCATGGGGCAGAAGGAAGAGTGTGCAGACACAAGAAAAGCAGCAAGATCTAAGGATTGGAGGCATGGGCTAAACCCAAGGTAAAGCTTCACCCATAAATGAACAAAATGAACAAAACTCTATCCTCCCATGTGGCAGATCTTAATACCCGCTATCCTGTCTTGTGTCTTCAAGATTTAAAGGTTTGCGGGATTTACCATGGAGATTATGTCCTGTTATATCCACTTGGCCTCCATTGACATATATAGACATGGCTTATTTGTGGGTGGATTCCCGAAGTGAAGTGGGATGTGTGGCATGAACAAAGCTATCTAGAAAACAAAGTACAACGGGAAGGACTAGATAGCTGGGAGTATTGAGAATGAAAACATAGACGTTAGGATGAGATGTTATTCAAGATCATGGGGGAGCACCAGCTCCAGATGGCAGATTGAACCCCAGCTTTACCTCCCATCCTCCCCAGATCTCATTTAAACAACAAGAAATAATTAAATAAGACAAGTAGATGGGTGCCTGGGTGGCTTAATTGGTGAAGCGTCTGCCTAGGACTCAGGTCATGATCTCAGGGTCCTGGGATCGAGTCCTGCATTAGGCTCTCTGCTCAGCTGGGAGTCTGCTTCTCCCTCTCCCTATGCCCTTCCCCTGCCTGTGCGCTCGCTCTCTCTCTCTCTCTCCCTCCCTCCCTCTCATTCTTTCTCTCAAATAGATAAAATTTTTAAAAATAAATAAATAAATAACAGAAGCGCTTAAAATTTAGTGGTGCATTTATTTATTTACTTATTAGCAGGATTTTTATATTATTTTATTTTTTCATCTTTCACATATGTGGAGAAAGAACCACATTAAAAGTTAAGTAGAAGGAGGGAGGGAGGAGACGGAGGTCCTGGCAATGCTGGAAAACAGGAAAGGAAAACCGACACCAGTTGAGGAGTTCTTGAAAATCCCTGAACGATGCACAGTACATAGGACGGAAGTGGTCCAAGCTTGGTCAGAAACCACGCAGCTCACGCCCGAGAAGCCGCAGGAGGAGTGAAGGGACGACTGTTTCAGGGACCTCCCCAGCGTAGGGAGCAGGCTGGGGCTGGGGGTGGCAACCAGGTTCTGGAAGAGCCCCAGGCCTGGACTGCAAACACGTTTGCTGTGGGTCTGTGGTCCTCAGAACATCAAGACTGTAAAGGACTGAGGTCCTGTCTGGAGCAGCTTCTGGCCACCACGTCACAGCACAGAGGGGTCAACAGCCAGGAGTCTTCATACCTCAGTGAGATCCTACGATTCAGGATTTCCTAAAGTACCAACCTTGGACCAGCAGCAGCAGTCACTGGGAACACATTAGAACTGTAAATTCTGGGGCTCCTGGGTGACTCAACTGGTTAAGGAGCTGCCTTTGGCCCAGGTCATGATCCCAGGGTCCTGGGATGGAGCCCTGCATGAGGCTCCCTGCTCAGCGGGGAGCCTGCTATCCCCTGCTTGTGTGCGCTCTCTCTCTCAAATACATAAAATCTTAAAAAAAGAAAGAAAGAAATGCAAATTCTCAGGCCCTACCCCAATCTCTCTGTATCAGAAACACAGCCAGTGGGGCCAGGTAGTCGTTTTAACAGACCTTCCAAGCAATTCTGAGATACGTACACCCACCACTCTGCTCCCAGGGCAAATTCCATCTTTCTCCACCAAAGAGAATCTCCAGTCCCTTTCCCCGTCCACCAGAAATGGAGAGAATGCCCCTTTGGTCGCACTCCCCTTGCAGGCAAGGTCATGCCCAGCCCCCAAACATGCAGCCAAACGTTGCACTCCGGGAATAGCCGTGACAAGAGAATTAAAACAGGGACCTTCCCATCTGTGAAGGATGCTCACAACAGCAGTCAATACTGATGGATCCAGATCTTCATTCATAAATACAAACCCACAGGCAAGGATCCCAAGACATTGAAGGAAAGCCACGTGCCAGAAAGTGGCAAACAACAGCGAATGACTCGCGAGGAAACACGGTTAACACAAGAAAAAGAAATACGGGGGGAAAGAAAAGTAGCAGGGATTATTTACGGAGTGAGAGGGTGTAAAATGTAGCCTGGTTGCTTATCCGATTTTTCTAACTGATCAGTTATTTTTGGAATATATTTTGAAAGATGGGGAGAAAAGGAAAGAAAGAGAAGTCCTGTAGAAGCCCGATTGATATCCTCGAACCAATACCGCCCATTACACAGGGCCAGGCCGCCGTGAATCAATCCGACAAACGCTTCTTGGAAATTAAAAGCAATAAACCACACCAACAGCCAATATTGGAACAAGAACCTCAGCAGAAGGATCGGATAGTGAAACAGACGTCACTGGAAAACAAAGCAGCATTCTAGAACACGGGACATAAAGCCAGCTTACGAAGGGGTAATGTGACGGTAAAGGAGCTGAAAGGGATTCACGAGGAGGGAGGACTTTCAGATCCGACTTTGGACTCTCCCTAATTTTTAAAATTCCTTTTAAAAAGAATCGTTGGATTGTCATATGGATGACAGCCAATGGACATGTGATGTCAGTGTAGAAAATATAAGCATACACTTGTGTCACAGGAGCCCGTCCGTGAGAGCTGTGTGTGTGTGCTTGTGTGCACCGGGCCGTGTTTAAAGGACGGACACCAAAACGAGAGCAGCTCTTTTCTCAAAGTGAGGGGATTTTTGCTCTGCGTCTGCTTGAATAAAGAAGTAGCATTCTATTTTGGGGGAGGAGCAAATACTTTTTTAAGAGATTTATTTATTTATTAAAAAATATGTATTTATTTATTCATGAGAGACACACAGACAAGAGGCAGAGACACAGGGAGAGGGAGAAGCAGGCTCCCAGCGGGGAGCCCAATGCAGGACTCGATCCCAGGATTTCGGGATTATGACCTGAGCCAAAGACAGACGCTGAACCACTGAGCCATGGGGTGTCCCCTATATATATTTATTTTAGAGAGAGAGAGAGAGAGAGAATGAGCATGAGCAAAGGGAGGGGCAGAGAGAGAGAGAATCCCGAGCAGACTCCCTGCTGAGCCCAGAGCCCTACATGGGGCTTGATCTCATGACCTGAGCTGAGACCAAGAGTTGGATGCCCAACTGACTGAGCCACCCAGTGGCTAAAAGTTAAATAATTTTTAATTTTTTTCTTTTTCTTTTCTTTTCTTTTTTTCTTTCTTTTCTTTCTTTCCATTTCTTTCTTTCTCTTTCTTTCTTTCTTTCTTTCTTTCTTTCTTTCTTTCTTTCTTTTCTTTCCTTTTCTTTTCTTTTCTTTTTTTTCTCTCTTTCTCTCTTTCTTTTCTTTCTTTCAACAAACGCACCAAATAAGCCAGCAATGCTGCCAACATTGGAAGCAATCCTGGGCCACATGTCTGCATATTCCTTTGCAACTGGTCCTGGGATAGCCTTTTCTTCCTTCCTTCCTTCCTTCCTTCCTTTCTTTCTTTCTTTCTTTCTTTCTTTCTTTCTTTCTTTCTTTCTTTCTTTTCTTTCTTTCTTCTTTCTTTTTCTTTTTTTTTTTTACTATGACCCAGGAGTTATCTTCAAATAGGGAAACACATCATCTTTTCTCCAGTATGACTTCCGGTTGAATTACCACTACGGATGTCCCTTCTTTCTGACCTCCCACCTGCCTTTCTTCACTGTGGCCACCACCATGTCACCCCCACCAGCGGCAGGAAGTCTGTTCAGTTGTACCTTGGTCCCCTTCACAGAGATGATATACAGATGTTGGGCTCCTGTGTTGTCAGCACAGGTGATCACGGCTCCTACCAGGAGACCCAAGGAAATCCAGAATTTCGCCCTGGAGGAAATCCTTGCATTGACATCGTGAACAGGACAGAAAGGAGAGCATTCTTACAGTAAACTCTAAGTTTCCAGTTTGCAGATGACCGGCTATGTAACACGAGGTCAGAGATTGCTGGCTTTCGCAGTTGGGCTTGTCTGTGAGGACTGCATGCTGGCTTTTGAGTTGGGAGCTGACGAGCTGAGGGATCTGGAGAAGGTGCTCCATAGGAAGTTCGGTTGGGGTGCCTCGTGGCCCTTGTGCCAGTGAGGAGGAGAACTCATTGCAGCGCTCTGCTTTGTCAGTAACCACAGCTCCTGCACAACAAGCCAGTGCTAGTTGTTTGGGTTTTGCTCTCATCTTATGTCACGTGTCATCTCTTTGCCTTAAGTGACTCGGTTTCTAAAGAGTTACCAGCTATGTTACTGCTGTGTAACAAACCACCCCAAAACTTAGTGGCTTAAAAAAGCAATCATGTGATACTTCTTTTTTTAATTTATTTATTTTAGAGAATGAGAGAGAGAGAGTGTGTGTGTGCATGAGCAGAAGGGCAGATGGAGAGAGGGAGAGAATCTCCAGCAGATTCCATGCTGAGCACGGAGCCCCACGTGGGGCTCATCTCACGACCCTGAGATCATGACCTGAGCCAAAATCAAGAGTCAGACACTTAACTGACTGTGCCACCAGGCTCCCCAGTCATGTGTTACCTCTTACAGACCTGTGGTTTGGCTGGCCAGGCTCAGCTTGCATGTACATCTGCAAGCCGGCTGGAGGCTAGTTGGTCTACGATGGTCTCCGCCAAGAAGACTGGGCTCTGTTCCGTGTGGTCTCTCATTCTCCAGCGGGTTAGCCCCAACATGTTCTCACAGTAAAGGCAGAGGTCCAAGCCAAAGAGCAGAAGTTCCCAAAACATCTCGAAGCCTAGGTTTAGGTACTTCCACCACATTCATCAGCTAAAGCAAGTCAAAGACCAGTCTGGATTCAAGGGATAAGGAGATATCCTCTAACTCTTGACAGAAATAGCGTGAAGCCACACTGCAAAAGGCATGGATATGGGAAGGAGTGGAAAATCGGGGTCATTTTTGCAATCGATCTACTGAAAGCCGGTTCTGTTACCTGGCAGGCGTGCCCTGCAATCTCAACAAGGACATGTAGAAACAGCATAAATAGTCACACTAGTGGCCCATTTTGTGAACTGTGTTTCGTCATCGAGGTAGCATCTGGTGTACGCAAAGTTAAATCCTGACAGGCGTCTAGGAGTCCCTCACTGTCAGGTCTAGTACCCCTCCCTTTTTCTAGCCCATGTCTTCTCTTTCCCTCACTTCTCCCCAGGGATCCTCCCTCACAAGGCCATGGAGATTTCAATTTCCCAGAATCAGCCTGGGAGGGCAGAGCCAAGCCTTTAGGCTTCTCCCAAAAAACAGGCTCGTTATGGCCATTCGGCTTCCTCGTGAAAAGTATCTGCAGACGTGACACGTTTCCCCCTAGCTAATACTGACCACCTTTCATAAGATAACTTTATTGTTTTATTGCTCTAAATGACTTTGTCTACCAAAGGTGAGGAGAGAAAAGAACAATAGAAGGAAGGGGGAAAAAAAACCCAACATTCCACCAGACTTACCATAAAAAAAAATTGAGCTCTTTTTATCTGGGGCTGAAAAGAAAGCAGATGACAGATGGGGGAGCCTCTTTGGAAATGTTGAATCACTTCCACAAAGACAGACATTCCGGCAAATTCTCCCAATGTTAAGATTCCAGCCATGTTTATTGGTGGTCAGCTGCAGATGTGCCCCTCTTCTTTCTGGAAAAAAAGAAAAAGCAAGCGTAGCTTCCTCTTGAACCACCGTGTCAGGGAAACAATGGTGTCCTTTGGTTCTATTGGTTCTGTTCCTAGCCAAACGATGACGTCACCGAGGCATCTGATTTTCCCCCCTGCATAAAAGAAGATTAATGGCTAAGACCACAAGAAGGACTATTGTTTTGCCAGCTTTGTTCAAATTGGTGGTTAAAATACTTTCTTTCACAAAATGCAACATCACCCCAGAGGTAACAAAACCCCCTTCTTATGTGATGTGCCTCCCCTGCTCTGAGAAAGACCACACACAAGGGACTGAGCCATGCCCACAGTCAATGCCCCTGATTGTCCTGAGTCCAGATTCCCCACCATTAGCCCCAGCTGCCAGGAAATCAAACCCCCCTATATGGAAAAGCCAAGGTGAAACAAACCTATTTGGGCTGTGGTCAGAAAGAAATTCTATGTGTTCAATCCAAGGGGTCTCTAAGGATGCTGGAACCTGAAACGTAGAGTTTCAAGGCTCCACCAGTGACCTAAGCTCTATCAACTGGGCTTCATGCCCTTGTTTTAAAGACCGATGAGTGAAGAGGCCAACTGAGAAGCACCGGATAGAGCTCATTTCTGAGACAGTGACATGACATTACCTTGGTGGCTTGGTGGCTTTATCCCAGCTATGAGCAGAGCCCTCTCTCCATTCTGGAGGGTCCCTGGGTCTTGCAGCTGCTTTCAGGAATCTGCCAAGGCTGATGTGTGGGGTGCACATTGGGGCTCCGTGGGTGGCTGCTCCACATGGACATGAACAATAATTCCTTCAGGCTGTCGGACTCTCTGGTCCTTGGGCTGCTCCAAACATTAGTTTTGCAAAATGAATACAAGATGGGAGTGTTCCACTTGCAAGCAGATTTGGCAAGGATGTTCCCGTTTATGCAGACAACGGTGAGAAAGACTACTCGCGGCCTTCATAAATCCTTTTGTCCAAATCAATGAAAAAATTTCTATTCTGAAACTCGAGGTGTGAGGTTTGATGCCTGTGCTGTCCAAGGGTATTTCCCGGGTTGGTGGAAATATTCCCTATCTGCGCTATTCCGCATGGTGGCCACTAGTCACGGGGTGGCTGTGGAGCTCTTTGTCAGGTGGCCACTGCAACTGAGGAACTGACTTTTCACTTTTATTTCATTTTAATTAGTTTAGATGTGGACAGCCAGCCATGTATATCACCTAGACACCTTGTACACTCTGTGGTTCTGGAATAAAGCATGAGGGACATTTACCATATAACCAGCAAGTCTGCTCCTGGGTATTTGTGCAAGAGAAAGAGAACATATGAACATGCAGAGAAATGTATTCAAATGTTTGTAGCAGGGATCCCTGGGTGGCTCAGCCGTTTGGCGCCAGCCTTTGGTCCAAGGCACGATCCTGGAGACCCAGGATCGAGTCCCACGTCAGGCTCCTGGCATGGAGCCTGCTTCTCCCTCTGCCTGTGTCTCTGCCTCTGTCCTCTCTCTCTCTCTCTTTCTATCATGAATAAATAAATAAAAATTTAAAAAAAAAGAAGTGTTAAAAAATGTTTGTAGCAGCTTTATTCATAATCACCAGAAACTGGAAACAACTCCAATGTCTCTCAGCTGATGCAAGGAAAAACAAATCGTGATACGTCCATGCACTAGAATACTACCCAGAGATAAAGAGGAACATGCTTCTGATACACAGAATGTATGTAACGTTACACTAAATGGAAGAAGCCGGACTTTATAATTATATGATCTATTTATCTAGAAAAGACAAGCTGTAGTGAGGGAGAGCAGTCAGGGGTTGCCTGAGGATGGAGGACGGGAGATGAGAGCACAGAGAGACCCCCAACGAGGCACAGTGGTGCTTTCCAGGGATGGAAACATCCTGTGTCTTGAATGTGGCTGTGGCTACATGACCATACGCGGTCGTCACAAAACTCACTGAGTTGTTCACTTAAGATAGATGAGTTTTATTTTATGGAAGTTATATGCTGTTTTTTTTTTTAAACTCTCTACAGCTTTTCAAATGAAAATTATGAAACATATGTCCAATGGGCTCCTTGCTTCTCTATTGACCCCCTTAGGTGACTGCAGAAAGTGGCGTGGGGCAAGTTGTTGGCGGCTGCATGGAAGCAGCTGGCGAACTGAAGTCCTCCCAGCTCTCTCCAGTCATGATGCGAAGGGGTACAAATGATTTGCTGGGAATCCAGCTTCCATGAACATGACCTGGAGGAGGCACTTCCATTACTAAGAGGAGGCTCCCTTTGAGGGATGAGATTGAGGCGCCAGTCCCTGGGGGAGACACACTCGTAGCAGAGGTGTTGGATGTTAGCTGTGGAACCCGAGCACTGCGGGCCTCCCCATGCAAGGGCAGTCCCTTATGCCTAGACTGACTCTCTAACCCAAAGTGCTCTCCCCCCAGGAGGAGTATCCTTACGGAAGCCAGCCTCCAGCTGGAAGCTCCAGGGCACGGGTTGCAAAGGGTACATACGAAAGCATTTTGAGGGAAGAAGCACCCTATAAGAGTCCAAGAATCGAACACACACACACGCACCTCTGGCTCCCTTCTGAAAGCCCACTGAGACAACAGGGAGGGTCTTTACCTTGGTTGGTTCTTCTATTCCTTAATCATGAGTCGCAAAGGGCGAATGCAACAGAAGATAAGCAAACAGAGAGATTTGAATGCTGAGGAGCACAGGTGCCGGGTGTAACTGGCCACAAAAAGAGGAGAATCCTAAATCCTAAAGTGTGGGGAAACCAAGTGGCAGCTGGATTGGAGCCAAGATGCTCAGGGAGGGGGGCACCCAGGACTCTGGAAGAGGGCTGAGGGCAGGTCAAACACAGGATGAAGGCATGGAAGTCAATCACAGTATTGAGACCCCCAAGCCTCCTTCCCCTGCTCCCCTGACCCCAGACCGGTGACCCCTCCTCCCCCAAGCAGAAGACTGGAGGGTGAAACAGATGGGTGTTGGCGGGGGGATGGGAGGGGGAAGCAGCACTTCCCAGGTCAAGGTCAAGGGTCCTCAAGTCACCCAGGGGAGTCAGTGGACTTGCATCCTGCTTCTGCCATGTGGCTTCCAGAACCTCAGGCTTTCAGCCTCCAGGAAAGAGGTTGTTGGAGTGTGGAAATCTGAAACAATGCGGGAAAGCATCCCCCACATTGAGCATCCCACACGGACCACCCCACCACAAGCCCCATCCGCCTGCACAGGGTGTCGGGTTGGCTTGTTAGGATGCGCACGGAGACGGAAAGTTACAATAAATCAATAAAGCGATCAAAATCCCCGGAAGGACTGAAGAGCTATTCCTCCCATGAAATATAAATATGGTGCTTCACAAGTAGTTTTAGAAAATTGAGGTAAGAGAGTAACAACAAAGATCTTGGAATTTAAAGTGGGGGGGCAGATAGAAAGCTAATACTTGATAAAAATTTTGAAATGAAAGTTGAAAACTATTCCCAGAAAGCAAAGCAGAAAGAAAAGAGATGAAATCAAGAGGATAAAAGATGAGAACATTAGAGAACTGGCCCAAAGGGACCATTGTCCAGATAATGCAAATTCCAAAGGGGAGAGGAAGGGAGGCCAGAGGATCACCCGGTCCTGGAACTGAGAGACCCGACTTTCCACATGAAAGGACGGCCAGTGCCCGGCTGGGTGGATCCAGGTAGCCCCACTCCCACGCTCCCTGAGCCTGGCGTCCTGACATTCCAGAGCCCCGTGGACCGAAGGAACCCAGAGTGGCTTTCAGGGAGCAGATGACAGCTCTCTCACAGGGGGTCCAGAACCAGAATGTTTGAGGACTTGCCCAGAGCAACACCCTCGAATCCCCAAGGAGAAGTGGTTTCCAGCCCAGAATCCTCCACCCTTCCGTCAGAGGAGAGAAAAGAACATTTTGCAGATCTTAAAGATTTAGGAAAAATTATTTTCTGGTCACCTTTGGTCAGGGCGCGATGAAGACGTGCTCTGCTGAACCAAGGGAGGAAAACAGGCATGAGATGGTGTGAATCCAGGAAGGGGGTCCTCAGGAGAGGCAGCCCACGAGGATGCCCCAGGTCTTGGAGAAGGTGGGGGTCCCAGGAGGCCAGCCCTGCAGGGCCCAGAGCACAGCCTCTGAGGGAAGTTGAGGTTTTGCACAGTAGTACCAAGAAAGTGGTAGGAGAGGAGAGCTGTGCACCCCGGGGAGTCAGGGGTAAATGGGTGTTAGGTAGGTCACAAGCCAGGCAAACCTAAACCAAACCATGAGTAACTGCAAGAAAAACAGAACGATGTAGAAAAGGAAGCATTAGCATCATACGCTCTATAGGCTTAGCATTGAAGGAGTCGAGGCCCTCCAGTGAAACACCTAGTAGGACAGTATTATCCTTTATGTGCCAAGAAACAAACGTATTCATTTATTCACTTGAAGGAATAGGCTTGCGTGGTTGGGGGGCCGGTGAGTCCAACACCTGCAGAGCTAGAAGCTCAGGCAGGAGCTGGTATTGCTGCCTGGATGTAGAATGTCTTCTCCTTCGGGGTAACCTCAGTCTTGCTCTTAAAGCCTTTCACCTGATTAGATGAAGCCCACCCAGACCATTGAGAATTATCTCCTTTACTTAAAGGCAGAGTGATTGTGGGTGGTGTTTACC
The DNA here is from genome assembly GCF_011100685.1 of Canis lupus familiaris. Classification (NCBI taxonomy): domain Eukaryota; kingdom Metazoa; phylum Chordata; class Mammalia; order Carnivora; family Canidae; genus Canis; species Canis lupus. The sequence continues at coordinate 46,469,673 of NC_049246.1, read as the reverse complement.
CTCACCCCAACACCTACATTCATCTTTGATGGGCTAACTGGGTACTACGTTCTGGCCCAGTTGACACAAAGCTCACCATCGCAGCTGGGACCTGCATTACGAACTTCTATTAATGTAGACACTAGCTGTTGCTTTCATCGAAGTTACCACATGCCTAATGGGGGAGGTGAGGAGAGGACATGCCTGTGCATGCTGGAAGCAGTGACCTGGGATCTTGTTCCCCCCCTCACCCCCACCCTGTGCCTCTAGATCTTAGTGTTCATTAACCCACTCTGCCTCTTTGGGGCTGAGAGTGAGCTCCAGGTACGGTGACCTCTCGGTGTTTCTGGTGTATTAGAGGTCAGCAGACGCTGCCCCTCCAGCACCCCAGTGCTGCTCTCTACTCGGAGCCATGGCCCTGGAATTTCTGATCCCTAAGAGAAGCCTGACCCTCCGGCTAGATGCAAAAAGCCTGTTAGACACGCCTCTGTGAGTGTTCAACCCAAGGTCTCTCCAGGAGGGCCCACTTGGATGAGGGAGACAGGAGCCCCCTGAACTAGGATGGGCCATCCCACAGTGGGTTTCTCCTTTTACTTCTTGCTCTTTCTCTCCAAGCTGTGACCAGTGGGGGCCAGACATCCCCCATTCAGGTGTTGAAGGAGCCAAGGAGGCTTCTGTGATGATACCACTATGCTCGTGGGCCTGAGGCCAAGGAGCTCGGGACACAGTGATTTCCTCGGAGAAATTCAAGACTGAGTCATCCCTGCATTACAGTGAGAGCTATGGCAGGGTCCCCTGGGACTGACCATTGATCCTGGGCCATTGTTCCATAAAGGATCATGGAAAACCTTTATCTCTGGAAACCTATTAGAGTTGAGTTTGAAACATTACCACACATACCATACGACACCATCACGAGGCTACACTACATCTTTGATGGCATCCTGGTCATTTCAGGGTCCCCAGGACCCACTGCAGTGCCTGACACACAGCCGGTGGCCTAGAAATGTTTTTGCATGAATGCACGAACAACACAAAGCGGGTTATTTCTCATTATCTCCTTTCAAGGAAGGTGACATCTGAGAATAATATGACTTCGGCTGGCAGGACAGCAGTCATGTGCTCAGTCCCACCATGCATTAGACCCCAGGAACGGAGAGGTGAAGTACCTTTAAAATACAGCATGTGTGGGGCACCTGGGTGGCTCAGTCGGTTAAGTGTCTGCCTTGGGCTCAGGTCTTTTTTTTGGGGGGGGGCTCAGTTCTTGAGCAATGATCTTGGGGTCCTGGGGTCGAGCCCCGAGTCAGGCTCCCTGCTCAGTGGGGAGTCAGCTTCCCCCTCAGCCTCTCCCCCGACCCTGCTCATACTCTCTCTGTCTCTCAAATAAATAAGTAAAATCTTTAAAAGTGAATAAATGAAATAAAATAAAGCATGTGTGTATGCTCCTTGCCTGGCAGGCATTCACGGAGCTGGAGCAAAATTGGTCAGGGAAAGAAAGACCGGCAGTGCCATGCGCCGTGCGCACAAGAACCTAAGTCTCCCGGGTGGAGGCAGGTGAGCTTTTCTCTGTGAGGCTGGATGCGGGGGCTTCAGAGAGACCGCAGGTGGCGTCTGGGGGGCGGGGAAAGGTTGAAACAGCACCACACCGGGGATCAGAATAGCTGCCAGGCCGCAGGTGCTGAGCGGGGTCTGGAGCCCAGGGAAGCCTGTGCCCCCGTGACCTGCTGCAGCCTCGCCCTGTGGTCGCCAAGTCGGGGTGGGGATGGGGCGCACCTCGGAGCATCGGACTGCAATGGGGCCGCCGGGTGGACGGATGCCCGGGGAGGCTGCCCGGGGTCACCTGCAGTAAGGGGATGGCGGGCCCACCTGGGCAGAAGCGGGTGGGCCTGTGGTTGGCTTGAGGACAGGGAGCCAGGGTGCCAGCTGCAAGGGAGGGGCGTGGAGGCAGCCCCCGCAGGATTGGACTCTGTTCTTGCACCTTCAGGATAAGCCTCTAGGCAGGTGTGGGTTGGGGGGTGGCTCCAAGGTGGGGGCTCAGAGAGGAAGAGTCTGGAATCTGCGTGTAGCCCTGAGAATGCTGGCCTCCCACAGCCCCGCCTCCAGCCCTACCTGTGGGCTTTGGAAGAACAGAGAGCCCCCTCCAAGCAGCATGGAGGGCAGGTGCAGGCCGCGGGGAGGTTCGGTCCAGGTGAGGAGGCCAGGAGGCGCCCAATGGGGGATGTTTACCAGTCTCTGGATGGGGACTCCGGGGGAAACTGTTGAGGAAGAAGCTAGAGCAGCCCCGAGGGGGAGCCTTGAGGAGGTGAAACGGAGTTTGCCTGTAGGACAGAAGGGAGGAAGAGGGGACCCGAGAAGCTGGGACTATCTGCAGACAGGTTTCAAGATGCAGGTGTGGAGGCCTGAGGACACACAAGGGGAGCCTGGGTCTTGGCACCTGGATGTACAGAGACACCCCCTAGACCCCCGGCCTGGGCATAGGTGTGTCCTTGACCACACGACCAGGAAGCAGAATGGGCTCCTCTTTTAACCCAAACCATAACGGACCAGCGGTCAGACCACCCTGAGGCTGTGTCCCCAGTCGCCATCTGCAGGTGCCTGGTGAAGCCTGCTTATCTCTCGGAGTCTTATTTTTGGTTTCAATTTTATTCATTCTATTTTAAATTTGTCAAATACCTCAATGGTTTTTAAAGACCGATATACAGCCTAAATCGAAATAACGAACGAATTTGCCAACCACCTTTTAGTTCAGTGAACAAGTTCAGCCAAGGCCCAAATGATGAACTAGTCTAATAACGAATTATTTGTTTTATATCGAATTTCCTTTGGACTGACGCTAAATATAAACGGGAGCAGGTTGTTTTAATTTACGAGACAGAGAAATGAATAGACCTGAGCTAATTTTTTAAGTTATTTTTCAAAAAATGGCAAGCAGGCCCTGTAACAGGCAAAATAACAGCCCCCATGCCTCACCCCATGCTCACATCCTAATCCCTGAGACCTAACCTCTGATTGTTTTACTTTACAATTTGGACTTTGAGGATATGATTCAGCTAAGGATCTTGAGATGGGAAGATCTTTCTGGATTATCAGGGTGGCCCAGATGCAGCCACAAGGGATTTTAGAAGAGGGAGGCGGGAGGTGGTCAGATGTAGTAAGAGAAGGAGACAGAGGGTGGGACGTGGAGCCAGGGAAAGCCGGTAGCCTGTCTGGTCGGAAGAGACAAGGACAGATTCTGTCCTTGAGCCTCCAGAAGGAGCACAGCTCTCGATTTTAGCCCAGCGAGGCCTCTGTGCAAACTTCTGACCTCCAGAGCTGTAAGATAATACATTTGAGTTATTTTAAGCCACTGAATTTGTGATCATTTGTTACAGCAGCAATCGGAAACTGATACGAGCCCATACACCATTACTATTAAAAATGTTAAACCTGAAAAGTTAGAAGTCTCTGAACTGATCCTGATCTCAGCCTTAAGGTAGATCAAGATTCTTGTGCAGCCCAAGTAGCTGGTGTGTTATCTAGATCGCAAGGTTCTAGAACATTCCATATGAGACTGGTCACTGCCTTAGTGAAGGGATGGTGACTTTCATTGCAAGGCCTTCGGTCCAGCTCTCTCCTGGTGCTGCGAGGTTGGAGGGACCCAGGGCTCCAGGGGACCCACCCTTGACGGAGGCCCTCAGAGTCGGGTCGAGCCTGTGGTGGGGGCGCTTCCTGCCCACCGGCAGCCCCTCTTGCACTCCTGATGCTGGCTACCCCTCCCTTGAACCCAGCCCACACTTTGCATATTCACAGGCTCCAGGGTTTAGGATGCAGACAAATTTGGGGAGCTATAGCCCTGTTTACTGCAGGACTCTAGTGCCAGTTTTAAATAACTGTAGTTCATAAAAAAAAAAAAAAAAAAAAGGCAATCTGGTTTATTTCCCTGTCTCCCATTTTAGAACAATTGATTCTAGTTTATGTTTAGCTTTAGTCCCAAAGAAATTCAATATGCAACTAATGATTACTAGTTACTAGGCTAATTTTTCATTTGAGATTTGGGGGAATTGGAAAGACTTGGTGGAGGCATGAACACACTTCGGGCAGGACGCGAGGACCCCGGGGCCTGGGGTTTTGGGGAGGGAGGAGCAGAGCTCAGACCCCTGAGGCCTTTGTCTGCAGAGAGCTCACTGCAGCACACCTCAAGCCTTTGCTGCAGTAAGGATCGCCTCATGCCCACACTCCTGGGATCTCAGGAGCTCAGGGGCACGTGCTGGCCACCGTGGGGCCGGGGCCTTGGAAGTTTCTGTGTCTGAGAGGCTTGGGGAGAGTTTTTTAAGACCGGTATTTGGAAAAAGCAGGACTCCATGTGGGACAGGGAGACGGAAGGACTCCATAAAACTCTGCCTTTTGCACCTTTTTCTGAATCTATTCTTGCCTGCACCCCCGCCCCACTCTGCGCATGCCTCAGAATGCAAGGAGCACATACTCCTTGTAAGGGACAAGGAATTAAATGATTTCTCTAGAATAGGACACATCTCAGGAAGGGCCAGTGGGAAGGACCAGAGGAAGCCATCCTAGGCAAGCCCAGACCACCAGTGCTAGACAGCTCGACGCCACGACCGCTGGCCTCCGGGAATAACACCTGAGCCCTCATCTTTGTTCTAACCAGTTCCAGGGCACCCAAGGTTCCAGGTGCACCAGCCCCCCAGCCTCAGTAAAGGCCCCCCGACTCCAGGAGACTCAGGCTCCTTTCCCCTCCTGATCTCCCAGATGCTCCGTCTGCATCTCTCTCTCTCTCCCACCTCAATAAACTCTGCTTTCACTCCTTGCTGCTCACGCTGGCTTTCCATCCTGCCCAGGTACCCCGGGGGCTCCTGCAGCCCTCCCACCCCCGGGTCCTCACCCGGCCTGGCCTTCGAGCAGGAGCATCGTGCATCACTGCAGACATTCCTGCCTTATCAGATCCTGGAGGTGAGGTTCCTGCAGATTGTTGATTTGTTCCTTTGTCCTAAGCGGGGAGCCCCATTCCCCAGGCAGCGGGAGGCTCTGTCCGGAGCGGACAATAAGGGGAGGGGATGCCATTGTCTGAAGAACGTGGAAAACAATAATAAAACCAACTAAAAGCCAGTCGGGTTTTCACTGTCCCCGGGGGCTGCGCGGGCAGTTCAGCGATGACGCTGCTGCTCTGCGGCCCGGAACCTGCTTTGGGGGTGAAGTTGCCATCAGCTGCTCCTGTCGCTGTCTCCGCAAGAGAAAGGTTCAAATTGCACACTAATAACACTGTGCTGCACACGAACGTCCCGGCGGGAAGCCCAGGTCGTGCCCGCAGCCTCTCTCTGTCACCCGGAGCCGCGGAGAAACGGAGGGGTGACCGGGCCCCACCAGGCTCCGCTGATGCCCCTTCTTTTTTTTTTTTTTTTTTTGATGCCCCTTCTTTCAGGTTTCCTTCAGTTCCTCCCAGCAGCTGTCCGCCGATTTCGAACAAGAGACTTCTTGTCGTTGCTTGTTTTAAAAGTCAAGAGAGATCAAGACAGTAAAATGTCCAAAAATGATATCATTTCGGAGTTGCCTGAACTGTGCCAGACTTCTGGAGACACTTCGTCTTCACTAAAACCCGCTTATTGGTCATGGGGGGAATTATTCACGCGAACTATTGTATCAGACAGTCATAGACATCTACTGCTGAGAGAGCAGATCTTAAAAGTTCTTAAAAAGTTCTCAACACAAGAAAATCCTTTGTAACCAGGTCAGGTGACGGATGGTAACTTGCTGCACATTCATTTTGCAACATACGCACGGGCCAAATCATTACATTGTACAGGGGAAGCTCATACCCTGTTGTAAGGCAGTTGGGCCTCAATAAAACTGGAAAAAAGTAATAAGGTAAAAAATATATATATTCTACTAAACCATAATCCAAGGATCAAAGTTTAAGTTATTATGTAGATTTCAGAACCATTGGGGGAGAAAAGTGTGCTTATTTTCTCTCTCTCTCTTTTTTTTTGGTACTGTGATATTTATTTTATTTTTATTATTTATTTTTTGCTGGTATGATTCTATCTATGTAATTCGAAACTAGAAATTTTTCACCAGTTATGTTTCTTTTCTGGTCATTATTATTGTTTGTTTCATGTTGAGACAGGGAAACTGAAGGGATCCCATAAAATTTTTTTTTAAAAAAGCCTTTTTTGTTTTTTCCTTTGCTCCTTTTCCGGCTTCTATTCTTGCTGGCACCTGCACCCCCACCCCACTCTGCACATGCCTTGTAATGTAAACAGCCCACGTCCACAGACAGAGAACGATATCTTTGGAGGCTTCCAGCACAACAGCTATCATCCAAGGAGCAGCTGGACAGGGTCGTCATACACGTTCCCCAGGACTCTGCTCCAAAGGCCTTGATGCCAACACCCTTGGCTTCAGGGAACGAGTGACCTATGGAGGACACTTGGACCCTGTCCTTGTTCTGACAAGTTTCTAAATGCCTAAGGACACGTGCCCCAGAGCACAACCTCCAATAAAGCAAAGATGAGACTCATCCTTTTTTCCTTCCTAAGTCTTCCAGGTTCTGTGCCTGCATCTCTCTCTCTCTCTCTCTCTCTCTCTCTCTCTCTCTCTCTCTCTCAAACTTCAATAAACTCTGCTTTCACTTCCTGCTGGCTCACGTTTGATTTCCATCCTGCGTGAAGCCAGAGACCCCCTTGGTTAATCCTCCGGGACCCCCTCTCAGGGTCCTTCCCATGTGCCCGTGACCTTTGGGCTGAGACCCTTTATGCCCTGCATTGGATGGGTGCATGTTGGCTGTAGGGAGAGACCGCTCTGAAAACCCCAGCTCATCACGTGTCCTCTTGAGAAACAGAGCATCTGATGGAGCTCGCGGTGTGGTTGTCCTACTACCTAGGGACTCGGGCCTCCTGCTCCCACTAGTGCGTGAATGCGTGGCTATTATCTTTACAAGGGTGGGATTACCTGAGGGTGAAAAGGGACTGAAGTGACATTCCCTTGACATGGGGGGCTTTGGTGGGGCTGGACTGGCCCTAATGGGATAGATTGAAGGTCCTTCCTGTGGGACATTCCTGACTCTATCCTCCTTCCCTCGACGAACTACCACTCTCTGGACTGAGAGGGAAGGTCTACCCCATTGCTGCAGGGAGCGGGCAGGGATGGGGCCGCTCAGATGCCGCACTGATTCATGGCTTTGTACAACTCTGGGGTTATTTGTTAATATTTGAGCAGGGAAATATTCCGGAAAGTTCAGATCCATTTCAGAAGTGCCAGTGGGGGCCGTTATGGTCTGGACATAAATGCCAATGAGGCCTCATTTGTATTCCAGGCTGGGGAAGCTTGCTGCAAAGTGCGGGTCACACATCATGAAGCCAAACCCCAGAAGAGATAGGATCCCAAGGACATCAACCTCCCGAGGTCTGAGCTTCTTAGAGGGACTGATGAATCCAGCCGTCTGCAGGCCACTGCTAGAGAAATAGCTGTGTCCAGGTGTCACAGGATTTGCATGCCCCCCCCTCACATCGTCCCCAGTTCTTGGTCACCCCACGTGGAAGAGTGAAGAGGTGGACCAGACCACGAGTGGTGGGTGGCCAAACAAAGTCTATTGAGCAGAAGTATAAACCTCCCAGGGAGGGAGGGGGGGCCTCAGGGGATTGCCCCCTTGAGTATCTAAGTCTAGGGATTTTTATGAGCTCTTTTGCGGAATTTTCTTAAGCAACCAGGGTGTGCTAAGTCGCACCAATCAGGGCTTATGGTCACATACCTGTCTACCTATGAGGTTAATGTCAAGGTGCTGATGGTCTTTTTCTGCTGACATCGGGGGGCTTACGTCTTCACTGCCCCTTGCCTGTGATATTACAAATGCTTTGTAGTTAATTGTCTTATTTTAGGATGTTTTGCAGAAGTTGTCTCCACAAGGGCTGCAAAGCAGAGTGTGAGTGCGGCCCTGTCTCAGCTGCAGAACAGGATGTCGGGGCTGTTTCATCTTAGCTCTCCCGACTCCGTATTTTCTTGCTGGGAACCCCGGCCCTGACTCCCTAACTGTCCACCTAGCTCCTAACACAAGCACCGGTCTGTATTTCAGCTGTAAATATGCTTTATTTTCAAAAGAGATGCAAGCATTTTTGATCAATATAGGCTGCATCCAGAAGAGCGTCAGCAACAAGAGGGCTTCCTGGTGACAGGTTTTAAGACTCAGAGATGTAGGAGGTACAAGGCAGAGAAGAGAAAAATAAAAAATAAAAAAACCCAACCTGGGGGAAGAGCACGCTGGAAATCCAACAAGCAAGCATAGAACCGTGGTTGTAGAGTTCCGGGGCAACAGAAGAGGGGGAAGCTGCTGAAATGCATCCCAAAAGCTCAACCGGGGCTGGACCCCACATTTCCAGGACAGGGTTGGATGCACTTTGCATGCCAGCCCCTGGGGGTGCCATGTCGTGGTCCCAGCAGTGCCAGCAAATGGTTCCCCCCTCCCTCTATCATCCCTCTGGCTCCCCACAGCCCCCCTGGGCTCTCAGTCCCTATTCTCCCCCCAGTGACCCCTCCCCAAACAAAAATTATGCCGCTTCATGGTATCCCCCGCCCTGCTTCCCCACCTCGGGCTCCCTCCTGGATGTCTCCCATCCCACGGACTCACAGAGCAGAGGGGCAGGCTGGTGGGGGCGAGGGGAAGGAGGTGCTCTCAGCAGGTGAGTCGTGGGGGGTCTTTCAGCGGCTCTGGCAAAGGAGAAAAGGAAGAGAAAAGGTGGAGAAAAGGAAGCCCCCCCACCGATTTGGCAAGCATGTTTTGAATTGAACCCACAGCAAAAATGACGATTAATGAACATAATTGGAAAATCAGTGTCCAGTAATCACCCCAAGGAATAATGAGGGAAACAAATACTTAGCGTAATTTAAAGTTCTGGTGATTACGAAAATAACTAGATAGTCTCTCGGAAGATTCTGGTTTTGCTCACTAAACATCAAAGATCGCGGACATATTTTCATTTATGTTGTTTTATTTCTTTAAAATAAATAATTTATTTTAAATAAATTTAATAAATTAAATAATAATTTAATTATTTAATAAATAAATAATAATAATAAAATAGAAGGACTCCTTAACCGTGTTAAGACCCTGGAGGAACTAAACCAAATAGAAAATAATATATATCTTTAAAGAAAAAAAAAATGCTTAGGCCCCCCGAGGCCTGAACGTCCCCAGGGGCATCTTGACCTTTGACCGTGTGGCACCACCAGTTATCCCACACTCTGGAATCTTCCAGGGACTGAAGCTCCCCAGATACTGCCTCAGAGGGAAATTATGTTCTGGGGAAAGAGAAGAGCCAGAAAGGAAGAGCAGAAGTCATGTGGCTCCCCAGGGGAAATAAAGGAGGCCGTAAAAGTCACTCTGTGCTTTGTTTTGGATTCCTGGGGGGCAGGAAGCTGCTTTGAGCAATTCACGACTTTAATATAGAAAGCAGTTACTAAGTTTGCTTTTCAAGCCTAGGGAAATCGCTTTATCACCACTAACCAATCAGCGCCCCAACCACGCTGACTTCTACTCGAAGAAAATCCACGGGCTGTGAATCCAGCGTCCCACTAGCGCCCTCGTGAAATCCCAGGCGTGTTCCAAACTGTCGGCAAACTCCAACTGGCTTCGGAACTTTAAAAACGCCAGTCCTGATGCTGCATTTAAAAATGCACCTGCCCCCAAATAGTCCTTAGGAAAAAAAAAAAAACATAAATGAAAAGCTTACCAGACCCACATCCCTGCAGACCCCGTGGTGCGACAGTTCACACCCGTGAATCGTCCTGAGAAGGGGTGTTTTGCAGTAAAAAGAGCACCAGCATCATCCTCGTCCTATCGATCTTTAGCCAGGTGACCGTGACAGATTTCTGTTTTCCGGAGACGCCCGTCCTGCACGTTCTTCTGTGATGTGAACGCGGCATGTTCCATCAGGAGGAGGCCCTAAGCCCCCTTTTCCTGAATATGGGCTGGTCTTAGTGACTGGTTGGCCAATGGAAGGTGGTGGGAATGACATTCTGGAATTTTTAAGGCTCTTCTGGAAGACATGCTCTTTCTGCCCAGGGCTCTTGTAGAGCTCACTTCTAGTAGAATCTCTAAGAATCCGGCATCCGTGCTGCCAGAGGGCTCGTGTGAGCTCCCGGCCAGGGCCCAGCCAGGCTCCCAGCGCACAGCCAGCATCAGCTGTGGCCACAGGAGTGCACCATCTCGCCAGCCAAGCCTAGAGGGTCCCCAGATGGTGGCAACCACGGGAGGGACCCCAAAATAGGGTCACCCAGCTGAGCTCCCTCCTGTGATCTAGGGCACTAGGTCCTGAGCTGGGGTGCTTTGCTACAGGCAGACAGACAATGGAAACAGTGAGCATGGTCTAGCCCCTCAACTTTCCAGATCCTGTTTTTGCATTGTTTAGAAGAAAATGATCTTCTGGAGTAGCTGATACTTAAGGCTTTTGTAAAGATCAAATAAAAGTGTTTTAAGATCTGTAAAGTACTGGGATGCCTGGGTGCCTTCTGCTCAGGGCATGATCCCGGAGTCCCAGGATCGAGTCCTGCATCGGGCTCCCTGCATGGAGCCTGCTTCTCCCTCTGCCTGTGTCTCTGCCTCTCTCTGTGTTTCTCTCATGAATAAATAAATAAAATCTTACAAAAAAAAATCTGTAAAGTACTATAAGTTATTACTGCTTTTGTTGATCACTTTTCCTTTCCCTACTTTTTAAAATTTTATTAGTACTTCTTCTCTTTTCTATTTTTTTTTTTTTTTTTTTTTTTTTTTAATTTATTTATGATAGGCACACAGTGAGAGAGAGAGAGGCAGAGACACAGGCAGAGGGAGAAGCAGGCTCCATGCACCGGGAGCCCGACGTGGGATTCGATCCCGGGTCTCCAGGATCGCGCCCTGGGTCAAAGGCAGGCGCCAAACCGCTGCGCCACCCAGGGATCCCTTCTCTTTTCTATTTAAAAAATTTCCCCTCTGGTTACAGGACTAACACAAACTTGCCATAAAAATGTGTCAAGTAGACGGGAGCTGCAGGAAGATACAATCCTTTCACAGAGCTAGAACTACTGTTAGCATTTTAGAATATTGGCCATCAATCTTTTTTATAGATATCCTAATATTCACATGAATAATATGCAGTAGATGCCCTTTTATCTAACACAGTTAAAATGATTAATCAGTGGTTAATCAAAAACTAAAATCAGAAGTCATAAAAATACATATATAATTTAAACATTTTATTTTAATTTAAAACCTATCATAAATAAAAATAGACCATGTTTTCACATGATGCCTCAGCTCTGAGTAGTGTTTTGAGTCATCTTTCCCACATAAACTGTAAGCGTTTTTTAGGATGGGTCATTTTATTTTCTGTGAAGTCAAGTACGTCCTTAAGGAAACATACACAAAATCTAAATATAGAATCGTCCTAGATGTTCCTTTTTTCCCCATTCTTTACAACGATCTCACTAATACCTTACCACTGGATTCCATGTGCTTTTTTAAGCAAATTGCTCCTATTTGTCATTCTAAAGGATTCTTCGATTTCCTAGGAACACAGTTTTGGTGGTCATATTTCATTTGTTTACTTTGGGCATCATATTTCATCTTTTGTTGTAATTAAGCATATATAAATTTCTTAATTACAAGAACAAGTACAAAAAGCAGGAACAGATTTGGCAACAAATAACACTCGCTGGTCAAATTTAATTAGAAGAGCTGAACAGCACAATTATTGAGCTTGAAATCTACTCCAACACTGAAGAAAACATGTTGCTTTCAGGCCCATAAAATATCCATGAAAACATGTTTTAGACAAAAGACTTCTTTTTTAGACAAAAGAAGTCATCATACATTCTATAAGAAAATGTATTTTGAAATAATTAATAAAACCTAAAAAGATCCCATGTGACTGGAAACTAAACAAATTTTTCTAAAGAAAGATCGGATTTCAAAGTAAGGATCCTTAAAATAATGAACTATTTATTTAGACCCCAATAATAATGAAAACCCCATGGGTTAACATGTTTTGGAAAACAGAAATCAGTACTTACAGAAAAATCAATAAATGCATATTACAAAATAGGAAAAAAATTGCAAATAAACAAGCATTTGTACCTGGAAATTTAAAAAAGAACATCAGAGCAGGGCAGCCCGGGTGGCTCAGAGGTTTAGTGCCGCCTTCGGCTCAGGTCATGATCCCGGGGTCCTGGGATCGAGTCCTGCATCAGACTCTTCGCAGGGAGCCTGCTTCTCCCTCCACCTCTCTTTCTGTGTCTCATGAGTAAATAAATAAAAATCTTTAAAATAAATAAAAAATTTAAAAATTAAATCTACAGTTTTCCATTTATGTGTTCTATGTAGTTTATTTGCACTTTTAAAATCTTTTATCTTAATTACTCTTGCTAAAGGTTTCTTTCATTTTTCTTTTCATAAAATTAACTATTTGTTGTTGATTATCTGTAGTTTTATTCTCTTATTTCTGGCTTTGTCTTTGTTGTAGACACCTAGCATTATCTCTATTATTCTACTCCCTTTTGATTTGTGTTTGATCTGATGTCCAGGATGGCTCAAAGAAATACCAGTGTCCTGACCTATAAGACAACTATAAAAAATAAGTAAAATTGAATTGGAAGGGTTGATATAAAACTGCATTGTTTGCAGATGATAGTGATTCTGGAAAGACGTTGGGGTTTGGCAGAGGACCAAGGAAGAATTCTTGAGACGTCTTTGGGGCAAAATGATGGTTTTATGAAAGCCCGGGAACAGGACCCATGGACAGAAAGAGCTGCTGCCCGGGATTGTGAGGAGCAACTGATTATAGACTGTCAAGTTGGGCAGAGGTTAGGGAGGGCGTCAGTCTCTAAAGAATTTGGAAGCAAGGTTTCTAGGACCACGAGGGGTTGGCTGCTGTTAAGATCAGTTCATTTAGTCTTGTCTAGTAGAATCCTGGTCATAAAACCCTTCATAGGGGTATCAGGGAGCCCATAGGTTTGGAGGTTGATTACTAACATATATCTTGGGGGCAGAGATAAAGGAAGTTTCCAAAGGAATTTTTATATGTTAAAGTAGACTTATAAGATCTTTGGGGTGGGGCTAAGATTGCCTCTTGCCCTTCGCAAAGTATGAACATTGAGGCAGCTGAATCCCTAGGGGAAGGTCACTCTGCCTGTTTCAAGGACTTGTCAATGGGCTGTAAGTAGTAAGGAAATGTAATTTTTCTTTTGGCTTTGTTTCCCACATCAATATTATCTGTTGACCAAGATACTCTCCTTGACCAAACTCTTAGGCTCCTCTGAGTCCTCTCTGGGATCTTGGCCTAAAGAATTACAAACTCTCATCATAAATGGTCTCATGTCTGCCTCCCAGTCTCTGGAGAGGGTATCAGCCTAATTTAATAAGTGCCAGTTAGTAGACACAGATGGCCTAATCTCATTGAACAACCCCCTACCCACCTTTTGGATTGCCTACTTCCCATCCTCCTACCTTTGAAATACCCAGTCACCTCTGCACACATTGGAGGTGAGCTCAGTTCTATACTAAAGACTCCCCTCTCTAGAAGTGATCTAAATAATATCTATCTTGCTATTTTATAAAAAAGATTTTATTTATTTATTCATGAGAAACACATAGAGAGAGGCAGAGACATAGGCAGAGGGAGAAGCAAGCTCCCCACAAGGGAGTCCCGATGTGGGACTCGATCCCAGGACCTCAGGATCATGTCCTGAGCCAAAGGCAGATGCTCAACCACTGAACCACCCAGGTGCCCCCTATCTTGCTATTTTTAATGAGAGTCTGAGGAATAATTTCTCTTTGACTCTCTCTCTCTCTCTTACTCTATCTCTGAAACAAACATAACTGTTCAGAAATAATGACTTTAAGAAGGTTTCTAGACTCCAAAACAAATTGTAAAAACTCAATCACATTTTTATACTCAAATAAAAGATAATTCATGATAGTAAGACAACTATACCAAAGAATTTCCTTCTACATGAGAACTCTATGAAAGAAAAGGTGCTTTAAAGAATATATAAGAAAATTGAAACTCAAAAGGTGAAACTGTTCTTGGAAGAGATTACATCACTTTATAAAGACATCAATTCTTCCCCAATTTTTCTATAAATTCCAAGCAATTATATTCAAAATTTTAGATAGATTTTTTTCAAGTTTTAACCATATTCCTCATTTAATAATATATTTCCTGATATAGGAAGAATAAAGATTCACAGGCGCTAAGGGAACCTTGTCAGACTTGTCCTACCAAATTACCACAAAGACACAGTAACGTGGCAGTGTGGTATAGCATTGGAACAGAGATGTCTCTTGCCCTATAAATTGAGAACCTGATGTATATTATAAAGATGGTTTCAGTGGGGAAAGACAGATGATTTAGCTGACAGTCTTGGGAGAATTGGCCCATTATGTAGAGTAAAACAACAGTGGATCTTACATAACAGCCTACATAAAGGCACGACCTCAGTGGGTTGAAGACCTAAATGTAAAAGGAGAAATTATAAAGTCAGTTCCATGGAGTGGTGATACCTGAGTCCAGACAAGATGGAAGAATAGGGACCAGATTGACCCTCCCACCTTAGAGAACCACAAAACCAGGACAGAATATGTGAAACAACGGTTCGGACATAGAACAACAAGATACGGGGAACAGCAATCCCTGGGAAAGGGGAAACAGATGGGGTAACCCCATGGATGCCAGCCTATTGCCTGGACATGGTAAGATTTAGGATGAGTCCCCAATCTTCTGAAAGTAAGCAGATGGGGCGACGCTTCTGAGCTACACCACTCATAGGTATTTACCCAAGAAGGATAGAAATGCATCCACACACAAACTTAGAAGATTCATAAACAGAGTCAAGCATTATTATTTATAATAATATGAATTTAAAGTTATAAAATATTATAGATTATTTTCTACAGTAATCCAACAACTTGAAACAATACAAAAATGTCCAAAGCGAAGTGATTAGGATAAATAGATCGTGGAATGGATGATGGAATACCACTCTGTAATTCAAAGAGAAAGAAGAAACTGACCTATGACAATATGAGTGAATCTCAACATAATTATGCTGAATGAAAGAAGCCAGACCTAAAAAAAGTGCATACTTATGCTTCCATTCATAGAAAATTCTAGAAAATTCAAAATAATCTGTGATGACACAAAACAAATCCATGATTTCTAAGGATAGGAATGGGAGACAAAGGGTGGATTACAAAGGGTTGTAAGAAAATTTAGGGGAGTGGTAGATAGGTTCATTATCTTCATTGTGATTATTTAATAGGTGTATATATATTGCTAAATTTATCAAATTGTACATTTTAAATATGTACAGTTTATTATACATCAATTATACTTCCATAGATATATTTAAAAAGACAAAGAGACAAGAGGGAGTCTGGACATAGGCAAGGAAAACCAAAATAGTGCAAATATCAGAGAAAAAATCATGATTTGATTCTACCAAAATTAAAGATTTATGTTCACTAGCATACCACGTAGATAATGTCAACAGGCAGACGAGATATTGGCTATAGATATTTGCAACATGTATAATTGCTACAGGAACAGCATAAAATTACAATCTTGTTTATTCTGTGAGTAAACAAGAAGACAAAAGCCCAATAGAAAAATGAGTGTAGATGTAAAACAACTGACTCATACAAGGGGAAATCCTTCCCCTTCTCTTTAACTCCTTCTCTAAATCAAAAACTAACCCAAATTGAACTTAAATAGGATAAAAATCCAGTTTCTCAATCACACTAGTCATATTTCAAGTGCTTACTACTCACCTGTGGCCAGTGGCTACCATATTGGACAGCTAGATGCTGAATATTTCTATCACCGCAGAAGTTCTCAAGGTAGTGCTCCTCTGGAAGCCTTATCTTTCACCTTTTTTATATAGGTCTATAATCCACTGATAAGTTGTTTGATTTTTTTGTGTACAGTGTAAGGGAGGGGTCACTATGCATTATTCCAGTTGTATAGACACACAATTGACTGAGCACCAATTAGACAAAGGAGTGTCATTTATCCACTGCTGTATCATGACAACTTTATTATAAGTCAAGTGTCCAGATATGTGTGGGTCCCTTACTAGGCTCTCTGTATTTTGTTAGTTTGGTCTATTTTTGTTTGTTGCAGTTTGGTCTGTTGTCAAATTTTGTACCTATACTACATAATCTTAATTCCTGTGATTTTGTAAGTATTAATAACCAGTAATTTTTCAACTTTATTACTCCCCTTTGAGATCATCTGAATTATTTTGGCCATTTGCATTTCCATAAAACATATAGGGACCTTGTCCATGTACACAAAATGACCTGCTGACATGTTGCCTGGGATTGCATTGAATCTATAAACTTCAGTAGAACTGACCACTTAACACGTAGGATCTTCTAATCCACGAGCACATTTATTGTTTTATGTGGAGATACCTTGCAAATCTTTTGGTAGATGGAGTGCTGTGTTAAGACACAAAATTCAACTGAGTAAATTTAAAGATCTAATGGGCTTTATCCAGCGATTTATGAATCGGGCAGCATCCTGTCTAACAAGTAGGAAGGAAGTGATGAGTAAAATAGAAGGATTTTATGGGCAGAAAAAAAGTGGGACAATTAACAAAAAAAAAGGAAAGAATTGCTTCAGACCAGGTCACCTTCTCTTATCGGGGTAGGTAGGGAGTCTTATTAGGTGGATCACTTTGGGGTGTGGAGAGGGTCCATGTGACTTATTAGAACTGGTCAGAAAATTCCTGACTGGCCAGTTAAGACTACATCTCTGGGGTGGGGATTGAAACTGCAGTTAGCTATTAAGCCCTGGTTTGGCATCTTGGCCCAAGTGACTCCATTTTGGGCCTGTGGTTTCCTTTTAACAGTGTCTTTTTTATTTTGATGCTATTATAAATTATATAATTTTACATATTTCACAATTAATAAATTTGTTCATTTTTTCAAAAAATCAGTTTTTGACATTTGAGCCTTTTTATTTATTAATCACAATTTTATTTCCTTCTGGTTTTATGTATATTATTTCTCGCCTTCAAGTTATTTTCTAACTTATTGAGATAGAAATGTACACTGTTGATTTTTTTTACCTTTCTTCTTTCCTAATATATGTATTTCAGGTTATAAAGTTCACTTGAAACATGGCTTTATTTGCGATCCACAAGTTGTTTTTGTTTTTGGATTCAACCATTTTAATGAAGGGCTTCGGGGGAAGAGTCAAAGGGCTGGAAAGACAATGAGATCAGACATTCTCGCTGAGCAGGGGTCTCCAGGGTTCACAGTCACAGAAAAACAATCACAGGTTTTACACCTAGTTTAAACCATTTCCTACTTCTTCTTTGGCCCATGGGTTATATAGAAAAATAAAGCTTGGGGCGCCCGAGTGGCTCAGTTGGAGCAGCTGACTCTTGATTTCAACTCAGGTCATGATCTCAGTGTTGTGGGATCTACAGCTGGGAGTCTGCTTGAGACTCTCTCTCCCTTCCCCTCTGCCCCTCCCTCCACCTCCTTCCCACCACCCCCCACAAACAGTCTCTCTCAAAAAAAAAAAAAAAGAAAAGAAAAGAAAAGAAAAGAAAGGAAAAGAATGTTCAATTTTCTTAAATTGGGATTTAAGAAAGTAATCATTTGCAGCTTTTGGCTGAAATCCACTGTAGCCAGAGCATACACCTGTCTGATCTAATTCCTGAAAATGGGTTGAGATATGTTTTGTGGTGCATTCAGATAAATATTCTCTTGCACTTGAGAAAATGAATATTCGGCAGTGTGGCTGGAGTGATATACATATTAACAAACACCCGATGTATTAATTTTAATGCATAAATAGGTGTCATTTGTTAATTGCAATGTTCACTTCCTCTATATCTATAAAATGAATTTTTAGTCTGCCTTTCCTAATACATTTTTATTAAAGAGGCAGGGAAAACCTCTATTAACATGAATTTGTTTATTTCTCTTTTTAATGTGGTCTAATTTTGCTTCTTCTATATTGAGGCTGTATTATTAGTAAGATGCCTATACATTTAAAATCCTTGTATCTTCCTGGAGAAGGGACCCTTTCGTCAGGATGAAATGTTCCTCTTTTTTTCTAATAATCCCTCTTGCCTTAAATGTTCTATGCTTCCTAATAATATAAAAAATTGACTTTTTTGGTTAATGTTTGCCATGTATACATAAGCTTCTAAAGATAAAACATAATTAATACATGAAAATTGGGGAGATCAAAAAATCTTTTGTCAGGATGAGATATTCCTGTTTTTCTCTAATAATCCTTCTTTCCTAAATGTTCTATGCTTCCTAATGATGTAAAAAATTAACTTTTTTTGGTTAATGTTTGCTATATATATATATATTATGCATAAGCTTTTAGAGATAAAAACATAATTAATACATGAGATTTGGGGAGATCAAAAAAATCTTTCAAAAGATATACATTTCATTTGTATAACACTTTGAAAGAATTACAAGAGCATACACGGATATGTAAAGCACAGCAGAGGAAATCTCATCAACCATAATATAATAATGTTGCATAGGGAAAGATGGTAACCAGACTTACCCGGGTGAGCATTTTGTAATGTATACAAATGTTGAATCACTGTTCAGCGGAATCACCCGAAGCTAATAGAATATTAGTATGGTCAACTCGACTTCAATAGGAAGATAAATTAATTTTAAGAGATGAATTGCAAGACCACATACAACAACGCAAGTAGGGAGGAAAATAAAGCACAAGAGCGTATTTCACAATGGGACCAAAAGAGATGAAATGATTAGTTTGGGGGTGAGAAGTCTGGAAATAAACAGGCTAGATTTTCCTCCCTGGTCCTTTTATACTATTCCCACGGATTCAGGAAAAGGAAGATTCCAGTTGTTATAGCTGGTTTATTTCCACCAGGGGGAAGTGTAGCATTGCAGATAAAGTAAAATAATTTACCAAGTAGGGTCATGAAAGAGCTATGACTCGGAATACCGTGTTTGTGGGTTTTGCTAAGAGAATGTAGGGAAATAGTAATTGTGAGACTGAGTAGATGGGCCTTTCGTGCTTAATTCTCGTGCCACGTGATAAAGATTAAGGAAACTCCTGCAGAGAGATTTGATAAAATGTGTCCTGCTTCTTCAGAAAATGACTATGATTTTGAAAAAGAAAAAAAAAGATAGATAGATGATAGATAAATAGATGATAGATGATAGATGATAGACAGATGATAGATGATAGATAGCTATCAACCTCACCATTGTAGTATTCTTCTACGTATCCTTTTCAACTAACATTGATGACAACTTTTACCAGGGCTAACTGACCAGCTACAAGAGTTGAATGATAATAATCATGTATTTTACAGGTTAATTTCAACAATTTGGAATTTACCAAGCACGGGTCTGTAAGGCAGTGCACAGAAGGCAGCAACAGTTAAAGACTGAGCTAGTTAGTGCTACAGGGGATCCGAAGGATGAGTGGGGAAGAGCCTCCAAATGTGGGAGACAGATTCACGGAGGCTCTGGAGCTTGGGCCCATCACCCGGGAAATCAGACCCGGGAGCAGCTGCGGGGCAGTGAGTCAGCAGGGAGGGCGTGAGCCTCAGGCAGGACCACGGTTTCACTGTGGGGAGCAGGGCTGGAGGGGTGGGCGCAACTATGGATGACCTTGAAGGCCAGGCCAAGGAGGAAGGCTGTGGCCAGCTGTGGCTGGGAAGAAGTAGGGTTAGAGTAGGGGGTAGGCCAGGACTGTGCATAATGTTTCTGAGTCTCACCCAGAGAGCCAGGCTCAGTCAACACTTTCTCACGCTCACATCTGATCAAGTCAAACAGACCTCATGTAAATAATCTCAAAAAAAGGACAGGTCACGGATGCATGGATGTTCGAACATTCAGCTGACTTTCTGTGCCTTGTGAAACCCGAGTATAGCTGCGTGCCCACGTGGCCCAGTCCCGCCACCCAGGGTCTCCTCCAAGGTAACATGAAGTAACTGACGCCAACCACAGTGTGTCTGGGAAAGAGCACGTGAGGTCGTACATCTCACATTCTCTAGCACTTCCTTCCTTCTTTTCTGTTTGCTCCTCCTCTATAAACCCCCAAACTTCTCAAACACCTACCCCACTTGCCTTTCTCTTCTTCCCTCCTGCAATCTTCAGCTCCTTAAGTCAGTTTGCTCTTGATACTTTCCTGTAGCTTCTTTCTGTGACCGCACCAGCTTCTCCACAACCCATGGGACCTTGGATGAGACTCAAGGCAAGCATGTCATCTGCAGTTGGCACTATTCACATTTTGCATTGCCCTTCCTGGATTATATATTTTAAATGCAAGGCATCACCTATCTCAACACTACTTTTATTTTCCCAACATCCTCCCTGAGAGTTTGCAGAGGCCTCTCCTAAAATAGTAGCAAGGCGCACAGTAATGTTTTAGCTTCCTTCATAGCCCGTTATCCCTGTGACCTGTTTTAAGGGCATGAATTTTCTCCTGTACCTTTTAGTGCTGGTGTCACCACTCAACAGCTCAGATGGCATTCCAACAGGAAATAACAACATTAAAATCACAACACACCGATGGTTTGCAGAGGCCCAAATGCAAATGAACAGTAATCTGGTCTACACAATTTTTTAAAAGGATGGGTAGGATTATTGTTGACAGTTAACGTGTCCCTACCGTATGACAACAGTCTGTGAGAAGTCCCCGTGAGAATTCACTCTGCTTGCCAGCTTTGGAATTACAGAGTGCGATTCTCAGTGATTTTATTTTTTAAATTTTTATTTTAGTTTTTTTTTTTTTTTTTACATTTTTACATTTGGGGAGGATCACTGTCACTCAGAGTGGGATTTTATCCATCCTTTCTATATCCATTGTTTTCACTTCGCATAATTCGAACACCAAAAGAACAATGCATAGACGGCTTTGCCTTCACAGGATAAAGGAGGTGGTGGATGCAGGCGATGTGCCGGGCAAGGCCTGAAGAAATCTGGGATCTGATCCCAATAATGATCCACAGCACGTGGGGCTGGGTGGAGGTGTGTGGGCTCTGCCCAGATCATGAGGGACCAAGAGAAGGGCCAGTGGGGTCACTCATGTGCAGTGTCACCAGCCACAAGTCTTGAGGGTGAACTCTCTGCCGTGCTCTGACATCACTGCCAAACTGGACCCCCCACCTTGCCTGAGGCATCGTCACCTCCAAGAGGAGGTCCCTTTTGGGGTGGAGTAGAGGGTGGCTAGGGATCGAGTTTGGAAAAAGCTTGGGCATGGGAGGCATCTTCCAGTGAAGAAAGAATACACATTGATGTGAAGGAAGGGAGAGAGAGAGCGAGAGAGAGAGATTGAAATTAGCAGATATTTATTTTAAGGGATTGGCTCACACAATGGTGGGGGTCGGCAGGTCTATAATTCTCAGGATCACCTAGCAGGCTGGAAGTTCTGGCAGGAGTAGACATTGCAGCTCAGCTCAAAGGCTGTCTGGAGGCAAAGTTCCTTCACCGTAAGGCCTTCAGCTGATTGGATGAGGCCCACCCACACCCACATTTTGGAGAGGAATCTGCTTTACTCAAAAGGCTGCTGATTTAAGTATGAATTGCATCTTAAAAAAAGCACCTTCAGAACAGCATTTAGATTAGTGTTTGACCAAACATCTGGGTACCAGTACTGAGCCAGGTTCACACATGGAATCAACCATCACACCAAGCAAATCACTTTTTAAGTAGTTTTTAATTTAGTGACATTTAGACACATGTTTCCTGTCCAAATGTTCACAGCTTTCAATCTGGGAGGACATGAGTAAGGCGTTTTGGAAAGTGCCAGGAGGGTGGGGGCATTTTAAGGTGAGCCTGCTCCCAGCGATGGCCTGCTGGTAGGTCTCCCAGATTTCTAGTTCAAAAGGATATCAAGGATCCATTTGCATTTTTATCCTCCATACCATAAAGCTCTGTCACCCCCAGAGAATAAAAGGCCAAGTCTTGGTTTTATTAAGATCACAAATCTATGCTGGTGGCCTGGGCTGAAATGCTTCGCCGTGAGACACTTTTCGGTTATGAAGCTGGAAATGGGACCCGTGAGAGGAAGGCTGCCCTGTTATTAACAGAGAGACTTTCAGAGCATCCGAGCCCTGTTTGTGGGGCTTTGGGTCCCAGAAGCACGCGGTTGGCCAGCCCAGGGGTTTCCCTGCCCATCGTCTCACTCCTGCTAGAGTCTTCCCTAGAAATCGGAAGGCTGCGTTTCACTGGATGATGCTTACTTCTCCACTGACAGGTGCACTGACCACGACATAGGAAGGAAAGCTGGATAGAAAAATATAAAACTATTAACAAAGTACCTCTCAAAATGGCCAAAATCTGGGACACTGACACCATCAAATGCTGCCGAGGGTGTGGAGCAAGGGGAACTCTCCTACACCGTTGGTGGGAAAGCAAAATGGCACGGCCACGTTGGAAGACACTTTGAAAGTTTCTTACAAAGCTACACATACTTTTACCGTATGATCCGGCAACGGCGCTCCTCGTGTCCATGCAAAGGAGTTGAAAATCTATGTCTACACAGACGCATGCACACTGAAGTTTTAGTAGGACAAACATTATATGTTCTCATTCATTTGGGGAATATAAATAATAGTGAAAGGGAAAATAAGGGAAGGGAGAAGAAATGTGTGGGAAATATCAGAAAGGGAGACAGAACGTAAAGACTGCTAACTCTGGGAAACGAACTAGGGGTGGTAGAAGGGGAGGAGGGCGGGGGGTGGGAGTGAATGGGTGACGGGCACTGGGTGTTATTCTGTATGTTAGTAAATTGAACACCAATAAAAAAATAAAAATAAAAAAAATAAAAAAAATAAAAAAAAAAAAACAACTGCAAAAACTTGAAAGCCACCAAGATAGCCTTCAGGAGGTCAATGGGTGTTACTCAACCCTCCAAAGAAATGGAGCACCGAGGCATGAAAAGATGCGGAGGAAACTTCGATGCGTGTTGCTGAGTGAAAGAAGACAGTCTGAAAAGGCTACACGCTACATGATTGCAACTGTGTGACGTTCTGGAAAACTTCCCGACTTCACCATTTTTTCGTGTGCAATTCACAGGCGTGAAGCACGTTCATGTGGTTATGTAACCGTCACCATCATCCGTCTCCAGAATTTTCCATCTTGCAAAGCTGGAACTCCGTATCATTGGCCCCAGCCCCCGCAACCGTCATCTGTATCTATGAATTTGACTACGCCAGGCACCTCATGGGAGTGGCATCAGAGAGTATTTTTCTTTTGTGTCTGGCTTATTTCACTTAGTGTGATGTCTGCAAAGTTCTGTGCGTAGCGGGTGTTAGAATTCCCTTTTTTTTTTTTAAGATTTTATTTATCCATTTGAGAGACAGAGAGAGAAAGAAGGAGAGAGAGCCCGAGCAGTGGGGAGAGGTAGAGGCAGGGGGAGAAGCAGACTCTTCACTTGAACAGGAAGCCTGACGTGGGGCTCCATCCCAGGACCTGGCGATCATGATCTGAGCTGAAGTCAGATGCTAAATCATCTGAGCCACCCAGGCGTCCCAGAATTTCCTTCTTTTTAAAGACTGGATAGTATTCACTTGGCTTATCCACTCATCATTTAATGAATACTTCTGTTGCTTCCACTTTTGGCTCTTGTGAATAATGCTGCTATGAACGTGGTTGCACAAATATCTCTTCAAGACCCTGGCTTTCAGTTCTCTTGGGTGTAGTCCTAAAGGTGAAATGGCTGGGTCCTATGATTATTTCATTTTTAATTTTTTGAGGACCTGCCATACTGTTTAGAGCAAGTGGCTTGGAACTAAAACCATCCCACCAAGGGGTGTTCCTCTGCAAAGCTAGACCCTAAGAGTCCTTCACGTGGATGACCAGGTCCCCATCTCTTGTAGCCTTGGAGTGTGAAGAGTGAGTGTCAACTATGGTTTCCCCATTTCCACTAGGAAAAGAGGAGGAAGCTTTCTAGAAGCTGATTTGGGAATTCCTGGAGTCGATAAAGCTTCTATGGCAAAGCTCATGCCACCCCTGTTTAACTCCTCCAACAGAGCCTCTTCTCCAGGACTCCCCACTGACTGAACCTCCTTTCTCATGAAGTTATTAGCCACGTTGCTATGTCTTGCCAGCCTCCCCTGACCTCCTGAGCACCTATGTAAAGCTGTCATCTGAAATGATTGAAAGCTGGCAAAATATCAGACATCTGAGTTTGTTACTGTGCATGTCTGAATGTCCTGTAGGTGGGTCATGCTGTTTCAACAAGTAATTAAGTAACAGCACACGTAATTCGTAAATCATGCATCGTCCATACCTTGCTACCTTTTCATTTCAGCAAAACACTAATGATGTCATCATAATCAATATTTTCACATAATCTGCATTTTATTGATAGTAACGACAGAGTAGACAAATGTTCTTGAGTCACTGGGGTTCTCAGATCTTTTTTTATTGGTTTGATTTTCAGGAAACTTCCATCTGCTAACGCTGTAGCAACTGGAATTGTCAATAAAAGTCTTAAAGCCGCACTTCACTCCAGGGACGTACCTGGAATTCACGTGTTTCATTCAAACATCATAATAGGGCTTCATAAAAGATTGCAAAATGTTTTAATCTTATTATATAAATGATCATACCACTCTTATTATTTCCCTCTTAAAGCAATATCAAGATTCACAGGGAAAGATGAAGAAGTAAGTGATTTTAGCTGCATATGTGTTCCATCGAGGCCTCTATGTGGGCAAGAGAAACATGAAACAAATAGTTTAATATTGAAAAATGCTCTCCCGCTGCCATACGCAAGTGTTCCAAGCACCTGCTTATCCAGGAATATTTCCAGAAGCACCAACAGGAACACAGAGAAATAAGAAAACAGATGCTTGGTACTATTGGAAGTGATACTTGGTTATGCAAGAGGCACGTGGATGCTGCTATCTACAGGGGAGAATGGGACAGGGGAGGGTTTCGTGCTTTCTCGCTTCCACACTCACAGGACTCCCTGCACTTGCCCCGTCCGTGACTACTCATTTGCACGACCTACAAACCTTCACTGCGTTGGGGTAAAGTCACCTTTGGTCTCGATGCCAAAGACCTACAGAGAAGCGCTTCTCTGGCACGTGGATGGCGTTATTCACAAGAAGAGATGTTCAGGGCTTGGGATCACGCTGTCCCAGAGCCGGGGGCCAGTGCCCGAGCAGAAGGGGAGCCTGTGTGTTCTTTAGTGTGTGTATTGGGCCGCACGGGGTGTGTGTAATCATTGTGGCCCTTTCTAGCTGGGGGTCTGCTGACACAGCACCCCCGGCCACATCAGAGGCAGGATCAATCAGCAACTTTGCTAGAGAACCAGAGCGTGGCATCTTGGTACTCTGGTCCCTAGGCAGAGACTGGGAAAGAGTGGGCTTCGGGGCCGGCAGGGGCACCGAGGGGCGGGCTTCTTGGAGGGAGGGGGTGCAGGGAGGGCACCGTCCCAGTGGGAACTAGTGTGAATCTCTGCGGAGGCTGCTGCCCAGAGGCCTGTGAGACTCCCAGCAGCGCATTGTGAGAGGGGCCGCACCAGGCCCGGTGCCCCGGACAGGCTCCAGCAGTAGAATGATCAGCCGGTGGTTCATTGAAGAAAGATGCCTTTGGAAAAACGATTAGTAAGAAGGAAAGAGGGATGCCTGGGTGGCTCAGTGGTTGGGGGTCTGCCTTTGGCTCAGGCGGTGATCTCGGGGTCCCAGGATCGAGTCCTGCATGATCCTCTGCCTGTGTGTCTGCCTCTCTCTCTGTATCTCTCATGGATAAATAAGTGTTTAAAAAAATAAAGAAGGGAAGAGAGGGAGAAAGTAAAGTGACCACATTTGATGGTGATGCACACAAATCCTGAGAGCTGTGGTCGGCTCCTCCGCAGAGGCCCCCAGGAGAGGGGCAGTGTTGGGTGACCCATTGGAGGGGCAGGGGCAACGGGTCAGTGGCGAGCCAGCACCCTGAGGCCCGGCCTCCCCACAGCAGCCCTGGGAAGGCACGCACATGGGCTGCTCCCTCTGACCTGACTTTTCCCGGGACACAATTTTCCTTTCCCATCAGTGTGTGTCGGTATCAACCATGTTCCTGTCTCTTAACTAGAAAACGTTCGCCTTTGCCCAGACTTCAGTGGAAATTGGCCTAAACCTCATCTCCTATTGTTGGGGGCCTGAGAGACAGGTGAGTGATGCTTGGCCCATATTTAGGTGACTGTTTCAAGTAACTTGAAATAGCCCGATGAGGTCTCCTTCTCCTGTTTATCAGCCCAGGGTAAAACCAAATAAAGAAAAGAGGAAGCCAGACAGCAGGCTGGTGTGGGGCCCGTTCAGAGCAAGGAGGGCCTGAAAATTGCCCAATGAAGCATCACGGGAGGGCGCACAAGGCCTGAGCCCTCTGCATCCTTGGGGAGCAAGAATTCGGGCCCCTGCGCCTCTGGGGACAGAGGCGAGACCCCAGCAGCTCCCTGCTCAGAGCCCCGGCCTCCCTTTCAGGCAGCAGGAGTTGAGCTCCCTGGGTCACAGCTGGCTTTTCTCCAGGTGACCCGCCCTCTCCTTCTCATCAGAAGAGACAGGAAGGCTCAGCGAGGAGGAGTCTGAGAAGCACTTTCCCTCCTTTTTTCCTTCTCAGACTCCACTAGGTGCAGAAATCAGGATTTACGAGGCCAGACAGCGGTTTTCCATCTGTTTGGTGGTAACTCTCTTTTATTAAAAAATAATAATAATAATAAGGTGTTTATTTTAATTCCAGTATAGTAAATACACAGTGTTATATTAGTTTCAGGGGTACAATGTAGTGACTCAACACTCCTTGCATCCCCTGGTGCTCCTCACAAGCGCACTCCTGAAACCCCATCACCTGTTCGCCACCCCCACGCCTACTAGTAACCATCGGTGTGTTCTCCAGAGTTAAGGTCTTTTTCTTGGTTTGTTGGCTTCTTGGTTTTCTCTCACTCTTTTCCTTTGCTTGTGTTGGTTCTTAAATTCCACGTATGAGTGAGATTGTATGGTATTTGTCTTTCTCTGACTGATTTTGCCTAGCAGTACACTCCCTAGCCCCATCCACGTCGTGGCGAAGGGCAAGATTTCATTCTTTTCTATGGCTGAACGATGTCCCACTGTGTATATACCACATCTCTCAACTGTTCATCAACTCACAGACACTTGGGCTGCTTCCGTAGTTTGCCTCCCGTAAGTAATGCTGCTATAAACATCGGGGTGCGTGTGCCCCTTCCAATGAATACCTTTGTATCCTTTGGGTAAATACCTATAGCGCAATTGCCGGATCATAGGGTAGCTTTATTTTTAACTTTTTGAGGAAGCTCCACGCTGTTTTCCAGAGTGGCTGCCCCAGTTTGCATCCCCACCAACAGTGCACGAAGGTTCTTCTTTCTCCACGTCCTCATTGACACCTGTTTCTTGTGTTGTTGGTTCCAGCCATTCTGACAGGTGTGAGGTGTATCTCATGTGGTGTTGATTTGCATTTCCCTGATGAAGAATGATGGTGAGCACCTTTTCACGGGTGAGTTGGAACATCTATGTTTCTTTTTTGGAGAAATACCTGTTCATGTCTTCTGTCCGTTTTTAAATTGGATCATTTTTTTTGGGGGGGGGTGTTGTATAAGTTGTATAAGTTCTTTATATATTTTGATACTAACCCTTTATCAGATATGTCATTTGCAAATATCTTCTCCCATTCGGTAGGTTTGTCTTTTAGTTTTGTTGATTGTTTCCTCTCCTGTGCAGAAGCTTTTTTATTTTGATGTGGTCCCAGTCGTTTATTTTTGCTTTTGTTTCTCTTGCCTCAGGAGACATATCTAGAAAAATGTTGCTACGGTCAATGTCAGAGAAATTACTGCCTGTGCTCTCTTCTAGGATTTTTATAGTTTCAGATCTCACATTTAGGTCCTTAGTCCATTTTGAATTTATATTTGTGTGTGGTGTAAGAAAGTGGTCCACTTTCATTCTCCTGCATGTATCTGCCAAATTTTCCCGGCACCATTTGTTGAAAAGACTTTTTCCCATCGCATGTTCTTGCCTCCTTTGTCAAAGATTAATTGACTACATAAATGTGGGTTTATTTCTGGGCTTTCTATTTCATCCCATTGGTCTATGGGCCTATTTTTACGCCAGTACCATATTGTTTTAATTACTACAACTTTTGAATACAACTTGAAATCTGGAATTCTGATATTGCCAACTTTGCTTTTCTTTTTCAAAATAGTTTTGGCTATCCAGGGCCTTCTACGAGTTCATATAAATGTTAGGCTTATTTGTTCTAGTTCTGTGAAAAATGTTGGTATTTTGATAGGGATTGCATTAAATCTGTGGATTGCTTTGAGTAGTATGGATGTTTTAACATTTGATATTTAACATTTTAATATGGCATCTGCCCACTGCAGACCTTCCCAGGGGCCTGGCTTTCCATACCTGTCTCCTATGAGCTTTACCAAGCCCTTTCCTCTTCCTCTGGTTTGGTCGTGGGCAACTGTAGGAACACACACTCACACATTTGCACAGCCCCCGCATATACACACACATGCACACACACTCAGAACACATGCACACACACTACACTATACACATTTATGCAATCATGCATAGCACACATGTGCACAACGTGTACACATACCACACGTGCATATATGCCACACACGTACACACAACCGCATACAATACATGCACACACACCACAATACAGTACACACAGATACCCACACATGTGCATCTAAGTATATACACCTACATGCACATGCAGCACACACTCACACACATATGTACACATACATGCATAGATCCATATCTGTGCATACAATACTTACACACATATACACACATGTGCATATGTTTGCACACACACACCTCAAAGAGCAGAGACAGGACAGTCTAAATTTCCATTCAAGGAAGAGAAATGTTTTTCGAAAGGCAGCAGAAACCCTGAGTATCTGTCCCCACACGGGCAGTGCTCCGCGTCATCAGGCAGGAGTACGACCGATCGACCTCTTCTCTTCCTCTGGCCTCAGACCAGCCAGGGAGAGCGGGACAGCTCCCTGTGTGCCCGGGGTCAATGCCGGCCTCACCCCGTTCACCCCTCTCAATTATACAAAGCGCAGGTGAAACTCTGGAAGTCTCTCTGCTTTCCCTGCTGCTCAAGAGAATGTTCTTTAGGACATGGATCTCTTTTCAGCACTGTTTTGTTGGTGGCCCTCAGAGCTCTAAGTCCCCGGGCTGGAAATCACTGACTGAATCCAACTCTTTCCTTGTATGAATGAGAGAAAGGAGACGTAAGGAGGCACCGTGACTCCCTCAGGGTTGCCCAGCAAGCCCGTGGCAACGACCACAGCTTACCAAGGATGGGCGAAGACTGTCATCCCCTAAGCACACCCCGTGATCCAGCAAAGCTCTCTGACTCCCATGGAAGAGCAAACTCTCTCAACACCTCCCAGCAGGGTGAGCTACTCATGGACCTCTTTCCTTTTCGGGTGATGGCCCTCTTCCTTGGAGCCGGTACCCCAATGCTCAGGCCTGCCAGAACCATTGTGGTTCCCACAAATCATGGAGGCTTCTTGCCAACCCCACCCAGCCTCCTGCTGCTCCAACCCGCACCCCCGGGGCTCCCCCTGCCTGATGCCTTCACCCCAGATAACTGCACGGCTGTGGCCTCACTTCATTCAGGACTTGTCCCAGTTTCTTCGTGTCACAGAGGCCTTCAGGGACCACCTTTTACAGGCTGTAAGCTCCAGAGGGCAGGGGGTTTTGTGTGGGTTGTTCATTGCTGTAACCCTGGCACCTAACAAGGGAGTGGCACAGTGTAAGTCCTCAGTAAATAATTGTTGAATAAATGAACAACCTCTAAGGAAGACAAGACAGTATTATTACCTGCATTTCATAGACAATAAAAATGGGACACAAAGAGGTTAGGTAGCTTGCCCTGGCCAGGGCCAGGTGGTGGATGCACAGGTGTGGACAGGTGCGCGCACCTGTATGAGAGGGGGGACCTCCCCACAGGCTGTCGGCTGAGCTGGATGGAGCGTCAGGTGGCAAGGGAGGGACAAAAGACAAGCTGGAAATATTGATGAGGCTACATAATGTAGATTTTTAAAAAGCACCAGGGAGGTTGGCTGTGCTGGGGTTTCAGCAGGTAAGTGAATGCTTCTCTACATAATTTTAATAATTGAAAGAGACAAACCTGGGAATGACTGGCCTGGTGTTTTAAAGCCAGAAGAAAACTTAGGGAGCACTTTTGCTACGTTGCATCATTTAACAAGGTCCAAAGCGAACCCCTGCTGTAATGAAGTCGTCGTTCCAGTTAACCCGCCGGCAAAGACGGGGCCAGAATCACGTTTTTTGACTCTGAACATGGTGCTCTTTGCTTTAAGTGACATGCTGAGGTTTCTCAAGTTTTTAACCAAACGCCAGCAACCCTCTCTTGGATGAGAGATGGGTCAAATCCTTTCTAAAAGCTCTTCCTGAGATAAACGATACTGACTTTCTCAGATGATCTCTATTAGTTTTCTCTGCGGGTGTCACAAACTGGCCCAAACTCAGCAGCTGAAAGCAACACACGTCTTTTTTTTTTTTTTTTTTTTTTTTTTTTTTATGATAGTCACAGAGAGAGAGAGAGAGGCAGAGACACAAGCAGAGGGAGAAGCAGGCTCCATGCAGGGAGCCCGACGTGGGATTGGATCCTGGGTCTCCAGGATCGCGCCCTGGGCCAAAGGCAGGCGCTAAACTGCTGCGCCACCCAGGGATCCCAACACGTCTTTTATCTCCATGTTTCTGTGTGTCAGGAGTCCCCCGATGGGTTAGGGGGGGTTCTCTGCCTGGGGTCTCCACAGGCTGAACCCAAGCTGTGGCTGAAAAGCCTGTGGTTCTCATCAAAGGCTCCGGGTCCCCTTCCCACCTCACCTGGCTGATGGCAGCCTGCAGTAGCAGGTGGCTGCAGTCCGGGGAGCCCCCATCCTCTTGCTGGCGGCCTGCTGGGGTCCCTCTTAGCCTCCATGTGGCCGTCTTAAGACACATGGCAGCTCAGCCCACAGCTCTCTGCTTCTCCAAGGCCACTCAGCGTGACAGTCCTGGATAGGGTCACATACTCGCAGGAGTGGTGATGCCATGGCCTGGTCCTCATCCTGAGGGCCAGTAGCCCCTGCTCTTCCCAGGCACCAGGGTTCCCAGGAGGGGGCCACACCCGGCACCCACCCCGGGGGAGGAGGGAAGCTGCAGTCGCGGGGAGCACCTTGGAATTCTGCTCCCACACACCTGTCCTACCCACTCTTCGCTGCGTTTCACTGTGATTCTTTTTCGTTCGATTCTTACATGAATTCGGAGAGAAGCTTCTGCTGGCGTATGTGCAAAGCCCTCCAAATCGCCGTCAAGAGCGTCCCCTGCTCTCTAGCGATATTTCATGCAGATACTCTGCAGACCCTTCTCTGAACCCGGTTTTACTGCCCGTATTCACTCCCCATCAGAAACGGCATGTTTGGAATGTGATTTCGTTTTATATCCTCCAGGGCCCCAGCTGCCAGCCCGGGCAGAGACAGCTCTCAGGGCTGCTCAGAGCCCTATTTAAAAAAAAAAACAACAAAAAACCAAAAAAAACCAACCCTTTCGGTGCCTTGGTGGCTCAGAGGTTGCAGGTCTGCCTTCAACCCAGGGTGTGATCCTGGAGTCCCGGGATCGAGTCCCCCATCGGGCGCCCAGCAGGGAGCCAACTTGTCCCTCTGCCTGTGTCTCTTTCTCATTCTCTCTCTCTGTGTGTCTCTTATGAATAAATAAATAAAATCTTTAAAAAATAATAAAAGTAAAAAATAAAAAAAACTCCTTTTAATCACATTTGCCTGAGCCACCATTCCCGAAAGCTCTAGAGAGTCCTCCCTGCTCGCGGGGAGCCCCCCCAATGCCTGGGGTTGACCTTCAGCCCCCCTCACGGGTGGACACCCGGAAGGGGAGGAAGGTGGGTGGAACCCGAGAGCTGCTGCAAACTTCTTGGTCCACTTTGATGTTTTGGAAATTCCGTGATTAAAGAATACAAAGTTCTTTTGTTCCTAGAGCGTGTAATTAATGAAGCATCACCAGGAGGCCGAACTCTGGGATTAAACCAACAAATCCCAAATGTAGGAAGCCGACCTATTTATTTATTCAGATGTGTGGTGTTTGGGACTCGGCTCCATAAGGAGGGGAAATCCTTCTCCCAGAAGGTCTGCTTGTTCTTTCAAACAAGAGAAGGAAAGACAAGCCGACTTCCCTGCCCCGGCTTCGTAGGCGTCCCTTTGATGCTGAGCACCTGTCCCCAGCCCCAGGTGCTGGTGCCCCGTGACCTGCAGGCTGCCCACCCAGCCTGTCCCAGCACACTTCCCGAGGATCGCCACCGGCCCCTCACGTCTGTGTCCATCCCCTCAAGGAAGCCACGTTTTTCCACTAAAGAAAACAGGCCTGGCACTGGAAGGCTCCCCTACCGCAAGCTATTGCCAGATAAACTTGGTCAGAATAGTAAGTAATGCTCTGTAGCGAGTTTAAGGGATTGGAAGGGAGCAATCGCTGTAAATCCATGAAAGAATGACTTTTATTTGTCTAGATCAGGATTTCTTAATAAAATAATACTCTGCTTCTCAGAAGACGTGGGGATTGGCTGCTAGGGTTCATTTAATTTTCTGGTTACATAAAAGCCAATCTAAACGCTTGCTTCAGCTCCCGTTGCTGAAAGTGTTTCTAAAATGTAATATTGGAAAACAGAGAAAAAGAAAACGTGGTTAATTCTATGGCTCTAATAAGGTCATTGGACAGATCATAAGGCGCTCTAAGGACTTTTGTGACCCATACATTTCGAGACGCCCGCCCGGCTCCCGGTGGCCCCCTCGCTGTGGGCACTGGCCACGGTGGCGATGGCATCCGGCCCCACGAGACCCACTCAGAGCTTTCTCCCCCGAGGATTGGGAGCAAGGCCAATAGCAAGAGGTCAGTTTGTCCCACAGGCTGGAATTAGCACACATGAACTTGGGTGCCGGCGACAGCCATTCTCTACATGGTGTGTAGACCTAGGCACAGAGAGAGCCAGTGTGTTAAGGGAAAAGGTGGAAATAAAGG
Organism: Canis lupus familiaris; assembly: GCF_011100685.1. NCBI lineage: Eukaryota > Metazoa > Chordata > Mammalia > Carnivora > Canidae > Canis > Canis lupus. The sequence continues at coordinate 46,436,652 of NC_049246.1, read as the reverse complement.
TGAAAGAGAGTGTGTTCATCTTCGTCTTGGCCTTGGCTCAACCTCGGGCCCTTGCACTTGTGTATTAGCTTCAATGGACCTTCTTCCAGCCTTGGAGGAACTGGCCCATTAGGACACTTACCTTCGGTCAGGGCGGGATCCCAGAGTCCTGGCATCGAGTCCCGCATCAGGCTCCCTGCTTGGAGTCTGCTTTTGCCTCAGCTTCTCTCTCTCTCTCTCAACCTCTCTCTCTCTCCCTCGGTGTCTCTCATGAATAAATAAATGAAATCATTTTTAAAAAATAAAGCTTTATTTTGAGTTCATGAATACCTTTCTAAAACATTCACTGTGTTACAATCACATTTTTTTTTGATGTTTAAACATCAAGTGTGATCTTTCCCTGAATAATTAAATCTGTGACCTTTCTAATTTATGTTTCTTCTCTATTTATTAGCGCATTTTTTTAAAAACTCAAATCATCCCAAATGTGAACAGAGGGAGGCCCCTCAAGAAAGCTGTTTTTTCACACCCACATCAATCTTTGGGCACCTCCTTCTTTCTGACCCTGTAAGATATTTCAGGTTGACTTTATAGTTTCCTTGCTCCAGGCCTAGAGTCAGTCATCTTTCCCGTTGGTTGAGAAAGGAATTTAGAAGCCAAGTTCTGGGCGTTGAGTGCTCATTGCAGCCGAGTGCTATTGTTTCCAGATCTTGTCAGTGGGGAGAGATTCAAAATATATATTTTTTGAAATTATGAGTTTGTGCCGATGATGCCTTTCCCTCTAGCCCAACATCAGAGGTTCTCGCTCACATCCCCACAACTCCTATTAGTCTATCCCCTCTCACAGCAAGATTCACTGTTTCCAACATTTTGCATACTGACTCATTTGCCCAATCCTAGAATACACATGAAATAGTATTTTGTAATTACTACACCCCTATTAGTACTGAAAACAAACCTATTAAGTAAATTTTAAGATTTCTTTGCAGCTCTTTTGTCCTCAAAATATATCCCACTGGAGGGTGGATAGCCAGAGTAAATTTTTCAAAAATTACTTGAATTGTTATTTGTCTACATGGTTATGATATCAATTTGATATATAGTTAGATTCATCCATTTCTTCTCATAGTCGTTGACTTTGGCTTCAATAAGAAAAGCCAGAGAAGATAGAAGAAGGTCGCTTTATATAAAGACTGTACATAGCGCCATGACAATGAAAGATGCTACTTAAGCAATTAAAATATAAATTTTAATTTTAATTAAACAGAAGATAATTCCCCAAGAGAGGTGGAGCTATGACGTTGCCCAGACTTAGAGCCTGTTGGTGTTTTGCTGTTCCTTTGAGCAGCCTTCAGAGAGCAAGGGAGACTTCCTTAATGTCCACAGGGTAAATGAGGGCAAAGGTGAATTTGAGATGTGGGTGTCGGATGATATGAGAGATGATCATGGACCAAGGGAGGGATGTTCCTTCCTGCAAAAAATGCAAAAGCATCCGGTGATCTCACTGGATGCAAAACCGAGACCAAAAATGCATTAAAACTCAGCGTCCATGAGGGAGCCAGACTTGCCAGACATGGTTTTGCCTGGTGAGTAGGGTAGGGGGGACTGGTGAGACAGAGTCACGGCCAGGACGGGCTGGTAGGAAACATCGAGCGTGGTGGTCGTTTTGCACTGAGCTAATTTGTCATTGCACCATTTGATTTAAAGAGTCTTTTGCCCAAATTTGGCAGCTGAATTGCTAACTTTCGATTTTTACTTCCCCAAAGTGCCATTAATCATAATTCCAAGTCTCACGTGACTCAGAAATTTCATAACTTTTAAACTTTGCATAATTTCTTAAATCGTGGTCCAGATGATGCTAACCTCCCCAGGGAGTTACTTCCCATAAGCCCGAACTGGCAATACAAGTAAAATGTCAGATGTGAGCGAGATCTATAGTTTTTGGCCTTAATAAACAGCCGAGTTCTTGCATACCGTGGGTTCAGACACGTTTGCCTGCGCCTCGTCTTAAACTTACCTAACTAAGCAAAGCCTCAATTCCTCATCCTGGGTTGCCCTGGAAACCATTGATAAGATTTCAAAACACTTCAAAACAACCTAACCGCTCTCTTGAGATGTTTCCTCGGTTGCTGAGGAAACCCACCTCTTCTTTTGGCTCAGGAGTGGAAAGAAGGGAGATTCCTGTGCTGGGAGCAGAACGGTATCTGAAGATTCCTGAAAGGAGGACCAGCCCTGAGAACGAGGGCCCTCAGATGTTTCCACCCTCCGCCCACTAGATGTGGTCCCCTGACCTCCCACGGGGGCGCCCACGCACGTTCCCCAGGCTGGGAACACTGGGAGAGACCTCCAGTCTGAAGGCCCCGGCCCTGCTTCCTCAACTCCACCTGCAAGAGCTGGAGATGCAAACTTTGGGGAAACGTACAGGCAGTGTGGGGTGTAGTCGGTCCCTCTGCTGGGTGTCTTGCCGCTCTCCAGATCATTAGTGGAAAGCAAGCATGCAAAACCAGGTCCCACCTTCTCCTGCTGCTGCAGCCCGCCTTCCTGGTTGTGGGAGAGGGTCTGGGGTGGGAGGCAAGGGGTGGTTAACGTCGCAGGGAAGAACTGGAAGCTGGCCTGGAGAGGGGAAAAATCAATTAGAGCTTCTCCTATCCCTTCCAGCCAGCTCCCCGGGAGCAGAAGGGAGCCGAGTGCCGGAGTCAGCCTTCACCCTGGTCTGGGCATGTGTGGGGAGGCTGCTGGGCTGGGTGGGGGGCACCTCTCACAGGGAGGGGTGGACAGGGAAGAAGTGCAGGGAACTGTGGGGACACCCACCTGGCATCCAGGCATGGGTGCAATTGGGTGCTGGGCCAGGGCTGGGGGAGGCCTGAAGTCGAGGAGTCCAGCCTCCATTGGCAGGAGGCTCCATGGGGGAGGCGGCGGGAGCAGGTGCTGAGGAGGGCGTTCCCAGGATGAGCCTTGGAGGAATGTTCCAGAAGGAGTGGGAGGTATCTGTTTCCAGCTTCGGGTTAGGAACCGCCTCACAAACAGAGAAGCCCACTTTTTAAAGGACGGAGATTTTCAGGGAAGTAGAACTGTGTGTCACTCAGGCTTAACTCTGAGTGATGACTTTGACTCGGGGTCAGGCCTGATTCCCGGCTCCCCCAGCCTCTCTGTGAGCGGGAGCATCAGGGCCCCCCGCTTCTTGGGAGGGCCGAAGAGGGCCTTGGGGTCTGGCTGCTGGCCCGACACAGCCACGGGCAGCAGGGGAGAGGCAGAGCGGCCGGGCGGGGAGGCTGGGGCCGCTTCGGGGGGGAGGCAGTTCTCAACTAGGCCTGAAATGGCAGGTACCGCTTCTTACAAATGAGAAGGAAGAAAGACCGTCCAGGAGCAGCAAGGTGGAGATCGTTGGGGGCCCAGCTGTCCGGGGCTCAGGGTTTGTGAGGGGGGTGGGGGGGAGTGACAGGTGGGTCCGCGCAGGTGCAGGGAGCCTGGGTGCCCCTCCAGGACCAGATCGGGGAGCCCACGAACCCGGTGGTGGCTGAATGGCTACTGAGTGTGCTCCCCTGGGAAAGGTGGCATATCTTCCTTGTCCCAGGAGAATGCGGACAAAGGCAGGATCTTGAGGAAAGGCAGGCAGGTGGAGGGGGATCATTTGGGTCTGTGGTTCTTCAGATCCGTGCAAAGGAGAAAGTGCCTCCTGTGAGAACAGGTTGTAAGCCGAGCTGCTGCGTGGGCACAAGAGTCTCAGGTGACACCCCTCCTGCCAGGTGGGGAGGAGCCTCTGAGGCAGGTGCATTGGAAAGGGAAAGAATTTGCTCCAGGGAGGGACACTCTCACCTGGCGCCAGGTCACAGTCCCTCTCACCTCCTCAAGGATGTGTGTCTAGAGCCTCCCCCTCTCCTGCACCATCCATTTTTCCAGCTCCTCGATTATTCCAGCAAACTGGAAACGGACACACGCAGAACCACCACGTGATGGTTTTATTGCCCCCTTCACGGCTCAGAAAGAGTTGTCTCGACCTGCTTGCCAGCTGCCCTCCTGCCACGTTCGTGCTCTCTCGCTGCTGTGCGGGGCCTCACGCACGCAGAGGTGCATAAAGTCCAGTCCTTGCTCTGTGACACACTCACCTGGGCCCTTGGGTGGCTCGCCCTCGTTTATTCACTTATTTAGGTATTTGGTTTTGTTTCGTTTTTAAATATTTTATTTATTTATTCATGAGAGACACAGAGAGAGGCGAGTCCAATGTGGGACTTGATCCCAGGACCCGGGGATCACACCCTGAGCCAAAGGCAGATGCTCAACCACTGAGCCACCCGGGCGTCCCCGATTTAGGTATTTGTTAGCACCTGAGAGCTCATCACCCAAAACAAGGGCTGGCGAGTTAGCAATGACCCACATGTGGCCTGTGGTTTGCTTCCCTTCACATCCCGCGGCCTTCGTCCACCGGAGGCCTATCAGCACCCGAACCCTGCTTTGCTTTCTGCGTGTTTCCACGGTGCCGCGCGGGCTAATAGAGGCCCCTTGCCCACTCTTCCCGGGGCTGGCCCTGCGTTCTTTTCCTGGCTCTGCTGAGGCCCCCAGGGCTGCAGTGAACATTCTTGTCCCGGTTTCTCATGTTATGTCACCTCTAGGTCCCAGGTTTGTCTCTTCTCTTAAAATTGTTCTTAGAACGCTTTTCAACACCCACGTGGCTGTTTTGCTCAGGAAGTGCACACTGTGGCACATCGTCATAGCCCCTGCTGTCCCCAGTCCATCATCTTAAGGGGTTGCAAACACCGTTGCATGGATGAAGCCATTTCCCTGACAGCTGCCTTTATGCCCGACTGGGGGGGCTGCGGATAAACCCACCACAAGCATCTCGATGGCATAACCCCCTTCGTATTCAGATCCATTTCTTCTTTTCTTCTATATTGTCTCTGATAATTGAAAACTAGGGTCAGTGAAGCAAATGGCCACACGCGGACCCTCCCTCCGTCTCAACCACATGAGCCCCCGTGTGCTCTCTTTGGCTTATTTCTGTAGATTTGTAAAAGATTGACTGCTTATTGTTAAACAACTGAGATGTGCTCCTTTGGGTTTTCTAGAAGGGACTGGAAGATTTCAGGATTTCTCCAGACGTAATGGATGCTGGGTGAAAGAGACGGAAGACACAGGAGGAGAAGATAAAGGCAACGACTGTCCCCACGTGTGTGGCGGCCAAGGAGCAGGGCCGTCAAGCGGTGCTCTAGGTATTGGGTGCCGAAGAGCGAAACTCCCAAATCGTCGAGGTGGAAAACAACAGCCACTGTTATGATGTTCACGGATTTTGTGGGTCAGGAATTGATGCGGGGTGCAGTCAGGATGGCTTGTCCCTGTTCTGCAATGAGAAAAGCTCGAGTGGCTGGGACCTTCTGGAGTGTTCTCTCACCTGTCTGGTGCCTGGGTGGGGTGACCCGCAGGCTGGGCTGAGCTGGGACGGTTGACCAGAGCCCTTCCGCGTGGCCTCCCAGTGACGTGGGCCCACTCAGAGCATGAGGGCCTCAGAATCATAGGAGTGTTTACACGGCAGTCAGAACTTCAAGAACGAATGTTCCAGAAACCATGTGGTCTCTCGTCCTGGTGGGGAGGTTTCAGACGCCATGCAGCCTCGCTTTTGCCATGGCCTCCCGGTCGAAGCAGTCATGGCCCTTCCAGCTCCAGGGGCAGGTGCAGAGGATGCACTTCTGCACGGGAGCAGCGGCGAGCACCACGTTACAAACCGCAGAGAGCAAGGAAGGGGAGGAAACAACGTGGAAGGCGGGGTGCACGGGCCTCCTGGGAGTCCCAGGGGACAGCCGCAGTGGGATGGGGGTGGGTGACGGTAGCCCGACCCCGGGGAACTTGAAGACTTGGCACCCGTGGTCACGCTGTCCCGGGAGATGAGAGCTGGGGAGCTGCCTAGCGCCCCGATCCAGCCACAAGTGGCGGAGGGCCGACCGTCCAGACACAAAACTGCTCGGCGGTCCAGGGCTCACACTCCTCAGATGTCCTTACCAACTGTCATTCGGGCTTGGCAGCTCTTTCCTGAGATAAAATGAGCTGAGATTCAACTGGAATAAATGCATGCTAATGAGGAAGAGGAGACTCTTTGCCAGATATAGTGAAATAGTGTTTGGGATCTGTTGGCATTTTAGTTGGAGAAAGAAAGTAGCCGGGGTCCTGGCAGCAGGTAAGTCAGACTAAGAACGGGGTGTCCGGTGGTCTTGATGAAGCCGTGGGGCCAGATACACTGTGGAACTGATGGTCGCTTTGTTGCTGAAATGGAAAGGAATGTCTCTACTATTCCAAAGAGAAAACAAAAGGTTACGTGAATGACTAGTAAGAGAGTCCCATATTCTTCATTTTAGGGGTTTCCAAGGTGTGAACATCTCCCCCTTGGAGCAACGTGGCTGGAATCAGGGCCTGGCATCCCATTCCTTTTTGAGAGACGTGTCCATGACCCAAGGCTGGGCTGGGGACAAAATTCTGGCTGAAGGGCGTGCTGAACTGGCCACTAGCTCCCGGTGAGCTCTGCGAATGCTTAAATGTCATTGTGACCATGATCACGAGGCAGCAAGCGACCTTAGGTCCATCCCGGCGCCCCTCACCATTCCAGCAGGGACTCTGCATTGGAATTCCTGCAAAGCAGCGGATGACACAAATGGGTCAAAATTACACCAAACTCGCAGTATGTCTTTGATCAGGACCTGAAGCCTGAGTTTCCCACGGGGAAGAGAAGCACTGCCTTGTGCAGGTCCCGCCTGGTCCCAGAGAGGAGAGCTCCTCAAGTCTTGCAGGCTTCCTGGGGAGATTCAGAGGAATTCCTAGGGGAGCTTTTCAACATTTTTCACAAAGATGCCTCAATTACTAAAAAAGATTTTTTACATTGTTTTCCTTAAAAAACAAACAAACAAACAAAAACCAAACACCTTTTGGAAAAGCATTCTTTTGGCAGCACATTGCATCTCTGTGAGTAGTGGCCTCATTGCTTCCTGTTACTGTGGAGGCAAAAGTAGGGTTCCCAGAGGCCGGCCTAACCTGTGCTCATCCTAGGGTTCTTTTTCTTTCTTTCTTTCTTTCTTCTTTCGTTCTTTCTCTTTCTGGCGGGCGGCGGGGAGGCGGGTCTGGCGGGGGGGAGGAGGGGAGGAGGGGGGGGAGGGAGGGGGACTTTCTGCTTTCTTCTTTCTTCTTGTTCTTTCTTTCTTTCTTTCTTTCTTTCTTTCTTTCTTTCTTTCCTTTCTTTCTTTTTCAAGATTTAATTTATTTTATTCATGAGAGACACAGAGAGAGGCAGAGACACAGGCAGAGGGAGAAGCAGGCTCCCTGCGGGGAGCCCGATATGGGACTCGAACCCAGGGTCCCAGGATCACACCCTGAGCCAAAGGCAGATGCTCAACCACTGAGCCCTGAGGGGCCCCGTCATCCTAGGATTCTGTTAGAGCTTGGCATGTCTCCGTGGCCTGTGTATATGGCCTCTGGGGTGAGCCCACCGAGGATATACTTGGAAATAACTCATCTTAAGACAAAGGAGAGTCGAAGAACACAGAATGGCCCAAAGCCAATGACCCAACTGGGAAGAGGCGACCCATTCTGGTTCAGGACAGGGTCTGTCCCACAAACTGATCAGTGGCCCAGCCTATGCAGAGTCATAGTGGTATCTCAGGAAGAGGATCTGGAAATTAAAAAGTGGATAGGAATGAACAGACTTGCTGCTTCACTAAACTTCCCCTACTCTGCAGTATTGGCCATGGTGGGGAAAGGGTGTGTGGTCGGTGGCTTGGCAGCCAGCCCATGGACATTTCATGGTGACCTCAATGGTTCTCTTGCAGCACCACTGGCTTCTAAGACATCACTGACCTCCACGTGCACAACTGGAATCAGGGCCTGTCATCTCATACCTACCTGTGGCCTGGAATGTGGAAATAATTCTTAGAAGCTGAGCCCAGAATGATTTGAGCATCAAGCAGTCCAGAGGGCCTGATGAGATGGACAAGAAAAAGAGTGGCCCGGAGATGATGAAGACCCGGTGAGAGGGCTGGGCCAGGGAGTGGGGAGCTGAATCTAGGAGGAGTTCTCTGAGTCAAAAAAACAGGCAATGAATCAACAATGAGCAACTAGAACAGGTCCAATTTCTCAGCTATCAAAATGTCAAAGATATTTTAAAATTGTAATTCCAAGAAAGATCTAAAACCAGAGTCAACAGGGAACTTTATAATGGATGGATCAGGCTGGCAACAGCTGCTCCCTCTCGTCTATCTTAATGTCACCAAAGGAGAGACAGCCAGACGTCCTGTGCCTCTCAAAGCTCTGCAATAAGAAGTTTGCAGCACCACCTGTGCAATATTATCCATAAATTGAACTTGAACCTAATCAAGCCTCTACATCTACCCATTCACAGAAAATATGAGGTTTAGAATAAATTTAAATGGTGCTCCAATGATTCAGCCAGCCAAATCAGGAAGTGAGACATTCTGTCGGGCAAATGACCTGGAAAATGATCAGCTTGTTTCCAACAAATAACTGGCATGGAAAAACCAGAGGAGGAGGTGAAATTATTAAGATTACAAGAGAATTAAGAGACACATCAGCTGAAAGCAATAAATAGAGCAAATGAACCATAAAGGCCAATTCCAATTTCCTAAGACAATCGGGAAAGTTAAAGAGAGATTAACAAATTACTGGTAATCTTTTCAGTAGGGTAACGGTATTGTACGTACATTTAAGCTTCGATCATTTATTTGTTAGACATAAATGATGGAGTATCTATGAGTGAAATGATATGATACCTGGGATTTATTTTTAATTGCTCCAGAAAAAAAAAAAAAAAGGTTTTGGGAAGACAGAAAAACACAAAGAACAGAGTGTGGGTGATTGTTGACATAGGTGATGGGTGCTGGAAGTCCACTGTATTTTCCCTATTTTTGAGTGTTTGAAATGTTTTCACATTAAAAGATAAAAAAAAAAATATTCCCCTGGATTAGCAAAGGTGTAGAGAATTTTTTATTTCAGATATTGTATTATCCAGCCTAATGGTTTCCTATGGTTGTATATTCTACTTCTGTCCTCATTAAATTCTTACTTTCCTTAAGATGTTGGGGCATATTTATAATGTCTTAAAGTCCCTCTCTGCTAAGTCCATCATCTCTCTGTAGCATTTCTGGCTCTGTCTCTACGCCTGATTTTATCCTGATCATGTGTCACATGTTCTCACATCTTCACATGGCTAGTAAGTTTTGTGTGGGTATTGGACAGTGTGAATATTACATTATTGAGCATCAATAATGATTTTGTTGTTTTCCTTTAAATAGCATTGTTTTTGTTTTTTTCCTTTAAATAGTATTTTGTTGTTTTCCTTTAAATAGTATTGCAGGGGTTGTTTGTTTGTTTGTTGGCAGGCAGTTAAATTATTTTTGCATCAAATTGATCTTATTGACTCTTGTTGTTTTTCTTCTCTGAAAGAAGAACTGGCTTTGGTCCAATGTCTGAATACTGTTGTCTCCTACATTTTGCCCAGTTTTATAGTTGTTTGGTTTATGGTAGGTGGGCAAGTTCCATACTGGTTATACTCATGGCTAGAAGCAAGAGTCTCACTATGCCATTTAAAACAAAACAAAACATTTAGCCAGTCTAGAAACTTCTTCTGCTAAATGAACTAAGGCAGAGATGAGGTCTAAATAAAATATGATTACTGTTTTATGGCCAGTATGTGTATATACCTAAACGGAGCAGTGACCATGACTTGTTATATTGTCTTATTCTTATATTGCATTTGTTATCTTTGCAGAAAGGGGGTGGGGGGGAAGGACAAATAGAAAAACAAAACAACCATAATCCAGAATAGAAAAGGGAACCAGTTCCTAGGGGCCTCAAAGACTTTTAAGGAAACCTGATCATTAGAATAAATAATGAACAAGCTAACCTACAAATACCCAGAGGCCTCCCTCCTCCCCCACAGGACACATGTACTACCCACTTATGATAGTGTCTGGATCCAACACGTTATAAACATGCCCTGGTCTCAGTGGCATGCAGAAAGCTTCGAATTTCCATTAACCGAGTGGACAGATGTTGGTATAATCCACTTTTATTATGAGTGTGAATTCAAAACAAATGAGCCTGTTCAAGAACAAGGATGGAGAGGAGGGGGAGTAGAATCCCCACACATTTTCTCTTCAGAATTGCCCACCACCCCTGCTCTCTCAGGCCCTCAGGTCCAGGGCAGAGGAGGGAGGCTTCTCCGTGGGCTGGTGGAATGGGTGGCCTGGTTGAAGACACATCTGACTTTGGTGCAAGGTGGCACCTTCCTCGGTGCAAGGGGGCACCTTCTTCTGTGCAAGGGGGCATCCTGGACTGCAGGGCGGGCAGGCAGGATGCGAGCCAGCGACAGCCACTCACGTTCACCGATGGAGCTGTGTCTCCAGCATTTGGAGCTGGCCTTGCAACACAAAAGATCATATTTCCCTCGGTGTGAGGTTTAGGTTGACTTTGCAGAGGTTAGACATTATGTTGTCTTTCTTCATTTAACTCTGGGTAATGTATGGGTAACTCGGGAAGCAAAAGCAGCAGTGGGAAATGAATGCTGCAGAGCCAAAGGTGGTTAAGCACCGCTAAAGGCCATAAGTTTTCCCAGGAGACTTAAAAGGAACTTCTCCCGAGCTCCCGTTTGTGGATGGCAGCCCTTCATTTTGACAAAGCTGAGCTATAAAGCCACAGGTAATGAACCAGACGCCTGCAGGCAGCTTTCGGGAACCTGCCGTACATTCAGATCTCTGGGTACGGAATGGCTTTATGAAATATGATGGCAGTTTTGTTCCTTTAAGCACAACAGAGGATGCCGCTAAAAAGTGAATGAGCAGCAAGGAGGTTGGCTGAGTTCCTCAAATGAAGGAGAGTCTCACCGTTTGTGTGTGGATATAATCAAAGTAACCAGCCAAGGAAATACTGTGCTCAGCTTCAGTTTCAGGCTCTGTAGAGAATTTGAGCCACCCAACAGTGAGACCCTCTGGTCCCCAACCCTCCCCTTCCTACGGCCAGTATTTATTATGCTGCTTAACACTGGCCACGGGGGGTGCAATGGGGAGCAGAGCCAGACAAGGCACCTGCCCAGATTCCGTAGGAGAGACAGATGTCAAGGAAGTGGTCACATTAAAGATGTGGAGATTACAAAGTGGGGTGAGGTCTCGGGAGGAAAGGGGCATGGATCTACGAAGGGTTCATGAAGGAACTTGGCCGAGGCTGGGGATTGGAGGGAGAGCCTGGGCAGGCTGGAGGGGGAGCCTCCCAGAGGGGAGGGCCCGGGGCGGGGCACAAGGGAGAGAGCCAACTCCAAAAAGGGGACCCCTGCTTGTGCCTAGGAGGGGTCGGAGAACTGAGAGCAGCTCCTATCCCTCTTGTTTGGAGGGAGGGTGGTCTCTGCTAGGGTTGAGTCTTCCCTGGGGTCAACAAGATGCCATTTCGGTCCTCCCCATGTCTATCTGGAGAAGAGATCCGGCCACCTCTTCTCAGAGCCATCGGAGCCCGTGAGGAGGGGTTGTGCAGACACCCCGTGAATGTTTGTGGGCGGCCCCGACAAGAACACTTACAGCTCCCTACATTTTTTTTTTATTGGTTCTCTCTTTAATTTTTTATGCAGCTCCCACAGGGACATTTTAAAGATTCACAAGCTGTCAGAGAATGTTTCAAAATACTCTAAAGAATCAGACTACATGAAATCTACCTCTTTAAAATATTTTAGAGCTGTGATAAACAAGGAATATTTATGCTAGAGAAACACAGATTTAAATTTATCTCCAGAAGCTGAAACTAAACGAAACTAAAGGAAAGACCTGATATTCCCCCCAAATTACAGCTTTTGAATCACCTCACTGTTATTCCTTTGGGTGTGTGGAAAACATAAATCAAAGGTGCTTTGTATGATTTTTAAAAATACCATCATGTGTAACCGTGAAAGAGAAGCTCTATCTGAACTCATTCTCCAATCATTTCTCTAAAAGGCGGAGCAAATGCCATGCGTTTGAGAGCATTTTTTTTTTTTTTTTGAGAATAAAAATCTTACTCTTTCCCCTAAACTGTAGGTATTTTGGCCAAGAGAGACCCAAACGATTTTTCCTCGCGTATTAAATCCAGATCCAGGCAAACCCTTCACATTTAGCACAAATATTATATTGTAGCGGACGGGAGGGAAAATTTGAAGACTTTGCTTCCGTTCTGAGTCGCATCTCTTTAAAAAATACAAGGTTTTCAACTGCAAGCTTCAGTTACTGTAAAGAAGATGGAAGGTTTCCAAGGGGGAGGAGGACTTCAAGTGTAGAGTCATACTTAGTTTCTGGTGAGATGTTAGTGCTCATCAGTGGGTTCTTGGCCACTGGAGAAATACCACGGGGCAAATATTTCTTAGCAAAACATCCCCCAACAGGCAGCTCAGCTGAGAAGTTCTCCGACTGTTTGCCGGTGCAGCCTGGACTGTGGGTGTCTGGGGTCGGGAGAGGGATGGGAGTGGGAGGTGTGCTCCCAGGAGGCCGGCTGCTAGTCCACAAGGAGGATGCTTCTAGTTAGAACTCAGGCCCACATCACGGTGATGATAAGTCAGTGCCACTTCAGTAGACTCCAATTCTGTGTGAACACTGAGCTACTGCTTCTGTGGACAGTCACTGTCTGTACCTTTTTTTTTTTTTTTTAAAGAATTTTTATTTATTTTTATTTGACAGAGAGAGAGAGTGCACAAGCAGGGGGGCGGCAGAGGGAGAGCGAGAGGCAGATTCCCCGCTGAGTGGAGAACCCCACGCAGGGCTCTATCCCTGGACCCTGAGATCATGACCTGAGCCAAAGGCAGATGCTTCACGGACTGAGTCACCCAGGTGCCCCTGTACCTTTGAGGACCTATTAGGTCATTTGGTTCAAGACTCTACATCCCATCAGTTCCGGCTTCTGCTTTCTCCTGCCAAAGCACCTCCCTGTTCATAGGCTCGGTCCTCGCTGCAACCCCACCCCCAGGCCTCCTGTCCTCAGTTAGGAAGAGCTCTGTGTCTGGTGGTGTCGTCCAGGAAAAGAGCCCAGACACAGGCATCCTTGCTTTTCTTCACGGTGAAGAACGCGAGCCGAGTCTGCAAAGGGGCCAGGCTCCTAGAATGTTTGGTTGCTAACAGGTGCCCTAAGTCTACTCCCAATCTGAGCTCTGGTTGTGACACCAAGTGACCCAAACCCTGCTGTCGGGTGTTTCATTGCATGTTGGTTTTATTAAAATGTGTTTTGCTTTAAATTTAAAAACTTAACTCATTGAACTCATGAGCCTTTGATGTGGACAGTGCTGTGTGCCAATTGCATCTCAATTAAAACTTAAAAAAAAAAAGAACATTTTGCTTTCATCAGGAATCCTTTATGGTGCTCCTGCTGGGCGATTCACTTTTACAGAAATTACACTGACTAGTTAAAAATCACGTAATATTCGTCTTTGACTCCAATGGCAGTAGTACATGCAGGTCCCTAAGTTATCACCCCTGGAGGCACCTTCACAATGTGTCTATTAGGCCAGGTTTTAGGACCGACTGACTCACTCCATGCTCACCAGCTCACGGCAGAAAACCGGTCCATCACCCGCACAGGCACGCTTAGCCGATGACCCCGTGCCCTTGGCCCTCTCCCCTTACATCTGCCTGGAAAATGGACCTGGCGCCTAGAGATTCGAGAGCAGACTTGAGCAGGGGACAAAGGCCCAAGAAGCATGGCTATGCAGGGTGGCAGGGGGGAGAAGGAAGCTGGCTCCTGGAGCAAGTGCATCGGCCCCCAGCCACTTGCCTATCCCGGACCTCTTGTCAGGACAGGGAAACGAAGTCCTTCCTCGACACAGCCGCTCTAAGGGCCCTGTGGCATGCAGCCAAAAGCAGTCTGCAGTCTGGCAGCTTGGGAGAATGATGCATGTGATGTGCATGACGTGTGGTGGCTGAGGGCCTTGGGCCGGGGGGTGGGGGTGTGCCCTGGGCGCAGGCCAGCTGGGTGACCAGGGCCACATGGTGTGCTGGTCTCTCCCCACTTCCCTTTCCTTAGCTCTACGCTGCTGGATCCCTCTGGGATACTCATTAAAACTCTAAATAACAAGGTCTTTTACATGGACATGGTCTTTTTCCACGGCTCATAGGCTCGCGCTTGTTACACTTTGGCGGAACCAACCTGTAGGACAATCTATTAAACACTCCAGATACCCTCCTCAGAGGAGGCACAGAGCAAAATGAACACAAGATCAGCACCCCATTTGAGGGTCTCCCAGACACCCCGAAACCCAGCCAGGTATCCTGCCTGAAAACATCCAGTTCTCGGCATATAAATCAATCTTGATTATCTGCCTATCTATACCCAACTTTGCTGATGAACGGTATGCAAATGAGGTACTTGTTTGACTTTTAATTTTGCAAATTGAGGTATCCGTTCTATCCCCAGAGCCAATTCGAAATTACTCTCATTTCATACATTAATATCTGTGGCAAAAAAAATGTATGGAATTATGAAAAAATCACCATTACAGAGTAAGGAATCAAAAGGCACAAAAAAAGATACGCAACAGAAAATTCTGCCCCCAAATGCAGTTCTCCAGCCTCCCCCGGCCCCTGCCCCTCCCGCCGTACCTCTTGGGTGTCATTCTAGGAGGGCTTTGCATGCGGCCCTATGTGTTACTTTTAACATAAATGAGAGATTTCTGTTTCACTTACTGTATCTTGGAGACCCTTTCACACCAGTAATTATAGATTTGCCTCTTCCTTTTAATGGTTGAACAGTATTCCATGGTGTAAAATGTATCGCAATTCATCCAACTGCCCCATTATTGATGGACATTGATATTGCAGCAAATTTTAAAGTCACTCTTCCTTCATCCAGCCTCTGAGCTGTCCTCATGCCAGCCACGGATGTACGCGGACAGAATGCAAACTAATTATGTCTGCTTGACCAAAGGAAATTAAAAACATAGAGCCTATTGCAAACGCTCTCTACCTCTTACCATCTCCACGTAAAATATTCTGAAGTCAGAAATACAATTTTTGCTATTTACCACTTTCAGTTATGTACAGTTTCGGTCTCTGGCTCGGGTTTTTGGCTCTCCGAAGAACATCCCCTGGGTATGGCAGGAATGAGGGACAGACAGAAGGACCTTGGTGGCCAAACTGCCTCGGTTTTGAATCTCAGCTCCACACTTCGGGGCGATGTGACCTTGGGGAAGTTACTTAGCCTCTCCGTGCCTCGCTTTTTCATCCGTAAACTGTGGCTAATAATTGTACCCATCTCACAGGGATGTGGTGAGGATCAAATGAGTTAAAATCTCTAAAGTTCTGGGGCACCCGGGTAGCTCAGTGGTTGAGCATCTGCCTTTGGCTCAGGTTGTGATCCCGGGGTCCTGGGATCCAGTCCTGCATCAGGGAGCCTGCTTCTCCCTCTGCCTGTGTCTCTGCCTCTCTCTGTGTGTCTCTCATGAATAAATAAATAAAATCTTAAAAAAAAATCTCTAAAGCTCTTAAGGACGATGACAGGCACAAAGCAAGGGCTAAGTGTCAGCTGCGGCCTAGGTGGCCTTGGTGTAAAGCGGAAGGGCCAGTTGTTCTGTAGAGGTGATGGCAGGCAGGCAAGCAATGCCAGGAGGCTGGCCTCGGAGTCCTTCCAGACATCTATGCAGATGCAACACACACGCTCACGCACTCATGCACAGGTGCACACATATAAGAGCCTCGCCCCCACCACACACACCTCCCAGGTACATCTGAGCCCATTGATCCTGCACTGGCCAGCAGGTGGGGCTTCTCCAGACTCCTTGCCGAAGGACCAGCATTAACCAAATGAGAGGACTTGCTTCTGCCCACATGGGGCTTCTCGTGGAGGTGGGAGGCAGCTATAAATCCCCACGTCCAGCCGAGCTCTGAGTGAGGCCCCAACCTCGGCCTGGGTTGTGCAGCACAGTCCCCAGCAGGGGACAGCCCAGCAGGCTTCCAAACAGGAAGCCTGAGAAGGCACAGGGCAGGGAGGGCCTGCTTGCTCAGTACCAGCAGGCGGCCGCTTTATACCTCTCGGTGGGGACAGGCCAACAAGGGCCTGTGACACGGTTCGTATCCGAGAAGACTCCCTGAAAACAATTGCCTGGATTTTAATTAAAGTTCAGCAGGAGGCCGATGAAAGTGGGACAGTGTGTGGAGTCCAGGTGGCTCAGGAGTCCAGAGCTGTGGCTGCAGAAATATGTGGAAATCACAAAACGGAATCTGCGCCCACCCCCTCCTATCCAGAAACAGAAATCACCGAACATGAAATTAAAAATCGAGCCTGTCCTCACACGTCAGCACACCTTAGACTCTGATGGAAAGCCTGGTAAAATGCAGATTCCTGGGCCCCCACAAGCACCTGATTCTAAAGGTCTTGGAAGGCCTTGGAATCTGCATTTAAAAATATGCTTCCTCCCAATAAGTCTCCTTTAGGTGGTCACTTAAAAAAAATCAGTAGAGTGGTCATGGCAATTACAGTTCTTTCTTTTTTAAGATTTTATTATTATTATTTTTTTATAAATAGACACAGGCAGAGGCAGAAGCAGGCTCCATGCAGGGAGCCCAATGTGGGACTCGATCCTGGGTCTCCAGGATCAGGCCCTGGGCCAAAGGCAGTGCTAAACCGCTGAGCCACCCAGGCTTCCTGGCAACTATGGTTTAAAAAATGATCTTAAATAGATGAATTCTTTCTCAAGATCTCTAGGCTGGTACCCACTTCACCTCCTCCCAGAGCTCTGGGAGGAAGATATATGGGAATCCAAGACACTTACCATATTTTAACTAGATCTTTGCTGTAATCTGATTGACTTGCAAAATACACTGAAATAGGCGTGAATATTAAAAACACTTGAATAACACAAAGTAAAGTTTTATGTTTTGAAGACATTCCCAAAACAATGATGCTAATCATCTGCTTTGTTGGAAGTGCAGTGTGGGTGCCATGCAAGGCTCTTTCATTCAGGAAGAAGTGCTGCCTGACGGCGTCAAAGATACCCAGTAATATTGTAAGCATAATTTTGGAATATATTACACATCGCAAACAGAAAATGGAGTTCCTTTTACTCGGGTATGAACTTCTGAATGCAAAACAGATTTAATTTTGTTTTGATAGCTCCGGATATCCTGTGCATGGCATCGTAACACCGGCCATCGGTACCTCTCTATGTATTTTGCACAAATCTAATATTTGAAAAATGAGAGCTATCTCCCAGGGCCTGGGAGAAATACGTAAATCTCCAAGGTCTGTATAAATTATTTCTAACTGGGTCAAGTGCCCGCGTCCCTCTCTCCTATCCATTACCTTTTCCGTCTTTAATTTCTCAACTCATCTCTCACATGGAAAACGTGATAATTAGGTATACGTAAAGGTGTTCTGCAAAATGACTTGGAGAACTGGAATCTGATTTTCCAAAGAGATTTTATTTTTATTTTTTTAACACATCAATGTATCCTTTTGAATTTACTAGTTGTACAAAGAATGCGCCCGCACCCGGCACGTCTGTCCACGCGTGGGATTGTATTTGTATTTTTCAGGGTGTCCTGCCATGAAGCTGACTTGTCAGCTTGGATCTTACTATGAAGTCTTCATTCTGTAGACTTTGGTTCTAACCAGGCTCAGAGTCAAAAATGAATGTGCGTCACTTCTCCAGATCCTTCTCTTCCCAAGTCGGATGGCCCTGGGACTGCTGGAGTTGCCAGGCAACCGCCCTGCCTGCCCATCGTCCTCCAGCCTCCTGCTTGCTCAGGTGTCCAGGGAGGCCTGACAAGTCCGCTCCCTGGGGCTAGAGATGTTCACCAAGTGTATCCACGTCTGCTATTCTCACCCAGGTGTGATCATCCACACCTCGGGTGTGAAATGACTTTGTATTTGGAATGCAGAAAAAGACGTGGATGTGCGAACAATAAAGCAAACACTTGTTATTCCAAGTGTGAGCTTCTGTGGAGCTGAACACATGTGATATTATAGTGGGAAGACCAGTGAACTAAAACGAATGGAGACAAAAATTCCTGGAAAAATAATCCAGAATAGACTCCCCATAAAACTTATATTTGTTTGATAAAAAGAAACCCCTGCAATTACACACTAAGCTCCTCAGGCACTAATGCGTAGCCTCCATCTCCCTGGACGAACCGGTCTGCAGTGGTCCCTGGGGAGCTCTTCATTTGGTCAGCCACGCATCCGAGAATTTCCTGAGCGTGAGCTTGAACATACCGAGTGTGAGCCGGGCACTGTGGCATCTTCCTTGCCCAATTTATGGTCTGTGGGTCACATCATGCAAATGCATGGCTCTGACATGGAAAGATTCGGATTATATTTGTGCTAAGGGCAGAGGGCTGCAGGGAAACAGAGGAAGGGCTTTTCTTGGTGCATCCAAGATGACTTCCCAGGGGAGTCTGATTATCATAAGAGCAGAACCCTGAAGGACTAAAACTCGTCAGAAGCCCAGGTGCTTGTGTGCAAGCAACGGAAATTGGCACCGGCCGATTCTTCCGGAAAGGAGATTATTAAAAGATAATTGGGTCATTCGCTAGAGGGTTGGGGGAGGAGCCACACTCTACGCTGACGTCCAGAACTGGCTTGATGAGGAATGTGCCCCTGCATCGGGCACACCAACCACGGAAACTGCCACCTATGACATGGCTGGGCAGGGCCCTTGCCCTGCCGCCACCCCTGCCCTGGAGGCCCCACCACCACCCTTGCCTCCTTCTGCAAGTTGCTGGTCTCTGAGTCAGAGATCCAATAGTCACACGCCTGCATTTAGCTGCAAGAGAAGCTGCGAGTCTGTGGTTCCAAATATAGCAAAAGTGTTCCACAGAGGCCGAGCACCCAAAAAACGTGATAAAGCCATTACGGCAGTGAGGAGGGTGGCCTAGGAGAAACAGCCACCAGGGCAAAGGGCCACGGAAATAGACTGTTTCGTGTTGCTTCTCCCTTCTTTGTGCAAAAATTCAAGTCTTAAAAAAAAAAAAAAAAAAAGCATGGGTATTTGTCATTGGCCAACATTTTGCTTTGCCAAGAAAGGTATTAGAACCACAACTCCTACAATTTACTGTCGTGATCAGTTGCCAAACTAAAGGATATTTTAACACCAAAAAGGAATGGTGACGGTTGGATTCGCATACATTTGGCTGGAAGGAAATCCTCAGTGCACTGTGCTTATTTCTCTCATTTTGTGTGGACAGGTGGAAGCTCATCAGGGCCAACGGTGACCCATGGGTAGGCGTGTGGGAGCCCCCCTTCCCATTCATCTGCTTTAAACACGGGGCCGCTGCAGGTGGGGGTTAAGCAGAAAGGGGCATGGCTTCTATTTTAGAAGGACCATCCTGGTGGCCACGTGGAGGATGACTTGGGGGACCAGCCTGGAGTTGTGGGTCATGGGGAGAGACGGTGGCCAGGATGGGAGGAGAAGCCCCCGGAGAGAAATGGAAAGGGTCGAATCAGAAGCCTTCCTTAAGGGGCACCTGGGTGGCTCAATGGTTGAGCATCTGTCTTCAGCACAAGGTGTGATCCCAGGGTCCCGCTTCTCCTTCTGCCTGTGTCTCTGCCTCTCTCTGTGTGTCTCTCATGAATAAATAAATAAAACCTTTAAAAAAAGAAAAGCCTCATTAACAATCACTTTGACAGGAGCGGGTGTGTGGCTTCTCACATCCTTTCTTGGTCTGCTCTGATAATAATGCTTCCATTTTAAAGGTCTGTATCTTCCTTACTGGAATACAGAGGCTGAAGGGCCAGGATCCTGATGCTCCATGTGCCCAAGACTGGCTTCCAGGAGACACACAGCAGGCGAGCAGCCCACCGGCCCTCCAGCCACGCTGCCCACCCCACACGAGGCTTATGCTGCACACACCTCTGTTCCGGTGGTCTTCTGCTGAGCCCCGACGTGAAGACCCCAAAGAAAGTTGTGCTGTATGCACAGGACATGCCTATACAGATATTCTTCTCAAAAGCAAACCAACTGAACTGGGAAATTAAGAAAAACGGCTTCAGATATTTAAAAAGTCACAGACATGACCAGTTCACGTCCTCAAGGTTCTCTTCTCCCTCAGTAGGTGGAACATCGGCTCGGGGGGCAAAGCTTTAAAAAATACTCTTCTGGCCAACCTGGAGCAGAAACTGTCATACAAGCCATTGGGGACAACTGGTAGAGCAAATCTGATTTCAGTTACCTTAGGAGGAGCTCCCTGCTTTTTTAAATAAGGAAGAAAGATTACATCTTCATTTTCATTAACCTCTAACTGAGCATTAGCATTTCCTTCGGGCATGCATGCAGGCAAGGGACCTCTATCAGAAATCCCTGTGATTTTGCCAACAATTTCTCAATCTCAGACACATGAAATGCTCATCACTATTCTGTGAGTTTATGGTGGATGAGGCCCTGCTACTAGGTTGGTATTTAGGGCATAAAATAGCATCATTATTCCCATGACAATTTAAAAAGCCTTTTGCTAACTGTATGTAAACATAGCTGCTTTCATTTGTGAGCACCGGGTTTCTTTATTTTATGCATTTACCTAATTGCGAGGACTCTATCTACGGCTTTATCCGACTGCCACAGGGGTATGGCACAGAAGGGGTTAAAGCCTTGCATCACACAGCCCCAGCCCACTCCCTGGTTTCCGTAACAGGATGACAGGCTTGCAGGCAACAGAGGCTCTTTCTTCACTTACAAAAAAATTGTGGCAAAAAACACACAACAAAGCCTATCAGCTTAGCCATTTTTAAGTGGTTCAATACAGTTCAGTAGTGAGGCACATTTATGTTATTGTGCAACCCACCTAAGATGAGCTCTTTGATGAAAATGACTGGGTCTTAAAAGTAGAAGACTTCTATTTATATGTCAAGTCTACCTCCATAAAACTGGAATTTTTTTTAACAAAGAAAAATTGGGGCTAAGTGCAAATATTTTAAATACTTAAGGTTTTAGGGAAATGGACACGAAATAGTAAGGTTTACCTACCGCGCACACACCTTCCAGCAGAGGTCTGTGAGAGACAACCCGGCTTGCTCGCCGTACCCAGCCTCCTCCCCAGTGCCCACCCTCAGTGGCACCCCTGGCTCCTGGCTTCTCAGGCAATGGCCTGTGTGTTGTCAGGTTTCTCTCTGCTTCTGATGCAGCAGGAGGGCACAGCCGGGGGTGCACAGAGCTCACTGGCCACTGCATCGGCCGGGCCTGTTTACTGCCTGCCCCCACCTCCACCCCCAGCTGCTTTCCTCATCTTTGAAACTGAAACCAAGGTCATCATTAATTGGAGCAAATCTTTCATAGACCACAGGTGTGAAGCAAAGCCTGGACACTTGGCTGCATTCTTTCCCCCCCAAATCCAGGTTACTGTTTAGGGTGATGCCATTTCAATCCATTTTACATGAAGTTGAATTTTATTACAGCACAAATCATGGACCCAACTGACAGGGTTTCCCTCGTGCCCAGAAATGGGAAAATTGCTTTGGTGTGTGTACACTTGAGTTCCATCTCTGCCATGTTTTACCCTTCAAACACTCCAAACACTGAGCTGGCTCTGATGCCCTCCCTGCTGGCCACATGTTTTACATTGATTGCAAACCCAGGACGAAGCCCGTTCTATTTACCCCTTCCATAGCCAAGCTATAGGCATTCAGGGATGCATTTCTCTCTCAGAGTCATGGTCGAGTCCCTCCCGTGATACATTCGTGGCACCAGGCTCTGGGGATTCAGTGATGAGTTTAGACTTGATGACCTCAAGGAGCTCCAGGTGGGGCTCCAGGTGGGGCTCCAGGTGGGGCTTTCAGTGTGGGGGAAGAGCTCAAAGGTATGAGTGTGGAGGGTGAGCAAGGGAGCTCTGCAGCTGATGTGCATGGGAGGTGCAGCCAAGGGGGAGCATGAGTCCGGATGTGACCATACAGCGGGAAGCAGGAGGGGAGAGTGGCCGGTGGCCCAGGTGGGAGGATGTTGAGTAGTGAGTAGTAAGGAGAGCACAGGGAGAGAAGGCAAAGGTCCAGCCACGGTTGGGAGATACCAGGGTGCTGGATCTGGTGACCAACTGTGGGGAAGGTCCTGGGGCCAAGTCTGGGCTTGGCTGCGGTGTCAGGTGACACAGGGCGTGGGGGCTTGGTGATCACAAGCAATTTGGCACATGCCCCATGTGACATGGATATATGACGGTCAAATGAGAACCAAGGCAGGAATTTATTATGGACAAAATTGTCTTCTTGGGAAACTTTTTTTTCTCAACTGAATCTTTTTTTGAATATTTGGTCCTCAAAAACACCTGCGAATACCATAACTTTATATGCAAATTACTATTGTTTCAAATGTCAAAATTAACATCAATAAGGAACTGGAGATTCAATGCTGGGCCTGAACTCACCACTCTGAGATCAAGACCTGAACTGAGATCAAGAGTTAGATGCTTAACCCATTGAGTCACCCAGGTGCTCCAATAAGTAGAGATTTTAATTGAGCTTCTTGGACCCCGGCCTATGGAATATTCAGTAAAAATATAAAAGTCATCTGCTAAACCAATGGTCACCTTGTCATCTAGGGGTGGCTCTTTAGGGGAGGGAGCCATCCATTATTCTATGCACAGATACTTAAACTAGGTTTTATTTGTTTTATTTAAAGTTTCGTTGGGTACAGAAAAACACACGCACACTTAATAGGTTAAAATATCCAAATAAAATTTACTGCAACTTTTGTAGAATTTAATTTGTGCTACAAGACATGTTGCATAGGAAACTATTTAAAGCCCCTGAGGAAAAATATCCATGGTTTAAGGTGCAACTGGTTTTGTTTCTTCTTTGGGGAGAAGGTGAGAGATGATCTCTGGAAAGAATGAAGGTGGAAACGAGAAGCAGAATTTAAGGTTATTTCGTGTGATGATTGGGGAATTGCGTGTCCTGGTTCTTGCAGCATAAAAAAAAAAAAAAGTAGTGTTTTTCTCTGTTGATTTTTTTTTTTTCCCTAGCTGGTTGGTCTTCAGGATCTGAATCAATAGATATATAAGAATGTTCCAGCCCAACAGGGATCATACATTGATTACAGTAAGTAATTAACATAACATGTTTCAAGACAGCAGATTTCGAGCATGAGGTCCGCGAATCCCAATGGCCCACAAATCACTTCGCACAAGCCCACTGCATGTCCCGGCACATTCCCGGGAATCAACTCTTGATTTGCCAAATAATTATTCTTCAATCCTGCCCCTTCCTCCCCTCGGAGCTGCCGCAACCACAGTGCGATCGTGGAAGCCAACACTGCGTGCCCACACACAGCCAAGCCGATCTACAACCATAGAGGTCATCAATGCAATGCTCTGGCAAATCCCTGGCTTTAGGTTGGGGAACGTTATTTTAGAAAACGTCCATCCTGCTCAGAAAACCTTTATATTGTACATTAAAAAAGATGGAGTCCCCTCTGCTATTATTTCCTAGGACACGTGGGTATGACCAGAAAGGGAGAGAGGTGGATTTCATATAGAATGAAGTGGAGAGTTGGCCAGTGGCGGCAGGCACTGCTGCACACACATTAGCGCAGGGCACCCCTCGTGGTGAAGTCTCCCTAGTGGCCACAGGGAGGAGAGCCCTGAGCTCTCTTCTCCTGTGCCCCCACGAAGAAACAGGACCGGCGGTGGCTGAAGCCTGCAGGGACTACCACACTGCAAATGGCACAGTTTTCTTGAACAACCTGCATGCTGGTGGGGGCCACCAAGAATGCCAGCTCCCAGCTGTCTTTTCATCTCAAGGGCACCTGCTTGCTCGTGTAGGATTTTACTTTGCCAAATAAAGCTCAGAGAAGGCTTGCATGTGCTCTCGCTGACCGGTTACTGTAACATGAGGCGGAGGTACAGAAAAGAATGCAGGTGAAAAGGGACAGCAGGACCTGGGACATTCTCAGAAAGGATGGACAAGAGCTGGACTCATCTACTGAAAAACCATGTTCCTATTTGATTTACCCTTTATACAAGTAGAGAGCAAAAGAGGTCCAACACTTGAACAAGCGTCTCTCCGTGCTAAGTGTTGAAATGCAAAGGGTGGCTGGGAATCACAAATGCCCCCAGTGACCTTTAAATACATATATACATCTGTAACATAATTTAAAAAGGTCTTTATATAACATAAAAACCTCAACAGCATCCGCCCCTATTAAGGTGGGTTTCTTTTTTTTTTTTTTTTAACCTTTATGGTCCATTAAAAAAATTAGATACCACCCTTCTCATATGCCTCCCCTCATACTTTAAAAAAAGTGACTTTTAAATTTAAATTTATACCTAACAAATAGAAAGCTATCTGATTGGCAACAACCTGCAGTAGAAATTCCCTTCAGGCCCCCCCGTGATGGAGGAGGACCGTGGAGCATTGTGTGTGCTTGGTCCTTGGGTGTGGGTCCAGCCTCGAGGAAGCCCAGATGTGTCAGAGCAGCCGGCCCTTCCTCCCTCCCCAGCTCCAGGTGACCATGCGCCAGGTGACCACACGGGCCTCCAGGACAGGCGGAGGGCGGGTGCCCCGGAGCAGCAGCGGGTGGGCATGTACCCGCTCAAATCACAAAGTCGTCGTGGTCCACTGGGCTGAAGGCAGCTGCTCTCAGAATGTCCAGCGAGTTCACAAGGATCAGAGTCCCAGTGAGGTGTTTCCAGCGCTTGGTGATGGGGTTCTTCATCTTGTCCAGGCCTATGTGTAGCTCCTGGATGACGTCCCGGTAGCTGTCCCCGATCTGGTGGCTCCAGGTTAACAAAAAGTCATAGGCGGGTTTCCACATGGCCTGGATGGTGGAGTCATCCCAAAGAAAAGGAGGGAGGGGGAAGAAAAGATGAGGGAACAGTAAGAGATGTGATCCTATTATTCGATCCTATTAACTCCAATCCCTTTGCTCATTATTTATGTTTCTCATTGGAGAGTGGAACAAACCCAGAGAAACAGGTGGAACCGACTCTGTCCAGAGCCAGCACGTTTCTGAGGGAAGAACGTGTTTTGTGCGAGC
Source organism: Canis lupus familiaris (assembly GCF_011100685.1). Taxonomy (NCBI): domain Eukaryota; kingdom Metazoa; phylum Chordata; class Mammalia; order Carnivora; family Canidae; genus Canis; species Canis lupus. Next base: position 46,411,727 of record NC_049246.1, on the reverse strand, counting down.
GCAGGAAGGCAGGAGAGAGTGTCTGAGCAAACACGAAGGGCTTCTCTCCTTACAATCCCTGCTGCGGGCTGCCTGGGTGGCTCAGTGGTTGAGCGTCTGCCTTCAGCTCAGGTCATGATCCCGGGGTCCTGGGATCAAATCCTACATCAGGATCCCCACAGGGAATCCGCTCCTCCCTCTGCCTATGTCTCTGCCTCTCATTAATAAATAAATATATCATGAAATATATATTTAAATATATATAAATATATAATAAATAATATCATGAAAAAAAAAGGAAAATACCTAATAATCCCTGCTGCATTTTCTAGGCGGGCCATTTCTTTAGAAATTCACTGTGCTAATAAAGGACGCCCTTATTCTGGGACATCCTCCTTCCTAGGAATCTCAGGCCAAACCCAGCTTTCCAGAAGCTTCCGGCCACCCTCGCCAACAAGAGAGAAGACAAAGAATCTCTGAGGAGGAACCCAACCGGCTCCAGCCAACGTTACCCAACAGAGCCCTGGAATGTCACCAACACAGACCTGGCCAGTGACCGAGCAGGAGTGGCCACCAAGGGCTCCCTTGGCACTCTGCTCTGTCTGACGGATGGTCACTTAAGAACGGGACAATCAGGGGTGGGCGGTTCTGCGGACACCTCATGCCCAGCGGCCTTGTCAGCGGCAGGGCCGGACTCCCAGCCAGTGGCCTTGAGGAGGAGGAGCCGCGCCCCACCCGGGGGAGCCCACCACGTGCTGGATGCACACTTTCTCAACCTCACCCCCGTCGACACGCTGGAAAGCAGACACAGTCGTGACTGAATTCCACAGCCCAGGCTCACCTCACTGTCCACGACCCCGTTCCTGTCCCGGTGCGGAGACTCGTAGGCGTCCATCTGCTGCTTGGACACCTTGGCGAGCTTCTCGGCCAGCTCCCGCCAGCGCTGCGCCACCTCCACCGCCGTGGTCAGGAGCACAAAGTCCTGGATGAGTCTGACCACCAGGCCCTGGCAGTCCATCTTCAGTAAGGCCTGGGGAGGAAGGAGCAGAGCACGAGGCAGGTCAGAGGGCAGGCTCTGCTTTCAGAGGCCACACACGCTTTACCTCCAAAGTTCAGAGGCCTAGAAATGTGCCCCTTGGGCCCCAGCATGGCCGAGGCCCACAGGATGGAGGGAGAGCAATGATTTTTGCAGGGTGGACTGGGTTCGACTGCGCTCTCTCCCCAAATTCACGTCCACCTGCAAAGTCAGAACGACTGTATTTGGAAATAGGGTGTTTGCAGGTGTCCTTAGTTAAAGCCACCTGTCCTGGTGGGTTAGGGCAGCACCTCATCCCGTGCCTGGTGGTCTTTATAAGGAGGGAGACAGAGACAGAGGGAAGAAGTCCACACAAGGACAGGGGCAGAGGTGGAGGTGAGGAGGCCCCAAGACAAGTAGCGTCAGGGACTGTCGGAGGAACCAGGAGCCAGAGGCAAGGCCTGGCCCAGACCGTGCCTTCCAGAGGAGGAAGCAGGCCCGCGAACACGCCTCTGCTGTGCTGGGCCACCCAGTCCGGGGCGCGTCGCCTCGGCAGCCTGGGGATGCTGACTGATGGGGCGAGGGTGGACGCTACCCTCTGCCCTGTCCTGACTCCCGTGGGAGCAGCTGGAGACGGTGATGCTTCACGGAGACGGGCCACACGCCCAGGGCTCAGAGGACCGGACCAGGAGTGCCACGGGCTAGAGGGCTCAGACCTGGGCCTGGGGTGCACACCGACCCCTGGGCTCTCAGGTTTGGGGGGGCAAAGGGAAGCCCCTGTGGAGGATGAGAACGGACAGGCCCAAGGCTGAGCCCGGGAGCACCATCTGAACAGTTTCTGGAATCGGTAGGACTCCTCCTTTGCCAAGCTCAGAGAACTTTCTAGTGTGTCTTCAGCACAGGAGTCACCCACCAACTGCGGAGACTCAGAAGGGAAAAGAATGCCCACCACCCTTCGAAGGAAGGAGGCAAGGGGACCGAGCCTGGCCCATGTCCCCGCCGGGCCTGTACCCGCAGGCGGCCACCTTGGGACCTGCTCCCCCCTCTAGGAAGGGGCCGGACCAGGCAGGCTTCCAACACCGGGCTCAACGCTCCAACGTGTCCCGTGTGACCTCGCGCTGGGGGCTTGAGGACACAGAAATCAAATCAGCCTGTGCAAACCAGCAGCCCACGGGTCTGCTTGCCGTGAGATGCAAAAGGCTTGTCACCCAAGTCCTGCGATGGTCGCCGGCCGCACGTGGGCCTCACACCGTGCCCAGGCCTCTGCCGCCCAGCGCAGATGCAGACGATACCCCAACAGCAGGAAAAGTGGGCCCCAGAGGCAGCCCGGAGACGGTTCCTCAGGCCCTCAGATCGGGGGCATAAGCCCGGAGAGGCCAGAAGCAGGAAACGTCACCTGGTGTTCTTTCCGTCCTTCTAGGCTCCATCTGAGCACCTGCTGTTGTCGCGCCAAGACTCCGAAGAGCACAGGCTAAAAGCAACGCCCCCCCGGCCCCCCGCAGCCCCTTCCCGACTGAGCCGAGCACGTAGCCCCCATGAGAACCGAGCCTGCTGTTCTGCGAGGACAGCGGGTGGCCCGGGCTGAGCAGCTGAGGTCTGCTGCGTCGCCTGCTTGAAAGGGCGCCGCTCATTCAGCCCGAGTATCCTCACCTCCGCGTCCCGTTTACACCGGGGGAGCTTGACGGGAGGGAGCAATGGGGGCTCTTCCAGCAATGTGCCGACTGCACAGCTGGACGCCCCAGCGGGGCACTCTCTGCAATTCAGAACAGGGGTGATGACGGGTCACGGTGGTGCTGCCGCGGGCCCGGGGACGGGCAGCCGGAAGGGAGCCGGAGGGTGACCTCGTGGTCCTTCTCTGGTTTGGTCTGTGTGGTCTGAAAGAAGCTACTGCAGGTGGGGAGATACGGGGAGCCGGGCCTGGGCTCGCGCACTGCTCACAAGCCCCAGCAGGCAGGTGCTGAGCTCCCCCATTTTGCAGAGTGACGGAGAGGCTGCGGCACAGGTGGCCCATCCGGGGTCCGCAGCTGCGGTGGGGGGGGGGGGGGCTCTGCAGTTCCGAGGGCACTCACTGCCCGGCGTCAGGAACGGACTCAAATAAAACAGGGATCTGGGTTAGGCTGACGCGTCAGCTATTTACGTTATTTCATAAAACGTCTGTTCTTGCTTGAATTTTGATGCGCTCCGGTGAAACTGTTTAAGGAATAAATACGTAATAGATCTATGTTTCAGAAGACAGAACACAGGGGGACGTCGGGATAAATCGGTAGAATTCCGGATTTAAGTTCTGTGTAGTGGTGCTCCCCCCGCCACCTGCCGTCCCGGGGAGGCACGTGGTCGCCACAGGGTGGGGACGGTCGGTCCCTCCGTGTCCCCGCTCAGCACTGGCCCGCGGCTTCCCAGCGCACACAGGCCAACGTGCGTCCGTGTGCTCAGCACTGGCCCGGCTCCGGGGGCAGCCTCGTTTTCTAGGCAACAGAACGTCCCAGAATCACGCTTCTGACTTGGGTTGCCCCGGCAGGAGCGACGAGGGCGGCTCTGTCCCCAGGAGCACCGGGCAAGGGCCAGGGATCGCGGGGCGCGCGCGGCGCGGGGTGAACGCAGGGATGGAGGCGCGCGGTTCCCTGCTAACTTCAGGTCTGCTGAAGGGACCGCCACCAAAGGGCAGTTTACGCGCTTTTTTTTTTTTTTTTTTAAAGGACGTAGCCTGGGTGCCACCGGGTCCTGGCAGTAGAAAGCTTCCTAGCAGGAGGCTCTGGCTCTGGCTCCTTTCCCCGTAGCTTCCTCGGTAACTTCCCCGTGCGTGTGCAAGCGCGCGCACACACACACACACACACACACACAAGGGTAATCCTAAAAAATCCCGTTTGAGACGATGCTGATTCCAGCAGCGAGCTCGCTCGCCCAGTGGACCGGAGTTGGAGCCAGGTGACCAAACCTGCTCTCGACCAAGGGCCAGGCAGGGAAGAGGTCTTGGCTCTGCGGGCCACGCGGTCTCTGCACCCCCCCCCCCCCCCCAGTCCACCGGTGTGGACTGAAGGCAGCGTAGATGGTGTTTGAACCCACGGGCACGGCTCGGTCCGGCCCAACGTCACTGCCAAAAGCAGGCGGCCCAGGAGCCAGTCTGCCAAGCCCTGTTGCAGGAGATGTTCTCGTGAAAAGCCGGGGAGGTACAATTCCAGTTTTGCTGTGAATCCCACCTGTGCTTCTATTCCCAAGGTGTGCAGACGTCCCGAGGGCCGCCCCCCACATGGGCGAGGGCAGCAGAGCCTCCCGCTCCGGGGCCACCCGGCAGGAACCCCAGGAGCCACCTCAACGGCAACTAATGCCCCTCTCTGCGGGGTGCGGAGGCTTTTCTCCCGACCCTGAGAATCCCTCCACACCACCCTCTCCAGCCCCCACATCCCCTCCCCGAATCTCCCAGTTCGCCCCTCTTTCTATCACCTTCCAAGGCTCCAGGGGTTTATTCCCCTCCTGCTTCACTCCCGAAAACAGCCGCCCTTCCCCTGATTCGTATCCTAGAGTAACTCTTTCTCAGAGAACCTTCTCCAAAGAGCCCGGCCCCGGACCCCAACGACCCTGGCCACAGCCGCCACCGGTGACCCCTGGTCGTCAAGCCCGGTGGCGTCACCCTGGCGGCTCCAGCACCAGCGCCAGCTCTGAGCCCTGGCCCCAGACGCGAGGCGGGACGCCAAGAGGACGTTATGGGGCTTCTCGGAGCCAACCGGCCAGGACAGGCCAGCGGAGGCAGGTGGGCAGCTGAGAGGGTGGAGAGCCCGGGTCGCGGGAGGCCGTGCGGGGGCCACCAATGCTTTCCCCGTTGGCTAGAGGCCCGGGTGTGCCCTGTAGTGTGACACCGACGTCCCCCGTTCCACCTCTCACGATCGCGATTCCCAGTCATGCCGGAGAAACAGAGGCCGCCCTCAATCCCTAATCACATGTGCAAAAAAAGGAGGCAGAGGAGAAACGAGGGAGTCTCAGGGAGAGAAAAACGCTCATCAAAATAAAGCTAGACTTTGGGCCAGCAGCTCTGAACACTTCAGAGTCGCAGATCCTGTCGGGAATCTGATGGACCAGGGATCTTCTCCCAAGAGATCAAAACAGAGGCAGCTGGAGCATGAGTGTCGCTGTGCCCAGGGATCCACCGGAGACCCCCCAGGAGCTTGCAAATCCAGCCAGAAGCCACCTGAACGGTGGGCGCCCTCCATGCTGCATCCTGACCTGCCTCGGGGTCCCCCCAGGGGCCCCCCACAAACGCCCACCTCCAGGCGCAAGTGCACACCGAAACCCTGCCTGAGTATTTCGGGGAGCGAGGACGCGCCCAGACGCCGGCCCAGTGACTCGCCAGCCGGGCCCCGGAACCCTGGGGAGCACTTACCATCATGAGCTCCTTCTGGAAGGACTTTCGGTCTTTGTTCTCCGTGTTGTTGCAATCCTCCTTCAGCTTTTCCAGAACGGACGCCACCCGCTCGGGCTCACTGTCCAGCTCCGCCCGGCAGAAGAAGGTGAGCGGCAGGTTCCCGTAGCCCAGGGCGTCGGCGAAGGAGCGCCAGCTGCTAATGTTCTCCATGAGCAGAGTCCTGACGGAGGCGTAGATGTAGGTGAGGAACTTACACGGTCGCAGGATCTGCTCGAGCAGCACCGAGGTGCTCAGCTCGGGCCCCGCGAGGAGGCTGGGCCTGGCCTTGCCCACCACCAGCACGTTCTTGGCGTGCACGAGGCCGACCCTGCCCTGGTGGTAGCCGATGTACCACTCCTTGGTCCACAGCTGCCCCTTCAGGCGGATCTTCTCCTCGCTGAGCAGAGCGATGGCATCGCCCTTCTTGTACTCCAGCAGGTAGTGGTTCTTGCTCTGCCGCACCACGGTCTTGAGCAGTTTGCCAAACTTGAGGCTGGACACGGGGCGGTCCTGAAAAGTCGGGTACTTGGTGGTGGCAGCAAACGGGGACAAGATGATCTTCCCGACCTCGTTCTTCTTGAGGAACCGTCTCTGCCCGGAAGGCTTGATGGCACTTTTAGGGGGTGGCTGGGGAGTCTGGACGCAAAACTGGGTCAGGATGGCCTCCTGGTCGCCTTTCACCTGAACCCTCAGGGTGAAGTCGGACAGCTCGCCGGGGTTCTGACAGGCGATGGGGAAGATGAGGCGGCTCACTTTGCCCAGCTTCATCTGGAACCCCCTCACCACCTTGGCCTGCTCGCTGGCTTTGACCTCGTAATTGGTCATGTTGGAGAACATGCAGACGTGGAGATCCTGGGGCCTGGACAAGACGAACTGGTGCTTACCCCAGAGCTGCAGGGCCACGGGGGCAGGGCTGGGCGCCTGGCGGGTGACCTCGCTGACCAGGAGCGTCTTTGGGGCACAATCATGCCCAAAGATGGTCACCACTGTCTTGAAGGAGGGGTGGATGTGTTTGGGGCCATAGAGCCCCACCGTGATCTTTTTATTGATGAAGTCCCACACCGTGGAAGGGTAGAGAATGTTCGGGCCGTGGGCAACGATGGCCAGGTACATGCAGGGCTCCAGGTTGTCTAGCTGCACCTGGACCGTGTCCCCGTAGCTGTAGGTCAGTGGGATGGGGACATAGGGCCCTTCCTTCAAGTCGCTCCTCAGGCACTGGAGACCCACCGTGCTTTTGCTAAAAATGTCGTTTTTCACCTCGGCCGAAACTTTCATCTCCAAGATGATGTAGGTCTTCACCTCCAGGGTGCTCAGCTTCACCTCCAGCACCGGGCTGACGCTGCTACACCTGTCACTGTTGAGCTCCAGCGGGGGGTCCAGCAGGGCTTTCATGGAGATTTGCTGCGTCTCGCCGGGGGCCACGTGGCCCTCGGGCACGTGGATGCTGATGTTGGTGTCGGGCAGCTGCACGGCGCCCCCAGAACTGTCCAGCTTGCACGCGATGCTCGTCTCCACCGCCTGGGTCTGGCCCCAGCCGGGGCTCTGGCCCAGCAAGTCCAGATCGTGGCACGAGCGCGCCAGCTTCCGGTGGCTCAGCCAGGCGGCGCGGAAGTCCTCCCGGCTCTGGAACTGCTCCGGGGCCGGCGACTTGAGGCCCGTGAAGAACCCCGATGAGTCGGGGGCGTCGGACTTGGCCTGGAGCACGGACAGCTCGGACAGACTGTAGGAGCGCTTGCTCCTGAAGAACGGGTTGTCCCGCTTGCCCGGCGCCTCCGCCTGGAGCCGGTTGGTGGCCTGCAGCTCGTCAAAGATGTTGCCCGTGCTGTTCGTGGTCGCGGAGCTGGATTCCGTGAACGACGACGTGCCCGTGTCAAAGAGGAGCAGGTCCACGGTACTTTTGGGCATCAGCTCATCCACGCTGGGCATCGCCGTCACGTTCCCATTCAGAAACGGGTTCGTCTGGGCCCCGTTCCAGAAAGGGTTGTTACTGTAGGTTTTGCTCGGTCCCTTGTCATCCATCCCCACCCCGAGCAGGTCCAGCTCCTTGGCCACCTCATCCGGGCTGTCGGGAAGGTTGTCAATCACCCCGCTGTCGCTCAGAGTGGAGTTCCGGTAGTTCAGGGGCTGCACGTAGGACGAGGGGATGTAGCCCATCTCCGTGGTGTTGTGCGCGTACCACCACTCCCCGCCCGACGTGTCCAGGACGTACAGGTGGTCCCCCTTGGAGAACTTCAGGGTGGTGAAGTTGGTTGGGCAGTAGTCCTTGATTGCGATCACTTCCTTTGCATTTCCAAAGGGCGTGGGATTGTCTACTAGCAAGGCACTGGGAGAAGGCACTGCACAAAACACAAAGAAACGGGTGGTGAGCGCGAGGCAGTTAGCAGAAGCCAGCCAAGGCCAACGCCGGCGTGGACTCTAGCTCGCTCGGCGCCGCGGGGGCAGCTGGCCCGACCCTGTCTCCCCGGGATCACTAAACTGCCGTCCCACTTTTAAAATGTCTTTTAATCTTTAAAGATTTGATTTTTAAGTAATCGCTACACCCAACGTGGGGCTCGAACTCACAACCCTGAGATCGAGTCTCACGCTCCGCAGACCGAGCCCGCCGGGTGCCCCAGATACCATCTCATTCTGACCCGGGTTCTCTCACGTGCCTAGCTTACCGGAGCGGCCCCTGGGTAGGGAGAGAAGCTGGAGGTGGGCGGATTTAGAAACAGCAACGTCCTGAGCAGAGTGACCCACTGCCTGCAGCCGGGGACGGGGAAACGAGAGCCTCAAAGCAGCTCCCCGTGTTGGTGAGCCGGTGCCATGCTCTGGCCTTCAACACAGAACACGAGGACGGGGTGGGGAGGGTTCCCTAGACAAGCCGAACCCGTTCTTCATCAAAATCAGACTTTTGAGGCCAATCTCTTCCAGCCTCCTCTAAAGGCTCACTCAGGACGACCCAGGAGCGCCCTCTCCCGCGTACCTCGAAGAGCAGAGGCTTATGTCTGGTGTCGTTCACGTTGTTTCCGAGCAAATGTTGAAGTCTGAGAAACCCCAACACTTTAAACAGGGACTCAAACTAATGTATGGTCCGTGGCGTTGAACTACGTACGTTGCCGGCGTAGACAGTACACGGAGCGGCGAATTAAGGGGTGTGTGTGTGTGTGTTTTGAAAAGTAACGGGTAATTAAATACCTAAGTGTTTTCTCTCCCTCCCATACACGACAACGTACATCCAGGGGACGAAGAAAGTTCCTTCGGAAAGGACTAAATAAGCCCGGACCCTAACTGCGCCTTGTCTCACGGAGTTTGCGGATCCTCTGGCTTCCTGTAACCAACGCCTGGAAGAAAGGACCGTGTTTTGAGTGGAACTACACCCACATCTTCTCTGCTGTGGGATTAAGGCAATACACATTCTAGCCTATGACACTGGTCCTCCAAACACACCGTCTGCCAGCGTCCTCTTCCTTTGAAGAGAAATAACGAAAACTGAACTGGATTTCCTTTGCAAAGTCTTGGAGAAGAAAGCAGGACGTGTCTATTTTATTTCCACGAACTAGGTTAGAGAGTGATGCTTGGTAGGAAGCTCACCGGGGCGCTGAAGGCCCCACCCTCCATGCGGGGTGTTGGGGGGAGGGAATGTGGCTTGGGGTCACTGGGCCTGGGACCCAATCCGGGCCTTTGGAAGACGTGTGGCTTCCGGAGCCTGAGACTCTTTCCCCAACGGGCTCTGGTGAAGATGAGGTTCTCTGATCATGTCCTTAGCATAATGATGCTTACTCAGCCCAAGGTAATAAGGACTCACAAAGGGTGATGCTAAAGTGGACATCTCCACCCCCCGTCCTCCTGATGTTATTTTCCCCGTGGCACTTATCATTAATCAATATATCACATATATATATAAATGATAGGTTTACTTATTTATTTGTTGGGAGGGGGCTGTGTCACCCCCATTAGGGTGGAAGCTCCCTTAGGGTCTGTTTTGCTCACAGCGGTAATCCGGGAAGACAGCCTGTCACATGGCAGGTGTTCAGCCAATACTCGGAGAATGAATGCTCATCTCCCATGCACACGACAGAGAGGCCATATCTGTGTAATGGGGTCAGGGTGTTTTCCTTGGCTGTACCGTGCTATACAATTACCCCAAAGAGAAATCTCTCAACAGTGAAGGTAGGGGAGTGAATAAAAACAGCCAAGTCACAGGGAATGCCTTTTGAGCGAGGGGTGGGGAGGAGGATGGGTCAGGCTGGGGTCAGGGGACAACAAAAGATCTCTCTCCCTTTGTTTTTGAGCCATGGGCTCCAGAAATATAAGCCCCCTTTTTGTCTCTTTGGCACCTCTAATGAAAATGTCACATAAAAATTAAAACCAAATGAAAGTCAGAGAGCTTGCCAGCTATTAAAATCTTGTTAGAATCCCTCAGAAGTTATATCCCTATTATGTTCCCCAGAACAATCCCCTTAGAGTGATATTTTTAAAATTAAAAACCAAAAGCTATTAAGCGGGCTTTGTAGATAGCCTAAGAAAATGTATCAATGCAAATTATCGCTTTAGTTTCACCAGACTGAGGAATAAAAATGGTTTCACTTAAAATTCCAGGCACTCTCCTCAGCAGAGAAGCGGTAACGTACTGCACCCCGAGCATCAGGCTCCTGCGATGGGAAACGGCGCTGCTCCCTGCCGGGCCGCCCGGGGAAGTGGGCTCTGGTGTGAGCTCCTGCCAGATGGGTCCCTCCATCAGTCACTGTCACAGAGCACCTGGGGACCCCCGGAGGGGCGTCCACCCCCTCAAAGGCAGGAGAATCCTTATCAAATCCCATCTTAATGAATTCTGGGGAGCACTGCCCAAGATTCACAGCTATCCTTGATTTTAATACCAAAAAAATAAATAAAAATAAAAAAAATAAAAAAATCCCTGCATGTCAGGGAGTTCAGTGCACTGAATAATCTAATTTTTACCCCTTTGCCTCAGTTCTGGTTAATCAAGGGGCAGAGAACTTTGCAGCAGATGTTTTGGCTGGAATAAATCACCACCTTGACGCCCGGCTGCAGTGCTGCCTGGGGAAGTGGGTCCAGGGTCTCCGTGGGCATCGAGGCCTCTCGGCTCACCAGCCCCAGCTCGCATCCCGGATTGTCCCGTTTGTCTTCCCCCCACAACTAGGGTGTTCTGTTAGGACCCTAACACCTCTCGGGTCATCGTGATTATTTAAAAAATTCAGCTCTCTCAATTCAAGAGCCCAGCCCAAATCCCACAAATGATGCTCACGTGTCCCAGCTTTCCCCATAATTAGCTCGCCTATAAAGTAAGAGGACAATGCCCACGACTGAACAGTGAGAAATGAATGGTCCCACCATTTACAGCAATACCTGGTAACGCCGCCTCTCTTATTAATAAAATTTCACAACTTCCTTCTCCGATCTGTTCGTGTGAAGAACATTTAGAGCGATGCTCAGGGCTCCGAGCATACAGCACAGACGGGAAGGGAGAGGTTGAGGATAAAGTGAAGGGAGAAGAGATTAGGAAGAGAGAGAAACGTGGTACGTGTGGTTTTTAGGACATCGGGGAAGAGGGTCACATCATCACCTGGGAGACTGCGGTTTGGTTCAAGAACTATTTATTTAGCACTGACATTGTGCCGGGGATAAAAACATAAAGGTCAAGATCAGCTCCCACTGCTCAGTGTACCCGGGATGGCCCAGCGGGGAACCGTGACCCCTTGGGGTAAATGTCGTAGGGAAGGCGCCTAATGACGACGATGCTGTATCGCGTGGCACCAGGAAGCACCTACCACGGTCAGAGTAGACTTCTAAGAAGAAAATGACCCACTAGTACCCATTCTCACTGACTCCGAGGCTCAGGGCGATTAACCCCAGGTTCACCTCTAAAGCAGGGGCCAGCAAACAACGGCCCCTTTATTGTTGTTTTAATAAAGCTTTATTGGAACACAGCCATGCCCGTCGCTTACTGTCTTCTCCCTCCTCGAGCTGCAACAGCACATAATAGCTGTGATGGGACCCTTAGGGCCTGCAAGGGTTAAAATATTTCCTGTGTGACCCCTTACAGGAGAAGCTTGCTGACCCTGACCCCAGACCACCTTTTCCTCTCTAGCAGTTCTCACTATTTCCTCGGCTGACCACTCTCTCTCCTCGCCCCCCAGCACCCTACCTCAATGTCACCAAAACTCTCAAAAAGAGGAAACATAAACACATCCTGTATGAAAAAGTTGCATTACCAAGGGGAACATTCAAAACCTCCCAATACACCAAATCCCCTCTCCCCAAAACCCCCAAAACAAGTGGTTATTGCTTTAGGATTGGATTCACCTTTGACGAAGTTTAGAGAGCTAAACTTGAATTATCTGGATGGGAACTTGGCAGCCTTTAAGGCGGAGGAGTCCTTGGGTCTCAGAGCACTTGCAAATCTGTGCCTCCTGCGCCCAGCCATGGTTGTGTCCCCATGAGCTCACCCTTCTTCTTTTTTTTTTTTCCTAAGATTTTATTTATTTATTGGGGGGGGGGAGCACGAGCTGGGGGAGGGGCAGCGGGAGAGGGAGAAGCAGGCTCCCCGCTGAGCAGGGAGCCCGATGCAAGGCTCGATCCCAGGACCCTGAGATCACCGCCTGAGCTGAAGGCAGACGCTGAACCAGCTGAGCCACCCAGGCGCCCCGTGAGCTCACCTTTGACATCATTAAAGCTCGCTTCTGAAAACCCCTCGCTCAGGTCAATCAGGGTCCCCTCGGACTTGCACCGAGGGAGGCCGCTGGAGTTGGCAGCTCGGATCCGTTGAGCTGCCATCTCGAAAACGCTCTTCCTGGGAGGACGGCTAAGGTTTCATCTCCTCCTCTGGGTGTCCCAGCGCTGGCTGAAGCTCTTCTCAGGCAACCATGCTGCCCGATGGGGTCGACTCGGCAATGTGCTTCTTCCTGCAGGCGGGGGGAAGAAAACACGAGAATCTCCCTTGAGCAAGTGAAACATGGGCTGAAGAGTGATTTTAGGGGAAGTGGGAATCCTCTTTCTCCCAGAGGCCGCGCCAATAAAGACAGACCCACGTGACCTTTCCTGGCCCAGGAGAACAGAGTAGGGCTCACCCCCTGGAGCCTCTGTGCTCCGACAGCCTATCTCCTCCTGTTCTGCTGCTGCGCAGGGCCTGGTGTCTCCACCCCTTTGTCCTGGGGCACGATGGGGTTTGTGAAATTTGTGAAATTTGTTCTAACACCTGGCCAGCCTGTTCATTACAGTGAACGAGGAGGACCAACAGGATCTGCACAGCCCACGTAGCCAGTTTTGGGGTTCAGGAAAGGAGAAATGAATCTGTCTGCCCAGGCAACGGCTGGTCCCTTACAGGCACGGCCCCAGCTGCGGCTGCGACACCCGGGAGAGCGGCGCTCAGCGCGCGCCCCTTGGAACCCCGCCTCGGTGGGGTGAGAGGGGAGCGCTCCATGCCCATGCTCCCCTGAAATCCTCCCTGGCTCCCCAACAAACGACCATCCTGGATAAAATACACAGGCTGCTTTCTGCCTCTAAGTCATCCCTGCGTCCCGTGCGCAGATGAAGCTGTGATATATGCACCCGGTGTTACCAAGCCGGCGCAAGAAGGTCCCGGGGACAGAGCACAAGAATCATGACGCCAAGGCCTGTTTCTTTCCGGAGGCATTTGGGGGGTTCTGGAGATTGAGACATGACTGGCTGTGGGCAGGAAAAGGAGCAGCCAGGAGCCAGGACTCAAAGCAGTGAGTCCTCCACGCTCTTCGAGGGAAACGGGGAGACACACCCCGGCCGGCAGGGGCAGAGAGCAGCCCGAGGCCAGGCGACCCTCACTCCCCCCCTCATCGCGGCTCATAGAACCCGGGCTCAGGTCCCTCGCGTCTTCCTTCGCTGTGCTCTGCAGAGACAGCTGGAACGTGCTGGCCCAGCTGCGCCGCCTTCACTCCTCAGAGGCACCTCCCAGTGGCAAGGACAGCCCTGTCCTGATCGATGTGTGTGAATCAATAGGATGATTCATGTAAGACGTACGTCGATGTAAGATCGACAACTGTGGACCCCTGCACCTTGGCCACCCCAGCCAGAGCCCGCCAAGCAGCCCCGGTCCTGGCTCCGAGCGACCCACTGGCAATGGCTCCAGGCAGATTTCTTTTTTTTTTTTTTTAAATTTTTATTTATTTATGATAGTCACAGAGAGAGAGAGAGGCAGAGACACAGGCAGAGGGAGAAGCAGGCTCCATGCACCGGGAGCCCGACGTGGGACTCGATCCCGGGTCTCCAGGACCGCGCCCTGGGCCAAAGGCAGGCGCCAAACCGCTGCGCCACCCAGGGATCCCCAGATTTCTTTCCTTCTCTGCCACACACCACCACATCCTCACTGGGATGCTCTTGGAGAGAAGGGGGCGTGGAGCTGGACGCAGAGCCAGGCAAGCCTGTGGCCCAGGGTGGGAGCCTGCGGGCACCAGGATGCAACCCAAGCCCACCTGCCGGACAGCCCGGCTTCAAAAAGGAGCCGTGATATTAAGCTCCGTCGCTGAGATGAGAGAATGAGAAAACCCTTTGGATCTGAAAGACGAGTCCCGGGATCCCTGGGTGGAGCAGCAGTTTAGCGCCTGCCTTTGGCCCAGGGCGCGATCCTGGAGATCCGGGATCGAATCCCACGTCAGGCTCCCGGTGCATGGAGCCTGCTTCTCCCTCTGCCTGTGTCTCTGCCTCTCTCTCTCACTGTGTGCCTATCATAAATAAAAATTTAAAAAAAAAATTGAAAGACGAGTCCCACTTTCTGGAGAGAACCAACACAGAGAAAATGGGACTCGTAGATGGGGAGCGGGGGGCGGGGAGGACAGGCCGCGGGGAGGGGGCCTTTAGGATGGTCCTGAGCCCATAACCTGTGTCTGCAGAGTGGACTTTCAAATTTAATGATGATTCCTTACCCCAGATTCTAGGTCGGACTGTGCCTCCCGGGGAAGCAGCAGACAGACACAGCCAAAGAAATGGGGGGCACAGGGGTGGGGAGGGTGCTGTGAAAACTGGCTGGCACCCCCTGCCCATCCCATGAGAGGCTCCCCACCTAGTGCAGAGCTGCTCCGAGGACTCTGAGCACGAGGCCGAGGACTCCGGGTCGTGCTCAGGCCAAAGGATGCTCTTCCTACCGAATCCACCCCACAGCCCTCCACCCACGTGCACGCCTTGGGCTGGTGTCCCGGTTAAGGACACACGGACCCCAGCACACGTGTGCTTTGGGAAAAGGGGTCCAGGAGTTTCCCGGGAGAAACCATTCTGCCCAAGCTTCAAGAATGACCCAGAACAAAAAAGGAGGGGCAGCACCTGCCATCCCACCTCCTCTTCAATGCATGTTACCTGATTTCCCACTCACAGCAGGAAGAAATGATTTCACGGAGGGTTTAAGAGAAAAGCCGAGATGGGCATCATCATGAGGCATAGCATACTGCCAGAGGTGGCTTCACTCCCACGCTGGTGGGGCCCCGGGGACCCCGAGGCCGGCTCGGGGAGCCCCGTGCTGCAACACGGAGGGGCTGGAGAGCCTGGCTACTGCCTGCCAGAGGGAAAGAGGAGCAGCTGTGCTGGTACTGACTGGGCAGGAGAGGCCGTGGGGGCCGGTGCGGGGAGGGCGCGGGATGCAGGTGCAGGTGGCGATGGGCAAGAGGCCCCTGGGCGAGCCCCAACTCCCTCAACGTCCTGTAGGGTAGGTTGGTGAGGTCGGATGAGGCTGATGTGATCCGGGGATGGGGGAGGAGGGGTGGACAGTGGGAGCCAGTTGTGCACCTGAGACACCTACAGAACACGCCAGGGCTCTCCAACGAGCACCTGCAAGAATCTGGAGGCTGGCAGATAGACCAGCAGATAAACACGCTCAGAGCGATGTGATTCTTGCATTCCCTGCCACGACCAAGAAGGTAGCTTGGGGTGAACCAGGGCCTCAGGGGAGGGCAAGGAGAAGGCATCCTCTGCATCTGGATCACTGTTTAAACGTTGTTTACTGTTGATGGGGACGTAGTTTTTACCCCGAGCCAGGGCAGAGCCAAAAGGCGTGTTAGCAGTTCCACAAAGAGATCTGCAGTCCTTTTAGAAGCACAGATACCCCCCCCCCAGGGGGTGCCGTTCAAGGAGCAGATAAGCCACCAACTGTACGGTTCTGACAGCCTCACGTTATCATCAGCCAGACCGAAGCCGAGCATCAACACCGGGTGGCCGCCGAGCATCAACACGCTCATTCATGCAGCCTCTTCCGCGGGACGGGGGGCGTTTGTCCCTGGTGCTCAATGCCCTGTGTGAAGCCCAGAATGGCAATCTTTCTTCTGGGACAGCGGGGGACGGTCCTCAGACAAGTCCTGACACTCACCACTGCCCCTTGGGGATGCTATTTTACAGCAAAGAGGGCAGACTCTCCTCCTGGAACCTGGAAGCTTCCCTGAGGAGATACCATCAGGAGGACGGCTCACAGAGCAGCTGGGCACCTCCACCCACCCCAGAACCAGGCGCCGAGAGATCTCGGGAGGTTAACTCGCCCGGGAGGCGGCGGCCAACACCACGCTCCGTGCTCGAGCACCCTGCTAGGCGCTTCTTTCCAAAGCCGGAGTGCAGCAGGCCTGATTCCTCCCGTCGCCCCGTCCATGGGGCCCTCTCCTCTCAAAGCTGCCCTTCCAGGTCAGGTCACTGCCCAGCTCCAAACTCGGCAGGGTCGCTCACTGCTTTTTTTTTTTTTTTAGATTTTATTTAGTTATTCATGAGAGACACAGAGAAAGAGGCAGAGACACAGGCAGAGAGAGAAGCAGGCTCCCTGCAGGGAGCCCGACGAGGAACTCGAACCCAGGACCCCAGATCACGGCCAGAGCCGAACCCGACCTCAACCCCTGACCCCACCCCGGGCGCCCCTTGCTCACAGCTTTCAAATCAGTGAGGTTCGATTTCCCTGCCCCGGCCTTCGGAGTCCCCGTGCGACTCGGTTCCCACCTGCCCTTCCAGGCTTGTCACTCACCTCCACACCCACGCGAGTCGGTGACCGCACACGGGCCTGCTGCCTCTCGAGCGTGCCCGGGGCGGCTGGGCGTCTGCACCCTGAACACACGCCCCCCCACCCGCGCCTCCAGGGAAACGGTCCTCTCCCTCCACCCTTCCCGCCCCACCCGCCTCCCCACTGGCCTGCACGCCTCCCGGGTGACTCATGTGCTGGGCCCACATCTGCAGTCCGCGTCCTCGAGCTCCAAATTCGAGTCGCCAGAGCTCGAGGAGCACGGCCCCTTGAATGGGTCCCTGCCGTGTGCGAAAAGCCACGGTGGGGTAAGTGACAGCGACGCTCCGACTTGCTTTACAATGAGTGTGTGAAGGTTCGAGACTGTATCTGGTGGTGCCTGATTCGACAGCTCCCTGTTACTACATTTGCTGCACGTCAGGCTGCCTTCCCTCTGCATTTTCTGCCCTTTACCCTATTTTAATATTTTTAGATTATTTACTACTTTATTTTTACTCTTCTCCTAATTATGTACATGGTTCAAAAACGCCTGCAATCAAAGAGACACTAGGAGAGTAATATCAAGGAACATCTGTCACCTGCCTTCCCAGACATGGATCAGGAATGACGTGCAGGCGTCTCCCTCTGACTAGGGAAGCTCTAAGGAGCCACAGGGTTGCACGCTCGAGCAGCACAAGGAGACGCGGCCCGGTTCTTGCTCAGTTGACAAGTGACCCCCGGACTCCAGACCCAGGTCACCGAGGG
This sequence comes from Canis lupus familiaris, assembly GCF_011100685.1. Classification (NCBI taxonomy): domain Eukaryota; kingdom Metazoa; phylum Chordata; class Mammalia; order Carnivora; family Canidae; genus Canis; species Canis lupus. Next base: position 46,394,636 of record NC_049246.1, on the reverse strand, counting down.
GCCCTGCAGGGCTGACAGGCGTCCGTCCTGAACGTCCTGGGTCCAAACCCAGCTCGAGCCCCTGCCAGGCTTCACCAACTCAGTCATGGCTGAATGGCACATGCAACCAGGCAAAAGCACCCCCCGACCCCACCCCACCACACACACCCCGGTCAGGACCTGACCTCCGCCCGACCTCGGCACCCCCACGGTGGCAGGCATCAGCTCCTCCCCGCAAGTCCACCGTACCTGACTCTGCCCTCCGGGAGCCCACCCCTCAGCACTCAGAATGTTTCTACAAGTCCCAACAGTTCAAAACCCTCTGAAAGCTGCTTAGTGCTTAGTGAGCTTACAGTGACCTCAAGGCCCCACACTGTGGGTCCTGCTGGCTCTGTGGACCCTTCTGAAGTGCTTCCTCAGGGCCTTTGCACCTGCTATTCCCACACCTGGGAGGCCCATGCCTACATATTTCCCAGACGCGATGCCCCATCTCTATCCAGGGCCTGCTCAAATGTCACCTAATCGGCAGGGACAAATGTCAAATGTCTCCTCCACTGACATCCCTGATTCCACCCTCTTTCCCTACTTCCCTTATCAACACGACAGATCACGTGCTTTCCTGTCACCAGCCCGATTTCTCCAAGAGAGTGTAAGCTCTGAGAGCCATAGGACTCACTCTGCTTCCGTTCCTCCTCTGCTGTGAGACCTACATGGACCATGAAGGACTGAAGTCTATTTTTAAAATATTTAAATATTTATTTGTTTATTTACATACTTATTTGAGAGAGAGAGAGTGTGCACAAGCGAGTGCACATGAGCAGTGGGGAGGAGAAGCAGGTTCCCCGCTGATCAGGGAGCCCGACGTGGGACTCGATCCCAGGACCCTGAGATCACGACCTGAGCTGAAGGCAGAAGCTTAACAGATTGAACCACCCCCGCACCCTAAGAATTCTATTTTAATAAAGACAAAGGCGGGGGGGGGGGGCACCCGAGTGGCTCAGCGGTTGAGCGTCTGCTTTTGGCTCAGGGCGCGATCCCAGGGTCCTGGGATTGAGTTCCGCATTGGGCTCCTTGCGGGGAGCCTGCTTCTCCCTCTGCCTGTAATCCCACAAATAAATAAATAAAATCTTAAAAAAAAAAAAAAAAGACAAAGGTGGGGCGCCTGGGTGGTGCAGTCAGTTAAGCCTGTGACTCTTGATTTTGGCTCAGGTCATGACCTCAGGGCCGTGGGATCAAGCCTCGCATCGGGGTCCACGCTCATCGTGGAGTCTGGTTGAGATTCTCTCTCTGTCTCTGTCTCTCCCAAGAAATAAAATATTAAAAAAAGTAATAAAGATAAGAGCTTCGGAGGTATTTTAACAGGTATCGCTGCGATACTCTCCTCTAAAGAGCCAAAATCCCCAGTGAATGTCTAGTGCCCCCCAGATGGCCTCATGACTTGATTATACAAAGCAGGATGAATTCCGGAACCCTAGCCTCTGGTGGGAATCTAAGTTACACGTTCCTAACGGCTGATGGGTTCCCCGGGGTGGGGGGGTGGGGGGCTACAAGTCCAGCCGCCCTGCCCTCCACTAGGGTCGTGCGCTGCTGCTCTCCGAAGGGCGGGGGCAGCCCCTGCACGCCCCCCCATCCTCCCCAGGCCACGCCTGCCCGCGGGAAGCCCCCCTCCACCCCTTCTCTAGCAGTCAGGTCTGGGAAGACAGGAAGGGGCATTAAAGCTTGCTTGTGCCTGACTCACAACTAATGAGTTTTTCTTTTCCTTAGTATAAAGGCTGATTCATGCGCGGAGAAGAGCCCGCTCCTAGCTCCTCCCCGGGAACCAGAGGCTGGCCTCCGCACACACAACATCGCTGGACACGCACAGAATTGTTCACGGACTCCGGTGGCCAACTCGGGAGCCGCTACACAGCCCCTGGGCCACCTGGGCCCGCCCGCCCCTCGCCTCGGACTCGGGTGGCTCTGCCGACGTTCCACCCGAGAACGTTTCCAAAGACAAAGGCACCAAGGAAGAAACCAAAGAACCTGAGCGTCTGTGGGGTGCCAGGTTCCCCGGGGGCCCCCGAGCGGGGGGCGGGGGGGAAAGCTGCTGGGTCTGGGCCCCGCGTGCAGGAAGCACGGGGCCCGCAGACCGCTCCGGGCTCCTCCCCGGCGAGGTCTGTCCATGCCTCATTGGAGATGACTCATCTCCGCATTTGATTTTAATTTCTGGAGTAAGAGTGTCGTGTTGATTGCATCAGATTTCCTCCGGGTTCAAAAGCGAGCATGGGTTTCAACCCGCTCTGGGTGATTCCAATCACCAGACTGTCGACAGAAACTCCATCCCGTCTGCTCACCTGGCTCGCTCCCCAAACAGCAGCGAGCTCAGAGAATCAAAATAATTCAAAGACGCCCTCCCCGGCTGGCCTGTCCCCCCGCCTGCACCCCGTAAGCAGCGGCCGGGAGCCCACCGACCCCGGGCCCGGACCCCCGGGGCCAGCCGCAGAGAAACCGGCCACATGCCCGCCAGCCTGCAGGCCCGTGGGGGCTCCCAGCTCTCAGCAATCACACGGAGGACCCCTCAGGGGGAGCCGGCTGCGACCCGGCCAGGCCAGAGGGCGCCTCTGTGTGCTGCCAACGTCTCCAACATCCCTTCCCTCGGAGCCAAACGGCCCTGGAGGCCGATTCCTCAGCCTGCAAACTCCCAGCTCTCTGCATCCTGACCCTTGCCCCGGACCGGTCTGGGCAATACCCCAAAAGGACAGCCAGCACGTGACTGGTGTCCCCTTTCCAGGCCCACCCCCTGTTGGCAGGGACGGCCCTGGCTCCCGTTACGAGGACCAGCCCCAGCCGGGCCCAGAGAAACCCGAACCTTCCCACCACCCACCGTGGCAGGAGGCTTCCTACCTCGGGAGTCTCCTCTCTAGAACCTGCTGGGCGCCCCTGTAGCCCGAGACGGAAACGCTGCCCTGCGGCCTCCAAGGAGGGCTGCCTCCTTCTGGGGGTGCAAAGGGCATGGCTCCCCTGGAGGGGGCCCCGAGGAATCCGCTTCATTCACCAGGGTCTGGAGTGAGCTTCAAGTCTGACGACGGAGTTTTAGTTTTGGGCGGCGGCCTGCTGCCATTCAGAGCCCCCAGCAGGCCGGCTGTGAGGATCATGCACCCCAGTCCCGAGTCCATCCGAAGAACATGGGCATCCCCCAGGCAGGGGGCCCCGTCGTCTCCGTGAAGACCCTCGGAGCCCAGCGTCCAGGAGCAAGGCTCTGCGCTCAGCAGAAGGAAGCAGCAGATGCGTCCAGGGAGGCCAGGCCCGAGGCAACGCGGAGCCTAAAGCTTGGAGGAGAGAGAAGGTTCCGTGCGCCGGACACTGGGCTGGGGACATGCACGCACTCAAGTCCTAATCTGCTCATCCAAAGCTCAAGAACCACCACCCAGGGCCCTGGGGGCGGCGGGGGTCCCGTGGGCGCGGCGTGCCCACACGGGTCAGCACTTCTGACTCGCTGTTTCCACCCCCCGAGGGGCGAAGGCTGGGGGAGCCAGCAACACCGCGGGAGGTTTCACGGGCCAGGGACATCGGAGGACCCTCTGGGTGCGGGCCGTCCCAGGGCCCGGCCCCCTCCCGGCCAGCCGGGTCCAGCCCCACAGTCTCGGCTCCTCTCTCTAGGCCGCAGAGGACCATCCAGACCCCCCGGCTCCCACTTCCAGATGCTCCGCACACGCACCCCCGTGCACACCGCATCCCACGTCCCTTCGTCTTTCCCGGACTCTGGCCAAACCCGGCTGCTTGCCCTTGGTGTCCCTCCCAGCCACCTCCTGAACCCTGCCACCCCCCACCCCGACCCTATCTCAAAGACCTAACAGGGCTCCTACTTTCTCACCCATTAAAACCTGCACATCTGCAAAGGACCCCGTCCCACGGCGCCTTTGCCAACGGAACCCCATCTCTGTTCCGAGCCCCGCGGGGATCCACCCACCGTCTCCTCTGGGCACCTCTGGGCACCTCTGGCTCTGATCCCCAGCACCACAGCTGTCACGACGCACGCGGTTTCTTGGGTCCCTAACAGGTGCTACACTCACTTCCTGGAGAGCTGGATACGCGGCTTCTCTCGCGGCCCAGCACTTGGCCCACGCTGTCCGGCGCCACCTGCTGAACGGACAAACGTCTCACCCGAGCAATTATTTGGCACCGCGGGTCACCGGGGACCACCAATGGTGCAAGCGGATGGAGGAGCTCGTCCCTTCCCTCTCTTGCTTGCCGTGCGGTGTCGGGCGCGTACAGGACCCTGCCACGGCGAGGAGAACGAGGTGGGTCCCCCTCGTGGGTCCCTGGCGCGACGAGACGGGAGCCCGCGGACACCTCGCTCCGCCCGTCATACCGTGTGTGCTCCGACGGCTGCTCTTCATCTGTCCCATTACCCGCGGCTGAAGGCAGCGGGGAGGTCACGCCTCCGGCATGGGGTTCGGGAGGCCGGGCGGTTTGTGGTCTGCCCCACTGAGTCACACGGGAAGGCCAGCACCCCCCGTGTGACCGGGCTGGCGGCAGACAGGCTGTGAGGTGGGCCTTGTGATCAGCCCGGCGAGAAAGGCTTACCAGCCCTGGTCCCCCGCCAGTGACCTCGGGAAAGACCGAGGGTCATTATCTCCGAAATGGTCTAACGGCAACGAGAAGGGAGGTCCAGTCGCTGGACCGGGGCTGCTGCTCCGGGGGGGCGGGGGGGGACTCCCCTCCCACACCCTCAACGAAACGGCGAAACACCCGCACTAAAAAGCAGCTGTGATTTGTAGATGTTAGTCATCGATTTACTGTCTTCCAAAAAAAAAAAAAACCTAAACTCAACCCAAATAGATACTTCTCTTTAGATCAACACATTTTTTTTTTTATAACTGAAGTTTATTTAAGGAAGTTCTTTTAAATGAAGCAGCTTTGGGATCCCTGGGTGGCGCAGCGGTTTGGCGCCTGCCTTTGGCCTAGGGCGCGATCCTGGAGACCCAGGATCGATTCCCACATCGGGCTCCCGGTGCATGGAGCCTGCTTCTCCCTCTGCCTGTGTCTCTGCCTCTCCTTCTCTCTCTGTGACTATCATAAAATAAATAAAAAATTAAAAAAAAAAAAAAAAATAAATGAAGCAGCTTTCTATTGCTTTAAAGAGGAAGTCGGTCTATAAGAAAAACCTTCCTTAGACACGCGGAGACCTTTTCGAGTATATGTTAACTTAAAAAATGCCTTTTAAAAGTTCACGTTAGGGACGCCTGGGTGGCTCAGCCGGTTGAGCGTCTGTCTGCCTTCGGCTCGGGTCGTGATCTCGGGGTCCCGGGATGGAGCCCCGCGTCCGGCTCCCTGCTCAGCTTCTCCCTCTTCTCCCTCCCCGTCCTCTCATGCTCTTTCTCAAATAAATAAAATAATTTTAAAAAGAGGTCCTCTTAGGTAGCACTCTGGGAAGCCAACGCTTGGCTGGTGCCACCCATGTCACAGATGAGTAAACTGAGGCTTGTCTGGTTTTAGCGAGAGGGGTGTTCCCCTGAGGTCTGTTTCTAAGACTCAGATTCAAAGGCCAGACTGAGACAAGGAGGGGACGGGGCGCAGCTTCCAGGGTTCTCCGCCGCCCGCCGCCCCCGACCGCTCTCGTTGATGACACACACGCGTGCCATGTGTCTGAGGCTCAGACCCATGTATCCGGGAGTGGACAGAGCCAGTGCCCCGCCCCCCGCCGCCCCGCTGGCCTTTATGCTCCAAGTAACCCAGAAATGCAGGCTGCCTGACGGGGGGGAGCGTGAGAAGGGAAAGCCAGCCCAGCCTCGTGACCGGGCTCGCCCCGAGAGCGCCCTGACCCCGCTCCCCGCGGGAGCCAGATCGCGGCTGCTATAAACACAGGGCCGGTGCTAGAGACCATCCTCCTAACCCGACTTCCTCGGCGTTCTGGATTATCCTCTTAGGACGGCTTTCTAGTAGAGGACGGAGCGTTGCCAAACGTGTTCCTGGAAAGTTCCAGCAATACGGACTCTCGGCAGCCGTGGGTGCCTGGCCCCTGCTCCGTCACGGGGTCACCGGCAGTTCCAGAAAAGCCCTGCTCACGGGACCAGCGGGGAACAGAATCCCGAAGTTCCAAGTCCTATCCTCTGGCCGTGACACTCAGAAATTTCTCAGACACCTACTGCTACATTTTTTTTCTTTTTAATGAAAATCATTATTTTATTTTTTCAAAGATCTTATTTATTTATTCATGAGAGAGAGAGAGAGAGAGAGGCAGAGACACAGGCAGAGGGAGAAGCAGGCTCCATGCAGGGAGCCCGATGCGGGACTCGATCCCAGGACCCTGGGGTCACACCCTGAGTCAAAGGCAGATGCTCAGCCGCTGAGCCCACCCAGGCGTCCCCCTACTCCTTCTTATTTCCTGTTTTAGGACCATGATTTCGTATCCTTTGCTCCATTACGAGTCTACAATTTCACGGTCCCTGCTGCAAACACCTGCCCCACTCCGCTGCCCGCACACAGAGATCCATCTGCTAACTCGATCAAGTCTCCGTTACGCAGCCCCGTGAATCTTTCCTTCGTGATTTTGCCTCGAGACACAGAGAGGCCCACCTCCGTGAAAAATCGGATAAACATTCACATCTATTTTCCTTTATCTAAAAAAAAGGGGGGGGGGTCTGCATGCCGACATGAACGTACAGAACTTATTTCGCTGCTCAGCGAGGAACTTCACGAAGTTCCTTACCTCGGGGCAAAGCAGGGGCCCGACTGCGGGGACGTCGCCCCGATGCCTTCTGCACGCGGGACGTGGGCAGCCGTGCGGGTTTGAATCGGGCCTCTTCTGTGTCACTGGTCTGCATGCTCTGAGAACCACATGGGCCCCAGTTCCCGTGGTGGTTTGACCACATCTGCTTCCCTGGTAGGACTAGCACCTTTATCTCAAAGTCTCTTATCAGCTATTTTCACCTATTTTTTTCCCCCTTCTACATGACCTTTAAAATAACTGAAAATTAAAGTAATTGGATAAAACGTCTTCCCCCCGCCCCCAGAGGCAAGCAACCCCGTTGGCCGGGCCCTGGTGAGAAGGGACACCCACCGTTATATACTTTATTCTTTTCTTCCAGAAACATGGTAGGTCTCATCTATTTAAAAACGCGCCCCAGGGCGGTGGGTGTAGAGCAAAGACCGGCAAACTCTTTCTGTAAAGGAACAGAGAAGAAGTTGGACTTTGGGGAGCCACACATTCTCTTGTCACGAGGACTCCATTCCGCCCTCAAGTCCAGGCAATCCTGCCTCCAGAGTGAGCTCATCTGACCCCCTCTCTCTATTGTCGGCCTCTAGCTGAGCACCTGCTCTCTCCCCTGGTCTCCCAGCTCCCATTCCCCTCACCCCCCAGCCCCAAACACACACGGCTAAGCCCTCTCCTTCGAACAGCTGGGGGGCCTCTTAACAAGTTAAGTCTCTCCTGCGGCATCTCCCCATCTCCCTGCGCTTAGAATAAATCTATCCGGCCAATTGGGAGTCCGTTAAATCTAGCCTCCCGCCCTGGACTGACCGATCTGGCCCAGCCCAGCCCTCCATGACCTCCTTTCCTTCTGAGTATATTCATTTTCCACGTGTAACTCATTTCTGCCCCAGGACCTTGGCACTGGCAGTTCCCGCTGGCCGGCAAGCTCTGTCCCCGCAAACTTCACTTTGCTGACAGCTTTTGCCACTCTGGTCTTGCTCAGTGCTTCGGGAAGGCCCCAGCTAACCGCTCGCTCACCACCGCGGCCACACTCAGCCAGATTTCTCTGTGCCTGACTGTCTCCACCCACAAGAGGAAGGGACAAGAGTATTGAGGGCTTGCACAACAGATGATGCCCACACACACTGTGCACAGGGCCTTGGGGCACAGGAAACGGTCCACAGAGGCAAGAAGCGATGCTGTTACCATGACCCAGTGCCCACACAAGCCCCGTGTTTGCACAGCAAGTGCTCTGAGTTTGTGCAAAACACATCTTTTTTTTTTTTTTTCTTTTTTTTTAACACGGCCTCGCTGCTTCCCAACTGCACCACTGTGGTCCGGAACGCTGAGATTTTGCTGCAGCAAAGAATTGCATCCAGTTGGGTTCACAGGTGCTTTATTAAAGGAGCCGGGATCCTTTGTCTATCAGCCACTAATCGCTTCCTGAGGTCTACCTCCGCTGCTCTAACCCCGGGTTCCGCAGATTGAGGGTTTGACAGTACTCCATGCACTTTACTTCCACGGCTGGAGCTACCGGAGGCCCAGCAGGGAGTTCAGGTTTGGGGAGGACACTGCCAGTCGTGCACAGCAACACGCATCTTTTGGCGAAAACCTAAATGCCACCAGGCCAGCGGGGGGATGACACCGAGAAGCCTTATCGATATGTCCCCATTTTTCTAATACCCCCTGTAAAGAGGTTGCACTGAGCACGGGCCCCCTTGAGATGGACCCACCTCTCCTACCTGCAAATATGACCTTATTTGGAAATAGGATCTTCGTGGAAGATCGAGGTCGGATGAAGTGATTGGGTGGGTGGTGGGTGGTGGGTGGGTGGGGCTCGTCCACTATGACTGGTGTCCTTATAAAAAGGGCAAGTTTGGACACAGAGGGAGATCACATAAGGACACAAGAGGAGGTGGCCGTCCGTCCACACGCCAAGGAGAGAGGCCTGCAACAGCTTCCCCCTCACAGCCCCAGAGGGAACCAGCCTGTAGACAACCAAGATCTCGGACTTGCGGCATCCGGAACCCTGAGAGCGAATTTCTATTCTTTTTGGCCGCTCGGGTTGTAATACTTTGTTACGGCGGCCCCAGGAAAATACACACGTGTGTCTCTCGATCCGTCACATCTCATTAAGACTGGAACGCCAAGACATAAAACAAAAGTCAGGCTCCCAACACAGAGAGCCACGGCCGCTACTGAAAAGTGTGACCTTGTTTCCACACTTCTAGAACATTCCATCCTAGGCTCCCGAACCACCAGGCCAGCACTGATGGCCGCTCATCTCACACTCCTGAAGGAGTCTGATGCTGGCAGGTGACGCATGGGTAACTGGACTTGTACATCCTAAGCGTTCCTATAAAATTCTTGCCAAGTCACCTCAGGGCCCTTGCAAAGGCTTTTCCTAGTGGCGTCCAAGTAACTGGGGCTTTGCAATGAGCTGCTCTCACTAGGACGCTGGAGGTGCCTGGGCATTGGGGTTAATGGAGAACATGCTGGGACCCTTTGAAAATAGGAGGCGAGGGCAGAAATGGGAGGGCGGATAGAATGGTGGCCCCTCGTCCACGGGCAAGGCCGGGGAAGGGGAGGCTCCTCTCGTCACCCAGGGCACCACCTCTGGAGCTGGCGGCCAGCGTCAGGTGCCTCCAGGTGGGCCTGAGCAGGCTGGAGCCGTCCACACCACCTGACACAACATTCAGGAATACAAATCAACACCCCAGCGGCTCACGGCGGCTGAGGTCAAACGCACAGGCAAAAGCCCAGACAGAAACTTCCAGCAGCTGCTGGGAGCCGAAGCCCCCTCGACTCGGCATTTAGGGCTTCAACGTCTTCTGGCCCAAACTGGAGCTCGCCTTCACTGATGCATCAAGAGACAGTGATTCTGGAAAAAGACCAGGGAAGAAAGGGCTCTCCGGGAACATCTGCTGTTCTGGTGAGGGGATGGGCCCTCGCCTCCCCCCGGAGGCCCCTCTCTGCGGCCTGGCACGCCAGCGGGGCCTCCCTCCCCTCTCTCGGAGCAAGGCTGCCGTCTGCACGCTCAGCAACCTGCCTCCAACCCCACCATGCACCAGCCCACAGGGCCCTTGCTCGCTCTTGCACACGTGCTGCAGCTGCACCATTAGGTGATCACTCGTGTCTTCCTCCTCCCCCCTTGGACCACGGTGGGGACTGCACTGGGGCCACGGCACGGGGCCCTGGGGTCGACCTGAGTGTAAAGGCCAGCTCTCGCTGTGCGCTCCGGGCCCAGTTACTTAACCTCTCGGAGCCTCTGTCCCCTGCCCTGCCAGATGAGCACACGGCAGGTGCTCAATGACCACCGTCCCTCACCGTCTTCCCTGCAGAGTGCAGACATGTGGGTTGGGTCCCCCCAACCGCTCTGAACCGGGGACTCGATTCATGGTCTCCCGCAAACCACAAACCACAAACTCTCTGCATTTCCACTCGGAAACGTCATTTACTCACCACTCCCTCACCTTGGATGACCTCCCGTTTAATCAGCGGTGCCCCTGCCTCCAGCTCCTTTCTATAAAACGGGGATAAAGCTACCCACCTCTGCACCCGGGTCGGGGTCCCCCTCCTGGCACGTTAACCCCTGGACGCGATCATCCTTGTCGCGTGCCCTGGAGGATGCATCCCTGGCATCTCCCCACTAGGAGCCAGGGGCGTCGCGCCACACCCATGCACCTGTGCCCCCAAGGGCTCCCCACAGCAGCTTCTCCACCCTGATGCTGATGACAGGCACCTCTGGAGGCGTTGAGACAATATGTCCCAATCCAGAGACGGGTCAGGGCTCTCACAAAACCCTGATGCATGGATAGGACAGGATCACCGCACAGCCCGGGCCCGCTGCCACCCGCCAAAGAACCGCCTGCAGTCCCTCCACGTAGAGCCCCGATCCCATTCTCTTCCCTTTGACTGCAAACGGCGGGCTGCGGGGTCCCCGCCTGGCCTCCCCGAGGCCCAAACTTGACCTGTAAGAACCCGGCTCCTCTCCAGCACCCTCTAACCCCGTCACCACCTGCACCTCATTACTGGGAAAAATCCTCACTAGTTCAACCCCAAGATACCATCCTCATCCCTACCATCCCCCAAGTGTGACAGTCTTCATGACTGGCCCTGCCTGCCTCAGTCTACCCTCTGGTCCTCCGTGGGGCGTGCTGCTTCCCTTGCCTGGAAGGCTCTCTCCCCTGCCTCTGCTGGCCAAACCCTTCAAGCAATACCTCCTAAGCTGCTCTGCTGTCACTGACCAACCCCCACCCCAGCCCCCCGCCCCGTCACAAAGGCACCCAAAAGCAGCAGCACCTTCCCGGTGTTAGACACTGGCCCTGAGTCTACACACCCGCCACCCTCAACTCTTGGAGGGGGACTTCTTTTGCAGTTTTGCACAAGACACGCAGGGGCCGCAGACCCCGACCACCCAGGTGACGTGAGCTCTGTGACCCTGTCTTGAAAAGATCAGCGTGTGTCCTTAGAGCTAAGGGACACAGCGGGGCCTCACGGAGCAGCCCAGGTGGCCTCGGGAACCCCGGGCCCCTCTCCTGGGGTGGTGACTGCGGTGCTCAGATGAGCCTGCCATCCGCCTGCAGAACAGCACGAGCCACACTTCCCGGGGTGTGAGTGTGAGCCGACCTACACTGTAGAAACACAATCAAGTAGTTGGGAAAACTGTGTATCACGGGGCCCGGAGGGCCCAGCAGCACACAGCCTTTCATTTTGAGAAGTTGAACCCGCTCTTCAGGGCTTTGCAGAAACCCAGAGCAAAGGCGAGGTAAATATGAAGAAATTCAGATCTCCTTGAAGGTGGGAAGGGGGCACACGGAGGGGCCTGCAGGAGGAGTCGGGTCCCACCCACTCGCCCACCTGCCCAGTGCCTCCCACTCCCACCACGGAGGAAGGAACCACTTAAGAGCCACCTGACTGGGGGCACCTGGGTGGCTCAGTGGTTGGACATCTGCCTTGGGCTCAGGGTGCGATCCTGGGATCCTGGGATCGAGTCCTGCAATGGGGTCCCCGGAAGGAGCCTGCTTCTCCCTCTGCCTGTGTCTCTGCCTCTGTCTCTCATGAAGAAAAAAAAAAAAAAAAAAAGATCCACCGACTGGAAGCATGAGGCAGAGCCACCCCTTTGGAACACTTCACGTGCACCACGTGGGGCAGTTCCACCCCCTGGCACACACGCCCAAGAGAAAGGATGGGTCTGTCCATAGGGAGGTGCGTACAAGGGTGTCTGCGCTGGTTTTATTCATAATAGCCCCAAATTGGGAATGACCCTTGTGTCCACCAACAGGAGGATGCACGAACGGTGGTACATCTCACGGCACCACTGACAGGAAACGCTCATCCATGCGACAGCACAGAGGAACCCCACAGGCATCGTGGGGGGACAGAAGCCGAGCACAAGAGAGGACACACGTCACATGACGTGCAAGAGCAGGTGAAATGGACCTCCAGAGACCAGAAGAGCGGTTGAGGGGGGAAGGTGGGATTGGTGGTGGTGGTGGGGGAGGGGGGGTGGAGAAGGTTCCCCGGGGACGAGAATGCAGCTTGATGGGAGCGTATCACGCAGGTGGAAGCGTGTGCCCAAGCTCACGTGCCTAGGACCTACCCACACGTGTGGGTACAAGACCAGCATATGAGGAAGCAACCAGAGCAGAAACACGGAGCTTTGCCCAAAGTCACTAACTAATCACACGCAGAGCTGGGCTGAGGACGTGGGGCTCCGGGGCCCAGCCTGGGGCTCCTTCAGAGGGAGCTAAGCCCCAGCATGGCACCTCCCAGGCCAGGAGAGTTCCCCTGCAGTCGACAGGGTCCTCCGGTATCACCTAGAATCACCTGCGGCTGATGGCCCGAGCCCGGCCCGACTTGCCACATCCATCAAGGGCAGCGGTCAAGGTTGAGGGGTGAAGGCTCCCTAACCACAGACAGGGGCTTACCTGGCCAGCACGGTTAGCATCCCACACCCCACACGGCCCACGCTGTCCCGTGGGCGGCACCACCCTGGGCTCGGGAGGCTGGGACACGGTGGGTGCGTCTAGAACAATCACCACAAACAGGGTGGCTTTAAACGAAGGCGCTGCCCTCTCCCAGGCCTGGACGCTGGCAGTCTGAAGGCAAGGCGTCACGGGGCCACGTCCCCCCAAAAGCTCTAGGGAAGATTCTTTCCAGGCCCCCCTCTCGGCTTGTGGGGTCACAGGCAATCCCTGTCTCTCCGCGGCTTGTGGGTGCTTGTGCTCCACACGGCCTTCTTCCCGACTTCACACGGCTGCCTTCGAAGGACACCCACCACTCATGGGGTCGGGGCCTCCTCCACTCCCACAGGCCCTCGGCGTAACTGAACGGAGACCCTGCTTCCAACTAAGTTCACGTTTCGAGGTTCTTGGTGGACGTGACTTCTGAAGGACCCTAGTGCCCCTTGTCCATGCAGGTAGGGGGAGGCCTCAGGTTGGCTCCTGTCCGAGCAGCCGCGTGGGCTCCTGGGTCCAGCAGGCCCGGCCTCGCGCCCACAGCGGGGTCAAAGCAAGAGCCCACGTTCCTGGAGGAGCAGGGTCACCCTCCTGGAGCATTTAGGTGAGAATACAGCAGGTGAGACCTGACAGGGAGCTCTGGTTTCTCCTGCAGCTCCCGCAGGAAGACTTTGGGGAGCCCGCTCCTAACTGGCACCCTTCTCAACCGGTGCAAACGGGAGCCCCTTCTGATGACCTAACTGGGTCACCCACCGCGGGGCATGTGCTGCGATGCAGGGGACAGTGCGGGACCCGTCTGCAGAGGCCGGGGAATGCTCCCGTCCCGGTCACCGTCCTTGCTGTCTCCTTCGGCCGGCCGTCCCTCGGGGGGCTCCGAGCAGCTGCCAGGGGCTGGCCCAGCTCCTTAAGCCAGGAGGCGTCGCTCTGAGTCACCGCCTCCTCTGCGGTCACCAGCCCTGGCGCCCAGGGCTCCCCTACAATAGGACCTAATCCCTGGACTGTGACTATATTTAATTGCGTGTCTCTCCCGCCAGGCTGTCACCCTGGGCCGGCAAGGACGGTGTCCTTCGGCAGCCCCTGCAGTGCCCGGCTCACGGAAACCATCCCTCGGTAGATACGGGAACCAGCGGAACGGGGCTGCCTCTCCAAAATAAGACACCTTTTTTTTTTCTTTAAATTCAATCAGCCAACACATAGAACATCATCAGTGTTCCTAATCCATCAGTTGCCTATAACCCCCGGTGCTCATCACATCCCTGTCTCCCTAATGCCCACCCTCCCAGTGACCCCGTCTCCCACCCACCTCCCCTCGAGTGACCCTCCGTTTCTTTCTAGAGCTAAGAGTCTCTCATGGTTTGTCTCCCTCTCTGATGACTTCCCATGGAGCTTCCCCTCATAACGGTCCTTCTCGGACTCATTTCGCTCGGCGTGCAATACCCTCCAGTTCCACCCACGTTGACGTAAATGCCGTGTTCGCCCTTTCAAAGCCAGACTTATGTTCACAGCCTGCCTGAGGTCTGTCCGGCACAGACTGTTGTTCTGGAAACAACGGAGGTTCTGGGAGGGGGAGTCTTCCCTAAGTCAACCGTGTAGGTACGGAGACCTGCCACGTTCCAGGGCAGCAGCTGCAAATGCACAGCGAGAGGCCAGACCCTTCCTGCTCCGAGCCAGCTCACAGAAATGCTGAGGTCAAGGACGTGAGCTACAGCAGAAGCAGGCGACAGCACACCCACAGCCACCGTCAGCAGCCGGGCGGTCTCCCCCGGAAAGATGCACTAAATCCGGCTGGACTCCCAATGTCCGTGAACTTGACATGTGGAAACAGGCTCTTGGCAGATGTCGGCAAGTTAAAATGAGGTTTTTCTGGATTAGGGTGGGCCCTAGATCCAAGCCCAGGAGGGAAATCTGGATGTAGAGACCCGGACACACACAGGGAAGCCAAATGAAGAGACACAGCCCCCGGCCGCCGATCGGGAAGACTGGGGGGAAAAACGTGGACGAGGCAAGGATGGGTTCTTCCCTGGGACGGCGGCCCCGCAGCTTCCAGGCTGGGAGAGTTGATTTCTGTTGTTTTAGGCCGTGCAGTCCTTGGTCACCGTTCCACGGCCCTGGGAAGCGGCACACACACGTCGGACCCTGCGCGTGTGTCAGGCACTCTCCTAGGGGCTTTCCGTGTACGCGTTCCTCAGACAGACGACTACTGTCTCCACTGTACAGTCGAGAAACTGAGGTTCAGAGAAGCTAAGCAACTGGTCCAGCTCCCGAGAGGCAGCGCCGGGGGTTCCAGGGCCCACGGCGGGAGCCCACATGCCCTCCTCCCGAGGCCGGTGTGAGCTGAGCACAAGGACCAGAGGGATCAGCTCATTTCTAGACAATTCCAAGAACACGAGCTGCCTCTCCACCTGTCCCACTGGGCAAACAGCAGCCCAGCCCCTGGAGACCAGAACGGGATCCCCAACACTGTGCTGCTGTGGCACAGCTAACAGGATGCTCAGGTCGCTGCTCCTATTTTTTTATTCTCATTTTTTTCTTAAAGATTTTACTTATTTATTTCTGAGAGACACAGAGAGAGAGACAGGCAGAGGGAGAAGCAGACTCCCTGCAGGGAGCCCGATGGGGGACTCGATCCCAGGACCCCAGGATCACGCCCTGGGCCGAAGGCGGCACTAAACCGCTGAGCCACCCAGGTGCCCCTTTATTCTCATTTCTTTTTTAAAAAATGTTTTTCCTTTTCTATGTATCTTGTTTAATCCGAGCACAAATTAGCAAACCTCGTGTGACTCCTTCTCCGTCTGTCCGCAGAGCCGCTGTACAAGCCCGTGCCAGGCACTTCCACTGACCTGACAGCTTCCTATGGGGAGAGGAGTTCACCGGAGGCTCTGGAAGCCAGGCCCACGCCTCTCGGTAATTCACGGCTGGTTCTCCCAGCAGTTCCAATGGGGACACAAGGAGGGGCCTTGCACGGGGAGCACGTGACCTGTGCCAACGGCAGCTGGGGGCAGCTCTTCTTTGGCCTCCGTCTATAAATAAGAAGTACCTGAGGAGGTTTACTCAATGCAGAGGCTAAGAAAGAGGATCGGGTGCAGAAAGAAACCACTCCTGAGTAGAAAGGGCACCGTCTGGAAGTCTCTGTCCTCTGCTTTGCTTATCGTGGCTCATGCCAGGACATCCAGCTGCTGCTTGTGGCATCTCCTCCCCGGCCCTCTCTGCCCTCTGCAGGGAGGCTGTGCTGTCAACGGTGACACGACCCCGAGCGCCCAGGGGCCTCCTCCCCTACAGGACTGCTGGCCCCACCATACAGGGCTCTGCACTGGCCGGCGCTGTATCGGGGTGCAGCCCTCACCCTGCGCTGGGCTGGGACGGGCTCCCCGCTGCAGGCCCGGACACCGTTCTCGCTGGGGTTGGCAGGGAAGGCCACGCGGAGCCCAGGCCCGACGGGTGCTTTCCCGTGTGTCTCTCCCGGCAGCTTTCCATCTGCGCCCCACGCCGTGACCACTCTCCTTTCTCTCCGGGCTGCCCTTCGGGTGCATCCTGCAGGTGCCTCCCAGCCTCCCCATCGCTGGTCCTCCCACCTTCCTTCACAGATACCTCCTCCTCCCCTGCCCAGAGTGTCCGATGTCCTCACTGTCCACCCCTGTCCTTCTGCTCTTGTCGCTTGGGGTATTCCCCGTAGGGGGCTAGCCACAGCCAGGCCACCTCCAGGCCGTGGGGTACGGGCTGCCTGGTCTCTGCAGGTGCCCAGACTCGTGTCTCTCTGGCAGCCCTTATGTGTGCAGGGCCACCCTCACGGACAGCTGCCTCCCGGGCCCACTCAGGACGGCCCACAGCCCCCTCCTTCAAGGCAACAGGCTGGCCTCACCTCCCCCCACCCAGTGGGCCCGCCCCGCACCCCCGCATCCCCATCCTGGCAATGGGCACCGCCCAGAAATCACCCATCCTAGACTCCTCCTCCCTCCAAACCAGCCGATTCCCTAGTTGGAACAGAAAACTGTTTCTGGAAAGCAGGGTTTCTCAAGCTCGGCACCACGGCCACTTGGGGCCTGGCCATTTTTGCGGCGAGGCTGCTCCGCGGATCGTGGGCCGGCTGGCAGCATCGCGGCCTCTGCCCCTGGATGCCCACAGCAGCCCCGAGCCCAGCTGCGACCACCGGTCATGTCTCCGGGCCCTGCCGCGCGTCCTCGTGCCAGCACCGCCAGCAAGGGCCGGGTGGTGAGGTTTCCAAGCTTGGTGGGCTCAGCTGCGCCTTGAAAGGCCAAGACAGCACAGACACTGAGCAAGTGGGCACGGCTGGGTCCCCAAACCTTTACGATACCAGGGTGCACGCAGGGTTTGGTGTACCCCGTCCCAGGGCCATACTTCACTGGCTGCTGCTCTGGACTGCACCTGCTCCCCGGCCAGCTCCCCCTCCTTGCCCTGCCTCTGGCCTTCCTTCAGGCATCCCCACGTCTCAGCTGGACCTCCACCCTCGCCTGGCCGCCCCAACCTGATTTCTTAGGTATGGCTTCACCCCGTTGCCCAGAAAAGCAGAGCTCACGTCAGCTCTAACTAGGAGGGCTGTATCTCCGGTCAGGCCCTGTGCCCAGTGCTTTAACAACTAATTTAAATTTCCACAGCAGGTTCGATGAGTAGAGATGATGAAACTGATTCGGACAAGGAACTCGTCCCAGGTCACGCAGGTGTGCGTGGTACCCCGAGCCTTCGCCTTCACCTTGATAGCACACAGGCCACTTGCCGCCGACACTGCACCTGCCCAGAGCCCTCCCCCACTACTTCCGTCTCTGCCCTTTCTCTGGGCCCCTGGGCACAGGCGCAGGATGGAGAGGTGGCCCTGGACGCCTGGGGCAGCACAGACCGGCCCACCCATCCTCGGAGGTCTGTGCACTGGCTGAGCAGGAATCCAGGCTGACAGCCCCAGGGGGCAAAGCAGAGTGAGGTGAGCTCGGAAACAGAGACCACTGGTCCTGAGGATCCTACAGGACTGGCTGCCTTCATCCCACAGGTTCCTTTCTGTATCACACTTAAAAATCCATTAAAAATGAAAAGGAATACACGTCATTTCCCATAGAAATGCTGCTCCGCAGATTTCTGATTGATCTATTCTTTACCCAAACCTGAGAATGTCAGGATACTGCCTAGAGCAGCAAGGAGCCCTTCCGAGATTTCTGTGGACACAGCATCTCCAAAGGAGGAGAGGAGAGGAGAGGATGGGACGGCAGGGGAGGGGATGGGGGAGGGGGGAGGGGAGGAGAGAGGAGGAGAGAGGAGGGGAGAGGAGGGGAGAAGAGGGGGGAGAGGAGGGGAGAGGAGGAGAGAGGAGGGGAGAGGAGGGGAGAGGAGGGGAGAAGGGGGGGAGAGGAGGGGAGAGGAAGGGAGGGGGGAGGAGAGGAGAAGAGAGGAGGGGAGAGGGGGAGGGGGAGGGGAGGGGAGAAGAGGGGAGGGGAGCAGAGGGGAGGGGGAGGAGAGGAGGGGAGAGGAGGGGAGCAGAGGGGAGGGGGAGGAGAGGAGGGGAGAGGAGGGGAGGGGAGGGGGAGGGGAGGGGAGAGGAGGGGAGCAGAGGGGAGAAGAAGGGGAGAGGGGGGAGAAGAGGGGAGAGGAGGGGAGGGGAGGGGAGCAGAGGGGAGGGGGAGGAGAGGAGGGGAAAGGAGGGGAGGGGAGGGGGGAGGGGAGGGGAGGGGAGAGGAGGGGAGCAGAGGGGAGAAGAAGGGGAGAGGGGGGAGAAGAGGGGAGAGGAGGGGAGGGGAGGGGAGGGGAGGGGAGCAGAGGGGAGGGGGGAGGAGAGGAGGGGAGAGGAGGGGAGGGAAGGGAGGGGGGAGGGGAGGGGAGAGGAGGGGAGAAGAAGGGGAGAGGGGGGAGAAGAGGGGAGAGGAGGGGAGGGGAGGGGAGCAGAGGGGAGGGGGGAGGAGAGGAGAAGAGAGGAGGGGAGAGGAGGGGAGGGGAGGGGAGAGAAGAAGAGAGGAAAGAGAAGAGGAGGAAAAATCGCTGCTGGCACGAAGCAGGACAAGACAAAGGAGGCCAAGTCCAGGGCCACGTGGGCTACCTGCTGTCCCGTTTCCGTCTGTACCTCCGTCACCTGCCCAGCGCCGCCCAGTCCAGGGCGGGCAGCATTCTCGCCTCCCCGCTCGGGCCAGCCGGGATGGGATCGGTGCCTGGAGCCAGGCTGGGGAGAGCTGGACGGCTGCAGGGGCCTTGCCTGCTCCCCGCCCACCCAGGGGGCAAAGCCCCCAGACACCGGGATGCACCCCTAGGATGCCGAGTGCGGCTGCTCACCGGAAGCTAAGTGCTCAGACGCTCGGGGACCCGTTCCGAAAGCCAACAGGCCCTGGTTCCCCCTTCTCCCTTCCTGTTGGGCCAGTGAGATTGTGTTAAACCTGCAAAACCTGGTTGTCAGCAAGGGTTCGGTCCACACCTGCTGCTTCTCTCTGGTCCTCCAAGAGGTGGAGTCAGGACACGCGTGGACACAGGCAGCCGACAACGGCAGCGGACGGCCAGGTCGGGCAGTAGGGTCTGCGGAGCGCAGGGTTCTGGGCCGGCCCTGGCGTCTCACTGGGTGGGGACAGGCTGAGCTGTCACTCAAGAGTCCAGCCAGAGGGGCCGGTGGGCTCCGATCAGCATCATCTGAGGGAACGTTAATAAAGACGCAACTGGGTCCATCCTGGCTCTTGGAGGTTTAATAAATACTGGGGACTGGCCGGGGGGCTGGGGGGAGCTGGAGCCCAAAGCCAGGGGGCCCCCCGAGAACCGGGAGACCAGAGAAGACGGCTCGTAGAATTTAGTTAGAACAGCAACATCCGGTGGGTTGTCGCCAAGAGGCAGACACGGTCCAGCGTCCGGGAACGGAGGAGCGGCCAGCGCCACGTGGTCTAGCCACACAACGGAGTCGTCCTCTCCATAGGGAGGAGGAGATTCTGACCCACGCCACATGTGACCCCTGAGAACATCACGGTAAGTGGGAGACGACCGTCACAGAAGCCACACAAGGCAGGGTTCCAGGACGGGCCACCCCGGAGGGCAGCGCAGGGGTCACGGCGGCCGGGGGCACGGAGGGGCATCGAGGGACTGCCCACAGGTCTCATTTTTTTGGATAAAATGTTCTGGAACCAGATAGAGGTGGTGGTGGTTGCACAACGTCGTGAATCTGCTAAATATCACGGACTCGGGGACACTTTAAATTGTGCCCATCGGAATCCCGGCTGGGCTAACGCGCTGTGTTACGGGGCACACTGAGCAGTCGGAAGAGACACCTTCACTAAAGAGCTGGTACACGCTGTACTTCAGGTACAAGCAGGAGTGAACCCCTAGAGGACCAAAGGGACCTATGTGCAGTCAGGGAAAGGAGAGGAGGAGTCAGAGGAAGAGGGGGCGATGGAAGAAGCTGATGGAAGAAGCTGTGAGCAGGAGGGATGGGTGAGGAGGAGGGAGGGATGGGCGAGGAGGAGGGAGGGATGGGCGAGGAGGAGGAGGGAGGAAGGGGGAGGGGGAGGGAGGAGGGAGGAAGGGGGAGGGGGAGGGAGGAGGGAGGAAGGGGGAGGGGGAGGGAGGGATGGGTGAGGAGGAAGGAGGCAGTACTGGTCAGAGGCAGGGACCGAGAGCCCCGGGCAGGCGCTCCTGCTGCAGCAGGGCACCCAGGGGAGGGTCAGGGTGGGACCACCGTGGGCACTTTTTAGGGCTCTAAAGACCCAACTCCAGCTCCCTAAGCAAAACCAGAACAGACTGGGCGCTACCCCAGGCAAGCCGAGGGAGGACAGGGTGCACCAGCCCTGGAGACCCCTGGATGCAGACGCTCAACGCCTTCCGGCTCCAGCCCGGGTCACCGTCCCTGCGGGTTGGGCCCGAGCCACCGGCGCACTTGTGCACAGCGTGTGAGCACAAGCATAACCGTGAAGGCGCCACCTGCATGCAACTGCAGCTTCTCGTTCCCATTTTACGGAGGAACAAACTGAGGCACCACCTAGGGCCGGCTGGTGGGGGCCGCACGGCTGTGAGGCACTCTGACAGGTTCTCCCCCAAGAGGGTCCTTGTCCAACCCTCTAAAGCGACACCCAGCTGCTGCATCCCCCCGCCCACCCCCGTGTGCACCCCCGGGGTGCGCTCACCGATCACTGTGTGCCTCCCGGCAGGCAGCCAGAATCTGGGTCTGTAGGATCTCAGCCCGGCCTGAGCCAGCACCTGCGGGCCAGGCCTGGGCCGGGAGACACTGTCGGGGTCCCGCTGGCCTGGGCTCACCGGGGAGCTGCCAAGTCGGGGTGCTGCTGGCTCCTGCTGCCCGCCACGGGCTGGGCCACCCCCACGCTCGTTCACATTCACCCTGACACCTGCTCACGTGTGGTACCCAGAGGAGTTTCCACCATAACCTGGCATCCCAACTGGGCGGACGGATTCCTGGTGACCTCTACCCACACCTGCCCGCGACGAGTACGTGGGTTGGCGAATCCCTCTGAGGTCAAAGGATCCAAGGCAGGTGGAGCCTGGTGAGCAACATCTCTGTCAGGTCCAACCAGGCGCCAGTGGACTCTGCTACGCTTGGGTCACTTTTACTGATGGATGATTCTAGAACCCTGTTCAACCCGGCACCATCCGACCCCAGATGGCCTGCTGGGGGCCCCTACGTGGGGGTGCTGGGGTCAGAACTTTGTCTGACCTGGCTTTGATCACTCTTCGGCTTCTCCGAGGCCCCAAGCTCCCTCCCCTGAGCCATGAAGTTAGCGACGAAAGGCAGGCTTGCCCCACCTCTCCCCGAAAAGATCAAGGACAAATCTCCCGAGAGCGCTTGCAAACTGTAAAGCGCTGCGCCAAATTTAGACAGAACACGAAGCTACGGAGAGGAGCTCTTCAAACGCTGCGCGAGGACATTTCTCTCCGGGATCTGACCCGGGCCCCAGAACCTCAGGCACCCTCCGTTAAAAAGCCAGCCTCCTTTGAAAGCGGCTTCATGAACTACGCCGCTTCGAGGCTTCGAGACCTCAACACCGTGTGGCCTGAACAACTCGGGAGGCCCCGGGGACGGCCTGTTAGGTAACGTGGACGCCGGGCCTTGGCCTGGGTGTTGGGTTCCCACTGACCACCCATGGAGCGCCTTGGGCGTGCAGGTGTTGTTCCGAGTAAGCCCAAGCTCAACTAATATCTAAAAAGTTTCCAGAAGCCAAGGCTCCCTCATTCTGTCAATGGGCAAACGACCTCTGGGTTTCACAAAAAGCCAAAGAATCTATGAGAAGGACATGGAAAGAAGAGATTTAACTGGTTCCTGTCCAGTTCTACGTGGGTTTCAGCTGAGCACTGCACCCCCGGGGGACATTCGGTGCCCCCGCTGGGCCCTACCCCGCTGCTCTTACCGCCCACTTATCTGCAAGCCTGTCTCGGGCCTTCTTCCCAGTCAGGAGCTACGGCCTCCTGGGAGGGTGCAGATACTCTGAGAGATGCAGTAAGAGCTACATTTTCTTTGCAGAAAACCACCTGCACCTGTGACGTTCTGCTGGGACCCTCCAAGAGGACCTTGCTAGGAGGCCCCGGGCTCCTGGGTAACTACACCTGCTCGTTCTTGACAAAAAAAAAAAAAAAAAAAAAAAAATGACATTCGGCAGGACAAGGCACCACACAGAGGGTGGACACGACCCGAGGACACCCCGGCCAACCTAAGGCATCAATCAATGACCATTAATTTCGCCGACAACCGAAGGCAGAGAGAGGGCTGCACATTCCAGCTCCTACGGGGAAGAGGGACGGTAAATAGTATTTATGGGGACGACAAGGACAAAAGGAAAAAGGATCAAGTTGTGTTTACCGAGCAGAGTCCAGGGTGGCCCAGAGGTGGATGGGGGTGGGGGTGCGGGCTCCCTGTTCACAAGCAGCCAGGGCGACAAGCACACCACAAAGGTGAGGAGCACGGCAGGCCCTCACCGGGGTGGACAGCCGAGGGGGCAGCCCCCTGACCTTCAGGGACAGATGATGGCCAGGTTGTGATGGGAAGACGCTGTGACCTTGGAAAAACGCTGTGACCTTGGGAAGATGCTGTGACCTTGGGAAGACGCTGAGCTTGGACACATGCTGGCTTTTTAAGTCTCGGCTTCTCCTTCTGCCCAGTGCAAAGCTTTGCCTCTTGATAGAATGGAAATGGGGTTCTGGGTGCATCACAAGTGGGAGCTTCTCAGCCTGGCAGCCTACAAAACACGGCCGGAGTGCGCCGGGAAGACGCAGGCTGGTCCCTCCACGCAGCCATCTCGCAGGCAGCTGCTCACCTCTTGGAAAGAGGGGCCCCAAGTTATTCACTCTGGCCAGCGGGGCCTGTTAATCCGTCTTCTGACCTTTGGGACCCCCCAGGACGGCGTGAGGTGGGGAAGGCAGGGTGCTTGGCATAT
This sequence comes from Canis lupus familiaris, assembly GCF_011100685.1. Lineage (NCBI taxonomy): Eukaryota > Metazoa > Chordata > Mammalia > Carnivora > Canidae > Canis > Canis lupus. The sequence goes on along the minus strand of NC_049246.1, from coordinate 46,371,672 downwards.
GGCACGAACCGAAACGTCAGTGGAGGGCCGTCCCCCTGACCACATCACCCACATGTTCAGAGGACTGATGCTGATGCTCAGGGGGCCCTCGATCAAGACACAAGAGAAGGAATTTCCAGAGATGCTAAATGGCCTGCCCAAAATGATGGGGAGGTACCAAATTCCCAAGGAAGGAGGGGCGGAGGGAGGAGGGGAGGGAAGGAAGCTGCACACAAGCCCAGGTGAGGATGAATGCAGGTCACCAGCTTGGTGCCCCGGAGTACCAGGCAGTACCATCAGCTGTCACGGCCTGGCTCCAGGACACCCCCGCAGCCCTAGATCAGCAATGGACACCCCTCCAGGGGAGCCAATCCACAGCCCACCTGCTGACCCAACCCCAGAGGATGGGGCTCAAAAGGGTTACCTGGCCCCAGCCGCCTCTGAGTGCTGGAAGCCCAGGAAATGCAAAAGTGAACTTTCAGCTGTGGCAGGGGTGAGGGGGTGAGGGGGTGAGGGGGGGCAAGTCCCACAAAGGACTGCAGCCATTCCTGGGCCAGGTGCATAGGTGTGTGTGTGGGGGGGGTGGAGGAGGAGACAGGGACATGCAATTCTTGAAAAGCAGCTGCACTGCTCAAATCCTGGTTCTCTGGACGCCTGGGTGGCTCAGCGGTTGAGCGTCTGCCTTCGGTTCAGGGTGTGACCCCGGGGTCCCAGGATGGAGTCCCGCATCAGGCTCCCCCAGGGAGCCTGCTTCTCCCTCTGCCTGTGTCTCTGCCTCTCTTTCAGTGTCTCTCATGAATGAAATCTTTAAAAAAAAATAAAAAATAAATAGAATAAAATAAAAACCTGGCTCTCAGGTCCTCTGGGACCTGCTGTGCTCAGTCTGGATCCTTCCAATCACTTCTCTTTCTCTTGAGCGAGATCCGAGAGCCTATTTAATTCCTATGGATCTTTAAGAACTTTCTAGACACGGGTGCCGTTTTTACAGACAAGGAAACTGAGGCCCAGGGAAATTAATTTATGCAAAATACGCCCATGGACTCAAAATTCGTCCACACTTAGAAAAGACCAAAGGGCTAAGCTCTTTGCACACTTTTCTGACCCAAGAATAAAATACAATCGCTCTGCCCTTCCCAACGCCCCATCGGCGTTAAATAATGAAATAACCGGGAAAGATCCAGCCGGAGAGATAGGCAAATTGGGGTTTTCTGATTAGACCCCGGGAGCTCTTTGTAGACGGAGCCGGTTTCAGCAAGAGGCTGGGAGGCGCTTGAAATAAACAATGGTGGAGGCTCCCTTCACTCACACTTTTATCTCCAAACCCTCAAGTATGTCAAAAATTTCTCATCTGTCCCCAAGCCCTCCCTGCTTGCGTCTGAGGAGGGCAGGCAGGGGGGTGGGGGGGTGGGCAGGACGGGGGAGGGGGACAAGGGGGATGAGGCTAACACATGGGGGGGATGGGGGGGACAGGGGATGAGGCTGACACACGGGGCCTCCGAGAACGCAGCCCCCGTGGCCAGGGCAGCTCAGCGCCCGGGCGAGCCGGGCCTTGTCACCTGTCCGCGTTCCCCAGGCTCCACGTAGCTGCCCCGTGACCTCGCTCACAGTCAACTGCACTCGCCGCTTAATGAGGTGGCGCTGATGGCAGATATTTTCAGGCAGAGGTTTTGAAAGAGGCCGAGCAACGTCTCAGGTTCGACGCCTGGCTGGGGGGCTGCCCTCTGCCGGCTACTGGGTGACCCTGGGACGATGTGAGGTCAGACCTTGCCCCCGGGGGCGTCCACGCAGGCCTCAGCAGGTGCAGACTCGGAACCTCTGGGTCACCTGGCCAGTGACGGTGCAAGCAGGCCTGGGGGTCAAGCCGTGAGGTATGCTGGACTGAGCTGCCCTGCATCGAGGACATCCGCAAGCAGGATCTCCCCTCGTACAGCCCGGGGTCCAGTTCCATCCTCAAAAGTCACCGCTTCGTAGTTGCCTGGGGGATGGGCGCAGGGGCCATGGGAATAATTGCTTCACGGGTACAGGGTATCCTTCTGGGGTGCTGAAAAGTGGGAAACCAGCAGAGGTGGTGGCTTTGGGCATCCAAGTGGGCTCCAGGACGGGGAGTCTCTACTTCCCAATGACTCTACTTAGAAATAACGCCCTGAACTTGAATGAGGTGCTCCCTGGAGCCTCACCTCTTCTCTGTGAAATGGGCAGGACAGAAGCTTCCTCCCCCGGCGGTGGCAAAACTGTGGGAAGGAGCCTCGGCCTCCCCTAGGGAGGAGGACCCGGGCTGTGGCCTTGGCTGGCACACCCCCCGAGGAGCTGCAGGCCCGAGCGCTGGTATTTGCCGCTCACCCAGTCACTTGCACTGGTCTTCAAGCCAAGAGGAAGACTCAGGGCTCCTTCCAGCTGCCTCACGTGGTCTGTTTTTAATTTTTTTAGCAGTGGCCTTAAAGCCGGTGTTCTTTTATTTTTTTATTATTTACTTATTTTCAGGTGTTTTAATAAACTATTTCTGGTGGTGGTAACAAGGAGGTCACTAACGTGGATGCTCTAACCCAGAATTTGCTGGAAGTACATGCAAATCACAAAATCAGGCATGAGCACAACTCGGGACGCACACGTTGAAACCCTGGGAAGCCTCACCCACTTCACAGTGAACTTGAGATAAATCAGATCTTGACTATTAAGGATGCACAGAGAAAAGTGCATTTATGTTCTTGGTCGGGCCGGGGCGGGGGGCGGGGGGCACAAAAACTGGCCACATGTCACATGTGTCGAGACGAGATCTCTTTTTCTGCCACAGTCAGTGGACGATTTCTTTAAGCACTGGAGGACACATGTCTATGTCCCTAAGATTTCAGCCTGACGGCACATCTGCTACCCCCAAACAAGAAAGGGTGGACCCCGCCCCTGCCCGGCTCCTGGGAGCCCTTTACATGGGGATGGAGACAATGGGCACGACTCGGGCTCATCTCCAGAGAGGAGGCCCTGTCCCACCAACCTCTTCCTCTTTCCAGGCATCTTGCCACCCCGGGAACCCTGGTTCAGTGCCAGAAAAAACCAGCCACATAAATACCGCTCAGGTTACTGCTGGAGCAGGCGATGCGTCCCAGGCTGACGCCCCCATCAACCTCCTCCAGGCCTGACTCGGGACGGGGTGGCCTGCATTGCCAAGCTGTGCCCTAAATCCAGACCCAGTGGGGAGACCACATGGGGGTCGGGCAGCGAGTCATGTTGTACAACCCCCTGGTGTTGATCAAGTTTATCTGGAGAAAAGGAACCAAGGCGCCGATCTGCTGGTGGATCTCAGAAACCCTGGCACTCCTGCCGGTGCCAGGCCAAAAGAATGCGAGGAATTTGGATGCCTTTCGGCTGGGTTTGCCTTCAGGGCAAGGGGCTGTACTTATAAGGCAAGGACAGAAGTATTTTAAGTCCTGAGACCTCAGTGCAGGGCAGGGAGGAGTGACCCGGGACCAGAGAGCTCCTGAATTCCTCACATCACTATATGGAAAGCCCCCAGGGCCAGAGGCGCAGGCATCCCAAACATTCCGTCCTAAAGCACATGCAGATCCCAGAAAACAATGAGACTGCTAGAAAAGGTGGGGAGGGGAAGAAGAAGGATCCCAGTCATCTGTCAAGGGGAACAGAGGATGCAGGAGACTTAAAGAGAAGCCTGGAACAATCCAAGCCCTGCTCACTTTATTTGAAGGGCTGTTATTACTCACACATGATGGGGAAGGAAGGGGTAACTGAGCTGTTCCCCGTGAACTGCCCCTCCTCTACCCAGTGTGTGCAGAGGATCCATTTAATTTTATCTGATCCTTTCACCCAGTGAGGATGCATGTGCGTGGCTTTTCAACCCAGGAAGGCTGTGTAGACGACCCCACTGAGGTGAGGGTTCTATTGCTGACCAAGGGGGTCAGAATAAGAATCAAGAGCTGCTACGATCTCACCTGTGGGGGAAGTCCGGGCCACGGGGCCACGTACAGACTTGTTCCGTCACTAGGTTGAACACCCGAAACCAACGGAACGTATGTCAACTGCCCTTCAATCATAAAAGGGGGGTGGGGAACATCCAAGAAAATCCGCGAGAACATCCTATAAGGACACCATTCACTCTTCGGGGCCGCTGCAGAAAGCCTGTTCTGCTGCTGTGTTCCCGGGACAGACGGGACGGAAGTCCTCCCAGGGGCCCGGGGTGGGTGAGCCGTGGCCGCAGCGGCAGGGAGCTCGGTCAACCTGCACCTCGTCACTGGTGGCCATTGTTCGGGAGCTCGTAACCCCTTGGGTTGTAAGAATAACTCCTTTGTGCAAACACAAAAGGGACAGCCAACCTGGGCTCTGCCCCATGGCGGTTGGGGCTCAGAACAAGCTGCCCGTCTGGTTTCTGGGTAGAGCCAGAGTGTTCCATTGGTGGCACCAGAAAGGGAAGTCACTGGTGCCATCTGACCTTTCCAAGTTGGGGACATTTGAGAGCTGATGAGGATATGAAGACAGAGCCATGAGGGAGAGGTTTGCAGTGCACTAAGAGGCCAAGAAGCTTCTGGAAGGGACTCCTCCCTTCTGAGCCACTGTGCAGGCACACGGGGTCCATCTCCCCACTCGGGTCTGTGCACATCGGCCACGACACAGCGGTCCCCATGCAGCAGGCTGAGGGCAGCTACTCAAGCCAACACCCAGCCCGCCTGGCTTACCTATGACAGGCCACCGGCTTCCTGACGTCAGAGCGCAAGTCCCAGGACCCGGCCTCCCGTCCACAGAAGGCAGAGGCTGCAAGAAGAAAGGGGAACATAGGCTTCAGAGCCTCGGTCAGCAACACCTCACGTGGGTGCCTCCCCGCTCCCACGTCTAGAGTGAACCGCGCCCCGAGCCGCGTTGTCACAGTAAGGTGGGGACCTGGGTGCTGTGATGCGGCCCCAGATGCGCCTCCCATCCCAGCTGCTGGAGCGAGGCCTGCAGAAGGGCCCGGTTCTGCAACCGCCCCCTGGAGACCGCCCCCTGGAGACCCGTCTGGATGTCAGTCCCCAGCTCGTCTCTCCCTTCCCCAAACCCTTCCCCCACTCCCTCCCCAGGCAGGCCACCCTCCCCACCCCACCCCACCCCCGCTGATAACGTGCAGAGCCATGGGCCTTCAGAGCCATGGGCCTTCGGGGTTAGGGTTAGATCCGGAGCTCCTGCGGGTCTCAGAGGCCTGCCCAGGCGTTCCAGGGGCGCTGGCCCCAAGCACGCACCCCAATAAGCGTCTCACGCAAAGACCAGTGTCACAGTCAGCTCCCTGGGCAGCCCAGCCTGCCCCTAAAGCTTTTTTTTTTACTAATTTTTCCCCCAAGTCTGTCTTCCCTCACTTGCTGTTACCTCTGCTGCAGAGACCAGCAGTCTTAGTTCAACAGAACAATCTTATCAGCTAAACCCCCAGACACACATTCCAGTCTCCCGCCAGCAGTGGGGCTTCCTCCTCGCACACCACACGCCATGACTCAGGAGGGGGTTCAGGTCCCACTTAAGGAACGTGACACTACAGAGGCCACACCCCTGAAGGAGTCTGTATGGCACCAGAGAGGAAGGGGACCGAAGGTCACCACTGCGGGCCGCCCCCTCGGCCACTGGATCCCGGCCCCCGGTGTGGACAGGAGGATCTGCGGCTCTGGGGCTTTCCGGGCATCCTGGACCCTTCACATCGTGAAATGTGTGGCTGAAACTGCCTCTGGATGCCCTCCCGAGGGCAAGGCCAGCTGGCCTGCGACACTCCCGCCCCCTGCCCCTCTCCCCTCCCAGGGGACACACAGCCCCGTACAGACCACAGACCCTCCTCCGCGTGAATACTTCACATGCGATGGGAAGGAGCACCGTGAAGCATCAGTCCCTGGGACGCCAGGGCCGCTGGCTGGTTTTCAGGACACTGACCCCCCCTGCACCCCACCCCGCAGCCCCCACCTGGGGTCTCAACAGTAAAACGAACTCCAGATGCACAGAAAGGCATGAGGTCGGGATGGCCATCATCCCGAAGCAAAGAGAAAACGCGGCCCGGAAGCGGCTCCGAGACGCGCACGGCGCCAACCGGCAGAGGCCAAAAGCTGCATCGAAGTCAACCGAGCAGGAACAAGGCAGGAACAAGGCAACAGCGTGACAAGATAGACGCAAACACGACAAAAGACTCAGATCCCAAAGGAGACAGAAAAATGCGGGCCGGAGACCGGATGTTCGAGGCGCAGGAAACAAGAGGCCGCGGTCCACGGGCGCGCGATCGTGGGCGCGTCTCTCGGGGACTCGGGGACTCCGGGACAGCCGTTGGGGTGCTCCCGGTGATCCGGAGGCTGCTGTCGCCTAGGGCCCTCATCACGGGTACAGAGGGGGAAATGGGCTGCAAAGGGGCAGGAGGCGGTGACAGTGTTGCAGACGTGGCCCCTCAGAAGCGGGCTGGCGGGGGCTGCTGCCTCTCTGGATCATCTCCCTACTCTTTCTAATCTGTTCTGCGGGGAGTGTGGCCCGCACTTCTTTTTTTTTGGTTTTTTGATTGTAAAAAGTCACTCTTCCCAAGTCACAACACCAGCCTCTGTGAAACTAGGGTGCCTCCTTCCCCCGTCCCACCCCCACCCGAATGTCGGCTGGGGTGGTGGGACTCTCTCCTCTGCTGGGCGTGCTCCCCCTTGCTCTGGTCCGTGTGGGCCCCTCACGCCGGGCCAGGTGGTGGGGGAGCTGGAGACGTCAGAGTTCCCTAGAAGAGCACCTCCTACACCCTTGCTGCTGCTCACCCCACCCCAGGCTCCCCAAACCCATGTCCCGGGGCATGAAATAGATGTTTGCTGAGAAAGCGCAGACCACTACCTCGTCCTAACTCCAAAAAGTTGCCAGGTTTCCTTTATGGAGAGCTTAGCACAACACTCGTATCACTGTTGCTTTAGGGCTGAGTCAACTTGGCATTTTTTGCAAAGGGCCTTGCAAGCTCTCTGGGGCTTGTCACTCGCTCCTTCCAGAGGATCATTTAGGTGGAGTTTTTATTTCATGACGTGAATCTCTGGCAGGTTCCCCAGATTGGGGTGGGGAGGGTGACTGGGTCAACTCCTACCTCATACCTAATATGGGATGACCCAATGTTGCCCAACAAGCTTAGACATGGCCATGCTGGACTTTGGGCAGGTACGTACACACACACACACATGCATGCACAGCCCGAACCCTTTGGTAATTCAGTGTTGCAAGTACAGGGAGGACAGGGGGTCTGGCTGTGAATGGTCCCACCGGTGAGGTCCAGGGTGGGTGGATTAGGTGGACAGAACCCGCTGGCCCCTCTCCAACATCCTAGTTCCATGGTCCACATCTCCAAAAACTGTACAAAGACCAGCTTCCCTGAGAAGAGAGCAGATGTGTTCTTTTGGCCAAGCACTGTCGTCCCCAGCGAGCGGCCATACACCGGTGTGGGCTCCCCAGTCCCCAAGGCCCCCAGAAGAAACCACAGGACTTAATGTAGGCTCATTACATTAAGGTTGGCATCAAGTCCCAAAGTCTGGAAGATGCCTAACTCCCTGATTTTGTCTCAAGAAACATCAGTGGTGTCATTGGACAAAATTAAGGGAAATCTTCAAGAACCACCAAGCTGTCAACGAGCAATTAGGAGAAGGCACGATGCTGTGGTCTCTGGGAGTCTCGGAACACAAAGGTCTCTGCCTGCAGCCCAGTGTCCCCTGCGCATCTGTCACCAGCTGTTTTAACAGCTTATAGTCTCAGCTGAAGGCACAGCTCTGGAGGGTTTACCCTACTTGAGGAGGCCTGGAAGTCTGGGTGCATAAATCCTAAGGAGAGGCTCCCGACATTTAGACAGGTAACTATATTCATACGAAGACAGCGGTGACAGCTTTGTCCTACTTTCCTGCTCCAGGACAGCGACCAACAAGACACTCAGCCGGGCTTTCCAGATCCCCAGTTACAAAGTGTCAGAGTCCTGCCCTAGCCCCCAGGACCCCAGAACGTGAGGAAGTGGGGTCTTTCCTGAGGTAATGGAATTAAAATGAGGTCCTTAGGGTGGGCCCCGATCCTATTGGACTGGTGTCTTTACAAAGGGGGAAATCTAAAAAAAAAAAAATTTAAAAAAAAAAGGGGGAAATCTGGAGGCGCACACATACACGTGGGGAAGGATGTCGTGTGAAGATGCAGGCAGAGATTGGGGCTCAGGGATCGCCAGCAAGGAGCAGGAGATACACACGGAGCAGATGCTCCCCAGAGCCTCAGAGAGAACCAGCCCCACCGACGCTCGATCTTTGACTTCCAGCCTCCAAACCTGTGAGACTACACACCTCTGGTACTTAAGCCACCCAGCGTGCACTCCGCTAGGGCAGCCCTAGGAAACTATTACACTCTCTCTGCAAAACGGGAAAAGGAATTTTCATGATCCTGCCCATCTCAGGGGCTGCTGTGGGAATGACAGATCAATTTTCAATAATCAATCCAAGCCACCACGATGGACATGCACGGATCGATCCATCAGCCAAAGGATCCCTCCTACGCTGTGTCTGCCAATCTGTAGAGTCTCCCCGTGGCAGGATCAAGGGGGCTCCCTCAGCCCCGCCCCTGCCCCAAAAGCCACCAAAAGGGTAGGACAAGAGTAGAAAGTAGAACAAGTAGTAAATTCTTGTCTCTACCAGGGCCAAACCTGGTGCGCCATCTGTCTTTGCACGGCGCCCATGAACGAAGAATGTTTTGATATTTTTAAAGAGTCGGGGGGGCAGGGGGCTAAAAATATTTTGTGGCATGAGTATTATACGAAATTCAAATCACAGTGTCCGTAAGTCAAGTTGTGTTGAAAAGAGCCAAGCCCACCTGTTTCCGTCTTGTCTATAGGACGTGTGTCCAGTACAGAGTAGCACACGAGGCCGGAAATACGCAGTCCGATGTTTTGCAGAGTTTGCTGACCCTATTTCTATACCAGCCCACTTAATGCAATGGGGCAAAGGGCCAGGCATGGTAGGGTCGGGGCACGGGGAAGTGGGCACGTAGCCACAGGTGCCTGGGTAAATGCCAGACGTGCCGGCCAAGACGGCAGGTAGGATGACAGGTGGCAGGGAGGCAAGGCCTGTCAACCCACAATGGCTGTCTAGAGATGCTACCCCTCAGGAAGGGAGGCGCACTCCTGGCCTCGCCCAGGCAGCAGTGCCCCCCTCCCCACCCCCAAGAGCAGCTGAGCACCATTAATTAGTCTTGATCTCATGGGATCTCATGCCCAGACTTCACCCCGCATTTTTCATTGTTCCGAGAGAAAAATCAATCCACTCTAAGAGAACCAATTAATAAAACTAAAAAAAAAAAAAAAAAAGAAATTAATATTTTGGTAGACTGGCCATCGCCTTCACCTGGAGTGTTCATCAAAAATCCACACACACAACACTGTTAATTGCAAACCTATTTCGGCAGGTGGTGGACGATTACAGATTTCAGGGAAAGTGTCTGAAATCACACCTGATTGAGGTGGCGACATTTTCTCACCCCGGACACACGCAGAGCTGGTGCGCTTACCTTCTCCAGAATTACGCAACATCTTGAATTTTACAGACTACGTATGCGGTCAGGAATATCCTTTCCCCTCTCCTGTATCACACCTTTGTTGATAATGAAGCTCAAGGGGAAAAGGGTTTATTGAGACGGACACGCGGACACCCACGGTGGTTTATATACGTGCCCTCCCCGTCTGTGGGTTCCGTGGGGTGCCTGATGCAGAATAAGCCGGTGATTTTACTCACTGCGTGCGGCTGGCCGGCCTTCCTGGCTGCCCTTAGCCCGGGGGGAGGCTTCTGTTCGCCTGTGTGTGTGACAGAGGGACTCGGTGCCACCTGCCTGTCTTGGGCACGCGGACTCCCTCCCACACCTGCGGCCAGACGCGGCTGCTCCTCCTCTGGGTTTCTGACCCCTTTGGTCGCAGCCAGTGGGCCCTGTTCCAGAACTCTTTTTTATGTATCTAGGTATTTACGTATACGGAACTCTTTATGTATTTAATTAGCACAGGAACAAGTGGTCACATAGGAGGCAAGAGCGGCTTCCCCAGCCACCAACCGGGGGGGTTTTGCAGAGTCTCGATTGAGGAGAATCGCTTAAAAATGGGCCGCCACACTGGACAACATCGCACTATTGCGGGAGATTTTTTAAGACCCTGAACACGGACGGCCTCATCAGCATCTTTGTGCTGTTACTTGACTTTAAGGTAGAAATCAGAAGGACGTGCTGTGGTTCAAGCCAGACGCTGCTCTCAAACACTCAGAAAAGACTTCCACCCAACCAAAGAGTCACAGACATGGGTTTTGGCATTTTTTTTTTTTTTAAAGCAAAGTTTTAGGGCCTCTGGGTGTCTCAGTCGGTTGATCATCTGACTCTTGATTTCAGCTCGGCTCATGATCTCAGGGTCATCGGATCGAGCCCCGGGTCAGGCTCCACGCTCGGCGCGGAGTCTGCTTCTCCCTCTCCCTCTGCTCCCCCCATTCCCACACTCTCTCTTTCTAAAATTATTAAGTAAATAAAATCTTAAAAAACTAAGCAAAACACAGGAACATTATTTTTCCAGGCTTTGACTAACTTTTCCAACTAGCAGGTGGTCACTTAAGGATGTGGGCCATCTGACCCGGCTCTAATCCTGGGCCTCCCCAGTGGGGCTGGAAGTTCAAGTCCAGCGTCCAGACAGTGAAGGAGAGAGCTGCCCACGGGCGGCACCTGGGGCTTTGATTCTGACCCTATAACCCTTTTATTTTGATCCTATAACATCTCCCGAATAAACAGGAGATGACCCCAGTCAGGAAGCTGCGTGTGGGAGCGAGCTGCACGGCAGGAGGCAGCCAGGTAAATGGAGGACTTCGGCGGGTGCACAGGTCACTCTGCCCTTTGCAAGCTCGACGGCCTTGGCTGAGTGACCCAAATTGAATCTGGGCCTTGGTTTCAAGTAGAAAACACAAAACACTCAGGGAATGAATAAAAGGTTGAGAACCTAACTGCTAGCATGGGCATCAGGGGGTGGTTCTCCTACTAAAACCCTGATCCTCTCGCTGGCTCCCGGGTGACGGCGATGCTGCTGGTCCCTGGCCCACACACTCTGAGAACCACTGTACGATGCGTGATGGTCAAGAACGTATTGAGGAGACAACTGAGACCGGACCCTCTCGGCCACCGGCCTGAGGTCAGGAAGTGGAGAGCCGGGGGTCGCCGGGCATGGTGGCGGCCCAGCACCAGTGACCGATGCAAGGTGAACAGAGACCCCACAGCAGGCTGCAGCAAGACCAGATGTCCCGGAGTGAGCCCCTAAGACGCCACACTGGGCTCCAACATCACCCTTCTTCCTTCTTTCCTTCCTCCGAGACATAAATTATAAAACCTCCTCAGGGTTTCAAAGGCTTTTAAAGCAGGAGGAAGTCACCCTGCCCTGGTGCGAGTCCTGGGGAGAGGGTGCAGAGTCAAGAGCCACCCCACAAATGCCGACAAGCCTGAAGATGTTTAGGACGACGTGGTGTGTTGAAGGCTCAGAGCCGGTTAGGACGGGGACTCGAGTCCCGGCTCTGTGTGACAGCTGGGCCCACCGCGAAGTCTTGCCCTCTTTCCTCATTGGGGTCACGGAGGGGGGACCACAGGGCCTGGGCCTGAGTGCTGGGGGGCCTTTGCCCAGAGCCCCACGGCCACCTCTGCCCTCCCCACTGGCAGGGCCACCAGCCGTGTGAACTCTTGGGTTCTCCTACCTGGGGTCAAATCTTCACCCTGGCAGCCTGTCACCTGGGCAACAGTTTAAAAGGCAAGAGAGGGAGAAATGTGGCTGGAAGACCCTGCACCCCCCAACCCCCAGTGGGCTTTTCCAACTGATCCCAAACTCCAGCCCTCGAAAGCCCCCTCCCTAGTCAGCTTTGTAAAGGGGGTATGTGGGGGGTGCCCCTCCCCGCCCCCCGCCAGCCTCCCTGCTGGAAGGTGGTGACATTTGAGGTTTAGAAAACCCAGCTGTCAGGGCAGCCCCGGTGGCCCCGCGGTTTAGCACCGCCTTCGGCCCAGGGCGTGATCCTGGAGACCTGGGATCGAGTCCCGCGTCGGGCTCTCCCCGCAGAGAGCCTGCTTCTCCCTCTGCCTCTGTCTGCCTCTCTCTCTGTGTCTCTCATGAATAAATAAAATCTTTAAAAAGAAAACCCAGCAGTAGAGCAAAGGGAGGATACAGAACGTTCTAAGAGCATGAAATGATTCCTGATGTGTTAATCTGACTTCGCATCGCTGACCACTCCCCCCCCTGCGTCACCGCCCCCCCCCCCCAGCCTCCCAGAACGAGCCAGACCCACAAAGCACATACAGAAACTGGGTCAGGGATGGAATCGCTGGAACAAACACTTTCTGAAGCCCAAGACCTGAATAAAGTAAAAAAAGGGGACCATTCTGTATTTTTTTAAACTCTTCATCCAAAATGAATCTGCAGTTTCTAAATCTCTTTGTTGAGATAAGCACAATGTTATCCGGAAATTCGAAGGAGTCCCCAACCTCAGGGAATATCCTACTTTTTAAACGAGGCTTTTTTAAAAAAAAAATGCAATCTTGCAAAAAGTGAATAAAAGTCACCAAACCCCTGCGGGTTCGAGAAAGCCACTCTCAGAGCGGTGCGCACCTGGGGAAAGGTTCCCGGGACGGCCACAGCGTTGGGTGACCGCCCCCCCACCGCCAGCAAGGCCGGCCAAGGGCACGGGGTCAAGGGGGTCACGTCCCTTTGGGTCCCCGCTGCGGGGCGAACGTGTGGCGCCGGGTCCTGGGCGGAACAGAGCGGTGCAGGGGGCACTATCGGGGCCGCAAAGGCAGGTTCCGTCTGCGTCTCTCGTCTCCAGCCAAGCACGTGCAGCGGCACGCTCGGCACGATCCGTCCCTCCGAGGGGCTGCTCTGGATCTGGATATCGACTCAGGCTCCCTTTGGTCATCAACCACCAAAAACGAAGCATGAGAGGTGAACAGGCCTCTCAGCACAGCTTCCGTGGCCGCTGCTCGTTGGGTTCAGGCGACAGGAGGTCAGCGAGAGCCAGGCTGCGGCCTCCCCACCGGGCCTCTGCTCCCCGTAAAGCACAGAGGGACAGCAAGGCGGCAAGACACTGGGCTCCTGCCTTCTGGAACTGGAAGGAGGAGAAAGCAGGCGCCAAGAGGGAAAATGCTCGCGGTGCCAGGACTCTTGGTGGGGCAGGCGCCACCCCGCAGGTCTCGAGGTCTGCACGGGACAGGAGGCCCTCGGCGGGTGAGCGGCCCGGGGTGTCCGTGCGCCTTGAGTGCCACATGTGCCCGAACGCTCACCTGCCACACTGGTGGCCGACAGTCATTAAAGCCAGACCCTGCCGGCTGTCTCAGCTCCTGCTGGATGGGCTGACACAGTGGCCGTCCTCATTCCCCGGGACCAGTCACCGAGCCTGGCCTTCACGAAGGCAGCACCGCATTGACTCAATTGTCCCCTCGCTGGGCCATCAAGCTGCTCTCCAAATGGGCAGGTGCAGGCCCCCATCCTCACTCTGCCTGTCGGAACACACTCCCCAGGGCGGCCCTGGGGTCAGGGCCCCAGCCTCCCGTCCTCCAGAGGGACGACCACAGCATATCCACATGGCTCCCAGGACCACAGTGGTCCTGAGCTCAGAAAGTCACCATGCATTTGCCTTCTTCCTCCTCATCTCCTGCCCTCGCCCCCACCCTGCTCCTGCTTCCAAGGACCAACCCTCACTCCCCCACCTCTCAATACCAGTCCCCAAATCCTTACCTCAGGCTCTGCATTCAGGGCCAAACCAGAACAGATGGCTATTCTATAGTGTTAGATATTCCCAATTTAGAAAGCCAAGGAAATATTCTGTTCCATTAATAAGATACACTGGATGTCTGGGTGGCTCAGTTGGTTGAGCATCCCACCCTTGATTTCGGCTCAGGTCATGACCTCAGGGTTGGGAGATGGAGCCCGTGTCTGGCTTCGCCCTTGGCGTGGAGCCTGCTTAAGATCCTCTCTCTCCCTCTCCGGCCCCCTGCTCACTCGCACGCACTCTCTCTCTCTCAAAAATAATCAGATACATTTACACTCCGCTAAACTGGAGAATAGCAAATGGTATTCACACTCCAACTGACATTTCACGTTAAAAATAAATACATTCGTTGAGGCTCACGTCCAGACTGAAGACCAAAGCCGTGAGAGCTCGTGACTCCCACGGAGTTCCTGAGCCCAGGTCGGGCCTGGAACCCGGCTCAGGTCCCAGGCCACGTGTCAGCAGGGACGCCCACCCCCGCCTGTGAAAGCACCAGGAGCTACGACCTCCAGTCCCCTGCACTCGGGCCTCTGCTCAAATGTCACTTCCTCGACCCTTCAAGAGACCTTGGTGGCCCAAAACACCAACTCATTCTCTTTCAGTCTGGCAGCCAGTCCTAGAGTCCAGGTACCAGGAGGTCTGGTTCCATCTGGAGGCTCTAGCGAGAGAATCCATTTCCCCGTTTTTGGCTTTTAGTGGCCCCGGCCTGTGGCCCCTCCTCCATCCTGATCCATCTCCCTCATCACAAGGCCTTCCCTGAGGTCAGGGCACCTTTGCCTCTCTCTTAAAATGACACTTGTCATTACATTATATGTAGAATAATCCAGGGTAATCTCTCCTTAAACTAATCATATCTGCAAAGTCCTTTTTCCGTATAAAGTAACATGCATAGGTTCTAGGATTAGGGTGGGAATATCTGGGATTATTCAGATTAGCACATACTGCATCCAAACCAGCTTTTCACCCCCCAATCCCTCAGCTGACCTCACTTCTCACTCCTCACATTCTCCGAGGATGGTTTAATTTCCTTTCCCTTCTACTAGAAAGAAATGCTCCGTGAAGGCAGGGACTCCATCCTGTTCACCTGGAACACAGCAGGTGCTCAGACGACACTGTAACAGGTTGACCTGCTCGTGCTGGGGGGCAGGGACCCGCCAGTCTCGCTGTCCCCAGCCCCAGGCCTGCACCTAGCCCAGAGTAAGATGCTCCATTACTAACTAGTACCTGTCCCCTGAACGTAAAAGAAAGTCCCCCAGGGTACCTGAGACCTGCAGTTTTATTTTGGAGCAAAGTGTCAACTCCCAGGGGGTCCCAGCTGCCCTGTTCTTCCATCAAACCTACCCTCCCACTGCCTCCCCTACTTCCCCTGGGTCCCCCGCTTCCCTTGACTCACCTGCTTCCCCTGGCTCATGAACACAAGGTGCCCTGCTTGCCCTGCCACCTGCCCATCTGGGGCCTGGCTTCCCCGAGCCATTTCAAGCATTTCAAGGCTCTCCCTCCTTAGTACCCACTGCCAATTCCCTTCACCAACCCGTCAGCCACCTGGACCCTAAAACTCCTGCACACACACCTGCTTCCCCCTATAGGGAATGCCTCCTTGGTACCCGCCTGCCCCTGCAAAAAGGACTCAAGGTCCAGCTCCTACCCACCCCTCTCACAAAGCCTGTGACTTGGGCTCTTGGCAACAACCCCCCCCCCCCCCCCGCCGCCCCTACTTAGAGGCTGGCACTTCCAGGCCATTTAAGCACAGGTGAGCTCCTTCCAGTTCCGGGGGGTGAGTCTCTGATGGGCACTTAGGCTCTCCAGAGAAGATGATGCTACATCTCTCCAGTGTCCTGCTCCTGGGCCTTCCCTTGGACAGACCAATAAACCAAGCCCCCACTCAGCAGTTACCTGCCGTACCTGCCGCAGGGCGGGCTGTGAGCCCCACCTCGGTGCTGCCAGGAGCCAGCCTGGGGCCGGCCCCCGGGGGTGTCCACGCACAGAACGGAACAAAACTGGGGAAGCCACAGGTGTGTCCCCAGGTGCCACAAGTCAGGCAGCCAAGAGCAGGCGATGCCCCCTCCTCACCTGGGAGAGACGGCCAGGCACCGAGAGAAACTCAGACTGAGGCTGCAAAGGATAGAGGGCTGGGGGGGGGCTGGGGAGGCTGGGGGGATGTTGCCAAAGAAAATACAGGACGCCCAGTTAAATTTGAATTTTGAACCATGACGAATACTTTAATTTGTATAAATGTGTCCCAGTCAAATACACCTGGATGCCGTGCATTTTTGTTTGCTAAACCTAGCACTGTGAGGGGGTGGAAGGATCTACAGGGGTGGTCACCCCAGGCTGTGCACCTCCAGGGAGGTGGGGGGTGCCCTCCCAGGGAGGAGGAGGGGCGATCAGCAGCCAAGCCCACTGTGGTCCACTCCTTCCGGACCTCACTAACAAAGATAGTAACTTCCCACTAAAGAACTTTAAAAAAAATAAAAATCAAAAACGAGTCTTGCTGCCTAGAGAAAAAGGTTGTTTCAGTAATATTTTTTCCATTGCCGCATAATCCGCAAGAACTCACAAACAAAGCAGTCACTCTCCAACCACAAAGATCGCCATGGAAACAGATCACCTCCATCCCGAAAATCATGACTTCACCTCACATTCCACCAGAAACCGACTACAGATTGTTACCAGAAAAATCCTTGTGCAAACAAACACAAGCCAACTGCCACTGAATGGCAGGAAATGGAGCCGCTTTTTCTAATTTTAACATTCTCTAGAAATGCACTTGTTCTAAACAGGCAGGGCACAGTCTCCCCGGACCCACATTCCAGCAGTAGCAATCACCTCGAGGGCGCGGGGCAAAATGCAGGTTGAGAGCTGCTGGCGGGACTCGAGCCCCAGGCCCAGGGCTGACTCTCTCTCTCTCTCTCTGGCTCCTAGAACAGGAAAGTAATCCCAGGCCAGGGGGTGCCCCACAGAAGGAGACCCGGGGGGGCAGACTGGTCAAATGATTAAGGTGAATGTGGGCCTAATTTCACAGGGACAGCCGCAACCCAAAGACTTGACCACAAGGCCACACCTGGAACCCTCCAAAGTAATCTGCCTGGGACGGATGCAGAATGGGACTTTCGGGGGCCGTGAAAGGCTGCGTGGCCAAGTGACAGCCTGCCATGGAGGGCTCATTTTTCCATAAAATTCAAAGAAGTCCTGCAGTTCAATAAGGAAAAGGAGTTAAAAGCCATGAACAAAGGACCTTCACCTTGGAAGAATGGAGAGTGTTGATAAACATGGGTTTATGGCCATCAGTCAAGAGGAAAGCATAGGGGCGCCTGGGTGGCTCAGGTGGTTAAGCATCTGGCTTCGGCTCTGGTCCTGAGATCGAGCCCTGGGGCTGGCTGGCTGGCTGCTCAGTGGGGAGTCTGCTTCCAATCTCTCTCTCTTTCTCTCTCTCAAAAAAAAAAATAAATAAAATCTTAATAAAAGAAGAAGAAAGCATACACTAAAACAAATCAGATAGCCTTTTCCCTTCCATCGGGAAGCATCTGGCTTCGGCTCGGGTCATGATCTCCAGGTTCTGAGATCGAGCCCCGGGGCTGGCTGGCTGGCTGCTCAGTGGGGAGTCTGCTTCTCAATCTCTCTAAATAAATAAATAAATAAATAAATAAATAAATAAATAAATAAATAAAATCTTAATAAAAGAAGGAGAAGAAAGCATACACTAAAACAAATCAGACAGCCTTTTCCCTTCCATCGGGCCTCCTCCCAAAGTGAAAAGTCCGACGACAGGGAGCGGTGGTGGGGATGCAGAGTAACCGGAATGATCCGGAACGCTGCCTGTGGGAAGTGATGCTGGACACCCACCGGCCCCCTCCTAGAGGGCTCCCCGAGAGGCATCTGCGTGCTGGCGGGCCCTAACAGCAAGGGTCGGAAACCAGCTCTGGTCCTCGAGAGGAGGCGGGGGCAGTAAATGGAGGTGTTAGCGCACAGTGGAAACCCTGCGGCTCTACCCATCAACACCGGTGAACTGCAGGAACAGGATGTGCAGGAACCCTGGGAGGGCTACGCGTCGCTCTCCCGGCCCCGCGTCACAAATGACCACACGCAACACACCTGCGTCACGGTTTCTGCAGGTGGGGGATCCAGATGTGGCTCAGCTGGGTCCTCTCCTTCCGGCCACGGTCAAGACCTCGGCCAGCGCTGGGCCTCATCTGAAGGCTCAGCTGCCACCGGCTGGCTACTGGACCGCAGGTCCTTGCCAAGTTGGACTGCCTGCGTGGCATCGTGGTCAGTCAAGGCAGGCAGGAGACAAAGTCTGTCATCCAGAGGGAAGTTAATCTCCGACGTAACCTAACCATGAAGGGACGTCCATCCCTGGACGAACTCTATCAGGGCTGGCTTGCCAGGCCGGCCACAGCAGGCGGAGGGACGACACAAGGGTGGGGACCACCGGGGGCCATATGGGGGCTGGCCAGCCACAGGCAGAAATACACGCTTCCACGTATGTGTACGTTACAAACGTGGAAAACAATGGACAATGCTTAAGGACCCAGTGTTTATTGGCTACATGGAAAAACTATAAATAGCAGGGGGAAAACCACAGAGTTCAGGTTAGGGGCTACTTAAATGCTTACACTAGATTGGAAAAAAAAAAAACATCGGGGGCGGGGTGAGAGGACCCTGGCGTTGGGGAGGGCCTCAGGGCTTCAAACGTGAAGTTCCACTTCTTGGCACGGCTGGTGGCTACGCAAGTCTATACAGGTGTTTGTCGTTTTTGTGATGTTCTGTTCATCCCCCTCCCCCCTCCAATGTTCTTTATATTTCCTCAAGGTTTAGGGACCACAAGGCTGGCCTTCCGGCCCCTCGTGGAGGAGCAAGGGCAAGTGTCCTGCACGCCACAGCCGCCTCCCCTTCGTCCTGCCCTGCAACAAAATAGACCAGCCTCGAGCCAGAAGCAGGGCCCTCCTGGAAACCCTTCCCTCCCCAGCTAGCGAGCCAAGTTCAAAGGCCTCCAAGCTTTACCTGGAAGGACTGGAGTATGACTCAGAGTTCTCTCTACCTCCTCCCCGACTCCCTTCCCAGCAGTTGAAGGTGGGATCGGTGGCCCTTCAGAGCTCAGGCCCCCTTCACCAGGCCAGGGGCTCCGTCCGGGGCCTCAAAGTGCCCCGTGCTTGGTGGTGGTGGCGGGTGTTACCTCTTGAGACAACTGAAAACAAGAACCATCGATGGCTGGGAGCTGGGAGTCACCCAGACCACATCCTGTTTGGCTGCAGCATTGATTCAATCGTGCCAATATTGGCAAACAAAAGGACTTGCTACGCAGGCTTACAGAAGAGGGACGTGATGTCTGAGGCAGGGAAGCAGCCCAGCCAGCGTCCCCGCACTGGTCAGCACTGGTCAGCACCGGTCAGCGGACGCCAGCTCGGCCTCCGAGGCTTACGGGGGGTGCAGGGCCCGAGCACCTGGTCCCCGGGCCCAGGGGCCACAAGGGGAGGCAGTGCCTGGGACCTTGCCTCTTGCCTGGCTCTCCACGCCCTGGCCCCCCCACAGCAGGCTCTTAGGTAGTAGTGGAGGGAATGAGTGAGCGAAGCGTGAGGAAATGCAAGCTCTCACTGGAGTAGCTGAGGACCAAATGGTTGCTGGGAGCAGAGCAAAACCTCCCCCCACCCCGGGAGGCCCACGGCGGCGGTGGCGGCCACCCTGCTCTCCGGACTCCTGTCCCACAGCCAGGCAACATCTTGGAAGGGAGGAAGGGACACAAAGGAATAACGAACTCTGCAGTCCACCCCCCTTGAAGCCTGGCCTTCCTTGGGAAAATCCTCTACCCATCGCACAGCCTGTTCCTACTGGAGAAGGACCCAGAAAATGTGTTTTCTCTAACATACACTAAGCATGTAAGGAACCTAGAAGCGTTTCTTCCATGACCGTACAGGGAATGTTGAAGCTTCTCCCTGAAAGGTGCAGGGAGTCTCGGTTGGGGATGAAGAGACACCCACTGGGCGTGAGAGCGAAGGGGGGGCACGGGGAGGACCTTCTGGAGGGCCTGGCCAGCCATGAGGGGGTCCCCGGTGCAGTCAGGACCCTAACGGGGCCATCCTGGCTGTGTCACCTCACAGGAACCCTGAGGACCCCAGTGATCACCTCTGAGACGGGGGACCCTCCAAAGCACACAGGTCGCTGGGGCTCACCCAGTGTGGGACCCCTACGCTCTGGTTCGATGTACCTGAGTGCCAACAGGTGGGCCAGGCAATGGCACCTGTCCCACCCGAGAGCTTCTGCACAGACTCGGGGCGGCCCAGGGTTCAGGACCCAGCTCCCACCCTCACTGGCCTGCAGGGCCTTGAGCAAGCAGGAGAATCGCCCTCATCTCTGAAAAGGGGTAAAAACGGGGTCCACCGCACAGGGCTGTTGTGGGAGGCCCTTAGAACAGAGCCAGTTCCACCGTCAGAGCCACCTCGGTGCTCACAGGACCGACCCCACGTGCACACACGTGTCTCCTGCTCCCCCCAGCCGCCACCTCCTCGACTCTTCCAGGCTCAGTCTCCTCCCTCTACTCACGCTCAGGCTTATGCCCCAATTCATCCTTCTGACCATATTTCTGACAAGTTGTGAAGCCCGAGCCCTCTCCCCCGCTGGGCACACCCCTGCCAGCCCCGCCCAGCACTCTGCCCATCGCGGGGGCCCAGCCACTCAAGTGCAGTCTCCGGTCAGAAACGCAGCTACTCCTCACCGACTGTGCCAGAACCTGCATTTTAACAAGATCCCGGGTGATTCCCGAGCACCTGAGATCTGAGACGCGCTGGGCTGGGGGACGGCAGGTGCAGCCGGAGACCAGCATTGGTCCCCAAGCTCCCCTCAAGTCGGGTCCCGTAAGACTTCTTGCCTGAGATTCTGAAACCCCTGCCTGGGAGCCAGTGCATCCAAATGTGCACGCGTGCAAACGTGCTTGGTGGCTTCCTCAGTGCCAGGCGTGTTAGCAGGGCTTGCTCCCTGTGCCCAGATTCAAAAACCGAAAGCATGTAAAGGAACAGATGCCTGGAAGCAGCCGCGTGTATTCTGAACGTGTTTTAATCGGGCATCTTCGGAGGAGACGATCCCATCCTGTCGTCCATGCGTCCACCTCGAGTTGCTAACAGGATGAGCGGGGCCCTGGGCTCCCACCCCAACACCTGCTGCTCCGCTCTGAAGCCCAATGTTCCCGACTCTGAATGTTGGAGCAGCTTATAAATGGGCCCATTGTCTCCGCTGCCCTGCTCCCTTTCTCGAGTTCACCTGGCAAAAAGATGATCCGCGTCTGTGTTCAGAAGCCGGCTCCCCTCATTGGCCGGGAGAGCGGCTCACCTCCCAATGTCTGGTCCAGGAGCAAACAAAGAACGGGCTGATGCAAAGAGATGGGCCACGGCCTGAACCGGGGTGGACCGGGCCCACAGCACTGGGCTTTGCAGAGAAGGGCTGTTTCTGGCCAGGGCCTGGGGGCCCCGGGCTCCTCCTGGCAGGGGGTGCCTGGTACCACTGGTGGCCCTGGCAGTCCACCCGCACCCTGACACCAGCCGTGGTGCAGCCTCGTGACGCAAACACTCATGCAGAGGGTCTGCTGCCCACTCACTTGCCTGCCACTCTTTTGTCAATGCTTTTTTTTTTTTAAGATTTTATTTATTTATTCATGACAGGCACACAGAAAGAGAGAGAGAGAGGGGGAAGCAGAGACACAGGCAGAGGGAGAAGCAGGCTCCATGCAGGGAGCCCGATGTGGGACTCGAATCCGGGACCCCAGGGTCACACCCTGGGTCGAAGGCAGACCCTAAACCTCTGAGCCACCCAGGTGTCTCTCTTTTGTCCATCCTTAAAGATAAGCTTTCTTTAGAATAGATTTAGAGTCATAAAAAAGCTGCGAAGAAGATAGCGCAGGGAGTTGCCACATACCTCCCGACACCCAGTTTCCCTCCTACTAGCCTCCTACACAGGGTGCCTCATTTGTCCCAAGGATGAACCCAGTTATAATGAACTGAAGTCCATGCTCTATCCAGACTTCCTAGGTTTCTTCCCCTGATGCCCTTGTTCGGTCCCAGGATCCCATCCAGGACACCATGAGACACTCAGTCTGGTCTCCAGAGGCTCCTCGTGGCTATGACAGTTGAATTCCTGCACCGCAAACCCCAGCCTTCACTTCAGGCCCCGAACTCTGCAGAGTGCGAGGCAGCTGCTGGCAGGACCACGCGCGGCCCGCTCCCAGAGGCGAGGCCAAGATGCGTGCCAGGCGCATGTCACACGCGCCGTAATCGGGCGAAGTTTTATGATTATCCCCATTACAAATCGCCACGTGTCCCAGCCAGGCAAGGCCGCCGTGGTTAACGATGAACTGTATCCCCCTCTGGTGTGGGCGCACGGACTGGCTCCGATCCACCTCATTCTCTCCCTCCTCCCACTTGACGGCCAAAAAGCACCCCAACACCACCCGGTGAACACACGGGGTGCCACGGGGAGGGGGGACATAGCAAGGAGCCGGGGAACCTGTGCCCAGCAATGAACCCCTTGTTTCTCCTGAGCTGGGAAAGCTCATCCATGGGGACAAGGGTAGGCACCCCCCCAACCCCGGGTTTCCCTGAGCCCCGAGGGTCACCCTGAGCATGCAAGACAAGCCTGTCACTACAGCAGGGGCATCAGGGCTGAGTCGGGCTGAAGCTGCGGGATCCTGACTCCTCAAAGCTGTAACTCAGGATCACCATTAGCCAAGGGCCCTGTGTCCCAGGGCGAGCCACCCCACCCACTCCGCCGGGCGCCGTGTCCTACGGGGGGCACGTGGAGTCAGGTTCACTCCTCTCACGGCTCTCCCAAGGCGGGTTCCCACGGCTGGCGAGGAGCTGACCCACAATAAGGGAAAACGTTCCTTCTCAGGTTCAGGAGAAGCTTCCCAAGCACACCTGTCAAGCCAGACCCAGAAAAACCCTTTGCAAGGGCTCACATTCCACGTGGGCAGTGCCACCCGCAGTGCCCCCCAAACCCAGGCTGGAGAAAAGCAAGGCTGGGGGAAGTGACACAAAGCATCCAGTCCGCTCCCGTGGGCCCAAAGTGTGTATTTGTTCCCCCAAAGCTGGGATGGCTGCTAGGCTGGGGCCTGGCGCACGAAGGTGGCCTCGCCGCCCTGTCCGCAGAACAGAGAGCACCGACAGCTTCTGCCACACGAGGCTGCGGTCTGGCTGGGGATGCTCGCCCAGAGCAAGGGGGACCCTCGGGGGGTGCGGGGGGTGGGCGTGAGCTGCTCCTGCTTCCAGTAAACACGGGGGCCGTGAAGAGGTTCCTCCCACAACATCCCCGGGAGACAGCATCCCACCTCACGCCACGATGGCCACGTCACCCAAGGACGTACAGGTGACGCCCATGTGGCCAGCGCTGTTCCCACCACCGCTGAGTGAAAAAGCAGGTTTGCAGAACTGAGCGCAAATGACCCCATTTCTGAAATAATGTCCGAGTGATTTATCTCACGGTGATGGAGCAATAGGCAAGTCAGATGACTTAATTTCTTCTGCAGGCTGCGTTTTTTGAAGTCTCTGGTAAGCACGGATCGCTCATAAACAAACAGCTCCGACAGCGACCGGCCGGCCTTCACAGGCACCGGGCAGCTACGACTCTCAGGTTCCAGGTCCCCAGGGCGATGTGGGTGTTTGAGATGTTATGTGTCACAGTGGACTTCCCTTAGATGGGTTCCTTAAGCAATCTGCAAGAGGGAAGGTGGCTTTCTGGGAGTGATGTCTGGGGAGGGCTTGTTCCCTCTTTTCACAAAGAAACTCCTCCTTCTACATGGTCTATTCAGAAATAAGCCCCTCCCCCCCAGCAACTGTGTGATGGGAGAAAACCCCAGACATCCAGAACAATTCAATGGAGTCTTCATTTTTTACCCTAAGCAGCGTCTGTACCCATCTAGTAAAGAAAAAGCCTTGTCACGGAAACTCTCTATGGAAAAACCTAAGTAAATGCCACTTAGAAGGAGCGGAGGAGTCAACAAGCATGAAAAGACACTGCAACAATCACCAAATGCAAATCAAGGAGGCATCACGTCGCCTGCATTAGGGTGGCTACTATCAAACCAACAGGAAACAGCAGGTGTTGGGGACCCTGTGGAGAAACCAGAACCCTGGTGCCCCATTGCTGGGAATGTAAAAAGGAGCAATCATTGCGCAAACGGTCCGGCAGTGCCTCGAAAAATTAAAAACTGAACCACCAATATGATCCGGCGATCTCACCTCTGGGTATACATGCAAAATAATTGAAGGTCTCAGTAGATATTTGCATACTCACGTTCATAGCAGCATTATTCACAATAGCCAGGAAGTGCAACTTAAATGTCTGTGGGTAGATGAACGCATAAAGAAAATGGAATATTATTTTGCCTCGAAAGGAAGGGGATCCTGTCACATGCCCTAACACGGACGAGAGCCTTGAGGACTTTACGCCAAGTGAAATAAGCCAGTCACAAGATGACAAATGCTGTGTGACTCCACCCATAGGAGGGAGCTACAGCAGTCAAGTCCATAATAGAGCTGGAAAGTAGAAAGACAGTTACCCGGCTCTGGGGGAAGGTAGGAACCGTCTTTTGGTTTTGCAAGATGAAAAGGGGTGTGGGATGTTGTGCAATAACGTGCACATACTATATACTATTGAGCCGTTACACTTAAAAGCCATTAAGATGGTGAATTTTATATGTTTTTTTTTTATCATTAAAAATAAGATTTTTAAAGAGGAGATGATAGAGGCGCCTGGGTGGCTCAGTTGGTTAAGCGTCTGTCTTCGGCTCAGGTCATGATCTCAGGATCTTGGGATGAAGCCCTGCATCAGGCTCTGCACTCACCATGTAGTCTGTTTCTCCCTCTCCCTCTGCCCCTCCCTCCACTCTGCGCTCTGTCTCTCTCTCTCTCTCAAATAAATAAATAAAGTCTTTAAAAAGAGAAAGAGGGAGGTGTCTCAGTAGCCTACTTTGCTCGGGTTGTTTCTGAACAAATGTTTGTCAACATCCTACAGCAACACACACCAAACTCCTTTCGATTTGGGCCTGGTACCCAAGACAGGTCTGAAGCTGTTAAAAAAAAAAAAAAAATCTCTACTCCAATTGTTTTATGTGGCAAAAAGTGTCCCCAGTCCCCCAAAGCTAATATACAAAAAAGACAACTGTGCCTAAATGCCACTTGGGAACACAGAAAATGAGAGGTACAGGTCAGCAGAATCCACGGCAGGCCAATGGAATCAGCCCCAGAAGTCAAGGTCAGTCAAGGTCACTTGACCGAGGAAAGTGCTCTAGCCCCTGAGAGATGGGCCCACTCCAGCCTCCAGCGGGAGAAGAGAGACTCACTTTTCACCCTCTATGTGTCTGTAATACTTGAAACTGTTACAAAAGCACAAAAGCACGTGTTACTCTTCTAATACGGATTCAGGCACACCAAATGCTTAGAAAAAACATCATCTTGGGAATGATAACCAAGACATGTATTGCAGGGGGTGGGGGTGGGGGGGAAGGTCATTCTAACCTGGTGATTTTCCATCTCAGCTGGGCAGAGAGCCACTTCAAGTTGCTTTTGAATTTAGAGATGCAGGGGCACCCAGGTGGCTCAGATGGGTGGGTGTCTGACTTTGGCTCAGGTCATGATCTCAGGGTCCTCTCCCTCGGCAGCCTCCCCTGCTCGTGCTCTCTCTCTCTCTCTCTCTCAAATGATTAAATAAAATTGTTTTAAAAAAAATTAGAGATGCAGAAACCCCAGCTCCAGTCCAAATGACCCTCTAGGGGAGGGACCTGTGCAATAGTTTTAACCCTCACAGGTGGTATTCTAAACCTGCTGAGGTTTAGAGATCCACCAAGACCTCCCTTATGGTCACAAGAAAAGTAAGGATCCTGCCTGCATCAGGCCTCAGGGCTAACGCCAGTGGCCCAGGAAGTCTGCCCAGAGCAGCTGGAACTGAGACACCAGGACGCCGAGGGTTACTGTGTGTGTGTGTGAGACAGAGAGACAGACAGACAGGGGTGGGGGAGGGGAAACATTTAGCCTTAAGGCCTCAGAAGGAGATCCCACAGGGTAGAAGGCAGCAAAAGCAAGGATCAGGGTTGTGTACAAACACACACCCCTTAGGGGACCACTGTGGACTCCTAGGGACTGGCCTGGAGGATGCAGGGCAGAGCAAGCTGAAGACAACTGCTCAGAGGCCAGCCTGCCAGGCCCTGTACGCACGCCACACAGAGAAGTCCAGGCTCACTCTGCGAAGCCAGGACAGCCTCAGAAGTCTGCAGGCCACATCGTGGTTTTGGTTCTTGGGAAAGATCAAAGGCCGCAGGAGAACCGTGTCCAGCAGGCTGAAGCCACCGATGCACGTGAAGGAATCAATGAGTGAATGGATGGGAAGAAGGAGGAGGCGGCCAGGGTCACAGAGCCACACTGCTCACAGCTGACGTCCGCACACGTGGGACGTGACATGACTGTGGAGTCCCACAGAAACCCACCAGCACATGCATCACATAACATCCCCAGTGCAGAGAAGTGGGGGGGGGGGGGGGGTTGAGCCCTGGGGCGGATCATCCCCCGATGAAAGCATTAAACATACACAATCAAAACCATAGGCACACAAGACTGCAAAACTCAACTAATTAGATATCCCCATGCAACAAAAATTGGGTACAGCAGACACAGAAACACACAAGTCAAACTTCTCAGCGAAAACCAGGCCGTGGGCCCCAGAAGGCGAGGGATGGGGGGCAGGAGCCTGGCCAAGTGTGTCCATGAGAACCAACCCCATGCACACCCTTAACACTCATCAGGTGACTCCAGTGGCAATGTTCTCCTTTACTGGCTCCCAAATCAAGAAGGAGCTCACCAAGAGGGCTGAGAAGCAGACTCTTCAGATCAGGTGGTGACAAAACCAACGGGAACGCCATTATCCCAAAGGCGAACATTCCAGAAAGGAGGCGTTCAACCCAGTGAAAAGAATTGCTCACCCACGGCATGACATCCATCTAAAAAACTAAGACGACCCAGGAAGGGGGACAGCGGAGTATCAGAAAAAGGGGGGCCGGAAATGCTGAACACACACAAAAGAGGATAAAAACTGTAAAGTGACAAACAGATCTGATGATCATGCGGAAGAAACGGTTAGCGGTAAGCCGGAGAGAAGGATGCTCCCCACAGTCATCTGGGGGAACGTGAGCCCAGCTCCCGAAATCCGATAGTCCCACGGATGGACCATATGGCACCCAACATAAAACACAACATTGTCGATGAGCTTAATTTAATCGACCTACATCAAACTTCCAGTCCTGGAGAAAATGCAATTGCCGTGCAAGTATCCAAGGAATACTCGAAACCACTCGAAACCGCTGGAAGCATTCCTGAAGCCTTATCTGAGCCCTAAGGCGGTCATACCAGAAGTTAACTAGGAAACGAGGAGGAAGAAAGAGGGAAAAATGGAAAAGGAGAAAAACTAAATTCTTGAAAAACTCCTGGGTTAAAGAGGATATTAAAGTAAGAGCTAAAGACTCCTCCTCGGAAAGAGCGAGAAGAGCTCAGGGTCCTTCCTAACTGCTGGCTCTAGGCAGTCACCACGTGATGATTTCTGGGGGCGCCCCCCCATGAAAACACAACTGTAACCACGCATCCCCATCTCCGTTCTACTGATGCTGCCATTTCTGTTTATTCCCTCTGGGTTCAAATATTCTGGAACTTTCCATCAGTCATCACCTTCACCATAATGCGAACCTGAGATCCAGACCTTCTGGGAGACCACAGACCTGGGGGCGGGGTGGGGGGTGATCCTGCCCACCATTCATTCCATCAGCTGTGGCCCCGTTACGAAGGACTAGGTGGCCCTGGGTGTGGTTGCCCCCACCCCATGGAGGGAAGGCCCAGTGGGGCTTCTCCATGGGTGGCAGGAAAAGCGGAGGCACCTTCACTGATCTGGGGGGGGGGGGGATTTGGGGAGGGGGGTTCTCATATTATATTAATTCTTAGTTCAATTCATAGAGGCTAATCAGGAAGGCACCACAAAATGGGAAATATTTGAGGGCAAACTTCTTGGGTATAAAGACGTATCTCTGAACATCTACCACTCAGAGTCGTCAGGATCCATGATTCCAGATTATCTCAAACAAGAGGGCCATACGGTGCCCGATGTGGTGTACATCACGACAAATGACAGCTTCAATGGAAACAAGGGGCCCACCCTCCTGGCATTAGGGTCTCCTCCTCACCCCCATCCTCAAGCCTTGGCTCCTGCTGGTGGACTGGAATCATCCGGACGACCCACGTGGCTGTCATCTGCCCATTCCCATCTCACCAGAGACCCCACCTTGCCTGCCTGCCCATAGCATACCCCCCACACGGCTCCCTGGTCTGCTTTTCTGGTTAGCACCTGGGGGGTTTCCCTACCCCGGGGAAGACTGGGCGCCCAGCATGGGGCACAGCAGTGTAGCCCTTGATAGCCTGGACTCCAACCTGGCTTCTGCACACACAGCTCAGACAAGTCCCCTACCCACCTACCTGGTGACTTAGCTGTCCCCTGTTCCAGGAAGATGGTGAGAGTCCCTCCCCGCACGGGGTTGTAAGGGCAAAGAGTTTACAAGGCAAGGGCTGAAGCCATGGGACGGCACAGAGCAGATGTTAGGGATGTCTTAACTACTACTATTAACTAATTACTACTATTATAAGCATAACACGTCTGTGTTAAACAAGAACGCCCAGGAAAAATCTGAAGAAGAGAGGGACTACATAAACACGATTTATTAGCAAAGGGGCATTCCATAGTTTTGGGGATTTTTTTAAGATTTTATTTATTTATTCATGAGCGACACAGAGAGAGAGGCGGAGACACAGGCAGAGGGAGAAGCAGGCTCCCTGCAGGGACCCTGATGTAGGACTCGATCCCAGGACTCCAGGATCACGCCCTGAGCCAAAGGCAGACGCTCAACCGCTGACCCACCCAGGCGCCCCCATTCCACAGTTTTTTAATCCTTCTGTTCTCCGGTATAACGCTAATTTAATTAAAGAGAGTGCTCCTCCTTTCTCTGCCAGGCAATCGATGTTCACATTAGTTCCACACCAGGACTATTTGCCGTCGATGAAAATAACTTCGTTTCTGACGTCTCTGAGCATCCTTACGGTTCAAAGCAAGACACAGGAGTCAAAGATGCAGACGCGGCCCAGTTGGGACGCGGCCCAGTTGGCCCTAAGAGGGCAAATGAGATGCCGGTGTCCAACACAGGCACTGCCTGGGAGAGAAGCGCCCGGCATGTGGCAGGTGGTCAAACTGAGTCAAGCCCGTGGCGGTGCTGACCCGAGACGTGCTCACGAGCAAATGCCCTTTGCTGACACGTCCGGGGTGGAGTCATTTTCAATGATCTCAGCCCTTCCGCTCCGAAGGGCTACGTATCCACAGCTGCCAAGTGGAAGGCCCGCGTTTGCGCTGGAGTGTTCGGGGAAACCCATCGGTTAGCACCCAGGCATCAGCACCCCATAGAACTCTGGACTCCCTGGGTCTGGGGACACATTCATGAGCCTCGTGGCTTCGGTGTCCTCATGGGTAAGATGGGAACGATGCCACTGGCCCTCTGGGTTTCCACGAGGCTCAACCAGGCAAGAGGCCCCAGCGCAGTGGCTGCCTGCAGATGCTTACAGCACTAGCCTCTGGTTCTCCCCTTCTCTCCCCATTTTAAATGTACAGATGACTTGGTTTGGCCGAAGACGATGGAGGGGGCTGGGGGCGGACGGGTGGCGACACCTCCCATCCCCGCCCTCCGATTTTCACATCCAAACAGCTCTGATTTCTGGGCACCCCCTCCCGGGCCTGTCTGCAGGGCTCCCCAGAGCTGCCTATTTGCAATTCCCGGCAGTAAACTCTGAAGGCAAAGGACAACCGCAAACAACCTGACACATTCAAAGTCACACTCGCCCAGCGTCTTCCCATAGTGCCTAATTTACAGTCCTCTGCGAAGCCAGAAATCGGCACTTTTTGCCCCGCACGCCTCGTTCACCTGTTACTCCCGGCCGCCAACGCCGCTCTGCCCTCGGGGATCGCTGCCTTTCTCTCCGTGCTCCTGCTCATCAAAATAAGCCGGCTTCTTCCCAGAAAAATAATCAGGCTCCCAATTTAGCACGCGGCCAATTTCTTGACAATTCCGCTAATGACAAAAAAAGCGGCGTTTATGACATCATGTTCCAGCTCTTAGATATGTTCTTTTAACCTTGAAAAAAAGTCATGGTTTTAGTCCGAGCACGCGGAGGGCAGCTGGATGTCCTCCCGGGGCCGAGGGCTGCCCTGCAGTTCCTCCCCAGGTGGAACCGGGATTAGCCGGGTCAATGTGGGTTAAACGCAGAAATCCCGTGGATGGCCCGCAAAGCCGCCCGGTCCCCACGGCTCCTGCAGCCCGAGAAAGGGGCTGTCGGGACGGGAAGGGTGGGCTTCAGGACCTGACCAGGAGAGCCAGGGACCATCCTGCCGTGGCCTGGGTGCACAGGTCGGGGAAACCCACGCCCAAGAGGTGCTCCCATCTATCCGGGGTCCCTCTAATGTTGCTTTCACTGGAAAACCTCCCCTTTGTAATACCTTTTCCTTTCTGGAAAGGACTGCTGTGGCTCTCTTAATAATCTGACAGTTGGCTTGGTTTCTGGTGTCATTCTGTTAAACAAAGGTAACTCTGACACGGTGCAGAGTGGTCATTCAATCAGATGGTTTTACGAGACTCTCCTACTAAGTCTGGAGGGAGAGGCAGCCCTGTGGGTCACAGGGTCACGGGAGCCTGTGTGTGTGGGGGGGTGGCGGTGAGGGAGATGAAGGGTGTGAGGAGGTGTCCAGGATGAGGGGCGGGTGTCAGGGCACCTCCCTGGCCCCTTTCAAGTCATGCCTACACTTTTTTTTTTTTTTAAAGATGTTATTTATTTATTCATGAAAGACACAGATTGAGAGAGAGGCAGAGACACAGGCAGAGAGAAGCAGGCTCCTGTGCCCGATATGGGACTCGATCCCAGGACCCCGGGATCACAACCTAAGCCAAAGGCAGATGCTCAACCACTGAGCCACCCAGGCGCCCCTATGCCTACACGTCTAATTGAGTTTTTCCAGTGTCTGAAAGTTCAAAGCTGAATGAAGCCCAGAAGGACTGTTCCATCCGGCCACCTGCCCCTCGCATCCCCGGCCAGGTGCTCCCAGAGAGCAGTCACCTCCTTTGGTACCTGGCACTCACCCAACCACCTGCTGCCCCCCGCCCCCTGCGGGAGCCTGCCCAATTCTTTCATCTGTCACTCAGTGGGGCTCCTGTAGGAGCCGACCCCCCCAGCCTGACCTCTCCTCCTGTGTACTGGTGGCCGCTGGCCTAGACAGAGGCCTTGCCCAGTGGTTTCTCCACCCCCACCCCACCCCCCCCTACCCCACCTGGAATACAGCGGGCTCAGTGTAAGTGAATGAGTCCAACAGCAGCTCATCACCAGGAGAAGAGGGCCAGGGAACAGCATCCCAGAGAGTTACAAAAGGCTCAGCTCTCAGGCCCAATCTAGGGGCTCCCTGTGCCCCCCGAACTCCGTGACGTGGACCTGGCACCCGAAACCAACAACCGGAGTGAACGAGCCCTCCTCCGGCCTTCCCGGCAGCCCCCAAAGTGCTGCCTCATGTTACAACAGGTGAGCGGTGACTCATGGGCGCGGCGCTGAGTGCCAAGACCAGAGGAGGCCGCCAGGCCCCTTTGCAAAGCCACGCTCAGGAGACGGGCCAAAATATATTCCACCCACCAGTTAGCTCTCCTCTCCTGCCAGGATGAAGTCCTGTGACACCAGACCGCAGTCAGAAATCAAAATGATGGCCTCCCTGGTCCACTTTCTCCTCTTAATGAACCTGGCAGGTGTAAACCAAGTCGGGGGCGCTGCCCTGAGCTGGATCCAACAACTGCAGTCCACCTCGCCGGAGCGGATGAGAGAGGTCGCCCCACAGAGCACCGCTGACACCCAGAATGACGCGACCCCGGGGGTGCTTTACAATGACAGCTCGAGACGCTGACCGCAGGGAAGTCATCAGCCATTCGCTTCTAGGAGGGAGGGGGCCCTGAGGACCTCCCGACAGAAGCACCTCCCGTGTTCTAAGGCACACACATCCCCCCCACCCCCAACCCCGATGTGAATGTTTCTGAAGCCAGTGTCTAAGTGTACATCCTAAAACTGAGCTGCGCTCTTCCAACCCTACCCCAAAAGCTCGTGCTGCTGAACATGAAGATTTGGACGGTCAGGAATCAAGTCCCACAAACAGGGTATGGGCAAGCCCAAGACTGGTCTCCAAGTTCGCCCAGTTGTACTCAACAGATGCAAAAACTCTTCCCAAGGTCACTGTGTCTGGAGACACTTTTCTGAGTAGCGATTACACATTCATTCAACTATTAATCTGATTAGAAGTTCTTCGCAGATTCTAAGCACCATGGCGATTTAAAAAAAAAAAAAATCCATTCAAAGGAAAAACTTCAAGATGTCCACTGCAGTGCTATTTATAATTTCAGCTGTCTGAGAATAAGGACTTGTTAAATAGGGTGCATCCCCGAACCATCTGACAGTCATTTGAGGATCCAAATCTGTGTTTACTGACGTGAAAATATGTCAACAACAATTTTAGATAAAAAGCAGTGTTTAAAAAGCATGGCATCCGAAAAAAAAAAAAAAAAAAAAAAAAGCATGGCATCCGTTTGAAATATATGTATTTAAAGAACTGCTATGCGTGGTGCACATAACAAGTCCCCACTCTATGATCCTGGTTTTGCTTGGAAGTTTCTAGACTTAGGTGTGACAACACTGGCACCTTTAATCCAGAAAGTACTTGTATTGAACACGACATGCTTCTCATCCCCAGCTCACGGTCAGGCCTTGGAACGCCCAGGTTCAGTGGCCCCTGGCGACTGGCTGCTGGTCCCCTGGTCCGTGCACACTTCCGGCCAGAACCACACTCCGGCTCAGGTGTGAGGCTGGGTCACAATCGGTTGACACTAACCCTTGCATTTCCTCCTGCTTCCAGAAATTTAAGGAATGGGGGAGCTAATCCTTATTTAGACATTTACCAATACTTTATGTCACTAGTGTGCACCTGTACACGTTTCAAAGGTCAGACTGAACAGCTAAAAATATCAAAGCCCTGCACTCCTGTTTAATTCAGATGGTGAAACATCTCAGAAAACCTGTTTACTCAGTATTTAAGAAAAATCTGCGGTGCACACAAGATTCAAGAGGCCACAGTCACAACTTCCCAGGATTGGTGGGGGGACCAAAAGCCCAACACAGGAGGATGATGCAGTAAAATCCACATCTCCACGTTGACATCTCCCTGCTCCCCAGCAGGAAGCACCACCACAAAGCCGGGTCTCAAAGGAGTCCAAAAAGTGGTCCCATGTCAAAACTGAAGGTAACCAGAAGCCCAAGATTCAAACACAGACAGGTGTGTGGGATTGAGAAGCCCCAGATGTCCCCCGGGGCCACTGAGGACATCACTGCAGAAAGGAACTTCTAGGATCTCCATCTCTGGAAACTTAGATTTCACCTATTTCTGTTCCCCAGCAGTGTGGCCTGGGTACCAAGAACGATGCTAGAAGGCCAAGATCCAGGGTTAGCCACTTAATTCTTATTAAGGATTCTCCTCGAAGCACATAGGGCCTCTGGTGGTGCAAATCGGACAATTTCATCATTGACTGATTGAAAGGGCCATTTACAGAAGGCTCCCGCACATGCCTGACACCGCGGGAAAGCCCAATAGATGCATCAAACCACAGAAAAATCTCCATGTGAAAAGCTGGGTATGAGCATCTCAAGGGTCTGCGTGCACACGTCCCCAAATAGCACCTGACAGATTAGCATCTCAGTGTCCAAATGACCTGAAACTCAATTTCTCAAGCTCTTAAACTATTTATAAATAAAACACTGAGGGGTGCCTGGGTGCCTCAATGGTTGAGCATCTGCCTTTGGCTCAGGGCGTGATCCCGGGGTCCCGGGATCGAGTCCCACATCGGACTCTCTGCAGGGAGCCTGCTTCTCCCTCTGCCTGTGTCTCTGCCCGTCTCTGTGTCTCTCGTGAATAAATAAATAATAAAATATTTAAAAATAAAATGAAATAAGATAAATAAATAACAATGCCAAGTGAAGGAACTGACTAGGCTCCCTCCCAGAGAAAACGGACTCCTGGCGGCCCCTCCCCTCCTTCCCCAGGACTGGCTGTGCCACATGCTGCTGTTGGGGTCACCAGCACCCCAGAACAGAGACCATTCCTCGCACATCTGTCTCTGTGACCAACAGACACTCTCCCTCAAATCACAGGGGGTTCTAATAAGCTAAATACGTGCACTACAAAAGCTCCAAGGAGCTCATTTTTGACGTAGGGCCGGTGTCCCGTCTCCTGTGACATCACCCAGAGTTGGCGTCCTCTGACAAAGGCCTGAGATGTGAGCAACGTGGGAAATTCTGGGCTCCTCGTCCAGCACCACGGAGGTAAAACATTCCCCCAGCTGCCTACCAGCACAAAACCAGGACTCAGGAATAGGGCTTTCCTCCTGTACACGTCCTGAACACTGATTTCCGAAATTGTAAAGGGGAAAAAAAAAAATCCCAATTTCCACCAGGGGTATCTGGGACGGGGGAGAAAGAGTGAGACCAGCCCAGAGGAGACAACCCTGTTTACAACTACCACCAGCCTCACCACCGTTGCCTGAGTGATTCTGGTCTTAGGCCCTGGGCCCGGCCCTCTATGTGAATTATTTATATGTGTTATATCAGCTCCAATAGTTTTTTTTTTTTTTTCCAATAGTTATTTCCAGCGAAATTTCAACACGGTGCCAGTAAGTTCCATTCACACACAAAGGACACACGCAAATATCTGATACTCCTCAAGGCTACGATTCTGGGGGCAACAAAAAATATCTGAAAGTTGGTGCATCTTTTAAAAACGTTCCGCTTACTACTTTTGTATCCAGAACCCGTTAAAAATTCAAATCCTTTCAAAGCGCGCAGCGGCGTAAAAAGGGTAAACAGGTGGGGTGAGCCTAGCTGAATGAAACGTTAAATGTCAGAGTGACGGGGAGTGCCACTTGACAGCATTTGTGAGTAAGCTGATTACTATTCACAGGCCAGAATTCTTAAAAGCCAGAAATTACTTGTCACATATTGTGCGTCTTGAACTGTTAAGACGTCTAAGAAGAGACTGTTCATGCTGTCTCCGAATGGTCACACGACACGCTCACCTTGGGCAGCCCCGGTCGCCACCTGTCCATTCGCTCATCCATGGGACGTGCTGTCTGGCACGGAGGATGTGGCCATCAGTAGAAAGTAACCGGCGCCCAGCAGCGCCCAGCAGCGCCCAGCAGCGCCCGGCCTCGGGGGACAGCGGACATGCAGGAAGCAGCGGTCAGCTCCCGGCCTCAGGGGGCGCAGGAAAGGTTTCGGAAGAAGGGGCCTGAACTGGGTCTTAGGGACCAAGTTGTCCCCCCAGCCACAGAGCCTGAAAAGGCATTTGGGCAAGTCTTTTAACCTGTTCTTCCCCATGACGACCACCCACATCCGTCCCCTTCCCTCACAGGAACTGGGGCCACTCACGCACTCACTGCCCTGCCCCGCTGTGGGCTGGCCCCCCGCATCCCGGGCCCTCCGACCCCGCCCCGGGTCCCTCCTGTCTCAACACCATCAAATGACAACCCTATTTCTTTCACCACTAACGTTTTTCTCAGTGGTCCATCTCCATGGTCTCTTTTTTTCTAGAAGCTTCCAACCACCCCAATCACACGGTTCTGACAAGCCATGCCCAGTGGGCCACCCGTGTCTTCCCGCCGTTGCTTCTTTGATCAACCCCACAACTGTCCTGTCTGCGTGGGGCTCCCAACCCCCTTCCTCTACACCCCTACCTTCTCCTGCCTGCTTCAGGAGAAGCACCCCAAATTTTCCCTCCTCCGGCTGCTTCTTCACTCCTCCTCTTTGGCCTGGCCTTCCCGCTCCAACTTCATGAGGTGAGCCAGAAGCGTGCTCCCAGGGCCCCCGGTTCACGCCCAGGTCTCCAGACAGCTCTTCCACACCCATGGGCTCAACCCTAAGGAAAGGAGGCCCAAATCGGCCCACTGAAAGGGTTCTCGATCCTCCTCTGATCAGCAAGGGGGATCCTGCGTGTGAACAACCCCAGGGACACCCGGATCCTGCCTATGAACGACCCCAGGGACGCCTCCTTAAATTCTGCACCCCAGGGGCCTGGCATCCGTCTTCCTAGTGTCAGACCTGCTAAGGAGGCTGGCTCAGACATTGAAGGACACTCCCTGCCCCCCTGGCCACATGCTTGCTGCCTCCCAAGGAGCTCTCACATTTTAAAATAATTTTCCTGCTAATTGTAACAGAAAATAATCAGATTATGTGTGCAAGCGAGCTCAGACTTACAAAGCCCTTAACCAGCATGTTTCTCCTTCCTTCACTTGGGTGGTCCCGGGGAGCTCCTCTAGACCCTGGCTCTGTGCTTCAACCTCGGAGATCAGCTCATCAAACCCACGCAAGGAGCAATCTCTCCAAGGACAGAGCTCCAGGCTTCATCCTGAACCCCTTCTTCCACCAAGACCCTTCTCTGTTCTAGACCAGCAAGGGCAACTGAGGCAGTACAAGTGTGCTGCACACCACGCCTGGACAGAAAGGCCAATGGAGCAAGGTCTCCAACTGGCAACTGGCAAGATCTGGGCGTCTGCCTGCCTTCCCAACAACCTAGCCCTAAAAACCTTCCCTGGCTCCTCAGGGGAAAGTTGAAACTCATAGGGCTGACCGTGTCTAGTCCCAAACCACATCTCCCGTTTCCTGCCTACAGATTCCTCACCTCCGCGTCGAGCAACCCCGGATACATCTTAGAACGCGGATTCTCAAGGGGAGTTTTTAGAAAGTGTCCATGTCTGGGCCCCAGCCTCAGAGATTTGCACTCCACTGAGGATCACGCTGGCAAAGGTGGATTTAAAAAAAAAAAATCTCCCCAGGTGATTTCAACATGTAGTATGTGCCGAAGGTGGCCAAATCAGGGCACCCAATGACACCCGACCCTCTCCCCACCCAGCTGCCGGGCAGACACGGTACCCACAGACGCCGGGCGACCGACTGGCCTATTCCGTAAGGAGGCCGGCTGGTGGCCTCAGGGCCACGAAAGGTGACCTGCAGGCAGCTCTCCCCGCTCATCGGTGGTTCAACACTCAGTGCTGCTGCCCGCACCAGCCCTGGGAGCTTCAAGTAGGCCTCAGTGGGGAGGTTTACGCGGGACCTCCGAAACCAGCAGGTGCCACGGTTAAGGTCCGTGTTCGTTCCCTCCGAGCGGGTTTACCAGCAGATCACAGGTGCAGGGGGCCCCTACGCTGAGAAGCCAGGGAAGGACCCTGTATTCCCTCCAGGCCTGGGGCCAGACCAGGCTTCCGTGTTCCCACGGATGGGGCAGGGTTTCCCTCAGTCCCACAGACCGGGGAAGGAGGGAGAGGGAGAGAGGAGATGATGAATCACAAGAATCTGGAACCACAAAAGTCCTTCCACAGGAAGTATTCTTTTCAATTTGCTCAGAAGAGTGAGGCTAACAGGAACCAACGGGAAGTTTCTCCCGAGACTGAGCTTTTAATGAGCAGATAAGAATAATCTCATGAGTGTGTCATTTATTTGACTGTGAAGTGGAAGGTTGGAATCCTTATCTTACGCTTACTTGAGAGGCTTCCCGTAATCTTTCTCTTATTCTGGTGACCTCAGCTGCCCGGACAGACTTCCCAGCAGCTCCTGCAGGACTGAGCCCAACTGCAAAACCTCAAGGCTTCCCAAGGTACCAACCTTCACCCGGCAGACAGGGCGAGGACACAGACCCCCCGGGGAGTGAAGGTGCAGACCTTACCCGGGCTTTCAAGACTTCGTGGCCTTCGGAGTACCAGTTCTGAAACCACGGAAGGGAGGCAGGCAGCTGCTCCTCTCGTGCACCCGTCTTCATGCCACCCAAAAGCAGCAGCGCCTCCAGCTAGAGCACACTGGGCGATGCGAGCAGGAGCTCTGGGCTCAGGCAGGTGCAGGTTCGATTCCCCGCTCTAGCGCTGCCTGGGCCGCTGTGCTGGGGGACTACTCACCTTCCCATAGCTTCCCTGGATAAAGGCCCCCCTCGTGGTGTTTGTGAGGATCTTCAAGCGTGCACGCCAGGCCTGCTGCTTTGGAAGCCCTCAGCAAATGATACCCCTTTCTACCCCAAAGACACCCCAAAATCTCAACTCAAATTAGGTGAACTCGGTACACCACTCTACTTCCTGAAGTCCTACTGGCTTACTGATGGTTCGGTCTGGGCAGGCACAGGTCACCTGGCGGACAGGGCGGGGGCTGGTGCACTCCATGGAGTCAGCCCTCCCTCCTTGAGACCTTGAGACACACCGCCCACCCCTTTATTTCTAAAATACCTTCTGCATTCTCCGGCCTTCGGAGGGCTGAATACTGACATCCTTTCCCTTAAGACGCTTGGCCAGATGGCATCAGGTGCTGTTATGTAACACACGGATGCCCCCAGGGCCCACTGAAAAGCAGGCTCAGGCTTCCTGAGAGATCCTGAATAAGGAACAGGATTGTTCCCTGGGTGTTTGGGGACTTGTGAATTATTTTTCTGTCACTCCTCCAGAGGGGGAACAGCGGAATGTGGGGCCTCCATTGTGCCAACAGCTGGGAAGGCAGGCGGCCCGGAGCACGGGGCTGAGTGTAAACAGTGGATGGATGGCCCTGGGCTCCCCTCCTGGCCAGGAGCAAAGCTGGCCCGCGCACTCTGGGTGAAGTCTGCGTAAGCTGTTTGGTGACCCTTCCCAGTTCCAGGGCGTCAGGCAAAGGCCTCAGGACAAAGAAGTCCTAGTGCCCATCTCCAGAGCCTTCGAAAATATCCCAGAGGCCTGCCTCCAATTCTCAGAAGAGAAATCTCAACACGGTCCAATTCAGGTGCTGAATTTGAAAATAACAAAGCGAAGGAAAACCCACATGGCTGGCCCAAGGCCCACTAGCTAAAATAGCAGCTTCTACTCTGACAAAACAAGGCTGATACCTCCACCAGGGAGCATAGAGGTCTGCCTGGAGCCAGGGATGAGGTCAGCAGGGGTCGAACTTCGCGGCTCTTAACCTTGTTTTGGGCCAAGGAGCTGAGGGAAGCCAGGTGGCCTCCTCCCACAAGCAACGGGCTGGGATTGGAAGATTTAAATGCGGGCGTGGCCTCCCAGGACCCAAGGGTATAAACCCCATTCACATTTGCATTCCTTATCATCAGAAGAGAAACCATTAGAATAAAGAGAAAAGTCTATTCATGCAACCGCAGGAAAGTACTTCCAGGCTGCCGGGTAACCAGAAGTCAAGTTAGCAAACAACAGCAAAGGAGAAAATCCAGGAAGACTCCCTCTTCCTCCCTCCACCGAGAAAATTAAGAGCATAATGCTAACTGGCAGAGAGCCCAGTTAAGGACACTTAGCAGCAACTTGTCCAGCCCCCTTTCTGGGTCCTTCTGGAAATCCCCCTGTGTTCTGAGCTGTGATCAGCCACTAGACCTTGGGCAGATCAAAGTGCTGGTGAGAGCAACGATAAAAAAAAATGAAACTATCAAATGACAAACTGGAGCCCTGCAGACCTGCTACCGGGAGACTCTTCCACCAGGGTTTCTTCACCAGGGGAACAAAAGGCACCGTGTGCGCCTCTCCCCACGGCCGCCGTGCATACCTGAGGTCAATAAATAGTGTGAGTCCCTAGTAATTGTTTTTAAAGGCCGCAGAGTGTGGTGCCCGAGTTCTAGAACAACAGGAAAAAAAATAAAGCGCACAGAAGCTTCTCAGGCACCGCAGATCTGAGCTGCTCATTGTTCATTTAGTAAACAAGTGAGCCCTAAGACAAATCCCTCGGAAGCCAGGTTTGTTCACTTTCTGAGTCCTCCCAGAACTAACTGTTCCCTCGAGGATCGGCATGGCCTTGGCATTCCGCAGATGGACCAGCATCGGGCCTGGGCAACAGTGGGACCTGCCCTCACGTCAGAGTCCCCTTCCCCTCTCCACGACCGCCTGCAGGCAGAGAGCAGAGGGGGAGGCCCATGGGGGGCTGTGGTCTGTCCCTCCAGGCCTCCCCCCACCCCTCCCGCCGCCCTGTTTACTGGACGGAACGCACAGAGCAGGGAACCAGGAACGTTCCTCAGGCTTCGCTGGACATTCCTGGAGTCTGTTTCCTGGTCAGGACGGCCAGGTAGGAGGTAGACTGTTTAATATGATGACGACAACAACGTGGAACAGCAAAATGCTCCCCAAGCCCCTTAAAGTACAGTCGCTGTCCATCCGAGAATGTCAAAACGCTTCACAAACCACCCATTAATGTTTATGGCGGCCCGAGAAGCAGATTGAGAATCATTACCTTCATTTTTACGAGGCAAGGAACGAAAACCACAGGGGAAGGTGGAGAGGCACCAGGCCAGTGCAGTCTCACCCCATGTTCTGGGCGGACTGCTCCCTTCTCTGGGCATCTCAGCCCCACAGAAAGGGGACCGACCGGTGGCCCGCTGACAAGGGAGCCAGGCCAATAAAGCCAAAAACTCCGGTGTCCAGAGACCACCACGCTTGGAAGGGCGGGGAGGGGAGAGTCGCACAAAGGGATTGCTTTGATTTCTTCCGCAAGAGAGGCTGCAGTTGTGACCTACTCATTCAATCTGCGAGACTGTGACCCCAAGAATGTAAATATTAAAGGTCGGTTGGTAAGGGGGGGGGGGGTCATGCACGGTTTCTGCTTTGCTGCTTCTCTCTCGCGCTCTGTTACCACGCTTTCTACCCAAAGCATACACTGCTTTTGTGATCAAAAGTTATTGGAACTTATGGCTGATAAAGGGCGCGGTGCAAATCTGCTGCACTAACTTGCCAAGAAGGAGCATGCATAGGATCCAGCCCAGCGTCCCTTCCCACTGCTCGCGGATGGGGAGGCTCCGCCGGCCTGAGCGCCCCGGAGGGCCCGCGGCTCCCGCGCCGCCCGGCGCCCGGGAAGGGCCAGCGCTGCAGGAGCGGCCCCGGGCCAGGAGCCGCCACCAATCCGCAGCGCCGAGCGGGCTTCCCGGGAACCCTCCCCCGGAGGACAGCGAGCCTCTCCGCCCGCCGGCGGCCCGCGCGGGCACCCCGCCGCTGCTCGCTCTCCGGACGGCCCGGACGGCCCCCGGGGGCTGCATTTCCACCCGAAAGCCCGGGACCTCCGAAGTTGAAATATGCATTGTCACCAACAAGTTTAAGCCGGGACCGCGCGCCCCTCGGTGCCCCCCGGAACCGCGCGAGGGGGCGCCCCGGGGTCGCGTGCACCCGCAGGGCCTGCACCCGGGGGAGGGGGCTCCGGGATCCCCGGCCCGCCCCGGGCGTGACCTGGGCGCTCCCCCCGCCCCCCGGGGCGGCGGCCGTGCTCGGGCACCCGGGGCCGCGAAGTCGGGCGGCGGGGAACGCTCGGCGCGCACGAGGGACCGCCGCCTGCCTACCTGGCTCGCATCGCGTCCCCGCGGGCTCCTGCGGCTCTGCTCGCGGTCTGGGAGCTCCGCCCGGCCGGGGGCGCGCGCGGCTCCGCGGGAATCTCCGCGCGAACCTCCGTGCGGCGGCGGCGAGCGGCCGGGACCGCCGAGAGTGCCCCGAGCGCTCAGCCCGCGCCTCCGCGGGCGGAGGGTGGTCCCCGCGCCGGGGCGGGGCGCGCGGGGGCGGGGGCGGGGGCGGGGCCCGGGCGGAGGACCGGGGTGGGTCTCCGCGCCGGGGTGGAGCTCGGGGGCCGGGCGGAGCCTGGGCCGAGGCCGCTCTGGAGACCGGGGGCGGGGGAGGCCGGGACCGGGAGGGGGCACCGAGCGGAGCCTCGGGGGCGGGGCAAGCGCGGAAGGGGGCGTGGCCGAGCCGGGCCGGCCCAGAGGCGGGGGCGGAGGCAGATGCCGCGGCCGGAGGGGGCGGGGAGGAGCCAAGGCGCCTGATAGGCTGAGACGGCGTGGAAATAAGTAGGGGGCGGGGCTAGCGCCGCGGGGGGCGGGGCTTCGCTGAGGCCGCCGACGGGGGGGCGGGGCCGGGGGTGGGAATGTGGACAATTAGGGGGCGGGGCCGGACCGTTGTTGCCCGGAGGCTGGGGGCGGGGCGAGCAGGCAGGGGGCGTGGCCGAGCCGGGACCACCCAGAGGCTGGAGCGGGGTGTGGCTTACAGGGGGCGGGGCGAGCGCGCAGGGGGCGGGGCTTCAGGGGCGGGGCGAGCGCGCAGGGGGCGTGGCCGAGCTGGGACCACCCAGAGGCCGGGGCGGGGCGAGCGCGCAGGGGCGAGGCCGGGCCCGGGAGCGAGCGCGCAGGCAGGGGGTGGCGCCGCGTCTGCAGGAGCCCGGGGCTGGGACCCCGCCTCGGTGCCTCCTCCTTTTCCTCCTCCCGACGCCAGCCAGGGGGATGGGGTCCCGGCCGCCAGGCGCCCCCGGGGTCGTGGTCCCCGGAACCACGCAGATCGAGATGCGGCAGCTTCATCGTTACCTTTGGGTCGCGCTCCTGTGCTCCTCGCACCTCTTCTCTGGGAACTCCGAACGGGAACCCCGGGGTGAGGTGCGGCCCCGGGAGCGCCGGCCAGGTCGCGGAGGGCGGTGTGGCACTCCTGCTTCTAACACTCTTGTCAAGGACGGTGGAAGGAGGGCAGGTGCGGGGCCGCGGGGGCCGGCGCAAAGTTGGACAGTAAGGCGAGAAGAAAGGCGGTCACATGCAACATGGCAAAGAAGGAGAACTTCCTGCTGAGCGGGGTGCAAGCGGCCTGCATAGCATCATAACCATTTACGCGCAGTCTGGCTTGTGTCCCCATGCCAGGCACCTCGTCAGCCCTCAGTAGATGCTCAATAAATGCTCAGTAAATTGAACAACCATTTACTGGGAGGCAAGCACTTTCCACGGAATGATACACTTAATCCTCAAAAAATCCCGAACTCGGCTACTCTTTTAGTGCATTTCACACATGAATGGACTGAGGGCTGATTTGACAGCAAGAAAGTAGTAGAACCAGAATTTGACCTGAGGCCACTCTGGAGGTTGGGCTCTAACCACCTGGGGGGACTGCCAGCTGCCTGACTGCCAGCGGGTGGGGGTGGGGGTTCCCCCTGAAGGACTGAAGGCCCCCTACAGTCCAGGAACCTGGAGCAAGCCACGGGGGTCTTTCCTGGGACAAGAGCTCTCATTCATTGATCCAGGTCCAGAGCTGGACATCCCTGGAGTCGTTTCTCACCATTACCTAGCAAGGCAGATATCATCATTCTTCTCATTTTATAGGTGACTTTAGGCCTTATGGGTTGTATTATGATCTCACGGGGCATGTGAATCTAAATTCCCATGAGTGTTCGGAATCCCAAGCCTTTGCTGCTCCCTCTGTCTTGGAGAGCTCCCTTTATCTAAGGAATTTGGTTTTTCTGATTTGCAGTCCGTGTTCTATTTTCAGGAGACAAAGGAAGATAGACATGGTTCAAGAAGGGTGGAATCCGTGTTCTGATTTAGGTGTAGGCAATTGAATTCCTGCAAATGGAATACATTTAGCCCTAGAAGGTATGCTGCAGGCTTTGAAAGGAGGCAGTCACCCTGAAAGGACACGTAGAGAAGCCTCAGAGAGGAAGAGGACGTCTAGGGGGCATGATGGGGGCTCTCAATGGTAGAGGGACATGTGAGGAGCACTGACCCAGGAGCCAGCCTGCTAGGCTTCAAACTCTGGTGAGTTAGTTTACCTCTGTGACTCAGTTTCCTAAGTGAGTATGAAAATTCAATGCTGTGTGTGAAGCATTCAGCAGATTAGTGCAGATTAGCATTCAATAAATTGTAGCTACTGTTATTACCGCTATTTCAAATGACATCCTTACTGTGTAAAAAAATGTCTGTAATGCATTGGAAAAGACAGAGCAGTAGAAAATTGGAAAATAAGCAAAAGGTGTGAAAAGACAATGCCCAGAGAAGCCACAAATGGTCCAAAGCATGAAAAGCTCTGTTGCTAGTACGGGGAGCAAGAGCAACACACAAAAATAATAAAATACGAAAGCCAGAGTTCAGTCTGGGAGAAGCTGAGTTCATTGAGCGGTTAAGAAAAAGACAATAAAATCACAAAGAACAAAGTGCTGCAGACATGCAAGAGACAGTGTGTGAAAAAAAAAAAAAAAAAACAACCAAATACCTGGGCATTTTGCCTGGGGGCCTACAGAGAGCCTGCCTGATGGTGTCCATACCTGTGCCAAGGTACTTGCTTTCATGGTGCTATCAGCATCTTTAGACCACTCCACATCCTAGGAGAGGAATTCCCAGAGGTCCGAATGTCTGAAGGCAGTGGCAGC
Source organism: Canis lupus familiaris (assembly GCF_011100685.1). NCBI lineage: Eukaryota > Metazoa > Chordata > Mammalia > Carnivora > Canidae > Canis > Canis lupus. Next base: position 46,327,655 of record NC_049246.1, on the reverse strand, counting down.
AAAGGCGTGAACATGCTACCCATGCTGTCACTGCAATAGCTTGGATTGCCCTCGAGCCTTGTTGCTGGGTGTCAACATTACACGTTTCGGTGGAGGTTGTGTGCGGATCGTTCGTCTTGCATGTTCTGGAGGGCAAGGAGGTCTCAAGGCGCTGCTTCCTGTTGAATGTATGCTTTCTCATTCCACCAGTTTTTATTACTTGCCTTTCCAAACACAAAAAGAGAAGAAAAAAACCGTAAGATATTCATAACATTCAATTACTCGGTAAGCATTTCTAGTGGGAACACGCACAGCAAAATCAATAACTTGTTTTTTTTAGGTACAGAACTAATGCATGTTTGTTTCAAAGGTTACAAATAATTAGAGAGGTGTGTGGTGGAACCAGGGGCATCAATCCCCAATTTTATACCCTCTCCCGAGACTCCACGGCAAATGGCGTGTTATCATGTGTCCATTCAGACACTTTTCCTAAGCATTTACAGGTGTGTCAGCCTGTTTTTACATGAATCTATCTTATCTGTGTGTACGTGTATCTATCTTACGCATCTCTTATGTGTTTGAACAAGTGTCTATCTCACATGTATGTCTGTATACATACACTCCCATACGTGGGGACACATGCTCACACGCATTGAGAGAGACAGACTGGCTGTAATGGGCGCTGAACGAAGGCTGCCTGTGGTCCAACGCCATGTCTACCCCATGGCTGGGTGTGTCCTCTCTGACAGTGACGGCAATGCCTGCTAGCAAGAACTAAGTGAGACAATGCGTGCAGATTGCTCGGTGTGCTGCAAAAATCATCTAGATACATACGCCATTGTCATTATTGCCTATACAGACTTACAACTTGTTCTGTGATTCACATAGAACATGAAAGAATTATCCTAGTTTTGCATCAGCTGTACGCAGAAATACCTTTTTTTCAAGCCACTGTAGTTATGGAGGGGGCAACCACGTTGCTCCAAGGGGAAAGGGTTGAAGGGACCGTCCCAGAATGTGAACTTCAAACTTTACAAAAGGAGGGTCACCTGCCAGGTTTCTCTCTGAGTGTGGGCTCCTTTATAAGGGCGTGCACTCCGTGTGCAGGAAAAATGCCATGTTAGGTCTCTCATACGTAGGAAGGTAAAATAGGCAGGTAGGTTAGAGGAAGGGAGTGGGATGGGTTTGGACTGAAGCATGCACCTCTGCTTTTCTTTTCTTTTTTTTTTTTTTAATGGTTTTATTATTTATTCGTAAGAGACGCAGAGAAAGAGGCAGAGACACAGGCAGAGGGAGAAGCAGGCTCCATGCAGGGAGCCTGATACTCACAGGATCAGGACCTGAGCCAAAGCAGACGTTCAACCCATGAGCCGCCCAGGTGCCCCGCACCTCTGTTATTTCGACAAGCAATAGGTTAAGCTGGATGCATCCCAGCTGCCACCACCAAAGAGTCATGCCACGGACTTTTCAAAATAGACACAGCGGGCCCAGAGATAGCAGCTCAAACGAGAAAGCTCCTTGCTGTCCTGAACTCTGCCAAAGCCTGCTCGTGTGATGGCATTGTGACCACCTGTAAAACACCCTTCCCAGGAGGGTGCAACGACTCTGAAATCACATGTAGACCCATCATGAGAGTATCTGTCTGTGGACCAGAGCATTCTCAACGAGGAGATAAAAAGAATACCGTTCTTTTGGTGAAGTGCGACATTAGTAATGACCCAAATGCCCATGATGAGAGCAAGATAGAATAAAAAGGTACAAGACACAGCTACGGGAGAAAAGGAGAGCATAGAGCATAGGGTAGCTTTTCAGTGGGCTCCATCAAACACACTGAATCATCAATGTGCCTGGATGAAATTTCATTATTTGTCGTCTGTGACTCAGAATATAAAAACCGTAGCCTGGATAAATGCCTTCTGTGGATGTAAGTTGAGGGAGGAGGTGGGCCTTGCATGATACATAAGCCTAAGGAATGAGATTTGTGCATTTGAGAGGTATTTATTGACCGCTACTGTGTGCCAGGCCCTGACACTATGAGACCGGGAGAGATGGAATCGCCTCCACTGTCTTGGGGCCCAGAGTGCGGCGGTGATTTGAGGCAGGAGGGGGGCCAGCCTGCTGGTGGTACATGCTCAAAGGGCAAGCACCAGGGTCTGAGCAAGGAGATGCCTGCCTTATGTACGGCAGCCAGGCAGCAGGAACAGCATATGTGAAGACTCCGAGGTCAGAAAAATTTCAGGAAACTGAAATGTACCCCCTCCATGGGGTGAGGAAGTGAAGTAAAGAACAGGGACCACTGAGGATGGACAGATCCTGGGGGCTGGGCCTGCAAAGCCCATTGCCTATGTAGGAATGTGGGGTGTTCAGATGCTGCTCCATCCTCTGCAGATCCCGGAGCAGCTCGGACAAAGTTGCTTTGCCAAGAATTCTATAAGGCATTAGCTTTACAAGAGAGAGTGTCTGTTGTCAGAAAATGTTGGGTGACCCGTTTGCAGTTCTGGGAAGCCTCCATCCTTGCAACCCTGAGAGGCTGAGACACCAAGCATTCCATCTTGCTGGTTGTCCTTAATTAATCCATATAGGCGGGGGGCATAACTAGAGCATCACGGGAGCACACGATTCTCTCACATAGCATCCAGGAGGGATGCAGACAAAATAGGGAATTTTGTGACTTTCAGGAAACTTCTAGAAATACTTCTAAATGAATATTCATTTTCTCAGTCCTTTATTCAGTTACTCATTTAACAATTATGTCTGGAATGCTTCCTGTCTATCAGGTGGTATGCTAGACGCTGGGGATAAAAAAAAATGAGTCCATTCTCGATCCTTCTAAGCACCCAGCTGGGGAAGAAGCAATCGGGCTATAGAGTGTTTAGTAGTCAAGTAAGTGCCAGGACTGCCACCTGACCTAGCCTAGGTGCAGGTGGGGTGGGCATCCTCATGGCTAGATGGCAAAGGCTGAGTGTTATTGTTTCAGGCATAGAAACAGGAGGAGGGGCGGCATCCCAGGCGGGTCTCCGGTGCCAAGCTTGGAGGCCTCGGGGGCTGTGGGCAGGGAGGGTGCACCTTGCCGCGTGTGGCATGGGCAGGATGTGTCTGTGGGCCCTACCTGCGGGTCAGCTCCAACCCTGTGGGGAGTCCTGCGGGGCCTGGAACCCCAAGTGCTCAAGGCCAGGCCTCCCCACGGGGAGAATTTCAATGTCAAACTGTGAGAATTTAATAAAAGTGCTCAGTCAGTTTGGGAATAGACGGGAGCGATGACAGTTTTGCAACCCATGGCCAATTTTGTGGGAAGGAAAGAGCATGAACAGCAAAAAAAATCTGCCCTGAGGTCTGATATTTACCTGGACCTATTCTCCAGTGTGCACATGGCTTTTCTACATGGCCTGTGGTGAGTAGCTTTATTTCTTTACAAAAAAAAAAAAAAAAAAAATCAGTTACTGCTAGTCATGGCAACATAGGTTTAAATTGTACTTAAATCTGGGTTTAAATTGGGGTTAGAATTTCCAGAACCTGCGAAAGCCATCAAAATGCTGGGTAGGGACTGCCAATTCCTTTTTGCAGTGCCCTCACCACGAAGCACAAGGCTTAACCCTCCTGTTCAGAGCCAGTTAGGAGAGACTCCTAGGAGGTTTGCAGGTGAGTCCATGCTGTGGGAAGGAGAGTCTGGGGGACCCTTAGACTCCTAGGTATCTACAGCCTTACAGGAAGAAATCATTATTTACAAATCATTTATTGCAATGACTTGTAAGAGAGGGCGAATATATATAAAATCTAACTACCAACATAAATTTTTAAATTTATATAGAAGACAGATGGCCATAGGTGGCATTTGAATCTCTTCCTAATGACAGAGCGGTGATGTGGACAGAGATTCCTTAGCAAGGCCTCCAAGCTTTTCTTCTGTTTTGCTGTTATGTCTACTGGTGGAGCGGGTTTTTCTATGTATAAGATGTTAGGAAGGAGATTCTTCTCCCTTTGTCTCTCTCTCTCTCTCTCTCTCTCTCCCTCCTCCCCTTCCCTCCTCCCCCATACCCTCCCCTCCTCCTCCCTCTTCCCCCTCCCTCCTCCCCTTCCCTCCTTCCTCCTTTCCCTTTTCCCCCTTCCTTTCTTCCCTCTTCCCTCTTCTCCTTCTCCCTTCCTCCTCTCCCTCTTCCTCTTTCCCTTCTCCCCTTCCCTCCTCCGCCTCCTGTTCCCCTTTCCCCCCTCCCCCTGAGATATAGAAATTTCCAGGTGATAATGATGATAATCATCATCACCATTTATTGGGTCCTGGCAGGGACCTTGTGCCAAGTACCTTAGGTGCATAACTATACGCAATCTCTGTAGACACTCTCTGAAGTGGGCATAATCCTCAGCATCCCCACTTCAAAGTTATGGGAACTGTTTTTAAAAATGCCCAGGATTTGTTTCTATCAGGCATAGTAAGACACACGGACATGGAAGGGACTGTCACGAAGGAAGCAGTTTATCATACGGTTCCCTAGAGACAAGAGGCATGGCACACAGGGCCATGTGGGGAAGCACCAGGGTTGGGAGGCAGAGGAAGTGGGGAGATGTGGGCAAACAGCAGGAAGGAAGGGGCAAGACAGGACAAGCAGGCTTGGGATCAGCTATTTTGAATAACTGCAGCAGGCTCTGGGGTGAAGGGCTGTCCCCAGCCGTCTGGTCCCTGGCTGTGAGGTGATCAGGGCCACTGGATAGCCTGGTAAAGGATGTTGATGAGTATGAGCTCTGGGTTGATTGGAAAATGTGCTTGCAGGCAAGTTGTTCACTATCTTGAGGATAGAAATGTCAAAGCATCAGAATGCAGAAAATAAAAGACGTGGTTAATACAGAAAGAAGGCTCAGAGAATTTGAATGACTCAGATAAGACCACAGCTAGAACAGAGGTAGAACCCGGCTGTAGGTGGGCCACAATCCAGAATCTGAATTTCCAGCCTCTGTTCAGTGCCCGGAGACTTGTTTCTCTAGTCCACTTGGCATCAAGGGGAGGTCATGTTTGGTGTGACTCTAAGACAGTCTGGGTCTTTCCCTCATGATTCATTCTTCCCTGGCTGCTAACAGACCTCACTGCTTATCTGCAAGCTGACAGCTCAGTCCTAGAGATGAATCCAGAAGCTGTCAGGCAGGCCTTCTGCTCTGGTCAGCAGAGTGTCAAGCATCCACTGCAGCCATTACACAGGAGGAGGGGACAATGTCAGGAGGTGGCCGCTCTGGGTTTGGCCTTGGGGTGACCTCTCTCCAGTGTTCTCCCTTTAAACTGATTAGTCATTCTATCAGCCTGAGGGGCTCCAGCTGGTCTCCCGGGATGAGGCCCCGAGACCCCGAGACCCCGTTAGGGTTCGAGAAGGTCATAGGACAGGTGGCAGTTAGCCTGCAGAGATAACCCTGCTCCGCCTCCAGCTAACTGAGCATGTTCAGAGAGGATCCACTTGGCAAGAGGATCAATGGGGCCACCTTGTTTTCCTGTCTGAGCATCAGAATCTGAACTCTTCTCGCCTGAGGGAGAGGAGCCTTCTGTTTCTGGATTGTAAAATGTGAGGGGTTCTTTTTGACAGGAGCAAAAGCACTGTTCTCAAAATATGGATCCAGAACTGAAGCGTACTAAAAATGTATAACACTATACTGTGCGGTGAAAGACCATCCTAGCCCTTGTACCCTGGGAAGCATGTTCCAGATTCTAAGGTGATGGAGACAGCTCTCCCATCTGTCTCCAGGACTAACTCTTTGTCTCTTTGTCTAACTGTTTCTGCAGCTGCTTGAGAAAGTAAATGCATAGGTAAAGGGGTCAACATGGCTAAAAAGATAAACTCAGGAAAGCGTCCACTGGATTGGCAGTAGGAAAATGGATCACTTTAGCAATAGCCTTGGCGGAGGGGCAGTGGGGCAGTGGGCACACTGCAGGGGCCTGGGCAGGGTGTGGGAGGTGACAATGGATGACCAGCATTCAAGACTTTCTCAAGAACTTGGCGATGAATGTGTGAAGACAAAGAGGATGATAGCTAGAGGGTGACCACTTCTTTTTTTTTTTTTTTTCCAACTTGCTGTATGCTGGTTTGGGGTGCATTCAGATAAATGAGAGGGCGCAGCCTGGATGGCAGTCTGGAGAGTACCATTTCAGAGCTGGATGCACGGTGTGGCCATAAAGGTGGGGTGATGGGAGATACCACAGTGGCTCTACCTCTCTCTCTTTCTTCAGTCTTTAGCCATTCATCTGTCTGAGGTCAAGTCTGGAAGAGATTCTCCTCTTGCCTCATCACTTCCACTGCTCCTGGTTCCCATTAAGTGGTATCCTGAGAAAATTGGCTTCAGTAAATATCTGTTTTCTGCCAGGGAGAGTGCTGATAGAAGCAAATAGGACCACAGCCCATTGTCTGATAGAGGAGGACGTAAGTATATGTTTGTGTCTTCCCAAAATTTGTATGTTGAAATCATAACCCCTCACTGCCGCGTGACAGTGTTTGGAGGTGGGGCCTTTGGGCGGTAGTTAGGTCATGAGGGTGGAGCTCTCCTGGTGGGATTAGTGGCTAAGTGGGAAGCCCTGGGGGAGCTCCCTTGCCTCTCTGCTCCCCACCACATGAAGACACAGAGGACAGGGGCAGGCTGCAAACCCAGATGAAGGCTCTCACTAGAGGGGACCCAGCCAGGCCATTGAGGACTCCCAGCTCCCCGGAACTGTGAGAAGTCATGTCTGTGGTGTTTGTGGTCGCAGCCGAGCTGACTGGAAGGAAGAGAAAAACAACCCTGTGGGGGACGGCTCTTGGGATTATGGACCATGGCATTTCCGAGACAAGAGTCCAGACTGGACATGGACCAAAGCCAATAATGAAAAAAATAGGGCATTCAAATACAAATCGCCCTCGAGGAGCCCTCAAAGCTGAGGAAATCGTGGCTGGGAAGAGCAGGCAGTGAGCAGAGTTAAACATATTGAGATAAAGCGAGGCCATTTTTAAAACAAACCCACTGTCTCCCCCTGAGGACATTACAACGCCTGCTTTCTTGCTGAATTCGAGGGCCAGTTTCCCTTAAGGTTAAGAATGCATTTTTAAGCTCCAGGATGGAACAATTCACGGAATTAAAAGGCTATTTGCCCTATAAATCACGAACAAGTCTTCTGTACAGCAACAGAAAAAAGGGAGGAACACCCCTACCCAAGCAAAATAGAATAGAAGGCAAACGATCAGAAAACAAACGATCAGAGAACATAAAACAAGATGCAGAAACAACACCCAATAGAAAGAAATGATGACGACGAGTACTAATGGGTTCATTTTCTAAGTAAAAGGAAAAGAAATTGGATTTAAAAACCCCTAAAATCCAGTGATATACTCCTCCCAAAGGGCAGGCCTAAAACGTGAACAAGGGACAAGTGGAGGCAAATAAATGTGCACCTCCAGCTAGGAGACAGCTGGAAAGGGAGGCGGGGTGTGTTAGCATCATCGTTGGAGGTGAAACGCATCTCCAGGGGACTGGAGGTCAGCCCCGGGGACTTCTGGTTCGAGGCTGGGACTGGACTGTCCCGGGCACACCAGGAGGGGTGGTCTGCCAGGGTCCCTCTGTCCCGGAGAAGGGAGATACCCTGCTACTTCCCCCGCGAGGCTCAGATTGTAACTCCAGGCCCGGGTGTGTTCCCTCTGTCTCCACGCCCAGGAGGGCAAAGCCTGCACTCGCGTGGTCTGTATCACACCTCCTCCCACGCTGTCTCACATTCATCACTCCTGGTTGAATGAAAGAACATGCGGGTGGTGGCATAATCATCAGGAACCTTCTTGTGTCGTTTAACAGCACCAGATAATGCAAGGCAGCTTCCAAAAATTTGCTCCTTTAAATATATTTTGAAAACTAGTATGAAATGATGAAACAACTGTGTGTGTGTGTGTGTGTGTGTGTGTGTGTGTGTGTGCCATTTGGCCATCTTCTCCAGAGATCATACTGGAACACCTCCACTCCTCAAAACCCTCCCACTGCCTTTCAGTTTGTCCGTCTCCCTTTGTTTTGCCTCCCAGAGGTTTACCTTTGCATACATTTCAGTTTCCTAAATTTTGGAGTTTCTTCAACCTTGTCGAATAACTTTGGATTCCCTCCCCCCCCCAAAAAAAAGAATGAAAATAGGCTCATCACCACTCATTACTAACCGAAGACCTGTTTCCTCTTGCTGTAAAAATTCCTCGTCTTGGTACCATTTACAGAAACACTTCCACTCCCCTAAATATTTATTAATGGAGTATTTTTATCACCGAACGTGCCTCCTAAATATTTACTTTTCAGGAACTCTCTTGCATAGTTCAGTTTAGAAAATTGCCAGGAGAAAATGAGGGCCGCATCACTTCACAGGCCTGGAACGGTTTTCACGAGGGTGATGAAAGTTTGTTTGGCACATCGGCATCCCGGCTATTTTATGAGGAGATCCGGTTCTGTCATGGGTTGTGCGGTGGTTCTTATGTTGAGAAATGCTGACCCAAGAATAGATGCGTGCAAACATCTGCAGGAGGGGCCCTCCTCGGAGTCCCACAGAGAAGCACCTGGAAATCACAGACGGAGATTCCTATTCTTGGATCACAGCTGCGGCCTGTGCGCACAACCCAAAGTGGCCGCGCTGGACACCAGGACACACAGCGCACACTCCACATGCTCACACGGCGAGGGCAGTTCCTCAGGGCCTCGCTGCCTCTCGTCCCCATATGGGCCAAACAACCTGTCCCTTCCTTTGTCTGGCTTCATGACCTCTCTAAGACCTTATAGGACCGTTTGTAATTTTAATACTTTGTTTGCTGGCTGCGTGTAGCAGGTGTATTCTGATTTTTGGTGTGAAAACTGCAACCCTCCGTAACTGGTGCCGTCAGCACTTTATTCATAACAGAGAATGGGTCCTCTTAAAGCATGCCTACCTCCAACTCTCCGAGGCTTTGCACTGAAGTTTTGAGGATGCGGTTGTTCGCAAAACAGATGCCACTCCTGTCTTCTCTTTGGAGTGTGTTACTTCACATGATGGGGGTTGTTTTATTCCATGCTCTACGTTGGCTCTTTCCACTGGGGGTGTTGCAACCCACTGGGAGTTCGTACACCTTTGATGTACCCCAAGTAATTTGTGACTACCAATACGTAAAGGACCGAAGTTGGTTAATGATTTACTTCAAAATAAATTCGAGCTGCTTCCTCCAGGACGGCATCCTCGCTCACTGGCGTCTGTTCTGCTTGATTGGAAAAAAGAGAAGAATTGAAGTGACAACCAGCAAGCAGTGGCTTGCTCCTTTGCCCCTGCAAAGCCCCCGGGCTGTGTCACGCCTGTGAGCATCATCTGGTCAAGTGTAACCCGGGGAGTCAAGCTCGAGAAGGCTTGCATTATGTCACTTGTTTTCCAACAATGCTTCCAGCTCATTCCTTTCTCCCTGAAGTGAAAGAGGCAGTTCTGGGAAAAGCACTTGATGTCGGATTGGGATATGGAAACCTCTCAGCAGAGCTAAGGAGATAGTTTATTGTAAGACTCATGCTTGCATAGTAGTTTTGGTGTACTTTATAAATCTAAGACATTTGTGCTGATGGGGGAGGTAATGAAAGGATAATGCAAAAGGGGCACGAAACTTAATGGCCTTTACTCTTAGCGTTGGGGTGTGTCTCCGTGTGTCTCTAACCAATTGTCTCACCCAGTTGTATTTTCTTAGGTGGGCATTAACGCTGAGTGCTCATTCCTCTTGGGCTGAGCCAGCCCTAGCTAGTCACAGGGAACAGTCCCAACGTGGCCATAGAAGAAAAACCGGAACCTACTATTTATAATAGAAATCCACAAATTGGGTCATCTCTATTCTCTGAGTTGAGCGTTGGTTAAAAACATAGAAACCAACGCTGTGTCCAGGTACAGAAATGTCATAATTTACCAAATTCCCAATAATGGCTTGGTGTCACCAAAATTTTGTGAAACTGATCACCTAACCTTTTGGTCCTAATTATTCATTCTCTGAAAAATAGGTTTCTTCGAGGTCTGGGGGAGTTGTTCTAAAACTTGATATTCTTCCCATAGCAATTTTCTCTTTCAAGTCACCTGGAGATTGTTCTTGAACTGCAAACTTGGATACTGTCTACCCGGCTGCTACCTTTAGCTGTTACTCAGAAATTTAATTATTCAATTTTTTGCATCATTGTTCTTCATCTTTTCAATTATAAGGACTACGTCTTTTACGAAGTGTACCCCTCTCGTGGGCCAAAAACTGTGCCTACCCGGAGTAGAGTTCTGGTAAATTTTGATTCAATGTGCTGCTCTCAGAGCGATAGAACAGATTTTAAGATCCTATATTCATAGAGCTCTCAGCGGGGGGTGGGGTGGGTGGGGGTTCATCCTCCTGTTCTGTGGTACTCAGGATTCAATGTCTGCATTTTGACGGGATACACTTCAGCCCCTCACAAATGTCATAATCGAGAGTGTGGAGTCACACCTGGGGTGCTGAAAACATTTCAGGCAAAGGTCAGTACCATCACTACTCTTTATACAGACAGGACTCATGCCCGGAGCTGGGGTGCCGAGAGCATGCCCTCGTGCTCAGAGAATGGACCATAGGACAGGGCCAGGATGGTGGAGATGTGTTGTTGCTTTTGTTGTTTGAAGCCTGGCCCACTGGGATGATGTTGTGTTCATGGTTCACAGGGCAGTGGGGGGACTGGGCCCTCCACACCGCCCTCCTCTACTCAATGGCTCCTTATTGGCTCACCCCAAGCAGCTCTGTTCTCTGTCTTTCTTGGTTTGTCTCTAAACAACAGGGAGCCATGGGGTTTCACTGTAAGATGCACCATTGGGATGATGGGCTCTTCGCTTGCCTGTGCCTCTAGGCCTTGATACGGAAGGCCAGGCAGACGGGGCCGACCTGGCCCGTGAATGCTGAATGAAACAAGGGCTGCTTTCTTAAGTCAACCGTGCTGGGGCTCTCTTCCCACCTGGACCTCAAAGGTATTTCTGCAGAGAATGGCAGATTGTGTTGTGCTAGAACGGCCTCCCAAATCTGGCCTGACCCTCCGGAACCCAGTCCTCCGTGTGCCCAGCTCAGTCCCAGGGGACTAGCTTTGACAAGTCCCGAGGTTGCTTTCAGATGCGGAGACCTATGCTTTGTGCTTTTTCTTGTTTTCTTGTTTAATTCCTCAGGGATCAAAAACATATAGATGAATGCAATTTCTAGAGAGATGGAAAGAAATCAGGAACATGTAGATATGCTCATGATTCCTCATACTTTGTGTCCTAAAATAGGCTGAACGTAACATCGTGTTTTCGAATCTTGATGTACTAGTAACAAACTATGATTTTGGGTTATGCCGGGAAGCAAGTTTTAATTATGGTCCCCTGGTACTTCCAGGAATCTGCCTCTAAACTGGACTTGGAGATGGAGGCTGCTTATACCCATCTCTGTTCTCCCGAGGACAGCTCTGAGCTCCGGAGAGTGCTAACAAGCACGTCCATTTTCTGAGTATTTAACACCCTACAAGTGTGTGTGATGTACAATCTGAATGCATAGCCATTTGCACTTCGCCATAAAAGCCATTGTCAAGATGACGTACTATTCAGTCAGCAGTGTATCACGGATTTGATACCAAATGTCATAGTCCAATTATAAGGGATCTCAGGAAAAGGCAGTTATGGCTGGGGGTAGTACATCGCCATAGAAACTGGGAGTTAACAGAGTGAAATAATTAGGATTGTATTATCCTGGAATCCTGAAAATGCAGTATCCTTAAGGAATGTCTATATTTGTCTCCATCTACTCCCCCCCCCCACCATCTACCTGTCTACTGGTGTTCATATGTGAGGGAATGTGTCAATTGTATTAACCTAACGCCTAGATTTTCTTAGGGAACTCTTTAAGAAAATACTGTGATAAACTACTTGATGAAAATCTAAAACCCTGAGGGTGTTGCAGGGTAAAGTACAAGAAACAAAAAGCTAGTGGCTAATCGGCTTCCTGTTAAAATGTACAAGGAAGTGAGTAAGCAGTAAGAGGGGATGGCAGTGTTGCTGAAGTGTGTGAGTTGTGGAAGTAGATGCAGGACCTCTAAGAACTGGAGCGTTAGCCACTATAGTTTTTAAAAATTGTCTAAAATTATCAAACGTAACCTACATATAGAAAACAGCATAAAATGTGAATATATGTTTTAAAATGATGATGAAACCAAAAATCCTGTCCAAGGTGGGGAATGGAGGATGCTCCAGGATTCCAAGGCCCCCAAATGTGTCTTTTGTGGTTTGTTTTTTAAGATTTTATTTACTCATTTGAGAGAGGGAGGAACAGCAGAGCAAAGGGGAGGGATAGAGGGAAAAACTGACTCCCCGCTGAACAGGGAGCCCAATACAGGGCTCGATCCCAGGACCCTGAGATCACAACCGGACCTAAAGGCAGATGCTTTACCGACTGAGCCACCCAGCTGCCCCCCAAATATGTGTCTTGCCCAGCACAGCTCTTTACCTCCCCTCTAGCACATGGGCTACCCTCATTCTGTGATGAACTCTTCTCTGTTTTGACTTGTGCATCCCTAAAAATATAGCTTAGTATCTTCTGGAAAAATTTACGTGGAATGTAGTGCTCAGATCCTAAGTGTTGGGTTTCATGAGCTTGACAGTTGCAAAATGAACATTCCAGTCAAAATATATAACTTTTCAATCAAGCTGGAAGCTTTCCTCTTGCCACCTTTTGGTCAATGCTCTGCCTAATGGAGGCACTAATGGAGCCAATTCCTAGAAACTGTGGATTATTTGCCGGTTCTCCAGCTTTATGCAAATAAGCCATACAATGCTTATCTGGGTTCACGTGCTTGTCAGACTTGTCCATATTCTGTGAATCAGTACATTGTCTCTAAGTAGGAGTCAGTGTATAAATACACCACAGTGTTCTCTTTTTCGGTTCTCCTGTTAATGGGTACTTGAGTTTTGTAGTTCACAGTTTGGCAACTGTGAAGAAAGGGGCTATGAACACTCTTGCACACATTTTGTCAAAGAATGCTTTTCTTGATTTTGGACAAATCCCAGCTGTGGAACTGCAGGGTGTAGTGTGGTGTATGTCTCACTTCTCAAGAAACTGCTGGTTGGTTTTCCAAAGAGGGTGCAGAGCTGACCCTATGCCAGTGCCCCACCATCTCTCCAGCATGTGGTATTGTTGGTCTTTTTATTTTTTTATTTATTTATTTTTAATTTATTTTTTATTGGTGTTCAATTTACTAACATACAGAATAACCCCCAGTGCCCGTCACCCATTCACTCCCACCCCCCGCCCTTCTCCCCTTCCACCACCCCTAGTTTGTTTCCCAGAGTTAGCAGTCTTTACGTTCTGTCTCCCTTTCTGATATTTCCCACACATTTCTTCTCCCTTCCCTTATATTCCCTTTCACTATTATTTATATTCCCCAAATGAATGAGAACATATGTTTGTCCTTCACCGACTGACTTACTTCACTCAGCTGTTGGTCTTTTTAATTTTTAAGTATTTCAGTGAGTGTAATTGGTACTTCATGATGGTTTTAATTTCCATTTTCCCATGGAATAATGATTAATGGATGTTTCCTGATTATTTTGTTCGTGCACATATCTTCCTCTGTGAAGAGCCTATTCAAATATTTTGCACATTAAAAAATAAAGCAAACCGTATGATTTTAACCCTTCTGTATTTATTAAGACTTGTTTGGTCGTAGGGACATGCGTATTGATTGTGGATGAGGGATGAGGTTGTTTCAGAAAAGAGATACTTTTTCCTTGGAATACTCTAATGACTTTGGAGCAAATAGGTTGGAAGGGTATCTTCCACCCTTCCATGGTCTCTAAAGCAGGGAAGAAGACATGAAATACAGGTAGGGTGACCAGTTGTCTCATTTTTCCCTAGACTAAGTCAATTCTCTGGATATGTCTCTAGCAAATCAGGACAAATTGGTCAATCTGCATGGAGACCCAGGCTACAGGCTGAAACTCCTTGTTCTCCCAAAGCTCAGTCCTCTCCCAGGGATCCTCAGAACTGTTGGCCATCCAGGTGTGACTCAGGACACTCCAACCTTGAGGTTCTTTACAGCTGGGTAAGATTCAACTCTGGGGTAAGGAGCCAACTTTCTGTATGGGCCATGGTATAGGCAAGGGGATGCAAGTCGCTTCATCGATGTCTCTTCAGCCAACCTTGTTCAAGAGTTAGGAAACCGAAGAGCCAGTGCCGGAGAGCTGCTGAGAACCCATTGCAAAGACTGTTCATCATTCCTTGCCTCCTTGCAGAAAAGGATCCTTGAGCAAGAAAAGAAAAATTTGCACAGATTGCAAAGTTTTACTTGGGAGAGGGAAATATCAATCTGAGCTTCGTTTGCCCGTAACCAGACACTCAGCCGCAGGTCAGCACAGAAAGGAGAATCTGCACGTGGTCTACATGAGGCTTCCCTGGTAGACACCCACCCAAGACTGGGGTGAGGTGGGTGCAAGGAAAGGCTGGGAGCTCAGGTGGCAGTTGGTGGCCAAACAAAAAAAAAATCACTGTGAATGATTTATTGCAATTGAATTTATCTCCAGGGTGGTGTTACCTGGACCACTGACCCTGTGCAGCTCTTTAAAACTGACAAGGTACTTTTCATTTGTCATGCTGAGTCATCTGCCCCACCACGATGAACATGTGCCAGGAAGCTCATGTTTGCTCTTCACCACATTTTTTGCATCAACGAAAAGTACCAAAAGCATAACACCTAAAATTTGAGAACAGGGTCAACATCCAAAGAAGGAGGGAAGTGTTGCTGAAGAAACGACTCGGAAATCAGGCCAAGCCTCTGTTGCACCCAGCTGTAGACTCATGTCAAAGGGGACCTGGAAGGGGTGAGAAAGAACCACTGCCATTCATCCAAGTAGAAACGTGCTCTGTGCCAGACGCTGGAGAATGAGGCCCATCTGCTGGTTAGCATTCCTCTGTTTTAATGACTCCTTTATGGAAGATTTAGGGCCCCGGTTACAGGAAGCGAGTCATAAAATCTCTACAGGTTCTAGGAACAGGATTTTACTGGCTCTAGGGACAATTTAAACTTATGACAGTGAACTTTTCTGTATAAGAGGTGGTTTTTCCAGGGTTGTGAATGTGCTGGAAATGTGACTCTCCTTACAGAACTGTTCTAAAATATATTTCATGTTGATTCATGAAGCCAAGTGAGGAATAAAAAATCGAGACCTCTCCTCTGAGGCATGAATATGGGAGTGATTGGACATTTTTCTCATGGAAAAAGGAAGAGAGCAAACAGAGCCAAATAGAATTATGTATAAAGACCACGGGAATGTTACCATGTGTTTGGACCATGTATGCGCCTCCCCCATCTATGTGCGTGCCTTGATTTCTGACCGGAGTGGCACTGGCAGGGTCAGGGAACCAGACCATAGGTGCTTTAGGGACCCACCGAGGTGGCTGTCTAGTCCTTCCTGTGGTCCGAGGGCAGGACCACTTGTCTCTTGCCTTTGGCATCCCTGTTGTCACCAAGAATTGACCATATAGAACCCACCAGCTGCCTGCATACCCAACCCCCAAGTTCAGGGCAGCATGTTCTGGTGGGAGAGCTTTGGCTAATAGGGATGGAAACTGGAAGCTCCATTCTCTCCTCCCTGTGGGTGGACAGTTCAGATCTGTAGTCCCTCTAAAAGCATCTCTAAAGCTGTCCTGTGAGACAGGCAGCCTGTCCCAAAGCGGCGGCCAGCTGGTAACTCCTCTCTACACCCACTCCCTCCTTCCTGCCCAGTGAAATCTAGGCCTATAAATACTCAATAAAGATTCGCAAATGAATAACTTTCAAAAATTTCATGGATATTTGGAACAGTTCACTGTTAGCAGTTCCAAATATTTATATATATATATAAAGATATATATACATATATATATTTATATTTATATTTACATATTCCAGGTTAATGGACTTCAGTTTGACAATTTAGTCATACCCTCTCTTTCATTGAAAATTAAAATTTGCCAGTGCTGGGGCACCAGGGAGGGGGCTCAGTCGGTTAAATATCCTACTCTTGATGTTGGCTCAGATCATGATTTCATGGGTCATGAGATCGAGTCCTGTGTTGGGCTCCGTGCTGAAGATTTTCTCTCTCTCCCTCTCCCTCTGCCCCTCTCTTCCCCCTTGTTCTGCTTCCTGTTGCAGTACATGTGCTTGCTCTCTCTCTCTCTCTCTCTCTCTCTCTCTGAAAACAAAATTGCCAGGGCTGTCATGTCTGTTGATTATATAATTGACTAATGATAATTTGTGGGTCTAGTGTAGGATAATTGAGTTAGAGCCTCTCTTCTGGACGTGGTAACCACCAGCCACTGAACCCTGGGCCTGTGGCACGGCCTGCATGGGCCTCTCCTTTTCACATGCCCCCTTTGTCCAAAGTCCTGTGAGCATCTCTCAGCCGTAGAAGTAGCTCTTGCTCAGGAGAGCCTGCACCGAAGTCTGGCTGTTGGCAGCACTCTGCGCTCCCATTCAGTGACGGGAAACAGAGATTTTTGCTTTATATTTAGAAAGCTGTATTTCAACTCAACATTTGATGATTTGGATTCATGCATTAGGATATGAAAGGGATTTACGTTTGTGTTTGATCATGAGGCACGTATTCAAAACCGAATTGAGTAGAATTTGATGGTGTGGGATCACAGAAATTGCAACTAGGGTGGTTCACCTTCATTTCCCCAGAGGGGAGAACTTAGTCCCAGGGAAAGGCTAAGTGGACTTGTCCAGGGTCTCACCATCGCTGTCAGCCCTGTGATGGGGGCCAGGTCTTCCCAATGACTGGTTCAGAGAAGTTCTGTCGCAAATGCTGTTTCTTTTTATTTAATTTGTTTCTGTTCCAGGACACATAAATACAAGCTTCCATCTTTCCAATCGACTGAGTAGTCTCACCCCTTTTATGGCATTAAAATAGAATCTTCAAAGGAAAGCTTTTCATTATGACTCTCATCCTGCTGTAGAATGAACGCATGCCCGAGGTTTTAGTCAACTCCCTAGTGAATGAGGGAAGCAGTAGGATGTTACAACCCATTGGAAGGAGAATTCAGACCACCCCGCAGGTAAACGCGGGCAAGATGCAGAACTGATTTTACAGAGTTGCACATGGGTCACCAATCAATTGTGTTCCATGAGACACAACTTATTTGCATTTTATGAGCAGAAAAATCATTTACATTGGTATTGATTTCTACAGCTTACAGAGTTGTAAGATAGCTTGAAGACAGTGAGCAGGGTCCTTGGAAAGGTGTGCTAGACAGGACACACAGCAGTCGTTTTTTGTTTTTTTTTGTCCACTTCAAATTCTTCCAAAATTCTACCTACCAGTGGTAGGAAGTGATAGGTGCAATTTGAGAATTAAGAATCTATATAACAGACTTTCACAAAAAGTCTCCTTGTAATTGTCTCCTCTTGGTGTATATGTGCAGTACACTGAGAAATTTGATTTTAAAAGCAATCAAGTATGGAACAAAGCCTAATTACTGCCTCCTGCCCTTTCTCCCTGTTTTTATAATCATGTTGGGTCAAAGTAAATGATGTGATAGCCTTGGTGGAATGACATCAGTCTAATGGTAAATTTCTGGGTCAGTTTCCACTTCAGTAGCCCAGCCTCAAAGAGCCTCTTCTTCCTTTAGCCTGGGTCCCAAGGACATCCCTGCCCCACTACCCTCTGCCTCCCTCCATTTTACTTCTTGGACAGATGTTTAAACATGGCCAGACCAACCCTGAGAGGCTTAGCAAGGTTTGCTCTTTGCAACTAGTCTGACCGACTAGGTGGGTTGTTACAAATGACCCCTCCTTTCTTTCTGAGCCCCAAGACCCTGTGCCCACTGCAGGTTTGAGCCATTCCATCTGGACCTTGGCTTTGGGCCTTATTTTCATTTCTGTAATGAGTCTAATGTCTGTTCCACGTCCATTCATGGCCCTGACCTATTCATGGGTCTGGGTGTGTATATCCCAGCAAGCAAAACCTAACACATCCCTGTGTCCCCTCCATCCACCCAGACCAGTGTCAACTTCCTGCCCGATGTCTGACCTTTTCCCATCACACATCAACAGGCCTCCCTCTATGGTCTCGGAGATTTCCCAAGCAATGTCTGGAGAGCTTTGCATCCCTTCAACACAGGGCACATTCCCACTGGAATGAGCATCTCCGCAGGTTCCCTGGGTATCTGCCCCACCCCAGTGCAGTCTGGTGACAAGGTGACAGGCTTATCTCCTGTGGAACTGGTCCTAAATCAGCAGTTCCAGGTCTCCCAAACGTATTGTGGTTATCTCTCAGAAACAGTCATAACGACAGGTCTAGTGAACACACATGTCATTAACAGATACTTAACAAGCACCTACTATGTGCCAGCACCTGAGGCATATTATCTTTAATGCTTAGGAAACAGAAGAGTTGGGTGTGATGTGAATTTTGACCAATTGCTGAAGGACAGCCATGTATGAGCACCAGCAGTGTGACCTAAGGTGAAACAGCATCTTGGGACTTTTGTGTGTGTGTGTGTTATTTCAGTGACTGTATGCATTTATTTTTTTTTTCAGCTTACTTAAGCTAAAAACAAAACAGCTCATTGATTTCTACTACCCCCATCTCCTGACTTTTGTATGCATTTCTGTGTATCTATGAGCTTGGGTTCTTTTCTTTTCTTTCCTTTTCTTTTTTTTCTTTCTTTTTTTTTCTTTTCTTTCTTTCTTTCTTTCTTTCTTTCTTTCTTTCTTTCTTTCTTTCTTTCTTTCTTTCTTCTTCTTCTTCTTCTTCTTCTTCTTCTTCTTTTCTTCTTCTTCTTCCTCTTCTTCTTCTTCTTCTTCCTCTTCTTCTTCTTCTTCATTCCGCATGTAGAAGAGATCACATGGTATTTGTCTTTCTCTATCTGATCTATTTCACTTAGTACAATGCTCTTTAGGTTTGACCATGTTGTCCCAAAAGACAGGTCGTCTTTCTCATGGCTGAGTAATATTCCTGTGTGTGTGTGTGTGTGTGTGTGTGTGCATACCATTATTTCTTTACCCATTTATCCATCAATAGACACTTAGGTTGTTTTCATCCCTTGGCTATTATAAGTAATGCTGCCATGAACATGGGAGTGCAGATATCTTTTTAAGTTAGCATTTTCATTTTCTTTGGTTGATTACCTAGAAGTGGAATTGCTGGATCTTATGGTATTTCTCTTTTTAATTTTTGAAGAACTTCCATACAGTTTTCCACAACGGCTGTAGTAATTTGCATTACTGCCAACGGTGCACTCGGTTCCCTTTTCTCCACATCCTCACCAACACTTGTTAATTTCTTGTCTTTTTGATACTAGCTGTTATAGCAAGTGGGAGGTGTTATCTCATTGTGGTTTCAATCGTTGACCATCTGGATGTCTTCCTTGGAAAACTATCTATCCAGGTCTTCTGTGCACATTTTTAAGTTGTTTTTTTTGCTTTGTTTTGAGTTGTATCATATATATATATATATATGATACATTTATTAGGTATCAGTCCCTTATCAGATATATGATTTGCAATTCTTTTCACCCATTCAGTAAGTTGCCTTTACATCTTGTTGACTGTTTCCTTTGTTGCACAGAAGCTTTTTAGTTTGATGTAGTCTCACTTATTTTTTCTTTGGTGGCTTTTTCTTTTCACACCAGATTCAAAAGATCATCGCCATGACCTGTGTCAAGGAGCTCATGAGTTTTATGGTTGCAGGTCTTATGTTTAAGACTTTAATTCATTTTGAGTTAACTTTTGTATATGGTGTAAGATCATAATCTAGTTTGATCTGTCCAATTGATGTGACTGTCCAATTTTCCCAATACTAATTGAATAAACTGTCCTTTCCTGACTTTACATTCTTGGCTCATTTATTGTAAATTAATTGAACGTCTATGCGTGGGTTTATTTCTGGACTCTTTATTCTGCTCCATTGATCTATGTGTCTGTTTTTATGGCAGTACCATACTGTTTACTATAGCTTTGCAATATAGTTTAAAATCAGGGAGCTTGATGGCTCCAGCTTTGGTTTTCTTTCTCAAGAATGCTTTGGCTATTTGGGGTCTTTTATGGTTCCATATAAATTTTAAGATTGTTCTATTTCTGTGAAAAATACTACTGGAATTTTGGTATGGATTGCACTGAATCTGTACACTGTTTTGGATAATATGGACATCTTAACAATATTAATTATTTCAACCCACGAACATGGAATACCTTTCCATTTATTTATGTCTTTTTCAATTGCTTTCATTAGTGTCTTGTAGTTTTCAATAGATTGGTCTTCCACTTCTGAAGGTGGCAAGTGATAAACACTTTTTTTTTTTTTTGCAATTTGTCTGTTATTTCCAAGATCAATGTTACTTCCACAGAGAGTTTCTTTATGAAGTACAGATGATAGTCTGTGGGTGGGAGGTCTGGGAGAAGAGTAGCAAAGTGCAATAATCTGCTGGATCAATGGAGATTAGTTTTTGTTGTTTTTTATTTTTAAACTAAAATCCAGGGTTGTAATTATCTTAGTTTAGGAAAATGTAGGATAAAATTAATGCTACTTTCTTTAGCACAATATTCCAGTGAGAATGTAGCTAGACAGAGGATGACTTAGAGAAAAGTGTGTTATAATTTTATCTGGGCTGCTATTATTTAATATATAAATCTACAATATGGTGACAAATGGGCTGATTTCCAAGAACTAGCTTTTGTAATATTTCCTTTTAATAATGACTTTTAAAGTCCTTTGTTAAACAAAAAGGTACTTAGCACAGTTAATGTCAAATAAAAATAAGTTATTTTTAGGTTCATTAACTATTTGTCCTGAAATTCTAGTTAAATGTTTATTGCTAGTTTAAATTAATAGTGGTAGCAGAAAATTTTAAGCTATGTGTTTTATAAAAAGGGAAGTGACACTTTAGATGTAGAGCCCAATAACTGAGAAAACGCGGGTGATTTTAATTTCTGTGCTAGTAGAGGACGTGGCTAATTAAAATAGCATCGGGTCCCTGATTTGCAAATGTGCATTTGGCAAAGCCATCAGTTTACTGACTCACTCTTTCAGAGGTCCCTGGTGACCTCCCAAGAGACATGAAGTATATTTTGTCTCTGGGAAAATGAGTAGAGCCTGTCAAGATTTGAACAAGTGCCCCCCTGAGAGTGTATGGACGATCAGAACAACTATAATGATGGTTAGCCATCCACTGCTCCAGCAAACACCCTGGGGAACAGTGCAGGCTCTTTGTTCCTTCATCTCTGGACTCCAAGGGTGAAGTAGGTAGGCTGCTCCTCTCTGGGTCTCTCTGTGGCCTGTGACCTACACTTCCCTGCCCCCCTGAGATTGTATCCCTGGTGTCCTCACAGTTCTCCCCTAAATCCCCTGTCCTTGTGGGCTCCCATTCCCACTTCTCTCAGACTTACAAATAGCAGGTGCTTGGACTACTAAGGATCTCCATCAAGACCCTTTTACTTGGAAGGTAAGGCCTATTAATAAGTTTGAATGACACACACACACACATATATAAGTGTGTGTGTGTGTTTTCCTTTTGTGAACTGTTTAATGCCATTATCTTTGAGGATTTATTTATTTATTTATTTATTTATTTTTAAATATTTATTTATTTATTTATTTATTTATTTACGATAGTCACACAGAGAGAGAGAGAGAGAGAGAGGCAGAGACACAGGCAGAGGGAGAATCAGGCTCCATGCACCGGGAGCCCGACGTGGGATTCGATCCCGGATCTCCAGGATCGCGCCCTGGGCCAAATGCAGGCGCCAAACCACTGCGCCACCCAGGGATCCCTATTTATTTATTTATTTAAGACAAAGAATATGCACGAGTGAAGGGAGGGGCAGAGGGAGAGAGAGAATCCTGAAACACACTCCCCACTAAGTGCAGAGCAGAACATGAGGCTCAATCCCAGGACTCCGAGATCATGACCTGAGCTGAAACCAAGAGTCTCATGCTTAATTGATTGAGCTACCCAGGTGCCCCTTGATGCTATTATCTTTGTACGCTTTTCTTTGGGGGTGTGGGGGGGGGTAATGTGCAAGATCATTTGTAAGAAGTTTTGTTTTTTTTTAACGTAGTAATGATGCTAATCCTTGGTTTGTTGTATATGTTGCACATGTAGATTCTAGTTTGCTTTTTTAATTTTATTCATGGATATTTTGTATTGTTTGTTTTATAAGAAGGTGCTTTTTAAAAATGTAGTCAAAGCCAATTCCCCTTATGTAGTGGGAATGTCTGCCATTGGTATAGGGGAGTCCATATCCTAAATGACAGCTGTTGTGACCAACACCATTCATGTTCCTAGGAAAAGATTTCTCACCTCTTGCCTACGTTCTTGAAGCAAAAGGTGATCATGTCCTGATGATGTGTGTCAGGCAATTGCTAAGGTTGGGAACAGCCTCTGTTCCTGAGTAGGAAGCACTAGGGGACATATGCCATTTGGGGAGAAAAAGACAGATTGGTCAAAACCTGCGTCTTGTAGGGTATGAATTAAATGCATTCTTGCATATTGAAGTACAATTTATTGGTTGGATTGTGTCCATTTCTTTGCTTCTTTGCATGTGCAAGTTCTTGAATCTGGAGGTATTTCCAAATTAGCATGACATTTTTTATTGCACATGGCAGCCAAGGAACATGTTGTAATACTAAATAATTCACAGTCTCCTTGTCTCTATATACATATGCACACACACATTATTCTCTCTGTAAGGATTAGTAGCTCATACACACGTGTAAACATACCAAGTGTGAAGCATGATTCCATTTTTTAATGTTGGCAACAAAGACAGTGAATGCTGGAATTGCAAATAGTGGTTTTTTATTAAAATAGTACGATTTAATGAAAATAAATTTCAAAATGCTTTTATACATAAATAATTATGATTTAAAATTCTGATAGGCATTAATTAAAATTTGGCCCTTTAATAGATAATCTTGGATGTTTTAGAAGAAAAATATTATTTGAAAGCTTACAAAAATAATTCAAATTTTATACATTTGGAATGCAATTAAATTTTACTTTTTTTTTAAAGATTTATTTATTTATGATAGACAGAGAGAGAAAGAGAGAGAGAGAGAAGCAGAGACACAGGAGGAGGGAGAAGCAGGCTCCATGCCAGGAGCCTGACACGGGACTCGATCCCGGGACTCCAGGATCACGCCCTGGGCCAAAGGCAGGCGCCAAACCGCTGAGCCACCCAGGGATCCCCTAAGTTTTACTTTCTAATCCCTTCAATCATTAATGTCAATGGAATCTAAATTATGTAGAAAATTAAAAAAATAGTACGGTGATTTTTTTCTGAAGTGAAGGCAAGGAAATCATTTTTATAGAAAAAATATGTTTTATTTGTTATGTACATATTTGTTGCATGACTCATCCAAATATTGCTGGCTCAGCAACAGAACACCAGACACAACATAATGATTATTAAACTCCATCTTTGATATTTTGCCAACTTCCAATCATATGAAAACCATAGCTTTATGCAAATTTTTGTTTTTGTTGTTTGTTATGACACTTTATTTGTCATATTAGTCTAAAACAGATTTCACTTAACAATGTGTTAGCTTAATTTATAACTTTTGGATATTTACACATGTGATATGTGGGCTGCCATTTGTAATCTGTTTCTGGCCTCGTAAATGTCTGGCAATCCTGGTCAAAATGGTCTTGTTGGCACATCTGTCTTTGGTGTTGAGATTTTAAGTCCCCTTTTCACCTTGATGTGATATAAATCTTTTGCTACTTTTTAAAAAATTACTTTTAAGGCTTTGTCTTATACAAATCCTTAAACTGTCTGGAGTTCATTTTAGTTTAAGATGAAAAGTAAGAACTTAATTCTGTCTCCCAAATTCTTAGTCAATTTCACACATATGGTTTTGCTGAAAAATCTTTCACTTCTTCACTAATTTGTAACTTTACCTTTATAACATGTTACATTTATTTATAATGTGTTTTGCCCTATTTCTGGGCCATCACTGTACTGTTTTAATTCTTCTTTTTTTTACCATCGTTGTTTTGCTTTGTGATATTCTTTTGGGTACATCTCACTTCATTATCTTTATTTCCCAAAAATGTATTAGATGTTCTTAAGAATTTATTTGCCAAATGAACTTCACAATGTTTGGCAAGTGAAAAACCGTTTTCTCGTTTGTTAACACAAAACCAAAATATTTAGGAAACTTTCAGGATAAAAGAGAAAGAAAAGTTATCCAACCGCTCTTACAGCATTATTTTTTTTAAAAAAAAGTCTTTTCTTTCAGGCTTTAGAGACTATGAAAACACATTTTTGCATATTGATGAGTTCCTTTCTGCTTTGTTTTATAAGAGGAAACTAGAGCATGCTGGGAATCTGTGTCAGGGGTCAAAGCCTGTGTTGGGGCAGAGGGCCCCTCACCCGTTGGGGAGGCTGGCTTTGTTCAGTGGTGAGAAATCCAGGGGAGAAAGACAGTGGACAGGGAAGCCCATTCTGAAAATCCCAGCAGAGCAAGGAGACATTCTCTGAGGACACTACTGATGAGAAAGTGGATGTTGCTGTGTTTCCAGAGGTCAGTCTGGCTATGGCAGGGGCACATAGGGCAAGGGTCTGGAAAGAATAAGGAGGGAAGGAGGGATCTAACCAGCAGGTCAAGATGGGCTTTTGAATCTCCAGGGCGACAGGGCAGGAGGTAAGCCAAGGTGGGCTCAGACTGCTGGTGGTGGCTGGGACTGTGTCTGTGGAGAGAAGTGGGGGAAGAAGCACTGTAGTATGGGGTACACAGGGGACCCAGGGCTGCTCCGGGGCTTGAGGTCCTGAAATTTACCAAGTCTACAGCCCTGGTGATCTTTCCAAATCCCCAGTAAGAGTTGAAATGATGCTCAACAGCCTCTCAAACCACTATAGAACTCTTTTTTGTTTGGGACACTTGGCTGGCTCAATTGGTAGAGCATGCAACTTGAACTCAGGATTGTGGGTTCAAGCCCCATGTTGGATGTAGAGAGTACTTAAAGATAAAATCTTAAAAAAATGATTTTTTGTTCAATCTTCCCTTTTAGGCATTGAAGATTGTAAAAACATATTTTTGTGTATTGATGAGCTCCAGTCCTCTTGGAAACATGCTGCTTTCAAGGCAGGCTGCCTAGAAATGCTTGAAAAGGCTGACCCCAGAGCCTCATTTGGGCTTTTTCCCATGAAAATCAAGTGGGAAATTCAGGACATCCTTCCCACACCTCACACGGATACTCCTTTCTTGATGGACCTGCTATCATATAACACAAAACGTGTATAACTTTCTTGGCACCCAGCAGTTAAAGATACAAAGTTATGGCTTTTAGAAAATGCTCCTCTCCAAACAGAACTAGCTGCATGATTACAGGGCCCAGTGCAGAAGCTTAAAAGTTCAAGATGCAAGTTTGGAGCATTAAACCTAGCATTGGCCATCAGAGCACAGCCCCCTGTGTGGCCATGGAGTGGCTTTCTCTCTAAAAGGGCCTTGCTGGTGTACGACATAACCATGACATAACAAAACAACGTATTCCAATAATCCAATGTTTAATCTGTGCAAAGAAAATCATAATGGTGGTAGGGAAAATATTTTGGCTTGAGAGTCTCAAGATAAACAGGTTGAAAACATTGAGAAGATCAATATTGAAAGAGTTGGAAGATCCATTAAGGAAAATTGGAGAGAGAGAAAAAGAAAAACACCAGCTACCCCTGGTGCTTGTAGGGGTCACAGGTCTCTTGTACCATTGTCCTCCAACTACAATGAGAAAAAATCATGTTGGGACATCTGGATAACTCAGTGGTTGAGCACCTGCCTTCGGCTCAGGGCATGACCCCGAGGTCCCGGGATTGAGTCCCACATCGGGCTCCCCGCAGGGAGCCTGGTTCTCCCTCTGCCTGTGTCTTTGCCTCTCTGTGTGTGTGTCTCATGAATAAATTAAAAAAATCTTAAAAAATATATCATGTTGATGACAGAGACAAAAGTCAACTGATCCATTATCAAGATCCATTATCAAGAGGACCAGAGACACCTGATGGTAGATCGCCGGAAGAATAAAAAAAGCAAAACAGCAGATATAAAGTTTGAATATCAAAAGATTGAAATATTCAGAGAGCTAAAGTCAAACTGAAGAAATAAATGTGGCATAAGAATGACAACTAAATGTAAGAGTAAAGGGTGAAAAAAATTATGAAATTATTAATATTAGTTTGTATTAGTTTGCTAGTGTTGCATTAACAAAGCGTCACAAACTGGGTGTCTGAGCTGTGGAGTCCAGAAGTCCATGATTAAGGTGTCAGGAGAGCTGGTTGTTTCTTCTTCTTCTTCTTCTTCTTCTTCTTCTTCTTCTTCTTCTTCTTCTTCTTCTTCTTCTTCTTCTTCTTCTCCTTCTCCTCCTCCTCCTCCTCCTCCTCTTCCTCCTCTTCTTTTAGATTTTATTTATTTATGAGAGACACAGAGAGAGAGGCAGAGACACAGACAGAAGGAAAAGCAGGCTTCTCGAAGGGAGCCTGATATGGGACTCGATCCCTGGATCTGGGATCATGCCCTGAGCTGAAGGCAGATGCTCAACTGCTGAGCCGCCCGGGCGTCGCAGGAGGACTGGTTTCTTCTGATGCAGTGAGGGAGAGTCTGTCCTTCTCCCCGGGTTTCCATCCTTGGTGCTCCTTGGCTTAGAGAAACACTACGCATTCCCAGCCTTCGTGTTCACCCGGCATTCTCCCTGTGTGTGCCTCTGTGTCACAATTTCTCTTTTTTTATAAGGACACGGTCATGTCAGATTAGCACCCAACCCACACTGATATGAGCTCATGGTAACTCATTACATCTGCAATGATCCTCCTTCCAAATAAGGTGGCATTTCGACATAGCAGAGTTAGGACTTCAACGCGTGAATTTGGTTGGGGGGCGAGGGAGGCATGCGATTCAACCTGTACCAATGCTAAGACAAAGACAAAACCAAGACGATGAAGAGAAAATTTAAAAGAAAATCACCGAGAGTTTCGTTGCAGAAGTGTGGGCTATACTATTGAACAGAAAGAAATCTTTTATGTGAACAAAGCAAACCAAAATCGAACCTTTCTGGGAAACAAAATCAGAAACAAACAAATAAAATAATAGGCATATGTAACACCCCAAAACTGCTTCTTCAGGCCGAGACCCCTTGAAGGGGATCCTCAGGGCAGAGAACCAAAAGGTCAAGTGGGCTGACCGGGGACAAAATAATGTCACCATCTGTCGTGCATGGGAAAATTCTTTCTGACTTGGCTATGGTGTATGTGCCCATCAGTGAGTGTGTGTGTGTGTGTGTGTGTGTGTGTGTGTGTGTGTTCACAGCCTGGACCATAGAGAAAGCAGTGAAGATCTTGAAAGAGAAAGCATGCCTAGCAGGAAGAGAATCTACACGTTGTGCCCTATAGGACAGCAGGAAAGGTTGGGAGTCAGGCGGCCTGGGTTTCAGAGCAAGCTTCTCCAGGGGCTTATCTGGAGTCGTCAGGTGCGGAGCGATGTGAGGAATGACCAGGAAGAGAGAAGGACATTAAAGAAAGTTTGCTTCTCCACTCTTGTCTGCTTTCCCCTTGGCATCTTTGAGACACAAAGTGAATATCTGAATTCCTTTTGTGTTTTTGTCGCTTTGGAAGGAGCGGCTTGGACCAGGCGTGCTGCTTCTTTTAAGCTGGTGGCCATCCACTGAGGGCAGTTGACGGAGCACCTACCAAGCGTACGGAGGGACAGAGCGGTGCATGTGCTGGACGCCACCCGCCCGCCCTCCGCTCTGGATTCCGGCTTTTCCTCTAAGGGACTCTAAGTGACTTCCAGCAAGTTCCCCAAGCTTCTCATCCTTGTTTGCCTCATTTCTCACCTGGGGCCAATTAATAATAGGAATAAGTAGTTAATAAGTGATGGCTCTCCAGCAGGCTTCCGGTGAGCCTGTTGCAGATGGTCCTGCTGAAACATCAGGTGTTATGACCCGGAGCAGCTAGAGAGAGAGTCTGAAAGTGCAGATTGTTTACCCCCCTCCCCCCGTGGGGATGCCTACACCCCCCAGTCCCCGGAGTCTGAGTCAGCTGCTCTCTTCACAGTGGGGGTACCATCTCCCGTGACCTCTGTTATGGGTTCCACCTGAGTTGTTCCAGTCAGGGAAACTCCAAAACAGTTAGTCTTTGTTAATTATTATTCAATTCATGGCCTTAGACTTTCAAATGTTAGTGATGAGGTGCCAGAGGTGATACAAGGACAACTATGGCGTAGGACATAGCCTACCTGGGTTATGGGTTACCAGGGCCTCTGTCCATGGCTGGAGACCCAAAAGTCGCGATGAAATATGACTTGGAAAGAAGACGTTTGTGTGTACATGCCTTCTATTCCTATGGCCACCTCTGCCTCCAGCCACCCCTGATTGCAGGCTCACAGAAGGTGTTTTTGTTTTGTTTTGTTTTGTTTTGAGAGAGAGAGAGAGACAGGGGGGCGAGGGGCAGAGGGACAGGGAGGGGATCCTAAGCATGGAGTCCGACACAGGGCTCCATCTCACCACCGAAATCAAGACTCAGACGCTAAACGGAGCCACCCAGGTGCCCTGATCTCGTCTCTTCTGGAGGAGAAATAAGAAACACTCCAAGAAGCAGAAGGAGCCAGCACAGAGTAAGAGACGAATTATCAGAGAAAAGGGTTAGAATATTTTTGAGTGAATCATGTGGAAAATATATCCATTTTTGCCTTATTAGGGTATTCGAAATCAAGATAACTAATGTTTACACGTACGTACAGCATCAATTATGTCTTAGTGACTCGGTCCACTTGGCAAGATGTGTGTAGCCAGCCAGAGAGGAGTTCAAAGTGATTCATAACGGGCTTGGAGCGCACTAGCCCCTCCACCCCGGAGGCTGTACCTGCTTGCCCTCCTGGACCCGTCGCCCCTCGGTCCGCTAGAAGCCACACATGTGCCTGACCACAGTTGTGCAGGGTGGCCAGGGAAAGTCCTTGGGAGATTCTAATTTAGCCGCAGGAAACCCACAAAGTTGAGAAAATAAACGTCAGTTGCAGGTGCATATATCGGTTAAGCAATAGCAAAATTCTTTCCAATTCCTATTATTTACCCTTCAAAGCAAACTTATTTCTGATATGATGGTGCCAAAGTTTTTTTTTGTTTGTTTGTTTTGTTTTGTTTTCCTTTTTTTTTTAAAGGATTCTGATGGCAGCCACTGAAAGAAAATGTATTTGATTTGCATGTACTTGCCCTGGTTGCACAATGTATGAAAAAGTAGGGTAATTCATCCCCCCAGTAAATTTTTCAATTTCCTGGAATATCCAAACGTTTCCAACTCGGGGATGATTTCCAAAGATACCTGGTGATTTCCATCTTGCTGCACACTGGAGACGGCAAGAAGATATTCAGAAAATAATTATATTTAGCGTGGCGTCTTCTCAGCAAATAACTGTATGGGCCGTACGCACATCCTCTGCTGTGGATCGCAGACTTGCAATTCCAGAACGCCATTCTGCTCGTCTAAACCCCTACACGGATCATTATTATTACAAGGCCCTGTATTGGCAGCACTGATTTTTATATAATTTTTATTGTTTCTCAAAAAACAACTTCTCAGGGTAATTACTTCGATACCTACTAGTTGTATGCCTGTCTTCCCGAGTGGGATGCCGAGAGGGCTCTTCTAGAATGGCACCGATGGTTCTTAAATATTAGGCGGCAAACCACCCATCTTCCACCAAGGGGTGAACCTCTGTGGTTGAGAGCAGTTGACAGCTGGCTGACGGTGGACAGAGATGTGGATGTTTGTGCTCATGCCCTCCATGCTCTGTCCCCTCTTGACACTCATGCTGTGACACCCGGGGAAACTTCTGTATTTCCCTGCAACACGCATGTGGACTGGCACCTGTAGTCACAGGACCGCTTCAGCAAGCCCAGGACCACACCCCTTCCTCAGCCCAGCTCACCCTCTGGCATCCACCCAGGATGTCGCCGGGAGACGGGAACCCACTGCCCTTCACCAGCCTTTGCGGTCTCTGCTGTGGGCCACCTCTGGCCGCACCGCCACCTCTCAGGCCCTCTCCTGCCTCCGTGGTAGGGCTGCCAGACAGGCCTGCGCTTGGACACCCAGCCAGCGCCCAAACTGGGCTGCTCCGGAAGGCTACGTCCCTAACACGATTAAGGGCTTTCAAAGTCATAAGGATGAGAAATGATTGGAAAACTCTGATAGAAGATTGCTTCTTTGATCTGAAATTGCCTTAAGAACCCCCAGTTCTAAAAGACTTAGGAATGTTTCTAAGCAAAGAAGTAGGTGATGTAACTTGGGAGAGAAGCAGAGGTGTGGGTGTTGGAGACACAGGCTCTGGAGTTAGATGGGCCAAGGTCAAGGCCTGGGCAGCACGGTTCTTTCCCTGCGTTGAGAGCATTAGCAGGTCACATGACCTTGCTACACTCGTTTTCCTCAGAAACATCCCAAAAACGGAGCTAGTGAGGGTAGGCCCACCGCATATTGGCTAACGTGAGGGAGAAGTACTTGGTAACAGTGAGATCCACTTGTCCTTGCTTTGACTCCAAGGAAATAAAGCATGTTCTTGATTCTCTTGCTGAGACGCCAGTCATCAGACTCTCCCATCCGTCGGCGGCCTGGTGGATGGTGAGGAGGGAACGAGATGCGCCCTTCAGGGGCCCCCTTAAATTAGAACGTCGCCGGCTCCTGAGCAGTTGGGACCTGTGGGTGGCTGGTCCCTCCAAGGCTGAGGGGACAAGCCGCCTTCTGGTTAATTTGTTCACCACTTCTAAGATGCTGTTGTGAGCTGAATTATGTCTCCTCCACATGCAACCCCCAGTACCACAAAGTGGTTTTTTTTTTTAATTTTTAAAAAATTTTAAAAGATTTTATTTATTCATTCATGAGAGACATACACAGAGAGAGAGGCAGAGACACAGGCAGAGGGAGAAGCAGGCTCCTTAAGGGGAGCCCGACGTGGGACTCCATCCCTGGACCCCGGGGTCACGACCTGAGCCAAAGGCAGACGCTCAACCGCTGAGCCACCCAGGGCCCCCTCAGAATGTATTTAAACAAAGAATTGAGCTGACATGAGGCTGTTAGGGTGGGCCCCAGCCTGATCTGACCGGAGAGGCCCTAAGAAGAGGAGGTTAGGACGCAGAAAGGGACACCAGGAATGGTGCACAGGGTACAGACCATGGGATGCAACATAATGAGAAGGCGCCAGGAGAGGGGTGTCACCAGAAGCCAGCCCTGCTGACCCCTTGACCTTGGACTTCTGGCCTTTGGGACTGAGGAAATAAACGTCAGTTATGTAGTCCGTGGTACTCTGTCCTGGCGGCCTAAGCTCCCCAGACGGGCGCCATCTTCCTGTGACAGAAGCTCCTGGGGCTGGCAGGGATTCTCCGACACCAACTGGCCTCCTCCACCCAGGTACCTCCTCTTCTGGGTTCTTTGTATCATTTCCGAGCCTCCTCCAGCTGTCCTGGCCTAGAACCTCCCTCCATGGTTCTCAGGTCTGGCTGTTCAGTGGAACCGCCCAAGGAGCTTCTGAGAAATACCAACGTCCTTGCACCGCTGCTCGATTGGCATGCTGGAAAGCCCCCAGGTGATTGCCATGGGCACCAGGGCTGTGACCCTGTCTAAATGCCTTGAAACTCTTCCCATGGGGAGGCCAGCCTCCTCACCTGAGCCCTCCCTCCTCTCCAAGCTCTAGGACTCTGTTTCTCTGCAGGCCCACTGTGGTGGCTTCCAGATGTGTCTGCTTGCCTCTGCTCTGTCTCCAAGCTGCCCTCCAGAGGGTCCTTCTACCCTCACCTGGTCATGACAGCCATGATTTAGCTCTATCATCCATTTCCACCCTCTCTGCTGGTGCCTCCCCACCATGGACCTCTTCCTATGGTCACACTACATGGTTACAGCATCTCAGCCATGGCCGCCTTCAGGCCTTGCCCCTGCGGGATCTCAGGCCTGCTCTGCTGGGGCTGGACCTCCTCCTGTGGGCTGCAAGGTCTCTCTCACTGGGGAAGCCTTCCTCAGCCTCCCCACCACCCCTCCGTGTCTCCATGGCTTTTTTCGTGTCATCACATACACGTATTCACAAAATGTATATACATCCATGCACACGTGTGTGTGCACATATATAAGCCTACACATGCATGTATATATAGTATATGTAGTTTACATTTATGTGTGTGGACAGTGAGAGCCACACGAGTGGAAATGTTATTTTGTTTACCTTCAATCTCCTACATGGAATATACAAACAAATATTAGTTAAATATTTTTCAAATGAAAATGTGTAAGCATGTAAAATAAATATTTAAAGTAAATATATAATTTTGGATGGCTATATAAATATAGAGATAGGATATACATAGACATCTCAATATATAAACACACTGAGGGGCGCCGGGCTGGCTCAGTTGTAGAGCATGTGACTCTTGATCTCAGGATTGTGAGGCTGAGCTCCACATTGGGTGTAGAGATTAGTTAAAAATAAAACCTTGGGGATCCCTGGGTGGCTCAGCAGTTTGGCGCCTGCCTTCGGCCCAGGGTGTGATCCTGGAGACCCCGGATTGAGTCCCACGTCGGGCTCCCTGCATGGAGCCTGCTTCTCCCTCTGCCTGTGTCTCTGTCTCTGTCTCTCTCTGTGTGTCTCTCATGAATAAATGAATAAAATCTTAAAAAAGAACCTTAAAAAACATAGAAGTTTTATTAATATATAAATATTTGTAAATAGATTTTTTTCCCAAATGAAAAACTGAATTTGTCCCATTTGAAATGCTGCCTCTTTTTTTTTTTTTTTTTTTTTTTGGAAATGCTGTCTTTATATTAAACCAGATTCTTATATATACGGGCCTATTTCTCAATTCCCTACCTTATTCTATTAATACATGTCCTTTCTTATGCCAGTGTCGCACTGTGTTAATTATAGCTGTGCAATGTGCTCTGATACTTGGTATCATACTTTCCTTCTCTTTCTTTTTTGTTCCTTAAATTGTACAGCTCTTCTGGCATATTTTCTTCATGTGAACTCAAGAATCAAATTCTAATAAATTCCTGTTGGAATTTTGACTGGGATTATATTGAATTTACAGATCAACTAGGGTGAAAATTGATTCATTACAGTAACAATAATAATCTGTCTGTCTCTTTGAATTTTCAGGTTTTTCTGTTAGGTGTTTCAGATTTCTCCATATAGGGATAGCACAATTCTTAGAAGGTTTAATTTCACGTGTCTGATGGGTTTTGAGATTGTAAATGAAATACTACACTTTGTTTTCTACAGTGGAAAGTTTGAAAAACATACAACATGAGGGAATGAGGAACCCTGATGTACTAGAACCTAAACCTCTAACTAACAATTATTAGCTCATGATGAGTCTCACTTCCTCACTATCCCACCTAATCCTCCCGCCCCTTCCCTGCCCAATGATTTTAAAGCACATCCTGGATTTCCTATCATTTCCACCATGGACTCTTTGAAGCTAATTTTGGGCCTCACAGCTTACTTACCTTTCTTACTAGTTTTGATAAACATAATTAATTCATTGTGTTTTTTAGGCGGAGGCTCTTTTCACTTTCTCTCTCCCATCCTCAACACGTCACAGAGCATCAGGTTCTGATGAATGGTTGGTTTGAAAAAATTTGTTCCCAATCAACCGTCACGATTGCATTTACCTGCTTGCTGTGTGCCCCAGGGAGATCATCTAGACCCCTAGGGTCATGTGACACCGATGGGCAGGTCTTCTCAGCACATGGCAGCCTTAAGCTCATACTCAGGTGGGGCAGGGCAATGCCAGCCTTCCATACTGTTTAGCATCCCACAGACCACAACGATGTCCTCGGCCCGTGGGGACAACATCCTATAGTTTGGATCAGCATCCCCCAGACCCCTCCGAACCCCCAAGTCGCCATCCTTGGGTTCATTCTTGAGGACCAGTGGTGGCAAAAGTGGGACAAGGTTCACCTGAGCACAGCCTGGCTCATCATTTATGTAGTTTCTACTGCTCAGAACCTGAATCCGTTATTTAGCCTTCAAACAGGAATAAAATATGCAAATGCAGCTTGTAAAAGTGCTCACACAGCACACATCCTACTTCAGTTCTGGCAACTGCTAGGCCCGCTGGAGTTTCAGAAAGAGAGATGCTTCCTTTCCTCTGCCGGCAAATCTATAGAAAGAGATGCAAACCTCAGCGGCGGCCCGGCACCTCGTAGACCAGAGCGCCAGGCCAACTGTGTATCTCTAGAGCAGCCCTTCATGGGACATGGTCATCAGCACAAGCAGCTGGGAAGGGAACACGCGACCTGGCTCTCGAGAGGCCGTGGGTCGGGCCAGCCTGGCGGGTCCCCTGGTAGATGCAAGCCGAGTTCTTTGCTGTCAGTTTCAAATGCAAGGATGTGCCCTTCTCCTGTAAAATGATCCCTTTTGGGTATTACCTACGTATTGATATAAACCTCCTTTGAAATTTTTTGTTTGACCTTTTGGGTGATCACATTCCGCTACATATGGGGTACAGTGGGCAGGTTTTCTTGCTCTGATGCTGACCTCTAGCAGATAACCGGTGAGGAGCACGGAGCACTGTACCCCCGCCTAACCCACCCCCATCACGAGGTTAGGGTCTCATCCAGGGCACAGCCCTGAGCGGCCGTCATTCGGAAAGCTGGTGCTCACGAGAATCCCCACCGCATACCCTTGACTTCAGCTTCCTCTCTGGTTTGTGGGCCCTGGAGAACTTTATGTGGTTCTCTTTTCTAAAATGGAAACAAACAGGGTCGAGTACTGGGCTGGGAAGATTTACTGTCATTTAAAAAGTAGCTGTCTTGGGACGCCTGGGTGGCTCAGTGGTTGAGCGTCTGCCTTTGGCTCAGGTCATGATCCCGGGGTACTGGGATCGAGTCCTTAATCAGGGGGCCTGCTTCTCCCTCTGCTTGTCCCTCTGCCTATGTCTCTGCCTCTCTATATATATCTCTCACAAATAAAATAAAATCTTAAAAAAACCCTAAAAAACTTAAAAGTAACTGTCATGTTATGAAAAGAGGGCTTAATTTGAAATCCCCAAATACGGGTTCCAGCCTGTGTACAGCTTACTATTGGGACCACCCTGGTGGATCATGTTTTACCCTGGAAACCTCAGCAGTTGCATCCGTGAAATGGGCAGAGCAGTTGTGTCAGAGGACAACTGTAGGGATAAGACAGGATAACAGGTGTGCCTATGCTAACACTGCTGGAACTGGATGCAGCTAGGTTGTGCAACTGGATGCATGCTGGTAAATGTTGAAGTACTTTTGTTTGTAATAGCTGCCCTCCCAAGGCTGCCTCTGCCGGCCCCCGGGAGCTCCTTCCGCCCCAAGGGCCCCTTTGCCCCTTCCACCCTGCTTCCACTATCTGGGGACAAAGAGCTTTAATGCCTGGCACTATTCATGAGATGCACATTTTCTGCCCCTGGCTCCAAGCAACACATTTATTTTCAGCATTAACTACAGCTTAACCCCTGTGTTAAAAACTAGAAAATGCAGAAATTAAAATCGGCCGCTTTAGGCAAATTTTCTCTCTCTCTCTCTCTCCCTGAAAGTATGAATTACTGCTTCTACTTTCTGGGTAAGATGAACTGAGTATAACAGCCCTGATCTTGTTTGTCCCAATAGAATATTTCATATGGTAGAAGAAGGATAAATTATGGGTTTTGAAATTCCCTGAAGCTGCAATTCAAGAAACGTATAATTAAGCCCCAGCATTGTCAAAGAGTAGAAAATATTTTTCCTCCAACTTTCCTGTGGTTTAAAAACCATGCAGGGTTTTGACTTTTGCAACAGCCCAGTAGATACCACATTGAAACTCTAAGAACAACTGTTACACAGTGAATGAAAGTCCAGGGTTATTCCCATATTGCTTAGATGTTATGTTATGTTCCTTTCCTTGGGCTGCAACAAATTATCAAAGGCTTGGTAACTTAAAAACCACAGAAATGTGCTCTTTTTACAGTTCTGGAGGTTCCAAGTACAAAATCCCATCCTTCCCCAATCTCTGCTCTTACGGTCCCTTGGCCCTTCTCTTTGTACCTCAAACCTTCCTCTGCCTTTCTCTTCTCTTGAAAGGACACCTGTCCTTGGATAGAGCGGCTACCCTAACTCTAGGATGATCTCACTTTTACATCCTTAACTACATCTGCAAAGAC
This sequence comes from Canis lupus familiaris, assembly GCF_011100685.1. NCBI lineage: Eukaryota > Metazoa > Chordata > Mammalia > Carnivora > Canidae > Canis > Canis lupus. Next base: position 46,291,566 of record NC_049246.1, on the reverse strand, counting down.
CTATTTCCAAATAGGGTCACATTCGTAGGGATTGGTGTTAGGACTTGGACGTATTTTGGAGGGACCAAAATTTAAGTGACAATAGACTTTAAAATTCCCGGGGAAAGCACCTCAGAGATTGAGAGTCCTGGTTATCTGTTTGGAGAGAATGACAGGAAGCAACAGGAGAGGAAAGGAGAATTTTGCCTCTAGACCATTTTTAAGCCATTCAAAGATTTGAACCCAGTAAATTAGTTACTTATTAAATATCAAATAAATAATAATATAATATCACATTTAATTATTGTGATTATTAATAAATAATATCACATTTAATTATTGTGATTATTAATAAATAATATCACATTTGATTATTGTGATAAAATGATAAAAATGATAAAATAGAGGTATTATGAGTTCTTTTTTAAAAATTTTTTTTTTATATTTTTTTATTTATTTATGATAGTTACAGAGAGAGAGAGAGAGGCAGAGACACAAGCAGGCTCCATGCACCGGGAGCCCGACGTGGGACTCGATCCCGGGTCTCCAGGATCGCGCCCTAGGCCAAAGGCAGGCGCCAAACCGCTGCGCCACCCAGGGATCCCAAGGTATTATGAGTTCTAATGTCACCTTAGATCTTTACCACAAAGATTAAAGACAAAACAAGATAACATTAAGATTTCCTAATAAAATGAAGCTGAAGATGTTGTAAGTTGATATTTATTTTTACATATCACAGGTTACACAACATGTCAGTGGAAAAAGGAGAAAATAAAATATAATAATATTGGCCTGTTTTTTTTTTGTTGTTGTTGTTGTTGTTGTTTGTTTGTTTGTTTTTTTGGCCTCTTTTTGTTGTGATCCCATTGTCTTCATTCTCTTGCATGTATATTTGCAGGTGGCCATTCAGTTACCAAGTATTTATTGAGCAGCTACTATGTATCAGCCCCCTAGTCACTGGGATACATAATGAGCAGAAGAGATAATAAGCGGAGGGAATTAATCATCTCATTTACTTCTTATAACTCTGAAAGTGGTCATTTATTGAAAACTTCATCTTACAGACGAGGAAACAGGCTGATTAAGTTTTCTTGCTCAAGGTCAAATAGCTAGAAAGTGACAGACCTATAATTTGAGCCAAGAACTCTTTGACTTCAGAAATACATCCTCTTAATCACTATACTTAACTGCATGAGAGGTCAAATCATAATTATAATGTTATTTATTGAGTGTGGAATTGTAGTCATGGGAATTTATTAGCTTTTCAGAGAAAATTTTTAATTTTTTCTCATCTCTTAAAATATATTAAAAAATTAAGAATTACAAAATGGACAAATAGAAAAAAAACTATTAATCTGACAGTCTGGAGATAAATAGCTTCTAACTTTTTAGTTTTCTTCTATTCACATAAATAAGTAAATAAATATTTATACTTCCAGAACATAATTGTCAATGTCAAAGTAAGTACACATATTTATCTGCTTTTCCAATTATATTGTGATCATTTGGACATGTACATTGCTAAATATTTTTTTAAAGACAGACTTTTTTAAAAAAAAAAGATTTTATTTATTTATTTGACAGAGAGAGAGTGTGTGTGAGAGAGCACAAGCAGGGGGAGCTGCAGAGGGAGAGGGAGAAGCAGAAGCAGCGGGGACGCTGAGCAGGGAGCCCAATGTGGGGCTGGATCCCAGGACCCTTAAGGCAGATCCTTAACCGACTGAGCCACCAGGCACCCCTACAGACAGATTTTTTTTTTTTGCCTGAAAAAATTATCATCTGAATGCTATAATTTAGCCAACCTTATGTTGTTGGACATTTAGGTTGTTTGTAATTTTTTTGCTGTTATCAACAACTCAGCAAGAACCACCTGATGTACATGTGCACACACATACATACATACAGAGAGCGTGGCAGGTGAATAACCCAATAACTCTAGTCACTGTTTCATCTCCACGTGTCTAAGGGAAGTTGCTGTGTGAACAGGTCCCATCTCAGCTGAACAGGTCCCATCAGCTGGGAACACTGATATCTATTCATTCTTGGGGCTCCTTTATCTAAAGTCCAGCTGTCTTTCCTCCTTTTGTTAAAAAAATTATCCTACCAATAGCAACCATTTACCTTAATTGTTTTTCAGGCTCCTAGCTGCAAGAAACAAAGAATTATTCAAATTATGCTGGGTAATGAGAGACGCATTACAAGGATAAGTGTGGTAATCAGTAAAATTTCAGCCCATACCCAGACCTCCTGCAAAATGCAGCAACTGTGATACAGCACAGACCACGCAGAGATAGAAATGGAAGTCATCAGAAGCTAAGGAAATCCCAGATATCTCAGGACCAGGGACTTTTGAATGGTCTTTATGGTGCTTTATTTGTGGCTCAGATATCTTCTGCTCCTGCCACGTATCCTGGTTCTTAGTGACTGATGCTTCTCTCGCTGTTACATCTCTGTTTAACTTCCCGACAGAGAGAATCTGGTTGGCTGAACTAATTATTGTGACATTTGTCAGCAGAAGTGCCAGCTTTGTGGATACGTAACCCCCTGTGCTCAGGGGGTCCCTGTGTGCTTGAGTTAATGCTTTGTTACTTGAAATTACTACCCATTGTATCATGGAACTTGTGTTTCATAAGCAGAGCCTGATGGGACAGTGGAGCACGAGTGTGTGCAGAGGAGGCACACACAGTATGCGTGTCCCCAGTCACATGCAGCTTTTGTGATGCTCCATAAGCACAGAATTCTGGGGATGCAGGATGCCACGTGGAGTTCAGGGAGACTCAAAGTGAGTAAAAGGTAAATGATAATAATCCTGCTGCATGGGAGGCAGACAGAGATAACCCCAGGAGGCACGCTTTCTATTAGATGCAGAACTTGCTTCAAATGCAGGAAGAAGTCAATGGCATCGTGAGAAACACTAATGACCACAGATCCTATAATTATTACCCGTTCTTACTTCTTGCAGGAGCCAACCACTTATGCCAAGAGTGATGACACGCCAAGAAAGGGCAAAAGACAGAATTCTCTTCTTTTTCCTTCCAGTCCTTCCTTACCCATCAGTAAGTGAAAAACAGAGGGTTAGGGGAACATGTGCAGATCAAGGAGAGAAATAAAACAGTTGAGTTGATGTTTTGGGGCGTTTCTGATGCGCTGGTCGGGAGGAAATGTAGGTGCGGGTACGCGCCACAAAATACAAATCGTGCAATCCTGGCTATTCAGCATATGAGATAAATGCTCTTTATTTGCACTTCAACAGAAATCACGCCACATAAACACAAATGGTAAAAAAAAATGTTTACATTTTAGTTTTTCTTTACTGGAAATGACATTAAATAGCAAATTTAAAAAGCCACCATGATAACTTGTGAAAGACTGAGGGAAGAAAGGAAAACACGCTACATTTTATTTAAAAATATTTTATTTATTTATGTATTCATGAGACACAGAGAGAGTCGCTGCCCTGCTAGACCACCTCTTACTTGCCGGTGACCTGAGGCTCGCAGGGAAGTGGCGAGGCGGCGCGGGGCTCCCGTGGCCCGTGTCCCTGACCAGCAGCCCAGGCATCCAGGTCCTGGGGCTTGTGTTTGCCCCGCGGCCGCCAGGCTCTGTCGGGACCCGCCGGCCCGCGGGGTCGTCCTCAGCCTGCCCAGCCCGGCCCCTCCGCTCCGGCCTCCTCCCGCGCTTCGCAGGGAGCCTGGTTCGGTGTCGCTGAGCCCCAGGGCGAGGCTCCGGGCTTTCACGGGGACGGGCACAGACGTGGTCTCTCCCTGGGGACCCGGTGTCGCCCGCGTCGTTCTTACAGATCCTTGTGATGCTTACCCAAGTACGAGACATGCAGCAGATCCCGAGGGACCCCCTCCCCTCCCCCATGCAGCAGATCCCGAGGGACCCCCTCCCCCTCCCCCATGCAGCAGATCCCGAGGGACCCCCTCCCCCTCCCCCATGCAGCAGATCCCGAGGGACCCCCTCCCCCTCCCACCATGCAGTAGATCCCGAGGGACCCCTTCCCCTCCCCCCATGCAGCAGATCCCGAGGGACCCCCACCCCACCCCCGGTGCAGCAGATCCCGAGGGATCCCTCCCCCCTCCCCCCATGCAGCAGATCCCGAGGGACCCCCTCTCCTCCCCCATGCAGCAGATCCTGAGGGACCCCTCCCCCTCTGCCTCCCCCCCCCTCCCCGATCCCGCGTCCTCCGTGTTCCCGGTACCTGGCCGTGGGCACCGCGAGTCGCGGGAAGGAGCAGCGCCGGTGTCCCCGCAGGTGGCGGTGGTGCAGGGCTCGGAGTGAAGGTCGCGGCCGGAGGGCCGGTGGTTGGGGCCTGGGGGTTTCTGTAGCCTCCAGAGGCCTCCTGGGCGGTCTTGACGCCACTGACCGGGTCCTCGCGGCCGCCCTGCAGCCACCCCGGAGCCGCTTGGGCATCATGCGAGCCACGTGGCCCCCGCCCTCGGCCGCCCGGGCTGCAGCCGCATTTCCCGCTCAGGTCTCTGCCTCCGCTGCAGGGCGAGGCGCTGCTGCTCTGCTCCGGCCGCTAGCAAGGAAGCAGCTGGATGGAGAGCAGCGAGCAGCAGGAGCCCGAGGACCCCAACCAGGACAGGTGTGTCAGCCTCGGGGCTGCCGGTGGCGGTGAGCCCTGCAGGCAGGCTCTGCGGGCCAGGTGACAGGTGCATGAGGTCTGGGGCCGGCCCTGCTGCAGGCAGCAGCCAGCCTGGATTCTGTGTGGCGCCAGACAGTGAGGAGGAGTGTCCCCGTCCTGGTCCACCTGGCAACGTCCGGCAGGTCATGTTGCTCCAATAAACAGTCATTTCAGGGGTGCCTGGGGGGCTCAGTCCCTAAGGGTCTGTCTTCAGCTCAGGTCATGATCTCAGGGTCCTGGAGCCCCCTGCTCAGCAGGGAGTCTGCTTCTCCCTCTCCCTTTGCTCCTCCTCCCCAATTTGTACCTGTTCTGTCTGTCTCTCTCTCTCAAATAAATAAATAAATAAATAAATAAATAAATAAATAAATAAATAAAATCTTGGGGGTGGGGGGAAACTGAGTCATTTCTTCCTCAAATGTGGCAGTGCTCAGAGACCAGAGTGCAGCAGAGAGAGTCCAGTCCCCACCCGAAGGCGGTGAGGGCGGCCTTCCCCGCGATGTCGGCTCTGCAGCCCTTTCTATTCCCTGGATCAGGATTTTCTGCCGTTAATGCACGGTAACATAAGTGCTTGTTGGGACTAAGCAGCTTAAGTTTTAAGTGGAGCCCACCTCACCTTGGGAAGCGGCTACTGTGGCTCCTGCAGACACCCCCTGGGGATGAGAGGCCAGACGCCCAGAGGCCCCGCCACTCCCGGGCCCACGGAGCCTGTGGGGCTGGGGGGAAAGTAATAGTATTTTGGAAATCTCCCACCTCGCTTCACCCAGCGAGTACTTGTTGGATTGCTCTGTTTTAAAATATTCCTCAGCCTATAAAACTTGAGTGTCATTTTTTAACTGCTTCTGAGAAACTGTTAAAATGGGCGTCGCTTCCCTTTTTATTTACCTTTCACCTGCTAGGCTTCGTATTAACTGGAAAGCAACAGGTTATTTTGAATAATGGCAAAAAATGAAATGGGCCTCCTTAAACATTTTCTGAAATGGTTAAAGAAAGAAAGTGCAGCAGAGAGAGTCCAGCCCCCATCCCCAAGGAAAGCAAGCTCAGCACGATTACTCCAACAACAGAATTTCTGTGCATTCTCTCTGAGGAAAAATGGATCTTAATGAAATATTAGGACTTCAAGTCTTCTTTGTTTTCGTTTTGTCTTTATCTGTTGTTCAAATGTGCAGATGTGTGAAATAACCTCTCCTTCAGAGGCACCGGCTCCTAACTGCAGTTCTTCCTAAGAACAAAGAATTGAGGATGTATAAACCCTTCCTCCTCTGGCAGTTGCTGCAGAGGAATGCTCCACCTTGGGGTGTGGATGTCTGTGCATTTATCCAGGCACCCACCTCCACCCAGCTGCCCACCCACACATGCATTCCCTCCCCCACAATCAGGTACTCTGGGTCCAATCTCAAATGCTGGTCTCGGAGCAGAGAACTCAGAGTTTGCAGGGAATGTAGGATTTCCTCTCGCATGTTCTTGGGGAACAGATTTTCTGGAAGATTCACCATAGCAGCAGCTACACGGTTCCTGACAACCCCTGTTCTTTCAGGGAAAAAGCACAAACATGCCCACAAAGCTTTTCTCCACTAGGTTCCACAGAGAGTTGGTATCAGCAGCTTTGCAAGCCTGGGGGAGATTGTGTGACCTCTCTGGAATGCCAACGTTTGCTTTCCCTGGCTCTCGTAACTTGTTCTCAGCTCTTTGAACTGCATCCAAGCACCTAGTTCATGATGTCATAACTGCTCACCCGAGACAAGGGCAGAGATCTGATTTCATTTTGTAAAACGCAGTGCACCTGGGTACCACATAATAGCTCTGTAAGGCGCATATTATACCAAGTATGATTCATTCCTATCATTTGGTTTTAGGCCAGAATCTGATAACACAAACCAAATACTTCAACTGCTAGAAGATGCTTAACTGGGAAAAACAAAACCTTTTCTTTTCCTTCTGACTTTAGACTTAACCATATATATATATATTCCAAACACTCCACATGACTTTTAAACAACAACCAGAAAAAAAAGAAAAAAAGACCCCAAGGGAAGAGGATCTAAAATGTATTTATCTTGCTGAACTTGGATGCACTTCAGGGTTATTTGCAAGCTGTGCCAAGCAGCATATGAAATCAGTGAGATAAGCTTTGAAGCATATTAGCTGTGTGACCTTAGGCAAAAGACTCAAACTCTCTGAGCCAAAATTTCCTTATCTGTGAGGTAGGGAGCACAATGCCTATCTCAAAGGATTGTTGTGAGGATTAGATTCAATAACAAAAGCCCCTTGCTCAGTGCCTGGCACACCATAAAGGCTCAGTACATGTTGGTCTTCTACTTGTTTCCATGCACGGAAAATATGAGTATGGTACACAGAGTGGGTTTCTGGCCGCCACGCCTGGCCACCTCTCTCACTGTGCGGTGGCGATGCTTGGTTGGGAGGGGCTCCTACAGGGCTGCAGGAGTCTGTCTTGATTGACCTCAGCTAATTATAGTTACCTGTTTCTCCTCCTGCCAGTGTGATTGATGCTTACAGCTGCTGGTCAGCATATGTCGGTCACCTGGCCACAGTGATTGGGTCGGGACTGGCCAATCGGCATAAAGCTCAGTGGCTTATTTTTCTCTCTCTGTATGTGAGCTAAGGAGCTGAAGCCCTGCCTGCTGGGGAAGGTGCCTTGTGATCAAGGGAAGCCTGCTGCTCAGCAAAGCCAGCCACAGAAAAGGGTAGAGCAGAGAGTATCTCGAAGAAACAGGTGGGAGGGGAGCCCTGTTTGGACAAAGCCTGAGCTGTACCTTTCAGTTACCTAACCATTGTGCCACCCTTTCATGCACCTGCTACCTCTTGGAGCTTCCCTAAGAAGAGATAGTCATTGGCACTCACCTTAGGGTTTTGATCCAGATCTACACCTAGGCAAGAATGCATGCTGTTTTAGCATTTCCACCAATTGAATCATTTCTAATGGGTTTTATGTGGACCAAATCCTCCACACTAGATGCACGAGTGAAACTTCCACTATTAGACAAAACCCAGTTGTATACAGTTGCTTCTAATTTTTTTGCTGGTGGGAACCACCTGCAGAATGCTGAACCTCTGTAATTCCTCAGCACAGTACTTCACGAGCATACCATTTAACCCAGTAATCTAACTTCCAGAGACTTCACTTGTGACATAGCCCTAAAGAAGAAAAATAGCTTGTACATCTGTTATTGTGGCATTATTTATTTACCTTTATTTAAAAAAAAAGATTTATTTACTTATTTTAAAGAGAAAGAGATAGAAAGGCAAAGAGCACAAGCATGAGGGACAGAGGGAGACGAGGAGAGAGTCTCAAGCAGGCTCCATACTGAGCATGGAGCCCTGTGTGGGACTCGATCTCACGACCCTGAGATTACGACCTGAGCTGAAACCAAGAGTCAGCACCCAACCAGCCAAGCCACCTGGGTGCCCCTACTGTGCTATTATTTAATTTGCTTCCATAACTCAAAGTATTTTTGGATTAAGTCAAGATATTTTGGATATTTTTGGAGCATATGTCTCAGGATTTATGCTCTAGTGTGAATCGCTGGGAAGAAGCTTTCTGGTATAGAAGTGATACCCTGGGTTGCCACAGTGCTAGTTCAGGCTCCCTCCTTATACAGTGCTGCATACCTGATTTGGCTAATTAAATCTCTGTACTTTAAAAAAAAAAAAGATTTTGTTTATTTAATCATGAGAGATACAGAGAGAGAGAGGCAGAGACACAGGCAGAGGGAGAAGCAGGCTCCATGCAGGGAGCCCGACATGGGACTTGATCCCGGGTCTCCAGGATCACACCCTGGGCTGAAGGCAGGTACTCAACTGCCGAGCCACCTGGGTGTCCCTCCATACATGTTTTTAAATTTCATTGAGTCCAAAGAACTTGGAAGGGATTCAAGCAGTATATGTCAAAATCCATATTGATTTCCCATAATAAACAATTAGTTCATAAGAATTAGCAGAGACAGGAAAAATTAACAGCTTTATAAAGCAATATTATAGAAAAAAAATCACTAGTGAATGCAAAACAGAAACAAACAACAGCAGCAACAACAAAACTGCTTCAGGAGAAACCAGAACAGGGGCATCTGGGTGGCTCAGTGGTTGAGCATCTGCCTCTGGCTCAGGGCGTGATCCTGAGGTCCTGGAATCGAGTCCCGCATCGGGCTCCCCCCAGGGAGCCTGCTTCTCCCTCTGCCTGTGTCTCTGCCTCTCTCTCTGTGTCTCTTGTGAATGAATAAATAAAATCTTAAAAAAAGAGGAGTGAGAGGAACCACCACAGATGTCTCCCAATGAAACGGAGTTCTGTAAGAAATAGGAGAAAGTGTTGCAGGTTTTCTAGTGTGCATTCCTTAGAACATTCGGGAAAGATTGCACGTGTCGAAGTTGAGCAGGCCATCACAGGGACAGACAGTGGGATTAGGCAAGAATGTGTGGAAATGAAAAACATAATAGTGGAATTTAAAATCCTAAATGGAAGCAGTGAATAACAGATTCTACGCTGCAGAAAGCTGATTCAGTAAGTAGATGATGTACAAGAGAAATTGTCCTTGTACCTAAAAATGAAGGTCAAGGACATGAAAATGACAAGGCAGTGAAGTGATGGGAGGAAAACAAGGGACAGAGGGCAGTTCAAGGGGACCTCGTGTACATGTCAGGAAATGGAGAGGAAATGGAAAAGAAGCAGAAAACAAATAGAAATTTTCTTGAGCTAAAGAGAGTTGGACATCCAGATTGAAAAGGCTCATTAAAATCAAAGCAAAATTCATTAAAAGAGCCCAACATCTGGGTGTAGCATAGTGACCCTTTCTTATTTCAGGCATAAAGAAAACAAACAAAAGAAAAAAAAAAAAGGAAGCAACAAAAACAAATCAGAAAACCCCAAAAGAGTCAGAAATCAGCCTGGCTTCTGACTTCACCACAGAATCAAAATGCAGAAGGCAGTGGAGTGGCGTCCTTAGAATTCCCAGAGAAGATTCTGACACAAACGTCTAGAGAATAAGGTTGGCCACACGGATGAGCAAGTCAGGGAGCAGCTGCACGCAGGAGATGGAGAGGAAAGCAGCTCTTGATTCCATTTCCTCACAAGTACAAATTTAAAAGCACCTTTTATTAATAAAAATATTAGTAAAAAAAAAACACAGAAACACCAGAAAAGTGAAAAATGTAGCAAAATGGGAAAATAATGCTTCCGTGTCAGACTGCAGAGACGTCAATACTTTTCTTTTAAAGCATCACAGGGATCCCTGGGTGGCTCAGCGGTTGAGCGTCTGCCTTCGGCCCAGGGCGTGATCCTGGGGTCTTGGGATCGAGTCCCCCATCGGGCTCCCTGCATGGAGCCTGCTTCTTCCTCTGCCTGTGTCTCTGCCCCTCTCTCTCCGTGTTTCTCATGAATAAATAAACAAAATCTTAAAAAAAAAAAAAAAGCATCACAGGGAAGAGCTCTTCCTTTCTAGGCATCTCAGCACCATGCTCACCTATACATTGAAAGCAATGACAGATGTCAACTTGCTGAAGTTTTGCATCATCCTTTCCAGAAACAGCCTCTGGAAGCACCGGATGCACCCCCCTTCCCTCCCCCTTTCCTAGGGGTTCCTGAGGCAGGGTCTGCCCTTCTGCTTGGAGGGAAGCTCAGACTGATGATTCAGCAAGTCGCAGAGCAGGAGAAGAATCCCATGTGGCTCACCTTGCTTACGGTGCAGCCGCACAACCATAAGCATTAAAGCCTCAAGCCCAGCTTGAGTCTTCGACAGCTGACAAGGGTGCCTGCAGGAGCCCACCCCAGCCCCGCTCTCCGGGCACCCCTCTCCTGTCCTCCCTCAGGGGTGTAACCCACGCCTGGAAAGCCATTTGGCTCAATATCACCCAAACACCCACTGTGTTTTCCAACCTTTTCCTCCTCTGTTCATCTTCTTCCCATCTGGAATCCACTCCATCCTTTCAGTTCTACCCAAGCTTGAGATACCTGCTGTGCTTTGTAGCTGGGCTGGGCACCCGTCAGGAGACAAAGCCAGTGTCGGGGCACATTTTCTGAAGGAAAGGACTTCCGTTTTGATCCTCAGACTCCTACAGATGGTCCTCGATGTGTGATGGGCTGACTTACTGATTTTTTGCTTTATAATCATGTGAAAGCGATAGGCATTTACTAGAAACCATACTTGGAATTTGGAATTTGGATCTTTGCCCAGCCTAGCGATGTGCGATCTATCTGGTCCTCTCTTGTGATGCTGGTCAGCTGATTCCCAGTCAGCCGGCGATCACCAGGGTTAACAACCAATACACGGACAACCCTTCAGTGCCCACACAGCCATTCTGTGCCTCACTCTTAATACAGTACATTGCGTGAGATAGTAGTTCTTTTATGATCAAACAGGCTTTGTGTCAGAAGATTTTGCACAACTGTAGGCTGATTTCAAGTGTTTTGAGCACGTGTCAAGCAGCTAGGCTAAGCTCTGGTGTTTGGTAGGTTAGGTATATTAACTTCATTTTTGATTTATGGTGTTTTTGCTTTATGATGTGTTTATCAGCATATAACCCCTTCACAAGTTGAGGAAGAGTTGTAGTTTGTTTTGTTTTTGTTTTTGTTTTTGTTTTTTTTTCGGTTATAAGAAATTTCTATTTCTTTCCTAATTTCCCAGCTGGTTGACTTTGGATGCATTCTTTTGCTGGCTTCCAGAGCCTTCCTGCATCTGTCCTGAGGATTCTTAGTCAGTCATGCTTCCTGAGAGCTGGGCAGCAGCAGTGGCGAGGCCAGTGGCTGAAGGCTTTATCCTATTAAGCTTCCCAGGCCATGCTGAGCATGCTGGGCGCCTCAGGCCAGAGGCTTCCTGCCACAAGACCTCACTCATCTTTCCATTAGCCCAGCAGCTGGGCACCTGCCACTCCCTTAGGGTCTGTTCTGGCCACCTCTAAGCTTCTTCTCTGATTTCCCCAATACCATTGTTTTTTCCTCAGACCCTCCTCTGACCCCCAAAGCCTTCTCTGTACTCTCCCAGAGACTTCCCATCATGTTCTGCCCACGGATCCAGTGTGACCTTACCACACCCTAGGACACAGTCCAGATCAGCCTAGGGATGAGACAGCCCCCTCCTCCAGTGTGATTCTCGTTTCCTGCCCTGGATCTGTGTTGGAGTCCTGATGCCTCCTGGCCAGACCGCCTTAAGCTGTCCCATTTGTACTACGGGTCACCAAGACCCATCTAGGGGTCCTCCGAGGCAGGTTTAGGTCATATCTGAAGCTAGACTTTTGCCACCGGATAATTCTTTTTCTCTCTGACTAATCCAGTGTAGGCAAATGCTAGATTGTTTAATGGGAAGTTGGTTTACTGCTCAAGGTCATGTGTCTTGAGGGACTGTCCTTTATCCCTCACCCCGGGGGACATGGGCTCACAGGGAGTCAAACATGTTCAAACCTGGACTCTGCTAGCTGGGATGACGGGCAAGGGACAGAACTTGCGTAGGTCTGAGCTTCCTCATCTGGAACAGGGAAGCAGTAATATCGAGTTCTGGGCTCTTGTGAATTAAATGAAATCAAAAGTGCAATAACACGGGAGGGGCTCAGCACATAGACACGTCTTTCTTTCCCTGCCATTGTCCCTGGGCCCATAGCTGAAGGTTCAGACTGGGACCCGGGGGTATTGAAACATAGATAGACTTCGATGTGGAACTTTTGTATATTTATAAAATGTTATTACTTGCAAGGCAGGAAAAAAATCACCGTGTATGTGACAAATATTATGCATTTTCTGAGACCTACCACTAATGTCACGGGCAATCCAAAGTGTTTCAGTTTCAGATTCAGAAGGCAAGCGAGTTCTGCTCTGGGCGTTTAGACCATTTGAAATAGGCTGTGGGAAGGTTTATTGGGGCGATTGACTTTGAAACATGTGGTAGTTCAAGAAAGTGCAGAGATTGGAGGTAGGTAACAGAAAGACACATGGATGCTCGTTACGAGGCAGGAAACTAGAGCGGTTCTGAGATGTTGAGATGAATGTGTGACCGTCTAAGTGAGCAGGAGCAAGGCTAATGAGGACGAATTTCTGCCTCCCAGCTCTCAGCAGACCGTGAGCCGTTTAAACTGGGAATAAAAGAGCAGCTTCAGGCTAGACTAAATCAGGAGTTTCTTCATATCTGAGTACTGGAAAACATCGTCCCAACCACACAAGCTGTGACCTCAGAGTGAAGTCAGGCCCTCAGACATTGACTTAACTCCCGTGGAGACTTTGGGGCCCTCGACTGAACATCCCAGAAACCTCAGTGCCATCAGCCTCCCCACCCCAAGGTTCTGAAGCCCAGTTCCAACTACAGTCTTTCCTTCTGCTTTCTGTTTTTTAAAAGAAGGCCAGCTAAAGCTTGCGGGAGGCAAAGTTACTGATGTGAAATGGGGCAAGTTCCTGTGGATTTGAGACAGCACCTACCAGAAGCACCATTCACCGAACCTCTGATTTCTAATGCATGGGACCCAAAGGTAGAGGCGAAAGTCAAGCACGCGAAGCACAGACACTTTCTTTTATTGGGCAGATGAAGCAGAGTGTTGTCTGCAGGATCAAAGGCCAGGAAAATCCATTAGAGCTGCAAACAGTCCTGTGTTGTTTTGGGCACGTTCTCCACAAGCCGGTGAAACAGAACAAGAGTCTGTATGAAAGGACAGTGTGCAAGTCGGCCTGTCTCTTAGCATCTCATCCCAAGAAGGTAGAAACTGGCAGACGTCGAGACCTCCCCCAGGTAAGTGACTTAGTCTGAACTTCTTAATGACATGAGAGGGGAGATTGCTAGAAATCTGTTCCAAAGGAGGCCCAGGAGCAGTTGAGAATCTCTGAATGTGGTTCAGCCATCCAGGGAGGGGGCTAATCAGGATCCCCAGCGTGCCCCAGCCAAGGCAGCCGTGTCCCCAACCTGTCCTCGGATGTAATGAGCTAGTTCAGGTCCTCCAAGAAGATTTATTATTTCCGAGGCTATGAAAAGCTTGAAGGAAGATTAGGATTTCAGAGACTCCTTGTCATTTCTTGAAAATGTTGTTTGCATTTCACTCGTGTAAAATGGCCAGTTTCTTCTATCTTTAGTAAATATTCTCTGTCAAAACTGATTATCAGAAAGGCAAGCCTTGTGTTTACTATAACGTGGTAGGTGTGGATTTTAATTTATCACCAATGCGCTGGGGGGATGTAGACAGGAGAACTCTCTTTCCTGGTACAAATAGGAACATCAGAAAAGATCATTGAAAAGGGATTCCATCCCTTCTGATGTCACCAATTGAGTCAGGAATGCATGTGTCCTCTGGGTTAGTTCTGCAAAAGCTTGGATTAGGACATCACATTAGCCATGTGTGTTTGGTGTAGATGAACTACCCGAGGCTGGGGGCCGGCCGGGGAAGCCAATGGCAGTGTGACCGTGGTGCGGGGCCACCGCAAGTGTGTAGGACCATAGGCTGCTTCCGTTTATGTAAAAGTTTGGTGAGAGGTTTCCCCTTGGGGGACACATTGGTCTGTGAACAGGTGCCCAGAGAGAGGCTGCCCCGAGATCTCAAATAAGTCTATTTTACCCTTTCCTTAGTCCTCGGGGAACCCCCTCTGAGAGTCTGATGAATGCTCTGAACCATTTTTCATGAGAAAAAAAACCTACACACACACAAACACAAAACAAGCAGGAGATAATTCAAGGGATGCCGTGTGCCCTTTGAGTGTTTCCAAGCCTCTGGGCAAGGACGACGACACTCATGATGCTGTGGTGATATGTTATTTCCATTCTACAGACAGAACAAAAGGATTTGGGGGCACGTCTATGTGAAGAGGATGAATTGACAAAACATTTGAAATAATGAAAACCATTATTTTGGTACAGAATGCGAACAGGACTGAAGCTTACTTGGCTTTGGGAGATGTTAGTCTAAGAATGGAACTCCCGAGTCATTACTGCCTTGATCCATTTGGTAAGATCTGAGATGTTTTGAGTGGGGAGAAATTAGCATGCAAAGGTATTTTTCTAGAAAGTAATACAGCACAATAACAAAAAAGAATACACAAATATATTCCAGATTAGGGAAGGAATCAGGTCCAATAAATTCGAACAAACTGCAGCAAGAGTGACATCAGAAAGGCCTCATCACATCTCTCATGGCGGTCATTAATCGTCACCGACACATCACTAGTTTTGACAAAAGTGAGGTGCCTCCGAGGATAGATCTTGTAGATAGTTTGCAGGGGTTTGTGAACCGACTCAGATCTGTTCAGTGGATCTTTATAGAGAATAGTTCAACTTGTGCCCCGTGGAAGAAATTTGTATCGTAATTGAAAAGATGCAACTCATTGCAACCAAACCATGAGCCTCATAAATATTCTGTGGGCTTACATTTATTTTGAATTCCACTGTAGAGAAAGTGTCTCCGTTTGTGTTGGCAGCCTGGCTTAGGCCTTTGTCCCTGCATGACTACTGAGTGTCGTTTTAGCTCTAAAAAGTGTCCCAGGTCGATGATAAATGATTTGGTTCTTTTATTAATCAAGGAAGTAGGAAAGACTTTGGTTAGATGTAGGTTTGTGTAACTAAAAGGGCATGATTTGGCCACAAACTTCTGTTCTAAATATGTCAAACCTGGCAATCTCTTAAGGGGCCCATACATGATAGCAGCAGAGAACTGCCCCCTTGAATGCCTTTCTGCCCAATTATAATACAATTATGTCTTTTTGTATAGGATTCCTTATCCTCAAAACAGTACAACTGGAAGCATTTAAAGAAGGCGTATTTTATGTGAAATCATGGTCCTTTTTTGGTAAGCTTTTTCTACTCAACAGGCCACAGGATTCTCCTGTCCTTAACATGGTCGAAAATGAATACAGAGTAACACAATCCTCTTCTGGACATTACTTAAGCTACACACACACACACACACACACATACACACTTTTATAAGAGGAAAATCAGGAAAAACAAATTTCTTTTATGCCTCCATACCACAACAAAAATGTATTTTACTTAGAAACAGAAGTTAAAGCGAACATGATTTAATTTGTTCTCCTAAACTAAGTTACTGTGTCTCCTGTAACATGCTACTTGTTTGTGTTTACATGAGAGGAAGATATTTGACCGTTGGCCATCCTGTCATGTTCCTTATCTTATTTTTTTAAGATTTACTTATTTTGAGAGAGAGAGAGAACACGTGGGTGAGCATGTGAGCAAGGCGAGGGGCAGCGGGAGAAAGAGAGCCCCAAACAGGCTTCCCATAGAACACAGAGCCCAACATGGTGCTCGAACCCATGACCCCGAGATCATGGCCTGAGCCGGAATCAAGATTTGGATGCTTAACTGACTGAGCCACCCAGGTGCCCCATGTTCCTTATCTTATTGAGGAGACATCTACTGTTCGTAATTTAGAACATTAAAAATTTTAGTTACTGGGGGATCCCTGGGTGGCTCAGCAGTTTGGCACCTGCCTTTGACCCAGGGCGCGACCCTAGAGTCCCGGGATCGTGTCCCACATCGGGCTCCTGGCATGGAGCCTGCTTCTCCCTCCTTCTGTGTCTCTGCCTCTCTCTCTCTCTGTCTATCATAAATAAACAAATAAATCTTTAAAAAAAATTTTTTTTAGTTACTAAATAATGCTTTTCATTTAATCAAACTTTAATGGCTAATGCATTTATACACATTAATGTTCAGGAACCAAACGGTAGGGGAAAGTACCTCCTCTCTGTGCCATCCACTGAGCCAGTTTCCAATCTCATTTTCAAATCTCATGTATTCTTTTAGAGCCCCTCCGTGCACACATACCAATATCTATAATAGAGTCTCATTTTCTCTCCTCTCTTTTTTACCCAGAGGGTGACATAATAGGCACACTGGTCTTTTTTCTTTTTTTTTTTTTTTTTTCACTTAACAGTATGTCTTGGAGAGTTTCTGTGTCACACCTAGGGAGTTTTATCATTCTTTTTACACTTGTGTAGTAGTCCACAAAATGGATATGTCATTGTAAAACCAGCCCTCTATTGATGAATGCTTAGGTTGCTTCCAGTATTTTACTATCTCAAAGCTTCAACATATCATTTCATTTTTTCCGTGGATAGATCTGTCAGATAAATTCTACAAATAGAGTGGATGGACAAAAGGAATCGACTTATTGTTTTGACAGATATTGTCCAATTTCTTTCCATTGGGACTATACTAACTTCCATTCCCATCAACTGTGCATGAAAACATTTGTTCCTTGAGAACTTTGCCAGCCGTGTTGTTAAACTTTGGAATCCCGGCATAGTTCTAATTTGCTTTTCTCTTATTATGAGTGAGGTTGAGTGCGTCTTCAGTGCATCAACAGCCCTTTGTAGTTTCTTCCCCATGAAGTATCTGTTCATATCCTTCGGGTCATGTGTCCTTGCTTCTGTTTTATTTTTGTTAAGGTCTTATTCTTAATACTTTCTAGGATCTCAGTAGTGTTAGGGAGATTGGCCCTTTCCCTGTGATTTGAGTTGTAAGCATTCCTTGTGTGTTTGAATACGTTTCTTTTGCCTTTGATTATGAAGATTGGAAGTGATTAGAGAAACTGGATGAATTCGGTAGAGACTCCTGGTCACTGATGTTCACAGAAAAGCTCCATGTTGACCCTTAAAAAGCCTGTGTTAGTTGCCTTACTCCAGGTTTTCTGCAAGGTTCCCTTGCATTAACTACTCTTTTACCAAAATAAAACTGAATGCTTAAAGTGCTGGAAGCTAAGAGTAAGGCAAAACAGGGAAGCTCTCCAGTCATTTCTGCTGTACCATTTACTGACTCTACTATGTGCCAATCATTGCGTTGTCTTTTTTCAGCATGAAAAATTAACGACTGTAACAATATGGGGCATATTTATTTCCATCTGTAACCTTGATTCCCTTGCCCTGTGTGGCAATGTCCCTCTCCCTCTGCTTCTACCCCCAGCCTGCACATGCATTCTCTCTCTAATATAAATAAATGAATAAATAAACAAATAAATAAATAAAATCTTAAAACAAATAAAAAAGTAAAATTACTACAGGCTTATGGATTTGTACACTGAAGGCAAGGTTGCCCAAGTCTGTATTTTAACAGGTTCTCCAGGAGCTTGTTCTGCAGTAAACCAATGTTCTAGATCATCGTGGTTCAGATGTGAATTCCCAGCTCTTGGCTATGGTCCTATTATGAAGACTTCTAAGTTTTTTTTTTTTTTTTTTTTAAATCCTGGATTATAGGACTGTCTGGCTTCCTTACCGTTCTCCTTAGCTTCTGTGCATGCCGCTGGCTGTTACAGTCTGGTGGGATGGGAGGTGATTACAAAAGCAATCTTTCTGCATAATTACTTCTAAGTTTGCGGGCATTTGGTTGAAACATCTTTTGTTGTTGTCTCTTTGTATCAAATAATAGCTACTGTTTCTTCCAGGCTTCCGCCAGATTGTATTTTACAAAGATGGTGATAACATTTCCCCCACAAAGATGTGAAGTCTAATTTTCTTCTCCGTGGAGCTGGGCTCACTTGTAACCAACAGGATGTGGCAGATCTAAAAGTAGGTCAGGAATGATCATAGATGATGATTGATTAAGAAAAATAAATAAATTAAAATATGGTAGAGCGGATGGCACTGTGGTGAGATGGAAATCCAGAGAAATTCACGGTCACATTACTCAGGGTCAGGAGGATGTTAAACCTTTCTCAGATAGTGTTTTAGGATTTAGTATAAAGAAATACCGCTGGGGTGCTGGGGTGGCTCAGTCAGTTAAGTGCCCGCCTTTGGCTCAGGTCATGATCTCGGGGTCCTGGCTCGAGTTCCGCGTCAGGCTCCCAGCTCAGCATCTCAGACTGATGCTTAGAGCCTGATTCTCCTTCTCCTGGTCCCCCTGCTTGTGTGCTCTCTGTCTCTGTCTACTAAATAAATAAATAAAATCTTTTTAAAAAAGAAATACTGCCAGATTATAATTATAATTAACCTAATTATTTTGAGGAAATACGTATTAAATAAAGTGTCTTTAAACAGAAACCCTCATAAAAGAAGGTCACATATCCATCAGTTGACACATATTGGGAGCAGAGGCTCTCAGGGGCCCAACCTTGAATTTCCCCTGAGAGCAGTGGCTCAGTATTGGCCAATTCAGGGTTCGAGGCAGTTTTATAGCACATCACTAGCGTCAGTATTGAGACTCGACTGTTTATCAGCGAAGCTGGCCCCGCGCTCTCCAGGCCAGTGCGTTGCCGGCGGAGTCCTGCCGAGCGACACCAGCCAACAACATGAGCAGCAGAGGGATCTCCTGGCTAAGGCTGGCCTGAGGTCCTGGCTGTCAGCATCTGTGACCTATGATAAAACGGTTGCTGTTTAATCCACCACATTCTGGGTCGTCGGAGATGCAGCAGTAGGCGATGAGAGCAGGCTTTGGTACCAGATGTGATAACTTTGGGAGGTGTTGTCTCTTGACTTTCTGAGGATAATACTGCAAAGTAGGTATTCCTGAGAACTTACAGATGAAGACACTGAGATTCAGAGGCTTTATGCAGCTCAAGGTCACGTGGTTCTAGAATGGTGGCATGACGATTCAACCCAGCACAGGCCTAGCCCAAACTCATGCCCTTGTCTGAGTACCACTCTGCCTCTGAAGAGACGTCAGCGGCTCCTAACTCAGCCATTTAATGTGAGACTAACTAGACTTCTTCTCTCCTTTTATGCCCTTCAGGTTGTGTGGCTATGATAACTGGATGGCACAAAGTTTACTCACTTTCAGAGACTCTCCCCTGGAGAATTTAGCAGGACCCTGGGTTACGTGGGCTGCAGGGACTGTCAGCACAGTGATTGGTGCATATATTAAGCAGCAAACCCACCTGTAAATGAGGATATCCTGTCTGTTAGGTAGTGTTCAGGCCTTAGAGGACAAGGATGTGGGGAAGGACTCAGAATGAGAATCGGGATTGCTCTAGAACCTGGCTGACCTGACTCAGGTCCACGTGGGGCTTCCTGCGTCCCTGCTGTGTTGGAAAGAGACTGGCCATGCATGTGTCTCCTGAGAGCCAGGCTGAGTGACTTCATATAAGGAGGGGGTGTCTACTCCAGGAGAGACCCTGGGGCTTGGCTCCCAAATGTTGAGAGGAAAGGTTCATGGACATGCGGTCTGATGTGGTGACTGTACTTGGTGTCATCACTGCTGATGAGGAGGTGGTGAGCAAGTGAGCTTGGATATAGAGTCCAAGCCAACAAAGGCAAAAGGAGTTTGGCTGGACTGGGATGGGTGACTGCTTTGTCCTGAGTAGGGTAGGGTGGGTTGGGTGGGCAGAGTAGGGTAGCGGCCCTTGCTAGAATGAGTGGGTTGAAGGGACAATGTAGGATGGTGCATGTCTTCCAGCTACCTGGTGTTAATGTGCTGTGTATCCAGCTTCTGGAGAAAGCCACTTGGTTATATGGCAAGCCCCCGTGTCAACCTCCTGCCATGCTGTGAGACAAATATTGTGGTCAATGGAATCATGGCCCCTTAGGATGTCCTTTTCTTAATCCCTGAAACATGCTACCTTCCATGGCAAAGGGGAATGAAGATGGCTAATCAGTTTACCTTAAAATAGAGAGTTTTTCCTAGATGAGCCAGGTGGACCCAGTGTAGTCACAAGGATCCTTACAAATGGAAGTGGCAGGAGGAAGTCAGTGATAGAATGTGGGAAGGACTCAACCCAACCAGCCATCGCTGGCTTTGAAGATGGAGGAGGGGCCCCATGTCAGGGAACGTAAGAGGCCTCTAGAAGCTGGGAAAGGCAAGGAGAACCGGATTCTCCCCTGAAACCGGGCTGCTGACTCCTTGATTTTACCACAGTGAGACTCATTTTAGGCTTTGGCTCTCCAGGACTAGGAGATAATAAGGCTGGGTTGTTTTAATCTATCATGTTTGTGATTCTTTGTTACGTTAGTGGTAGGAACCTGCTATAGGTATCATTTCCCACCAGTAAGTTGCCTGATCAGCCACATTCATGGGCAAAAACAGCAGAGCTGAAATTTGGTCGCCAAGTCCGTACAATGCCGAGCCTACATGGTACAGCTGGAAGATGTTGGCTCTCCATCAGGACCTCATGCCATTTCCCTTTGGAATTAAACTTGATACATGTGAAGCCAAGGGTCACCTCAGCCGCTTGGGGATGTCTCACCGGGGACATTGTGACATTGTCATTAGACCTAGCCATGAGTAACTCAATAAAAATGCAAAATTTGAGGTTTTGGTGGGAAGGGTAAAATAATAATAGAATTAAACTCAACATTTTATAAAAGTGCGAGGACTGCATCTTAATTCAACCTGGCTCCTTGTCCCAGGAAGTCCTGGGGCAGAGCTCAAAGTGAGGAAGATTCGAAACTGCTGAGCCAATGGCATTAATATTTATAAGGTGTCAGAGCCCGTGGGGTGCTGCTGACACGTTGGCTGGCGGAGCGTGCTGTTCTGGGTTTCGGTGTGGCTCTGCCCTCCACCCCTGCCTACTAAACCAAAGGTTGCCCTGACTTTACTGTCTCCATCGATCCATTTGCTAAACTATCAATACTTTCCCCAGGGGCCTCCTCTGTCACCCCAGGTGTTTTCAGATGCCACCTGAGCGAAAGGTCACATTGGCATCCTTGTCAGCCTCCCTTTTTACAACCGCGACCTTGTCTGCATTTCAAGCTGTGATATTTGTAGCCCCAGGAACTGCCTGGAGGATTGGCAGGGTCAGCTGAGGGAATTGGGCCCCGCGGCCCCCTCCCTCTGTGTCCACTTCAGTCGGAGCAGCTTCGTGCTTCCAGGTCTTGTGGGTTTGCTTCCACTTGAGATCCCGTGTCTGGAAGGCGGTTGGCTGCCATGGAGAGTGTGAGGGCTGGTGTTGGGAGGGTCTACAGTGGTGAAGCTGTGGGAGACTTACGTAACCGGTAAGTGTGGATGCTTCTGAAGACCAGGCACTCCCCACGTCTCCGGGAAGAGGCTTAAGTGAAGGAGACAGAAGTGGTGCCCAGGAGGAGCTCGCGGCCTGCGTGAGGTGGGACGTGGCACCAAGTGATCACCGCACTCTCTCGGCCTCGGACTGATGCTCAGTGCGTACGGTTGTCACACCAAAACGTGTGTTTTCTTACCAGCATTATCTGATGGCTGGCGTCCTCTCCGTCCCATGATTCTGGGGGGCTCTTAGAAGTGCTGCATTTGTACCTTAGGATGTGGGACTCCAGCCCCCTGCGGCTGCTCTGGCCCTCGCTGCCCTGTCAGTCCCTTCTGCTGACTCTGGTTGGGGGTTGATCCCTGGGCGAGCGCAGTGTGGACTGCTCTGGGGGCGAGTGGAGACAAAGCCCTGGCCTCTTCTGGTGCCCGCAGGTCTGGCTGGCCTGGGAGGAGGACCCCTCTTTCCATCTTGGCTCCAAGGCTCCTGTCCCCAGGATTTCGATCAGGAATCTCTGGGCTGGATCAGGGTCCCCTGGTCCGAGGGTCTGTTGTCCTCTGATGACTGTGGCTTTGTTTCGGCCCCATCTTTTCCCCCTGGCCCTCTCCTGGGAAAATTCTGTCCCAATAGACTCTTCTACTAATCCCTTCTCAGAACGGGCTTCTGGTGGCTTCGGCGTCCACCCCGACCAGCCCCCGTGCCTGCGGTGGATTGAGCTTTTCCTCCCCAGAGCAGGCTTCTGCCCTTAAATTACTTGGGAGTTCCTCTCCTCCCAGACAGGCTGGGAAGGGGGCCAGCGGCTCTGCCCCCACTTGGCCTTGGTCATCCTAAATGACATGGTCATTTACAAGACAGTCACCACCGGGAACCACGAGAGCTGGTGTCGCCTGGCTGTGCACTGACCCCTCGGCCCTCCTGTGGGCCCTGCCTTCCTGCCCTAGGGTCGGGGGTGGGGGGGAACAGGCGAGATGTTGGTGGCATACGTGATCTCTAAAACATTGTCATGACATTTAAAACAGGACATTTCACATAAAAATCCAGGGATCTGGCTTGTCTTGAGAAGCTGTCAGTTCGGTCCCTCTGGGTCCCCAGAGAGCTGTCGGCCGCTGCTTCAGCTGGAGTGGGGGTGCGCAGCCCACACGGCCCACTTGGCCCAGCTGGCTCCCTTTCCCGCCCAGCCCCTGTGGGCTCCGAGTAGTCAAGCCCTGTCTGACTTGCTGCGGCTTCCAGAAGAGCTTCTATTCACTTCCTCCAGGCCATGCACACTCAGACCCAAGAGAGAACTATGCGTAGATAGGAAGAAGAGGAAAGGGCTCTGTTCAGTAGTGATCAAGAGGAGGAGAGGGCGGATGAAGGTCACCAGGGGCCTGCTCCCATTGCCTCTTTCCCCACTGTTGGTGCACATTGGGGAGAGATTCTCTGCATGGCGCTACTTCCTCAGGAGCAGCAGTATGGCTGGCGGTGGACGTGATGAAATGGTTCCTCTTGGACTAGAAGGCGGCCCTGGACACCATTTTCCGAGGCTCCTGGCTCAGACTCCTTGCTGTGTCTTCACATGGTGGGAGGGGTGAGGAGCCCTCTGGGGTCTCTTTTACGAGGGCACTAACCTCATTCATCAGAGCTCTGTCCTCAGGACCTAATCGCCTCCCAAAGGCCCCACCTCCTAATCTCATCATCTTGGGAGTGAGTCTTCCCACATATGAATTTTGGAGGAAACACACACATTCAATCTGTAGCAATATCCTTTTTGAGACCGGCTTTTTTCATTCAGTCTAATTGCCTCGAGACCCCTCCAAGCTGTTGATGTATCAGTAGGTTCACTCCTTATGGCTGAGGAGTGGCCCAGGGCGTGTACGTACCAGGGTGTGTTTATCATATTCCCATCAAAGGACATCTGGGTTTCCGGTTTTTTACTGTCATGAATAAGGTACTATGAACATGTAGGTATAGGTTTTTGGGCAAACAGTCCATTATGACGACTCTCTGCTTCCAATTTTCAGAAGAGAAAACAAAAACATTACTCTCTGTAGGGCAATTCCCATGGAAAGACTGACACTTGGTTTACCGTTTACATCCACTTTTCTCCCGTCCCCCAGTTATTCATTCTCAAAGTCCTTTTATTAAAGAGCACTTATTTTGGGCAAGGTTCTTGGTGCCTGGGTCTGCAGCAGGTCCTGTTTCACGTAGCTTAACCTGAGCACACATGCAAACAAACAAGTGCTCTGGAGAAAATTAAGCTGGGAAATGAGGTAGAGCGCTGCAAGATGGAGCATCACAAGCACAACCTCCTTAAAATCCCATCAGCCTATGCTTCCCAAACTAGGGTATTCACATTCCTCAAAGCACATGGTGGAGCAGCATTTCTTAGGTTTTAATGTGCAAAGGAGTCCCTGCAGATATCGATTCTCTTTGTCTGGGATGAGGCCAAGATTCTGGATTTCCTACTGCTGGGGGGGGGGCAGGGAGATGCTGAGGCTGCCAGCAGGGTGGGGGGGGGGGTCTGACCACATTTTGAGTAGCAGGTGCTAGACTCAGTATAAAATGAAGCCTCAGAAAAGACTTACCACATTAACAGTACTTGGTGGGATTTTGCTTTTGATGTTAAACATATCTATTTATTATTTGCGAGTAATATTTTAAACATACTACTTATATATAGTACATAAAATATGTGAGTAGATGAAGGGTTCCCTATGAATTTTAAATATAAAGAAAGAAATCTACTGTAGGCAACCTCATTAGGACTAGATCTCCAGCCCCCATCCAGCTTGGAAATGCTTGGGTGGAAAATTTGGAGAGGCACCGTGTCTGGGCGCCCACTTGCATGCTTACCTGGGAAGCCCAGCCCTGGCTGCTGGCCGTGTCGCTTCTCGGGGTCTGTTTCCTGCGAGCTGGGCCCCTTCTGCAGAGTCCTCTGTTGTTCCAAGACGGGGTTGGAGCTTCGTGTCCATGTGGAGCCGCTTGTCCTGGGATTTGCCTTGGGAGCCTGAGGCACATTTACCAAATCTCCTCTGTTGAATAAATCTGTGTCCTCTGAGGACCCAATTAGATGTTAAAGAGAGACTTGATTTCTGAAGCCTTTCTCTTTAGTAAATAGTCTGGAGCTCCCCCAGTAAGGTTCAAACAATAAATGTGTTCTAGTTTGGTATCCACTTCTTGCCTAAGAGTTTGCTACGGGCTCGGCGTTAACGCACCCACACCCCACACCTTCTCCTTCATCTGTTTCCTTTGGGATTTCACTTGGGTGATGCCCACGTGATGGGGACCCTGCACATTTAATTCTGTATGCAGATGAGATGGCCTGAAGCAACGGAGCTTACTTCCTGGACCCTCCCTCCCTCTGCTCCTGTGGGGAGGGATAAAAGCACAGGTGGGGAGGTGCTCTGCAAGAGAAAAGCTGGGTTTTCCATCATCTGGCTTCCTTCCTGTTCCATGGATAGGCCATCCAAACCCACCTTAGCCTTCCAGCAAAGGAAAGTGGTGGAAATTGGATCCATAGACGAGAGAGTGGATTTGCAGCAGAGGGTCCTTGCACGGACCTGGGGCTGGGCTGCCGGGAGGAACAGATTCTGTGCAGCATGCAGCTGGGAGGTGGTGAGCACTGATGCCCGGCTCCCCGCTGCCCAGGAAAGGCTGCGCTCTCTTCATCCCGGGCATTGGCTGAATTGCACTTCCCAGACCCTAACAGGTAGGTGTTGGGAGCCAGGCAGATGGGGCTGATGGAACTCGGCAGAAATGCCCAACTCCGCTTCTCCTTCTGAGCCTGGCCGTGAACTGTCCCCTGCAGGATCCCCTCACCCCCACCTTCTCCAAGAACCCCTTTCCTGAGAACTCTGCAAATTGTATGTGCAAAAGGCAGCACCTCCAGAGAAGAGCGAGCTGGGTGTCTGAGGAAGGTGTGGGGTCGTGTCCCCTCCTGTCACGCCCACTGCCCACAAAGGGTCAGCTGAAAGTACACTTGGCTGCGTTAAGCCAACAAGATTCCAGTGTTGTTCCGGACACCAGCAGCCTTCCCAGGCTGACAGCACTGGCAGGGCCACCTCTGAAGTCGAAAGGCTGGACAAGCAGGACGGGGGTGGGACCCTCCCTTCACCTGGATTCCTGGTCATGGTAGCGTAGCTACGAGCACATGGGAAGGAGAATGAAAACAAGGCTCTTTGATGTTATTTCAGATTCTTTTCCTCCACGTGCCTCCTTGTTCTTAAAAAAAATTGTAATTCTCAGCTGAATGTCAAAGCACTCCATGCTCAACGTAGAAAATAGGGGCCAAACATGGAACCTTAGAGATGAAAGTAAAGATTATCTGTTACTTCCTTATTCAGAGGTAGTTGCTGGCCACAGTTTGATGTATTGTTTCAGGTGTGTGTGTGTGTGTGTGTGTGTGTGTTAGATAATATTTGTACATTTATATGTAACCTCTCATTATGTTCAAGTGTGAGCATTTTCACCTGTCATTAAAACATGTGAAAGGATAATTTCACTGGGTGATAACATTCTCTTAAAGGTTAGATTCTAGTTTATTTAAGTTTTCTTCCATTGCTGGGTATCCGGCCTGCTTGTCATTCTTGTAAGAGCTACTGGGCTGCATATCTTTGTACGTGGATCTTTATTCAGACCCGGGCTGCAGTCCCAGGAGGTACCTTCAGGCTGGAATCTTACGGGTGGGATTACCGGGAGGCAGAGTATAATGGTTCTAAGTCTTTTTGAACCTATGGCTAAACTACTTTCTGGAAAGATGATGCGATTGACATTCCTGAGCATGAAGGGAGCTTTTGTTACTGTCTTTAGAAATGATGATACTTTGGCTTAACTTTCTCCCTGTCATCTTGTGGAAGGGGTGCAATAGGAATAGGAATCTCGTTCTGAATCACTGGTTCTTAATTTTGGTGGGCGGTGATAGCGGTTATAGGTTCACTTAAGATCCTGGGGAAAGAGATGGATCTTCAACTTCTCTGTATCCTCTCCCTGACCCCCCACTAGTGCATGATTCAGTGTTTGGAAGAGAATAATGGGGGAAGTGGAAATAGGGAGAGCCATGAACCCTGGTGAGGAGTGATGGAGTCCGGCAGTGAGGATGGAGGGAAGGTGATGTGCTCAAGTGAGGAGGGGGCAGTGTCCCTTGGACCCGTTGAGGAGAGGGGGAGGATTACACTCCAGGATTTGGGGCTTTCAAATTATTGTGTTTTGTCAATGCTGAGCCCAGACCCTCACTGCCCACAGTAATTTTTCTTCCTCCCTCTCCTTCCATCCTGCAGTGTATATTCAGCATCTGTGAGCTAGGCTTTGCATCACATGGTGTGAGTACAACCCTGAATATGACCTCTTCACCTCTCTGCCCTCACCCTGCCTGTATAGGAGAAGGAGAAGATAACAACAAGCACCATAAATTAAAAACTAAACAAACTTCAGCTTGTTATAAAATGTAATGAAGAAAGACATAGAATACCTAGGTAGAGAGCCACGGAGGGTGTATTAGCTATCTATTGCTGTGTAACAAATTACCCCAAACTTAGTAGCTTTGGACAGTAACCACCTATTATTTCTAATTCTGTGAATCAGGACTATGGGAGCAGCTTAACTGGGTGGTTCTGGCTCAGGGGCTGTCATGAAGCATTAGTCAAGCTGTTGTCCTGGGCTGAGATCTCATCTTAAGGCTCATCTGGGGCTAAGAGTTGATTCTAGGCTCACTCCTGTGATTGCTGACAGACCTCAGATCTGCGTGGTCTGTGGCACTGAGGGCCTTCGCTCTTTGCTAGATGTTGGCTGAAGCTCCCCCACCCCCCTGCCATAGTTACTCAACATTTGATCCTCTCCTCCACAGGGCAGTTCACTACATCCCAGCTGCCTTCCCCTAGAGGAGTGGTCTGAGAGAGAGAAAGACAGAGAGCATAAGAGATCGTGTGAGTCCAGGATGGAAGCCACACTGTTTTCCTCACCTAATATGGAATGACATATCCCTTCTGCTGTATTCTCTTTTTAGAAGTGAGTCTCTTCTTCCAGTCTGCATTCAAGGGGAGGAGAATCAAGCTCCACCTTTTGAAAGGAGGAATAGCAAAAAAATTGTGGATGTATTTTTTTAAGCTACTACCAAGGAGAGATAGTGGGGGGGGAGGGGTGGCATTGCTTTATGGAGGATGACCCTCCAGGTTTGTAAAGGCATAGTTTTAATATTATTAAGAGCTATATTGCAAAAAATTTATACTGGTCCAAAACCTTTAGCTAAAAATCTTAAGGCAAGTATGTTTCAGATTTCAGAAATTTTAACATTTTAAAGAAGTAATATGCTGCATGTGTCCTGTGTTACATAAAACCCTGTAGTGGGGCCTAGGGCTACAGCCTGTAATTAAGCCCATTAATATTTCTGCAGTGAAACCTCTGAATATTCATACCATGTAGGATAAATATAGACTCTGAATAGCCTTATGCCAGTTAAGGTCATATTTGTGGGCCAATTTATGGCAAACAGAGAAAGAACCGTTTATCAGAGCTTTTTCGATTTTGCAATTGTGGGTAGAAGGTTGTAGACCTATAATAAATCTTCGATAATGCGCCCATCTTATGTAAGGATGGGCTACTTACTCCTTAAACTATTACTTTACCAAATACTATGCAAAATTCGTGAAATGATTTTTTAAAATACTAAAACCCCTAGGAGATGGTATGCCATGGTGGAAAGGGTTTGTTATTCCCAGGATTGGAACCTTCCAGTGTAGGAGCAGAAAAGTGGGATCATAGCCATATGCTGAGGGGCTTTGTATGGGAGCCCAAGATCTCTGGCCTTGATCCTGGAATTTGTGGGGAAACACTGAAGAATCTGGACGAGTGAACACATAATAACACCTTCCGAGCGAGGGTTTTGATGAGGAACTCACAACTGGATTTTGGAGAATGCTCTTTTCACTTCCTTCCTGTAAAATCTGCCCCCAAAGCCACAGAGATATTTTTCCATCAGGAGGTCAGGGAGCTAAATATTGTTGGCCGCTGTGTCCAAACCAGATGACATTATGGATTTTAAAATGAGGCCATGGTTGAAACTCCAGAAGTTGCTGTTTTGATGTCTGGATCTCTATGGAAAAAAGAAGCATCGGGTTTTAAAGCCAGAAGCCTCCTACTAGGATGTGGAGGAGCCATATTTGATTGAAAAAGTAAAATTAAATGGAAAAAACCCCCAAAAAGTGAGTGGTCATTTTGAGGTTTCTAAATAAAAATTCAAAAGTTTCTGGTGCTTCTAGAAGGTACGGGTCTTTGGGGTCTGTTCTGTGCGTATGCCCGGGTCTGACCTGGGAGAGGGGTCAAGCACAAGGCTCTCTGGGCGAGGGGCGGAGGGTGGGCAGAGCCTGCTGCACAGAAGGTGAGACAGGGGAGCGAGTGAGTGTGAGATCTGGGGTGAGCCGAAGGGTGGCCACCCTGACCAAGCGGGCGGAAAGGACCCTTTAAGGATGGAACAAAAGTCAATTCTGAATCCTGGGGGCTGACGCCTGCAGGACAGCGGCAGGCAGCCCACCTTGCGCCGTGGCCAGTGGGAGGGTGGCTTTGGGCTCACGACTCTGTGCAGCACTTTGATGTGTATAGTTTTAGAAAGAAACCCTACTGCATAGGATTTGTTATCCCCAAGCTAGAGGTGAAGATCTTGGGTGTCAAAACAGTTGTGCAGCATGTCTGCCGAGGAAGGAGGAAACTGCCACTTGGCACTCGAGTCTTGGCTGTGACATCTGTGACATCTGAAGACACAACCAAGAGGAACCAGGGGATGGAGAGGCCTCGAACCCCTCCCTCCTTTCCCCCAGCCTCAGGAGCGTGTGTTTTGAGACCAGAATTAAGAATTCTGTGCCAGACATGGTAAGTTCGAGGTGTCTGGTGATACCCACCGCTGCGTCCTGACTGTTGTGTCCCACCCCAGTTCATAGCTTGAAACGCTAACCTTCAAGATGACAGTGTTACGTGGCCCTTTGGGAGGTGAGTAGGTCGTGAGACCAGAGCCCTCCTGGGTGGGATTCGTGCTCTTACAGAAGAGGCCCCGCAGCGCTCCCACACCCTCCGTGGTAAGGACCTGCGGGGGGAGGCACCTGCTGTCAACCAGAACCCATCATGGGGTCCTTGAGCCGGGACTTCCAGCCTCCAGGACATTGGGTTATCAGTGTCTGTTGTTTATAAGCCAACGTGTATGGGATTCTGTGGCTGAAGGCCCCAGATGCAGGTTGATGTTTGGGCTCCATCAGCCCTTAGGAGGTGCAGGTGAGGCCACGTAGGCTGAGAAAACTCTGGGGTGGGGGTGGGCAGAATCTGAAGACAGAACCCCGGGCACGCCGAGGTTTAACGGTGGGGCAAGAAGGTGCTGGTGTCACTGAAGCCAGAAGGAGAAAGGAGGGAAGAACAGTGTGAAAGCTGCTGCGGGGTGGAGGCTGTGGTCCGAGAAAGGAGACCCCCCTCCCGTGGCCTCAGGAAGTGCTGGGCTGGAAGCCAGGTGGTGAAGTCGGGGCTCCTGGGGTGCGCTGTAAGGACCTACGGAGGAAGGGGAGGGGGCGGGAGGGAGCCGGCCACCACCAGACTGGGAGGCAGGGGCCCGGGGCCACACTCAGCTTTGACAGCACAGGTGTGGCCTCAGTTTACCCCTCTGTACAATGGGGTGCCCTCGGGGGTGGGCATGAAGACAAGGTGGTGTTTGTGGGGCTGAGCCTGATGGCAGGAGTGGGAGAAGCCGGGGCTCAAGGAGGGAGGCGTAGGGAGGGAAGCAAGAGTGGGCTCGGGGGCCGGGGGCAGAGAACAGGCAGGTGACATCCCGAGCGCTCAGAGCTCACGTCTGATTGCATTCCTGAAGCTCGTATCTTCTAGTTTTCACGAATCTGTGAAGTCGCTGGGTCACTCCATGCTTCCTGAGCCCGTGTCTGGCCCAGGCGTTCTGCTAGGAGTCGGGCCTCAGGGCCATGCGCATGGTCCTGTCCCAGAGGAGTCACACTTGAGGGAGGAGGTACTGCAGGAGGTGCCATGAGGTCTATGAGAGCATCGGGGGCCAGGACACTTCTTCTCACTCCGGGGTGTCATCCGGCTTGGCCCGCAGAAGGAGAAGTTGCTTTGCTGGTCAGGGCCAGGACCTGGGTCACTGTGCTGCAAAGCCCTCCCGGGGGGGCACCCCTCTCTCCTTCCTTCTACAGGCCTACACAGAGCCCGCCGTTGCGGGGCAGGACGAGCCAGGGGGGTCCGTCCAGGCCTTCCTGCCCCCCACAGGAGGCTCAGCCAGCCCGAGGCCTGCTCTGCTAAGCGGGCGGCCTTCCTTCCGCGCTCCCTGTAGGACCCCTGCCCGTGCTGCTCTCAGGATCTAGACCTAAGGCTAATCCAGGTGATTGATTTGAACTCTTAGACCTGAGAGGCCTGCGGTGGGCGGGTCTGTGGAGTGGGGCTGAATCGGCACCTGCCTCATGGGGTGGCCCCTGAGCATCATGCGAGTTGGTCATCAACAGGCCGTGCAGAGGGAGTCCAAGAGGCCATTAGGCATAGTTGTCCAGTTGTGAGAACAGCAAGGTTGTTTCCTCGTGGGCCACCGTGTCCTAGTTTGGCCCCATCAGGAGGGCTCGCCGTGGAGAGAGGATGAACAGCGTTCCTCAAGCCCCTGACCACAGCGACAGACCCAGGAACCCCCGGAACCAGGAGGAGCCAGTGCCGGAAGCGGGAGTATGAGTCTGTACATTGAGGGTCCCCGGTGAGCAGGACGAGGTTTAATTATAGATGGAAGGTAATGGACATTTAACCTTTTTATTTCTCCCTGAGTCGGTCTTGGTAGTTGCGTGTTTTCAGGAATGTGTCCACTTCTTCTATGTAATCTCATCTGTTGCCGTATAAGATCGTATTTTTATCAGTTGTTTCCAATTTTACTTTTGGGTGTCTTTTTCTCCCTCTGGCTAGCAAAAGCTTTGTTCATTTCGTTTATCATTTTAAAAAACTAGCTCTTGGTTTCATCAGTATTTTCTATTACTTCTTTTGTTGTTGTTGTCTTTAATTCCTTTATTTCTGTTCTGGTATTAACCTCCCTGAGTCGGGGCTCCTAATTCCCACAGTGAACTCATGAGTTAGAAATAAAAGGGCTCAAGGAGGGGACACTGCCTCGCCCGCT
This sequence comes from Canis lupus familiaris, assembly GCF_011100685.1. Lineage (NCBI taxonomy): Eukaryota > Metazoa > Chordata > Mammalia > Carnivora > Canidae > Canis > Canis lupus. Next base: position 46,259,998 of record NC_049246.1, on the reverse strand, counting down.
GTCACCAGCCACTGTGACACCCCAATCCCCAGGCACAGCTCCCGTTCTTTCCGTGGGCGTGGGAGCCTCCAGCTCTTCTGCATGAAAAATGCTGTTCTCCCTTTCTTTCAACAGGTAAAACACTTCTTTTGGGGGACAGAGGAAATGAAAACCTTCTTTATTTTGATGTAATGTCTCTTCATGCTTTTGAAATACCAGGCTTTTTGCTATTTTTGCTTTTAGCCGAAAGGTTGTGCAAAGAAAGACCCCCAAATATCACAGGAGTCTGATTGTTCCAGAGATGGTTTCAGGTTCGAGAATATAAGTAGAATCTGGCTCTCCCATCCAGACTCATCTTTAGTGTTTTTTTTTTTTTTAACCTGGGCTCCATATCTGCTTATATTCATATATTTCCCCTGCCCCCCCATACTCATTCCTTTGGGCCTTTTGTTTCTAGAATTGGTGCCTCAGAATGCCAATGTTGCAGCAATGCATTATTGTTCACGAGCACCCAGCTCCCCAAAAAAGTTCACTCCTTTGGTTGGAAGTCATGCTCCTAAAACAAGGACACTTGAAAAAAAAAAAAAAAAAAGATGTGCAAAAAAAGTGCTTATCTCTATGCCTGTGTTTATATCTGAAAACGTCCAAGCAAACTAACTGTGCAGCTAAGAAAATGACAGGTCCCCACAGTGGGATGTCGTACAGCCATCGCAGGACAGCCCAGCAGGAGAGGTGGAGGGCAGGTGGAAAGGGCAGAAGACCAGGGTGCAGGCCCCGCCCTCAAGCCTGCGATGATCTGCATTATTCCCGTTCAACAGGACCATCGCTTATTGAACATGGACCATGTGCCGGACGTCGTGCGAGGTGTTTTCACCTGCCTTCCTGTGAATGCTCGTGGCAAACGTGAGCTGGGCATCACTGCTTCTTAGGTGTTGGATGGGGCTGAAGGTCCGTGTTGGGGACACTGCAGGAGGGGTTCCCTTGCCTGGCCGAGATCCGGGCCGCAGGACGCTGGGGCCTGTTCCCACCCAAGATTCCATGACCACCCGAGACTCAGGCACGAGGCCCCTCCGCCCCCTCCCCTGGAGCGGGATTCCATCACTCCTTCATGGACCCCCCTGCTCTTGTCATGGCCCTGGCAGCAAAAGCAAGCTCTGAAACCCTAGGGCGTGTCTGGAGAGTTAGCCCAACTTCATAGACGAGGACGTCCCTGCTTCCTTCAATTATTTATTTTTTTTAAAAGATTTATTTTTATTTATTTATGATAGACCTAGAGAGAGAGAGAGAGAGAGAGAGAGGCAGAGACACAAGCAGGCTCCATGCCAGGAGCCCAACGCGGGACTCGTTCCCGGGACTCCAGGATCACGCCCTGGGCCAAAGGCAGGCGCAAAACCGCTGAGCCACCCAGGGATCCCTAAGCCACCCAGGGATCCCTCAATTATTTTTTAAAAGTTTAAATAGGTCCTACATCAACAACATACACAACTCCGAAGATTTACAAGGACCCGAGAGTAAATGGCAGGCCGCCCTGGCCCCTCATCCCTGGTTCCTTCTCCCCGTGGCGATCACAGGGGATCGACGTTTTGGTCTCCCCGTCTAGAGAGAGTCCACGCGTGTGAGATGCGTATCCTGAGCCTGAATATCTTTGCCTCCCGCCCCTTCGCACACCCACAGCTGTGCATACTTTTCCAACAGCTTTTCCCTGCTCTGATACCTGATGCTAGCTCTCCGAGCTCCTTCAGCATCAGGGCATATCAGTCTGCTTCCTTCTCATTTAAAAGTGTGCATGGGTTCCATCCTATGTGCCCTGATTTACTTGAATATTGCTTACGTAAGGATATTTAGGTCATTTCTAGTTTTTTGTAATACAAATAACGCTGCAGTGAATGTGCATGGACGCATGCGGTTTCCACACATGGGCGTGTGTGTAGGATAAATTCCTGGAAGCGAACCTGTCAAAGGGCTTGAGAATTTTAAACATTGGCGGATCTTTCCACATTGCTTCCTGAGGAGGCTGACCTGGTTTAACCACCCAGCGGTATTCGAATCACGCTCCACTGTCCATGTTCTAGTTCAAATAAGTGCTTGTGGGCTGGAAGGAACATAGCCGGCCCCCGTGGTGGGACCCAGGGCAACTCACTTCCCCTCCAGGAAGCTTGGTTTCCAGGGCCATGGAAAGGTAATACCACCGGCCCAAGTAGTGCCACAGCTTCTACGGAGACGTACCAGGCATTGGGCACCATGGCTCATCCGCTCCAGAACATTCAGCATGGTGCCTTGGCACCGGAGCATCTGCTCAAGGCCTGCGGGAGGTCTGGTCCTCTTTCCTCCACAGGGTCATCAAGACCTTGAACACCCTCAGAAGGAGATAACGGGGGGCAGGTAGGTGGGCCCACATTGGAAAGGATCTGTAGGCTCTGTCGGTTGCTCTATCACCCCCTTTAGCAACACAAACCAGAAACTGGCCAACGAAGCGCCAAGCTGGCGGGCGTGCAGTCCCAGCTGCCCAGACACGCGAGGGGAGGGGGTTGCTGTGCATCTATCACATCTTTGGAAAATTATTTTGCTGCCAGAAGACCACCGCAGGAGCTGGGGGCCATAAATTTCCAAATTTCATATTAGCCTTTTGGGGAAAAGGGTGAGTTGAAATCTAATTAAATCGTGATATTTAGAATCAAATTATTATGGACTGAGTTTCTGCTTGGTTTCTCGCAGATTCCATCTTCATGCTACAAAAAAATAGCTTCTGAATAGCGCCGTTTAAAAAAGAGTGACATCAAAAAAATAAAAAATAAATTAAAAAAGAGTGACATCGAATGACTTCCACAAGTCAGTATTTTCATATCCTGATTTTTTTCATCCTAAAATAATGTATTATTATCGTGAAAGCTTCCGTCAGTGTAGAAGCGTGCCTTGTTGTGACATTCCTCGGTTGCCGGTTCTCATCCCAGCCTCACCACCTGCGGCAACGGCACAGGACGGTTAGATGTCCCCCTTTGGGAGGCTTTTTTACGTGCAGATTAAAGACTCTGTGTGTACACATATGCATTTTATTACACACAAATAACCGTTTTACAGGCAGGAAGCCCTCCTAACACACCGTTCTGTAGCTTGCTCTTTTTCTGGGGTTTTATTTTATTTTTTTTAAAAAGATTTTATTTATTTATTCATGAGAGACACACAGAGAGAGGCAGAGACGCAGCAGATGAAGAAGCAGGCTCCCTGCAGGAGCCCAACGTGGACTCGATCCCGGGTCTCCAGGATCACACCCTGGGCCGAAGGCAGCGCTAAACCACTAAGCCACCTGAGCTGCCCTTTTTCTGGGGTTTTAATACAGAGCCAAGGATGTGGCGTTTGCGCTCTACATCATACTGATCCCGACACAGAGCGCGGATTTTTCCACGGCAAGTTCACTGCATCGAGGGTCCAAGCCATGGCCCAGGGGAAGTGACCAAGTGAACAAAGGATCCCCCAGAAGGGGCCTTGGGGTGGGGGGTGTGGGGGTGGTAGCTGTGTTCAGATATCTGAAGGGGTGTAGAGGGAGCAACCGCTGTTCCATTCTGGTGTCCTCTAGGGGTCGAGACTAAAGCCACGGGGAGAAAGCTTCCGGGAAGCAGAGACCGGCAAACCCCGAGTCGCATCCTCAGAGAGCTGGCTTGGAGTCAAAGGCCCTGAGTTCCAATCTTGCCTCTTCTACCTAATAGCTGAATAGAGTCTCTGCGCCTAGTTTCCCCCATCTGGGCAATGGACTCAGCAAGTCCTTAGTCTGTGCTGTTTCCGCGAAGACTGAGTGAGATACCCACAGGAAAGCCCTCAAAATAGTGCCTGGAGCAGAGGGAGCCCTCCGTAAACACAATCAACGCGCTAGTACTTCTGCTTGGTGATCTCTGCACCCAGGAGCTCTGTGGCCACAGTGCCTTTGCTTAATTGGGTAAGGCCTCGTCCCTATCCGGGATGGCCTTAGGAAATCCTGCTTTTATCAGGTTTCCCTCTCCATGAGTTTCTTGGAAGATCCTGACTCCAGATGTCCCTTATTCTCAAATCTGGCCTGGCTCTTCCTCGTCCCCTCCACCAGCTGTCCGGCTCCTCAGCCGCTCTCTGGTAGGTCGCCAATCGCTGGAGAGGGTTGGCTTCCTGGGGGCCGAGTGCATCTTCCCCGTCCTGCTCCACCCAGCACGAGCCCTGGCTTTGCTTCCTCTGCCCCAGCTCCAAGGGGGGCACAGCCACCGGATCGTCTCCACGTCGGGGAAAGCCTCGCGTTCCTGGGCCTGCACCTGGCGCTTGCTGGCTGCCTGCGCGACGGCCACGCAGCTGCACGTCTCCAGATGTGGGGGCCCATCGAGCCAGCTCTGGGTGGTTCACACCCTTTAAACGGTATGGCTTACCTTGAAGTGCTGCCCTTTGGGCCAGGCCAGCTCTTTTCCTTCTTTCTACTCCAGCCCAGGCCGTGGTGTGCTGGTAAATCATCTCTCTCTCTCTCTCTCTCTCTCTCTCTCTCTCTCTCTCTCTCAAAAAAAAAAAAAAAAGAAAGAAAAAAAAGAGGAAAAAAAAACTGATTTGTAGCATGTGCCAGTTTCTGTGGTATAAATACTCCCACCATGGTCTATTTCAAGCTACCAACAGTTTAACAACTAGCTTACCCAATTCCTGCGTATTTGGTGATCTGCTTGGGGAGCTACGGTCCTGAGCAGAGCCTGCGCAGCATACCACAGGCTCAACTGGTTCTGGGTGGGATACGGGGCATCAACACACAGGAAACTAGCTAGCGGCGAGCTCACTTAACACCGCACAGGGTTTCTGCCCCAGTTCCTCTTGGCCTGGGTTCCCCAATTGGATTTGGGGCTGGCACCAGGATTTCTAAGCCACATTACTGCCCTTATGCATGCTGACCCCTCTTTTCATATACCTGTAAGAATCCTCCCTTGAATGAAACTGGAAGCTCTGGTTTGGGCTTGTGTGACAGGGCACCGGGGTTAGATTTTTAGAACAATCCATGCTAGACTTTTTAAAATATAAATTAGAAGCGTCTTTTTTTTTTTTCAAGACTTATTTATTTTAGAGAGAGAAGGAGGGAGAGGGAGAGGCAGAGGGAGACAAGCAGACTCCCCGCTGAGCTCCATCCTGCAGCCCTGAGATGGTGACGGGAACCCAAATCAAGAATTGGACGCTTTACAGACTGAGCCACCCAGGCCCCCCAACCTGGGCTGTTTTAATTTGCTGGATATAAAAGAGAGAATCAGGTCCCAGATGTTGGTAGGTATGTGGGACCACCACACACGCTGCTTTCAGAAAGCCCTGCCCGTGCCCGTTATCGTCAACCAATCCCTCCAGGAATCCACATTAAGCCTGTGCGACGGCCTGAAATCGAACTTTCTTCTTCTCCCCCGGTATTTTCAGCCTCCAGCAGAATAAACAGCCACCTCAGGAAACAGATCTATCTGCGGCTTTGTGACAAAATAGCATTCCCTTCCCTGCCAGCCGGGGAGAGCACCGCCAGCCCCCACGGCCCCCAGGAGGACGCCAGATGCAGGGGAGTTTCCTCTCCTTGGCTGGTCTTTCAAGTAAAGTGAAGAATTCTTGGAGTGTGAGTCATCTGTCCTGACTCCAGACGGAATCCGTGGCCTGGACCTCCTGGGGGAGAGGGGTGTGAGGAGGAGGCCCGGCAGCCATGGCTCTGTGGGGTCGGGGAAGGGCTCCCAGTCACTCCCACCTCCGGACCTCTGCCCACTGGTTTTCACGTGGGAGCTGCAGGCTTCAGGGCGAGGCTTAAGGACATGGGGCCACAGACAGAGGCAGGGACGGAGAACCCACTGAGACGGGACCAGGAGGAGAGGAGAGCAATCTGTTCCCTTTTCCCCCTTTTCTTTCTTTCTTTCTTTCTTTCTTTCTTTCTTTCTTTCTTTCTTTCTTTCTTTCTTTCTTTCTTTCTTTCTTTCTTTCTTTCTTTCTCTTTCTTTCTTTCTTTCTTTCTTTCTTTCTTTCTTTCTTTCCAACCCTTTTCCCCTTTTACATGTGGCTGAGGGCTGCATCGGGTAACAGGGCCTGCCCTGTCGCCTCCACTGAGCCCCCAGGCCAACCCAGAGGCCCCACACAGCACAACCTCCAAAGGGGAATGAAGAAATCCCAGCCCCAGGTCCCTGGATGCAGGTATTTTGCTATTAGGCCAGAAAACGGTCCATTTCAAGGATCAATTTTCATTCTGAGTCATGAGCAAGTGACCACTCTTTGTGTCACCAGACAGTGGCTGCGCTCGTTTGTTTTATAGCAAATATATGATGGGAGAGGTGAGTAGGTATGTTATCAAAGGGCTCTTTGCTTTGCCAAGGGGATCTTTCCAGATAATTGCGTAGGGTCTTTGAGTGTTTACCGCAAGCCAAGCCATCTGGACGGCCAGAAGTTGGCCGTGTCAAACCCGCTGTCAACTGAGGTCAAGCGAGTGTGAGGGAAGAGGGCCCCTGACTTGTCACCTGAGCCTTCGGCCCTGGATGGCCTTGCCAAGCTGAGTTCTCAGAACCGGGAGCCTGAGGGCATCTACGCGGGCTTCTCTGTTACTGCGGCTTGGAAATGTCGAAGTGGCTTTCTTCACTGTAGACTCTTGGGCTCTCATATGTGAAAATTTGCTTGGAGTGTCCGGGCTCGGATCACGTCACATGGCCTGACTTGACGGCATGACCTGTTGGGTCCGTGTCTACTCCTGATGAGCCTTTCTGAGGAGGAGAGGATTAGGCAAGAGCTCATCCACCGACGTGCTCCACAAACACAGGCGGGAAGTGTGTTTCTGCAAAGCACGCTGGTTTATTTTTCATGGAAACAGTGAGTAGCTCTCACTTGTCCACATAAGGCTTCCCAGGACTCTCCTGGTGGAGCCCGAACACCCGGAGGGATGTGTCTGTCCTGATGACCCCACTTCTCCCACAGGCTCCTGCACCGCCGAGGAGCCGGTCAGGACTTGGAGGGGCCCCAGCATCTGTCCAGCGGACAGGGTCACCTTCACCACCCCATCACCCACCACTATGACCTTTCCTGAAGCAGACGCCATCCCTGCTTTCCCAGAAGCCTGATGTTGTTGTGTTAGTCTGGATCCTTCCAAACAAATGAAGGCAGAATTTTGGTTTTGCAATAAAAATACACACCGGTGTGGCCGACGAGGCTCCAGTGTGAATGTCCTGCGTGCCCTTCAGGGCGAGTTTCAGCCAATGTTCAGTGAGCAGGTGTCTGGACCTATTCAGTCTATGAGAAGCAGGCCTCACTGTTCTTCCCCACAAATATCGCCCACGGCCTGCGGTCCTGGCCGTCCTGGCTCCCGTGCTCCCGTGGCCTCCTCCTCCTGGAGTCTGTGGACCGTGGCAGGAAATTTGATGGCCAACCACTGTGTTTGTTTTAAAACAATCAGCCAGGTTAGGATTGTTGAACATAAAACATGCTCCAGAAAGTTCACTCGCTGCTCTTTCCTTTGGCAGGCCCTGGAAAGTCATCTTCTCAAGGTTATTTTGATGAATGGAATCCCGGAAGGAATTAAAACAGCTTCACCCAGGAGCCACCAGGGTCACAGGCTACTTGCCCTTGTAAGAAGCCTCACGGGTTGTGGGAGTCCAGCGAGAAATCAAATACCCAAAAACGTTATTTTAATGATTACTCTTCGCTCTCCAGGTATCGGACTCTCGAAGCGCATTGTTTACGGTCAGAATTCTCAGTTCTTCCCACCGTCAATATTCAGAGTGTGTGTGTCTCTGAGTGTGCGTCCGTGTGTGTGTGTGTTAAAGATAGTGCAGGGAACAGCATCTTTAGGGGATATATCTTAAGGGCTTCTTTTTAATTATTTGGCTTGGAATTGACTTAACTATCAGTTCCTCTGCTGAATACAAGGGGAATTGTGCACTGTGCGTTTCTGATTCAATATTGCAATTGAAAGGCAAAATCTTTTATAAAGAATTGCCCAAGGGTCAGTCTAACCGCCACCACCTTGGGTGTGCAGCACCCCACGTGCCAATGTCCAGGAATATCCGAAGGCACCACAGCAAGGATCCTAGGGAAGGTGGGGCCACTGCAGGGCTGGGTCCTGGCCCTTCTGTTTCCCAGCCGTTTGGCCTTAACTTCTCCGAGTGCCAGTTCCCTGCCTGTTAAAATGCAGGTGACACTAGTACCTCACCTTGCGGTCTGAGGCTTCTGTTCCTCGCTCACTCAGTGAGCGGCTGTGCACCAGGCACTGTCCTCAGCTTGGGGAAACACGGCAGCTGGAGCACAGCGCCTGGCACCTCGAGCATATTCGATAAATACGGGCCCTCCCCCTAATGCACCCGGGGTTTCTTGCGCTGCTCTTCCTGTGTTATAAACGCTTCCCAGTGCAAGAAGGAGAAGGTTGCAGCTGCTTGCTGGAGAATGGTCACCTGAACAAGGTGCCCGCCAATACCACCATTAAAAGCGGCGTGTGAGGAACAGTGACGTGGCTTCTACCCTGAGGACCCACGTCCCACGCCTCCTGAGCTCCAGGCTCGGCCTGGCCCCATAGCACCACCTCCACGCAGCTTCCTTCCTTCCTTCCTTCCCTCCTTCCCTCCTTCCTTCCTTCGACTCGCTCTGTGACCTGACATCTTCCACAACCTCGGACACCAAACAGAGGTGCAAGCCCCTGGATCCGTGCAGGTCAGGACAGGCAGGGCATCCCTCCCAATCTGCCTGCAAGAAAAAGGAACGTCCGACGTCAAAACCCGACTGCTGCGGAGGCGCGTTAATTTTCCATAAGTCCTTAATGAGTTATGGAAAATGCAATGGTTGGGCTGTAAACACTTGGAGTGTGTGTGTTTATGTGCGTGTGTGTGTGTGTGTGAAGTGTGGTGACAGGAATGTAGGAGGAGGGAGGCTGACAGGGATGGGGGCACCAGGAGGAGAGGCAGAGGTGCAGAGGCTCCGGGCAGAGGCCAAGCCTACCGGGACGTAGTCGCCACACGCAGTGCCCCGCAGAAGGGACGCGGATATTTCCAGGTCGGGAGGCCTGGCGTTGAATGTGAAGCTGTTTGCCACCCTGCGGTGGGCACCTAGGCCTTGTGCGGTATCTTTATAAAAGGTTTTGCCTTTCAATTGCAATATTGAATCAGAAATGCACAGTGCACAATTCCCCTTGTATTCAGCAGAGGAACTGATAGTTAAGTCAGTTCCAACCCCTGCATGTGGTGCTGCGGGGGCAGAGGGCCAGGGGTGGTGTGCAGCAGAGCAGAGCGGACGGGGCGGGAAGCCCGGCAGGCCTGGGGGGCCGATTGCCTCGTCGTGGAGCAGCCGCGGGACAGGTGCAGGCGTGGGCTGGCTCCGCAGAGCTTGTGACGGGCCTCCTTGCCCGCGTGTATCAGGGAGGCCAACCCTGGGGGAGGGACGTCACTTGGTCAGAGGAGATGCACCCAGTTGGGGTGCTTCCCCTGTCTCTGGGCTCACGGATGACTTTGAATTTGACGGCCGCAAGAGAAGCCGTGCACGCAGAACCGTCCTCACGTCGCCTTTTGTGACGTTACCTTCTGTGATCAGGAGCTCTGGGTGCCTCGCGGTGCTGGAGCGGCTGACTGCATGTCCGCGCTTCGTGGTCACGGGCTCTTACACAGCCAGTAAAAGCGGTGGGCGTGAAGACGGTGGGGCACGGCGGGAAGTGTGTGCGGCGTAACAGGGCTGAACAGCAGGGCGTAGAATCGGACGTGCAGCCTGATGATGAATAACAACGTCGAGCAAGGTTTTACCGAGCACTTACGTGTGCCCAGGAGGAATGGGCTCGGGATCCTAACAGAGAAAGCGCTTGTTCTCCTGGAGAATGGGGTCCGCTGGTGGTGCTGAGGGTAAGGGAGCAAAAGGACGCACAGGGAGGAACAGTGGGAAATTCTAAGTGGCCCAAAAGGTAAATATGCAACGACAACTTAGCTAAGTTCCGTGGAACATACAAGCAGGACACGGCAGACAGAAAAAGGGTTGCCTTTTTGGTTGGTCGAGGACGAAACAGGCCGGTCACTGCAGGCTGGAGGGAATGCACAGAAGCCAGGGCGGCCTAGCCGGAGCTCAGGATGGAGGCCGAGCACCTGTCTCCTCGGTTCAGGAGATCCCTTCTCCACCTACGTGCTGTGGGACTCTGGACAAATCTATTAACCTCTGGCTGCCTCAGTTTCCTCATTTGTAAAACAGCGATGCCAGCAGCGCCAGCTCCTCACGTGCCGTGAGATGTGAACGGATTCACGTAGGAAATCGCTCAGAGCCGGTGCCCCCGTGTGCGTAGTGATGGTCGGCTGTTGTCACCATGGTGGTGGAGGTGTTTTCTAGTTTTCAAATTTTTGGTAACGTGAATATTGCATGGATAATTGTAATGTCTAAATGTAAATGAAATAACTCTTAATGTGTTAGTCTGGATCTTCCGAGAAGCAGACGCCAAGACCATATATATGTGCTGTCTCTATCTTCAACCCATGCCCGCAGAGTGCAGCCACCTCCACGTTGAGTCCAGGTTATTCTCAGCAAAGTCCGCAAGCTTGTCGGTGGCAGAGTTAGGACTCAAATCTTGGATTGTCTGATTTAAATGAATGACAATGACCTTAGCATTGGCTTTGAGGAGCTCGGGTCCAAAATCAGATCTTTGATTTCTTAACCTAAAAGATGAGGATGAGGCACCTGGTTGGCTCAGTGGTTGAGCATCTGCCTTCGGCCCAGGGCGTGATCCCGGGGTCCCGGGATCGAGTCCCACGTCGGGCTCCCTGCAAGGACCCTGCTTCTCCCTCTGCCTGTGTCTCTGCCTCTCTGTGTGTCTCTCAAGAATAAATCAATAAAATCTTTGAAAAAAATAATAAAGTCTCACACACGTGCCAGCATTGCACACAGCTCCCCGCCTGCTGGCTTGGTCCTATCCCCCACTATGTCACCTGGTTCACATTCCAGCAAATGGACTCGTGCCTGAGCCAGACCGCGTCTTTGCTCATGCTCTTCCCTTGGGTTCCCTTGGCCTGACAGGCCTTGCCCAGCCACTTCTCTGGGGGAACCTTATTAATTTCATCCTATTGGATACAAAATACTCATACTGGTGAAGGTACCATAAACCCGTAATGCGTCACTATAATGCAGACGTTGGTGACAAGCTCATTAACTGGTGTCATCAATCCAGAAAACATTTAGCATTAGTTAATAGACTAGATGCCCTGGAATGCCCCCAAAATATTTCTTCCAACTCATATTCCATATGAATTTTACAGCAAAGTCCCCACATTTGATAACATTTCTGAAAATTTATATGACATTACCAATAAAGATTTGCGAAGCTGAAATTTTCCTAGACTATCACCGTGAAAAAACTAATCCTGTTCAACCACGTTACGATAACGACTGACTTATCTTCTTTTTCCTTTCTGAAGAAAACGATATAGTGTTGTTGACAAACGTAAAAGGCAACGAGAGTGTAGAGGCAGAAAAAAATCTGGAAAAAGAAAATAAGCGTGTCAGGTAATTATTAAAATATTGTTACCCTGGATGGTGTGATGTCTGTTGGTTATTTAACAGATGTAATTTACTGTGATTTCTTCTCATGCAAAATAAGTAGCCCCTTTCACATCCAATTATATTGTGATTTTGTATTCCTTTGGTGAGAGAGGCCTTACGATTTATCTAAATAAGCATCGGCTCTGCACCACCTGGAGTCTCCCGTGTACGAAGCTGGTTTCCCCCCCTGCCTCCCCAGGGAATGGGCTGACAGTGGCCCAGCCCTGCTCAGGAGCAGCTCTCCTGGCTTCTGCTCACAGCCCTGCCCCCTGGCTCTCGGATTTGGGCTGCAAAGATCCTGCAGCTCCTCTGTCTGGGTTGACCTTTCCATGTCTGGGGGCTCAAGCACAAAATCTTCCCCTAGAAACTCCCCCTAGAAAGTCCCCCTACAAATAAACCAACTCATGCCCAGAGAACCCAGGGCTTCCCGGCCTTACTTGCGCAGCTGGACCTGATCCAACCGACCACCCTGGGCCACCCAGTTCCGATGAGCACCCCGGCAGTTTGTGTCCGTCTGTTGTCTGCTGCTCTCTGCTCATCTTCCCCAGACACCACCCGTCACACCAGCACTGGCTTCCCCCCACCCCCCACGGGAATGAGTCTGAAAACTTCGCCTGGTAGGCAAGGTCCTTCACTGCTTTTGACTTTGAATCCCTCTTCCTTCAGCTGACTCCTCTGCTTTCAGCTGTTTTCAAGCCAAAGGGTTTTAGTCATTTGTTCCCTTATCGGTGCCATGAAAAGTCTCCTGTCTTTGTCTTTACTCCCAGCTGATCTGTGCTTGACGCCTGGTGTGGAGACCTGCAGTGGTGCACCTCCCACCCAAGGGCGTGGAATAGGATGTCCACTCCCTTCGTTTGGATATTTTTAATCTTTCATTATTCCCATGGCTAATTTGATGATGAATTTTTTTTAATCCAAAGACTGTTGTGCTTAAATAACTTCCATAGCCTTTAAGAAAATCCCTTTTAAAAATCCCTTTTGTATCTTAAAAAAAAATCCCTTTTAAAAATCCGTTTTATATCTTAAAAAAATCCCTTTTATATCTTTAAGATTTTATTTATTTGAGAGAAAGAGCGAGAGAGAGCACGAACAGGGGGGAAGGGCAGAGGGAGAGGGAGAAGCAGACTCCCCACTGAGCAGGGAGCCCGACATGGGGCTCCATCCCAGGGCCCTGGGGTCATGACCCGAGCCGAAGGTAGATGCTTAACTGACTGAGCCACCCAAGGTGCCCCAAGAAAATCCATTTTATACCTAAAGAGGAGAGAGTGTTCATCGATCTGTGAGGGTTATCCACTGTGTTAGCCATTACCTGAGAAGATTTACTAATCGGGCTTTTCAAGCATTCATTGCAAACGTTCAGTATTTCTTTCCAGTACCTCGGTCCTGCATCTGTGTATCTTCGCTTTGTCCCCGTGGAAGCAAGCAACTACTGTGTATCTTAATCTATTGAAATCTCTTGGAAGAAGAGATAAAAAAAAAACAAAAAACAGAAAATCTTGAGGCATCTGATTTGTTTCCCTGTGTACCTGTGCCGAAGTAGGTAGCTCTGCCCCGCACGGTGCCAGCAGCTAAGTCAGTCCCTACCAGTTAGCCTCGGTACGAACAGGCCGAGGAAGAGCTCCATGCTAGCGGTCACCACCCTGCCACCGGCTCAGGAGCCCTGGGCGAGCACCAACCACCACGCTTGACTTTCTCCCTGGAGGAGTCGAGCGGTAGAGGTTTCATTCACCCCGAGGAATCAACAGGCGAGCGTCTACACCATGACCCCGTGAATTCAGAACCGCGTGGGTGAAGCCAGATGTCCTAAGGCTCCCTCAGGGAACGGGTGAGGTGATCCCAGGTATGGCCTGTGCCGACACGTCCGGCCTGGGACCTGCCGAGCTGGGAGCGAGAGGGGATGTCGAGGACGGCGAGCCTGCAAGAAGGACGACGGTGAAGGCGGGAGGGATGCTGAGTGAAGGAGGAAGATCTTGACCCTGGTTTGCTTCGTGCGTGCACAGTCTCTGTAGCTGCGTCGGAAATGAACAGAAATAGCACTCAGGTGACCTCAAGCAAACAGAACGGAACGAAGCGAGCCCCATCCCCACACAAGAGTGTCATCCCGTGAGGTCTAGGAGGAGGAGGCCTCTGACAGCTGGATCCAGTATAGAAACCTCGTCATCAGGACCCAGTGCCTCCCTCCTGGAGCCCCAGGACCCTCCGGGCCCGCTCTCCTGGGCAGTGGCTTACAGCAGATCATGGTGGCAAGCGTGGCCACGGGCAGCTGCCCGCTCGCAGGGTCTGAAGAGCCTGAGAACCCCGCAGGGAGGGAGACCACCTCCAGTGCCACCGTGGGCATCTATTAGCTTTCACGCAGGATTCTGGTTGGTTCTGCAGACTCACAGGTCCGCTGGATGGAGGGGTATAAGGAATAACGATCAGCTGGGCCAGGGTCCCATGACGATCCTTGAAGCCAGGAGTGGGTGACATTCCAAAGGATCCCAGAACCAAGTAGAATGGAAGAGACATTGTCCCCCAAGGGAAGTGCTGTGGGGAGGTAACCTGTGTGCTCTACGCTGCGGATATAAAGTACGTGCGAGTATAGCTTCCATGGGACCAGGGCTGGCCATTGGAACAGCCTGGAGTCCCCAGGGGGCGGGTGATACATTTCAATATTTCTTGGGTGGCTCCAGCTAGAGGGTGGCTCCTGAGGAACTATCCAAGGACCCTACTTTACCTCTTGAGTACTTCTAGGGTGAAAAATTGGATGTTTGTGCTACTGATCATGCTCTGTTCCTATGGCTTCAAGACAAATGTTGCTCAATGGACTAGATCAAATGTGGGGTCTTACTTTTTTTTTTAAAGTGAAAATTGTTAAGCCTACATAATTTGTCAGCTGAAAACAGTGTTTTTAGGACAGTATTAACAAAAGGATAAAGATCATTAATGGGGCACAGACACACATCCTGCTTTCCAGCCTGAGTGACTCTCCCTTAAGGAGGCACTCACACTCAGGTGCTGTCCTGGCACTTGCCCTCCGGAGAGTCAGAGCCTCCATAAATGTCGTGTCCTGAGCACCTGTCTGGCCCTGGGCTGGCCTGACCCCGGGCAGGGCAGAGATGCATCACAGTGGAGACAGCGGATGCGGGCTGGCTCTTAAGGCAAAGCCAGTGTTTAAATTGGATTGCTCGAGATCGCTGAATGATCCAGAAAGGAAATCAAATCCAAATAGTCATGAACTCCAAAGCCAAAGGCTTTCAGCCCAAAAGTTGTCGCCGGAGCAGAGAGTGGGGCCCAATAACAGACTGAGATGTAATGGAAGCCGATGAACAGGTAAGTGTAGATGCCAGATGACAAACAGGAAACGTAAAACCCCAAACAAGTAGATCAAAACACAGGCTGTCCTGAGGGTGGAGGTCCAGATCGCCGTCACAATCACACGTCTTATCTGGCATACGTTTCCTCATGAGGATACAGCGTCATTAGTTTTGGTAACAGTGTTTTTGAGAGATAATTTATATAGCATATGAATCACTCATTTAAAGCATACAATTTAAAGTGTCTAGTATATACACAGCGTTGCGCAACCATCCCCAAAACTTTAGAACATTTTTCTCACTTCAAAGAGAAACCCCAAGCTCTTTAGCTATTGCTCCCAGCCTCCCATGCCCTCCCGGCCCTAAGTAACCACTAGCAGAATTAATTTTTTAAATGTTTGCATTCTCGATCATTTAGCTTCAGTGTTGCACGATTATGAGCAAAGCTCCACAGGCCAACTATAAAGGAAGAACACGTTTCCCCTTATAACCACTGTTTTTTAAAAAAATATTTTATTAATTTATTCATGAGGAACACAGGGATGTAGGCAGAGGGAGAAGCAGGCTCCCTGCAGGGAGCCCGATGTGGGACTCAGTCCCAGGACCTCAGGCTCACGACTGGAGCCGAAGGCAGATGCCCGACCACTGAGCCACCCAGGTGCCCCCCCCCCCCGTTATAACCACTGTTGACTTCAGGTGGATCCTGTAAATGGAAGCACCTGGGTCCTGCTCTGCACCTTGCTGGCATAGGTACACGGAGGAGGAGCTGGGGCAGATCCCACTGCAGGAGGGGAGTGAGTCCTGGAGCGATGGGGGACGGTTCCGGACCAGGGAGGAGGTATAATCCTGGCTGAGGAAGCCAGATGGGAAAGGACAAAAACACAAGAAAAGAGTCGAGTGGAGATTCTTCAGTGGCCAAAGAATATTTTCGAAGCAGGATGCCCTGTTGTCAATTCAAAGTTGATGATGCGGCCACAGGGCTTCCTCCCCCAAGCCATGCCATTCTTCTCTAATTGCTGTGACACTCACTCTCGGGTGCTTGGAAAGACACATGCGTGTGTCTGTAGGGGTGTCCACATGCGTGTGTCAGCAAGGAAGACCCCGCGTTTCCTTTCAGAGTGGACGTGGTGTTAGTGAGGACAGCATGCCCAGAAGCAAGGACCAAGGGCTAAGGTGACTATGAGGATGCCGGTGTCCTTCAAATCCGAAGTCTTGGCAGTTCTGTTGGGAATCAAGGACTTTAGTCCATGGGAATCAGATCTCCGTGAGCCGTACTGCCCCGATGACATGCCCCAGGCGTCTTTGTGAATATATCACTTGCTTTTAAAGATGTTGTTTCCAAAGGAACGTTTCCCGAGAGTGAGATCACGAATCTCTAGTGGACTAAGGCTCCTGGGACAGGAAATGGGAATGGTTTTCCCAAAGGGTTGGGTCAATGTGCAGGGACACCTGCCAGGAATATGTGTGCCCGTGGGATGTGTCCACCCCAGGCACCTGCCAGTGTAGTGGCTCCAGGTCACTGGCCGCTGTTGTCTTAAGGGATGTTCCGGTGACAGACACCAGGACAGCCTTCCTTTTTAAGTCAGGGAGTCTCTTCTTCAAGGATTTGCTTTCTCCCACTGGTTCTGCTACCAGAAGAGCAAGGAGCAGAATTAAGATGACAAATCTGGATTTTAGACTCTGGGCCATTTAGGAGTTCCCACAGCTCTCTTCCTAGATACGATTACAGCCAGGAAAGAAATGTTTGGAAAGAGGGAACTACTTTGGATGAGATTTTATTTGGGAGAGGGGGGGCATGAAATAAAATGGCACTAAAATCTAAGGGCATCAAGGTTGTTAGTGCTCCTAAAAAATGGCTTCCACCCTGGAAAATTATATACATTCGTAGAAGAGAGGAAATCAATATTTCCACATATTTCCACTTACTGCCATTTACTAGGGAAACAAAGGCTATCAAAGATGTCTCTACACTTGACTCTATACTGTAGCTTCACTTCTTAAGATTTTTTTTTAATTTTTTAATTTTTAATTTATTTTTAGTTTTTAATTTTATTTTTTGCTTCTTAAGATTTTGAGACAGTCATTTGAACTTAATCACATACTACAGCTTATTTTGGTTTATTTTTTTTTTCCAGGAAGTTCCTTTAGAGTGTAACAAATGCCTGAAGAACTGTACTATTCATAGAGCTGTGCCTGGCGCAGAAGAGACGCTCAAGAAATAATGAGCGACGGAGCAAATGATCGGAGGTCAGACGTAACCAAACATCAAAACTAAAATCACTTCTTGAGTCAAGGATGTGCTTTTAATTAGGGAGCTTTGGTTACGATTTCTTTGGTTCTTAATGGAGATTTCTGAGGGCTCGTGTTATCTCTTTTCCTCAATTAGAATGTTGGGCTTTTTATACGACCCGGTCCGGACTTAGTGCCAATAACAAACATTGTTGAGGTCAGTGGATAACACAAATGCCTATAGGTGTGCAACGAGAGCTCCTTATCAATAAAGCGTGTGCATAAGTGCCACGCAAACACGTCTGCTTTATTCTGTACCTGGAAGCAGATTCCGTGTTACGACGCTATTTTAGGGTCACACGCTGCGGCTGCATGGACTTCAGTGATTTCTCGCGTAGGTATCATGGATCTATTATAATTTCCATGCACAGACTAAGGTCGATACAGAAGCATTTAAGGCTTCAATTACCACACTCACTCATTTCTTCCTCTCTCAGGCATATTTTTCCCATCTGGATTTAATGTAGGTTTGCTCTCACATAAGCATCTGTGGAATGGAGTCTGGACTTTGCTAAGCAGCGGGGGTTAGCAGGGGAGGAGAGGAAGAATAATGGCTAATCTTTAGTTGTGGTGTGGGTGTTTGGTTGGGAAAAACCAGCTGGCCGAGCAAGGGGACTACCTCCGATTTGCAGACATGGGCGGTGACCCCCTCTAGTCTGGCCAAGAAGGAGTCACATGCCTTTGGCGACTTCTTTGTTTACTCTCAGAGGTTAACTCTGAGTTGAAATGAACTTCTTTGCCAAAACCTAGAATTAATTAAAAGTGGCTAATTCTAATTTTAGAAATCGCTTGGAGCTTTCTGCTCGTCACTGCTCCAGAGGGGTGCTCAAGGGAAAAGGAGGAGGAAGTTACAAGATCAGGTCTGTCTGGTCACATTCGGGCACCCTGGGCAGGAGGCAGGAGCACCTACCTGTACGCGCTCAGGCCGGAAAGTCTGCGCAGGAGGGTTCGTGCGACACGCCGAGGTCCTACTCGGCAGAAAGAAAAAGAAGAGAAGGCACAATATTCGAAATCTCCATATTTGAAACCAGATTTTAGGTGAAGTAATCATAGGAAACCTTGCAGGAAAATCTGGCCCTTGGCTCCGCGTTTATTTTAATGCAGCTTGGACTCATGATATTATACGTCGCTGAGCCTGTTGAGTTTCATATGGTGGACAAAATGTGCTTGAATAAAATGACTCCTAAGCCAATGACTCTATCTATAAATCAACAAACATTTGCTGAACGCCTGCCTGACGAGCAGAACTCTGAGCCCTGGGGATTCCTGGGTGGCGCAGCGGTTTGGCGCCTGCCTTTGGC
The DNA here is from genome assembly GCF_011100685.1 of Canis lupus familiaris. Taxonomy (NCBI): domain Eukaryota; kingdom Metazoa; phylum Chordata; class Mammalia; order Carnivora; family Canidae; genus Canis; species Canis lupus. The sequence continues at coordinate 46,241,637 of NC_049246.1, read as the reverse complement.
CCAGGGCGCGATCCTGGAGACCCGGGATCGAATCCCACGTCGGGCTCCTGGTGCATGGAGCCTGCTTCTCCCTCTGCCTGTGTCTCTGCCTCTCTCTCTCTCTCTCTCTCTCTCTCTGTGACTATCATAAATGAATAAAAATTAAAAAAAAAAAAAAAAAAAAAAAAGAACTCTGAGCCCTGTCTGGCAGCCTGACAGCTTTGGGGCCCTCCATCCCCCTCCGCTGTCTCGCACGACGCCACCACCGCCATCCCATCCAGCTGCGTCCCCACCCCAGGGACATCCCCACCCAACACCATCACCACCACCACTCTCCTCTGGAGCTTCAGGCTTTGTTCAGTTGCTAACTCATTATTTGCACTCCAGCTCTGTGGGGTCGATGGTAATTGTCTCCATCTGGTCCGATGGAGTTGGAGGTTCAACACATTGTCATTGGGACAATGGGAGCTGGGTGCTAGTGAGCGGAGGAGCTCTATGGATTTTCCACTCCTGCTGTGCTCAGGGTGCTATGGGTGCATGGGGAGACCGCACCAGGGCAGTAACGAGGGGAAATGACCTCAGTGCCAGCGTGTGAGGTTTATATCAGCGCTTACGTATCTTGAAACACACTTAGATTTATTACATCATTCAAACCTATATTAATCCTTGCAGAACACCAAGGACGTATTGATATGATCAGATTCAAAACCTGTAAAGTGAATATCTCAGTCCCCCAAAAGTGTTCAGGAAATTAAGTATCTGATCGCCCATTTCCCAAATCAGTCATTCAGGTGTGTTGTAGACACGTTATTCCGGGGCTGGTGGCCAATCCTGGATCAGTTTCCTCACGAAAACAGCACATCTAAAAAACTCAACTGGAAAATGTCTGTATTCAAAGTGGCCAAAGGGCTAATCGGAAATGGATTTTTCTTTTTTCTTTTTTCTTTTCTTTTCTTTTCTTCTTTTCTTTTCTTTTCTTTTCTTTTTTCTTTTCTTTTTTTTCTTTTCTTTTCTTTTCTTTTTTCTTTTCTTTTTTCTTTCCTTTTCTTGTTTTCTTTTTCTTTCTTCTTTCTTTCTTTCTTTCTTTCTTTCTTTCTTTCTTCTTTCTTTCTTTCTTTCTTTCTTTCTTTCTTTCTTTCTTTCTTTCTTTCTTTCTTCTTTCTTTCTTTCACAGTGGTTTGTACATGGGTGTCCTGGAGAACTGACTGAGTCACTGACTGACCACCTCCTATGTGTCAGGGGCCGGGCCAGGCTGTGGGTACAGGTGAAGAAGACAGAGGTCCCCTCTAGTGAGAGAGCCAGACACCCACAGAGAATGTTCGGCCCCATTGCAGCCCTGTGATAGCTGCACCCCCAGACCTCCAGGGGGACAGAGGAGAGGGAGAGGCACCTGCTCAGCCACACGTGTGCCAGTGAGAAGTCAAGAAACACTCCCAGGCCACGGGGCCTCCTGCACTGTCTTGAAGCATAGAAAGCATTTAACCAGGTAGAAAGGGGGGCTAGGGAAGAGTCCCGGCCGAGTGAGCTGCACAACCAACCCTCTGTGTGGGAAAGTCATAGAAGGATTGTGGGTCGCTCAGGCTACTGCAAAACAAAACAAAACAAAACAAAACAGGCTGGAATGGGGGCTTAACCAACAGAGGTTCATTTCTCAGAGTTCTAGGGGCTGGAAGTCTGGGGTCACGGTGTTGGCTGTATTGGTTCCTGGTGAGAGTCTGCATCCTGGCTTATAGATGCCGCCTCCTCGATGTGTGTTCACAGTGCTCTTCTTTGGTGTGAGCTCATGGGGTGGGGAGGGGAGGAGGGATGGAGAGGGAGAGGGAGAGAGAGAGATAGAGTGATGGGACACCAATCCCATCATGGCCTCACCCGCATTACCTCATCCACACACCTCCTAAACCTAATTACCTCCTGAGAGCACCCCCCCCCCAATACCATCACATTAAGGGTTAGGGGTTCAACATCCACATTTTGGGAGGACGTAAGCACTCAGCCCAGAGTAGAGCCACAAGAGGGTCAGCATCTCCAGCGTGGAAAGCAACTTGTGTGTGTTTACCCTGGATTTGCCTGGTTTGGGAACTGAAGGTCCCACCTCCCGAGAACCTCCTCAATCCCAAGAACACGGGCACAGGTGGTCACCCTCGGTGGCACGGTTGAAAGGCGAGGCAATGGCTAAGTTACGGAGGGTTTTGGACGTCAAGAGAAGGCGTTTTGGGATTTATCCTGTGGGGAGCAAGGATCTGTGGGAGGGTTTCAAGGAGAAATCCTGTACAGTCAGGTGGGGACGGAAGAGAGACAAGATGTACCAGGGACGAGGGGCGGATCTCCTAGTAAGTGTGGAGGGGGCACAGGAGGGGGTGGTGGGATGGTCACGTCAAGGGGACCTGGTGATCGGAGGTGAGACACCCGGGTGGGGATGGCTCTGGGGTGTAGAGAGCAGGTGTGCAAAGGGGCGATTAGACAGTGATTGTCTGGTGTTGGGTGTGCGGTGCTGCAGACGTCTGTGACCTCCACACACCTGAAGGCCAGCAGCTAACCTGCATCTTCCCAGGCGTGCCTGTTTCTGCTGCTCCTTTAGATCAGACCTGCTGGGCGCTGGGAAGAGGAGAGCTGAGGCCTGACCGCGTCTCCTAAGACCCCACGGCAAGCTCGGCGTTGGGCGTGGGTGCAGCAGAGCCCAGGACAAAACCATGTGGTTTCAAATTGGCCCAAAAACTCAGATCAGAAAAAAAAAAAAAACAGTTACTAACATAACATTAATATCTAACTCCTTAAGGCAAAATTTTTCTAAGAGACTTGCACTCACACCTCCTGCCATCCATTTCTTTTCGTGAAGCTCAGATGCGTGTTGCACGGGCAGGAATTGGACGGGTCCTGGAGGGGCATCAGGGGGACAGGCCCGGCCCTGGCTGGGGAAAGCTCCAGGATGTGCAGCGTCTGGACCGCGCCAGGAGCGCGGTCAGTGTAAGGCTCTGTCCCTTGTCCTATCCACCCTCCATCCCGAGCCAGGCACCAGTCTTTGCTCGGCCACGACGACAGAAACCCCGGGAGTGCTGTGGGGGGTCAGAGGGGCACCGTGTGTGTCACTTACCAGGAGCTGAATGAAGCAGGTGGCTTTGCGACCCCAGAACCGAGGCGGGGAAGCAGATGGGAAGGTGGGGGCTTCCGGGGGCACATCTAGGCTCTCCACTCCCCTGTCACTATTGTCATCTTCGAACATGTCAGCCCTGGGACTGCGCAGGACCAGCCTCCGGCGAGGACATGCAGAGGAGCGGCCCCAGCTGCAGGGGACACAGGGCTCAGTGGCTCCGGGATCCCAGATGCTGAGGGGCCGCCTCAGGACCTCTCCTGGTCTGCGTGCTTGAGCTCCCGGACCCGTGGGGGCCTGTGCTGAGCCCCCCTGCCCCCAGACCTCCTGGCCACCCTTTCCCCACCAACACCGTGCGATTTGCATGTTGGGCCTGCAAAGGACAGTTCTCTGATTACAACTGGCTCAGGTCTAGGGGGAGAAGGCTGGAAGGTTCGGACAGCATCGGGCGTGCCGGGCCGGGCCTCGGGGACTCGGTCTGGACGTCCTCCTTCCGTGTCTCTTTGCTTAGCCTCAGTCCTTCACCCTGGCCCAGGCTTCCTTCACCTGGTGGGGAATGAGGCTGCTGACAGCTCCCGATGACCCTGTCCTGCTCATCCTCGCCCCAGAAGGGCCCTGATTGCTCTCTCCCCCTGACCCCAGGCTCACAAGCCCTAGGGCCGAGCTGCGAGGTGGGCCATGGGTCTACGCTGTGGCTCCATGGGGGGAGGACACCGGCCACCCGTGTCACCTGTTGGAGGCTGTAGGAGGACACCTCCCAAAAGGAGAAGAGAAGCGCCAGGCCGACGGAGTTCTAAGAGCGTGGGGGGTCTCCATGCGCGGAGGTGCCGCTGCCCTGGGACGCTCGGGGTGGGGTAGCCAGTGGCAGCTAGTGACTCCGCGAGGTTCGGGAGCAGGTGGTTTTGGGGTCCGGGGTTCAGACGAGGCTGGACCAGCAGCCAGAGGCCAGATGGCGAGGCCTAGGATGTCATGCCAGGGATGCCCTAGTTCGTCCCACAGGTGAGTTATGGAAAAGATGTGAACCAGAGGGAGAGGTGATCAAGTCAGCTTGCTCCGGAGCCGGGTAACTGGGTCGGGAGGCGGAGATGTTAGAGTCTCACCTTTGATGCGCTGGTGACGGAGTGACCGGGAGGTGGGCGGGGTTGCAAGGACTCAGTACCCCAGTGACCGGGGGCACGGGACAGAGGGGGCTGTCAGGTGAGCCGATGTGACCCATGGGTCTCCAACCCCGGCGTGGACTGGGGTCTGGGGCTGCTCTTGTCACCCCAGCGTGGGTAACACGTGCACACCTTGAACCCGTGTGGCCAGCGCAGCTAGCTGGGTCTGCCTCCACCCTCCCACTCCAGACCTGCTCCTGCTCTATTCCCCTGCTTCTGGGTGAGAGGCCCCTGCACTCCCTCCCCTTGTTAACTGCCTCTCGGTCACGCGCTTCCTTTTCATTTCTCAAATGTGCCTTTTCTCTCCTGCCCCAGGGCCTTTGCACATAATGTTCCGTCTACCTGGAATATTCCGGCCCCGACAACCTCTTGTTATGTCCGACTCCTGCTCAGAGAGGCAGCCCCTGATCCCACCAGGGTCTTTCTGAAAGCCCCCACTGGGCGCTACCCCCCCCACCCCCCCACCCCCCGCCCAGGAGGCCGTGAGTCGTTTAATTTACTCATCACCGTTGCCGGCACGTTGTAGGCATTTCTCGAAACAATGGTTTACTGTTAGAATAGGCTGGAAAGTTTTAAGAATTCTGATGCCCTTGTGCTTCCCCCAGAATTTTTGACTTCATTGGTCTCAGGACATCGTCTGCACTTTGTGTGTGTGTGTGTGTGTGTGTCAAGCTCCCCAGGGGATTCTAATGTGTAACAAAGTTCAAGATTGTAAAAACTCGGATCCTCGGACCTACCCCCGATGTACAGAATCGCCTTTGTGGGTAGGGCCTGGGAATTTGCGCCTTAAGAGACCGCCCAGGATATTCTCATAAAACCTCAAATTTGAGGTGCACGGTGCAGGAAGCCGTATCAGTGTGATCATGGGAGAGACACTCAATGGACAGTGTATGGGGAGCAGGTGGCGGGCCGCTAGCTGGAGCCCGCACGGCCAGCGGGGCGCCCTGTGCTTTGGCTACACATTACCACACCGGAGGCTGTTACTAAGTCCAGGTGTTTGGGCCTCACCGCCCTCCACCTACCCCCTCAGCAGTCGTATTTAATTGATCTTTGATCTCTGCTGGGGCCCTGGTCTCTGTATTGTTTAAAAAACTCCTTGTGGGACACCTGGGGGGCTCAGTGGTTGGGCATCTGCCCTTGGCTCAGGGCGTGATCCTGGGATCCTGGAATCGAGTCCCACGTCAGGCTCCCTGCATGGAGCCTGCTTCTCCCTCCGCCTATATCTCTGCCTCTGTGTCTTTCCTAAGTAAATAAATAAAATCCTAAAAACAAAAACAAAAAAGCCTCTCCCTGTGATGTGGGTGCAGCCAGGGCCTCCATGGGCAGGCAGGAGAAACCAAGCAGAAGAGTCTGGATCGGGTCGGGCTCGGGGCTGGGCTCCCTCTGGGTGGGGTTGGCAGCTACAAAGAGGCGGAATGGGCCAAGGTTTGGAGATTGTGGCTGAACAGCCAGGTTCTAGGTCAGGGGAATGTATTAATTTCTTAGAGCCACGTAATAGCTCACGACAAACTCTGTGGCTTGAAACAGCAGAAATCCAATGTCAAGGTGGTGCTGGGGTTGGTTCCTTCTGGAAGGCTCAGGGGGAGAACCCACTCCAGCTTCTGAGCACCGCCGCCAGTCCTTGGCGCTTGTTGGTTTGTGGACAGCGGGCTCGGACCTCTGCCCCTGTCTCCCAGGCCCCTCTCCCAGGGCATCCTCTGTCTCCATGTCTCCTGTCTTGCTCTCTTTTCTCTTATTAGCACATGAGTCGTACGAGTGAGGCCCTACCCTCAATCGGGTTTGGGCTCATCTTGAGATCCTTAACTTCATCACATCTACAGAGACCCTATTTTCAAATAAGGTCACATTCACAGCTACTGGGAGTTAGGTCTCAGAGGCTATCTTTTTGGGGGACACAATTCAATTCGCTAGAGAGGGTAATGGACCTCAGAGTTCCCTACAAACGGCCAGCTGACCAGTGAGAAAGCACCTGACGGGAGCAGCTCACCCAGAGGTACCTGCACGACAGGGCCAGGTGCCTCCTTCTCCTGCTCTCGAAACGGGGCCCATGAAGACCCAGCATGTGGTGAGAGTTAATGACTGAGGGGGAGAGGCTGGACTCTCAGCTTTGACATCAAAAGCTTTAAGATTTTACACACACACGCACTGTCTCTCTCTCTCTCTGTTTAATGAAGGTGCGAGGTGGCTGACCAGGTGAGTGGCTGGGGTCTGTCCCCATGACTGGGTCCTGGGAGAAGATGCACAGAGGAAGGTCCTTCTTGCTGCTGGTCTCCCACTCAAGCTTTATTACTATCATCATCATCAGCAGCAGCAGCAGCATTCATTTGGTTAGCATTTTCTTTTTTTTAAAAAAAAAAATTTTATTTATTTATTCATGATAGACATAGAGAGAGGGGGGCAGTAGAGACACAGGCAGAGGGAGAAGCAGGTTCCATGCAGGGACCCCAATGTGGAACTCGATCCCGAGACGCCAGGATCACTCCCTGGGCCGAAGGCAGGCGCCAAACCGCTGAGCCACCCCGGGGATCCCTGGTTAGCATTTTCATACGAAAAGTGCTGTCCTCACACGCGTGGCCTTGAACATCTGGGAAAATCTGTACATTTTCAAGTTTTAAAGGGGACTTAAAATACGTGGCCGACGGCAAGGGACTGTCTCCTTCCTAAGTCAGAGAGAAGGGAGTCAGGCCCGGAGTGATCCTGCCCCAGGGTGGGGCGGGCCGCTGGCTATTAGAGCGGATGTCAGGAGGGCCTTCTCTGGCAAAAGCAGGATGCGGGCGAAGAGCATCCCCGGTCGGTCCCGCAGCATCCGGCGCTGCTCTCTGTGGTCAGCGCGGAGGCGGTGCTGGGTCTGCGGAATACTTGCCCACCCAGAGTAGCTGTGACAATATTACCGTGGGAAATAGCTCAAATGTCAGGTGCTCTGGAAGAGAACTCGAGGGCGACATCCCCTTGCTCCACCAATCATAGGGTTATGGTTTTGTTTAAGCACCAAAACCCCAAAACACATTCCCCCCAGTTTCCCAGTTCTGTTCAGCGCGCTGAGGACGCTCAAGTCGGAGAAAGTAGGTGCTTTACACCCGTTTCGGCAGAGGCCTTGGGCGGTGAGCTGCGGACAGAGCCGCGGGGGGAGGCCACCTCTGTCCTGGGAGCAGAGAACCCGGTGTGTCGGCCACCAAGCCCCCCTCTCCGGGCCGGCGCTCCCGCGGTTGACGGGGCGTCGTGGGATGCGTTAAATAAGAGTTTTTAAAATGCAAGGGTATGTGAAGGAACTTTCCCGTCGAAACTTACTTTCACGTGCCCGTGTAGACAATGCGGATTCAAATTATGTGAAAACAGTTAAGGCTCTCCCCCTAACTTTGAAAACAGTCTGTGCTTGTTTGTTTATTTATTTATTTATTTATTTATTTATTTATTTATTTATTTATTTAAGATTTTATTTATTTATTCATGAGAGACACAGAGAGAGAGAGGCAGAGACACAGGCAGAGGGAGAAGCAGGCTCCACGCAGGGAGCCCGACGCGGAACCCGATCCCGGGTCTCCAGGATAACGCCCTGCGCCAAAGGCAGGCACCAAACCGCTGAGCCACTCAGGGATCCCACAATCTGTGTTTATTGTTTTCAGCAACACTGCAGCAGATCAGAAAGAAATAGAAGGGATTGAATCCGATCACAGGGATCTCATCACCGGGTCATAACCCCTGTTTTCCCCCAAGATGCTGCTTCCTGGCCTCTGGGGTGAAGCCACCTGCTCCGCGTCCCCACGTCCCCGAGTCCCTGCAGGTGGACTTATCGGCTCCCAGACCCGCTCCCTTCTCTGCGCCCTGCCTGCTGCCCGCACCGAGCGCCTTGTCCTACTGGGGCCCTTCCTGCGGATGCCCATGGGGCCACACGCCTTTTCTTTGCCTGGTGGATGCTCCTCACCCTAAGCTGCCAACGTAATTTAGGCTTCTAGGTATAAATGTCGGAAAAGTCGTCTGAGCTGGGGCCACTGACTCCACGGCCAGCGACGCGCAGTGCCAGGGCAGCCGCCGGTCCACGCGTCCCCGCCTTGCCCCTCGCAGGCCACGGCGGCATTGACTCCCTGGTCTCTGCAGGATGCGTTTTGACTCTGGGAGCACCTCAAGAAAGTCCAGAGGCTGCAGGGAGCAAAAGCAAAAACCGAAGCCCCCCCCCACCGCCCCACCCCCTGACCTCGTAAGGATATCAGTTGGATCACATCCCAGTTGGAGGCGAAATCAAATCCGTTCTTTAGTTGTGCTGTTCGGGTAGAGACTTTCTCAAGGGGACAGGAAAGAAGTCTCTCGCCCTCAGGGAATGTTTCTTGGCAAACGAGGTTTTCAGATCAGCAGTTAGTTGGAAAGGAAACCGGGCAGCCTCTGAAAGGAGGTGAGCATGCCAAGGGGTCCTGCTTCTTCTGGGCCTATTGGGGAAAAAAAATCTTCCATCGTAAGAAACCCAGAGGCTGGGGTGTTCCGGCACTGAGTGCGGGGGCCCCTGTGCTCGGCCGTCTGTCCCCCGCCCCCCGGACGGCAGCAGGAGCAGCTCCAGCACCCCATCCTTCACTGTCGTGCGGAGCCGCAGGAAAACACCTGCTCTTTCCTGGTCTCCCTTTGCCCTCAAATTGCAAGAAAATACACATACCACAGAATTCACCATTTTACCCCTTCGAGAGTCTGTAATTCAGCAGCATTGGATCATTCACGACGTTGTCAACCGCCACCTCTATTCAGTATTTAGTTCCAGAACATTTTTATCACCCCAAATGGCAGCTTGTCAGCAGCCAGTCCTCATTCCCGCTTCCCTGCAGGCCCTGGCAACCACTAATCTGCTATCTGTCTCTCCTGTGAATGGAATCGCATGGCAGGTGGGCTTTTGAGGCTGGCTTCTTTCGCTCAGCATCACATTTTCCAGGCTCCTCCACGCTACAGCATGCATCATTTCTTCTTATGGCCAAATGACATCCCATGGCATGGACAGGACAGATTTGGGTGTCCTGGTTGTCTCTTTGAGAGAGCAAGGAAGATCCTTCCCAGATCCCCCTGGTAGACTCTTCCTCCATCTCAGTGACCAGACCTGCATCTGAGGCTAGAATCAAATCCAAAGTTAGGCCGGGTGCTGAGATCCCGGGTGTCCTTGCCCTCCCTGTTGGAGGAATGCCCCTTCCTTGGGCTCTCTGAATAAAACGGGAACTGTGCCGGCGAGCACGGGTGTGGGGAGGGAAGTGGAGAAGCAGTCCACGCTGCCTGCCACAGCATTCGCCTCCTCAGCTTATGACATATTTCCCAGATTTACAGCCAGGCAAATGAAACAGGTGGTTAAATTGAAATTTGATGAAGGTCCCAATAAGATAGATATTTACCAAATGGGATATCATGCCTCTCTTTGCAGACAAAATTTATCCAAGAGGGTTTTCGAAAACTGTGGTTTGTAACTACTGAGCACTCATCCTGGGTTGAGATGTACAAAGGGATCAGGCAGAGAAAAAGAGATGTGTGATAGGGTCTCTTTGAAGACAACTGCTGTGTTTTGTGAGCATCTTCCACCTGCCTCCCCCCTGCCATCCTCTTGCCTTAGATGGGGAGGGGAACAGCTCACCCACAGTGACAGGGGCGCATCCGAACTGTGTTCTGTGCAGCTGGAAGGACCCGATACTTGGGTTTCTTGACCGAGAAAGCCCTGGAAGCCTGTGGCTGTCACAGAGGCTGGCCTGGGACTGACCTCATGCCCAGACATCACCTGTGACCTGGCGTGGACCATCCTGAAGAGAGAACTGTGTGAGTCACCCTGGTCCTGTCCACGGACCCACTCCGGAGGGTCCCAGCAGCATGGTGAATGCCAAGTGCCAGGGGCTGAGGGAAGAACAGACACAGAGGACTCCCCACAACCCAGATGCATCCACCTGAGTCATGGCAGCTGCAGGAGGTGGGGGGAGCCCAGAGAGAGAGAGAGTCGGCCGCAGGTGTTGATGAACCAGCAAAGGCTGAATCACCCTGGGTGCCTGAGGAATTGGCATTCTTTGTGTTTTAAACATTCTAACCAGCAGTAGATACTGTGATCTCTGGGTGGCCCTCGCTGGGGACAACTGGTCAACCCCCCCACCCTTTAAATAGTAATATTTCACTAATGTGTCTTTATATTGGACATCTAACGGGATTTTTCCCCCCTCTCAGTGTCTCTGTTATTCCAACCTGGCCTGGACCATATATAAGCAAGTCGAGAGACACTTTGGAAACCGCTAGTGCGGTTCTCTCCTTGTTACCAGTGAGGAGGCGAAGGCCCAGAGAGCTTCTGCAGCTACTTCTTGTTCATGCAGCTCAGGAGCTGCTGGGCTCACGCAGGAACGCAACCCACCTGCTTCCCAACCGGGCACCCTCTCGACTTCCCAAAATAACTGTGTAAGGGACGTAAATATAATTAGGTAGTTGAGTAAAAATTATACCAATATGCATAATTGTGATCTGTTACTTGGGATATCTAAAACATCCGGTACATTTTGTTATTATAGGGGTGAGAAAACAGTGATCAGCCCATTCTCTTCTCTTGAATATAAACTTATTTCTGCCACCGAATTTCCCCAGGGCATTGTCACATGCCTAACCATGTGTGCCTGGCTTATCGAAGGCATTGCAAAAAATGCATATTCCAAGACTGGATGAAGGGTGACATGTTTAAAGTCATTTTCTGTTACCTAAAATAAGGTCATTTGGTGTCTTTGAAAGGATTCCATCATCAGAAATCTTGTTTTAATGTTAATTTATAACATTATTTTAGCATCCTGCAAGCATATACTAAACTTGCGTATTCCTGAGTATTTTTATACCTTGCTCTCTTGACATCTCAAAGGCTCAGATGTCAGTGGAGGCTGAGTCGTTCACTGCAGATGAATGGCACAGAGACACAAGAAGGAGGCTGAGTGCTGGCTGAGGCATGGCAGGCCAGTGAGCTTGGACCCACACCGGCTATTCACCTTGCCCTCGAGTCTAGGCCTGAAATATTGTTGTGAGTGTGTGTGTGCACGTGTGCACGTGTGTAAATATCTTTGAGTGTGGAATATCATTGTGATTAATTCGGTTAATGCAATGGGCCGAATAATGACCTTCAAAGATGCCCGTGTCCTAATCTCTGACCTGCAAACACATCACGTTACATGGCAAAGGGGATTTCAGGAGCAGATGGAACTAAGGTTGCTAACCAGCTGACCTTAAAACAGGGAGATTCTCTTGATTTATCCCAGTGGGCCCCAATGTAACCACGGGGAGCCTTAAAAGTGCGGGAGGAAGACAGGAAAGGAGTCAGCGTCTGAGAAGATGGGACCATAGAAGCAGGTCGGAGAGATGGGCAGTGAGGAGGACTCAGCTCACTATTGGCTGAGCTTGAAGATGAAGAGCCTCCACGCCAAGGAACCAGGCATCCCCGAGGGCACGTGTTCTCCCCCAGAGCCTCCACAGGGAAGCAGCCCTGAAGACACCTTGCTTTTAGCCCAGCAGGACAGTGTGGGACGGCTAACCTACAGAACTGTACGGTAATAAGTACTTTTGGATCCTCTTAAGCCACTGCCTCTGTGGTGATTTGTTCCAAGAGCCGTAGAAAATGAACAACTCCATTGAATAGAGACAGCAACACACACCTGAAGCTCCCAAACACAGGTGCTCCGTTTGTGAAAGCCACACAGTTCAAGCTGACTCTGTGCGTTGACGGCGATCACACACATCCAGGGGCTGGAAATCAATCAATCAATCAATCGGGGGGCAGCGCTGCAGCTCACGTGCTCATGGCCTGTGATCTTTGGTTTTGGCTCCAGACGGGACGATCCAGCCAGAGACCTCGTGTCAGGTTCGCTAGAGCTTCCCCAGGGGCGCAAGCAAGCGACGAAGTGTGAGTTAGGAATCTGAGGCCCGCATCCATCATGACATTGGTGACGGGGCATGTGTCACTGCCGTGGACGTTTGTAAAGACCAGGCTGTCACCATCTGATGGTTGTTGCAAGTGTGAATAATGCTCTCCTTGTTTCAAGCGTGGTGTGGCAGGTGAGTCCCTAATGGGGCGGGAGGCAGCACCCCAGCGCCCCCCTCATTTCACTCCCCGTCACCCCACAACTGCGGCGAGAGGAGAGGCCAGCTCCATGGGGGATTCTCCAAGCGGGTCGGAGCAAGCCTTCAGCAAGGAGGCAACTCGTGTTCTGACGCACGCGTGGTTGTTGGAGTTTACACGTCATGGGACACGCATCAGAAACAATCTACTCTTAATCCAAATTTTTAACACTTTGGAGCTTTTTTCCCTTTTCGCTGAGCTTTTTAAAACAAAGTATTCTTGATTTCCCATTTTAATCCAATGACAGGTTTTGAGCGGGCTTCCTTGTAAGCTTTGAACATGGAATGGAGCTTGCCCGGAGAATCTTCAGGGAGGCCACTTTCCGACCCAGGGCTCTATGAATAGGGACAGTGAGGCCCACCTGTCAGCCAAAGGGTTGGCCCCAAGCAGATGCAGGGATTTTTGTCAACCTGCTGTCCCCTGGTTGCTTAGGAACTCGGAGCGCTCAGTCAGATAAACACAGCTTCCCTCCTGGCCTTCCACGCATCACTTGTGACGCCGGGACCTGGGGGAGGAAGGGAGCTTCAGGGCTGCTTCCGAGTCACAAAACTGTCCAAACAGGATTTCTTCGAAGTTGCCAGATTTGGAGAGAAAAGCAAATACGTTGTGTAATGACAGACGTGTTTTCCGTCCCTAACAGGAAACCCAGAGATGAAGTTTGATTCTCCCCCAGGCTGTGCTCCATTGCAGGGGTCTCACTGGGGATGCTGGCAAGTGATGCCCGTTCCCTAGACCAACCGAGCCTCGGAAGAACCCCCGTGGCCTTCCCCAATCAAGTCAGGCCGAGCAGTCCCGCTGTGGCTGCGGCGGACCAGGCGCTTCTCTTTAGGACCCTAGTGAAGGAGAAAGGGCTGGAAGCCACAGTGGTTTTCCTTCATCACGCAGGGGCGTGTGCTCAGTCTTGCGGGATGTGCTCAGTGATGGTGCCCGTGATGCCAGGCACTGTCCAACGATGGGGGGACGCCCTGAGAGCAGCAGCCCTGTCCCCCCAGCTCACCGACTTTCCTGGAAGCCAGGGCTGACTGTGAGCACGTAAGCAATGAGCACAACCAGAGATGGGAAGTCTGTAGGAGGCGAGAGAAGGCCGGGGGGTCAGAAAGGGGGTGTGAGGGAAGACAGGGTGTCAGTGGTGCATCCACCTGTGGCCTCGGCCAAGGGAACAGCCAATGCAAAGGCCCTGAGGTGCATGCGCGAAGCTGAAGGCATGGGGGTGGGGGCAACGTGGCTGGAGCACTGAGAGCGAGGGGCCAGCAAGGGGGTCCTTGTAGGCAGTGAGGCCTTCAGATTGGGAGTCCTGATGTCACCTGGGACCCACCCGGCCTTATGCTTCGAAGGCATTCTGGCTGCTGTTTGGAGGGTTTGTTAGAGGGGAAAAGGGGCACCTGGGGGAATATGGATGAGAGGGGCTGGGAATCTGCTCCGGGGGAGGGGGACAGCAGGGGGCTGCGATGTGTTGTAGATGCTGCAGGCCCTGCTGAAGGACTGGATGGCAGAGATGGAGCTAGAGGGACAGGGGCGGGGGGAGGAAAGGAGACAGAGAGGGACAGAGGGTGGAGGGAAGGAAGACGGAGCTCTGAGGCATTTGGTCTGGGAGCCTGAGGAAGCCGGGTGTCCACCTCCTGCGTGGGCAGATGGCCGGTGGGACGTGGGCAGGTGTGAGGGCTGGGGGGCTCGGCCCGTCCCCTGTCCCCCTGGCATCCCCACGATGGCCAATTCGGAGCGCCCACCCCTGGTTTGGCAGAGGAGGGGCAGGTGCCTCTCGTGAGCAGGTGCCCTCTCTGCCCCCGGCTCATCAAGGTGTCATGGGGAAGTCTAGATTGTTCTACAACAGCTTCCCTTCCTGCCTGGCTTGCCTTTCCCCACCAATTCTTCCTTCACTCCGGTGCCCACGTGACTGTTCCAAAACGTGGGTCGGAATGTGTCTCACCCACCGTACGACCCTCTATGGCTCCATATAACCTTGGGGTAAGACTCACACCCCGGGTCCTCTCGACCTGCCCTGGCCCGTCTGCTCCCCGCTGCCTGCCTGTCCGCTGACTCCTCCACGCTCCAGCAAGGGCTCGGGAATCACCATAGCGACAGTTCAAATAACACCTGTGACAGCGATCATTCATCTTCCTGAATGCTCCTGCGAGCTCAGCCCTGGGCTCTCGGGGCTTTTTTGTGCATTATCTCATTCAATGCTCACATCAGCCCTCCGAGGCCGTGAGCACCGCGATCCCTGCTTTCTAGCGGGGGAAATGGGCACTCAGAGAAATGGAGTCACTCTCTCAGTGACTCACTGCTTGCAAGAGGCCACCAGAACTTGGCCCTGGGTCCGTGTGGTGAGGCCACACTCTGTGCTCTTGGAAGAGCCCCCGTGGTGGTGGTTTTTTGACCACCAGCCTCAACCCAACCTGGAAGCTTGCTAGAAATGCAAATTCATGGGCTCCAACCCAGACCTCCGGAACCAGAAACTCTGGGGTGGAGCTCAGAGACTTGAGTGTTTTTTAGGTCTTCTAGAAGGCTCCAAGGGAGGACACAGGTTGCACTGTCCTTCACTGCACATATGCCCAGATGCCATGCCACTTCAAGCCCTGGGCCTTTGCACATGCAAAGTCAAAGATCATCCTTCAACACTTCCCTCCTGGGCCCCGAAAGTCTTCTTTGACACCGTGACCCTTGAGGGCACCCCTTCTTATGCCGCCAGAGGATGCTGTGTGTGGCTTCCTAAAAGGGCACACTGATTCTATTCCCATGAAAGCAAACCTTCCTGGAGGGCAGGGATTGGTTGTCCTTTTCCTTCTTGAATAGACCCCATTGATACAAAATTTTTAGCCGTGAATATCAATATTAACATCGATTACTTACAGCTACGATGATGCTCAGTCATAATCAATGAGGACGCCTTGGTGGCAGTAAGACAATAAGTGTTGGGTCTTGCTCAAGTGTCTGCAGGTGGAGGGGGCCATGCAGCTGACCCATGCTGGGCTTGGCTCTGCAGCTCTGCTGGACTTGGTTGGGCTCTCTCCGCATCTGGAGCTCAGCAGGGACGGTTGGGATGATTTGGCTTTGCCATGTGAGACCCCACCCACCCCTCTAGCAGGCTAGCCCGGGCTTGTCACCATCACGATGGCAGGGTTTTGAGAAAGAGAGCCAGAATCCCAGAGGCTCCTGTGAACAGTGCCACCTTTGACACAGCTGCTACGTGAAGCAAAGCCAAGCCAGCCCAGATTCAAGGGCGGGTGAATAGGCTCTGCTTCCTAATGGGAAGGATTGGAAAGCCACTTCGCAGAGGACGTGGGTACAGGGACCAAATTTGCTATCAACTGACCACAACTTACCATATACGGTAAATGTTCAAAACATGCAGGTTTGAGTTTTGTTTCTGAATGAATGTTCTCAGCGCGATCATCAGTGTTTTGGGGGAGCCTTTAAAAAAATCCATTTCAGTTCTGATTCCACTACATCGAACATCATTGCATATAGAAATATTTCACCAACCTGTCTTACTCCAGCAGCGTTCAGTAGAGTTCCATAAACAACAACGAAGCGATTGGAAAAGTCATTTGGAGTCTGCCGCATTCGCAACTGCTATTTGCAAATGTCAGAACAATTTGAGAACTGGCTGTCTTGGAGACGGGCTGGGGAATGGCAGCGGCATCATCTGGAGGAGGGGCAAGAGGATCCAACCCTGGGGCCTGGGCAGGACGTGGCAGGGCAGGGGGGGTGTGGTGGGGGGGAGGACCTGGAGTTGCCAGTCTTCTGAGCTCCCTGGAGGGGAGACTGATGTGGGATTAATGGTGAGCGCGTTCCTGCTAGGAGATGGTAACCCCTGCCGGGCGGGGCAGCTGAATGATAGGAGCTTCGTAAAAGCTCATGGGGATGGTACAGTGAGAATCATCCGGAACTACAGCAGGCACCTGTGTCCTAAACTCCTCTTGCTGTCACTCCACACGGACCTGCCCTGGTCACATCATTGCTCCAGCCTCCTCCACTGAAGGCCAGCAGGCATCCTTACTCACACGAAGTCCGAGCCGTGTTTGTCTGAGCTTCTTTCTTGCTCTGAGAGCAATGATTCATGCACTGGAATTAAAGAGCAAATTAACAGCGGCCTCTTCCTTCCCAACAAAAACAAATAAAAAAACCTTTCACACTGGAAGGCAGCAGAAACAGAGCCGGCTGATAGTTCTGGGTTGAGAAGAACCATTCTTGTGTGACATCAAGGTTAAAATCATTCATACGTGACTGCACAAGACCTAAAAGACCAAGGCAAACCGAAATAAAACCATAACATCACCCGACTTCGGGATGGTGAGAAATGCCAACGATTTCGGAAGACCAATAACCACTAGATAAAGTAGTTGAGTCCTATCTGACAGGAAGAATCAGCGGGAAAAGTAACAATCCAAAGAAAAATCGGTCAAGGCTGCGAAGGGGAAATTCACAGGAACAAAAATGCAAACGGACAATAAGCTTCTGAAAAAAAAATGTTCCATGTTACCAATAACCAAACGAATGGTACATCTTAAAAGATGAGGCATTTTTTAATTTATACCAGAGAGAGAAAATAGCTTAGAAGCACCTGGTTTTGGTACAGAAATGGGGACCGCCCCCCAACGTGGCCCAAAGTCAGCTGTCGGTGTCCTTGTCTCAGCGTTCATACTCAGTGGGGCGGCCGGCAGGAATCTGGCTTTCGGTTCCATCCGTCGGGGGCCACAGTCAGACACATGGATGCATGTTCATCAGGGGCCACAGTCAGACACATGGATGCCCATCCATTGGGGGCCACAATCAGACACATGGATGCCCATTCATCGGGGGCCACAATTAGACACATGGATGCCGATCCATCAGGAGCCACAGTCAGACACATGGATGCCCGTCCATCAAGGGCCACAATCAGACACATCGATGCCCAGGCACCCTCCCCACTGCCCCAGGGCAGGCATCCTTGGAGGTAATTAGTTTGGCTTCCCCTCTATCTGCCCTCTGCTTCCCACACTTCTCGCCGCATTGACAGCCCTGTGCCACATGCCTTGTCATTCCTGGCAGCAACATCCACTTCCTGCCACTTCCAGCCTTCTCTCAAATTCCACGAGTCCCTGCCCCTTCTTCTGTCTTTCCTGCTTTGATTAGGCTTCCGTGAGTGCGACGCATGGTCAGCAGGAGCAGGAGCACCACGGGATATGTGGTAAAGCAGAGGGCAAGGGCAGGAAGGGGCAGGTTGGGAGACCCTCGGAGGACCCAGACGTGGAGGTGGGATTCTCAGGCGAAGACTGGAGTGCCATTCTGAAGATGACAGACGGGGTGCTGACAGCCAGTGAGTGACGGAAGGAATCCCACCTCTCACTCTGTCCCTCTCTTGTCCCTCCAATTCCAAATAGAAACACCTTTGGTGACCGGAGCTTTTAGGAAGAGAGAAGGCCAGAGAGGGAACAGGGACAGGGGTGAAGATACTACAGACCAAACCGCCACTCCACTCTGACGTCAAGTCCCAATTCAGCATAGCACGGGGCTATGACATGGCTTCAGCGGCCACTGAAGAAGGTGAGCGTCTAGCCATAGTGTATCCAAAGTCCAAAGTCCCTGAGCCATGTCCAGCGCAGGCCTGGAGGCAGGGAGGTTCTCGGTGAGTGGGTGTTGGATTAACACATGGGTGGTTGCAGCTGAGAATTCCTAGCAGGTGTTGATGCAGATGCTGTTGGTAGAGGGTCCCCTCCCCTCTTGTTCTGCTCTCGTGTTTCTGTGTGGCTGGTAGACCTCCAACGGCTACCATCTACACCCCCCCACCCACTCTGCCCACATGCTGTGTGGGCTGGAGGTGTCGGGGAAGGGCCCACCCCACCCCACCCGGGCAGCTCCCAAGCCCTGCCTGAGGGAAGCTGATGGATTAAATGCCCAGGTCCATCACCCCTGTGTAGGATGTGAGAGGTCCCAGCTGACTTCCCGAATCCCCAGAGCATTAAGCCACCGTAGAAACTTACTTGATAACAAACCCCTTCCTGATTTCTGCCCATCTCTCTCACTGCCCCCGTCCACACCTGTGTTTCCCGTTATCCCCCCACACCCCACCCCGGTCTACTCCTTTCACTGGAATGGATGCCTTGATTCTACCTCTGGGGGAGCCCATCTATGATGTGTGGAGCCCGTAGCCATTCCAGAGCCTGAAGCGCCTCCTCCAAGATAGCACAGCTGAGCAGTGAAGCCCAGGAGCTGGAGCCGCACAGACCAGAGGGCAAAGCCCCTCTGACACTGGCTTATTTCCTCGCCCATCCTTCCCCTAAAAACCTTCCTAGGGATTGTCCTCACTTGCTGATACCCAGACAACGTCTGCCTCTTAGCACAGGAACCACACAGGGAAAGGACTTACTGAATGGGGGTATTTCTATTTAGATCCTCACTAGCAACAATTTACAGTGGCCAACATGCCATTCCCTAGAGATGAGAAAACAGGGAACTCATCCACCTTATTCCTTATTGTATTTCTTCTTCTTTTTTTTTTTTTAATAGGATTTTAGGGATGCCTGGGTGGCTCAGCAGTTAAGCGTCTGCCTTCGGCTCAGGGCTTGATCCTGGAGTCTCAGGATCAAGTCCCACGTCAGGTTTCCCTGCATGGAGCCTGCTTCTCCCTCTGCCTGTCTCTCTCTCTCTCTCTCTCTCTCTCATGAATAAATAAATAAAATCTTTAAAGAAAATAAATAAGGATTTTATTTATTTTAGAGAGAGATAGAGAGCACAACAGGGGGAAGGGCAGAAGGAGAGAAAGAGAGAATTGTAAACAGAATCCTTGGTAAGTGCAGAGCTCGATCTCACGACCCTGAGGTCATGACCTGAGCTGAAATCAAGAGTCAGACGCTCAACTTACTGGGCCACCCAGGCGCCCCCTCCTTATTGTATTTCCAATGCCTGGGATGGTGCCAGGCACAAAGTAGATGCAGGACTAGTGTTAGATGAATGAATGAAATTCATCTGCCCCAGAGGAATATACTGTTTACTTTTCTTTTCTAAAGATTTATTTATTTCTTTGAGAGAGTGGGGGAGGGGCAGAAGGAGAGGAGAAGCAGACTCCTCACCGAGCGCAGAGCCTGATGCAGGGATTCATCCTCCGACTCGATGACCTGAGCCAAAAACCAAGAGTTGGACACTCAACCAACTGAGCCACGCAGGCACCCCAGATCGTGCTGCCTTCTAGTGTCTTCATATTTGGTAATTTTGCCGTGTGTTCTAGTGCCTGCCTTGTCTGTAAGTCCTGTATCACCATGCAGTGGTGCACCACATGCAGTGTGCCCTACAAGCACGGCTCTCGGTGGCTCTGATCCATTCCTTAACCAGCTTTCACACAGCAGGATGACTTGTGCACCGTGCGAAACGTTTCTATCAATTTCAATACAATTCTATTTCTAGTGCTGCGGGTGCTTTATCCACTCCATGGAGGCATCCCCCATGAAGGTGTCAGCTTATGAAGAGTATCATTCACATGTAGTGATGCGTCTTGGGAGGAAAGATTTTTTTTTGAGATTTTATTTATTTATTCATGAGAGACACAGAGAGAGGCAGAGATACAGGCAGAGGGAGAAGCAGGCTCCCTGCGGGGAGCCCAATGTGGGATTCGAACCCGGGACTCCCAGATCACGCCCTGAGCCAAAGACAGATGCTCAACCGCTGAGCCACGAGGCATCCCAGGAAGACAATTCTTAAGGGGAGTTTGCTGGAGCTCTGGGCACCAGAGTCGGAACTGGTTACTGCTTTAGATCCTCCATGCCTAGGGGACTGTGTGTCGATGCCTGGTGGCTGTCCCTAACTGAGGCTGCACAAAGCGACAAGATTTTGCTGATGCTGTCAGATACGAACCACAGACTGGTTATGGCAAGGTAACTAAGTGCAATCATGCACCACAACCAGGCGGACCCCCTTTCCTTGTCACGAGGGGTGGTGCCAACCCTTGTCCCCCGTGGCAAAGGGGATCGTCTCGGTGCTGAACCGCCTGGCTTTCTCTTCTCATCTCTGCTGATTCTCCTCTCTACGCTTCTCATTGCTCCTGTCCCCTGAGGATTGTGCCAAGATTACAGCTCTTTTATTTTCAAGCTTCCATACACCGACCGGGGAGTCATTTTTAGCTTCAGCTTTAAATGCAAAAAGCTCAAAGTTCACTTCAAACAGAAATCAATAGATTGCTTCCCGTCTGCTCTGCAAAGGTGCTGGCTGCCTGCTTGACTTGTTTTCACCAAAGTAACACTGTGTTCCATCTGCGCAACCTTTGTGAGTGTGTCCCTAGGACACTCCGTGCGTGCACCTGGGCTGTGCTAGTGGAGGGCTTTGTGTAATCTGCTCATTGCCTTTTTGGAAAGACGAGGAGTTTCTCCCACTCTTGGTCCTAAGGCCTGACCTCGCGGAGACCAGTGCAGGTGTTCCCGGACCCGTCCCTCTCCGCATCCTGGTGCTCATGGAGAAGCAGCTGGAGAGCCATGCACAGCCTGGTGCAGATCACCAGGGACATCGGGGTCAGCTCTCATGCCCAGTGGGGTGGAAGACTGTTTGGGAAAGGTCCAGAATGGCTCTCCTAGTCAGCTCCGTTTTGTGAGTGCGCCTTTCCAACCGTAGGTAGGCGCTCGTGTTGGCCAAGATTAAATTTAGGTGCACATATCAGAGAAGACCCTAATCGAAGAGGTCGGAAAAAACGAGAAGCCTGGTGCTCACAAAGACGGTTCAGATATAGAAAGTGCAGCCCGAGAGTGTGGGGCTCTCTGAGGTTCTGGGAGACACGGACTCACTCTGATGGGTGGCTCTGCCCCCTTGTCTGGACCATCCTGGTGGCTCAGTTCTCCCCCTCCAGGGGATGACGGGGATTCAAAGGGAAGCCATGGGGGACAGGACTTACTGAATGGGGGTATTTCTATTTAGATCCTCACTAGCAACAATTTACCGTGGCTAATATGCCGTCCCTAGAATTCTGTGCTGGGTGCCCTTACATTCTCAGCCATGCGCCAAGTCCCTTGTGCTGACTTGACTTCCCTTGAACCTCCCTTCCAAAGGCGCCTGCCTGTGTTAACTAGAGAGAGAAAGCTAGAGAGAAAGAGAGAGAGAGAGAGCTCATTTCCCAGTTGGGGGCTGGGGGATGCTAGGGCAGCAGGGGGGCCCTAGGGCCTGGCCCTCACTCAGCTGCAGTCCTTGCTCCTTGCTCACAAGGCCCTGACCTGCTAAGTCATCACGGGCACCGGCACCTGCTGTGGCGATCGTTGGGCCTCTGGATGTCCTTCTAGGGCTGGCTCTCGTGTTTCCCCCCAAGCTCAAGGTCGCTGGTGGAGCTCTGGTGGGGATGACCCTTCGAGACATCCGGTCTCTGCTCCTTGGGTCCGCGGCATGGGCAGGAGGCTCCTCTTCGGTCATGTCTGGGTTCACGGACACTTTTTGTCAAATTAAAGGTGGTTGCTGACGAGGGGAGTCACTCGATGTTGCGAGTCAACACAGATCATGGGAAAGCGGGCCAGGGCAGGGGTGATGATGGATGGGTTCTCACCCACCTCCACCCAGCACAGCCCTGAGCCTCCCCAAGTTGCGCTGCACTTTTCCTTCTGTGCTCCTGCGTGGTGCGCAGGCCCTCTGGCGGGCTGCTCCTTCCCCAGCCCATGTGCTTCAGAAGAAGAGGACGCTTCCTGTTCTTGTTTTTATCTAAAGCACCTAGCCCAGAGCCTGCCCAGGAAGGGCACCCATCATATGTTGGCCGGGCCAGGGTAACTGTCTTCATATCCCCCAGGCCTCCCAAGTACAGTGTCTTGCAGGTCGTAGGTGGTCAATAGATGCTTGTCCTATTAAACTGATGATCTAGACTCTTGCTGGTGAAGCATCAGAGCACAATTACTCCTTATCCAGGTGTCTGGGGTCAGGTTCCCCGAGAGCCTGAGATAGAACTACACCTGTCGGAGGTGGACTTGGGAGCACACTTGAGGAGCGCTGGGAGCAAGCCTGGGCCAAGGAAGAGGTTGGACCATAATGCAGATGCAGTGAGGCCTCTGCTAACCCTACAGCAGCCCTGGGGCTGGGAGGGCCATTTAGAGTTGTCCCCAATCGAAGCAAGGCTGAGCCTTGAACTTTGCATCCACCAGTTGCTGGTTGCAGGCCATGCTTGGGCAGGATGGTCACCACGATGAGGAAGCTCCCTGCGGCTGAGGGCTCTTGCTGTCAAGGGGCTCTAGGGGGCCCGGGGGGAGTGATTAGCAGCTATGGCTTCAGAAGCTGGGGGAATGGGTCATTTACTCTGCTCACCTGGTCTGGTTAGGGCCTCTCCTAGGGTGGGTGCTCTCTGGTGGGTGTCAGCCCGGAGATGCAAAGATCCTCACGCTCCTCGTCCACTGCCCTGGGCCCAGCCGCATACGTCTGTCCCAGACGTCTTGTCTCCAGTCTTTCTGACTGGGTCCCCAGCCTGGCAGTCTTGTCCAGTCCCAGCCAGTGACCTGGTTCAGCTACGTGCCACTGCCCACCGGTGCACGTATACCCCCACCCTCGCCGCATTTCCTCGCACACGACGTGGGTGACCAGGAAGGTGGAAGATGCCCCGACCGCCGCAAGTGTATCTTTAGAACTGTTATCTCTTAGGTCGGTGTTTCCAAAGCCAATCATCTGAACAACATATCCCTCCAGATAGTCTTTCAGAAAAGGGATTTGTGGTCAAAGAGATTTAGGCAATGATCAACAGTCCAGCTCCCTTTTGGAGATGCAGTTCACACGAGCATGTTAAGGATTCTGAGAAGTCCTAACAGACACGTTTCAAATCCATCATTTTCATAGCTTTTATCCATAGAACTCTCTCTCTCTCTCAATCAATATATGTTAAAAAAAAAAAAGCCACTGCTTTTAATGAACTCCTAAATGCCAGACTTTATTTTTTTTCTAATTTTATTTATTTATTCATGAGAGACACAGGGAGAGAGGCAGAGACACAGGCAGAGGGAGGAGCAGGCTCCCTGCAGGGAGCCCAATGTGGAACTTGATCCTAGGACTCCAAGTTCAGGCCCTGAACTGAAGGCAGATGCTTAACCACTGAGCCCCGCAAGATTCCCAATTCCAGACTTTAAAAACAGGCTTTACCCCTGGACAGGTCACCACGTTGTGTCTCGGATTTTTTTTGTGCAGATAAATTTAATGTAATATTTTCTTCGGGGACCAGATGAGTTGAGACAAATGCAAATTCTGGCTAGTGGGCTAGGAGCAGGGGAACCTTCGGTCGAAAGAGACGAGCTATCTGGGATAAATTTTATGTCGTTCACCAGTTTTTCCCCTCTGGCCCTCCGCCCGTCGCTCTTTGTTTCTTGAAAGCAGGCTCCGCGGACGTTTGTGCAGCGGTGGCGAGATGCAGAAAGACTTCTCTGAGTGGAGATTAGAGGCAGGATTTATAGCAGGGCTGGAAATTGCAGCCTACAAAACCGTGCCGTAAATTACAGCCAGGGCCGCTCACGGGGAGGGTGGCTGTCCACGATCACCTGGGGGACGGGGCGCAGGCTGCAGCCTGGTCGTCGTCTGTGAAGCCGGGAGCCGGAGCCGCCACCAGAACAGAGGCTTCTCCATCAGGGGTCAATAGAGACCCTGGGCTTTGGCTTTGCACAGATTAGCTGGGGTCTCCTGTGGGGTCTGATGCCTGGAGTCATCATCATTCAAGCTGCTTGCTGAACACAAGCTTTTTGCGCTGGTTATTATCTCTCTTTCTGTGTCTCAGAGAGAACATTCTAGACTTGAGGTTATGCTGGGTGTATCTCATTAGGTTTACTAATAGGAAAAGAAATCTGTGTCTGCAGAAATAGGCAACTTTCCCAAATAGGGACTATAACTGAGATCTTAATTTTCTGTTTAAAAGGAGGAGGGCGGGCGGCTCCAGTGGTCGAGCATCTGCCTTTAGGCTCAGGTCGTGATCCCAGGGTCCCCGGATGGAGTCGTGCATCGGGCTCCCTGCTTCTCCCTCTGCCTGTGTCTCTGTGTCTCTCATGAAAAAAATCAACAAAATCTTAAAAAAAAAAAAATAAAAATAAAAATAAAAATAAAATAAAAGGAGGGGGTACTCTGGAAGGCATGGTGAGCAACAGAATCCCAAGTCTTAGAAATGCACATTTCGAGACACAGATTGGACTCTCCAGCCACAGAGTGAGGAGCGGTGCAAATAGTAAATCCAATGTATAAACAGCAAATGCCAAGTCACAAAGGCTCAGGGATGCATCCCGAATTGCATTTAATACTTAGAGAGAGAGAGAGAGATAATGGGTAGTGATAGAGATGTTTAGAGATAATATGTAATGTACATTAGATAAGATTTACGAGACAGAGCTATATAATATGTAGATGTCGATGTCCGTAGATAATCCATAAGCTTTGGTCAACAACACAAGTTTTAAATAAATGTTTACTCTTTTTAAAGCAAAGCCTCAGGCTGCTGTTGCCATGGGGAACAGGGGGGCGAGCATTTGGCGAAGAAACACACAGGAGGTAATAGGGACCTTTGTGCTGTTAAAGAACAGAATATCTAATGTGGAAATTCTCTTTCCACTAAAATGTACACACACACACACACACACACACACACTCCACAAAGACGCGAAGGCATAACGGCCTTTCTGTTCCACCTGCTTCTACTTCTGTTCCACTCAGAGTTATGGGGGGCGTGGAAGGGTAGAGAGCTCGCCCCCCACCGATGTGAGGGCTCCTCTTCCCCCGAGCGCCCTGGGAGGAGACCTTCTGTAATTTTCTGCGCTGTGCGGACCCACACGCAAGCCCTTCGGAGGGTAAAGAATCCAAAGTTAGACAAATACATGTGATGGAGACATAGAGGCCGAATTTGAATTGGGAACTTCCAGCAGCTGGAAGAGAGCGAGCAAGACCGGAAAGGGGTTGTAATTGGTATTAAATCCTTGCTGCAAAGATGCCCAGACGCCCACGGGGTCCCGGGAGGGAGCGAACCAGGCCTTCAAGCAGGAGGAGGATCTGCTGGACAGGAGCCGGGCCGAGGGATGTCTTTGGTCAAGAATTTGCCTTTCAGGATGAGCGCTGGGTGTTCTACTGTATGTTGGCAAATCGAATTTAAATTAAAAATAAAATGTAAAAAAAAAGGAAAAAAGAATTTGCCCTTCAGAGTGGACATCACCACACTCGGATGAGACGTGCCGTGTATGCCCTTCCTGCCGCACCGTCCTTCCTGCTCTCTGGCATCATGTGGTTGGGAGAGCTCCTTCGGGGGACATTAATTAATAATAGTATCTCTCTTCCATAATAATATTTCTCTTCCGTTGGGCACTTACCAAGGGCCATGGGGCTGAGCACAGAGTATCACAGTGAATTCCTGTCTCGACCCCGAAACCCGGCACCACTGTTTGTGGTTTAGTAGAGAAATGAACGTGAAGCTGAGCGAGGGTCTGAGCCAGCGGGACTGTGGGGGGTATGGGGCTGGGGGTACCGGCTGGGGGTACTGGGCTGGGATTTGAACTGGGTCCTGGGATGTGGGCGGGTGTCCTGACGGGTGGCCCCAGCTGGCAGTGCCGTGGAGGGTCAGGTTCCCAGGGCGGGCAGACCCGGGGAGGAATGTCCTGGAATAGAGCCTATGCCAGTCTCCCTACCTGTGTTTGCATGTGTCGCACCAAGTGCAGTGCCCCACTGAACGTTTCATGGCAGCAGCTGATTGTGCTTTTAGAATCGGGTTCCGGGAGCCCTGGTGGCACAGCAGTTTAGTGCTGCCTGCAGCCCAGGGCGTGATCCTGGAGACCCGGGATCGAGTCCCGCATCGGGCTCCCTGCATGGAGCCTGCTTCTCCCTCTGCCTCTCTCTCTCTCTCTCTCTCTCTCTCTCGCTGTGTCTCTATAAATAAATAAATAAAATCATAAAAAAAAAAAAAAAAAAGAATCGGGTTCCTTCCAGTATCGGGCAGGATAGTCAAGAGCGATGACCCTGCGCCACCCTGGGTTTGGCCGGATGAGGCCTCACTGTTCTGTGACCATGTGGTTCTTAGTAAAGCAACTTCGCAGTGGACACAAAGCCTGACTCTGGCAGGTTGTCGCAAGTGTCCTAACACACAACCTGTCTATACGGCTCTCTTAATCCTACGACGTGAACATTTTGGTGCATAAAGCCTCAGGCACCTGTCTGAAAGTTTGGGATTCGAGGTCCCTGTCTTTTTAGGCTCAAGCGAACTATCTTCCTGTGCTTTCGCTTACGCAGTGCCTTGCTCTATTCCTTTTGAAGCTCTAGAGTAGATGACCTGTCCTGGGACCAGCCACTTAAACTTGGCGACGATGAGATGCAGGTCATCCATCCATGCACTTAAACTTACACTTCTCCGTTTCCCAATTCACCTTAAACAAACCCATCAAATTCGGATCGCCTCAAAGATATGTGCAGATCCCGAGCGTTCAGGGAGGAGAATAAAGAGACTAATGACACCGGGTTGTGTGCAGCAGTGACACCGTCCTCCGTGCTTCCAGGGCCTGGGTCCCCAGCCCCGTCTTCCCTGAGCCTGGATGCGCTCCCCGAGAGTCTGGCCTAGCACGGGCCTGTCGGGTGGTTCGTGTGGCGTGTTGCACAAAGCGACGGATCCAGCAAGCAGGCCTGCATTATGAAGAGGGAAGAAGTGGATCAGGGGCAGCGTGAGGAGCCACCGACCAAACCCCAGAGTGTGAAAGACGGATGGATCCGCGCACGGAACCGGGGTAGTTCCAGGAGAGGCACGGACTTTACACAGGAGTTACTGATGTAGGAAAAGACTTAGGGTTCGGAGCCAATGGCCAAGAAAGCATTCTTTTTTTTTTTTTTTTTTTGATACATTTATTTTATTTTATTTTTTACATTTTTTAAATATATATAATTTTTATTGAAGTTCAATTTGCCAACATATAGTATAACACCCAGTGCTCAATCCGTCAAGTGCCCCCCCCCCCAAAGAATAAATTCTTGACACACCTTTGGTGCAAAAGGGTGATTTTAGTAAAGCCCAGGGACAGGACGCATGGGCAGAAAGAGCTGCCCCAAGGTCATGAGGAGTGGCCCGTTATAGACTGTCAAGTTGGGAGAGGGTTAGGGAGAGCTGGTCTCTACGGAATTTAGAAGTGAGCTTTCCAGGACCTGGGGGGCGCTGACTATTGTTGGGAAAGGGTCATTTATTACCGGCTAATAAAACCTGAGTCATGCGACCCTTCAGGTGTGTAAGGGTGGGTCGTATGCTGGGGGGCGGGTGTGGGGGATGATCGCCAATGCGTATCTTGGGGGCTTTAGAGATAACGGAAATTTCTAAAGGAATTTTTATATGTTAAAGTAGACTCGCTGGGGTCAGGCCAGGATTGCCTTTTGCCCTCAGCAGAGTGTTGACGTCCAGGCAGCGGAGGCCCTAGGGGACGGCACTCTGCAGGTTTCCAGGACGCGTCAATGGGCCGCAGGTAGTCAGGAAATTTCATCATCTTTCTCCTACCTTTGTTTCCCACATTATTATTTTTTTTAAAGAAGATTTTATTTTATTTTACTTTTTTTAAAGATTTATTTATTTATTCATGAAAGACACAGAGAGAGAGAGAGAGAGGCAGAGACACAGGCAGAGGGAGAAGCAGGCCCCATGCAGGGAGCCCGACATGGGACTCGATCCTAGGTCTCCAGGATCAGACCCTGGGCTGAAGGCAGGCGCTAAACCGCTGAGCCAGCCGGGCTGCCCCTATTTCCCACATTATTATGATCTTCCTGGAGAGCATTGATCTAGAAACCTTTGCTCTGGGCTACGGTATGACCCTGGGTCATAACCTGAGTCATAACCGCGGAAACCGGCGACCCTGATGGGAAAAGCTTGGCGTTTGGATGGCGCTGTCTGGTTCGCACATTTTAGCATCGCAGCTTCTCAAAGACGGTGATTCCCTTTGCAGGAGGGGCAGCCCCGAGGGGAGGAGGGCCGAGCCAGAGGAGTCCAAAGAAAGCCACCACCCATTCAGCCGGTGGGTGGGTGGGTCGGGTGCAGCTGGGACCAGAACACAGCCTCATATTGTTCTCACTTCCTGGGAAAGTGGGGCGCCCCCAGGGCCCGCCTCCCCACCCCGACTTGCATGAGAATTGCAAGGCAGCATTTTTATTGAAAAGCTCTAATACCCTTTCTGGGAAGACCACTTTTGAAGGGCTTCGCAAAAGCAGCAGGGCTGGGGGGGATTCAGCTCTTTCACGGCCCCAGACACCTGCTGGGCGGGCTCCCAGCCAGAGGGCGGAGGCTGGCGGCACCTTGGGGCAGCTTTGCTGTGGGCCAGGGCTCCCCCCTCCAGGCACAAAATGCACACCGTGGGGGGGCGGGGGGCCGTGTGTGCCTCTGGGTTTTCCTGCCTCTGGTGACACAGAAAAGCAGCCCTGCCTCCCTCCTGCGAGGGGCCCTCACGACTGAAAGGGATTGTGGGTTTGGCAAAGCTCCGGCCCTTCCCCTGATTTCTCCATCACTCGGCCCCACCGTCGATTTTTCTCCTCTTTCTTTACCCCTTCCTCCTGTTCCCTCTGGGCTGCACACAGCCACCCAAGCGGAGTTACCCTGTCACATACGCACGTGGTCAAAATGTCAAGTGTCCAGAAACACGTGTGCGGAAAGCAGGGTCGCACCTGAGTCTCACGCAGCTGAGGTTTATGTGATCCGAGGGCCCCTGGCTAAGAAAAGGGACATAACGACAGGCACGTGTGTCTGTGTGAGCGCACTGCTGGGACCCCGCCCCTTACCTGGGGTCCCCTCTGATGGGCAGGAGCACCTTCCTGCCCTGGGCCCGCTCCTGGCCTCCTCTCATGACCCCTGTGACCTCTTTCCAGAGCATCCTTCCAGAAGAAGTCTGTATGCACACGAGGCAAAGAGTTTTATCAGTTTGGACCAACTTTCAGTATTTTTTTAAAAGATTTTATTTATTTATTCATGAGACACACACACAGAGAGGCAGAGACAAAGGCAGAGGGAGAAGCAGGCTCCATGCAGGGAGCCCGATGCGGGACTAGATCCTGGGTCTCCAGGATCACGCCTTGGGCTGAAGGCAGATGCTCAACCGCTGAGCCACCGGGTGTCCCAACTCTCAGCATTAAAAATATATATATATTTCATTTACTTATTTGAGAGATAGCAGGAGCCCGGGAGGAGGGGGGGACGGAGGAAGAAGAGGAAGCAGACTCCCCCCATGCTAGCAGGAGAACCACCCCCTGATGCACCTACTAGCAGTTAGGTTCTCAACCTTTTATTTATTCCCTGAGCGTTTTGTGGGGTTTCTACTATGTAGTTGACACTAAGTATTTGGTCTTTCACGTTCCAAAGTAGAGAAAGGAAAGTCTAATTGGAGGCACTATTTTTTTTTCCCGATATTTTATTTATTTATGAGAGAGAAAGAGAGAGAGAGAGAGGGAGAGAGAGCACACACAAGCAGGGGGAGGGAGAAGCAGGCTCCCCACTGAGCAGGGAGCCTCATGTGGGGCTCCATTCCAGGACCCTGGGATCATGATCTGAGCCAAAGGCAGATGCTTAACCCACTGAGCCACCCAGGTGCCCCAACTTTCAGTATTGGTAAGGGGCCTGTGATACACGACACATGTCTGACACCCTCGTCCCCCAGGCCAGCCCACACCTCCAAGGACGACTAAGCATCAGGGGCGGTTGGGTGGTGGATCTTCCCGCAATCTGCCCTTTTGCAGACAGTGCTTCCGAGGCAGTGGGCCGGCCAGTCTGGACCCTGCTACCATCTGTGGGGTCTGAGGGGGGTGAGGACATGAGAGGTTTACTGGGGAGTAACGACTGTTAAAGGATGGGTTGGGGGTGGATTTTTCAAAGGAAGCCCCAGACCGTGCACAATGCAGACCCTACAAAGTCCCTGCCAGTCTGCGGGTCCCCGTGTGACCTGCCCCTTAGTGGGGTCCCCATGGACAGAGCCGGGCAAGGCCTTCTCCCTGGCTGTGCTCGGTCCCTGGGGAGACCCGGATCATGGCACAGCTACAGCATCCTGGCCCAGGCCCCGCAGAGGCCCACGGGTTCCGACCACCCCAGGCAGTGAATGGACTTCCGTGGTCCTCAGTCTTTAATGACATGTTTTACTGCCACGTGGAAAGATTAAATGATAATGATTGTTATGAGCTGAATCGTGCCCCAAACTCATATGTTGGAAGTCCTGGCTCCCAGAGCCTTGGAATGTGATTGTATTTGGAGGCAGGGTCTCTAAAGAGGTAATTCAAGGTCCGTGAGGTCATTGGGGTGGACCCCCATCCAAGACGATTGATGTCCTCCTCAGATGACGACGAGATTGGGACAAAGACCCACGGCGGGGCAGGGGGGGCGGAGGGGGCAGAGATCGTGTGACCCTGTGACAGTGTGAGGTGGGCCGTCTACATGAGCAGAGAGGCCTCAGAGGGAAGCAGCCCTGCAGACGCCTCGGTCTTGGGTTTCCAGCCTCCAGGACTCAGAGGAAATAAGCGCCCATTATTTTAGCTGCCTGGTGTCGGGTATTTTGCTACAGCGGCGTCCCCAAACTAACGCAATTAGGGATTTCACTAAGTTGTGCTTTTACCAAGCACACCCTGGCCACCATCACCCCCGCCCCATTGTTGTTCCTGTCCTGGGGAGTCAGGAATGACGACCTGCGCCCTCTGACTCCTAGAGGGTCTTTGGGACCTGGTGGCTTTCTTCTCTGCAAATACGGGGTTAATAAGCTCATCCAATGAGGTTTCCTTCAGAGAGTTTGGATGTGTTACTGGGCACGTTATTCATACATTATTAATCATGTCATTATTAATCATGACAACAGCGAGCAGCTGTGTAGCGCACGTGTATTATGTGCTCCCGCTACCCCCGAGGAGGAGGGACAGGTGTGAGCAGCCCGTGGTCCACCTCCCTGAGTTCAAGGTCACAGGGCCCTCCAGAGGTCACTGCTGAGGAAGCTGGACTGGGCTCTTCCCACTTGGCCCTCTGCTGTCCCCTTGACCCACACCAACAACTCCTCTTGCTTCGTGGACCACACATCCCACCACAGCCTAACTGGGGCCCAACCATGGGGCGTCTCAGGTGCTGGTGTGGCCAAAGCTGTTTCCCACGGGTGGGTCTGAAAGGGGGGAAAGAAGGATAGGACAGGGGGTGAGTGGGGGCCTGTGTGGGGACAGGGCGTGGAGGGGACGACAGGGAGGCGGTTCTGTTCCCCAGCTCAGCCCCATGGGCCACCTCTGGGCCCTGAGACATGACACTGCAGGTGCTGCTGCCCGGAGACCAGATCAGAGCAGCTGAGGGGCTGGGGGAGACCAGGATCCAGGACTCAGTCCCAGGAGGTCTGCAGAGAGAGGTGGGTGGGGTGCACTGTGCCAGGACCCAAGGAGGGGCTGGCCATCCTGGGACGGGGAGCTGGCCAGGGTCAGTGTTCTCACCCGGGTGCCAGAGCCTGCAGGACAACCCCTGGGGTGGCACAGTGACCCCCTGGAGCTGCCGGAACTAAGTGGGAAGTTTGGGAGGAATGGGGTCTTGCATCAGAAGAGGGGGAGGCCTGTCAGCCTTGCTTTGCTGTTGGCTTGGCTGCCCGGCTGGCGGGGCCCTGGGATCAGGTTATCTTGTCGCTGGATGCTCTGTGCCCCCATCAGGCAAGATCAGACATCTTCTTGCTGTCCTGTTAACAGGGAGCATCTGAAAGTCACACGCAAACCCTTGCTGGGGCCACGCTTGGGAAGGAGGGCAAGCCGCTCCCTCCAGGACAGGGGTGCCCAGGCTTCTCGGCCCAAGGCGAGGCACCACACGAGGGGGCAGGAAATCTCTCCCCGCTTCCTGACCACCTTGCAAATTGGGATCCTCTGTGGCCCAGACCCTGGGGTGAGGGCAACCCTGGATCACACTTCTTTGCAGTTCACACTCTCCGCTTTGTTACGGGATATCTTTCGAATAAACAGGAGGATCAGAAGGGGAGAAGCTTCAAAGGAAGCAGAGGCCAGCGCCCCTCTGCAGACATCACTCGCGGGGTGTCATGAGCACCGTACAACTCTGGAGGGGCCTTCCTTTCTGTTAGAGTCCAGCTTCCTGTCCTACTTCTTCGCACCTCCCCAGGCCTGTTCAAGGTCACGTGAAGGCCAGGGCCGGACACCCTCCGAAGCTTTACCTTCAGTTCACTGAGCTCCAGACCCTGGCCGGGCGGGCGAGGGCATAATCTCGGGACGACATAGTGAGAAGTGAATCCTGAACTCATGGAAATGTTCCTGAAAGAATTTATTTTTGTAAGATATGCAAGAAGATGTGCTGGATTTCCTTCTTCTTCCCCCTCCCTCCGCCCCTCCTCCCAACTGGTCTCTGCCTCCCTTTCTCCTTGGCTGCCCTCATAACTGCACACACATTCCCATGGCTGCATGCACACACCCCCCTGTTTGCACGTACACCATGACTGCATGCACATCCCATTGCCTGCACACAAACCCCCATGCTTGTACGTGCACCCCACACCTGCATGTACACCCCCATATTTGCATGCATACCCCACACCTACACGTGCACCCCCATGTTTGCACACACCCCCGCATGACTACGGCACACCACCATGACAAGTGCACCCCTATGCTTGCACATGAACCCCAACACCCTCAGGTACACCCCTACATTTGCACATACACCTCCATGCCTGCATGCGCCCCCCCACACACCTGCGTGTGTACCCCCATGCCTGCAAGGACACCCACACTGTTCTGGGAACTTTCTCCTACAGAATGTTGGCCATGTTCTGGGGCTTATCAACTGGTCAGTCACTGGGATGCATCTTTACTTTTTGATATGGCCCACTGAAGTCTTATTCATGTTAACTCAACCCTTCATGGCTCTATTAGTAAACTCATTTTGCAAAAGAGGAAACTGAAGCAAAGAGGGGTTCAATAATATGCCAAAGGTCACAGAGCTAGTAAAGTTCTAACCAAGATAGTTTTGAGCTCTGACCACCTTGCTATGAATGAAGTGAGTTGAAGGATAGACTGGCTTCTTGGGGTCAGGCCAACAGAAGAAGGTGAGTTTCTTAGGAGCCCTGCATTGTCCACTCATTGATAGATGCTCTGTTGGGTTATCAGAGAAATTCAAATGAGACCTTGGAAAATTTGCCCTTTGAAGTGTTGGAGAGCTTGTTGATGGTGTGATTGAGAAGTCTGGCCCCCTTGTGAATGACACCCCACTGACTAGTGTCTGCAACTGTTGGAAAGGTGTCCCAGGATTGTGCACAGAGCTCAGAACATGTGGGGGGGCTCAGGGTGAGAGCTCCAATTTGATGGCTGGTCCAGAGCCTGCCTGGTTTAAGAGTACTGCAGACTGGAATGGGCCTCATCCAGTCCCAAAACAAGTGTTGTGGGGTTAAAAGCCCAGCCAAGGATATGCCTTCCATGTCTTAAGTTCTCCCAGACAGTTTACTTCACCTGCCTGCCTAGTGAATGGTCTTTCACACTTTCCATCCCTGGTTCTCTTCTTTACTGAGCTTTGAAGTACAACTTCTCATCCTCCATCTAGGGTCCTCACCCCCACAGCCTGTTAGGACAAGTGTCATGGCCCCATTGCCTACCCTCCACCTTACTTGGCCTCTCAACAGAATGTGTCCCAATCCATTACCTCTTCCTTCTTGAAATGCTCTCCCCACTTGGCTGCTATAACAGTGGCTCCTATAGTTGTTATAGTGCTATAACACTACACCCTCCATGTTTGTTGCAAGACATGGTTGCTATGGTGATGAGATCTGAAACTGGGAGAGGATTTATGACACGGTGTGGCCAAGGGGCACATTTCTGGTAGTTCTAAGCTACATCAGTTAGGATTCTTGGTTAGAAGCAAATGAAATAAACTGGATATTTTAAACAAAGAAGAACAATCCTTAAAAGGCCATAGAGGCTTATGGAACCAATGGGGGTCCTGAGGCTCAGTGTGGGAAAGCAGGAGGAAGCCAAACAACACTGGAGGGTTCAGAATTGAGTAAGAGGGAATAAAAAAGTAAATGAAAATTAGAGAATAATAGATATGGCAAAGCAAGCTCAAAGAGTAGGTATTTTTTTAAAAAAAGATTTTACTTATTTATTCATGACAGACACACAGAGAGAGACATAGGCAGAGGGAGAAGTAGGCTCCCTGTGAGGAGCCCGATGTGGGATTTGATCCCGGGACCCCTGGGATCACGACCTGACCCAAAGGCAGACGCTCAATTGCTGAGCCACCCAGGTGTCCCAAAGGGTAGGTCTTTTATTAAGAATGGGTAAAGCATGAGCATATTTATCGGCAGAGAGAAAGAAATTGCACAAAAAAGGATTTCTCTGATTGTAATGTAATCAGGCTAGAAATAACAACAGAAAGCATACAGGAAAACCTCAAGTATTTGCAAATCAAACCAGATTATTTGCATCTAAATAATCATAAGTCACAAAGGAAGTCATAAAGGGGTATTAGGAAATATTTTTAATTGACTGAAAATGAAAATACAAAATTTCAAGATTTGTAGGATGCAGCTAAGCAGTGCTTGGAGGAAAACTAATAGCATTAAGTGTTTGTGTTAGAAGAAAGTTCTCAAATGAATACTCCATATTTCCACTTACATAAGAAATTGGAAAATAAAGTAAATCAACCCTCAAAGACAGCAGAAGGAAAGGTAATAAAGATACAAGCAGAACTGATAACATTGAAAACAGAAAAACTATAGAGGAAGACCAATGAAACCAATTTAGGGCTCTTTACAAGACAGAAGGTATGGAACAGGCATGTTTGTATGCATATCTGGTGGGGGTGGAGGTATCTGTGACTAGCTGATGAAGAAATATCTAACTTGATATATATATATCTGTATATATATGTATATATATACATATATACTACATCAGTTAGGATTCTTGGTTAGAAGCAAATGCAATAAACTGGATATTTTAAACAAAGAAGAACAATCCTGAAAAGGCCATAGAGGCTTATGGAACTAATGGGGGTCTCTCTCTATATATATATATACTAAATATATATATATATATTTAAAGATTTTACTTATTTATTCATGACAGACACAAAGAGAGTGAGAGGCAGAGACACAGGCAGAGGGAGAAGCAGGCTCCCTGTGGGGATCCGGATGTGAGACTCGATCCCAGGACCCCAGGATCACAACCGGAACCAAAGGCAGACACTCAACCACTGAGCCAGCCACGCATCCTGTAACTTGATATTTTTTGAAGGTGAAATAGGTGGAGTGGTCCACTGAGAAACACAAAACTCTAGGGCTGGTGAGGAGACAGGTGACATTAAGGTGTATTTTCTAGAGGAATGGGAGGAATAAGTGTATTGGTTTCCTGCTGCTGCTGTAACAAATTACAATAGACTGAGTGAGCCTAACAACACAAATTTCCTCTCTTACAGGTCTGGAGATGAGAAGTCCAAAGTGGGTCTTATGGACTAAAATCAAGGTGTCAGTGGGACTCTGTTGCTTTTGGATGCTTTAGGGAAGAATCCGTATTTTAGACTTATCTAGGACTTAACTAGCTTCTAGGACCATCCTTAGTCCTTGGCTCCATGTCCCATGCCCCACCTTCCAAACCAGCAGTGTAGCACCTTCTAATTTCTCTCTCTCCTTCTCTGATCCTTGCTTCCATCATCACACCTCCTTCTCTGACTCTGACCCTCTGACCTCCCTCTCATTAGAACCCCTGTGATTATAGTGGCCCACAGGAGAATCCAGGATAATCTCCTCATCTCTGGGTCGTTAACTTCATCATATCTGCAAAGTCCCTTTTGCCATGTCAGGTAATATAGTCCAGGTTTCAGAGATTAGGACCAGACTCCTTTGGGGGCTATCATTTTGCCCACCATAGTACGTAAGCAAGAACAAGCAAAAGAATTGAGAAGAGCACTCAGGTCCCATGAGACTGGACACCATGAATTGCTTGTGGCCCCAATCTCCAGTTTAGGACATTTGGGAAATGGGATAAGGGAACTAAGTCAGCAGATGGTAGCTCTAGACTAAGATATGGCATTTTGCTGGCAGTAAGGCAGAAAGAAGAATGGGGTACAGGGAGTGAAATTTTAGTAAAATGGTAATAGGGCTGCTAAACTGTGGGATCCAGGCTGATTCAAGCAGGAGGAGGAGAATACTGGCAAAGGTGGGGGGAAGTCGATATGTCCAATCATGGCAAAATGTACAATCCAAGGCTTCAAATATGAGAGACTGTATGTATGACAAATGGATACTAATGACTCAGGGGAAACATTCTTAATATAGGGGACTTTCTCTACTTGCATTCCAGTAAATATCAATTCATCGGACTCAACGTCAGAATTTTCTGATATCCTTACCTTTCTCTTAAGGGAATGCATTTAATCTACTCTTGATACTCGTAAGAAGTCTCTGAATAAAAAAGGAGACTCTCTTCTAATGCAGTAATTTATCATGACCTATCCTTGCATCGAATGATTTTCATCGATCAGATGTGGTCTTGTCATGCCTGCATCTTAACAGCGATTCTATTCACCAAAGATCAGACTCATCCATTTTGTTTTGTGCGTTATGAATAATGACTTAATCTAAAAAGGAATCTGTTTGTTAATAGGCTACAGGATATTTTTCAGAACCAAAGAGGAGGGCTTGGTAACTGTTAGCCTTGAGGGCAGAGTTATGGGTTTAAGGAACATGTGGTACAGAGAGAAGAAAAATACTAGAATGTGTTTGGGGAATGTGAGAGGAAGATTGTCTGCAATTTGTTTAAGAAATAGGGGGACGTCTTTTTTGTTGTCTTTTCTTTCTTCTTCTCCTTTTTTTTTTTTTTTAATAGAGAGTGTGTGCACGTAAGGAAAGAGGCTCAAAGGAGAAGGAGAGAGAGAATCTCAAGCAGGCTCTATGCCCAGCATGGAGCCTGACATGAGGCTTGATC
Organism: Canis lupus familiaris; assembly: GCF_011100685.1. Lineage (NCBI taxonomy): Eukaryota > Metazoa > Chordata > Mammalia > Carnivora > Canidae > Canis > Canis lupus. The sequence goes on along the minus strand of NC_049246.1, from coordinate 46,204,493 downwards.
TCATGACCCTGAGATCATGACTTGAGCCAAAATCAAGAGTTGGACGCTTAACCGACTGGGCCACCCAGGTGCCCCTCTTCTCCATCTCAAATGTAGCAGACTAGAGCTTGAGTTTGGATCCTGGCAATGCCCCCTGACTGCTGGTGGGCTCGGGTGGTTCTCTGCCTGGGGTTTCCTCATCTACACGACGTAAATAGCAGAAGTACCTACCTTAGTGTGCTGCTAAGAGGACAATTTGGATAATCCTCGTTAAGTCCCATACAATAGTATCTGGCACCGATGTGTTTGTTAAATAATATAAAAACATTTGTCTACAATGAGAGTCACTGGAAAAAAACCTTCATGAATACATCAGAAAATGCTTTGCATTGGTGCAGAACCAAGAGTAAATATACTTCTTGACTTTAATTAGATGAGTGTTGATCCCTGGTCTCTCTTAGAGGGAAATGTTCTTAATGGTTTTCTCGGCCTTGTCAGTAAGAGTGAATTTATTTCCCCTCCATTTGCCTTGGATTGCAGAGAGTTGACCAATTTAAATAATCACCTTCTACTTTGCTAAAAATGGCAACTCCCTAGCCCAAAGGTAAATAGCAAAGCTAATTAAGTTATTTAAATCTTTCAAGACTTGCAATCTAGATGTTGTCGGGTCAAGATGAGGGATTTGGATGGGAGTGGGGCTGGCTGGTTGATGGGAGGTGATAAGACTCCGACACCACAAGAGATCTTGCCAAGAGGCAGCGGTCACTGAGCCAAACATCCATGGCTATCCGGTGACTATTGGATTGTGCACCAAAAGCGGCTGGGATTGGTCACCAGAAATTTCACTAGAGACCAGGAGGTCCTCAGTCACAGCTCTCGAAACTTGCCGAGGAGTCAAGGGCAGTGTGTCAGCTTGCTAGAGCCATGGAGACAGCAGTAGGGTGATATCAGGTGTTTTTGAAGACCCTAGGTTGAGGGGATCATCCCTTCCATTATTTTTACGTCACTTGAGCAAGTTATTCAACCTCTCTGAGTCCATGTGCTCAATAACCTCCGCCCACCTGGAAGGATTGCTAGGAGTTGTCAGTGAGGGCGCACATCTTGCTTTCCGGAGCGTGCTTGGCATGTAGCGGGCAGTCGGGAAATGTTCCCTTTCAGTCTTGTCCACTTGCATTTCTGCCCTTGACTGCTTAACCTTGAAGCAGGAATAGGAACTCCATAGGTCCCCCAAGAGTTCAGGAGCCATTGTATTAGAGCGAGAAGGCTGAACTGTTTCTTTTTTAAAAGATCATTAAGTATAACAAATTCATCCCTGGGAGACAGAGCCACCCCTTGCCTCTCATGTGTGAGGGGCAGGAGACCCGACGGGATGTCTGGGGGCCATGACCATGGCTTGGTGGCGGTGCCTCGGGATCCAGCCGTGACATCATCGGGCATTCTTTTTTTTTTTTTCTTTTTTAAGATTTTATTTATTTATTTATTTATTTATTTATTTATTTATTTATTTGAGACACACACACACAGAGAGGCAGAGACCTAGGCAGAGGGAGAAGCAGGCTCCATGCAGGGAGCCCGATGTGGGACTCGATCCCTGATCCCAGGATCATACCCTGAACCAAAGGCAGACGCTCAACCGCTGAGCCGCCCAGGCGTCCCCATTGTCGTGCATTCTTACAAGGTCAGGGGAGCTACTTCCTCAGGAAAGACCAGGTCGGTAATTCCTGGCACATCTGGAAATTTTCAGGAGCTGCAAGTCACAGTGCTCCCTGCCCGCTCAGGGCCTCCTTCTCCTCTGGAGCCGAGACCATGGAAACGTCAGAGTGTGTGTGCGCAGAGGTCCCAGCACCGGGCGACACTGGCCTTGTCCTTCCTCCCCGTGACCCTGCTGCTGTCCAGCCCCTGCTCCATGTTCCCGCTCGCCGGCTCACTTACCGGGAGTCACAGCCCAGTGCTCGGTGTTTCGGGAGGACGTTTGCACATGTTCAAAGGGAGACGAGGAGCGTCACCTGCTCGGCTTAGAAAGAGCTCGGTGGCAGGCCTGGGGGCTTTACCTGCCTTACTTCATGGCGGCTCTTTTGCCCCATTGGCCCCCCCACTTGGTGGTGAAAACCCAATGGGGAGGACGATCCATGTATGTGACTCCTGAGCAGCTCCTAGGTTCTTCCCCAGCCCCACCGTCCGGCGATAGACCCAGCTGCCAGCTCCCCTGGGGGGGTCACACGCACGTCTGAAACCGAATTGGCTACAACCAACGGCTCGATTTTCAGGGCACGCCCCACCCTGATTTGCTTGTCTTCCAGCTCCCCTTCGCTCAAGCCAAATGTGGAGTCCTCCTGCCGTGAGCGAGCCCTAGTTCTGGAATACGCCCCCCATCTGTGCGCTTGTCTCTAGCCCATGGTCACGCCGCCTAAGCCCGGCCCCGCGCCCCCTCCCCTGCCTACCAGGCTGGCCGCCCTTGCAGCAGACGTCCCTGCCCCAGCGATGCCCACCTACGATCTGCCCTCCTGCACCAGCGCACGCTCCCCGGAAGCAGACCAGAGCCCACGTCTCTCCCTCCTCTGTCCCCACCGTCAGGAATTCCCTGGCACCCAGGTGAAAGGCTAAGCCCCTGCCTCTCGTGGACGCAGGAACTCCCCACCACCCCCTTCCCGTCTTCCTTTCCCACCCTGGCCTTTTGTCTGTCCCTCAGGCGCGACAAGCCCTTTCCTGCCTTGAACCTTTACAGTCTTCTCCCCTGGCCCAGATAGGAAGCTCTCTCTCCTGATGGGTCCGTGGCTGGCTCCTTCTTGTGGTTCGGACCTCAGGGTCAACGCCACTCCTTGCAGGGGGTCCCCTGGGACTACCAGACGGGAATCAGGCCACCCAGCCCTCCCCGTGGCAATTCTCAGATTAGCCCTTATCTGACTCTGGCATTTTAAAAAATGCGTTTGTCGGTTTTGTTTCTGTCTGCCGCCCCAGCCCGGCCTTTTACAGGACCTGCTTCAGATGAGCACGGGTGTGTGTGTCTGTGTGGTTCATTGTCAAATCCCCAGCAGTTAGAAGAATGCTTGGCACGTAATTGGCACTCGGTAAACACCGGTTAAATGAATGAATAATTAGTGAGAGGGTCTGTGTTCTCCCTTAGCCTATTCAGGACCCCAGTAGGGACTCTGTTCGGACAAGATCTTGTAGGGCAGGTTTTTCAGCCTCAGCACCACGGACACTTTGGGCTGGATAATCCTTTGCTCTAGGGGCTGTCCTGTGTATTGTAGGATATTTCCCCAGCAGCTCTGAGCACTACCCACTAGATGCCAGTAGCAAACTCCCCCCAGCTCGGGCTGTGACACCCCAAAATGTCTCCAGAGGTTGCCAAGTGTATCCCCCGGGGAGCACAATGTCCCCCCTCTCTCCCCTGTGAGCACCATCCCCATTGGAGGGCCATCTGCAGCTGCGCATAATCGAAGGCACCCATCTCAAAGTTGGGGTCCCCAGATTAGCGGGTACCCCGTTGGGGAAGTGGCTATCCCAGGAGGGCCGCGCCGGGCTGCGGGGCGGGCAGCTCCATCACTCACCAGCCGGTGAACCGGCTTAGCTTCAAGGGCTCGGGCTTCTTGATGTTGGAATGGGGTGTGCATCCTCGGGGTTGACAGGTGACGCGGGGACGCGGGCCATGGGCGCCGTGGCCCCACGGCGTGGAAGCTGGACTAGCAGCAGCACTGCCACGGGGAGCTCTGCGCTGTCCTCACACTGTTGTTCCCTTTACAGAGGTGTGTTCTGTGGTGCAGACGTGCAGGCTGGGCGGAGAAAGGGGACCCAGCGCGGCCCCCACTCAGGCCTCTGCAGCCAGGTCCCCCTGGGGCTCTAAGCCGCTGCCCCCCAGACTCGCCCGCGCTCCGAGTCCACAAAGGCCCCCTGTGCGCTGAGCAGCTGCAGCCCGGCAGGGGCCTGGGGAGGCTGTGGGAAGGGTCGTGGCCCCCTTCAGCTGCAGCTGCGGGAAGCGGCCAAGCGCCTCTCTTTCTCTCTCTCTCTCTCTCTCTCTCTCTAATCAGCTTCCAGGTCCCCAGCCAGCAGCTCAGCTTTTTTTCAGACAGTTACATCTAAAGGCCTAAAATACTTCTTTCCAGCAAAGGGCCTTTGGGAAAAGTCCGCCCTGACTGGAGGGGAGCGAGGCAGTGGGGCATCCAGGGAGACTTTCAAGTGGGAGAAAGAAAAGAGCCTTGTTCAGTCGTCTCTTGGCCAAAAAAAAACAAAACAAAAAAAAAAGTCATGGCCTACCTAATTAATTAACTGAATTCTAAAGAGATGAGCAGAGTAATTGTTAATTAATGTTAAATTGATGTAAATGCACCATGCCTAAAATATTTGTGGTTTTTGTGTTCCATGGGGCAGGTGACCAAGGGGGTTCCTGTGTTCCATGGGCAGGTGACCGAGGGGGTTCCTGTGTTCCGTGGGGCAGGTGACTGAGGGAGGTTCCTGTGTTCCTTGGGGCAGGTGACTGAGGGAGGTTCCTGTGTTCTTTGGAGCAGGTGACCAAGGGGAGTTCCTGTGTTCCATTGGGGCAGGTGACAGAGGGGGCCCGAGTGTGGCTTGGGTGGTGGGGCATCCAGAGCAGATGGCAGCCAGGCCTGGGGCTGGGGCGGTGTGTACCTGTAGGGCCAGCTCTACCGGGCAAGTCCCCTCAGCAAGAACAACGAGTCACAGATTCTATCAGAACTGACGTGCAAGTAGGTCTAGGGTCTCAAGGACATCACCCTGAAAGTGGGCAGGGCTGAAGAACCAGTGGGGTGTCTGTGGAGGGACCTCGCCACTCCCTGGGCTGCTCATGGACTCTCGTCTCTGACCCCACATGTCTCTGCCTGGTTCACCTGTTCTCACTGCAGAAGCATCTTCTCCTTGGGAGAGGAAGATGATGAGACCCAACTTCTCAGCCCCCAGCCTGGGGATCGTAATTGCTGCTGTGGGCATAGGGACATTAGCTCTGGCCTGTGATTGCTTCTGTGAGCCTAGAACTCTGACGCCTCTACAACCTGGGAGCTGGTTCATCACAGGAAAAAATAAACGCTGAGGGTAGAAATGTGTCCACAGCTCCGAGTGGGGGCTCCTACCAGGTGGGGCTGCGTGCCAACGTAGAGCTCATGCCGTGCATTCCCAGGGAAGGGGCTCAGCCAAACGTTTGAATTGGTTTTGTGTAAACCTGGGGGAGAACAAGAGTGCTTGACTGATGTTTCGCAGAGATCTGTGTCATATTGACTCAGATTGAACTGCTCTTAGAGACCCAGAGGTGAGAGGCAGGAGCGCGACCCCTCTGATGACTCCCAAGATGCTTCCAGGGACCACAACTGAGGATTCCCATGTCCTTGGCTTGCTCAACTTCCCCTGTGAGTCTCCACGACTGTTGCAATGAGTGGCTCGAGGCAGGAAGAGGACAGCTCCAGTGTCTGGCCTGGGTGACATTTGCTCTAATACTAATCTTTTTTAAATCTTTTTTTAAATTTTTTATTTATTTATGATAGTCACACAGAGAGAGAGAGAGAGAGGCAGAGACACAGGCAGAGGGAGAAGCAGGCTCCATGCACCGGGAGCCCGACGTGGGATTCGATCCCGGGTCTCCAGGATCGCGCCCTGGGCCAAAGGCAGGCGCCAAACCGCTGCGCCACCCAGGGATCCCTCTAATACTAATCTTACTATTGTCACTAAAAGGTTTAAAAAAATGAATGTATCATCTTTCATGGTTTGAATCGTTCAACCCACAGTCCAAGATGTGTCCAGGTCCTAACTCTCAGTCCCTTAGAATGTCATCTGATTCGGAAGCAGGGTCACTACAGGTATAAGCACTTAAGATGAGGTCGTGTTAGAGTAGGATGGGCCCTTAATCCAAGTGTGTTAAACACACACACACACACACACACACGTGAAGACAAACACATAAAGAAAAAGGCCATGTGAAGGCAGGAGCAGGGATTGGAATGATGTTGCCACAAGCCAAGGAACACCACGGCCACAGCAGCTAGAGAAGTAGGGAAGGATCCTTCCCTGGAAATTTCAGAGAGAGTGAGAGCCTCCTGACACCTGGATTTGGGCTCCTGGCTGGCCCGTCCAGTCTTACGGCCTCATCCAAAGACTTACTCCTGGGAAGAGGAAAGGAGGTGGTCAGCATAGAGGTGGAAAAATATTCCCTCTTCTCTTCTGGATTCTTTGTATGGTCTAATAAGTAAATGGATATAAGACATATTAGAAGGAGGAAAACGAACCAAAAATTTAAGAACATGTTTGTCTCCTGTATCCATGGGGGAGGGGGCCCCTGAAGTGGCCCAAACCATCATCATCTGAAATACCATCTTTAGCTAAACATCAAAGAAAATATTGGGGGTGAGGAGCCCTTGTAGGGGGATGACTGGGAAAAGCCCAGGAAACAAGGATAAGGCCGTTGTGCAGATGTAAATCCTTGCCTTCCTCCCTGATAAGAGTTCCTAGAGACTGAGGCACCCCCTCTTCCTGGTATAGCTGGGAGACACCCTTACAAGTGGAGATTTCCTTTATAAATGTTAAGTATCTCTTACAAAAGAGGAACCTTCTACTCGATTTTCAGAGCTTCACTCATGTCTGCAGTTTCTTAAAAATGACCAGCTTAAAGCAATCCCCATGCCAAGGAGACACATTTTTTGAGGGGGGCATTCTGTTCCCCTTGATTGGGCTCAGGTACATGGCAAGAGGCTACTGCAATAGTTCAAGAGGCGTAGATCATGGACTGAGTGATGGCAGTGGGTGTGTGAGCAGAGAGGTGGGGTGGTCAATGGGCCTGCACCTCATCTGAGGTAGCTGATGGGAGCAGGCAGAGGAAGAGGAGTCTAGCATGGCGAGCCTGGCTGTGTGGTCGTTGGTCTTCTGGTACTGAATTGGGGAGGCACACAGGAAGGAGAAGAGGAGGAGGAGGTTTACTGGGAAAGCTGGCAAGCTGCATAAAATTTATGCAGTTGGTGGAAACTACCCAGAATGGCTCTATGCTTTGATATCTCTGAGAAGTATTTCTGTCTTCCCACAGCTGCACTCAAGCTAGGTACCCTGGGGGCTGCCCGGACTCCTCTGCACCTTCAGAGGGCCTATGGTGCCCTTCGGATCATCTGCAGACCTCACGTGAACAGGAAATCCAGCACAACTGTGGATGGGCTGTAAAAGTCAGCACCCAGGGGTTATATGGAGTGAGAGCAGAGATCTGTTGGGACCCTGGGGCACCATGCAGGGGCAGGAAGCACAGGGCACTGGAGGAGGGATGGCAGCCAGGACCGTCCCTCCCAGCTCCACTCACCAGGAGCCAAGCCCCAGGCCAGGAACTTCATCCAGATGGACACTTAAATGATTGGGAATTTACCTGATTCACCTGCCAAACACTGACTTTGTGCCAATTGACGTGTTCCACATTAATTAGTCTTCCTAATAACAACGTGTCCTACAGGGCTTACAAGGTAGCATGTCTGGGGTAAAGAATATTTCCTTGTTCTGAGTAAGAGGTATTCCCAAACTCATCACTTAGTGAACAAAGGGGGATAGTCATAAACATGTCAGCAGGGGCCCTTGGAACAGGAACCAGCAGCAAGGTTATGCAATTATGCAACGAATTGTAAGTACATCTAATTCAACTGGACTCATTTAAATGGCTTCTAGCCCACATTTTCTAAAGTTTGTAACATAGTCTTACAATCACAATGATCTTTTCAAGCACAATGGCCCCATGGTTGTTGTTGAGCTGGGTTTTCCCAAAAGATGTCAAAGTCCTAACTCCCAGTTCCTGAAAGTTTGACCTTATTTTGAAATAGGATCTTTGCTGATAATCAAATTAAGATGAGGTCATGGTGAAGGAATAATAATTTAATATGACTGGTGTCCTTAGTAAGAGGGGGATTTGGACACAGAGACCAACAGGTATAGAGGGAGACCATGTGGAGGCCTAGGTGGGAGGAGGGCAGAGGAATGTCCATCTACAAGCCAAGGAAAGCGGCTGAGGACAGCTCCTTCCTTCACAGCCTTCCAAAGGAACCAACCTTGCCTATCTCTAGAATTCAGATTTGTAGTCTCCAGAACAGTGAGACAATCAATGCCTGTTGTTTATGCCACACATCTTTTTTTCTGGTGCTTTGCTGTAGCACCTCCAGTGAACTGATACATGGGTTATCTCAAAATTTGAATTCCTAGAATCCATCATTCCAAGATCTGTACTAGAAAACTATAATGACTGCAAGACTGGTCTATCGATGATACATGAGTGAAAGGAAGCATACAAGCCCTGCTGGAGTTTGCATTCAGGGGCAAAAGAACACACCTCTGTTGAGCAATAGTGGACAGGATGGTGGGAGATGCAAGGAAAGTTGCATTTCAGTCACGGTCCATTGTGGCAAGGCCATGCAACTTGTTTCCCTCAGCCTGGTGTCCTGGAGGCATCCTCCACAGGGAGCCTGCTAACAGCGATTTCATACCCTACCTGAGGACCAGAATCACTGGGGTGTTTGTTTGAAATCCAGAGGGTGGGCTGGAGATGTGCATGTGAGCAGATACTCTCAAGGTGTTGACTATCCCGTGCAGGAATGGGGGCCGAGGTTCTGCAGTGAATAAGGCACAACCTTGCTTCTGTCAAAGAAATCGAGACTCTAAAGTAGTGAGCTCTGAGGAGGGCCTCCATCTGCTACAGGCTATTTCTGGAATCTTATGGCTCTCTGTTAATTTATTTAATCATTAATTTGGCATCTTATAAAACTGGCATGTTTCCCTCCAATTATAAAACACTGCCATTCTCTATGCATTCCTGCATTCTTTGCAGAGACCATTAACATTATTTATTTAATATGAATTTAGATGGCGGTGGAATCAATCAAACCTGTGTGCATGCTGTGTTTCATGGACTTCACTTGAGCATAAAATAATGAGAAGCATCACGATGACACCTTGAGAACAGCCATTTAACGAAAGAATGATTTTCTCATGTCACATCTCGGTTTTCTCACTTTCTAAATAGAAGCCATGGTAATCAGGCTGGGCAAGATTAAGCTGAACTTATTAAGCAATACCCCAAAACTGATGTACACGTTGCAACAAGTGGAGAGAAATTGTTAAAATGTAATAATGAATATTTTGTATCAAAATAAAGAAAAAATTGGGTCAAGATGACAAAAATCCAAAATAGGAAATGGTGTACAAGGTGCAGCATGATACAGCAGAAGGAGACAGGAGTTTGGAGTAAAAAAAAAAAAAAAATCAGGTTTGCATCCCAATTCCAGCCGAAGTGAAAATTTATCTGATAATTATCTTATCAGTTATAAAAATGAGAATAGTATGAATTAAATGAGATAATGTGAGATTGTGTAGCACAATATTAGTCTCAGAGTAGTTTGTATTGGATTGCAGTTTCTTTTATCATCAAAAAGAATAAGCAGCTCTTACAAGAGTAGCACATATTTTGGGAAATACTGAGAGTGACCCTTCACTAGAATCATGTGTTGGTAGTCTTCCAGAAATGTGGTGACAATTTGCTGACATCCACACCTTCATTACCCCAGTTGTGGTCTGTGGACCTCCAGCATGACATGGCTTGGGAGCTGGAAGGGATGTTGAATCTCTGGTCCTACCTCCAGACACACTGGACCAGGGCCTGCATTAGATTTCTAGCTGGATTATATGCCCAATGGTGCTGAGAAGTGCTGCCCTTGACTACTTTGAGAAGGGAAGAGGGGAAGGGCTGTTTTGTTGGCTTATGGAAACAGAAGTGTCCTGAGAATATAACAAATACATATGGATAGATAAGAGAATGTAATATAGTATAACGACATAACATAACATAACATAACATAACACAACATAACATAACGTGTCCTACCAATTTCTAATTTGGTGAAAATTCTCATCTTTTTAAAAGGCAAATGAATTCTTGAAAGTTGGCAGGGTAGTGGCAGTGCAGTTTTTAGATCTTCTTAAACCCCACATAACATATAAACAGAGTATCTGGATAGTAAAACCAAAGTGGATAGACAACATTTACAACAAAGTTAATTGCAAGGTGTTCCTATAATCTCCAAATTTAAGTCAGAAGGCGCCTATTACCAATAGTCACAAGATCTAGGTATTTTCAGCATCCGTGGGGGGATTAAGCAGAGTGAGGGAACAGGGTGTCCAATGTACTTTAGACAAGGAGAACCCACAGAATAACCCACAGAAATTCCCTGGAAAGCATGGTGGGCCAATTTGAGAAGAGGAGATTAAATTAGACCATTTCCACCCACTGTAATAGTGATAAATGCTTAAGCTCAGGGTAAGGAAAAGCTAGTTTTTGTAAACACTGACCAGTGGGAGCTCCCCTACAGGGTAGGGTCTCCTACATAGACTAGAAACTGCTGGAGAAGAACCCAATTGAGTAGGAGAAGGGCACAAGGAGGAAGGAGAAAGATCATTTAGACAAAAGCAGGGGGGAGAAAACAGAGCAAGAAAAACCTCAGAAAGGAAACTGCTGTGTATACTTTTAACACTGTATGATAACAATTCTGAAAACTGAGGATAAATAAGTTTCCACAAAGGTGAGCAACAAAAAAGCATCAAGGTCAAATTCCATACAAAGTTACTATAAGAAAAAAAAGATTTTGAAGGAGAATACCATCCTCATACACTTTAAAAAAAACTAAAAATAACAGATCAAAACTTTGAGATGCATTTTCAAAATGAGCTCAAAGATATTAAGGAAATGTATAAGATATAAAAGAGAAGAGCTCAGAGGGAGGTGCTTTAGGAAAGAGTTAGAAATAAGAAGGAAAATTGGTTATGAAGACAAAGCCAGAAGAAAAATAAGAGCAAATGAAATGAGCAGCAGTGCTTTATGAGAAAAGGAAAGTGAAGGGAGGAGATTTTTAAATAAAAAAGAAACGAGATGTTAATTAGACTCATGGTGGGGGTCACTTTTTTCAATATATGCATATATTGAATGATCATGTTGCACACCTGAAACTAATTCAAGGTTCTATGTCAGTTATATCTCTGTATGGAAAAAGAAAAAGAAATGAAGAAAACAAAAGTATTAGAATGTGGCCAACACTGAAGACAGGCAAAGAGGATCCAAACTATGGGTAACCGGAGTCCGTGAAAAAAGATGCTACAGCTTAGCGGCAACAAGGATACCTCAAGAAAAATGGCTTGAGACTTAAAAATACGTATTTGATGTACTCATGTACTTCCTATATACTTGTGTCCAATATCAGATCAATACAGAACTATCAATACAGAACAACCCACATCAGGACATTCTAATACAATTATTGGACTTTAAATCTTTTTAAAGATTCCAATTATTTATTCATGAGAGACACACAGAGAGAGGCAGAGACATAGGCAGAGGGAGAAGCAGGACTTGAGCCCAGGACCCCAGGATCACACCCTGAGCTAAAGGCAGATGCTCAACTGCTGAGCCACCCAGGTGCCCCAATTATTGGATTTTGAATAAAAAGAAACTCTTTGAGCCAACCAGGCCGAGGGCAGACTTGATTTAATAGGGAAAGAAGAGTCTGCATCTTTTTTTATCGTATCACTTTTGCCCAAAACGAATGGGAATGAAGCATGTAATATACTCCAAGAAAAAAAAAAAAAAAAGAAAAGACAGGATTCTGCATCCAATAAACCGGCATCAAGTATAAAGGGGCTAATGAGCTGTTATCAGCAGGAAAGGCTTCTGGGACCATGGTTGCCATAAGCCCTGCCAAGGAAAGCTTGGATATGAATGGCTTCCATATGACCAGAATGCCAGGTCACGGCACTGGGGTCGACATTAATCCTCCACCTGCTCCAAGGACGAAGGTTAAGTGAAGGTTGAGAGGAAGTGTTCTGACAATCAGGATATGGCACAACCTAGAAAAAGACGTGGGGGGGTATTTTTTTTTTTTTTTTTTGCTATTTTCAGCCATTCTACTGATGGCATCCTTGTTAGTGTTCTCAGTCGTATGGATGAGGAGGGATAAAGCAGATGGGTAATTATAGAATATTCTGAGTGTGTCATTCCCTGTGTTTTCAAGAATGTGGACTCTTGGGATGGACGACAGGATGTGCAGGTATAATACAAAAGAGATTAAGTAAAAACCCTTGAATCCTGAATTTGAATTTAACCTATCAGTGTGGACTCAAGAGGTGTTTTCCATGGGCGCGTGTACTTGCACGTGCACACACGTGCTCCAGACTGTGGACGCTCTGCAGGTCGAGAGCCCTCAATTGTTCCTCTTCAAGGAAGACAGAGAATGGTAGAGAAAACTGCTGATTAAGAGATTTACCAAGTTTTTAAAAAATGGGTAAAACCTAAACTGTAGGTTTGCATTGGATGGTAAACTGTAAAGAAATGTAAGAAAGTTTTTGCTACAGAATCCAGGATAATGGTCACTTTTGGTGGGAGGGACGGTATGGACGGGGATGGTGTGCCGCCCACAGGGAGAGCCCAAGCTCTCTTTCTTGCCCTGGGGGGTGGTTACAAGTTGATCACATAGTAAGTATTTGCCCCAAATGGCGCGTTTGCCTAGTGTGGGTGCCTGCATCTGCGCTCTTCTACAGGGAAAGGTAAAAAGGTGACCTGGAACAAATATGAACAACAGCAAAAGTTCCCCTGAGTGGCTCATCCTACCAACCGTCTCACGTGTGCCAATCATCTCAGCGAGGCAGATACACAGCGTGGGATGGTTTCGAAGCCAGTACTTCCATTTTCCCCGAGCCTTGGCTCATTGGGTGGCCTTGGGCCTCTCCAAGCATCGGTTTTATCGTGGGTGAAGTGTGCACAACCTTACTGACCTGTTAATTCCCGGGGATGCAGAGGCTCATGTGAGACAATGTGCGAGCGCATCCTTTGTAAACTGCAAACGCTCTGCAAACCTTTGTTCTCATTATGGCTGTGAGATCGAGGACCATGAGGCCCCACAGGGAGTGTTTTCCTGGCTGGTGTTGCACTGGCTGCTACTCCCTCTCCCCGGGCCGTCTAATGCATACCTGACATACAGGCCAGGTGTATCACCCCTCTTGGAAAAAGCCAGCTGAACAGATATTTCATCATGAGGCTCTGACTTGTTACAAACTTTAAGGGAGTAAAGGTTCATGCAAACCTACATTTCCAGGGCTGCCACGACTCCTATTTATAAATCGCGCAGTATTTATCAACTTTCATCTTTATTCTAGGCCCTGATCAGGCATCCGAGTCCATCAGTGGGAAAAAAAAACCAAACATATTTCTCTGTTCTTGGGAGCTTTTATTTTAGCAAGGGCAGAGAGACACAGAACCCAGTAAGTGAGGAAAGTCTGTAGGCTACTTGGAGGTGGTAAGGGTTGGGGAAGATGGGGATAAAGGGGATGAAGAGGGTGAAGGCAGGGACGGAGGCTGCAATTTTGTCTTGAGTGAGCAGGTTGGCCTGACTGAGAAGGTGGCATTTGAGCAAACACAAGAAAAAAGGTGAGGGGCTGAGGCAAGTGTCTATTCTGGGGGAGCAGCATTGCAGGCAGGTGGTGGGAACAACCAGCACAAAGGCCCTGTGACGGCTCCAAGCCGGCCCGTCAGAGGGACAAGAGGGAGGCCAGTGCGGCTGGCTGGAAGTGAGTATGGGGGCAATGGAAGGAGAGGAGGCCAAGAAGGGGACCAGATCACATGGGGCTGGGGAGGCCGTGGGAAGGATCTAAAGACGTAACTTTCTTCTAAAGAAACAGTGGAGCCATGCCGGATGAGGACAGGAGGAGGAACGTGATGGGATTTTGGTGAAAGGGCCCCCTGGATGCCATGAGGAGAGCACTTGGAGGGGGAGTCCAGAGTGGGAGCTGGGGAGACAGTTCTGAGGATCGAGATGGGGTTGAGCAGGAGGGGAGGGCAGCTCGAGCGAGGATGGTCCTGGCTGAGCTGGGCCAGGGGAGGCAGGGGCTCCCTGTCGAGGACATGCAGGCCTCTGGGGGGAGGCCGGGGTGGCTCCCTGGCAAGGGTGTGCAGGCCACAGCGCTCCTTGCTGGTCACCCCCGGGTGGGAGCGGTGCGTTTCATCTCCCGTTTTGATGGATGCTGGGCTTTGTGCATGAGCCCGGCCCCCCGGCACCTCAGAGCAACAGAAATTTCTCTTCTTCCAGCCGCTCTTGCCATCAGTGCCTCACTCCCTTCTGTCTTTCTGGATTGTCGTCCCAGAGTCCGAAAGACGGTGCTGGTCTTCTCTGGAGGCCTTTTGTCTGGTCGGTTTGCTGATTCCAGACCTGAGGCTCACACGCGTGTGCACATCGCGATCAATTCCTGTGTCATCTTGCCTCTCTAATTGTTACAAGCCCCGGCAAGATCGTTAGCTAATTAGAGAAGATCTTAATTATAGCCACGTACGTTGTAATTACACCGTAATCCTTCCCCAGCCATCAACTCATCCAATGTGAAAGGCTAATACCTGTGGATTTACTTCAGATTTTTATATCAAGGCAAATCCTGAGCTGCTATGGAAATATCTAAACTGGTCACCGTTGGACCTGGGGCTTCTACCCAAAGCTTTTTTTTTTTTTTTTTTTAACCCAAAGCGTCTTCATTCGCTTGTCACTCCTCGCGTAACTTTTTTAAACGCTCACTAAGCCTCAAGAGAATTCATCATTACTTTTCTCTTTGAGATGCACGTTAACGCTTGGTGCTTATGCTTCTCCCTTTCCTTTCATTGCCTGCCAACTCAGTAATGGAATATTTTTAAAAATTATACATTTACTCAAGGTTGGATAAAGATGAAGTATGATCTCTACATTCATGACTCATACGAGTGGGTGGCGAAGGTGTGCTCCAAGCTGTCAGGATTTGGGTTTAGTTCAATGAAAACCTTGCGGTTAAACATCAATTTGGCTTTTTTGTTTTGTTTTTTAAAGGTCTGAGGTTTGTACGGTGCAGAGTTGCAAAGACGGGGAAGTGTATAGGGTGAAGAAGGTGTGTCCCTTCCAACCTGCCCTCAACCACCGGCCTTCTCTTCCCAGAGGCACTGGCCCACATCACATCCCCGGACGAGTCTCCGGGGTGCGTTGTTCGTGTGTGAGCAGATCCGTGACGTGAAGGCCCTTGGGAGGTCTGCCCAAGGTGAGGGTAGTAGTGTCGCTGGGCCTTTATTTAATGCCGAATGAAGGCATAATTTGCAAAATAAAGAGTAAAAAAACCCAAGAGGACACAAAGCCAGTTCTAGGAGTAGTGTGACTAAATTGCATCAATACTCATTTTATTCAAGACACTGGTTTTTAGAATTTTTTCCTACCGATAGCTTGTTGAACTATAGGCTGAATGTGAACCTGAGCACCTTAGACATCTTTTCTCCTCTGAATGATTTGGGAAGAATAGCAACGTTATGTGTGCAATTACTGGGCACCCCCACCCCACCCTTGTTGCCGTGATTGAGCTCCATGGTTAATCTTCTGAGGCCACTGGTGTTTAACCTTGCTTTCTGGAAGAGGGAGCTGACTGAGCAGCATGTGACCTGGCCCTGGAACGGGGATGGGGGGCGGTGGGGGAGGTTTGCTCTCTGTCTTTGCTCCTCCTGTCTCGGAAGTGGTGAGGATCCCCTTCTGACCAAGAATTTTCAGACTGTAACCGGTGTCTAGGAGGTCTCGGTGCACAAAATTTTGTTTCTTTTAAAGCAAGAAGGCTCATTTTGATTCAGATTGATGGCTGGGGAAAGAATACCTGTTTCAGGCATGGATATTTTGCAAAGCGACAGGCCTGGGTGGTTCTGTTCCGGGGGATCATTCCCATTCCAAGGTTTTCCACTGTCCCTTCTCACTTATTTCTATGTTAGCACTTGTCATCCATCCAGGACAGTTTGGAAAGTCAAATCGAGTTCCCAGCTCTCCAGTGAGCATATTTATTGGCACCGGGGACTCTGTTCATCGTGGCAATAAACTGGGGGTAGAAGAGGATGTCCAGGTGCTGGAGCTCTGGAGCGGCAGAGAGGACTTTTCCTGGTCCGTTGGCAGCGGTTGTACTGGACATAAGCTGGAGCCGTGACAGGTCAGCATCCTGCACACTTCGATGTGTTTCCTGCGTGCGAGACACGCTGCTATCCGCAAGGTTCAGCTAATAAAAACCAGGACGTTAGCACTGGTGCATTTACAGCAGCAAACCCTCCAGAGCGCATCTGCGGGCCCAACGGCTGTGCCTTCTTGGTTTCCTTCATTCTGTTCCTCCTCTTTCTCTGATCTTGACATTCTTGAATGGTCCAAGCCTCTCACTTGTTCAGAGTCTCCCGATTTATGTTTGCCTTACGGTTTCCGCGTGGTTTCATTCGGGTGACACAGTGCTGGCAGGAATGTCCCCGAAGTGACGCTGTGTCTTCCTGGCCGCCCCCTTCCCAGCCTCCCGGGAGGCTCAGTGGTGCCGATGCTGGGATGTTAGTTCTTCCACCACTTGGTTAAGATGACGTTTGTCAGGTTTCTCCGCTGTATTTGTAATTCATATGCACCATATTACATATTCATTAATTTTTAATGAATTTCTTGATTAATAAATAAGTAATAAATATCCTGTGGGGAGATACTTTGAGACCATGTAAATATTGTACTCCTCATCAGACTTTACCCCTCCAGATTTAGCATCTGTCGATGATATTTGCCTGAATTGATTATTAGTATTTGGTTGCCAAACAGCAATTTTCCAACCCCATGATCTTTGGGATTTATTGGTTGGCATTTTACAGCAAGGGAGAGAGCCTCTCTTTCTCTTTTACTGATTAATCAATTGCTAATTAATATTATAATAGATTGGTATTTTAGTCAAAGAGTTGTGATCCATTACTAACATTTTATTTATTTATTTATTTATTTATTTATTTATTTATTTATTTGAGAGAGGGGGAGAGAGAGAGAGAGAGAGAGCACAAGTGGGCAGAAGGGCAGAGGGAGAGGGAAAAGCAGACTCCCTGCTAAGCAGGAAGCTCATCTTGGGGCTTGATCCCAGGACCCCAGATTCATGATCTGAGCCGAAGGCAGACACTTAACCGAGTCACCCAGGCACCCCTTTTACTATCATTTTTTTTTCCTTTGATGCTCAAATTGTCCCTGATTTGGCCAGTGGGAACCCCTTCAAAGCCACTCTTGTGTTCTTTTGACCTGACCCCATCACTCCTCTAGCACCTCCGTGTTTTTTGGCCCAGTGACTTACCTTGCATTTCCCCGGCCACAGTCCTGGAGTCAGCTGTCTTAGTGCATGGTCAGTTAGCTACTGGAAGAGGCATGTTAAAAATCTCCCTCGATGATAGTGAGTATTCTTGTTTCTTTCTGTAGCTCTGTCCATTTTTCTTCTATTTGTAAAGTCTCTTAATAGGTACACCTGCCTGGTACCTTGTTGTACTTACAGCTTTGTATAGTACCCTTATTTCCACCAACATTTTTCGCCTTCAGTTTTAGCTGTTATAGAATAAACATCCTAGTTTATTTTTTGTTTAATATTTCCCTGATACGTGTTTTTCAACCTTTTACTTGCAATCCCTTGGTAGCCAGATAATTTAGTGTGTGTCTTATCAAAAGCAGTAGCTGGATTAAAAAAGAAAATCCAGTTTGATCTGAAAATACAATTTGATATATTTTTTTTAAATCTGACCCATCCAGTCCCTTTAAAAAATTGTAGCAATGGGTATATTGGGATTTATTTCTAACATCTTCATTTGTGCTTTCTATTTATTCTGATTTTTCTGTTTTCCCTCCTTTCCTGCTTGCTTAGAATTTACCGTTAAGTGCTTGTTCTATTTCATTGTTCTCCCTGGGCTAGTTTGCTGTACCTCTTTTTTCTGTTCTCTTTGTGTTTATTCTAGAAATTCATTTTAATACAAATATGTACTCTAAAACTCTTGACCACTCTAAAGGCACCAGAACAGTTTAACCCTAATTATTCCCTCCCCGATGACATATCATGCATTCTAGCCCTATCTTTTTAAAAGCATCTCCTCCCCAAGAAATTATTATTACTCTTTTGTTGTAGTCAATTTTGTTTAGATTTGTCTCTGTCACTGTCTTTGCCCATCACTCTTCTTCATTTCACTCCATCAATCTGCAATTACTCACCTTCTGCTGAAGATACATCCATTCTATTTTCCTCTCGAGAAGTTCTGTTGGTAGTCAACTTTCTCAGTTTTTCATTATCTGAAAATGACCTTCTTTTGTCCTCATTCTCGAAAGCCATTTTTCCTCCTTCCCACAGGATATAAAATTTTATTTGACTGTTATTTTCTCTCAGTTTATTGAAGCTATCATTCTACTGCCTTCTAGCTTTTTTGAAAATTATTATTGCTGTTGTGAAATTAGCTGTCTCCCCAGTTTGTCATCCTCTTGAAGGCATGGGCTTTTCTTTCTTTGTCTGTGGTGCACTGAAAATCACACTATTTGTTAGGGATGGATCTCTTTTCATCCATCCTGGCTTGGAATTCTTTCAGCTATTATCTATCAGCTAACAAATATTGTAAATATCTCTTCTCTTTTCCCCTGTGGAACTGTGACTACCTGCATGTCCAATCGTTTGACTGTATCCTGCACATTTCCTGACTTTTCTGATTCTTAGTGTCTCCAAACTAGAGATTTCTTCCAGCCCATCTTTTAGCTCGCTAATTCTCTCTTCACCTGTGTCTAATTGAATTTTTATTTGAATTATTGTACTTTTATTTACATAAGTTTAATTCTGTTTTCTAAACCTCTTTGTTCATACATATGGCCTCTTACACCTAATTCAGATCTTTAATTTTCTTTTCTTACCTTAAAGTTATTAAACTACTGATTTTGTCCACTATGTCAGATGATTTGAGGGCTGAAGTCTTTGCAGTTCTGACTCAGCTGGTTGAGGATTCTGCTTTCATGTTGCTTTGTTTCCTTTTGTGTTTTGTGATTTGGGGAGGTGAGCAATATTCGTTTTTGAGTTCTTTTAGATGTGGCTGGTGGTGTGTGCACCAGAACAAACTTATATTTGCTCCTACAGATGTTTAAGGGGAAGAAGTCACCCTAATCTCAATTCTCAGGTTAAGACCTTTCACACCATCCAGAGGATGTGACTTCAGACTTCAAACTGTGTGGGGACTGGTTTATCACCACAAAATTTCAGAGTAGAGACTTTCTCCTCTTTACTCAGCACCAGTTTTGGAGATGATTTCCAGTAAGTCATCTTTGGCGGGGGCAGCTTTATTGTTGGTTTGTCCATATACTTTACTAGCTCCTACTTTTATGTTTCAAGTGGAGATTCCTGTTCAGTTCTTCACTTTGAGTGGTCCTGGGCTTTTCCTCCTATTGACCACATCCTCTGAGCCCACAGGAACCAAGGCTCTAGTTTACCTTGATTTAACCAATGCTCTTAAGTCAACAAATGTTGACTTTCACTTTCTGTTGTATTTATCTTACAGGGCTGCTGTAACAAATTGCCACAAGTGGAGTGGTTTAAAGCAGTGAGAATTTATCCTCTCACAGTTCTGGAGGCTAGAGGTCCGAGGTCCAAAATCAAGATGTTGGCAGGCCTCCCCCTCCTGCCCCAAGAAGCATAGGAGAGAATCCTTCCTTGCCTCTCCCCAGTTTCTGGGAGTTGCTGACAATCCCTGGTGCTCCCTGGTTGTGATAACAGAATTCTAATCTCCACTTCCCTCTTCACACGGTCATCCTCTCTCTGTGTCTCTGCCTCTCTGTGTCCAAATGTCCCTCTTCTTATAAGGGCATCTGTCACTGGGTTAGGGCTCACTCTCATCCAGTATGACACATCTTAATTTATGTCTGCAGGGAACTTGCAAATAAGTTCGCACTCACATGTTCTGCGTGGGCATGAAATTTGGGAGGACACTACTGAACCCGGTTTATATGTCTGATACTTTTGCCAGCCTGTCAATGCTTTAAAAGATATTTACATTACTTTATTCGGGATTTTTTGTTCCTTCCTTATGTTTGGATTGATGATTGAGCCAGTTCACCAGCTTCCTACTACTGGAGATGAAGTCAGGTGATAAACTCCTGCAGTAGCTTAAGATCCTTTCTCAAGAAAAAGCAATCTTTGGGAAATCACCTTGGCCTCCATGACAGGGACAGCTTCCTAATTAAGGCATCCATTAGGAGGTGCTGAGCCCTTCTTTAAAGATACCATGTTTTCTGCCTCTATGCACACTCTGTGAGCATCGCTTTACATAAATCTTGCTGGTGACACTCACACATAAGTTCTCTCAGGACATGCAATGGGCAGTGCAGAAATGACAAGAGGGAATGAGAAGAATGAGGAAATTCGAAAGTAAAAGTGAGAGAGAAAGTGCAAACAGAATGGCAAAGAGACAAGATGATAATCCTAACTACACAGCTAACAATTACTAAGGATTTAACATGTGCCGGGCTCTGTTCTAGTAAACAGAGACAGAACAAAAAGCAAGTGTCCATTCATCAAAAAGTGTTAAACATCCCTGGAATAAACTGGAAACATGATGCAGTTGATGCAGGTTTTTTATGCAACCCTTTACATGGTGAGGAAAGCAAATAGGTGCTATTCCTGCAGAAGTGAGCATCAGCTTCCTGAAGCAAGTAAAACAAAATGTGGTGGCACAGTCCCTTTTAGGCCTAGACCTATTGTGGCTGAGAGCTTTGGGTGATAATAGGTCTTCCCTCTAACTTGAATCCAACAGTGAGAAATTTGTTCAAAGTGAGCTGTCTTTAAAAAGCTGGAACCAAACAGCAATTGTTATAGTCCTGTTACGTAAGAATAAGTCATTTGTGTTATTTTTTACACTGAAAACATATAACATTCCTCTTAAAAAATGAAGCCTCCTTAGGAAGATTACAAATAAGTAAGTAAGTAAGTAAGTAAATAAATAAATAAATAAATAAATAAAAAGAGGAAAAAACAGAGAAGAGAACAAGAGCTATATAACATTGGGAAACATTTGCCAACATAAAACACAGAAAAAAAGCATTTCTGAGCCTGTTTTGAACATGACTTTGTTACCATCTAGAATCACCCCTCGTCTTAGTAAGTGACTAATACAATCTAGTTATGACTAATGGAGAAACTGTCAGATGCAAGATGATTTCAAAGAGCTAAATGCTATGTTATATCCAGTGTGAAACAAATATCTAATTTAGAACATAAAGGAATATAAATCTTTTAATTATCAAAAAATCAGTTTTTGTTTATTCCACCCAGTTAGAGTTTCTGTTTTTTTATACTTTTCCTCAGTCAGCCAGGCCCATCCTCCCTGGAGTCTTGTGCTCTCCTGGTTAAGGGCTTGCAAAAATATTAAGTGGATCTGAGGTTGTTGTTTATCCTGGCATCATCAATCCTCATGTGTCTTCTGTCAGGAGAATGTGGAGAGCGGTCAATGGTCAGGGAAAGTGGACCATCCCAAGATTTGTGGCCTTTACCGACTCAGAACAATTGGTTGAATGATCAGTAATGGGGCAATGATCAAACTGCAGTGAAACCCACCAAAACCATTTGATCACTAAGGATTTATATGGATATTTTTGGATTTACATAGTGGTGGTGATGGTGATGGTGGTAGTGGTGGTGGGACAGTGGTATATGTGAATGACGAGAAAGTAGTATCCCATGTGGAGTACAAGGGGGTGAACAAAGGCTTCCGCCATGAGAAGTTCTCAACTACATTTCTGGAAAAGACGAAGGAAATTGCAGGAGGATTGTTTACAGTTTTAACTTACTTTAGTAGCTCTTTGCTGAAACCAGGCATAACTTCTGCTCATGGCTTGGACAAAAAGACTGGTGATAAAAGAGTTATATTGATCTTGAGCCTGGAAAGGGCATTTTGATGTGTCTATCTTCCCTTCAGATGATAGAATCTTTTATATCAAATCTTCATCTGGAGAAATCCACTTGGGTGAAGAAGATTTTGCCAACTCAATAGTAACCATCTCATTGCCAAGCTCAAGTGCTAGAAAGTCAAGCGGGCTGTTACCTCTACACTCTTACTGCAAACACCTATCATGGATAAGATGGAGTCCCTTATTGAGGGACAGATTCTGCATACCCATCCTCAAATTGGAGAATTGAGTGGTCTTTAGTCCACTGGCCTCTGTTGACTAGGTCCTTTGAAATGGCTCAGTAAGCCTCAGATCCATGACATTATTCTGACAGGCATTCTGTTTATATATCCAAGGATAAGAAATCTGTGCAGGACTTCTCAATGGCAAGATGAGACTGCCACTTGAGTAAAGTTGTCAAGATCACCATTTTTTTTCTGGGACAGATCTGAAAATGTTTAGGATGTCTTTTCGCATGAGGATCTGACGCTTGGCATGGAAGTCGCTAGTGAAATCATAACTGTCCTGATCTACTGTGCCACCAAGCAGTGCAGAATTTCACTGCTTGTCAGACAACCAACCGTGTACGCTCATTCAGGTTTATGAAAGAGAGAGAGCAACAATCACTGACAACCTGCTTGACAGTTCATAGCACTCCTCAAATTGATGGATACTATGACAACAAGGGCAATGGCAAGCCCAGTGTGTCTGCAGAGTCAAGCACAGGCAAAGAGAAAAAACTTATGGTTACTGAAGATGAAATATGTTGTTTGAGAACGGAAGATACTGAGTTCATGGCGCAGGAGGCTTAGGGGCATAGATTGAAGATGAAAATCAGAGACAAGTGTCTTTCAACAATTCACTCAAATCCTGTGCTTCCAGTGAGAAGCAACGGTGGAAAATGAAAGACTTTAATACAAGTACAGTGAAATCATTAACTGGCAGTGTAAGAGTCAGTCTACTGAGAATAGGAGTTTCCAAAAGGGAAAATCTGGAGAGCATCTCCCCAACCTAACATCACAAGTGTGTCCAGATGGGATCCCAAGGGGGATGCCCTAGGACTTCTGAGGGGTCAAGCTCCTTGTGAGAGTTCTGGATCCATTATCAAGTTGGGTAAGTGCATATTTTACTCAGCTAGTCAAACATGTGAAGAATATAATTTATTGCCACTGTACAGTGGCAATATTTTGTTGTCGTATGAATCCCAGAGTTTCTGATAAGTGGATGTCCATTCAGGAAAAGAAATGAGAACTTTTCCACTATCAGGTCTGTAAAAAAGTGGAAAATACAATTCATGTCCTCAAGAATACATACCTATTTAAAATCAACACCTTAGAAAAAGGAGAAAATCAGTCCTTACCCATATCTTGAATATGCATTAAAAATAAAAAATCTAGAGGGGCACCTGGGTGGCTCAGTGGTTGAGCATCTGCCTTTGGCTCAGGTCATGATCCCTGGGTCCGGGGATCAAGTCCCACATCAGGCTCCTCACAGGGAGCCTGCTTCTCCCTCTGCCTGTGTCTCTGCCTCTCTCTGTGTGTCTCTCATGAATAAATGAATAAAATCTTTTTTAAAAATTTAGTCTATCAAATTTAAGTTGCTCCAAGTTATTAACCTAAAGTAGATTTGCAACCTAGGAATTAAGGCAAAAGTGTGGTTACATAATTCTCATTGCTAGATACCATTTCATCAGAAGACTGACTTTGTTTAGTGGGTTTTAAATTCAGAGAAAAATTTATCTTGTAGATCCTCCTGAAAGGAACATTAAGCAAGTTAATGACAAATGTCTTTGTAAAGTTTTACAGAAAATTTAGAAATGTTTTTCGTGGAGATGGTTCTTAAAGGAACCTGAGTGAAAATCTGAGGAAATTTGGACCCAAAGTGGAATCAGGCTACTTTAATACCGGTCAACAAATATTCCTTGAGAAGCTGCTAGATGCTGGGCACTATGCCAGGTCCCAAGACACAGCACCGAGTAATATATAGGCTTCATTTATGTAAAAACTTCAAATCCCTATTATGATGTCTCAGAATTTATATAAAAGGAGCAACACAAATCAGTGGCAACAAAATCTATTCACTGAGAGAAAATAAGTTAGACTGGAGTAGAAAATTCAGTAGAATGTTAATTTCCCTGTTCTTACTGATTTAAACTTTTGTTGAGTTTTAACTCTCTTCTTTATTTTTATGAAATTGGAATTTTTAAAAAAATTTTGGGCAAATTCATGGTGATTTCCATTGTGACTCTATTATTTTAAATAATTTTTAAATAAAAATATAATAATTATTAAATTTATTTATTAATAATTTATCAAAATAATATGTGTACATAAATGTGTACATAGTTTAAGAGGTACAATGAGGCTTAGGATAAAAATGAAGTCTACTGGCCCTCTCTACCTCACCCCCATGTCCACTTCCGAGAGGTGATGAATTTCAGCAGTTTTAGGGGTCTTATTTTTTCCTGATCTTCCATATTTCTAAATAGCAAGGATATACTACTCTTGCTTTTGATTAGCATCTAATGGCTTTCCTCCATGAAAAAGGGGGACACCTTGGCTTTCTTACACAAGCCTCCTCTCTATTTCCCTCACCACATCGTTTCAACATGTAATGTTACAATTTCTCAGACTGGCATTCTGCATATATATTAATTTTGACTATATATTGATATTTACACGATTCACAGTTGAAACATGTATATCCATCCTATGATATCATTTCTTTCCTTATGCAACTTTTTTTTCCCCAGGAGTTTATAACTGCCTTGTTTTTTCTAGTTCCTTGTACCCGTCAGTAGTCTGTCTTCAAACCCTGTCAGAACTCGGTATGGAGAAGCACACTGATAACCTCTCAAGTCCACATTTTTCTTGGTAGCTTCTCTCCACTCCAGTCCTCATGCTTTTCATCTGCATTATTAATTCTCCCCGCTTGCTGCACCATTGCCATTCTGAGCCTCTTTTTACCATCATCTTGGGAATACTTTCTTCTTTCTCCTATGATGGACTCTTGCTTTCTCAACCTTTCTCTTGTGCTGTCTTTTACCCCTTCGTTTTGGTGGAACACATCCTGCACTTGTTTTCTAACAAAGAGCCCTGGGAAAGAAAACATGTTTGGACAACTTGCACACCTGAACATGTCTTTATACTGTCCCCAAACCTGACTGGCTTGGTATGAAGTAGGCTCCCCTTAAAGGCTTGAAGGCATCACTCCACTTTCTTTTTGATTCTAGAGCTGCTCTTTTGAAACCGAATGCTATTTCACTGCCTGACTCCTTGTTCATGGCCTGCATTTTCTGGGCCATTTAGAGCCTAAGGATCTTCTCTTCATTCCTAAATTCTAAACTTCCCAGTGGTGGGCTTTGGCATAGATCTATTTTCACTCATCTGTGCTGAGAACTTGCAAAAAAAAAAAAAAAAAGTCTTCAATCTGGAAACTCAGATCTGTTAGTCCTTGGAAAATATATCAATTTTTTAAAAAATAATTTATTATCCTTTCTTTCATTTTATGTCTTTTTTACCTCATGCAACAATGATGGGACTTCTCAGGCTGTTGTACCTTAGACTGAATCTCTAATTTTCTTGTTTATCTTCTCTTATTTCCTCTTTGCTGTTATCTACTCTCCAGGAGATTGTTTCAACTTTATTGCAATTAGTGAATTGACCATTTGGTCAATTCAGAAGAAGTTGCAGCTGGAAAGGTGAGTCCTCACCTTGGTTTAGGACACATCAAGTTGGAAGTGCTGGCAGACGTGCAGGTGGTCATGCAGGGAGGATGGTCGGTTAGGGGAGTCTACATTTCGGGGAACTTAAGGTAACTGTAAAAATGGATATATTTAGAAAAATGGAATTGTAGGACACACTGTTTTACAACCTCCTTTTTTTTTTTTTTAATTTAACAATATGCTGTGAATGTGTCTCTCTTCATCATTGGTTCTGTGGGTCCAGTTGGGAATTTTTTGTTGCTACCTGGGGAAATCGTGTATGTTTGTGTGAAATGATGGCTCCTCTTCTCTCCACCTCTAACTGGTGACTGTTGAATGCCATCTCTCTGTGGGTTGGGGAGAGCTTGGGTGATACCAAGATAGGACAAAAAACAGAAACATAGGTACTGGGTTCTAGGCAGGTTTTGCTTACTAGGCCAAGGAATATATAACAGGAACTTGG
Source organism: Canis lupus familiaris (assembly GCF_011100685.1). Lineage (NCBI taxonomy): Eukaryota > Metazoa > Chordata > Mammalia > Carnivora > Canidae > Canis > Canis lupus. The sequence goes on along the minus strand of NC_049246.1, from coordinate 46,178,617 downwards.
AAAGTGTTCCCACAGGTGGTGATCATCCTCAGGGTGCCCATGGGGGCTCTAATACACTTGCTATTGATAAAACAGATTAGCTGGCCTCTGGCTAGCATTGTAAGGCACCTCACTGCCAGGGAAAGTCCATGTGGTGTGTATGTATGTGTGTGTGTGTGTATCTTGTGTTCACGTGTGTGCATGTGCACATGTGCCAGAGGGTGTCTCCACTCCCAAGCCCATGCCCACATCTGAGATTGTATCACTTTTGATTCAGGTCAGGAGAATTCCTTGCTAGAACCTGGTGAAAGCCTCAGGGCAGCCCGACCCTTTGAGCCTCATCCACATGCAAAGGATGCCTTTCTGAGTTCCTACTGGTTTGGCCCAACCTGTCCTTTGCCCTTCTTTATCTTTACTTTCAACTCCCACCACTTTCCTTTTGGCTTCAGAGAACCAACAGGGGAGAAGGAAAGAGGATTCTAGTCCATAGAAGAGAATAAAAGGGAAAAATATATATTCTTGGTTATGGGGGAACACACTGCACTGGGATCTCTGTCTTTGGAACAAGGCAGAACTTCACTAGCCAAGCAAATGAAGAGCCTGAGAGACTGGAGAGCAGAGTATCTGAGCCTCCCAAGGTGGGCTTTGATCAGGGCTGAGCTGGTGTGGGAGGGGCAGGGCGGCTGTGCCAAATCTTCCAAGTGGGTCCTCCTGTGCGGTGATCTCTGCAAGGTGGCTCAGCTGAGACTGAGCAGGCTGGAAAAACAGAAAGTTGTTTCCAGAAAATGAACCAGAGAAGAGCAGATGCCTGTGTATTGCTGTTGCCATCACTATGTCTTCCCTGCATAACAGATTCCCAAAAGATGTTTAAAATGCTTTAGGAACTATGTTTCATCAACATCTCTTGACGGCAGGTGGGCGGTAAGGAGGCGGCAAGGCAGCTTGTTCTGTGAAGATGCTTTATTTCAAGTGGAGTGAGATCTGGACCAGAGCGGGAGGGGGTTCTGTAGAGCAGGAGTTGTTCGAGTGGGTTCGCCACGGAGAAAAACACCAAAGTGAGGGTCACTGTGATTCATTCATTCACTCAGCAAGCATCCACTGGGGTGTCCCCCATGCTGGCCCCTGTATCGGGGGCTGTGAGAACAATGAAGGGGAAGGTGGGGATTTGAGACTAAAATCTGAAGAAAAAGAACTGGGTTGGTTATATTAGTAATGTTGATACAGAAAAGAATCAAGGCAAAAGATACCGTGAACATATGTAGTAACTGTGACATATGAAAGGTACAAATCTGAAAACTAGTATTTGATTACCAAATGGGGAAGTAGGAGACTTTTTTCAAAATTTAATTTAGCTTTTTGAACAAATAATAAACTTACGTGGTTTAAATATCCAAACAATACAAAAAATTATGGTCTGAAAAGTCCTGCTTCCCACCCTGCAGATACACTCATTTCTCCCTCACTTTGTAGGTACTTTGATTCACTTCCTGCTTATCTTTCCAGAGTTTCTTTATGAACATTTAAGGGTATGTGCATATATGTTATTACTGTCCTCCTTTCTTACATAAATGATGGCAGACTTTCTACAACAGGCATTTTACTTTGCTAAGCTGTGTAACAAGTTCCTGTGAACTTAGTGGCTTAACACAATGCATGTTTATTATCTCAGTGTCTGTGGGTCAGGAGCAAGCATGTTGCTTAGCTGGGTCCCCACACAGGGTCTCCAAGGTGGCAATCAGCATGTTGGCTGGGCTGTCCCCTCATCACAGGCTCAAGGAGAGAAAGATCTGCTTCCAATCTCCCTCAAGTTTCACCTGACTTCCTCTTCTCCCAGCTATGAATCATGGCACTTGGCTTCTCCCAAGCCAGTAGAAGAATCTCTATGGTCAAAAAGGGCCTTTTGTGAGGGTGTGTTCACTTGATTAGATTAGTATCTCCCAGGAGGATAAGATCCCATTTGATTAACCCAGAACCAGTTGATTTGGATCTTAATTACATCTGCAAAACTCCTTCACTTTTTGCCATATTCTATTGGCTAAGAAGCAAGTCAGACTCTGTGCACCCGAGGGGACTAGATTATAAAAGGATATAGCTCCTGGGAAATCACCTTAGGGCATATCTGCTATTCTAGGAGTTGGCAAGCTATGGTCCCCGGACCAAATCCAGCTGGCTACCCGTATTTTTGTAAATAAAGTTTTAATTGAACCCAGCCACATGCACTAGTTTACGTACCGTCCATGACTGCTTTCTCATTAACATGACAGGGTGGCTGTGATCAAGAGCACCTGTGGTCTGCAAGCCTCAAATATTGACTGGGCTGGCCCTTTATAGAAAAACACTATGCACTCCTCTGCACCGTGCTTTTTCCCCTTACCATTAAAAGCTAGTGTTTTTTTCTGAGTCAGTGCACACAGATATTCACCCTTTTTTATAGTTTTGTCATCCCAGTGTTCCACACTTGTATGGACACACAACAATTTACACAACCTGTCCTGGACTGCCGTGCACAGCGGCTTCTAGTTTTTGCTAGACGTGATCTTGGAAGTAGGGAACTTAGAGATTCTCACTGAAGGAAGTCAAATATCTTTGTTTCTCTCTTTATGATGCTTTAACTAGAGCTCTTTTTGGTATTAAAATATTTATCTTTTTCTGATTAAAAATGTAATATAAAATCACATGACATTCAAAACTTGAGAATAAAAAGTGTGGGGTATTTATGGAAAGATAGTGGTGAGGAAACTTACCCCCTGATACCTTTTCTCAGTCTCTCTATTCAACCATCAACTAACTGCCTTTCCTGAGCCCAGCAGAGGCAGAGGCCACAAAATGGAAGAGGGCCCAAAAGCTGTGGGAGACTGGAGTCTGGACCTCTCTGGACTGAGCTCTGGGGTGAGGCCTGGGCTCAACAGTGCCAGCTCATAGACCTACCCCTAAACCCATTTGGAAGGGTGGAGCCAGCCAGTATGCCCCACCCTGGAGGACCCACCGGGCTCCCTGGTCCTATGAGCCTCAGGGGAGCTAATCAGGTGAGCCCAGTGGCCCACCTCTGAGACTGAGAGAGCAACAGCTTTGCAGGCAGGGAAGTCAGGAGCCGGGGGCTGGCACCCAGCTGCAGGTAGGGACCTGAGCACCATCAACTGTGCACCGTGGGGTCACAGAAGCAGACCCTGCTGTGCCCCCATCACCCAGGGGGGCTATACCACCACCGACGTGCCCCAGCAGCAAGCAGATAAGGCAGAAGAACAAGGAATGCATGGATCCCAGTAGGCTGGGAGAGAAAGAAAAAGCCATCAACCGGCCAGAAAAAGTCCTACCACCGAAGACAGATGGCAGATTGACTAAAACCCAGGAAGAACACTTAAGAGATTCAATTATAGCATGGACGCAGAACTGAAGAATTATTTTTGAATTAAAAAAAAATTAAGTACCCACCTTCAGAGAGATGATATCCTTCATTTAGACACAAATTAGTGGTCTGGAAGGTGAAGAGGAAGGCATATCTCAAAACTGGAGAAACACTTAGAGATAAAAATCCTAAGGGAAAATAAAATAAGAAACCTGCATGCTTGACCCCTGACCACTAGTATACAAATGATAGAGGCACCTTGGTGCCCGCCCCTACCCCTTGGAGGGGAGGCATTACCTGTGCAGATGCTGTAAAAAATCTCCCCACAATGTGGAGGGTTTGAGTCGATACATGCAAACTGTCAGCTGAGTCCCAGGTAGGCCTCATGAAAAGACTCGGTCAAAGACCTAGGATAGCAGTATCGTTGCCTTCCAGGGGTGAGCAGAAAATCCCAGAAGCTTCCCACTGGGAAAAATCCTTATTTATAGACTTGAAAGAAAAATGGGCTCGATGTCAGGTTTTTCACTCAAACCCACTGGCAGATGGAGATGGCGGAGCAATTATCTATGGAGTATTGGGAAGAAGTGGGTGCCGAGCAAGCCTGCTGGGTTAGCAGGGCTTCTCGTCCGTTTGAAAATCCCGGATAGGATTGTATTAGGCTAAGCAGGTGAGGAAGTGCTCCCCACCTCAGAAGTGAAAGCAAATGGGGGTTTAACCCCAGGGCTGATGGGTGTCTGAGTGATAGAGTTTGGAGCAATGATATATTTGGGGTGTACTTACAGTAAAAAAAAATTATTATTCTTTGTTTATCTTAACTCTATTTCTTTACTTACTAATTATTTTTTCTTTTCTTTTCTTTTTTTTAAGATTTTATTTATGTATTCATGAGCGACACAGAAAGAGAGAGGCAGAGACACAGGCAGAGGGAGAAGCAGGCTCCCTGCCGGGAGCCCGATGGGGGACTCGATCCCAGGACCCTGGGACCATGACCATTGAAAGCAGATGCTCAACCACTGAGCCTCCCAGGCGTCCCAATTGTTTTTTTCTGAATCTGGCACCTCTATTCGTAGATACTGTTTGGGACTCTTACAGCGTTGCCACAGTTGGGAAGAGAGATAGGGAAGTATTACCAGCAGATTTCCGCATAGGTCTAACCGGCCAACGCCGTGCCCCATGGCCACACCTCGCTGCACAAGAAGCTGCGACACCTGGTGTAGCACTGTGGCATCTACCGAAAAGACAGATAAGGGAGAAGAGGCTGGAAATGGGGTCCAAGCAGCTGACACACTACACCGCTCTCCAGGGCCACTGCATGTAGCATACGGGTTGCAGTAAACCATAGGGGGTATCGTTTTTATGGTAGTGTACGTGACAGCCTCCCTGGAGGGGGTGGTGTTTCTTCTGTTTACTATTCCTGAGTAGCAAACTTTGACTTAGTAGCCTAGAACAACAACTTGAATTATTGCTCATGAGTCTATGACCCGTAGACACACAGACCCATAGTCTCTGACCCAGAGGGCTCCTTCAGGCATCTGAGGTTGGCTGCAGGTCGGCCAAGGGGTTCTGCATCTGGGGGCTGACCAGCTAACATCGGGGGGCTTTGGTGGCTCCCTCATGTGGTCTTTCCAAAGGGCTCTGATGGCGACAGCAGAAGCATGTGAGCCCTCTCGACAAGGTCCATACCCAGAAGGGACCCAGTGTTGCTTGCTTCTTCCACTCCCTGTTGGCCAACCCAGAACACAGGGCTGGCCCACACTCAAGAAGTGGCAAAATAGACTCCAGATTCAGAAGAGAACCATTTTAAAGAGAATTTCAATGGCAAAGGAAAACATCTTTTTTTTTCTCCCCCTCCGCCTCCCCCTCCTCCCCCTCCCCCTTCTTCTTCTTCTTTTCTTCTTCTTCTTCTTCTTCTTCTTCTTCTTCTTCTTCTTCTTCTTCTCATTCATCAAATATCTACTGACCTCTGGTTACTCTGGTCAATTATTGCTCTGGGATCTGTGAATAATGCAACACTGGATGGAAAGACAACACTACCTGCCCCTAGGATGAGAATAGAGATGGTGTTCTGGATTCTACTGAGCATACTCATGATCTTCCCCATCTAGGTAAAATTGACCCCTTGCTTTTGTTCATTAAAGGAGGCCTTTTAATCGAAAATAGAATATACACACAGAAAAATACACACATATATCATGAAAGGGTGGCCTGATAAATTTGCATGAAGCGATCACACCAGTGCCGTTGGCACACAGATGGAGTCACAGAATAGCACCACCATACTGGGACGCTAGGGTCCCTTTCCAGGCATTTCCACCCCAGCGGCTCCTGCTATTCTCACTCTACCACCAGGCCAGATTGGCTTTCCCTGTTTTTGAATGTTATGCAAATGGTTGTGTCTGATTGATTTCACTTCCTATTATCTGTGAGACTCTTACATGTGGTTGCATATCCCTCTGGTTCATTTGTATTGATTACCATACTAGAATGTCATTCTGTGAACATGACACACTTCCTGTATTCATTCTACTACTGTCAAATAGTTGGGTTCTCCTGGTGTGGACCTACGACGAATAATATTATTTTGAACTTATTTCCGCATATCCTTTTTTGTCTGTATTTGTACAAAATCAGTGGGTTATATATCTACAAGAAGAATGACTGTGCCATAGGGTATGCATATGTTCGATTAGAGTAGATAGCGCTAGAGAAATTTCCAAAGACTGCACATCCCCCCATGTGCTAGTGTAGAACCCCCCACAGCTGTACGTGAGAGTTTCAGCGGCCTCACCTTCTTGCCCACAATGTACTTGCCCATCTTTAATTTTTGATAGGGTACAGTGCTTTTAATTTGCGTTTTTCTGATGACCAAGGGTGTTGGGCACCTTTTCCTATGCTTACCGGCACTTTATATCTTCTGTGAAGTTAAGTTCAGTCTTCTGCCCAGTTTTCTGCTGGGTTGTCTGCTTTTTCCTTTTTAAAATGGTTCCGAAGCCTTCCCTAACTGTTCTGGACTTGCGTTCTCTGTCAGTCATGTGTATTGCAAACGTTTTTTTCCATTCCATGGCTTGATTTTTCTCTCCTTCGCTGTTGCCTTTGTTGACCAGAAGTTCTTAACTTTCATGTAGGTGAATTTGTATGATTATTCCTCATGTGTTTAATACTAATTGTGTCCTGCGAGAGAAGCTTGCTGCTCAAGACCGTGAAGATACTCTTACATTCTCTTGTCTTCTAGAAACTTTTTAAATCTTTCACCTTAAAATAAATAAATAAATAAATAAATAAATAAATAAATAAATAAATAAATAAATAAATAGAAATCTTTCACCTTTATATCTATAATCCAACTGGCCTTGATTTTTGCCCAAGATGTAAATAGGAAGCAAGACTCATTTTTAAAAATATAGATACTTTACTGATCATGTATTGAAAAAATCATACTCTCTCCATTGCTTTGAACTGTAACTTTTCTTTTTTTTGTAACTTTTCTTATAAATAAAAATGCTTAGTGCTTTTGAACTCCTTATTCTATTCTATTCTATTCTATTCTATTCTATTCTATTCTATTCTTTATTAGTTGTTGTGTCTTTCTTTTCATGACATTGTAATGAGTCTTAATATCTGGTAATTTAAATATTGACTTTTTTTTTTTTAAGTAGGCTCCATGTGGAGCTCAACTCAGGGCTTGAACTCACAACCATGAGATCAAGACCTGGGCTGAGATCAAGACTGAGACCCTTTCCCAGTTGAGCCACCCAGGCACCCCATCGTCTTTGTTCTTTTAGATCATCTTTGCTGTTCTCAGGCCTTTGCATGGCATAAAAATTATAAAAATAGTTTTTTTCATTTTACATAGAAAAACAACTCTCTGGGATTTTTAATAGGAATTATATTGAATGGATAGATACATTTGAAAAGAATGAGCATCTTCCAATGTTGAGTCTTGCAATCCATGAAGGTGGTGTGTTTTTCACTTACATCTTTACTTTGTCTCAATCATATTCTGTGATTTTCTATGTAGAGGGCTTGTGGTCTTTTGATTTATTCCTTAGGTATGTAAAGTTTTTTTTTTTATGCTGTCACAAATGGAATTCTTTTTTATTTTTAAGATTTTATTTATTTACTCATGAGAGAGACAGAGACACAGGCAGAGGCACAGGCAGAGGGAGAAGCAGGCTCCCTGCGGGGAGCCTGATGTGGGACTAGATCCTAGGACCCCAGGATCAAGATTGAGTCCAAGGCAGACGTTCAACCACAGAGCCACCCAAGTACCCCCACAAATGGAATTCTTATTCCATGCAATATTTTACACCTTTTGTAATTGTCCCATAGTTCTTGGATATTTTGTTCCATCTTTTTCATTCCTTTTTCTCTCTTCATTTCAGTTCTGGAAGTTTTGTTGACGTACCGTCTGGCTCATTAATGCTTTCCTTGGTCGTGTCTAGTCTACTGATGAGCCCATCAAAAGCATTGTTCATTGTGTTTTTGGTTTCTAGCATTTCCTTTTGGATTCTATCATTAAGTTGCTGTCTCTCTGCTCACATCACCTATCTGCTGCTGCATGTTGTTCTCTGTTTCCGTGAAAACTCATAGTGTCTTGATCATAGTTATTTTAAATTCCTGATCTGATAATTCCCAAATCTCTGCCATATCAGAGTTTGGTTCTGATGTGTGCTTTGTCTCTTCCGACTGTATGTTTTCCTTTTTAGCACACCTTGTAATTTTTGTTGTTGTTGAAAGCCTAACATTATGTGTTAGGCCAAAGAAAAAACAGGCCTGTAGTGTGAGGTTTCTGTTTATCTGGCTAGGTGGCAGGCCATGTTTACGGTGTGGTGTAGCTATGATGTCAGAGGCCAGAATTTCTTCCAGTGCCCTCATTTGTGTCTCCCTGTTGCCTTTGGGTTTTCCTAGAGACTCCTTAAATGGCATCTGAGTTTGACAGTATCTTTATTTTTAACACCTCTTCCCATTCTTACCCAGGAGCCCTATTGATCTGGAGGTGCAGTGAGGGGCTGGGGATGGTGGGGAAGAGGAGTGTTCTGTAATGCTAAGATTAACTCCGTATTTTTAGTGAGTCTAGGTTGGGTATTTACCCTCCCCCAGGCCAGCGAGGTCCTTGTAAAACATGACTTAGGCTCTGGTGAAACAGTGTTGCTTGAGGGCAGCAGTTAAGGAGAACAGAATGCTCTGGGCATATTTCAAAAACAGTGACTTTATCCCTCTTCTTGCTGGAACCAGGAGGGTGTCTTCCCAGGGAGAACCTGGGATCGCTTCTGGAGGTAAGACTTGGAGTCAGAAAGGGACCCTCTAAGACTGCCGCCCACCCCCAGAGTTTTGAACTCTCAAACTTGTCCTCACTGAGCCACCAGCAAGTCATCCATCACAGTTTAGAGCGGTCCTACCGGCAGTGGCTCTGCTGCACCCCCCACCCCAACCCTGGGTCTGTCCTCTGTGTCTTCTGGTTTTCAGGGAAGCTAGTGGTCCTGTAAATGTAAGAATTGTTGAGTATTTTTTTTTTCAGCATTTTTCTTGTTGTGAGGGAGGATGAGAGTGAAGACTTCCAAGCCCTTTATAGTTTGAACCAGAGATTGGAGGCACTCCATGCAAAAATATATGTGCGTGTGGTGTGCACATTTCATTGATGTTTGAGAGATTGACCAAGCTTGAATTGCCGAAAAAAACCTGGACTTTGTCATGGTGTGTCATCCTGTTTTTATATGATGGAATTCTTTTTTTTTTTTTTTTTAAGATTTTATTTATTTATTCGTAAGAGATACGCAGAGAGAGGCAGAGACACAGGCAGAGGGAGAAGCAGGCTCCATGCAGGGAGCCCGATGCGGGACTCGATCTAGGGTCTCCAGGATCACACCCTGGGCTGAAGGTGGTGCTAAACCACTGAGCCACCCGGGTTGCCCTATATGATGGAATTCGATCTGTTAATATTTTGTTTAGGAGTTTTGGTCTAAGCGCATAGGGAAAATCAGCCTTGTCAGATTTCCATATCAAATGTATGGGTAATGTATGCTTTCTCCAGTTTTCTTGATGAGCATTTAAAGGGTTTATAATGTTTTAGTTTTTCAAATAAAAAACGTTTGTTTTGTATTGACTTGTCCATTGAATATTCGTGTTTTAAATCATTTCTGACTTTAACAGTTCTCTTTCCAATTATTCTGAGCTTAATTTGCTTTTGTTGTTCTTACTTCCTGAAATAGATATTTGGAACACTTATTTTTTTAGTACATACATCTGGTGTTACAAATGTCCCTGTAAGTACACCATAATGTAGATCCCATGAATTTTGACATCATGTTTTTATTATCATTTACCTCAAACTATTTTCTAAGTTTCATTGAGATTTCTTCTTGACACGTAGGATATTTAGATGTGAATGGATTAATTTCTGAATATTGGGGATTTCCTGTTTTTTTTTTTAATTGCTTTCTTACTTAATTCTACTGTGGTCAGAAAAACATTCTCTGAATAATTCCAAAACTGAAGTTTGTCAGGGCTTGCTTATAGCCCAGCATATGGTTGGTTTTGGGAAGTGTTTTATATGGATGATTCTCAAAATATTTGGTCTCAGATCCTTTTACATTCTGAAAAATTACTAAAGCCCCCAAAGAGCTTTTGTTAATATGGGCTGTATATATATTGATATTTACCATATTAAAGTCTATGAAGTTTTTACATTTACCATAATTTTTTAAACATATTTTTATAAAAAATTTCTCTGTCTTCAAAACCTAAACTATTTAGTGACAAAACTGACATTGTTCTACATTTTTTTTTCAAATCTCTTTGATATCTGCCTTAATGAAAGACAGCTAAGACTATTAAGTCTGCCTCTGCATTCAGTCTGGGTCAATATGTTGTTTTGATTAAAGTGCGTGAAGAAAATTGATCTCCACTCAAATACGCAATTGGAAAAGAGACGTGTTGTACTTAGCTTTTTCAGACCATTGTGGTTATTGAAAACCTCACCAAAGCTCAACGAATAGTAGTCCTGGCTACGTGGGCAAGTCTTAACGCCCCCAAAGAGATATTTTTTTGCATTGATGTTGTCCTTCTTCGGGGCTGGATTGGTGTGCTAAAAGCTACTCCTTCCAGACTGGAAATCAGTCCTCTTTTTGGTTTTTGACACCTCCCTCCTCCCCCACCTCCCCGTTGCATTTCTCAGGGTACTGCTCACATGCCATGTCGCTTATTTGCCTAAGCTTCTCACGTTGCATTTGTGTAGGATACAAGGTATGCAGAGTGGAGAGGGAGAACCATTTGTCTTTATTTTCTTATGACCCTCAACAGAATTTTAGCACCTAGTAAACCTTCAACGAATGCTTCATGAGCGATGAAATATTTGAATAAACACAGTAGCTCACACGAATTGGCAGTGTGAGACCTGTTTTAGGAATGGGTCTATTTTGCTTCAGGGAGAAGAAGGACGTGATCTATGGTTCACTGAGCACTTATTGTATATCAGAACATCTTCAAGATCCTCTTGCACACTGGGATTTAATCTGATAAACTGAGAAGCTAGAGGCCACATAGGGCCGGTGAAGAAGATGGCCAGGAGGGCTTGGGGTGTTGGAACAACATCATTGGATGAAGCTCAGCAATAGAAGGGCACCTGGGTGGTTCTGTTTGTTACATGTCTGACTCCTGATCTAAGCTTGGGTCCCAATCTCAGGGTCCTGAGTTCAGGCCCCACATTAGGCATGGAGCCTACTTAAAACAAACAACCCAACTCAGCAATAGAGTTACATCACAGCTTTTTAACCTATAACCCACTCTGCTTTTCTAGGAAAACAGTGATTTTTTGTTTCTAGCCACAAATTATGACCACTTGCTTAGGAAAAAGAGGATTGAGATGTGTCTACACACCGTAATAAAGCATTTAGACATGTTATTTGAATCTCATTAGAACTACTGTATTCGTCTTGTAGGGCTGCCATAACAAAGTACCACAAGCCAGGCAGCCGAAACAACTACTTTATTGTCTCACAGTTCTCGAAGCCAGAAGTCCAAGATCAAGGTGTCAGCCAGGCTGGTTCCTCCAGAGACTGTGAGGGATGATCTGCTCCTCTCACCTCTTCCAGTCGTTTGCCGGAAATCCTTGGCATTCTTTGCTGTACAGAAGCATCGTCCCAATTTCTACCTTCCTTTTCATATGGTGTGCTCCGTGTAGGCTTGTCCATCTGCAATGTTCCCCTTCTTATAAGGATGCCAGTCCTACTGGGTTAGGGGCCCACCCAACTCCACTGCGACCTCCTTTTAACTTAACTAATTACATCTGGCATATTCCTTGTTCCAAATAAACTCACATGCCGAGGTACTGGGTTTGGAACTTCAACATTTGGGTTTTATGGGAGGGTGTCACCATTCAACCATTAATACCTACCGGGTACTCCATGCCCCATCCTTGCCTGCCTGTGTGTGCATGTGTGTGTGTGCACACCTGTGTGTGTGTAAATATCACTCATCTCCCTATCATGCACAGCCGAGGACACTAGAAATTTGGAAAGAACAATCCCCAACAGGGTCCCTGCCCTCAGAGTGCTTACGTTTTATCAGGGGGAGGGAAACAATAAACTGCTAAGCAGATGGAAGACGATTTCATCTAGAAATGTATGTGTCCTGAAGAGAATAGGATAAGCTAATGGGTTCGAGTCTGGAGGGGGTGGTGTTGCACTAATTTAGAGGGGTTGATCTGGGGTGGGGGTGGGGGGACTCTGCGAAGACTAGGAGATGAGGAGGTGAGGGACCAAGGAAAGAGTGCTCTAGCAGAGGGCACTGTCCAGGCAAAGGCCCTGTGGCAGGACCAGCCCCATCTCTGTAAGGAGCAGCAGGAGGGTCAGGCTGTGGTCAGATTTTGTAGGGTTCTAGAGACCATGCATGGTAGACTTTTGCATTTTATTTTCGCTGGAGGGGGCATCCCTTAGAGGCTTTGAAGCAGGGCGTGCTGTGATTTGCAATCAGAAATATTTCCTGAAGTATCCTTGCATGTCTTTTTGTATCACTGAGACAGAAGCCAGCACGCGGGAAGGTTGGAGGGCTTCTTTTAGGTCATAAGCTTTTAGGGCTAGGCTTTAATTAAAACAGACATCTCTAAATCCTCCCGCTGTCAACCAGAAGGCAGAGATCTGCCTTCCTCCCTCCCTGGGAGGGAGCTTGGTAATATATGCGAAGTCCTGTGTGTTTTCTCTGCACAGAGAAGTAAGGCTGTATTATCTACATTCATTTCCCATCTAAAGCTTTCTGACTGGAAGACAATGAATTTCCGACACAGACCTTCCATCCCCACCCTGAGTTGGCTTCCCGCAGACAAATGGGTCACACGTAGAAAATGGGCTATCATCAAATAGAAAAGCTCTTCAGATTCATCAGACGCCTGGTGCATCAGGTCTGCGGTGGCTGCATCTGCAATCTGAAATCTTTGTGACGCATGACATTGAAAATTCATGCTTCTTTCCCCGAATCACCCTTCAGCACGCTCCAGGTGGAGCATTATGGGGTGACGTGAAGACTTGCTAGCTTATGGCTTAGGGGTGCAGACAAAGACTCGTAAGCCTCTGGGTTGGTTGTTGCTTTGTGCCTTCCTAGAGACATGGACACCCACCTGTGATAATATTCTCACGAGGGCCTGGCTTGGAGACACCAAGGCAGGGACTCTCTGGCAAGTATAAAGAAAAAAACATTCACGTCCTGGAACCAAACACATGGAGACCCTGACAACATGCTTGTGTAGAAAGGAGAGTCAGTTCCTGCGCTCACTTCCATATCCCTGCCCCTTGCTAGGTGCTGAGGAAGAGGTCCAACGTTCCTGATGACTCTCCGTCGCAGAGGAGCCACCATATATAATTGATGAAAGAGAATAGGAGCCACATATATAATTTTAAATGCTCTAATAGTCACATTTTTAAAAAGTAAAAAAAAAAAACAGTTAAAATTGATTCCAGTAATATTTTACTTAATAATGTAACCAAAAGATTAGCATTTCAATACGCGATCAATAGAAAAACCATGATTAATGAGATAGTTTACATTCCTTTTCAACCATGTCTTTGGAATAAAGTATGTATTTTATACTCACAACATGCGCTCCTCCTCTCCCACCCTCGCCTCTATTTCAAGGGTCAAGAACCACACGTGGCTGGTGGTTTCTGGACAGCCCTTGAGGGAGTGAACTGTCTTGGCACCTGTTGCGTTTGTGTCTGAGCTCCGAAATGAAAGGCTGAATAGGAATTTGCCAGCGTGATATTGCTCTTTTCTTAAAAGATCACCCTCCTGCCCTGGAGGACCTCTCTTCTGGCCACTCCAGTCATGGGGTTTGCTGATGAGGACTGCCAGTTAGAGTGCTCACACGCCTGGTCTCAAGAACTGGTCCAGAGATGGGCTAGTGACCTCAGCTGCCCAAGTAGAGTCCTCTGTGGTTTAAAAAAAACTGTAGCTGGGGAGAGGCCTTTGTCTTGGCTGGTCAGGAGGTGGGAGATACATGATTGACCTCTGTGGCCAGCCAACCGGAGGGAGTGAGGCAGGCTTAGAGAGGAAATGTGTGTGTGTGTGTGTGTGCGTGTTTGTGTGTGAGAGAGAGACAGAGACAGAGAGACAGAGACAGAGATGGAGAGACAGAGGGTGAGGGTGAGAATCACCTGAATGCAGTGTAGCAATTGCTGGCCTCGCTCTGTCCTATGTATGGGTTTGTGAGCTCTTCGTTTTCCTTTTCCACTTAAGCTATTTAGAGTTGGTGTTTGCTCCTTGCAAAATCTTGGCATATATGTACTTATTTTTTTTATAAAGTTCTACAAGATTAGGCCACTTGTGTGTCAATTTGTCAGGGTTCTGCGTTCTGAGGAGCACAATGCTCTTCCCCCCAACTCCCCAGCCTTCTGTCTAAAGCCATGGAGCTCCGAGAAATAAACATCATTTTCACAATAGATGGAGAACACGGTATTAGTGCTGCCTGTCATTCAATTAACGTCGGCGTTGAGAGAAAACTAACCTACTTAGGAATGACAAACGGATCCTGGGATTTGTCTGCCCCACACCCTGTTTTCAGTGAGGGAAGTTTCCTTATTACAACCCCAACGCTCTCCTGAGCCGCGGCTGTGTTTTTAGCCAAATGGTAAGTGTTTTAGTGGAGCATTTATTTGCTTGATCAAGCCCTCTCTAAACTCAATGGTTTTGTGCTTGAGAGAATTTTGGCTTCTAACTTTTATTAAAAAAGAAATAAACATGTCACTTTGAGTGCAATGGTTGGAGCAATAAGAGCAAATTACATTGTTCACATCCTTCCATTTGGATGCTTTTAACTCAATCTTCTTAAAAGAGCTTCAAGCCAGCCTCCTGTTGATGAGATATTTTTGCTATAGAGTTTCTACCACGAGGCAGTAAATTTTAAGTCAATACTCTTTTATACCATCTAAGGAATGCTCAGCTACATAAACCCCCATTTCCCTCGTTTTGTTGTATCCAAAGACCCAGAAAATCGTATATGGCAGTGTTCATAAGCTTGCTACCCAGTCTGCTCTTTGGAACTTCCAAATCCTATTTAACTGTTCAATTCTTCTTTCCTTGGATCACTTGAGAGCCTGGTTTCACCCCAAAGCCTGCTACTTACATCACTTTATGAAGCTCAAGTGTTATATAACCCAGCTTGCCTGGCCAGGGGTCGGTGGGGGCAATGGGCAGAATGAAACCAAGGGTCCCAGCAACACAAAAAGGTTAAAGCAGTGGTTTTTAATGAGACTCTTCAGTGACATTTTGAAATCCCCACACCAGAGCCTATTTCTTCTTTGGCTCAGGAGGAGCGTGCTCTCGAGTTGATTGTATCATGGCCACGAACACGGAGACTCCGGGCTTCCTGCTCCTGGTCCCATGGTCACTGGATGATGCTGGGACCTGGCCTTGTAGAGCCTCCCAGCATGATGGCAGATGCCAAAGCTCTCCTTGTGACTGCCGCTGACACAGTCTGAGGTCAGTGACCCTGATGCCGCCTCCCAGGGCCCTGGCTGCCCTGGAGCCAAGGAGGATGCCTTGGTGGGATGCTCAGGCTTTCTCGGTCTGAATTGTCCCCCCCAACACTGTTGGCTCTCAGCACAGATATCCCTTAACATTGGGCCTTAGTCTGCACAGAGGACCATCCCCTGTTTTCCCAATTCCATGACATCAAGTCAGGGACTGGGGCAAGGGGACGCTCTGGGAACCTCTGCCCCCAGGAAGCACCCACCTGATGAAGGTCTTTGGAAGACCTTGGGAAGAGTCTTTGTCTGCCTGTCTCCGAGCTCCCTGTTCATACTCTAGAAATGATCCCCAAAGTGTCCTGTTGTGGCTGCTTCAGGGAGTGGCCTCTCCACTTCCCATGGTGGATACTGGGGATTGGCGCTCAAACTGGGATACCTGGGGGAGTTGGAATCACAGAATCCCATAGAAGCAGATGCTACCCCGTGACTCCCTCCCCAGCATGGAGCTCTGATCTCCTCTGCCTCCCCTCTCAGATGAGAGGGGTTTGCACCCTTCACACGGGTAGTCACGTTCATGTTTGGGCTTCTCTGATCACCAGAAATGTCCCCCTCATATTTGGGCCAAATTATTTTTCCTGCTACTTCCATCTTCTGCTCCAATTTTGCCCTCCAGAATCAGAACAAATAAAAAGCACCCTCCGTTCCCATCTTGGAGATGACCATCCCATCCCAAGGCCCTCCTTTCTTAGCCCAGACGTCCCAAATTCCTTCCATTGGTCCTTATCAGCTGTGTTTCCACTCCCAGTTGTCTCTGGGCAAATTACGGGCGAGTCAGGTTGCCAGTGCGTCGGGCTTTTGCAAATACCCTGCGGGACTTGAGAGCTAAGGGTGGTCTGTCCTGCATGGGGTGGGACAGGGTCATCTGTGGCTTCCTGGAGCTTCCCTGCCAGTTCCACCGAGGAACCCAGTTGGCCTCTCAAGCCCTTGCCTCCAAGTGCCCCTGTGGTTTCTGCACACCGGGTCTAGTTTGTGAGCACTCTAACCCTCCCTGCCCCTGGCACTTCCCTCCACCACTGCTTCCTATCCTTTATGCAGGTGCAGACTTGGAGCTCAGCTCCTTTTCCTTGATCAGTACAACCTCCTGTTGGGGTATCTGGCTCCCTGAGTTTTGGGACTTCTGTTTGGGAAATGCTTGACCATTCTCACCGACCTGGGCTCCAGCCCTCTCTCTGGTTTTCCATCTCACTTTCTCCTCTGCTGTTACTGTTCCTCGCAACAAACCCTAAACCCTTCCTCCCTTTAAATTTGCACAGCAGTTAGGCTCTTTCTGGTTTTTAGCACCAACCCCCTCAAATAGGCTCTGGGCCTCTCTTCATAGACCAGAGACTCATCAGTGTCCACTGCTGCATAACGAGGTGGGTAGCCCTTTCAAATGAATATAGTGGAGCAACCCTTTCGAGAGTTGCTCCTTCCTCACCAATGTCTTCAAGAAGAAGAGGTGTAGATTTAGCTCCACTACTGCCTGCCTTCAGTGCTTGATTCCCAACTTCTAAGAGACAGAAAAGCCTGCATTTACCAGGTTGGGTTTGGTTTCAAACAAGTATTTCCTTTCCATTAAGATTGCTAATATAATCAACATTGGAAATCCTGGAGGCATTTCCTGTTCTCCAGGGAAGTCTCTGGAGCATTTTAAGGAGCCTCACTGGTCCCCAGCACTGCTAAAATGTCAGAGAGGGACTTTTGGTTCTTGTCACTTCATGGGGAAGATCATTTTGAGGGGGGTGGGAAGCATCCTTTGCAGTGTTTACCCATGGCCTGGAATGATGCCTCAGGGGCTTAATATTTCCACTCTTTGTCAGGGCTCTGGGAACACTGTCTTGGGAGAATTAAATTCTGTCTTGGGAGAATTAAATTTGCAGTAGCTTAAGGAGCACTGCCATTTAAAATTATTCTTTTGGACCCTAGGGCTCATTTTTGGATTCTCTGGGTTCCTTTAAAACAACTTAGAGGGGCAGCCTAGGTGGCTCAGCGGTTTGGTGCAGCCTTTGGCCCAGAGCATGGTCCTGGAGACCCAGGATTGAGTCCCATGTCGGGCTCCCTGCGTGGATCCTGCTTCTCCCTCTGCCTGTGTCTCTGCCTCTCTTTCTCTCTCTCTCTCTCATAAATAAATAAAATCTTAAAAAAAAACCAACAACAACTTAGATTTGTGGTCGTCTCCATCTTCACTTGAGAATCCAACCAGTATTTACTGAGCACCTGCTATGAAGCAGGAAGTTGGAAAAGCATCAGCACACAGCAGGGAATGAAACAGCCTGTCTTTGGCATCACTGGGTTTACAGCATGGTGGGGAATACAGACACCAGAGCAAATTATTACAAGCGTAATGAGGGTTGCAGCATGGAAATTTCAAACCACAACATCAGTTGTTCCATTTCAAGGAACACGATGTATCTTCTCTATGCAAGTACATTTTCGAGCGTCCATCTAGGATTTCGACACACCTCACCATAGTTGTTTCTGGGCATTTCACATTTATTGTTAGGGTTGTGTATTTTCTGCCAGCTTATTATTGGTGTAAAACAAAGCTATTGATTTTTATAGATTTATTCAGTAAACTGGACACTTGATTAAACTCTTTTACCGTGTTTTAAAATTTGGTAATTGCTTTTCCACCGAAAGCAATTTTCGCTGACCTCTGGATGATGTTCTTTCCAGAACTGCCTTCCAATCATGTTAAGAGAAAAAAAAAAAAAAAGTGCATTAAAAAACACTTTGGAGATAATTCTCTCTCGCTCCTTGGAGCAAGCTCACTTCTTAGGGGACGTTCATTCTAGTTCATCAGAATCATGCCCTTCCCTGGATCCTTTGTCCTTTTGTACATCTGGCCATCTCCCTCCCCTAGGGAGGCCAGTGTTTGCCCAAGATGGGGCTTCAGGATAGTTGCTTTCAGAGATGCTGTGTGTATGCGTTTACCTCTTCAGTTTCAAGTGAAGTGGAAGCTGGAGATTGGGGGGTTTGATGGACTTGGAGGTCCTAGTATGACCCTTCTTATGTAAGCAGCAACCATGCTCATCTTCTCCCTCACTCTCCATCTCTTTCCTGCTTCTCTACACTTCCCGATTCACAGTCCCCCCTCCCCCCGACTCGAGAGGGAGTTATGTGGTTGTGGCCTCTGTTGAGCCTCATGATGAGGGACCCTGGTGGCCAGTCCGCTTCTGCATTCCCAAGGAGTCCATCAGTCTCACCTCTTTCCGGGCTGCCAATGAGTACGCATGAGATGAATGGATTCAACACCCCTGAGGACCACCTCTGAGCCAGCTACAGAGAGGCTCCTGGAGATAGACTGGTAGGCAATCGGAGGTGGGTTTTCCTCTCTACCTGTAGAGTTGGTGCTGCAGGTTCCCGGCCAGGAAGCATAGTGCTGGGGATGCCCCTCCCCGCCAGAGAAATTTCATTTCCCTTGGTGGGTCCAGGCTCCACTCAGTGGGGCATCCCCACCTCTGCCTCCGGGATGGTTAGGAGCCAACGTCGAGCCTGCTCGGGGTGAGGACCCTGGCGCCCTTGCCGTGCTCAGTATGCCTGTCCCCAAATTACGTTCCTTCTGGGATACACATTGATATCTAAATAAGTCTAAAAGTGTTCTTTGAATAACATAAGATTTCTGAGATACTAGAAGGCATCGTGTCATAGTATGGCAGCTTGTTTCTTTTTTTTCCTAAGTGGTACATAAAATAACAGTTTATCCTATAACTTTCAGTACCTTAGATTGGATGAAATACATAAGGCATCACCATGAAATACACTCATAAATTTTAATGATCGCTTCCTTGTTCTTTTGTTTTTTCTTCACATGCCCCTCTACCCCACCCCAGAACATTAATCTGAGAAATAAGGCGGTTCAAGTGAAGAGACCCATCCTCGGTCACATTGCAAATCATGAATGTTCTTGTTTCACGTTGCATGTTTTTATCTCTAGACTTATTTATTTGTCCTGGTAGAAAATACAGGGTTTCTAGATCAGAGACAGGCTTTCATTTGTTGGCCTGGCCATGGTCGTGCCAGGTCCCCAAGCTGCAGCTCCTGCGGGGCCGCGTGGTGAGGTCCAGCTGTGCCGTGCACGGACAGGGCCTGCGCTGCTGGCCACGGACACTGGAGTTCTGAGTTGTGGAGCTAACAGTTGCTGCTGGCACAGCTGCTCCTCCCCCAACCCAGACAGAAAGAGAGCTTCTGCTCTGGGATGTGAACAAATGCTCTCTGTGGAGGCGACAAGATCTCTAGGCTTCACTATCCTTTCGAATGTAAACACCTGCCTGCTGGGGAGAGAGAGCCCTCTCTCCTGGAGTCCTTAACTTCCAATTGCTCCTGGCTATTCACACATCCCTCCACCCAGGCTGCCACCACCCTGACCACGTGGAAACATGAAAATAGTGCTTGTTGGCCAGAAATCATACTATTTTTACTTCCACCGATCTCTAAATAAGAGTCCTGCAGATGGGGGGAAGGGGAGCAGTTAAACTCTCCCGCATATTTGAGGCAGTGGGTTGAAGAAGGTCAAAGTCACCAAAGGTCTGTAAGGGGAGAGAGCTCTTTATTTGCTCAGAGAACTGTGTTACCATGATGCGTTGAAAGGACTGAGTATAGACTAAACTATGGGGCCAGAGTCAGACTGCATCAGGAGGAGGAAGAGAGAAGGTAGGAGCAGGGGCCGTGTAAAAACAAACAAGATGACGAGTCTCCGTGTGGGGTGTGTGACCGTTCCTGGGACAAACAGAATCCTCAGGACAGGTTGGACAAAGATCACGGAACACTTGGTGTGAATGGATTTCCTGTGCAAACCTCCCGAAGAGGCAAGGTTCTGTGTCCCCATGGCCATCAGCATCGTGGAGCCAGCTCATGAGGTCACAGGAGCCCAGAGGAGGGGGGACGCGTGGGCCGTGGGCACAATCAGATGTCGTGGTGAGGGCTCCGGTGGCCACTGGTGATGTGATGGCTCTGGGGGTGGGGTTCAGTCTAGCCCAATCTCCTAGAACTGGAGGCCCCAGGCGATGTGTGGTTTCATGTAATAATAAGTCTATTTCTTATAGAATTGTTAAAAAGCGGGTTGATTTGTTTCATGTATTGTGGCACAACTTTTCTGGGTCTTACCTGTTAGCAGACAAGGTTGGGCCTCTCGTTACAGCCACTGGTCTTTCTCGGCTTCTTGGACACAGTTCTATCTCTGCATCCAACCATCTCGTATGTTGATCCTATTCCTAAGGCGAGGCAAGGGTCAGGGAAGAGTCTCCTCCTGGAAAAACCACTCAAAGCCCATTTTCTATTAATGTCTCAGGAAAGCCTCGGTGGCTGAGCTGTGTGTGCATCAGATTCGCCTTTATATAGTCACTATTCAGCCACCCAGTAGGCACAGGCACAAACGACCCGTGTCCCAGCCCTCAGTGAGCTCACACCTGGACGAGGGGCACATAACACTGTGATACAAGGGGCCTGTGCAAGACGCCCGTGTGCCCGCGCTGAAGTAGCAGCACCATCGCAGAGGCGCACACGCAGCGCTACGGGGGTACCGGGGACACCGCGATCATTTCCGCCTGGATCTCTGAGGCTCCGCATACAAGGGTAGCAGGTGGACCTTGAAGAGGTGGCTGCATGACGTCTGCCAGCAGAACAGGGGCAGATGAGCAGCTCAGACTGGAGGCAGGACAGCAGTGCAAGGGCAAGGTGAGAGTTCACCGTTGGGGGGTGGGGGTCAAGGGGCGGAGAGGACATGAGTTGTCATGTCAGAAAACAAGACTAATCTCACTATGATTTCTGCAGGATTTTATTATAAAGATCAATAGCTATGGTCTTGGGGTGCCTGGGGGGTTCAGTCGGTTAAGCATCTGAGGGCATGATCCCAGGGGCCTGGGATTGAGCCCGCTGTCAGGCTCCTTGCTCAGCGGGGAGTCTGCTTTACTCTCTCCTCTACCCCTCCCTGCTCATACTCTCTCTTGCTCTCGCTCTCTCTCTCAAATAAATGAAATCTGAAAAAAAAAAAAAAAGATCAATAGCAGTGGTCTTTATGCTTAGGACCAAGGAGTGCATCCCCCCGCCGTTGAAAAGGTGCCCCAGTGTATGTGGCTGGGGCAGGGACTGTCCTTACTCTTCCTCCACTGTGTCTCCTGAGTCGGGCACAGATCATGACACAGACTCGGTGACCAATGAATATTTATTGAGGGAAACAAGTGACTCCTCTAGTAATCTGATTTCATGTGTTCAGCATTTCTAACATGTGTGCTAGCCAAAGCGGTGTCCTGGTATTATTTATGTTCCTGACTATGATATAAGGATTCATGATCGAGTTCCCTGGAGCACATAAGGTAGGTTTCTGACTCTAGAGGTCACGTAATCATTTTACACGTCTCGGGGAATAGGCAGCGGCGAGAGGAATCAATGAAACGTGCTCAGCACAGACGACTTGAACATTGTCCAATTATTCGACGGTTTTGTCATTTGCATCTGTTTTGTAGGGACAAAGACTTCCCCTGAAGCCTGACCTAGAAGCTGGCAAGTGGGATCTCTGGCAATCGGATGCATCCTTGAGCTGAATTTGAGATTCAGTGCATAACGGATCAGCGGTCAGCTGTGTGCTGTGGCAAGGCTGAGCGTCCACCCAGGTGACCCCAAGGGCTGCTCTCGGGACAGGGCATGACTGGCGTTATTGGGGGCCGTCTCCTTCTAATGACAGTGCCACAGAATTTGTTCCCACCTCTCATTAGGGAAATCCCTGGGGAGAGATGGGAGGAACTAAGGGATAAATCTGCTGGGGGTATTGTTAAGAAATAGATCTGTCGGGCAGCCCTGGTGGCTCAGCGGTTTAGTGCCACCTTCGACCCAGGGCGTGATCCTGGAGACCCAGGATCGAGTCCCATGTCGGGCTCCCTGCATGGAGCCTGCTTCTCCCTCTGCCTGTGTCTCTGCCTCTCTCTCTATGTCTCTCATGCATAAATAAATAAAATCTTTTTAAAAAAAGAAATAGATCTGTATATAAAGATAAATACATATATGACATACATAAAATCATAAAAATGTACATATATGGATAACTGTAGTAGAAAAGCCCCTCACCTGCTGTGATTCCAGGGGGACTCCCCGCCCCCGAAAACAATTCTGTTTACTTTGTTTGGCAATTCTCTCCCTTGGCTAAGCATTTTATTCTATAAACCAGAGTGACGGCTTACTATTTAAATGCCTTCTGACCCAGTCATTTTACCCCAAGGCAAATGACAGCAGTCGATATGGAAAGACATTCCTTGTGAGATTATTTAGGTAGAAAAACATGCGAAGCATCTACATGCCCAGTCAGGAGAAACAAATCGTGGTGTATCCACACCCTGGAATAAGGGCAGCAATTTTAAAACGTTCCGAATAATTGAGCAGGGAGGAATATTCATAATACAATCTCACATGACATAAAGCAGCAAATAACGTGGCGCTGTGCTTACGGAAAGATCGAAAATGATGTCAATGTATTAGGGCCCACGCACAGCTTGATTCTCAGCCCACATCGAGACTGACCGTGAGGCCGGTGGTGTCCTGCCCCCCACCCCTTTGTGAGTCCCTGAGTAACTGGCAAGGCCCAAGGGGGGGACTTGGGGAGGGGGCAGGGCAAGCTAAAATGCATGAGGTTCCTTTCCCAAAGACAGGTGACAAAGTACAAAAGAAATTGGGGAAAAGGACGCTTCTCTCCTTCCGCAAGGACCATGGCTTGAGGCCCTTGGCTGGGTGCAGCCTCAGGGGAACACAGTTACATGTGGCCCTTGGAGGGTTTGGGGTGTTTTAGGGGCTCTTCGATGAGGGAAGTAGTGTCCTCCTAGGTGGAGTGGCCATAGTGCTGAGCGATGTCGTCAATGGTGGCTGGAGTGAAAGAGCAGGGCTCTACTCACATAGAAGAACCCTAAATTAATTGGGGGTAGGATGGGAGAGTGTGAGGCTAATTAGCCACTAGTGACCAGATATTTGTGTCCCCCAAAATCCATTTGTGGAAGCCCCAATCCCCCATGTGCGGATATTTGGCATAAGGCCTTTAGGAGCTCCTTTGGTTGGGATGAGGCCATGAGGATGGGGTCTCCATGGTGGGATTCGTGGCCCTATAGGAAGAGATGTGAGATCCCCCTCTTTCTGTGAGTGCCCTCACCAAGGTGAGGCCATGCAAGGACATGGCCAGGAAGGGGGCTCTGGCCAAGAACCCGACCACGCTGGCCCCTGGTCTGAGACTTGCCAGCCTCCCGAGGCCTGGTGCTCTGTTACAGCAGCCTGAGCAACCTGAGGCGTGAGCCCAGAGGAGCGGGAAACCGACGTCATCTTACCTCCGAGTGCTCACATAGAAGAGGGACCCAGATGTTCGACAGGCTTCTTAGGAAAACGGCGGCAAAGGAGATGCACCAACACATAAAGGATGATGATCTCTTCGGTGTGGGGCTACTGCTGCTTCTTATTATTCTCCTCAAAAAAATAGCTTTCTGCTATTTTTTTTTAATGTTTTTGAAAGTGAACATGTGTTCCTTTCATGGCTGAAGGACAAAGGCCCACCTGGATTCCTACCTTAAGGGGCTGACCCCTGGTAGAGGTGTCCTTGAAAGCAGGAGGCTCCGTGTGGGTAGAGGGGTGAGGCAGGAATTCCTCTCGTAGGATTCAGCAGGAGCTCAATTAGTGCGGGTCAGGGTGAATTACAGTGAAGCTACAGAAGGCGAGGCCGGGGAGAGTGAAAGCCAACTGGCTGCTTCGTGACTTGGGGAAGAGGAATCGGCTCACCTTCTTGCCCTCGTGTGGCTTTTCTACGACTGCTCTAACAAATTACACGAATTCAGTGGCTTAAAATAACACTGATTTACTCTTGCACTTCTGGAGGTGGGAAAAGTATAATGGGGAGGTTGGCAGGGCTGGGCTCTTTCTGGAGGCTCTAGAGGAGACTTTGTTTCCTTGGTTTCGCAGCTTCCGAGGCCACCTGCATTCCTTGGCTCTCGGATCCTTGCTCCACGGTCAAGGCCAGGGGTGGAGCATCTTCAAATCTCCCTCTTTCTGTCTCTCTCCATTTGTCACCTCTGCTTCTGTCCTCAGGTTGTTGTCTCTGACTCTCTTGTCTCCCTCCTATAAGGACCCTTGTGATGGCCTTGGGTCCACGTGGACAATCCAGGGTAGTCTCCCCATCTCAAGATCCTTAACCCAAACAACATCTGCAAAGTCCCCTTTGCCATGTAAGGCAACCTAGCCACAAGGTTCTGGGAATTAGGACTTTGACATCCTACCTACCACGTCCCTTCGTGTTGACCACAGGATACTGCTACTCAGCCAGAAAAAAAAATAACATGATTATAGACAAAAATTTCAGTAGACGGGCTTTATTTATCAACTGCAGAAACAAGTGATGATGACCATTCAAATATGTCGAGCGCTTTGGAAAGAGGTCTGTTGGAAAGGTGGAGGAAACCCACCCAAGATGAGCACAACAAACAAAATAATTAATTCTACTAGAAGATTGAATTTTTTGAGGGCCTTCATTAGGAAAAAAAAAAAAAATTAAAAAGCCTTAAGAGAAAAACGACTAGAGCTCCCTCGGGTACATTTTTTTTTTTCTTTTTTGAGATCTTGTTTATCTTAAGTCAGAACCAACAAAATGGGGGATTTTGAGCAAATCCTACACAATTTCTTCTTATAAATAGAGCCCATGAAGACAGAGTGAAAATGGGCTGTTGGCTGGTGTGTCCGGCCATACATCCCTCAAATTTTACATAGATTTCTGTGCAAAGATATTCACACTCACAAATGGAATCCTTTACCAGATGACTGCTTTTATGTGCCAAGCATCGTGTTAGGTTTGGGGGATACACAGCGCGGGCGACCGTCCTACCCCCTCCCCAGTGGCGTGTGCACCCGGCGGGATGGACGGGCAATACACCATGCCCAAGTATGTTTAATTACCGCTTGCATTAGTTAGCACTTTTGGATATTAAAATCCTGGGGGGGGGGGGGGGTGGTTAGAAGGAAGGTGAGCAGTAGCGGAAATATTGCTAATTTACCAGCAACGGTGTCCCTTGCAGTCGCTGCTAGCGATGACAGCACAGATGAGATGTGGGGACGGAGCTCCGTCCCAGGCACCCTCTGTCTCGTTCACAGCCCCGTCCCGCCCATTTTTCCCACCGAAACCTAACTGTGGCCAAAGCAACTTGAGACTAAGCAGAAAGCTTTTTTTTTTCTTTTCCTCTACGGAAACTAGATTCCCAGTGGCATATTCTCTCAAAAGGCTGCTCAATCTTCCTCGACTGTGAATAAAAGTTACATGATTATTTTGACGCAGCCCATGCCTACAGTTTATGTCAAAGCAGTAGAGACATCTTCTTTTACAAGGGGAAAGAGGCCCTGCCGTTCTGAGCATTAGTCCGTGTTTCAAAGAGCTCATACCTTCAGATCCCGTTGGATTTGAACAAGAAACACTATCTGAGTTATTCAGAGTCCTGAAGGAACGTTCCCGAATGAGTAATGCGAGCGTGGGCACACTCTGATCAGGGTTTCTATCCTCATCTCTCTCTTTGGTTATCAAGCCAAAGTCCTGGCTGCACCCCCCTGTCTATGCCAAAGGCTGTTACGTTTGGTTTTAAAATCTCTGATTATTGGACTAAAAGACTGGCTGAAATGGAACCGGTGTCCACACTGGTTTTGGGTCCTCGACGCACATTCGAAGCACCTGCAAGAGCTTCAACAGCACCGCTGGCCCAGCCCAGACCCGACTCCACGGAGGGGGCGGAGGGGGGAAGCTGGGCACCTGCAGAGTTTGCAAACTCCCTCGGTGCTTTGCAGCTCGGGGAGGCTGGAGGACCCCCCAAGGGGAAGAGGTGACTTTTCAGCTGACCCGTTGGTCACATGTTAAATCAAAACAAGCTAGTACTAGGGAATGTCGGGTCCAGGGGAGTCGCATCCGCTGCATTAGTAGGAAAGTTAAGCGAACCACTACCTAACTACATAAACATTCTGATGCGAATTTTCTTTCGGATTGAACACATTTTGGGGACAGGCTCACCCAACGCGCCAGGAAGGTGCCCCTGCTGATTTCCATGAGATTTTAGGGACGTGCAGTCTGTGGTGTGTGTACTTAGAAGGTGTGGCCCCTGGGTCTTTGTGCAGAAACGCAAAGGTGGCTCTTCCTCCTCGGGCCCAAGGGGAAACTGAGTCCCTGCTTTGTCTCCCTGACTCCACCAAGATGCGGGCTGGTGGTTCAGCAGGGGGAGGTGGGGGCTTTCCGGGGAGGCTGCGGGGCAGAGGCAGGTAGGCGGGCAGGGGGAGACAGGTGCTCCGACCCCCAGGGAGCCTGCTCTGTGGGGGCCTCTGTCCCTGCTCCTTACTCCTGCCCCTGCCCAGGGAGGGCCCCCCCACCTTTGCTCTCCTTGCCTCCCAGGTGAGCCAACTCCCTCCTCTGAAGCAGAGTGCCACCCACATGCAGCCCTCAGGGGACACCCACCGCCCACCCAGCTCCAGGATCCTGAACAAAGACGGCCTCTCTCCGAGGAGCCTCTGGGCCAGATCCTCCGATAACAAACATTCACCTCTTCACACGGACTCCCCCCCCATTTCTGTGGCATCACCTACCTCTGGCCTTTCTCTCCCTCCCCGCCTTGTTGGGTTCCATCCCCTCAGCCGCTCATCAAGTATTTCTGGAGCAGCGTGCTGGGTGCCAGGCTTGTTTCCCGCAGCACATCTTAGCTCCGGGGGCAGGTCAGAAATCCCCCACCACCACCACCGTGATCCCACGAACAGAGCCCCAATTGGTTTTTTTTTAATCTTTTTTTTTTTTGCATTTTTTTCTGATTTAAATTCAGTTTGCCAACATATAGTCTAACCCCCCAGTGCTCATCCCATCGAATGCCTTCCTCAGTGCTCGTCAGTCACCCAGTGACCCATCCTCCCACGCACCTCCCCTTTTGCAACCCTTTGTGTGTTTCCCAGAGTTAGAGTCTCTCATGGTTCGTCTCCCTCTCTGATTTTCCCCACTCAGTTCCCCTCCTTTCCCTTATCATCCCTCTCACTATTTCTTATATTCCTGGCATGAGTGAGACTGTGTAGAGGCCCAATTGTGATGTGAGAAGGGCTTAAAGGAGAAATATGGGTCCTCTAGGGACTTCCGTGGGGGAGGGGGGCTGAGGGTGGGGGAGGCTTCCTCTAGGAGAGCCCTGAGCAGCGGGCATTGCCCACGTGGGGGCCTGGCCTGAGGACCCTCTGAGTGCAGGTGGGTGGGGGACTGGGGTGTGTGTGTGCGATGCAGTGTAAACCAGAGGGTGTGTGTGTGTGTGTACATGCAGGTAGGCAAGTATGCAAGCGGTGCTCACATGAGTGCAAGTGTGTGCACTGTGTGCAGATGTGAGAGTCTGCACATGCCAGGGCGTGCGGGTATTTGTGGGTGCGCCAGGATGTTTGAGGATATGTGAAAGTGTGCGTGTGGGTGTGCACATGTGAATGTGAATGAGAGTGTGGGAGCATGTGTAAGTGTGAGCACGTGAGTGTGAGAGCATGTGTGATTGTGAGGTGCATGTGCAGGTGCGTGTGAGTGGGTGTGTGAGAGCAAGGTGAGGGTGCACCTGGAGCGCTCACCAGGGGCCTTAGCAGGGTCCCCCTTCCATGGCCTTCACTCCCTGCTGGCAGAGCTGAGGTGCAGGCGGAGGAACCTGGTCCCTGGCATCCTCTGACCCTGTCCCGACCCTCCCTTTGGGCTCACTGGTTACGATTGGCCCACGGCCCGCCATCCTGCAGGGAGGTCAGGGGGAAGGAGAGGAAGGGGAGGTGGCCCCCAGCCTGTTCGGCTCCCCACAATGCTGCTCAGCCCATAACCCTGCTCAGCTCCCTCCACCAGCTCGCCTTCCTCACTCCTGCTCAGCCCCGCACCTGCTCAGCCCCCCTGTTCTTGCTCAGCTCCCCCAACCCACTGGGCCTCCTCACCCCTGCTCAGCCCTGCACCTGCTCAGTGCCCTGCTCTGGCTCAGCTCCCGGAGGAGGCCCCACCACGCTCCCTCCGAGAGCGCAGTTCCGGGGCCTTGTGGCCTCGTGGCCTCGGGTGGCCTTTTGGCCTTGTGGCCTTGTGGCCTCGGGTAGCAGTGACTGCCCACTGCACTGTGCCAGCCCTAGGTTACCACCTTCCCCTCTCCCCCACCCTCGCACCTACATTGTATTCTCTCTTTGGAAGCCCTGCCGGTTCTGCTCCCCATGTGGCCCCACAGATCTGCCCCTTGCGCTGTTCCCCCTCCAACTGCATCCCATCCCCCCTTCCATCCCAGACCTTGACCCCATCAGCACGCCTCGCTTACCCACCGGGGCTCTCCTCCGCAGGGGGACCGGTACTGTCACCCCACTTCCTCCTCCTCTCTCTTCCCTGGTGCTCCCCCGGCCAGCCTCCTAGCCCTCCTAGCCCTTGGGACTGTTAGGTCGCTTTACTCATGGCCCCAGGAGGGACAAATGACCCCGCTGGAACATGATGGAGCTTTCCGGTTTCCATGAGACTCGAGACTCAGAAGTAGTCCCCCAGTTCCCCAGGGTGGCAAAGATGTGACGACAGGAACAGCGACTTGCCCTTGTCCACCTCTGCTGCACGTGGTGTGCATTGGGCGCTGGTGTGTGTGTGTGTGTGTGTGTGTGTGTGTGTGTGACGTGCAGGAACAGCTAGCTGCCCCTGAATCCACGTGTTTATCCCACCTACAGGCACCAGGCTTATCTTCATAAGGAGGAAACTGAGGCCAAGGGGTGCACAGATCCAGGCGCCCACTGACCCACCTTTGCTTTATTTCAGCTTCGCCCTCAGCTTGGCTTCTCCTCCCCCGCGGGTCACTCTTACCTGGGGCCTGTGACACTGTGTCTCACAGTGAGTGGTGGCAGAGGAAAGCCTGGCACAGACAACCGGGGGTGGGGCGTGAGGCCTGGGGCCTGGGAGGGCATCAGGCAGCCGTGATGACCCAGGGTTACAGCTTGTGGAGTCACCGGGTAATTACTTCTAATGACTCCAAGGAATCCGAGGTGACAGCCAGGTCGGCACGCCGAAGGGAGATTGTTTGGGAGTGGAAGGCAAGGCGGGACGCCGGGCGAGGCAGACAGCTCTGGGGGCAGCTGAGGGACGCCACCGGAGCCCTGAGGTCATGCCCAGGGCCTCCAGGGTGTCATCTGTGATTCCCATGTGGCTGCCCGACAGTCCACATAGCTGAGCTGCCCTGACCAGGCAGGACCAGTGGCACAAAAGGTACTGGGGGGCTGGCCAGGGGTCACGCTGTGGACAGAGCACTTGGCTATGGGTGTCATGGTGTTTGTATCTGTGAGTCGACTGTCCTGCATTCTGGAATACAAGGCACCCTACAGTGTGCCCCATGGTCTGCCCACAGCCACATCCATGAACTCACCTCCATGTCCACCTCTCCGTGTTCCAGCCTCACCGGCCTCATGCTCATACTCTCCCAGGTGTCCTCTGCTTTGCTTTTGTCTTTTCTCTTCCAGAACGCCCTCTCCCCACACACTTTGTGGGCCACTCCCTTGCCCCTCCAGGTTTCTACTCAGCTGCCATGTCATCTGCGAGGCCTTACCTCAGGTGATGTAGAGACTAGGAGCCCCCCAGCTCCCATAACTCTTAAGCCCCCCCCCCCCCCTTACCTGGCCTACTTTTCTTCATGGCCTTTACTATCTCTCAGGAGGTTCTGTAGTGATTTGTGGCTCTTCTTTCCCAAGCCCAGTGGAATGTCAGCTCCCTAAGGGCAGTGACTTGGGTTTTTCCTTGCTATATCATGAGGGACTGGAATGTACTCAACAAATATGTGTTGCTAGCAAACATAGAAAACAACAATGAGCAAGATGACTTATGGCAACGCTATTCGTAATAAAAGGAAATTAGAAACCACAAATTTCATGAATAGGTGAGAAGCTGAATCAATGGTGGTGCATCTAGGTCATGGAACATGACCTTCTGTAGAAAAAGAGAAGGTGTCTACCAGCTATGATAGAATAAAACCGTTAGAAGAGGGACGCTTGGGTGGCTCAGCGGTTGAGCATCTGCCTTCAGCTCAGGGTGTGATCCTGGAGTCCCAGGATCAAGTCCCGCATGAGGCTCCCTGCAGGGAGCCTGCTTCTCCCTCTGCCTGTGTCTCTGCCTCTCTTTCTCTGTGTCTCTCATGAATAAATAAATCAAATCTTTAAAAAAAGATAAATCTTAAAATGAAAGCAGAGAGGGCACCTCTAAGGGAACAGAAAGGATAGGATGGAGGAAAGACTTCACAGGTAAAGAAGCTAAAATTCTTTGACTATGCCCTGTCTTGTCATTGGACTTTCCAACCACACAGACATTTTACATAATCATAAAACAAAATCACAGTTAAAACCATTCATAAAAGTAGAAAGGAAAAATGAAACAAGTTCCATAATGTATGCATGGGCTTTCATAGCCACACAAAGAGAAATTATTTCAAGTGATTGTGACAGTAATTTGGTTATATGTCCCTAGAATGATATGCTGTCAGGACAGAAGGAGTTGCTAAAGATATTAAACAGTTTTCAGGAATTACATTTTTGGCGATGATGTTGACATTCTTATTCTGAGGCTGCTGTGTGTATAAGAGAAATGAGGAATGGCTCAGGGGGTTGAAAACCAGTGCCCAGGATGGGAAAAAGGAAAGACCATAGATGCGTTAATATGTTTGAGTAAACATATTTGAGTAAAAAACTCATATCCTGAATCTGGATTGGAAGTTGGTAGTGTGAATCAAGATGTGATTTTATATTTTAAAAATTTCCTAGCTTTTTAAAAAGGCCTGGCAATGATGACTAAGCTAGCATTAACTAGAACCCTTGGAACCGTGATTATGGTCTCTAAATATCATTCCCCACTGAAAGGAACCAGGGCTCCTTGGAGAGGATGGATACAGATTCTGGGGCCAATTCAATGTGGAATGAGTCTGGGACTTGTCGTAATGGCCAGAAAGGAAACATCAGAGATTGCCATGGTCACATCAGAAGAACCCAGGAATAGAAGAGGCAACAGATAATCTACAACAATGGAAGGAAAGTCCGTGGTTGCCTGGGGCCCCAAATCTGGGAGACAGTGACCATTGCAAGGGAACACAAGATCAAGAACTTGCTAGTTTTCTTCTTGGAGAATTCTAGATCCCACTAGGGGTGGGAGGGGGGAAGGTCCTGGGGAACCCGGGGCCACAGACTGAGGTTGATGTGTTTGGACAGCTTTGTGATAGATGGAGCAGGAAGCAAAGATTGAAAATCTCCCTGAATCAGCTGCTACCTCCTTGCTGCCTCCTCCCAGACAATCTATATTTTTCCTTAGCTCCTGACCCAAATTTTGAATTATGTGCTTGAACTGTCCCCCAATGTCTCATAGGCTTTTGGCTTTCCCAAGTCCCGGGCTAATTCCTTGACCTCTTTACCCTGCCCCCTAAAAATTAAAACTGCTTCAGCCTTTTCCATCTCTGGATAAACGGTACCACCTTCATCTTGGTTGCTCATTGCAAGACATGGAGTCAATCTTGAGCTTGACTTCAATCTTCTTCAGCTCCCAACCCCCAGCCTGTCGATGAGGGCTGTCAGTTCTGTCTTTAAAGTAGGTCCCAAAAGTGTCCTTTTTCTGCGGTTCTCCCAGCACTGCCCACACGCCTCTTTTAGACCATGATAGTGACTTTCAAACTGGTGCCTCTTAGACCCACTCTCCACACAGCCTCCCGAATGCCTTATTATAAAACAAACCGGACCCCATCCCTCCAGACATTTGGTGACCTCTTGTAGCCCCCATCCCAACAGAGTCACTGAATGCCACTTTCTTTTCTTTTGAGTTCTTGAAAATCCAACCTCTTCATTTACCTGAGGGTCTTCACACCTAGCCTTTCTGCACGTGGAATGTTCCTGACTA
The DNA here is from genome assembly GCF_011100685.1 of Canis lupus familiaris. Classification (NCBI taxonomy): domain Eukaryota; kingdom Metazoa; phylum Chordata; class Mammalia; order Carnivora; family Canidae; genus Canis; species Canis lupus. Next base: position 46,146,429 of record NC_049246.1, on the reverse strand, counting down.
GTGCCACAGCCTTATCCCCATACAGCCCTCATCCCCAACGCCCATTGATCCCTAAGGACCTAGAGTGAATGTCAGGTCCTTCCGATGTCTTCCCCTCCCTCACAATCCTAGGATAAGTCAGGGCTCCCTGCTATCCTTATACCCACTCACCTAGTGTCACTTCTGCTTATAACTGTACATGTACTTGTGGGTTATTTGTCACCCTACAAGACTGTAAGGTCCATGGGGTCAGTGTTGTTACCCACTCCATACCCCATCAAAGATTGTAGTAAATATTTGTAAAACAAGGGAATGAATGAATGAATGTTCACACTGCTGACATCGTATCAACCTACTCGTTCAATGCCTTTAAAAGCCTCCAGTTTCCTATAAGCCTCCAGCCTGTGTCTGGAGCCCAAGCTGCTTCTGTACACACTCCCAACCTATTGTTCCAGCCTCATATCACATATTCCCAACCCACATCCTATTGTTTCTCATTAGTCTAGCCACAATTTCCTTGGCCTCTGTAGCTCCATTTTTCCTATTAAAACCTTTATCGCTCTTGAAAGGTCAGCTGGAGCTCCTCCTCGTGTGCTGACGTCTTTCCTGCCTCTGGAAGTCTTGAACATTTGCTTGTAACGCTCCCCCCGCTGGCTTGGGCTTCTTTCTGCCTTACCGTAAATCAGGTGCTTTCATATCTCTCTTTTCCACTGGATTGAAAGAAGAAAAAAATCTCTTCACTGTGCTTATCTCTGTTGTTTTGAGACTCTTCTAAGTTTGTAGCTCATAAGCGTTGCTCCAGATGTGCTTGTTGAACTAATGAAAGCATTATTTAATTAAAACACTGTCCTCTGCAGTTACAAGGCTCCATCTTACAGATCTTTTAGGGTGTGTATTTCTCAGTATAAGGCTTCTACAAAGGCATTCGCTTAGAAGCCTGCTATAGCTGATTCCCCTGGGGGGTTTCTATTAATCATTTAGTGGTGGGGACCTGGCGACAACAGCCACGGGGAAAAAGCAATGAGCCGAGAGAAGCAAAATCCTGCAGCAGCCACACAATGGCCTTTGCACAGCCTGGTCTTCTAGTGGTCTTTGCAGATGGAAACAGAGGCACAGCATCAATGCTGAGGAGATAGACCGTTTCCATTTATTTTACATTATACTTTAGGACCTAAATATAAATATCCCAGCTATTCATCTCAGCATGATTTGGTTACGGAAACATAATCAGGATTGTTTAAGAGACAGAGGCTGCTTCTATTTTCGTCCTGGCAGAGGAAATTCAGCCTTTGTCCATTTTTACAGTTTGATTTATGTGAGGTTAAAAATTCATAACGTAAGAGCCAACCGCGAGCAAATATTGTCCTTTGCATGAGCCAATTCAAATTCTCTCATCTCAGGTTTCCTGTTCAAAAGGTTTAGAAGGGTGAGGCTGAGCGGCAGCTAACCTGCTTGATGTCCTGAGCCCAGCGGCCTCTGCTGTGTTCTGGGGGCTCCGGGGGCTCCGTTGGGGTTGCAGAGAGGAGGGATGGGGCGCCACCGCCCTTTCAGGAGCACTTTCCATGTCAGATGCCTTCTATTTGTTACTGTATTTATTCCTCTGGTGACCCCATGACATGCCAGAGGCCTGATTATCTTTCCAGAAGCAGGAACCAATGCAGTTTATGTAACCTGCCTGGGCTCACACCATACATGAATGGCCAAGCTGCTTGGCAGGATCGTCAAACGCTGGGCGCTGGATACTGGGCACTGGGCGCTGGGCTCTGGGCTGCAGGTGGGACGATGCAGGTGTCGCAGCTCCTGAATGGTCGGCCACCCTGCTGCCCGGATGCTGAGATGCAGAGAACTCAGGCTCACATTTCATACCAACCTGGACTTCTTATGGAGGTGGGCCAGGGAGGGGGGAGGTCTTCCTTTTCTTCCTGACATTAGGGCAGTGGGGCCCTGAGCTTTGCGGACTGTGGACACAGAGAGCATCTTACCTTGACAGATGGCTCCGCATCTTCCGGTGGCTGGGGGCAGGTCAGCCCCATTCCCTGGGTGCGCTGTTCACTGTGCTTTACTTTTCCCTCAACCCACCTGGGCTCCCACTGGTTCTGGGCTCAGCCTGGCCCACAGAACCCTCTGGTCATCTGGAGGCTGCATCAGCACCTGCAGACTCCCTAGTTGGTGCTATGACTCCCTTGTTCATCTAGCCTCTGCCGACACGGCTCCTTTCCCACCTTCTGTCTACAGGACACCCTCCCTGGTGACACAGCACACTTGCTCTGAGGTCCTTTGAGTGTGGGTTCAGGTCCTGGAGACCAAATCTGACCACATCTGGCCAAAACCCTGTCCTAACTGTGGACTGCAGAAGCCATGAGATTAAGAAGCGCTCGACAAAAGAAACACCCATGTAAACAGACAGGGAGACCAGGATGGAGAGGGCTGGGGAGAGGGCATCAAGACAGGTGTGAGGTTCTCTATGGCAGTGCCAGGCTGACTCAGGAGGTGCCAGGTCTCACCCTGGTGCTGCCACAGCCTGAGAATCTGAGAGCCTTCTCCACCTTCCTCTTCCCCCACAATAAACAATGATGCAGATTCCACAGGTCCTGTAGCAACACCTGACCAGGTCTGATGAGTTCTTGTTCACTTTCCATTAAGATAGTTTGAAAATAAAAGCTCCCACCAACTTTTAAAATTAAGGCTCACATTGGAGATTGGGGTGACTATATGCATATTTCACAGGGATTGGCTTTGATTCAGGAACAACGTGGAGGGTTACCCCCAGTCTGTGGTCTGCATGAGAACAGCAGGGTGGGTCCTGGAGAACATCAGGAAGACTTGACACTCTTGTGTGCTCTTTGCTTGAATCCACATTAATCAGAAAACAGAGCAGATACCTCACATACATGAGAACTATTTTTGGAGGCAACGATGTTCCTACTCCTATCTACCCTTATTATTTCTCTGTTTCTTCAACTTCCAGTCTTGAGTGTGACCAGAAGCAGAGGAGTAAAGATGATATAGCTCATGGTCTCGTTGGCTGTGCCCAAAGCCCCAGAGATATAGGCAATTCTGGGGGAAGTTGTAATTGATGCAAATGTTTCTGGATGAAACAAGGATTTAATCCACGGGGAAAAGAGTGCACCATATACTAGGCAAAATGAGTGAAAGCAGACTAACAATAGACATATTGAGGGTTTTTTTTTTTTCAAAAAAAGATATGTCTCTCTCTATATATAGATAGATATAGATATAGATACAGATATAGGTATAATATATTTAGATAATATATAGATATAAATAAAATATATTTATTTAGATATATTATATATATATATATTTAGAGATATATTTATTTATTTTAGAGGGATAGAGGGGCAGCAGCAGAAAGAGAGAGAGAATCCCAAGCCAACTCCATGTTGAGCCCAATGCGGGGCTTGATCCCATGACCTTGAGATCATAACCCAAGCAGAAATCAAGAGTTGGATGCTCAACCAACTGAGCCACTCAGGTGCCCCCATCTCTATATTTAGATGAAGGAGGAAATGGAGGATGATTACTTCAAAAGAAACAACAATTAGTCGGCATCAGACATTTTCTCTGCAACACTAAAAGCCGAAAGACCATGTTCCAAAATTTATACACTTGTGAGAGACCGAAAACCAAGAGCAAAGAATTTTGTACCCAGTCAGGTTCTCACGGTACAAGGTCATCCTCAGTCATACTGGGGAACCAAAATCCACTCACGTTCTCTTCCTGAAATAACCAGTTAGAAGTATGTTCCAGCCAAAAGAAAAACAATTGGTATCAAAAATTACTGTTTTAAGAAAGAATAATTTATTCACTCTGTTAGTGAATAAGCATTTACTGAATGGCTACAAGGTGCCATGCACTAGGCTAATAAAAGTAAAATTCTGGACAAAACTAAGGAGGGCCATGTCCTTGTGAAGCCCCAGCCCAGAAAGATAGGGGAATAAACAGGCAAACATGTACTACCTGGATAGATGTTTTGGTGGCCTGGTGACATGCCATCACTGTGAGGGAAGTGCAAGCTTCTGTGGAACCCTAAGTGGGATGCCCTGGTCCAGGTTCGGGTGGTCAAGGGTTGATTTCTTGAAGAAAGTAAACTCTAGTCTGAAACCAGAGGGATGAGGAGGATGTAAGCTGAAGAAGGGCTAGAAGAAGGAATGGTGTATTCCAGGGAAGAGCAAACCCAAAGCGTGGGCCCAGAGAGGACATGTGGTTCTGAAGAACCCAACCAGGCTCAAGGTGGCCCAAGAATTCAAACTGATTGAACATGACAGCCATGCAGCACTGTGGCCCTGAGGACCGGGCAGAGGCGTGCAGGTCCTGGACACCATCTTATCACGGTCCTATCATGGTCCTTAGCTCAGTGCCCTTCTCACTGTAGGTCCCCAATAGATTATTTTTTTGAAGGAAAACATGAGTTACGTAAGGATGGCGCCAAAAAAGAAAACTCCACGTGTTTTAAATGAAAATTACTAAAAACAGCAATGATAATGTATCAGTCTAGGTCTATAATATAAAATTAATTTAACAAAGACTAGGAGATAAGTAAGGGCATAGGGAAAGATACAGTGCAGTAAATTTTGTCTTATGTAAGAAGGAGCCAAAGTCATTGCTTTGATTTTGACTTTAATGCCTAGAAGATTATGTTTAAATAGTTATTTGAAAAAATTAAAAGGATCCACTGATATAATTTTTTTTAAAGCAGTGCACATAACACAAAATGAAAAAAGGAAGCAACATGGGATGCGTGGGTAGCTCAGTGGTTGAGCGTCTGCCTTTGGCTCAGGTCATGATCCCGGAGTTCTGGGATCGAGTCCCACATTGGGCTCCCCGCAGGGAACCTGCTTCTCCCTCTGCCTAGGTCTCTGCCTCTCTTTGTGTCTCTTATGAAAAAATAAATAAAATCTGGGGAAAAAAAAAAGAAAGGAAAAGAAAAAACGGAAGCCGCTGTAAAGCATAAACCAGAAAGCAGAACAAAGCAAGGTGAAAGGCATGGGCCAACCATTTTGGTTATGAGAAAAAAATGTTGAAAGTTTAAATTCTACTATATTGAAGAAAAGTCATATGACAGGAAGCAAACTTGAACTACATGATACAGGAGATAGACATGAAGGAGCACTGTTTACAATTTAAAATCAAGGTCTAGGCAAAGATAGAGAAGGTGCTCATACATGCAGAGAAGAAGGACAATAACCTCAATATCAAGAAAATATAGACATTGATCAAGAAGCCTTACCGTTGTTATAAGAATCATGTTTTGTTAGGAAAGGGCATCATACTGAAAATGGCTGTTAGCCTGTAGGTGCTGATAAATGTAGTATTGGCATTTCTAAAGTTATACTTTAAAAGTCAAGATCAAAAAAATAAATGAATAAAAGTCAAGATCAAAAATGCAATTGTTGGGGCCCCTGGGTGGCTCAGTGGTTGAGCATCTGCCTTTGGTTCATGTCATGATTCTCAGATCCTGGAATCGAGTCCCACGTCAGGCTCCCCACGGGAAGCCTGCTTCTCCCTATATCTCTGCCTGTCCTCTGTGTGTCTCTCATGAATAAATACATTTTAAAAATCTTAAAAATATATATATTTGTTAGGGAGAATTTTCAATACCAACACTCTGTGATAGATCAAAAACAGGGAAAAGGAAATAAGGCATTATTGGCTGCATTTGTTGCATATGGCTGCTGTAACAAATCCCACTAACCTGAGAATTTAAAAGAACACACCTTTACCTTCTTCTAGTTCTGGAGGTCAGAATCTGTATTCGGTTTCACGGGGCTGAAACCAAGGTGTCAGCAGAGTCGGCTCCCTCTGGAGGCTCTGGGAGACCCTGTTTCCTTGCCTCTTCCAGCTCTGTGGCTGCACTTCTTGGCTGGTGGCCCCTTTCCTTCTTCTTCAAAGCCTGCAGGGCAGCTTCTTATAGTTCCCTCATCGTCTTCTTCCATATGGGATCTCTTCTCCTTCTTATAAGGATATTTGGGACTGAGTTGAAGACATACCTGGATAATCTGAGACCTTCTCCCCATCTCAAGATTTTTAACTTAATCGCATATGCAAAATCTCTTTTGATGTGTAAAGTAATATTCTCAGTTTCCAGGTATTAGGATTTGGGAGCAGTTACTCACTCAACCAATCTCCGTGATAATAGTTGGACTTAGTAAAGTTCATCTCACACTGATGAGATGACTTATTTTCAGGCGTCCAGGGAACATTTATAAAAGTGGCACAAATCTGACTTTTTAAATGCCCCCAAAGCAAAAATTACTTGCTGTCACAATCTTCTAAAATTCAAAATTCATAGTAAACACTTAGAATAACCCAATTACTTGGATATTACAAATAAAATAAAAGCAGTCCCAGATAATGAGAAGCCATCAAATATTATTTCAGATTATTTAGAAAATCATAAAAATGAGGACACTGCTCAGGCTCTCAAGTGGATCTGGAGAGGCTGATGCTTAATTCTAAATTCTTTCATTATCAAATAGAAAAGAAAAGAAATACATAAATAATCATTCAATGCAGGGAATTAGAAAGAACATAGAATAGATAAAAGCAGAAATTAATCAGCTAGAAAAGAGGTAGAATCAGTAAGTAAAATGAGAAGTGATTTCTTTGCAGAGATAATAAACATGTCTGCCAAGTGTAATCAAAGAATAAATGGAGAAACCACGGCAAAACAAAATGAGAAATGAGAACTCCCATTACCACCATTATATTGCAGTGTTATTTTGGAGGCTCCAAACACAGGACAGAAATAAAGAATATGCACTTGATATGAAGATGAAAGTATTATTATTTCCAGCTAGTAGGAATATACATAAACACTGTGATTATCAATCAGAATAACATGTAGATTGTCAGTAGATTCAGCGGCTGAAAATGAAAGTAATAAATAAAAATCAAGTCTTTGTTTCTTCTATAACCACTTAGAAAACATAATTATTAATACAAATATTATTATTACACTTACCAAGAAATGTGCAGTAACAATTTGTTGTATAATATGTCCTGGACAATAAGACTAACTATTTGGTAAGACAAAATTTCTCTGTTTACATGATTTAAATAATTGCAAGCAAAATATAACATTTTTGGGGAGACTTGTCAAAATAACATCAAAGTTCATTGGAAGAATGAAGTGATGACAATAAATTTTAAATATTTTGAAAAGAAAGCATTATGAGGGGAAGTGGCTTTTCCAAATGTTAAAAACGCTCTACATCTATGTTAATTGTTAGTCCATCTAGCACTATTATTAGAGAGGGAGTTTGAAGATACCACCACCATCACTACTATCATCATCATCACCACCACCATGACCATTACCACCACCACCACCACCACCACCATCACCACCATGACCATCACTATCATCATCATCACCATCACCATCATCACTACCACCATCACCACCATCATCACCATCACCACCACTACCGTCTCCATCACTATCATATATGTCTGAGGCTGCAAACTAGATCTCCCAGAATCCCTTTGCTTGTACAATTTTGGTTGAGTTTGTCCATGAGAAGAACTTATGCAAGATTTGGAAAGTGAAGGTGATAATAGTTATGAACCTAGGCCTTAAGAGACATTGTGCATTTCCATTTGCCTTCTTCCTGTGTTTCAGGCATCATAATGAGAAGAATTTGCATCAATTGGCCCTGGACAGAGGATAAGAGACATATGGAGCAGAGACACCAGAATCTGAAGTAAGAGTGACCCATGGCTGACTCAACCCAAACTGAGCAAGAATGATGTTTACACTTATATGCCATGGAGATTTTGTCATTGTCCCTTATATAGCACTTTTTCATACTGGTTGACAATACAGGTGCACAGACTTCGTCTCACTTTTCTCCGTGTTTTCCATTATTCTCACCGTTTTCTTCCCTTATTTTTTTAAAAAAATGCATTTCATTGTATGTGTAATAGTGAGATATCTCAAATGCTTTCTGGAAAAAGATGAAGTATAAATAAGAATACTAATGAGATATTTTGGAGACTGCTACTTTATCCTTTTAGATTTCCATGAGCGGTTCTGATCGTTTTTAGAATGGCTTTGTGTGACAGTTTTTAATATAGTTTGGAAGGTAGCCATTAAGGAGAAGTCTAGGATAAAGAAGTCAAATGAGAATAATGTCAAATCACTTCATCCTTGGAGAGCAGAAGAATTCTGGAGCAGGAAGCCAGGTGGAATATTACAAGCAGGTGATGTAGCATAAAGTCATGCAAATGAGTTAATGACCGAGTGGGAAGTAATCACCAGAGCATAGATTTGTCCTATTCTTCTTTGTTTTTTTTTTTTCCCTGAAGGATCCCATGGTTATGTAATTTTTATATCAAGGATTTTCTTCTGCTTTTGTTCTTTGATTCCTTTTACTGTTTTAGGATTCATTTCACTTAGAAATTCTCAAAGGGGGAATCTCAAAGTCATAGCATAATGAAATCTTAAGTAGAATTGTGTTATAAATTATTACAATTATCTTTATTCTTTTTTAGGCAAAAGAACTTACATGCTTTAGTATGCTTTTTATGTATTGTCCTTCATTCTCCAAATTCAACTTGTTATAGCTTTCTGTAAACGGGTTTGGGACACTGCTAATGCTCAGTGATCTGAGAACATAGCATCAATTGATAACAATAAATGAAGAAAATCAATCACCAGCAAGATAAAACCCTGGGAAAATCAACTGAAGTGGAAAACTATATATTTTGTGCGAAGGTTTAAAAGAAGGGAAAATTATGGCTTTATTGGCTCTTCCCTACATTCTGCAAGCAGACAGCGGGCCTGTGTAATTTATTTTTTGAGGCCACTCTGAGCCTACACTGAGATGCAGGGAGTGCGTGCCTTGAAATGGGTCATTAATTCTCCTCCTATTTTGCTGCGTTGAAGCAGATGATGATTATTAACCGAGCAACACGGGGAAACTACTACGGCAACATTAGCCCTTGGAATGGGGAGGCACCATGAATTGCATGCGGACAATCTTGATTTTTCTTCCTGTTTTATAGGACAAAGGTGACTTTGTCCCCTTCGTGTGCCTAAGTCCTGTGCTGCTTGGTGTGGGGGTGTTAGTGTACTATATATAATGTATTAGGACCACTGAGGTATGTAGTAATAGTAAAGTACAAGTGAGGGCTGAGCTGTGGGGTCATGGCATGTGGGGTCCCTAAGTTGCAGTTCTGCAGAACAAGGCAGGCACGTCTGGCCTGCCAGGTATTCTAGGCTGTGTCCAGTGGCAAGTGTTTCTGCACTGAGGGACCAAAGGAGGGAGACGGGAGGCTCTGTGTCAGTCTTATTGAGGAGTAAATCCAATTTGCCACAAATATATGGTAAGGAGCAGAGGGGATGGGGCCTGTGAGCCAGGGGTTTAGGAGCTACGATGCAGCAGGGCAGCGACCACACGGATGCAGCATCAGAAGCCTGGGCTGGCCAAAACAGAGAGATTATGTCTCTACCCTGGTGAACTTGACAGGTGCATGGATGTGTCATGGTGAGTGAGCCCTTGGATTCTTTGAGTAACAGGGAAAGGAGGTAGGATTCCTGGAAGAGATAGAGACAGAGATAGAGATAGAGACAGAGACAGAGATAGAGATAGAAAGAGAGAGAGAGAGAAAAGATGTTCTTACAGGATAAGGAGGAGGCTTGAACCATTTGACTTTAAGAATAGATATTTGACCTAATGCTTAAGCCACACAGAGAATGAGTCGTGGCTGTTACAGAGACCACATATTAATGAAGCACAGCAAAGGCTTCCAGCTCCTTGTGCTTTTCTAATGCTGGGAATTTCTGGGAATGTTCCCTAAGACACACAAATAACTGAACATGTATAGCAGAAGAACAGAATGCATTTCATGGCCTCATAGGTACAGAACCAAGATCCCATCTGGGGCAAGGTGAACGGTACAGGCCATCGGGGATGTGGAAGAGCATGTTCAGGGGTGTAGTTGAAGCAAGAGGCGGTGTGAATGGGATATTGTTGCATAATGAATCACCACGAATTTAGTCTGTCCTCGTTATCTGCTGATTCTGTATCTGCTACCATTGACCTACAACCTCAAAACACTGACGCTCACAGTGCTTTCCATGGTCATTTGCAAAAACCTGGCAAAAGAAGTCACCAATATGCACACTTCCAGCTCTGGTGAAACAAGGCGATGCTCTGCCTTCTTGTTTCGGAGCTCTCACACTGCAATCAAGAGGCCTCTTGGACTCCATGGAGTGCCGTGTTTTTTGCATTTTTGTTATTTTTGTTACTAATGTCACTGTTTAAAGTGGCCCCCAAGCACAACGCTCAAGTGCTGTCTGGTGCTGCCAGGCTCAAGGCTGCGATGTGCCTCATGGAGATCATCTGTGTGTGAGGCAAGCTTCATTCAGGCACGAGTTCTAGGGCTGTTGGCTATGAGCTCAATGTCAAAGAATCTACAGTATATTCAATAAAGTGTCTTTAAACAAAAACACACATAAAACAAGGTTATATATTGATCAGTTGATGAAAATGTTGTCACCAGAGCCTGGCAGGACCCTAGCTCTGTATTTCCCCTAGGGCCAATGGCACGAATTCATTTCTCTTTTTATTATTATTATTATTATTTTTCTTATTGGAGTTCAATTTGCTAACATATAGCACAACACCCAGTGCTCATCCTGCCAAGTGCCTCCCTCAGTGCCCATCACCCAATCACCCCAACCCTTCACCCACCTCCCTTCCACCACCCTTTGTTCATTTCCCAGAGTTAGGAGTCTCTCATGTTTTGTCACCCTCACTGATATTTTCACTCATTTTCTCTTTCACTAATTTTTATATTCCCCAAATTAATGAGACCATATAATATTTGTCCTTCTCCGATTGACTTACTTCACTCAGCATAATACCCTCCAGTTCCATCCACATTGAAGCAAATGGTGGGTATTTGTCTTTTCTCATGGCTGAGGAATATTCCATTGTATACATAGACCACAGCTTCTTTATCCATTCATCTTTTGATGGACCCCGAGGCTCCTTCCACAGTTTGGCTATTGTGGACATTGCTGCTATAAACACTGGGGTGCAGGTGTCCCGTCATTTCACTGCATCTGTATCTTTAGGGTAAATCCCCAGCAGTGCAATTGCTGGGTCATAGGGTAGCTCTATTTTTAACACTTTGAGGAACCTCCACACAGTTTTCCAACAAATTCATTTTTCACATCAATGTCACAGAACATAACTACTGTGAAAAGTGAGAATCAGCTATACATTTATTACATTTGTTCTCTCACAATTTCTGTAGGCCAGGAGTCTGGGTGTGGCTTAGCTACATCCTCTGCTCAGGGGCCCAAAGGCTGAAGGCTGATGTCAAACAAACCATTTTCCTTGAGGGGTTTTCACCAAGCATGCAGGATTTTTGGCAGAATTCAGTCACTGGTGGCTGTGGGACTGAGGTCCTATTTTCTAGCTGACTGTTGGCCGGGCTACTCTCAGCATCAAGAGGCCACCAGCAGGTCTTTGCCATTTGGCCAACCCACAGCATGCAGCCCACTTCTTCAGACCAACAGGAGAATCTTTACTTGCTAATGAGGGAGTTTCATATAGCGCAATAGTCATCGGAGTGACTACCCCATATGACATAACCTACTCCAAGAAGAGACATCCCATCCCTTCTGACACGTTCTATTGGTGAGAAGCAGGTTACAGAGTGCCACCTACCTTCAAGGGGAAGGGATTATTATACAAAGGTGTGACTCAGTTGGGGTCAACTGAAGGTGTGTTTGTTATAGATTATACCAAAATCTTCTAGAAGGTTCCATACAGACATGGGGACCATGACTAGATGTCACTGTTTACAGAGGAAAGAACTAATAATTATGAAATTAATTTGGAAGACCTTCACATTGACGTGGAAGGTGTGTGTGTTGGGACACCTGGGTCTTATTCACCTCTATCACTAACTCCAAATGGGCAAATAACTGGGCCTCCTTTGTGTCAACTCTATATAGGGGGCCACATGGTTAGAAATCCATGGGTAAGTGAACTGCAGGCATCTTTAAAAGATTGAAGTGGTGAGCTCAGGGGATGACAGTCAGTCCACAAATCCTTCGGACCATGGGGCAAGGGCCCAGGGAGGCTCTGCTGTGTCCTATTGGTTAAGAATTCTCCAAGGGGCCCCTGTTACATGGTGTGTTTTCAGTGGAATGGAGATGGAAAGGCCCAGAATTACAGAACTAGTTGTAGCTAAGTCTCTGTCAGTCCACAGTGAGCCCACAATCTGCACATCTCTTACTGCCAGGCTCATGGGTGAGATGTTCAGAAAGGTCTGTTTGCTTCCAGATCCTGTGGTTCAAGAATTGGGTTGTCGAGTGGGTACAGTGCACCCAGATTGTTTGGTTATGGGTTTACATGTCACTGGGGGAAACTCCAAGGGCACCATAGTTACTGTACTAATATCTAACCATCCATGTAGAGTTCCCGTGGCAGCCGTAAGTCACATGGGCTTCCTCCTTGGTCTAGCAATAAAGAAGGGAATTGAGTTTCAGGGTCTCTCCCAAGTGCATTAGTATGTGTGTGGCCTAATTAGGTTCCATTTAGGAGGAATACACATCAATACGGCCCTTTCTCCTTTAGAATGTCTTTCAGACTGCAGTCCTTTTATTTAAGAACTGCTTTGTTTCTCTTTTTTTTTTTTTTTCTGGAGTCCAAAAGCCATCAGGCATCAGTGCTCCTGCTTCTTCAATGGGCATTCAGATGCGGACTGCAGATGGCTGGACAAGGGTAATCCTTGTGCTATGGGCCGGATTTGCCCCGGGGCCTTCCTCTGATGGAGCATCTTTCACTAACATTTGCTTTTTCAAAGCCATCTTTCCTGAACAAAGGCTGCTTTCTCTATAGATGACTTCTAATAACCTTTCTTTTCTTCTTCTTCTTTTTTTTTTTTTAAATCCCTGTAAGGACATTTGGTTCTCACTCTTTCCAGAAATCCATTCCCAACTTCTCCATTGGGTGAGAGGCAATAGATTCTCTGCGGAGACCCTGAGTGTTAAATAGTGTCACGCCCCGCCTGATCAAACTGGGTCTTATTACTCAGATTGTGCTGTTTCTCTGTAAAACAAAGAGGGCTAAGTTGGCTGATCTCCACGTTCCTTTTTTTTTTGTTCTACTTTAAAATGCTAATGTGGGGTCAGAGACTGTAGATAAACCATGCTATCCCTGGATTTCAGCATTCCAAGACGCTAGGTATGCTTGCTCAACATGCTGATTCCTGGGCCCCAGGCAGACCTACTGGATCAGGACTTGGGCGGCAGGGAGTGGAGTCTGAGAATTTGTATTTATAGCAAGCTCCCCAGGTGTTTCCAACGTGCAGTCAGATTTGGAACAACTGGGTGGCATTTGTTTAGAAAGCAAGCTAGAGCGGCATGTTTCTACTTGCAAGAATAAGCAATGCATTCAGAATGGTGGGAGGGAAGCCTGCTTATTCTGCTGGTTGAGGAGTCTTTGACTTTTCTTTCTGGCACAGGTGTGTCGGTATTTGGCCCAGGAAGAAAACACAGCAAATAGCAATGGAAAACAATGAGCTTCCACTTGGGCAACTGCCTCCCCTCCCACCAGCTTTTATCAGGCTTCACCCCCCCATGAAGGTGCCCACCACTCAAATTAGGACAACTGCAAAAAGCAGATCAACTCATAAACTCATGTTGCCTTTTGGCATTTTGACAACCCCGTCCTTCCTCGTCAATCTCCCTGAAGGAGACTGAACTCGCTATTATTTTGTCTTATTTTATTTGAGGACTGGGATACACCCTTCCTGTTCATTTTCCTAGCTTTCACCTATGAGGACACAAATCAATACCCAATCAGGAAAGTACTTGGCATCACTTATCCCCGTTTTGTGAACTGATGAGGCTCAGGGATCATCCCACCAAGGAGAGTTGAAGTGCATACCTGGAAAGTATTTCTCACTGAAGGAGCACTAATTTTTTACTCACTTCAATTAATGAAAGAAACTTCTGGTCCAGGTACTCCTTCTTACGGAGGAGAAATAAACAGTGAAGGGTTCACCTACAGCCCAGCCCCAGCCCCAGCCCCATGATGAGATGGCATGTGGTCAGTGCTGGGGTGTTTTGGAGAGCCAGGTACTACTTCCTTATCTAGATCATCCAGGTGTAGGAAACACACCTCCAGGAGGACTCCAGTGTTCATGAGCACATCTAGCTCTCATGACAGGCTCATGGTGAGACCTCAGTGCGTTGGAGTGTCATTCTGAAGTTGCCAGCTGTCCCGGGGAACAATTGGGTGTCAGTGGCTGTGCATCGTCCCTAGTGTGCAGTGGAGATGAATGCTGCTTTGTGTGGTGTGCCACGTTTGACTTGCTCCCTAGCAGTGTCTGTCTGTCTGTTTCGTTTCTTTGTCCTCATGAGTATTGCTAAGAATAGTGACGCGTGAACATAAAACAATCTACTAATCTGGATTCAATGAGCTCAGTGACATGGAGAGCTCCTGGGAAGCTTCTCAGAAAGGGTTTTACAGTCTCAGAAAATGAACTTGAAATGTATTTTGGTCTCTCTTAAATGAAATTCTCAGTTCCGCCTCTTTTTATGACAAAATCTTTGAGTTGACAGAAGAGAGTGCCCTCACAGCTTCAGAATAGGAACTTCTTAGGGTGGGTCCCTGCCCTTGTGCCTAGAAAGAAGTGAACAGTGAGTTACGATAGTAGTGGTGTGCTACTCTGGGCTGTGGGTGGAGCATGCTTGTCTAGGGTAATGATCAGGGCTGATATTCATGTGGAAGAAGGTGAGATTATGTGATAACATTAGGCCAGTGGACCCAGAAACACCCTAATTCCACCTTGGCCCATCCTATGCTCTCTGGGAGGTCTCTGAGAGATGCCTATGCTCAGAGTACAATCTCAGGAATCAGTGTATCACAAGCTGGAGATTGGATCCCATGCACTAAGCTTCAGCATATTTTTTGGAACTGAGAAAGTTTGGATCACATGGTGAACCAACCTTGGCCCTGAAAGATTAGGCCAGAGAAACCACTTCATCTTGAGGATGAGATGTAGTTGGCCCTGGGTATCCATCCCAGGCCACCCTGAGGTCAGGGACACTCATACATGAAAGGGAAGACAAAGGCAGCTCAGAGAATAATGGAGAGGTGGTGTGGGAATCCAGCCAAGCTACTAAGGAGAAGATCTTCCAGAGAGGAGCTCTATACCCTTTGTGTGACCTTTAGTTTCTTGACTTTAGGGCTATGATCCGGGGGGTGCAGGGGGGGGGACACATTTCATTTGTTTCACCTACCTCTCCTTGTGTGAACTGAGGAAGGGGGAATGGGGAGGGAGATGGGGAAGGAGAGAGGCTTGAGGCAATAGTCCCTCTACACTTGCTTTGTCTTTGAGATGCCAAAGGACTTAATCTTTGGAGTCTACCAGGCATGTTGCTTTTCCTGTAACCTTGAGATGGAAACATGACCAGTGTTTCAGGGGATACCTGCCCAGCTTTTGTGGGGCACCCCCCCCAGTTCTTATCAAAATATCTCATGTCCATAAAAGATTAGAGAATGCTTTTTATTGTTCCACCAAAAGCTGTCAAGTTTTTTCAAGCTTTCAAGGACAAACCTTCAGATAAGGGTGACTGACGGATACCTGTACAAAGTGAAGAAGAGCCCCCTCTGCTCACTGCTCCTAGGCCCAGAGTCTGCAGAGATCCTCCAGACACCCCATTGTGGGGAATCACAGGTTAGATCATGCAATTCTGCAAAGGAAAAGTGACCCAGATCCACTCTGCCACCATCAGAATGGCCAAAATCCGGAACACAGACAACACTAAATGTTGGCAAGAATGTGAGGCAAAAGGAACTCTCCTTCTTTGCTAGTGGAAATGCTAAATGACATGGTCACTTTAGAAGATAGACTAAGAGTTTCTTACAAACTGAACATATTCTTATCACAAGATCCAGTAATTATACTTTCGGGTATTGACCTAAAAGATTTGAAAACTAATGTCCACACAAAAACTTACACGTGGATGTTTACAGCAACTCTATTGAGAATTGCCGAATCATGGGACTCCTGGGTGGTTCAGTCAGTTAAGTGGTTGACTTTGGCTCAGATCATGATCCCAGGGTGTTGGGATCGAGCCCCACATTGGGGCTCATATTCTCTTTCTCTCTCTCAAATAAATAAATACAATCTTAAAAAAAAAAAAAAAGAATTGCCAAATCTTGGAAGCCACCAGGATATCCTTCAGTAGGTGGATGGATAAATGAACTCTGGTGCCAGACAATAGAATATTATTATTCAGCACTCAAAAGACATGAGCTATCAAGCTATGAAAAGACATGGAAGAAACGTAAATACATATTAGTAAGTGAAAGAAGTCAGCCTGAAAAGGCAACATACTTTATGATTCTCATTATATGAGATTCTGGAAAAGGCAAAACTACGGAGACACAAAAAGATGAGTAGTTACTGTTGTGCCCAAGATTGTGAATCCGAGAAACCACCAAGGAGCCGACACCGATGCAAGCGCAAGCTCAAGCTTGGGTCCAAGTGTGCCTGACACAGCGGAGCAGGGACTTGGACCCCGAAGTGGGTTACAGCTGGTTTTTTTATAGGCTGGTCTAGGGGATTTTCAGAAGGGGTGGAGGAATTTCTCAAGTTCTGTTTACATTTTGATATGGGGCTTTTAAGGCCATTGAGCTCTGTTCTCATTCTAATACGGGACTTTCTACCACGGGGGTGGGCTCTGTCGTCTTTCTGATATGGGATTACCTGCCGAGGACATTGAGGACATTCTGCAGTTTTTCCCACAAAGTTCAGCTCTTATTCACAGGGGCCTAAGATGGCTGCACTTGTGCTAATGCTAAACTTTAGGTGGGATGGCCTTAATTTTTCTCGGCCTCCACAGTTACCAGGGGAGAGACAAATGAATGAAGCACAGAGGATTTTTAGGGCAGTGAAATAATATTCTGTATATTATAATGAAGGGGTATTTGTCCAAACGCATAGAATGTACAAACACCAAGAGTGAACCTTAAAGTACACTATGGACTTGGGGGGATTATGACATGTCAATGCAGGTTCATCCTTGGTAAAGAATGTCCCATTCCAGTGAGTGACTTTGATAACGGGGGAGCCTTTGCATGTGTCATACAGGCAAAAATACGGGAAATTTCTGTACCTTCCTCTCAATTTTGCTATGAACCTGAAACTTCCCTAAAAAAAATAAAGTCTTAAAAAAAGACACAATTTGTTATCACATGAAACTTAAGATTTCCTTATTATCCCTCACATAAAGTCATCAAATAGAAATGCACTTTGACCCATAACCTCCAATTTTCCTTATACTTCATTGGAACTGGCATGTTTCCTTGAGGGCATCAAAGGCTGCTTTATTCCAACAGAGTCTTTCCCACATTGCTCTTCCTCAGAGACGCAGAGGGTCACGGGATGCACAAGAAAATAGCCATGCTGGCTTCACATCCACAGAGTCAGCCCAAGCCACAGAGTAACCATTTCATTATTTCACGGGGCGCAGCTAAATAGCAAGCAGGAGGATGCTGTCTCCTCATGAGTTTGCTCCAGTCTTAGGGAACAACCACTGGACTCTTTTCTGGGATGTCTTAGCCTTTCGCCAAAGGCCAGCACACTTTTTCTGCTGGGGCCTGATAGTAAACATTTTAGGCTTTGAGGGCTATAATGTCTTGGTCACAACTATTCAACTCTGCTATTGCAGTGCGATGAAAGCAGGGAGCTGGCTGTGCTCTGATAAAACTTGCTTTGCACAAACAGCCAGATTTAGCCTGGGGGCCATCCCTTGCTAATCCCTTGCTGTAGGGAGGAAGGGATGAGCCCAGGGTCTGGGACCCCCTACCTCTCCCTCCCCACTTCCACCACTGGCTGGTCTGCCCAGACCATTCCTCCTTCTCCTGTGACTCTGCCTTCTACATGAGCCCTTCACATTTGGCCTCAACCATTTGGTCCAGGGAGGGGTCTGACCCAAGCCTGGCTACTAGGGTTTCTCTACAGCACTGGTTTGAAGTGGACATGAGAAATGCTGGTTGCTCTTTGGTGGCTGAAGCCATGAGATTTCAATATCAGGCCATGTTGGCCTCTACACTCTGCACCATGTGGAGGAAGCATGTCTATGCTGACAGGAGGGGATGCTGATGCTCAGAGCACAGTGGAGGCACGAGAAGGAGAAGGGTCCTGCGGACAGTCAGTTGCCTGGTTGCAGTTGTTTCTGAAGCCCATCTTTCTTTCATTACACCAGACAACTCAATTTCCTTCTCAGAAATTCACCTTCTTGCTCCAGCTACTAAGACCTAAGTTTCTGTTGTTTTTTTGGTTGGTTGGTTTTTTAAAATATATTTTAAAAATATTTTATCTATTTATTTGAGAGAGAGAATGCAAGAGAGAGGGAGACAGAGCACGAGTGGGGAGAGAGGCAGATGGAGAGGGAGAGACAGACTCTCTACTGGGCAGGGAGCCTGATGTGGGGGCTCAATCTCAGGACCCTGGGATCATGATGTGAGATGAAGGCAGATGCTTCACCGACTGAGCCACCCAGGTGCCCCAATTTCTGTTGGTTTTAACCAGAAGAATCTTCATGGATTCTCCAGGTCATATCTTGGAGGACACAATTATTTCCAATTATTAGAACCAATGCTCCTCCTAAGCTCCTGGGTACATGTTGGGTACCCAATCCTGCTTCCTTAGAAATACCGAGGTCCTAAAAATGTCAGCTGGGTGCCCTCTGTGTTGATGACAAGTACACAGTTCTCCCCCCGGGGTTGGATCTGGACACAGTGACGGGCCAATGCCAGATGGTGGGCATGGCAGCCATAGCTTTTTCTGTTCCAAACCAAAACACTAAGTAATGATGATCTCCTTGGCTCAGAGCAGTCAGCTGCCTTGAGGAGATCAACCACTCTGTGGGATTTAAAACATCAGAACAAACTCCTTGGACAGCATTCTCCCAGAAGGCAGGTGTGGTGTCACTCACTAGTTTCCTGGACAGGGCAACCATGGAAGGATTTGCCCAAGGTGAGCCTTCAGTCTGTGACCTGGAGCAAGAAGACTCAGCCAGGACTGGATTGTCAGAGTGGGGTTACCCCAGCCCTGTCACAAATTTGCCTCTCCCTGCAGGCCTCCACTGTCAAGCTACTGCTATGCCCTGTGTAAAGGGAGATGTGAGAGAGAATAGTGGGGCATCCTGCGTCCCTCCTAGGATTGGGGTTTGTTATCTCTAACGCAGGACAATCAGCGGAGAACCTCCAGGCCTTCCCACACTCAACTGCCATCCATGTGTTTGGAAACCCAAAGGCCCAGGTGAGGGGTGCCTCAGTCATTGTTGGAAATCTTTTATTTCAGGACTCTGCAGGGTGGTGAGCCACGCACACCAGATGGTCATGGCCGGCTTGGGCAGGGTGGGGCTGAAAAGCTGTCTGGTGTCCAAAAGCTTCAGCCCTGGAGTTTTGATTAAAATGATGTCACTAGCCTTCCACAGAGCTGCTTTGTTTGTGCGGAGGGCCCCAGGGTGGAGGCCCGATAAGCGGCCTTCCCACACGGCTTTATGACGTGGGTTTGCTTATCAGTGCTCCGCGAGGGAGGGACGCTCTGCTTTGCCTCTAACTTTCTAGAGAACTATCAGGGGTGCCAGCCTCTGCTAAGTTTTCACAGGTGCCCCAGAACCTGTGGTTTCTTGGGTTCCCAGATCAGAGGGAGAAGGCCACGTGGCCTGGAAGGGACAGGACCTGACTGAGTTACAGCAGGGACAACCCAGGTTGTATTGATTACTAACTGGGCTTGGTGACGTCAGCCAGTGCTTTGAGTATGTGAGTCCCAGAGCCTCCATCTCAAAGGGGAACTTATAAGAAAATTCAGGATGGGAGAGCAGTGAACGCAGAGAGAGGCCTCAGCAGGCGTGGGCCTGAGCAAGTGTGGGTGCTGGGGCCTTGCCTCCTGGGGGATCCTTTCACAAAGTCAGGGCAGAGTTTGAAATCTCCTGATGTCCCTTAAAATACTCGGTATAGGTTAAAACACTCCTGACGAACGCGCAAAACAAAACTTAAGTTGAACATTCAAAAAGCGGTTGTGCCGTCATAGCCAAAGACAACTTGAAGAAGTCCTTAATGTGGAAGGCTCCTCATTGGAAAGAGTTATGAGTTGGGGGGACATCCCCAGGTTCCCCACTCCTGCCTCTGCTTGCCACCCCTCCAGCCACCCCAGGCCCAGGACTGGAGCGGAAAGTGGTCATGGACATCAGCTCGTTACCCAGGCATCCTGTTGCTCATCCTCCCTTCTTAGGAGGTGCTTGACTTGCTTGTAGCTTGTGACCAAGTGTGAGGGAATCAGTCCCTGCAGAAAACAAACACAAGGTATCCAGATGGACCCCTCCACCCCTTTCGATTCCAAGTACCAGACTCTCAGGGATAGATGTGCACCCAGCCGGGAGGTGGCCCGCTCCAGGAGTCTATGAGGATGACCACGGCGTCAAGCATGACATCTATCGATGGCCTCCTGTGAGGCAGCCACTGTGTGTCAGGAAGGCTCTCCCATCCCGCGTATGTAGTCTTCTCTGAGAGACTCCTCTCTGGGTTTCTGGTCAGCTAAGCCCTGCGAGAGGCGTGTGCCTCGTTTCCAGAAAGCAGCTCCTTCAAGAGCATCAGACATTGGGCTGGAGCCTTGCTCTTCCGTGTCTCAACCCTTGCTTTAAGGTTCACTTGGGAACCCTAAGCCTCTGGGACTGGGGTCCATCTTATGGGGTCTGGAGTCCAGTGACATTTCTGCTGCCCGACCACCTGTCACCGAGCCCCGGTCCTCTGGGGCTCTCTCTCGCAGAGCCCTCCCTCCACTGTGGCGTGTTCCTTAGGGGACTTGCTTTATATTATATTTTCATTTGCAGCCTCCTAGGTACTCGTCTTTCCTGCTGTTTATCACAGAACAATAATGAACATTTATTTAGGGCTTATCACTTACTACACACACTGTGTGATTGATCTCGTGCATGAAGACAAAGGACCTTACAATCCATTTCTCCCCCACTTAACAGAAGAGGGCATCGAGGCTTCTCTTGTTTGGTGGCTGAGGACCCCCAGCTCCCAAGTGGTAGAGCTGGGCTTCAAATCCATCTCTGGTGCCCTAGAGTCTGATTGCTTCTCCATGGAAACCCTGCTCCAGCAATCACATAAAACAAGACTGCTCATTGTCTCTCTCTCTCTCTCTCTCTCTCTCTCTTAAAATGTTTTGAGAGTCACATATTTCAGCAGGATAAACTGGACTCAGTGATGACTCCTGTTTATGCAATCCAACTATGGGAGTCTCTGTTCTCTACAACACACGCCTGTCCGCCTCACACGTCAAGCGCAAGCAAAAAAGTGGACAGTCCAGGAAGATGTTCATGCTTCCCCTGTGACTCTGTCTCGCTGCCAGACCCTCCCTCTGCTTCTACGTGGGGAACGAGAAAATATTTCATCTGGACTCCTCTATGATCAGAACCAGCTAGAACCGAAGTTAAGGTCCTCCAGCTGGAGCCATCCACTTAGCAACTGAGTACAAGCCCTTGGATTCCACTTGAAGGAATTTTGTGCACTGAGTCAGCCAGCGGTTTTTAGTACATGGTAGGATTGTGATTAATAAAATAATGAACAAGACAAAAATAATTTCCTTCAAGGACTTTATAATCTTTTAATCAAATAGTAGCAAAGAACAGGTGCTTTTACTTTGCAAAACTGCTTCATAGCACAGACTCAAAGGGAAGGGTAACGATAACAGTCTGATGTAGGTATTGGGAAACTTCCAGAAGGGACGCAGCATATGACCAACCACCTTGTCCCTGCAGGGAAGAGGTTGCCTGACCACAGGTGCCAGGCCACGATGGTATCCCACGTGGAACCCACAAGATGCCCAGCAAGTGTCAAAAGGAACACACACACACCCATCTCTCAAAAGCATCCATACCCCAGACGTGCTGAGGTTCTGCTATCCCATACAAGCAAGCCAGCGTGTCCCATTGTCAGCCTTGGGTCACATCCCTGCTCCCTTGTCTGCCTGGCAGGTTCCTGACTTCAGCTCCAATTGCTCTGACTTGGCTGCTGGTGGCCAATGAGATGTTGGCTCTGTTTCTCTTGGATTGGGTACAAGGTATGCTCCTGGGTTTTGCTGGATACCGTTGAGTTCCCCAATTTGAGTCTTGGTAGTTCATGCCTAGGGACAGCAGTGGAATGGCTATAATATTTATACACAGAGAGGGCTGAAGCTGCGGGTGCTCTTCCTGGGTATGAACTTGCTGGTGCCCTTTTAGGAACAGACAGGCTTATTGGAGATCCACAATTGGTGACCCCCCCAGAAGACCTCCCGAGCCGCAGCCGGCCTTTTGGGTTCATGGAAGGTAAGGGGACTGTGTGGAAAGAATGAAGGAGGAAGATGGGAATGGATTTCCACATGGCATCCATGTGTTTTGTTGACTGATGGTCAGTGGTTAACCTTGGTATTATCCCACGTGCCAGTCTGGGCACAGGCATCAAAGGAAGGCAGTCCCTATTCTCACAGACTCACTTTATAGAAACAGAGAAGGAAAAAAAAATCTAAAAGAAAAATCAACCGGGCAGCCCTGGTGGCTCGGCGGTTTAGCGCCGCCTTCAGCCCAAGGTGTGATCCTGGAGACCCAGGATCGAGTCCCACGTTGGGCTTCCTGCATGGAGCCTGCTTCTCCCTCTCTCTCTAATAAATATTAATTAAAAAAAAAAAAAGGAAAGAAAGAAAAATCAACCTACTAGTAATTTGAATTGTAACTTCCTATGGTTGTATTTTCTTAGTTTGAAGTACATTTCCCACAGATTTCTGTGTATTGATGAGACGGTGTGTTCACTGCATTCAATTTCCTTCTTTATTACCAAGTCCGTGGATACTGGTGGAACACGCAAGAATAGCAAGTGACTTGGGTTTGAAGTTATCTCCTTTTGCAAACGTTTTCTAAAATGATGTGTTTTATGCACACTTAATCCGGAGGATATTGGCAGCTTCTCTGACGCTCCAAGAACCAGTACAGCCTGACTCATACCCCCAACTGCACGGTCTGGAGAAGTTCACTTCCTGTCTGCTCATTTCTATAAATCCCTAATCTTGCTTCCCCAATCACCCTGGGCCAAATACCCCATCTTTTTATGTCAAAGAAACACATTCCCCTGCAATGTCTTTGGAACTGGAGTTTCTTTGCC
The DNA here is from genome assembly GCF_011100685.1 of Canis lupus familiaris. NCBI lineage: Eukaryota > Metazoa > Chordata > Mammalia > Carnivora > Canidae > Canis > Canis lupus. Next base: position 46,123,237 of record NC_049246.1, on the reverse strand, counting down.
AAGAGCTTGTGCCAAGGACCCTTTGGGTAGGTAGTGCTGGTCTGAGTGCCTGAAATGGTACCAAGGGGACAAACCATGGACTGGCTCTGGCTTGACAATGGATCTAGGTCACTCGTATCTCCATGTCCTTGCCTGACAAGGAAGGTCTTGCTGGCTGTGCATTGTGCTCAGTGAGTGGAGAGTTTCTGCATGCCCAGCCCCCTGAAAGATCACCAACCATTCTCCATCTCAGAAGGTACTCGGCGCTTGGTAGTGCGATGCCAGTGGGCACCTCCCGCCAGCACGCAGGGGAGATATTTCAAGATCGTCTAAAGGTAAAGCTAGAATGTGAGAGCTGGAAAGGAATTTAGAGTCCGCATTTTCGTAGTGGTTCTTAAAACACAGGTTTCAATTCAAGTAGTCTGAGGATTTCCAAATTCCACGTCGGTCCTCAACCAGATTCGATTCAGTTGGTTTGCAGCCAGACCCAGGTTACTATATTTTTAAAAAATACCTTTTAAAATTCAAATATAATTAACACCCAGTGTTATATTAATTTGAGGTGTACAATACAGTGATTCCACTATTTTGTTCATGACTCAGTGCTCATCACAGTGAGTGTCCTCTCAATCCCCTTCACCTGTTTCACTCAGCCCTTTCCCCCACCTCCCCTCTGGTAGCCACCAGTTCTCTCTAGTTAAAGAGTCTATTTTTGGTTTTTTGTCTCTTTTTCTCTTTGTTCCTTTGTTTTCTTTCTTAAGTTCCACGCACAAGTGAAGTCATATGGTATGTGTCTTTCTCTGACTGACTTGTTTCATTTAGGATTCTACTCTCCAGCTCCATTCATGTTGTTGGAAAAGGCAAGACTTCATTCTTTTTTATGGCTGGATAATATTCCTTTGTATATATGCACCCCATCTTCTTGATCCATTCATTAGTTGCTGGACATTTGGGCGGCTTCCATATCTCAGCTGTTGTAGATAGCCAAGGGGTGCATGGATCTTTTTGAGTTAGTATTTTTATTATTATTATTATTTGTTTTTTAAAGATTTTATTTATTTATTCATGAGAGACACACACAGAGAGAGAGGCAGAGACACTGAGAGAGGGAGAAGCAGACTCCGTGCAGGGAGCTCGATGTGGGACTCGATCCCGGGACCCTAGGATCACACCCCAGGCTGAAGGCAGTGCCAAACCGCTGAGCCACCCAGGGATCCCAGTAATTTTATTATTTTAAGACAATTTGCTAAGTGGGCACCTGGGTGGCTCAGTTGGTTAAGTGTCTGGCTCTTGATTTCAGCTAAGGTAATGATCTCAGGGTCATGGGATCAAGCCCCACATCAGGCTTCGCACTGAATGGAACCTGCTTGAGATTCTCTTTCTCTCTGCCCACTCCTCGCCCATTGCTTGAACTCTCTCTCTGAAAATAAAGATAAAAACTTTTTTAAAAAGCTTCATTAGATGATTTTGTTGCATGATACAGTCTTAGTTCCAAACCCTATATTATTAGTTAAAAATTTCTCACTCTACAGATAGAGAAACTGGATGCCTAAGAAATGAAACAGCTTCGCTGAAGTCGCACTAGCTGATACAGTGAATGGCCACCTGGTAGAGGCCCCTGAGGTGGGCACAGTCTGTCCAGCACTGGGTCCCGTCTCCAGCCGCGTCCAGCTCACAGCAGGTGCCGGGTAGCTGAGAGGAGCATGGGGGTCACACAGCCGAAGGGGGGCTGAGCAAGGCTGAGCCTCACTGAATGAGGGCCAGGTATGTCCCCAGAATGTTGGGACAGGTAGCACCAATTGGCAAAGCAAAGCACCTGCTTTCGAAGATCCCTGCCTCAGAACTTAGTTTTGCCAGATACTAGCTGTGCAATCTCGAGCAAGGAGCTTAACCTTCTAGCTTCCTATTCCTCGTTTATAGCAACAGAGCTGCTGAGAGGATGAAATGACACTTAAAATGTTTAGCGCATGGCTGGACGCATGGTATACACTTAACATCAGCTGTTTTTATTTTTGTTACCATCCCCGATCTTTTTGCTAATCTATTTCGCCTAAATATTTTTTTTTCATCTTTATGTACTAAGCATTTGAAGACTCTATTGAGATAACACGAAGGCAATGTGAATCCTCTCACCGATGTCTGGGATTTCATATTATTTAGGACACAGACTGATGCTTTTCAATTCATGAGCCAATTTCTCATCCTATCTAATTTTAGTTCCCTTCATTACTTCAAAAAATTTCCCCTCGAATTGCCAAAGCGAGAATCAGACCCATTTATTTTTCCATTTTCTGTCTGCAGAGCGCATTGCACTTCAATTTTCTCCACCTTTACGGTTCTGACCATTTTTCCTTCCATCTTAATCGCCATCATGCTCTGTCAACATACAGTGAAACATCTGACAGTTATAAATGCACATGTATCCAGATTAGGAAATGCTGACTTTTCAACATTGTGGCTCATTTGCAGGATGTCTAAAGACTTTAAGTCTCTTAGGAATTAAAATACAGCATTGCGGAATGGTACCGTTGGACCCAGTTTAAGATTTGCTGTGTGAATGACAACAGAATGGTCTTGATCCCGTGTGAATTAGGAGCTTTCCCTCTCTTTGGCCAAGTCCTCCCTGAATCCCGAGCTTAATCATGGAGGTGAGTCCAGCTTGGCCTGCAGGATCACTAGTGGTTTTTTGACCTTACGATACCTTCGACAGCAGGAAAGCAGACTATCCCTGTTGAAAATCTGACTTGGAGAAGGTGATTCATGTGCATGATTTTGTATGTGAGCTCTTGCCCATTTATTAAAATAGCTTCTCTGACCTCCTCTCCTACCTGCCCCCCTCTGCTCAGATAACAACCCAAGTCCTCAGCTATATATAAACAAATAATAATAATAAAAATACTAACTCAAAAAGATCCATGCACCCCTTGACTATCTACAATAGCTGAGGTTTTTGTTGGTTTGCTTTTTCTTGCCTTCTTTGCGACGACTCATGAAAAACCATGGTATTGCACCCGAACCCACCTATATTTTCCCTCAAGAATTTTAATATTATACATTTTCTCTTAGGCCAGAATTCTGAAAACAAATTCTTTAGATTCCCCTTTTTCCTGGTTCTCATGGGAATACATGCTGCTCCTTCACTATCACAGGACCCACGTTGGAGATCCTGGGTGAATGTGACAAGTGTCGCTCCCATTTTCATTCGTCCCCATGGTAAAGCAGGGGATGATGTTGTGCAGGGTCAGGTGACAGTTTCCCACATCTGTCACCCTGCCAGTAGCTCTCCATGATTGGAATTCCTAAAGCCCAGAACCAAATCTCTACATCATGACCAAACAACAGCAGGATGAAATCAACAGTAAATACATCATTAAAGGGATGGGACTACAAAGGGAAATGACAATGAAAACAAGCGGGTCTCCAGAGAGAAGAGGTGGAGAGAGAAACGAAACCACACACAAAGGGTCAGACCCACTCATTTCAGAGATGAGAGGCTCACAGCCAAAATATCAAAGCCATAAGATAAAGGTAAAATTGGAAAGCTATGAACGAGGCGAGAACCCAAAAACTGCTTCTAACGCCTCACTATAAACAAAATAAAATGCTAAACCAGAAGCTTAAGGAGCAGACCTGCTAAAATAAACAAATTAAATTCAAACTTTGCAAAAGGAAAAGCCAGAAGTGAAGCAATCCTCCCTGGCTGTGCCCCTTCCCAGAGCTGAGCTCTGCAAATAGTTTGGGGTTCCCCCTGGTGCCTGGGCATCAGCACGGTCAGCCACCCCAAAACAACCCTACACACAGGACTTGGAGGGGGCCTGACTTTTTTTTTTTTTTTTAAGATTTTATTTATTTACTTGAGAAAGAAAGAGAAAGAACATGAGCAAGGGGAGGGGCAGAGGGAGAGGGAGAAGCAGGCTCCCTGCTGACCAGGGAGGCCGATGTGGGGCTCCATCCCAGGACCCTCAGATCATGACCTGAGCCGAAGGCAGACCTTCAACAAAACTGAGCCACCCAGGCATCCCTGGCCTGCTTTAAAAAAAAAAAAATCATAGAGTTGTCAAACTGTCTGTCCATCAAACAGACAATTCCCCAAACACTATTTAAAATTTAAAATCCATCCATAAGGGGTAACATCGGAGACGTGCAAAGAAGCACCCAGGCCCGTCGGTATCCGCCCATCTGAAAACGAATCTGACAGTGGGAAGGCTGGGCCTGCAGTGGGTGCTTAGGGAAAGCAGTCTGAGGAACAGAAGTCCCTGATGGAGACAGTCCCCTTACTGCAGCGGGAACATGAGATGATCATCCTTCTCCCGACATCACGACGAACCCACCCACCCGCTGGAGAGTTTCCTACCTACAGCTCCCATTTCATGCAAATCAGACTTGAGGTCATGGTGGGTGGGACCGGGTTCTTCTCTCAGGGACTCTCCACACCCTTTTCCCCTGACCCCCAAATACCCCAGGCAGCCAGGCTCTAGCTCGGCTACATGACTCCTGCCCTGTGACCATGGGGGACAAAGGCTGGGGAGCCCCTGATGCCTTGCACTTGGCCTAAGTGATGTGTGGGCTGATCTTGGGCGGCTTTGGCATCATGGCCCCACCTCTGGTGGTATGGAGGTGGCTTGGTGAGCAAATGGCCAGGGGAAAACCCCCGGTTCTCTACCCTCAGACACCATACAGAATTCACATGGGGTTCTCCTGCCCTTCCCTAGAGGAACTACTGGGTGGTGGGGGCTACGGTCCTCCTGGAAGGACCACCTCCCTACTCTCTACTCTCTCTTGGATAAAAGTGGAGGGAGGGTGGTGGGGACGCTGAAGAATGACCCCCTCTTCCTCCCCTGTGCGCAGGGGCCACTTCCTCTCCACACCCCTGCTGTGCCCACCACATTGGGGGAGCAAGGTCTGCAGGCAGAGCCAAGGGGAGAGGCCAGCCTCTCACTACACAGTCGCCAAAGTAATGTCATCCCATGAGGCGTCTTGTTGCCCTTCTGGCAACGTCCATGAGCCACATGTGTCTCAAAGTCAACATTGTGCAATGTCTTCATGGTTTGCATGTTGAGGAGCACAGAGAGGCCAGCCATATGCAAACACGGCCCCATGGGCTCTCAGGACTCACTCCCTTGCTCATGGACTGGGCTGCACAGCCTAAGCCTATTTGTGCCCGTGGTTCCCTGGCACGTGGTTCCACTTCCTTGTGGAAGTGGCTTCTTCTTGCCATTTTCATCTCAGGGCCCCTGTCCCTCCTCCACGAGCATCTCACCTGCGGCAGCATCATCTGTGCTGCATCTACCTAATGTCCTCGGTGGTGTTCCTTGTGCTACCACTGAGCTTTTGCTCACTCGTTTAATCATGATTACCTGCTTTCTCTGGCCAGAACGCAAGCTGCACAAATCAGAGACCTCCAGAGTCCCAGTCTCGGCATCTCCAGTGCCTGCAACATTGCCTGGTGCACAGAGGCTGCCGCCCGGCATTTGCTAAATGAAGGAATGGTTTTGAACCCTTTGAGGACCGGGGCTCAAAACCCACATGAGATCATGATTTCACGGCAGGCAGGCATGGGCAAGAAGAGAAGCTCTGTGGGATGTGTGCACCTGTGTGAGCGGAGCGAGGGGCAATTTCTTTCCACATTCTGTTGGCTGAACCCCCCCATGCTCGTCTGGAGTCTGGGCTGTAATAGCTGCAGGGGTTCAAACAGGGACACAGGGTGACGTAGGTGCTCAGGCCCAAGCCCAGGGCCGTCGGACAACATTGAGCTGTAGAGGCTCCATCAGGAACCCTACAGCGACGCCGTTACTGATTTGGAGAATATTTGCAGTCTGCTTTCAGGACACATTGGAATCGTGACTGAATGCATTGATAAAAGGGCCGCTTAAAAAAATTCATGGCAAATCCTGGGATTAGGATATATATTCATGGAACTCTCCCTAATTCTCGCTGGGCTGGCTGTGTGGTGAAAGACGTTTATTCAGTGTGGCAACCACAAGGAGTCTTTGGGAGACCTAATCCCTCAACAACAAAGGGCTCCGCTGGTGAGCGGTGTTGGGGGAAGAGCAGGGATGATTTCCTTGTCAACGTGAACAAAAGACAAAAGACCTTTCTAGTAACTCTCAGTTGGGCAGAAACATATCTCAACTTCCTGCATTCATTTCTTGCATTTTCCTATGAAGCAGGATTTTAGTACATGAGAGATACGTCCCCAAATGGAAAAAAAAAAATAAAGTCCAGTTTTTTATTTCAATAAGGCAGGACAGTGCAGAGCATTTTTCTGAGGATGAGGGTTTACTAGGATTTGGCATCAACCGCTCGATGTTCAGGACTGCTTGGGAACCAGCTTTTCGGGTCCCAGGTGAGGCGTGCGAGGGGCTCACTGCCCAAGCCCCTGGGCCACACATCTCCCTCCCAGGCCCGAAGGCCGGGGGCCGCCCTTCTGCTCGAGCTTAGAATCCTTCTCAAGGTCACATACGTGCAGGTCGACACGTTTCCAGCCTCTCCTCCCTGCTTTGTGATTTGGTTTCAGTGGCCCAAATGCTTCCCCAAAACTTGTCCATGGGGCCCTCGGTCTTTGATTGACAGGGAAGCCAGGGAGGGAGACTCGGGTTTTAAACGATGATATTCTGAGATTTCCGCAGTGGTGAGCACCCTCTGCGCGGCCATCTGTTCAGTCTGAGCTCCTGCTCTTTTTTTTTTTTAATTTTTTTCTCCTAGCCAAGGTGAACTTGCCAAGTGCAAAGATGAGCTCTTAAAATATCTCTCAATGGATATGTGACCTCTAGGGCGTCTGTGGCCGTGGCTATCCTGACGCCCCTGTACTTCCATCCCGGGAAGGGGCAGCCATACAATGTGGGGACCTAGTGAAGTTTGCTTTTTTTTTTTTTTTTTTTAAACTCATGCATGTATGTTGGAGAATCTCTGGCAAATAAAATGAGTCTTAATAATCACATTAGCCAGAGAAGGTCTTTCACGTATTTGGATGCACCATTTCAGGTGCATGCATGTTTACTCTTTCCAGAACGTAATGCCCTTCCCTGTCCTCATGGATTGGTCCTTCTGAAGTCAGCTTCATTGGAAACGAATATAGCTACCCCCACTTTCAATTGATTAAGGTTCATGGAGTATGGCTTGCTTTCTCTTCCACCCTTTTACTTTTAACCTGAGTTTTTATATTTAAAGCGGGTTTCTTGTCCACAGCCCAGAGTTGAGTCTACGTTGCGTCCTGACCGACTTTATTGCTATATTTAGACCATTCACATTCCAAGTGATTATTGATACGGTTAGATCCCTATCTGCTGCATGGACAACTATTTCCTACTTGGCTGTTTTTCTTTCTTTCCCTCACTTTTGTCTCCAGTCCTGACCTTGGGCTTCCCTAAACTCACCTGCTCAGAGGGAGAATGTGTCCTGTCGCTGGGTCCTGTCATCCACTGTTCTGTCCCAGTTGGCAGGGGGAGGGCGGAGCTGTGGGTGTGGGGAGAGAGGCATTCTGTGACTCTAGGATTAAATCTCAGTCTCTGTGTGGGCCCACGACCTTCCCAAGTGCCACTCCCCTGGACTCCACACCCCTGTCCCTCACCCCCTTCCCCGGCTGGAGTATCCTCAGTCTATTTCCCTGAAGCCCCGAGCCCTCCTGACTGTGTTCTTTCCCCCTCGGACATGAGACAAGAAAGTTAAGAGTGCTCTCACGAGAGGGATCCATATTCCCCACCTGGGATGTTCCAGAAGCTCTGACAAGGTCTTTTCCCTGGGGAGCAGGCATCTGCTGTGCAAAAGGGTCTGGGCATATTTAACAATGAGCCAAGAGGGGGCCTTTCTCAGATCTTCACCCTGAAATCCTGGTGAAACCCCTGTGGGTAAAACCCACCAAGGTGTACGAGCCCCCACAGACTGCAGCTTCCAGGGGCTTCTCACCCAGAGTAGGACACTCTCAGCCACCAGCAATCCATCACGATGCCCTCCTAAGTGTCCTGCCAGTTGATGGCTCCAGTAGCTCCTGCTCTGAGTGAGCCGATTTGGGGTTTGGCTCCCCCCCAGTATTCTCTTATTTCTCCAGATTTGGGGGTGGCTGTTTGCCCTGCACCCTCAGTTCTCAAGGAGGGTCCAAGAACAATCATCTCTTTTATATTTGTGCAGCTTTCCCTTGCTCTCAGGACAGGAATGATGATTTATATCCAAGCCTTTGTCAAGAACAGACTCCCTCAGTCCCCAGATAAGCCATGTTTACTTTTTGCCAAAACTCCTTTCCATTTTACATATTTATCCCCGGACTTAGAGATGCAAGGAGGAGCACATGACTGAGGATGGGAGCCAGCTGCTGCCCCGAGGGCTTTATGTACAGGTTCTCTTTTACATTTCTGCCCCGTCCCAGACCACTCCCTGTTACAACAGAAGAAACTCGCCTTTTAGCTTGCAAGACTTGCCCAAAGTCATGGGGTTAGCAAGGAGCAGAGCTTAGAAGGCAATCAGCGGGGCTTACTAAGACCCAGGAGTCAGGCTTCACATGCTGCATTCTTTCATGCACAGCTATGAATGGGCAGATGGATGGACAGATGGATTCAGAATTGGATACATAGATGGATAAATATATCTCAACAGAGAGATTATATTCAGTTCTATGGATAGATTCATAAATTAATATTGTATTTTATGCATTTTCACAAATTAAAACAAATCCTTGACCAAGGGTAATTCTTAAGTTGTTAAAATTGTAATTGTCATAGAAACGGCAACCACACGGGAGAGTTGTTTTTGACTCAAAGAATAACGCACCTGCTTCAAAGGGTCTATGTGGGCCTGAGACACAAAGTCAGTGGAGACAGGGACGCAGGATCAGACTCGGTGATTTAGGGACGAGACTGGTTAATCTTCCAATGCAGGGCAATTAATCTGCAACTTTCAGGGCAACCTAGTCTCATGGGTCAGTCACTCTGCCTTCAGGTATCCCCAATTTCGACCAATTGTTATTCAAACCAGTATATTCCTGGAGAGTCATGATCTTCAGACAGCTCATTAAAAAGTCATTTAGCCAAACACTAAAAGGTAATGAGATCATCTTTTCTGACTTGTTTCTGAGTGTTGAACACTTTTCCTGAGTATCCGTGACTATGATTTTAATGGCCTTCCTAGTGGTAATAAGCATACTGACCAGGACAGGACCATTTGGAGGGCTGCTTGCACCGTGCAGGGCCTGGGGATGGGGGGTGAATCTCAGACTTGCTGCTGCCGAGAGAAGAGGCTGGAGCCCTTGTGTTCATACCTCCAGAGGCTCTGCTTAAAGGACCTACTTGGATGGGGGCCTCTGTCCGGCTTTCTGTTGGAATTCAACAGGGAGAGACCAAACCCAGAATTGCCCCTCCATCCTATGGGGTTGACTGCAGGCTTCCAGAAGCCTCTCCTGTCCAGCTGGAGCAGGTGGGGCTTGCCTCCTTGCCCCTCCGCACAGGGCATCCTGGATCCTCTGCCTTCAGCTGCTGGGGATGCTTGTGGCAGAAAGGCTGCTTTTCCTTTTGAGGCCTTTCCAGCAACCATAAATGGGACCTTTCCACCCAGCCCCTGGCTCTGAACATCTGCCATAGAGTGTCAGTCTTCCCCCGGCCCACCCCCAGAGGTGGATGTGCTAATCCCATTGGTCCCTTTTACTCGGGGGGTGTGAACTCCTCCTTCCAGGCTCCTGTGCTTTAAGGAGCCTGGCTGGGGCCTTCTTCTCCCCAGGGAGCCAACAGACAAGGCCTGCCCCAGGGAGACCACAGCCTCTCTTCCCTCTGTCCATGTTCTTCCTGCCACCTAGGTGGGACGCCAAGGCCTGGCTCAGGGGGCCACAGTTCAAGGGCCAGGAGTCAGACCCTCCATCCTGGAACTGGACAAAGGGGTTTATAAGACGGCTTGCTGGCATTTGCCCCATTTCAGGCTCTGCTCAGCAGCTCTAAAGCTATACTTGGACCCCGGCAGGTTCCTGGGCTCCACTTTCAGTTGGTTGACATTTGGAGAAGGAGGGTGGTGAAGAAATAGTGCCCAAAACATCTCCAAAGGTCATTATTTTTCCAAAGCCAGGACCCCAATGAGCAAGTCCTTCTGGGGGGGAAGTATAATAGTGATTTTTTTCTTTCTTTTTTTTTATTTTTAACTTATGTATTCATGAGACACACACAGAGAGAGAGGCAGAGACACAGGCAGAGAGAGAAGCAGGCTCCCTGCAGGGAGCCCAATGCGGGACTCCATCCCAGGGCCCCGGGATCACGACCCGAGCCCAAGGCAGACACTCAACCACTAAGGCACCCAGGTGCCTAAAATGGTGATTCTTGAGTCATTTGCACGGCAAATCATCCACAGTTTAATGCTGGGCTCCCATCCCAACAGATAGTCAGGAAGGAGAATTCCGTGTGCTGACTGCCTGTCAATGAGACTGGTGCTTTCTGACTCTTGCAGGGAAGACGGGACTTATGTAGCATAAACATCTGGATGTTCATGAAGTAAACTCACACTTTTGATTTGCAGAATCAGGTAGGGTCAGAGAAGGCAGTTGGGCTGGGCTGGGATGACATCTAAGGTAACACAGCCCACAGGGCTGCATATACACCTGGCCGTGGGCCTCCGTGGCAGATGCAGGTATGACCGAGGTCCCATCCTACCGAGGCCACAGGCAGCTCCCTTCTCTTTATTCAAGCAGCCCCCACCTCCTGTCCAGAGCTGATGCAGGAATTGAAACCTCCTTGCCATCCCTACCGTCAACAGAAGATTCACTTGGAAGTCTTATGCACAACACACAGCCAGGCTTCTCTGTCTCTGATTTCCTAACATCCTATACTTTTATTATGATCAGGGAATTCATGAGCATGATCAGTGCGTCTCTAGGATGCGACACGGTAATTTCTTTCTCTCGTTCATGAAAATTGTTGTCTATAAAACGACCTTTGTCTCACCTTTCTCAAAAGAGCCTTCCTCTACAATGGACAGAGCCTTGGAAGCGTTGGAGTGAGGAAGTCAAGGAGATGATCTCGCTGGAGTTTGGATGTGACTCTAGATGGAGTTTCCTCCAAGGTGCGTGCAGATTCCACGGGCCTTTTCTCCCTTAGAGTGGATTCAGCGCTTCCCAGCCTGAAGGTCTGGGTCTGCGGCAAGGTCATGTCTAGAATGAGCCACAGGCCCTATGTTCTTTTGCAAACAGGAGATGAACCGCTTTCCTTTCAGAGACTCCATGCTTTGGCCAGGTGGTTAAGCCCCTGCCTCAGGGGACAGGTCTCATCTTGATAGTTGTACAGAGTAACTTTGAAACGGATCCCTTCACAGCCAGGAAGAGCTGAGAATATGAAGTCTCCTCTTGTTTCTAGCAAGCTCCCCATTATTAAACCACTCCTCTGAAGTTGCCCGTGAAAAATTAATCTCAGAACCAGCAGGAATAAGAGGAAATTCCTTCTAGGAAATCCGCCAACCATGGACTCACCACACTTCCTCCTCTGTGAGGGTCCGGCCTCAGGTGGGCTCCCTTTGCAGGGCAGGAACCGGGGCATTGGCAGCTCTGGGCTCTCAATCTCTCTATTTTTACACATCGGGTCGAAGAAAAGACTTTCACTGCCACCTGTGGGAGGTCACATGCCCTCTCTTCACCATTTCAAGGCCAGGAAAATGGGCTATGGATCATGTGAGGCTTGGGTCATGTCACCTCTACAGTGGGATAAGAGTGGATAAGAGTGGGATCAGCTCGTGATTCACAGGGCATGGGTTCCCCACAGTGAGGCTTCTTTGACCAATGGGATGGGACAGGGGGTGCCGGACCAGCCCTTCTGAAAAAAGACATCGCCAAATATTAATGCCAGAAGTACAAACTTACTAGTTTCTTACTAGTGATTTACTAGTTTCCTGTGAGCACAGACCTTACATAATCCCCCGTTCCTGTAGAGGTGAGCTCAATCCACTGACCCCGTTGGAAATGGATTGTACCGCATGGAAACTAGCGCAGAAGTGTAACCAGCTCAAGATCGGCTTCAAACCCTTGGACATTTCTGTGGTTGTTCTATTGCATAGATGCCTTGGGAACTCTCAGAATCCAAGGTAAGTGAAAGGATATAGGGGTAGATATTTTAATTTTAAGGAAATCAACTCAAAAGCCCTGGAGGGCCCAGGGCACACAGCTGCTTAGTGGCAGTGTGGGCGCTGACGGAAGGGCTGCTGGCATCCGTTCTAGGACCACATCCTGACGCTCTTTTAAGACAAGAGCCTTGCAGCTCCCCGCCCTGACATGACGGATGGTACTGTGACAAATTGAGTTTGAACCCACCATAGAGACATCTTGGGATTCATTAGCAGAATTTGGAGCTGAATTGGAAATGCTAATTTCAGGACATCCAAGCAGTTCGTTCTGGTCGATGTTTCTTGTGCTGCTCTGCAGGCTGTTGAGAGATGAGGCACCTGAACGTGGACCCGTAGAGGAGATGTGTGACTCCTCATACGGGCAACATCAGCACTTCCTTCCCAGCATCTTTTCTTCCCTGGGGCTAAACACTTCATTAACTGGAGATTCCATCGTGAGGGTTTAATCGAATTTTTAAACTATGATATTGTGATTTATAATAAGAAATATGTATCTGGTCTTCCATGCCAGGCACAGAGTTCCTAAAATCCTTGGAATTTCCTAAGGGAGGAGAGGAATCAAAGTGTCCTTATGTTAATAGACAGCTGGGGGGTGGCTGGGGAGGAACCTGGGGCTGGGAACTGGTTGCCTGGAGAACCTGACCTCTGGGGAGAGGTAGGCAGTGATTTAATCAATCAACCCGGTGTAATAAAGCCTCCATAGATACCCCAAACGATGAGGTTCAGAGAGCTTCCAGGAGGGTGAACCTGTGTAGATGCAAGAGGGTGGGTGCACTGGGAGGGCGGGGGCAATGGGAGCTCCGAGCCTTTCCCCAAACCTTGTCCTGTGCATCTCTTCCTTTTACAATAAACCTGCAATCTTGGGGCTCCTGCGTGGCTCAGTCGGTTAAGAGTCTGCCTTTGGCTCAGGTTATGATCCCGAGGTCCTGGGATCGAGCCCCACGTCGGGCTCCCTCCTCAGCAAGGAGCCTGTCTCTTCCTCTCCCTCTGCCCACTGCCTGTGCGCTCTCTGTCACTCTCAAATAGTTTTTAAATAAACCAGTAATCTAGTAAATAAAACACTTCCCCAAGTTCTAAGCTGCAAATGAATCGTACCCAAGGAGGGGGTTGGTGGGGATCCCAGTCTCCAGCCAGTCAGTCAGGGGCACGGATGACACCTGGCCTTGGGATTGGCAGATCCGCAGTCCTGTGGGTCTGAGCCCTCACCCTGCAGGGTCTAACGCTGTCTAGGGGTAGAGTCAGTATGGAGTTGGGGAAAGACACCTGGCTGGTGCAGGAGCTGGTGTTAGTGATGACGGTGCAGACGAACTGGGGATCTGTTCTTGCCAAACACCAACTTCTGGGAGGTTGGAGCAGGTGTGCCATTCTTCCCGCTTGTAGAAGAGGAACATACAGAGATTCGGAAAGGTAGAGAAAGCAGGCCGGAGCCGATTTTCTGGGCTCCCTTTTTGCTTCCTATATCCAAGATTAGGACTGAAAAGCCCTTAAATTGGAAGATGCAGACAAACAAAAACCCCAACAAAAGCTTTCTTTCTGGCAAAGGCTGAGAAAGGGCAGCCTATTAAGATAGAAATGTAGAGAGGTGCCTGGGGGCTCAGTCGCTTAAGCAGCTGGGGCTTGATTTCAGCTCAGGTTTTGATTTTAGGCCCAGGATGGAGCCCAGCATTGGGTCTACATTTGGTAGGGAGTCTTCTTGGGGATTTTCTCTCTCCCTCTTCTCTTCCACTGCATGTGTGTTCTTTCTCTCAAGTAAATAAATCTTAAAAAAAAAGAAAGAAAGAAAGAAAGAAAGAAAAGAAAAGAAAAATAGACAATCACTGCTCTACTCCAGCCAAACAACAAAGAAAATACTGCAGCCCCCCTACAGCTTACCCTACTGGCAAAGACTGCATGGGATGACCACCACTCCTTGCTGGCCAGGCTGTGAGTCTCTCTATCATGGCACCAGGGAGGCTTCAGAGATGGAGTAAGAAGCCATGGCTTTCATCCCTACCCCAGAAATGAGATGCCCACCCTTCTCCCTGGGGGTAGAGTCAAAGCAGGCCTGTTGGAGGAGAGTCAGGACTTTCTCTCCTCCCCAGAGGGGTGGGGTCACCACCACCTCGGTGTCAGTAGAGACTACATGGGGATAAACCAGGGCATCTCTGTCTGTCCAGTCTGGGAGGTATCACAGGAGCTCCCACCCCTTCCCAGAAGGAGCAAGGACTCCCCACCCCCCCGCCAGCCCCACTCAGGTATCCACAGCAAGGTGGCACCCGTGCTTCCCCCACCTGTGTGATGTCAGAGGAAGGCAGTCTGAACAGGTTTAAATGAGATCCAGTGTCTCAGAACAGACCACCCAAAAGGTCCAAGTTTCAAGGGAAAATCACTCATCACATCAAGAACCAAGGATGTCTCAAACCGAAGGAAAAGAGCCCATCAGTAGATTCCAGAATGGGGATGATGGACATGCTTGAATCCTCTGACATCGGAGGAGGGACAGCACCCAGTGCAAGCAGGGGGGATGTGGAGACACCGGATTGTCGCACGCTGCGGGTGGAATGTAAAATGGTACCTCCAACTCTGGAGAAAAGCCAGGCAGCTTCTTTAAAAATGAAACATGCAGCGACCACACGATGCAGCTGCTGCACGCTGGGCCGTTTATCCAAGAGAAATGAAAACCTGTACACAAAGGTTCACAACCTCTTGATCTGTAAAAGCTCTGCTTAGCCAGTTTGGGGCCAGATCGCCATACGCTGGGTGGCTTGTAAACCCCAGGAAGTTATTTATTATGTTCTGGAGTCTGAAAATCTGAGATCAGGGGGCCAGCATGGTTGGGTTCCAGTGAGAACCTCTTTCTGGGTGCACGTGGTTATTTTCTTGGTGTTTCTTCACGTGGTGGAGAGGGAGAGAGTTCTTGGGGGTCTCTTGAGTAAAGGGACTGATCCCATTCATGAAGGCTCCATCCTCATCTGATCACCCCCCAAAGGCTCTGTCTCCCAATACCATCACGTTCAGGCAGTAGGACTTCAACATGGAATTTTGGGAAGGACACAGATTTTCGATCCATAACAAGCCCCCAGATGTTCTTTAACATCACGTGCTCGAACAAGCTATGGTACGTCCATGTGGTGCAGTA
Source organism: Canis lupus familiaris (assembly GCF_011100685.1). Classification (NCBI taxonomy): domain Eukaryota; kingdom Metazoa; phylum Chordata; class Mammalia; order Carnivora; family Canidae; genus Canis; species Canis lupus. Next base: position 46,108,059 of record NC_049246.1, on the reverse strand, counting down.
CACTATGCGGCGATAAAAAGAACTCTTGGTAGACAAACAACTCGAATGAATCTCCAGAGACTGACACTGAGTGAACAAAGCTCATCCCAAAAGGTCACATGCTCTAGGACTCCATTCATAGAACATTCTTGATATGACATAATTATAGAAATAGAGGACTGATTAGCAGTTGCCAGAGGTCAAGGAGGGAAGTCAATGGGGTATAGAAGGACAGCTTGAGGGCTCTGGTGATGGAAATGTCCGGTATACTGTCTGCATGGGTGTCAGTACACTGATGTTGTTTTATGGTCTTGCAAGATGGCATCACTGGGGGAAATTGGGTAAAAAGTACACAGCATTACTCTGTACCATTTCTTACAGGTACACAGGAAACTACAATGATCTCAAAATTAAAAGTTCAATAATGGGATCCCTGGGTGGCGCAGCGGTTTGGCACCTGCCTTTGGCCCAGGGCGTGATCCTGGAGACCCAGGATCGAATCCCACGTCGGGCTCCTGGTGCATGGAGCCTGCTGCTCCCTCTGCCTGTGTCTCTGCCTCTCTCTCCCTCTCTCTGTGTGACTATCATAAATAAATAAAAATTTAAAAAAATAAAATAAAATAAAATAAAATAAATAAATAAATAAAAGTTCAATAATAAACCCACCAACCTCATTCTTCTGTCTTCAGCTAGAAAACAAACTAGTTTTGATGTCTTCAGAGGCTAGCATGGTCCCTCTTAATACATTTAATAAGTGTCCTTTGCATCTAAATGCTTGGTACAAAACGGATCGTAGGTCGGAAAGCCCCAAAAGGCTTTGTCTACTGAACCATCAGCATCCCGTGTGCTGTCCCGTTCACTTGAGCCTCCTTGGGGACAGGTTAGGGAAGGGACATGCCATGAGATAAAACCTCCTACTGGTTTTTATGTCTTGGGCAAGTTACTTGAACTTGTGTATATATACATGTAAAAATGTGTATATAGATATGTAAGCATGTATATATGTAGTGTATATATATCTATAAAAAAATGAAAGTTCTCTTAAATATTCTAAATCTGTGGATAAATTTGATAAGGTTTCAAAATAAAATAAAAGGTCCAAACTAACCCATCAATCACATGATGTGAAAGAGACAAAGAAGGTGATCACACCAAGAGACCACCACGTTCTTTTAAATATTATAAGCATTTTGTTACCCGTTATATACAGATTTGGTTTTGACTTCTTTACACATTTTATATTTAATTCTAAGCCTTTCCAGAGTTGGTGATGTATGATACGAAGGAAACGTGGTGAATATCCCAGGCCACTGAGATAATTTAGAGGCAGAGATCTACTGCTGTCGACACCCACTCACTGAGCCAAAAGAACATCTTTTTACACTCACTGGCTCATGAGCTACAAGGCTATGAAGGGGTTGGTCTCACACCTCATGGAGCCCCTGTTCCAGGAGTCAAGGTACACACATTACTTTTTTCTCATTCAAATGTCAGATGTTAGGAGTTCTCACCTAGGATGATTACTTGTTTGGATTTTGTATTACTTTTTAGTTTTTTAGATATGTTTTCAATCGAGCTGTACAGATCTGTCAGCTTCATAGTAATCTAAATGATGTATATGTGTTTTCATTACAATTTAAAGACATCCGAATTTGATGTGATCTTACATGTAAAACTACTTCTTAGAATTATGCAATTCTTGTGACCATTTTATTTTATTTTATTTTTTTAAAGATTTTATTTATTTACTCATGATAGACATAGAGAGAGAGAGAGAGAGAGAGAGAGAGAGGCAGAGACACAGGCAGAGGGAGAAGCAGGCTCCATGCCGGGAGCCTGATGCAGGACTCAATCCCGGGACTCCAGGATCATGCCCTGGGCCAAAGGTAGGTGGTGAACCAGTGAGCCACCCAGGGATCCCCTCTTGTGACTATTTTAAAAGCTAACCGGCTGGTTTTGGAGTATCCCAGACAGCCTAGCATTCCAGGCCTTTCTGACCCCCTCTTCCCCATACTCCCTTGGACTTCAGATGGCTTCTGCTTGGAAGCCTCCTGTGACCACAGAGGGTCAGAGGGCAGGACCTGGGGGGGCTGCCTTTCACCTCCAGGAAAGGGGTGATTGGACATTTCCTTATAGCTTGTCCTACACGGTTCCCAACTTGTGGGGAAGGGGGCAGGATTCAGGCAAGAAGCCTTTCTCCAGGAATAAAGGGGGCACATTTTCAAGGAATTACTCACAGTGGGAGATGGAGTGTCCCAGAGAGAGGAACTCCCGCAGTGATGTCACTTTTATGGTCTGTTGTGTTGACGCTCTTGTCCTATGGTCAAATTAAAGATCTCACGGAAGGATTGTGAAACACAAACAGGGAGAAATATGAGGCCTGCCATCCCCAAATGCTGAGTTCATCCATCTTTAGACTCTTCTGGTTCACCCACTGATTTAGCAGATTTCAATATGGCTGACATTGACTTGCCAATGACCCCATTCCCTCCTGTGCACATGATTGTTTTTCCCCAAGATTGCTCTGGCAATCCTTGCTCTGAGCCCTCCATACCAGCGGGGGAAGCTTAATGGACTCTGGCCTATTATATTCTCCATGCTTAATGCTTACCCTCAAGTTAGCAGTGAGGGGAGAAGGGTCTTTATTCTTCGGGGGTGTCTGTCTTTGGGACCATGCTCCATCAAGGGTGTTGTCTCCACTTTGCCTTAATTGATACACGAGTCCCCGTCTCTTCCATAGCCTGGTATCAGCTGTCGCCAGAAACTCTAAGCCTCTTTCTTTCCTGCTCAATGTCCTGGAAAAACAGTCTAGTTTACTTATGATACGTTTTTCAGCACTCAGCTAAAAGATAACTCCTCAAGACTCCCTAGTGATGTCGTGGAGACAAACCTCAGGATCTTTTCCTAATTTAATCTTGCATGGACCCCCTGCAGCCTTGGAGACAGTAAGCAGCCCTGCCTTCCAGAAGGAAGCTCCTTCTCCCCTCTGGGTGCATGGTTTCCTGTGCCCGGGGCCCCCAGCCCCCTCTGTTACAGCCCCATTCCCCAGCCAGTGTCCACATTCTCCAAGGCTCATCCACGTCCTTGTTGGCTTGAGGTTCTTCTCCTCTTTCTTCTTTGGGCGGTTGGATCTTCTCATGACTTCAACCGCCTCCTCTATTCCAGTGACTTAGAGGTGACCTCTCCATCGTTTTAATTGCCAGATACATGTAAAATATGTTGTGTAGAGCTGCAAAGAGAAAAGAAATGCCACTTAGTTCTCCAGGAAAGGCAGGAGACGAGGGTGCTGTCAGGAAGGTATTAAAAAGAATATAGTAGCGAAAAAAATGCAGGGCAATTATATTTGACTCTCCTTTAAAAATTCTTAAACTGGGGTGCCTAGGTGGCTCAGTGGGTTAAGCACCTGATTCTTGATCTCAGCTCAGGTCCTGATCTCAGGGTTGTGAGTTCAAGCCCCGAACTGGACTCCAGGCTGGGTGTGAAGCCTACTTGAAACAAAACAAAAATAAACAAAAATTATTAAACTAATTTCAAAACAAAATCCTTTCTTTTTTTTAAAGTGGCTATATTAGTTCAGGCTAATATAGACCAGGAAGACCACAGACCAGGAAGCTTCAAAAACAGAAATTTATTTCCCACACTTCTGGAGGCTGGAAGTCTCAGATCAAAGTGGCAGCAGATTTGATTTCTGGTGAAATCCCTCTTTCTGGCTGGTAGACAGCTGCCTTCTGGCTGTGTGTGCATGTGGTCTCTTCTCTATGAGCTCTGGCTGGGGGGTCGGGCAGGGGCACAGAGAGAGAGATCTGGTGTCTCTGCCTCTTCTTATAAAGACACCAGTCCTATCGGTGCCTTATCCTCACTCATCCTTAGTGGCCTCCCTAAGGACCCCTTTTCTAAATATAGTCACCTGGAGGATGAGGGCTTCAAAACAAGACTTTTCAAGAGACACAGTTCAGTGCATAACAGTAGCCCACTGTGTGCTCAGAAGCTGGAGCTGGAGTATGGAATTAGGAATATGTAGATCATGACCTGCTGAATGAGAGGACACCAGCCGAGCCCACGGGGTGGGCAGGAGCTCCCTCAGCATCCAAGCTCCCACTTTGGGAAAATGAGACCCACCAGGTCATTTGGACTAAAGGTGAAATTCCGACATACCCACTCAAAGGAAATGGAGTCACAAGACTTATTGCCTCTAATCCTAGAATCGGGACAGTGAGCTCAGGAAGACCTCATCCCAGGTTATGAGCAGGTGGGGGACAGACAGCAGCAGGGTGGGAAGTACCTGTTACTTAAAAGGTGGTTGGAGAGGAGGTCACTAACTTTTCTCAGATTTAACTCTAAATGGCTATTTTAAAAGGTGCCCCTTGGGGACACCTGGCTGGCTCAGTGGTTGAGCCTCTGCCTTCGGCTCAAGGCGGGATCCCCGGGTCCCAGGATCGAGTCCTGCATCGGGCTCCCCACAGGGAGCCTGTTTCTCCCTCTGGCTGTGTCTCTGCCTCTCTCTCTCTGTGTCTCTCATGAATTAAATAAATAAAATCCTTTAAAAAAAGAAGAAGAAGAAAATTACATGAAAGTAAAATCCAAGGAAAAATTAATGTGACAAAGGTCCATTTTTCATTGTTAATGGATTTATTTCACAGTAATATACAACTGCTATAATTCCTTTTTCACTGAATAATATTATATCAAAATTAAAAGGTTGAACTATTAAAAATCAAGAAGCATCAGCTAGAAACGAAACTGCAGGGGGACATGATCATTGAGCCATGGGATAGAATTTCAGGAATGATGGTGCTCCGTGCACACACTGTGAAGCTAATGCACCCCAAAAGGAATAAGATGATATTAGTGTTTCATTATGGGAAGGATTGATCAAGATCTCTCAGACATTAAAGGGATTTTTCTGCAAGTCGACCTTGAATAATTCACTCAGATCCTGCCTGTGTCCCTCACCCAGGCTCCATGGGGAACCCATATGAGCTGGAACAGAAGTGGGTGAAGGACACAGAAGGCTCTTTTTGCCAACTGAGGGACAATCTGATGTGCTGGCCACTTGGCTTCCCCAAATATTGAGCTGTGGATCGTCAGAGTATTTTTAGAAGCTCCAAATCTAGGTGCTCATGAAGTAGAAGGAAGGTAGGTAATAATATCAACATGGAATTCCACAAGACTATTTGAAAAAATCCCCATGGGGACCCTTTAATTCAACAGTGAGTGTATTTTTGAGGGGAAATGGGGCAAGATCCTCAGTTCTGGATCCACCTGCGGAAGAGATAACCTCTTGGGCATTAGGTTTGGCCGACAACAGGCAGAGCCAGGATAGAAGAAAGAGGGCAACATCCCTCCTCCCTTAATGGCAGGAGGTTTGGGAGGCGCCAGAAGCGGCCCCCCAGGGGAAATACTTATCCGGAGATGTCATTAACGTGAGAGAGGTAAATAGTCCTCCCCGTTGAAGACAGGGCAGACAGGTTTCCTTTGTTTTGCTTCACCTCGTTTGCATGTTCCTATCCTCAGGGGTAAGATGTTTTTCTTAGTTTGGTTTCTGTGTGAATTGGAATTGGATGCGTGTGTGTGTGTGTGTGTGTGTGTGTGTGTGTGTGTGTGTGTCCGTGAAGGGAGCTGAGGGCCAGGGGGCCAGTTTCTGACACTTCCCATCCAGCCCGGGGCCATCCCAGGGCCTATCCCCAAGGGACAACACGGGGCTGGACAGAGAAGGCTGGTCTCTAAGGGGCCAGGCTGGTAGGGGTGCAGTGGCTCTGCGGGCAGGCTCTCCTGCTTGGACTGGAATGCAGAATTTAGCCTGGGACCCTGGGCCTAAGCTGAGTTTTTTACTCCCCCAAGAGTCTAAATTTTGGGACAAGTACTCGGTGCCTATAGAGAGGGGATGAAATAAATGCAACTTGCCTCTTTATAAAGAGGTCCTCAATTCAGTCACCCTAACACCGATGACTTTGACTTTGACCTGACTTTGCAGACAGTGCAAAGTGATGCATACTAACCCAACCCACGGAGACCAATGTACAAAACCAGAATGATCCTTCCTGGAAGTTGCATGGAACAGGGCTGACTTTTCAAAAACCCCCATCTCTTCTCACCCCAACTAAGCCTATTATTTGCCTTCGTAAGGGCTGACATGGGTGGGGGAAGGTGACGGCGTTGGCAATGGGACATGAGTGCAGGAACTGGAGGGAATGGGATATTTGGTGGGAGAGGAGGCGCAGCCTCTGTGGATGCTGATGTGATGATGATGAAGAGGCTGGGTCAGAGTGTCAATCAGCAGCAGCAGCAGCAGCAGCAAGAACTGCTTCCTAAGAAACACACACAGAGCTGGTGCAAGAAGGCTAAGGAAATCCTGAGAAAATAAACACATCTGCCCAATGCTCAGCCATGGTTGACTCTGCACGTCTTCAGAAGGCTTGACTATTGGGAAAAGCGTAAGCCATAAACCATGCACACGTGGGTAATTATGAAGGCAGGGTAGGTAGGCTAGGACTCCCCTGGAGGCGGGAGAGCTTGGTTCTTGTCTCCTGGGGTCGAAGAATGAATGAATGAATCTCGCAGACACAGGAGAGTGAGTAAAGGGGTGGAAGTTTATTTATTTATTTTTTTAAATATTTAATTTATTTTTTCATGAGAGACACGGAGGGGCAGAGACGCAGGCAGAGGGAGAAGCAGGTTAGAATTTTATTAAGTCAGGATATGGAGAAAGCTCTCAGGGGTGAGAGGGGTCCCCACAGGGTTGCCCTGAGGGCTGGTAGGGTTGGTCTAATCAGGGAACCTAAATCCTTGTATCCATTGACCTCACCATTGAGTAGGACTATTGATAACATCTTTAATGGCTTGCTTCTTCTTTGGTCGCAAGCAGCTGTTATAACAAGACACCCTCCCCACCCACACCTTAGGGCAGGGTGGTCTGGCTTGTTCCTTTACCTCTGGTTTCCTTACACCTCAGCGTTTTGGGGGGATTTTTGTGAGCCCACTCCCGTGGCCCCCCTACCTAGCGGTGCCTAGCCCTGTTCATCTCTAACTCACTCTCACAGCTTTAAAGGCACAGAACTGGAGGCCCTCAGAGTGATGAGAGAAAGCCATGGGGCCACGGATTGATGATGCATGTGCCTTTGATGATGCCTGTCGGGGTAAGGACGTGCGGCAGGGTTGACAGTATTGCACACGTTTCTGTGGTTATCTCCCCACTACGGATCTGGGGTCAACCTCGCCCCATGCACCCATCTGCTGGCTCATCGAGAGTCTCGTGGATCGTTCGGGAGGAGCCCCCAGGGAAGGTACACCCGTGACCTTACTTATCTCGCTGGGATGATTGGGAAGGCTGGGATTTTTCTCCCAAGGTGCTGGCTACATGTCTGGACATTTCCAAGACTCAACCATCCCCACGTTCTCTCCTGGCGCCTCCTGCTCATCCACGCAGAGACTGCTGCACCCGGGCCCCGATGGAGCGTGGTGAGCCCCTTCCCTGCTGTTGGTGTGGGATTCCTGCTGCTCACCTGGGCCCACAGCTCATTTAACCAAATGCCTCTTTCCACTTGACACAGGTCCTCCTTCCTTGTGGAGGAGCTGGGGCTGTCGGGTGAAACCAGCCACCTCTGTAAACCGCTCTGGGGGGAACCTACCTACGTGGGTGGAAGCGAGGCCGCTGTGTGCATTTCAACACCAATCATCAACTGTTCTTGGCTATTGCTCCTTGTGATGGGGGTTTCTGAGCTCTGCGTCCTGGGGCAGAGAAGGGGGATAGAGAGCGGGGGTGGGGGGGGGGCGGGGCAGTGCGTTCTGGGTCCCTTCCCACTTGGTCATGGAGCCACAAGGCTTGGGTCTGTTTTATACATGGCCCAAACTTCTATTTAAAGTCTCAGAGCCTGGAGCTGGCCCCTGGCTGGCTCTGTTGGAAGGGCATGCGACTGTCTATCTCAGGGTTGTGAGCTCGAGCCTCAGGTGGGGGGTAGAGATTATTTAAAAATAAACTCTTTAAAAAATAGAAAGGTTTCCAGGGGGCTAATAAGTGATTGCCAACATGGGCTTTGAGTAGCTGGTGGTGTAAAAACGGACAGTCCCATCTCCCAGGTGTTAAACTGCCCCATTGGTTGAATTCCTGGTCCCTCTGCCCCTTCTGACCGTCGTCAGCCTTGGACATGCGATTGGGAAGAGCTGGGGCTCGAAGCTGCAGGCTGGCATGCTCAGCAGTCAGCTACTGGACACCAGGCCTCCCCTGAAACTGTTGTGTTGCATGAAGTTTCATATGTGGGGCCTGGAGATCTGGTGTCAGAACACGCACTTATCCCTAAACCATGAGTCTTGCGTTCTGGTTGCAGATCGGTGGTGTGCTGGTGAATGTTTAATGAGTGGATCTTCCGGGTTGGGAAAAAGCCTCGTTTTGCAGCATTGACTGCTTCCTGTGGTATAAACGCTCCCCATGAGGTCGATTTCAATCCACTAACCGGGGGTTGCTAAAGCAGAGCTGGGAAGAGATTCTGAAACACGCGGTCACAGAGTCCAGTTGCATCTCATAGAAACAAGGGGTATAAATAGCCTCAAAGCAGAGATGAGGAACCTGTAGTCAAATATTGGGAAAGGGAGACGTTTGGAACATTTGTTGTCTTCGTTCTTAATATGATTTGTTTAATTGCACGTTTACATCATTTAATTTATAAGATGGTTGCATGTACAGTGCTGGCCGAATCCTGGAAGGTCCCACCGTCGGCTCTTGCAGGCTGGGCCCTTGGTGGCGCTGGCTCTAGGTCACCTCTAGGGACCCACCTCTGCTGGGAAGCGACAAGCCATTTGGTCAAACCTCAAGACACTTAGGTTCCCCGGTCTGGAAAACAAGAGGCCCTCCGTTTCTGCAGTGTGGGGTCTGAGCACCAGGGAACTGGCCTCACATGTTTTTGCATCTAAGGTGAATCTAGGGTGACCTGTTTGCACTTCTGAAGAAAGTTGTAGCAGAAACGTTTTCTCAGGGACGCCTGGGTGGCTCAGTGGTTGAGCGTCTGCCTTCGGCTCAGGGTGTGACCCTGGAGTCCTGGGATCGGGTCCCACATCTGGCTCCCCGCAGGGAGCCTGCTTCTCCCTCTGCCTGTGTCTCTGCCTCTCTCTGTGTCATGAATAAATAAATAAAAATCTTTAAAAAAAAAAAAAAAGGAAAGAAACATTTTCTCAAATTGTGAAATAAACAATTTTCATTCGAGATAAAGAATCATAATGATAAATAAGTTCTACAGCTCTACCAGGCATCAGTGATCCTAAACTGAGAAGGTTGGAGAGGTTTGGGGGAGACCCGTAGTGCCTTCTGTTTACCCCGTCAGAGAACACCATAGAAGCAACTGCTGGTGGACAAAGGCGGGTCTCATGGGGCTAGTGGCAGGTCTGCAGGCCTTGCCTTTATGGGGAGGAATTCTTGCCAGTGGCTCAGAAAGACAGAACAGATGTTCTTCCCCTCAGCTAAGGGAGGAGAAGGAGTCCAGGAACCCTTGTAGAATCCTAGAGCTGGAAGCCAGTGTAGACTTTAAGGGTCTTCCCCGCCCCGGCCCCGCAGACCCAGGGAGCCAGCTGGCCATCCCCCCATACGACAGTGGCAAAAACAGTAGAGTCTGGAAAATCCATATTTATTATGATTTTGTCTCACCGATTACTTTACCACCTACTAATTGCTTTGCTTCTCTGTAGGATTTTATGGTAGACTTGCTTCTAAGGCCAAGAAAGGACAGCCTTTCAAGCTCCAGGCTGAAGATACTGAGTGTCCACATGATTTGCTTTTTCTTAATATGCAGAGGGAAGGGTCGGGGAGTGGCTGGCTCCAAATTGGATCTCCAGCCTGAGGGGTTTCGCATTAGACCCATTGTTTATTCATGAGCTGTTGTTTTTTTTTTAAAACTATAAAGTACATCTATTGCCCGAGGGTGGCTACATCATAGACATTTATTAAGCAGCGCATCATGGGTCTCTTAAATTCTTAGATAATAGGAGAACAAGTCTTGTGGGCCACACCGGCTGTCTGTGGTATGACCTTGACTTCACCACCCATTAGGATGGCCGGGGTCCCCAGCCACTCTCCTGCCAATGCCCTTTAATTTCATAAAGTGAGTGTGCATGGGGCCGCCGGTCATGAACAATTTCTTTTGTTGAGCTCTCCCTACCATTATGCAGTTCATTTTGAAATATTTCGATTGACTCTCAAATCCTGCATCCCCATCTCCAGTCCTCTGCAACTCTAGACAACCTGGCGGGTAGGCAGGCTTGAATTATGCATGAATACTAATAACCATTCACAACCCAAAATACCTCCTTTCCTAATGCAAGGTTGAACCCTGCCTTTGGATAATGACAGTAGGTTCCAGAGGGAAACGTGCGAAGGGTTTTGTGTACGTGTTTGTCAGCGACGGACACGTGCCCACCCAAACTGAACTGAAGAATTTTTCAAAAAGGAAATCATCAAAAAAAGAGTGCTAGAGTTAATAGGAGCGAAGAGAAGCCCTTCATGGGGAAGACTTTTTAGTGAATGCTTATAAATATAGGCATAGTGAAGATGATCGTGACTTTAATTACACAAAAAATCAATGTCTCTTTGGCCTTGCTCTGAAAATGATGTTCGTCTCTAAGTGATCCCCAAGCATAACTTCTTTCCTTAGATTTCTTTAATGGGGATTTATGTAACTGAATTAAAATGCAGGCTCCCCTTACACAGAGACATTGTTTATAAGAGGCCTTGTGTGCTTAATTTGTCTTGACATTGATCTGTTACGTTCAGGGCCCATAGAACAGGTCAGAGATTGTCAGTAGAGTGAGAATTGGATCTAGAATCTTAGAATTGGAAAGTATCTTTAAGCTCATTTATGAAAGCCTCCTGCAGCCGGACCCACAATGAGCCTCTGCCCTGACACTTGACAGACAGGAAATTATTCGGTGAATCTCAAATGTCTGTAGCTGATGGAAAGCATCTCTTAGAAAAAAAGCAATTCTGTAAGAGCACAGGATGAGGGTGTTTGGCGACTGCTGGTGAATTTTAGCATCGTGTTTCCGAGTGCTTCCAGCCATCTGTATCTTAGACTACACTTACTTATATAGGTTTGTTCTATCCTTTATTCTTTTTCTCCTACATCCTTTCTTTCATCATAACAAAATGAAAACAGCCTCACAAGTTCAAGCAATACAGAGGTTTCAAGACTAAGAGCAACCATTTACCATTCCTCCCTACCATTTCCGCACATCCTTACAGAAAGTGTGAATAATTTACACTTTAATGGCTTTCCTGTACATTTAGTCTATTTTGCTGTATTTTGTCACAGGTCTCTCTCTCTTTTTTTTTAAGTTTTATTTATTTATTCATGAGAGACACACAAAGAGAGGCAGAGACACAGGCAGAGGGAGAAGCAGGCTCCATGCAGGGAGCCCGACGTGGGACTCAATCCCAGGACCCCGGGATCATGACCTGAGCTGGAGGCAGATGCTCAATCACTGAGCCACCCAGGTGTCCCTGTCACAGATTTCTTGAAAAGGCTTAGAGAGAAGTCAGCCCTACATGTACTGATATGGAATGTGTCCATGAGAGCTTTCTGTAATTTTTTAAAATTGTTAATGATTCTTAAATAGTTTGCAAGTGTAGATATTCAAAATACACGTCTGACATCATACTATAGACATTTTTGTTTCATAACTTTCTTTTTCAGGAAAATAAAGGCGAAAAAAAATCAGAAATCTTTTGGAAAAGGAGAAGACAAATAAATATTCCAGAGACATATAATTAGTTAGTTAATCCAATTGAAAGCTATATTTAGCCTCTCCACAGCCAAGGAAATAAGGAAACCACGACAAGTTTTACATTTCTCATTATGTGATAAGGCAAAGCCAACATAGCTTTCGAAGAGAAACATAATCCTGACACTAAAATCTAAGTGGAATTCATTAAATTGATCCTGATTCACCTTTAGGGATAAAGACAATTAGACAATAAATCACAGACATCCACTGTGATTTTGCACAAATGGAGAAATATTCGGCATGCAATCCTATAACTCCTCCACAACAATAGCAAAACATAAAAAACTCAACAGTTACTTTTTTAAAGATTTTATTTATTTATTCATAAGAGACACAGAGAGAGGCAGAGACACAGGCAGAGGGAGAAACAGGCTTCCTGCAGGGAACCTGATGTGGGACTTGATCCCGGGACCCCAGGATCGCGCCCTGGGCCGAAGGCAGACGTTCAACCGCTGAGCCACCCAGGGGCCCCTACCAATGTTTTTAAATGAAAAAAAAAAAAAAAGATCAACAGAGAAAGATCATCCAAGGAGGATAGGATGCAAGCCCTTGTTGACCTGAGCAGAAGAATGGGATGCAAGACAAGCCAGGCAAGAGGAATGAAACCAAAATGTTTACAAAGTGCTAAAGGCCAAGTGTGGACCAGCGTGGGAGCACAGAGCCCGCGAGAGCACCCGCTCTTCTGCGCAGACCTCACTGGGTGCTCACCAGCAGGATCAGGGCAGGTCAAGGCATGAGAAAGCCTCCCTCCTGCCCTCCCGGCGCAGCCTGCTGGAGACGAGCAGCCGCCTCTGGGGTAAAGGCACGATGCCCACTCCTCCTTCCCCGACCTTCTCCCCTGACTCCACTGTGAAGCCTAACAGACTCCAACTAGAAAAAAAGAGCAAATCAAACCCAAAGCAGACAGGAGAAAAGACATCCTCACGCTTAAAAGCGGAAACCAACAAAGTTGAGAACAGAAACATAATTGAGAAACATCAGTGAAAGCAAAAGCTTGTTACTTGAAATGTCAATACGTTTGTCAGACTGACCAGGACAAAAGGGTTGCAAATATTATCAATTTTAGGAAGTTTAAAAGAGAGCATCACATGAAAAAAAATAAAGAGGCTGCTTCAATTTTAGGTCATAGGTACCCCATGCCACATTGGGTACCCGGTGTTGGGAGACGCTCAACCATTCAACAGCTCAGGCATTGAACCTCATTGGTCCCCATAAGCCCGCCTTGGGTCGTGTGTCCTTCGGGCCAGTCGCTGACAGCAGGGGGTGGGAAGCGCTAACTGGCCTCCTCCAGGCCTTGTGTTCCAGTCCCACAGTCTGGGACAGAGTCAACCTCACCTCAAACCCGTGGCTCCCGCACGGGGAAGTGGGTGTAGGCTGCCAACAAAGAAGCAGCTCATACGTAGGAAAACATGAACTTCAGAACAGTTCAGAAAATATGAACTCCGCACAGAAGGGCAAGGGATGGGCAGAGAGCCTCTTGGAGCCGTCAGTAAGGAGAGGGGAACATTCTGGGAGGCCTCCTGGTTCTAGGGAAGATGGGCTCTTCCCTACCAGTCAGGGCAACATCAGGGCAGGGAGTGGTAACCTTGCTTCATCCCCACGCCCACGCCCCAATTCCAGGGCAGACCGATGCCTGCTGGGTCAGTGCAGGCCTGCCAAGTGTCTACGTAGGGCTCACCTGGCCCTCGGGGCACCCTGTTACCCCAGGGATGGAGGGTCCCTGACTTGGCCCTACCTGGGCGCGTGCTGGCGACCCTGGTGCCTGGCCACTGGAGGAAGAAGCGGACTGGAAGACAGTCAAGATACTTGGGTACGCGTCCTCTTCCTCTGCCTGAGCCCCCGGGATGATCCCAGCCACCTGCACGGCTGGGTCTATAAGGGGAAATCTTAAAAAGTCCAGGTGACACCAAAAATGAGACATCAGGTTGCCTTTTCCAATCTCTTTCCTGTAACAGAGACAGAGGAGAGCGGACAGGAGGCTCAGGGCCATTTTTCTCAGCTCCATTTATCAAGCACTTGCCCTGTGAGCTCGATTGTCATTAGCATTTCCTCCCCCCCCCCCCCCCCCCCCCCCCCCCCCCCCCCGTCCTGGGGATGGGACCGTGCCCCACATGGCATACAGCATCTTCTTGGTGTCGTTAAGGAGAGCGGCACTTGACATATGAAATGGCACACGGTGCGTGGAATTTGAGTGTCACCTGTCAGAGCAGGCCTGGCTTTGTTAGAAACTGTGTTTCTAATAAATATACCGAAAGCCAGAACCTGGTTCTTTTCCTCGAATTCCAATTCTTTTCATATTCATTCCGGCAAGCTAGCAGGAAACAGTCAGGTGGCATCCAAATTATGAATCTCTTAGCTCACCATTGGATGGGCCTCTGGGTACTCTGGAATTATTGCTGTCAAGATGTCAATAAATGCCTATTTAAGGATAAACTCATTAGGAACTAAGGTGGTAAAGGAGAAGAGGAGGCATAATTTATGATGGTGGGTAAATCCACGGCGCATTGCTTAATTATATCAGACGCCAAATTGATTTTTCTACCTCCGAAATAAACCTTTGAGCTTAAACATTTCTATATAGAGAAGTAACACAGGATGGCAGCTGGAAGGAAGTCACCTGCAAACAGAAAGGACGAGGGGCTGGCAATCTTATAATTAAGGGGAATTCTGAAGACACCGACGTGATAAACAGGCCGCGTCAGGCAGGGTGGGCTCCAGGTGCACTCACTCCGTCGTTGGAGGTACTGGCAAGGGCTCCAGCTTCAAGGGCTCATGGTTAGGTTTTGCCTCGGGGGTGAGTCTGAAGGGCCTCAGCCTCCTCCAGCCACATTCCAAGCAGATGATCCGGTCCTGGAATCCGGGAGGTCAGGTGGAAGGCGGGGATGGCCCTGTGACGGGGCCCGGGGATGGGAAATCCAGCGGGTGCTGTGCTGGCTGCTTCGTGTAGCGCAAAGACCCGAGGGTATGGGGGCCCCAGGATGGAGCTGGTGCTTTAGAGAGAGGCTGTGGCAGGCACAGTTGAGTCCGTGGGGACCTGGACTCGGCTGAGATGGGAGGTCTCCATCCGGCCTGACCCCCAGTGTCTGGGGGGCTCCGCATTCTTTCACGGCCCGTGTGTGGTACCCAGAGGGTACCTCCTCCCCAGCTGTCTGGTCAGCACGCTCCCCACCCCCCATGACGTCACTGAGGACTGGGTCTCTGCTCCCAGGGACATAGGCTTGGCGTCCCCAGGACTGTGCTGAGCCATCAGATCCTGCCATGAGTCACAAATAGGGGTCAGGCCCTCGACGGGGAAGCTCGGCCTCTAGTAAGGCTTCTGAGTCCTGCTCTTGGACCTGCATCCTGGATACAGGCCACGAGGAGATGTTTCCTGTGGGAGCCAGCAAGCTGCTGACCCGGCGGCAGGTTGATGACCTGGCCCCCGACCCCCACGGCGCAGGTGACAGACGAGCTGTTTGTGGGACCTACTCAAGGCCTGTGGCTCCCAGACCGGGCGCTGCCGATGTTTCTGTACTGCCTCCTGGCATCTAATGTACCCGGGGAGAAATTTTCAGCCAGCCTACATGACATTCATTTCTTCTGAGGGTATTCAAAAGGGTTCTTTTGTTTTTTTTGAAATAGTACAAAAAAAAAAAAAATTCCCAGCACCAATGTCTTGGTTTCCTTAATGTTGTCTAGAAACAGAATCCTCCCTCCTTCTCTTCCCTGGGCCGGCAAGTCCATTTCCAGGTCAGGAAAGTTTTCTTTTAATACCTTTTATTATCGCCTCATACTCAGTTCTAGGGTGTTCTTTGTCGGGAGCTGCTTTTGTTCACAGGCCGAGTCTCCTTGGGTAGCCCTCCGCCTCTGTTATCTTATTTTTCTCATCGTTTTAATCTCTTTATTCATTTCCTCTGTGATCTTAGAAGGTCGTTCAAGTTTATCTTTGGCTTTGCTGATTTGATTTCCTTCAACAATGAGCTTGATTTTTTTTTTTCCTCCCGGTGTGAATTTAATATCTGCCACCGCTCTTTGTGTCTATAAACTTGTTTCCAGGACTGCTCCCTTCTTATTTCACCGCAAGAAGGAGAATCAAGCAAGAGACCTGGTTTCCTGAGTCGCACATGGAGTGTACTGAGAAGGTGTTTTTTTTTTAAATCCCCTCTGTCTATCCCCCAGAAGGGTCTTTTCTCCAGAGGGCCGGGAGCTGGGCTCACGGGCCAGGACCTCAAATGCCTTTGGGGCCAGGCAGGCAGGTGGAGCAAGTGGAACCACTGGGTGGAAAGACACTCAGAGCTACTCCTCACTTGTCAACGCAACTGCAAAAATCCCTGTCTCCCAACATTGGGAAAAATCCCAGTGAAACTATCTGGACTTTCCAATGGCAGGGGGATCCAAGAGCCAAACGCAACATGCTCCCTGGCCAGTGCTCTGCCCCCAGGATTCTAGTTTTTTGCAAAGGCTTAGCAGAGAGGCCCTACCCCATGGGGCAGAACTTTCCACCAGGTTCTACTTGGTTCCTGCCGACGTGCTCTGGAGTGGAGGAGCTTTCCCAGCCCCCTTGCTGAGGGACAGGCCACCAGGTCAGGCCATGCTTCCCATCCATCTGGGAGCAGAGGAGTTGCTCTTGGTGCTTGGAGAAGATGTCACCTGTAAAAGTGACGCTGGTGAGCATGACTGCAGGCATCACAGGTAGAGCAGGGGCCAGACGGGCTAAGTGCTTTGTGTCTAGTGCATCCATGATCACCAGGCACTCAGCGAGGCGCTCGGGATGTCGTAAGCTCTCAGGAAGATAAATGTTCATGATTTCGTCATTGTTGCTAACGCTGTACGAATTTGTGGGGCCCTGAGACGGCGCTGAGCACAATCTGTGGGACTCACCAGGCCAGCATCAGTGCTGCCGTCTGCTTCTTGCTTCTTGCTGAGAATAGCAGCATTTTCCAGGGCCCCGAGGCCAGAGCCCACAGACAGACAAGTGAGGGCAGGCTTTTGAGCAGCAATGAAAGCGGGCACCACTCGTCCAGCTGCTGGCAACCAACACCTCCTAATTTTTGGAACGAACTTGTAGAGCTGATGGTATCATCTCATATTTACAGACAAAATGAAAACAGGCTTGGTGAGGTTAAAGGATGTATCCTTAGGTTGAGCAAGATAAGAATAGAATTTTTTTTTTTTAGGATTTTATTTATTTTTTCATGAGAGACACAGAGAGAGAGGCAGAGACACAGGCAGAGGGAGAAGCAGGCTTCCTGTGGGGATCCTGATGCAGGACTCGATCCCAGGACCCCAGGATCATGCCCTGAGCCGAAGGCAGACGCTTTACCACTAGGCCACCCGGCCGTCCAAGAACAGAAAATTCTTTATGAAATTTGGAGCCGGTAGTCTGAGAAGAATGACAAAATGGGAATCAGATGAAGATCGCTTGATATGCAATGAACATTTTATAGATGAAAAACCAATCATTAAGAAAATTTTAAAAAGTACACCATAGCTAACAAATCAATTTGTAAGGTAGGACACACATAAGATTAATCTTACTTATCTAAAAAAAAAAATTCTTCTATAGAATAAGGAACAAAAAATTACAACCTAATATAAAAGATGGTCAATGACTATGAATGTCAACCAGCGATATATGGAAGAAGAAATCCAAACAGTCTATAAACGACTTCCTTGGAGTCCAAAAATTTCAAATTAAGTCTGAAAGTCTATTTTTCACTTGATTTTAAAAAGCCAGCCCTAGAGAGGATGAAGGGAAAGACATGGCTTCCTTTTTTTGCTGGTGGGAGTGTGAAACTCTACAACCTTTTAAAAATGTGATTTAAAAAAAAAAAAAAAAAAGAAAGACAGTTTTGCCAAATAAAGAAGTCTTATTAAAGAGTTAAAGAACAAAAATAAATAAATAAATAAATAAATAAATAAATAAATATCATGTAAATGAAATCTAAAAAAATAAAAAAATAAAATAAAATAAAAATGTGATTTAAAGTATCTTTTAAAATGTAAAATATTTATACCATTGGCTCACCAGCTCTGCACTTCCGTATGAGTATCAGCCTCTCTCGCTCGCTCACGGATGCGTTGGCTCTCGCACTTCCTCGCTGCATCATTCTGGGGCAAATTAACCTGCACATGCTTCCGTTTCCTCATCAGTAAAATGAGGATTATTAAGGGGCTCATCTCATAGGATCGCTGTGCAAACCCCCTAAGTTAACACAGCGACAACCGCCACCTGCTGCGAGCATCACCATCTCTATTCCATATTCTTCCACAATCCTCTTTTCTGCTCAGACACAGGCTCAGATAGAGCCGGGTCGCCTGTAGTTTCATTCTGCTGCGACCTAGCAGGACATTGAGCAAGGATGTGGCGATCACCTGCGCATTCTCTAATCAATGGACGTCGAGATTGGTTTTATTTGCTCTTACACGCATGGCTCCGGTGAGCTTCTTGTACATGTCTGTCCACACATGTGACCTGTAGTCTCACAAGTTTTTTTGCTGGGGCCCCGGGGAGTGGACATCTTTAATCTTTCTAGATAATGTTGACTTGTGTTCTAAAGTATCAAGAGTCCCTGTCACTCCAGATTCGCGCCCAGGCATGATCAGATCAGTCTGTTTAAATTTGCTTGATG
The DNA here is from genome assembly GCF_011100685.1 of Canis lupus familiaris. Taxonomy (NCBI): domain Eukaryota; kingdom Metazoa; phylum Chordata; class Mammalia; order Carnivora; family Canidae; genus Canis; species Canis lupus. The sequence continues at coordinate 46,089,703 of NC_049246.1, read as the reverse complement.
TAAGAGCTTCTTGTTATTTAGGTTTCTTCCTCTGGGGACTGTTGATTTATATTCTTTGAATGTTTCTATTATGTGGTTTGTCTCTTCCTCGTTGATTTATAGAAACTTTTTACTTGGTTATATGTCCTACAAATATCTTTCCTGACTCTGTGGATGATGATGATGATGATTATTATTATTATTTTACTTTGTTCTGGGCAGACATTCTCATATCAGTGTAATCAAACGTATCCATCTTTTGCTATCCCTTTTTTCGTCTTGCTAATACATCATAACATTCCTTTTTTGCTCTGGATCTCATTCAATGGTGACAGACAGGTGTGTGTGCTGCCAATTGTGTTCAAACGCAGGTGGCATGCCTCCTTCTTGGTGTTTGAAAGGACAATGCACACTACTCTCTTTAACAGTGGAGTAGAGGTCCCAGAATCTCTCCAAATATTGGACACCTGAACATGTCACTCTTATGACAGGTCTCTTGAATCTTTATAAAATTTTTCTCCTGCCCTGTGGAGTATATAAATCTTAGCAAAGCCTCTAGTCTGCCAGCCACTTCTTGCTCATCCAGTCAGATCCATCAGATGGAAGAATGTGTATGGTGGATACCATGGTCCAAGACTTCTAGAAAGGATACTGCATCTGGTACAACCATGGCCATTGGGCTACTATGTGGTTGGATTTGTCCTCCTCCATTGCCGTTGGTCTGTTGTCATGGAGGTCAGGCTGGGGAGCTAAAAGGAGATGCATTGGTGATCCCCACCCTTGAGGCACTAATAATGCTCACCATTCTCTCTGGGATGTGATACTGTGTTGGTGGTATGTGTCTGTGAAAGGACAGTTCCAGAGGTTTCCATCTGGCTTTTCCAACTACAATACCTCATAACTCTAGGCCAAGAAACCCATGTGGGAATTATACTAAATAACCAACGTATCTGTTTCAATTATATATTCAGGGACGGAGGTGTTTTTATGGTTCCAGTGGGTCTAACATAAACTAAACATGAGCCAGGACTCCACTTCTGTGTGATCCGATTCCCTAAAAGGGTACCATGATGCTATCAGGTTCCCTGAGTATCATTGTCAACCAACCCTGATCCAACAGTACTGCAAATATTTGGGCATTCCCCTGTCCCCTACTTAGGGAAGGGCTGGGGGACCATTATCCTGGACTTTTGTCATGATGTTGTGGGTTACTTTTTCCTGAAACCCACTTTTCCCTCAGTCACTGGCTTCTGGTTCCAAAAACTGGGCATTGGGTAAAGGCTCTAACTTTATAGTGGTAACTTCTCTCAGCCTTCTAATCATCCTTTCTTGATTCCTCTGATTATACAAATCGGTATTACCCCTGTTGGCTGCCTACTTATTTTCCCCTTGGGAAGCCACGTCCAAATGAATAATTTTCTGCATAATTTTCTGCCAGTCACACTCCTCTGGCTTCCCCTCCGACCTTGCCACTCAAGAAAATTTAATCCACCTGCTTCTGGAATTAGGTGCTGCCACCTTATGTCCATTGTTGTACCTTCCTATCTTCCCAGGGTCTGACTGGCGTCTCCTGTCATCAGTGTTGGCAAGCGGAGGAGAATTCCCTCTCTACTTCTCAGTAACCCTAGTAGCCTCCTACCTGCACATTTCTTTATTTATTTCTTTTTGAGACCTTATTTATTTATTTGAAAGAGAGAAAGTGGAGAGGGGCAGAGAGCAGGATTAGGGGGAGGGGTGGAAGGAGAAGCAGACTCCCCACTGAGCTTGGTCATGATCCCATGATCCCAGGTCATGATCCCAGGGTCCTAGTATTGAACCCCAAGTCAGAGGTGTTCAATCATGAACTCATGAGCTCCACCTCTTTGAAATATATAGTATGTTCATGCTCATGTTCATGAGCTCCACCTCTGACTTGGGGTTCAATACTAGGACCCTGGGATCATGACCTGAGCTGAAGACAGATGCTTATCGGACTGAGCCACCGAGACACCCCCTACCTGTGCATTTCTTACCGCATTGCCGACTTGCACCCTTTGGACCTTCCTGGGCACACAGCGCAGGAAGGCTTTCTGGTCCTATATGCTGGGTCCTTCTGGTCCTATGTGAGGGGTTGTGGAATGTCCGGTGAGTTCAAGAGAGTCTCTTTACTTGGGCTAGAAGAAAGGTGAAGGGTCCTAGGCCCTGTGTAGGCTCTGGAGATTTCTTATCCCTACTTAGATATTGTTCTTTTCTCAGAAATTGTTCTCATCCAGGCTTCTGAGCTTTTAACTGATACATGTACGGTTTGATGTTCAGCCAAAGACTCAAGGGAACTCCTTTGCAGTCTTCTGTACCACTTTTGATGGTAGGTCCCCCCTCTCCCGTAGCCTGACCCACACATGCTGAGCTCCTGTCTCCTCAGCTCGCTCTATCTATCATCTATCTATCTATCTATCTATCTATCTATCTATCTATCTATCTATCAAAGAGAGAGGAAGAGGAGAGGGAAGGGGACAAGCAGACTCCCCAATGAGCGTGGAGCCAGAAGCGGGGCTCGATCCCACGACCCTGAGATCATGACCTGAGCCAAAATCAAGAGTTGGATGCTTAACCAAACAACCCACCCAGGTGCCCCCAGCGTACGTCATTGAGAGGATATAATGATAGAGACCGTCCCTCATTTGTTCTTGGATTTACTGCTGATGCTTTTAGGGACTAACCAGTAGGAGAATCACATCTTAAGGCTTTTAAAGTTTCTTCTTGTTCCCAATTCTGTGAGTGTTCAAATCCTAAATTGGTGTTGAATTTTCTGACTGCCCTGGCTGCCTCTATTAAGATTTCCTTTCCTTTTTTTTTTTTTTGTTTAAGATTTTATTTATTTATTCATGAGAGACACAGAGAAGGCAGAGACACAGGCAGAGGGAGAAGCAGGCTCCATGCAGGGAGCCTGATGCAGAACTTGATCTCAGAACCCCGGGATCACACCCTGAGCTGAAGGCAGACACTCAACTGCTGAGCTCCCCCAGGTGTCCCTGTTAAGATTTTCCTTTGCTGTCTTATTATTCTTATAATCTTTAATTTATTATGAATTCCATAATAAATGTTCTGCTTTTGAAATATCATACATTCTTGGAATAAAGCTGCATTATGTCTCTTTCTTTTCTTAAATACAGTATGGAGTTCCGTTTGGCAAAATTTTGTTTAAAATGATTGAAAATGAGTCTGTTTTATCTTTTCTTCTTCTACTCCCTGGGTCCAGTTTGTTGAAAAAGATGTGTGCTAGATTTTCCCAGTGAGTATGGAGCCTTTCCTTCTTTTTTGAATCTCCTAAATGGTTATTTGAGTGAGATGGGTATTTTGAAGGTATGACAAAATGTACCATAAAATCATCTCATCCTGCTAACTTTTGAAGCAGAAATCATTGGATTGCAGACCAATGCATTGTTTTCGAGGTGTTTTATTTCCGTAAGAATTCCCATTTCTTTGTGCCTCAGTGTGAATCAGAACCAAGCAGGGTGCCTCAGCTCAGGCTGCAGCCCAGGAGAGGCTGCAATTTGGGGGTCTGCCCTCCGGGTGACGGGGCTCTGCCTGGGGGTGGGGGGAGGCTGCAGTCCCCAGGTGCATTGCCCCAAACTCCTCGGGGCTACTGAGCATCCCCCAGAACCTGGCTCCCAAGTCCTCCCTGCTTATAGCCCACAGCCTGGGGGGAAAGGCAGTGACCCGCCCCCAGTGCGCTCTGTAGGATGGGGAGACCCCAGAACCACGCGCCTTCCTCTCCGTGTTCTGCTTTTCCTAGATTTGTGCTCTGCAGGGTGACACCGTGGAATGTGTCCTGGGTCCTACACTTTAATTGTATTCGTCTAGAAACGTTTCCATTTTTACTCTTTTCAAATCTGTGGGCATAAAGTCGCACAGAGCAGTCTTTTATGGTTTTGTAATGACTCCGCTACACTGTCATTAGAATCCCACGCTTTGTCCTTGTCTCGTTTTTGTGGCTCTTTTCTCCTTTTTTTAATGATCGGTGTTGTTTTTGCTGACTTTTTAATGAATTGGCTTTTGATTTTGTTGATTTTCTTTACTGTTTCATTATTTTTCATTTTATTAATGTCTGCTTTTATGTTTGTCCTTTTCTTTCTGGTTACTTTGTTAAGCTTGAGTGGTTTTCTTTTCCTGAGTGAGACAAAACCCCTTTGTTTAAGAATGCTATTTTTAATAAATGTATTAAGGCTACAATTTAAACCCCAAGTACCAATTTAGCTATATGCTTCAAGCTTTGAAACATATAGTATGTTCATGCTGTTCAGTTTTAGATGCTCTATAATTTTCATTGTGAATTCCTCTTTCATCCATGAGTTATTCATAAATGTATTTAATTGTCCCTATATCTAGAAAGGAAAAAGCATTGTCTACAAAGTTATTTTTTATTGTTAATTTCCAGTTATGCCTCGCAAACATAGTCTGCATTTTATTGATTGTCTCAAATTTATAGAAAATTTCTGTGTGATTTAACGCATGACAAATTCTATATAATCTTACTTGGCGTTCTTGAAAAGAATGTTCTGTATTTTGGAGTGATGGGAGATTTTGTATAAACTCTATTTATTAATTCTATTGGTTATAATTTTTGCCTTGCATATTTGATATGTCAATTCCGAGGACAGAAATATTGAAATCTCTCTCAGTGCTTTAAAATTCAGTATATTTTGAGGCAGTGTTGTTAAGACATACAAATATGTGATTTTTCTGATTGAGTTGTTCCTTTACTACTATATAGTGTTCTTTATCCCTACTAATGCTAATTACCTTAAATCCTCTCTTGTCTGATATTAATAGCGCTATCCTAACCATTTTTGGGCTCAACATTTGTAAGGCATACCTTTTCCTATCTTTTGACATAAACATTTTCATGCAGTCTGTATTTTTCTGTATTTCTTTTAAGAAACATTAGCTAGATTTTTAAAGGTTTTTAATGATGACCTCTGTCTTTTAAGTGGGAAGCCTAATCCATTCACATTTATTGGGATTATGATATATTTGGACTCATTTCTCCCATCTTATGATGATTTTCTACTTATTATCCTCTTTACTTTTTTTGACCTTTCCTTCCATTTACCGGATTAATGAAGTTCTCTCCTTTCAATTATCTCCCCACTTTTCTTCTCTGTTGATGAGTCAAAGGCTAGATTTTCATTAGTTTAGTGGTTGCCACGACAGTGTCAACTGTAACAAATTCTACAGGAATTTACTCTCTCTATTCCCCATCAAATTATGGCAAGAATTTTTTATGCTTATGCCCACTAAAAACCCACACTTTTATTATCATCCTTAAGACTTTTTATTTTATCTTTTTTTTTAAAGTTTATTTATTTAAGTAAGCTCTACACCCAGCATGGGGCTCGAACTCACAAGATCAAGAGCTGCACGCTCTTCTGACTGAGCCAGTCAGGCACCTCAAGACTTTTTATTTTATCTTCTTTAAACACACACACATTATTTTTATTATTTTTTTCTTTGTCTTTTCTTTTTTTTTTTTTTTCATTGTTTTTATAATGAGTAACAGAGGCTACTTACTTCCATAGTTTACATTAATTTCAGGGCTCATCATGCTTCAAGCATGCCCTGCCTGCCTTCTGTGTTCCCTTTTCTTCTTGCTAGTGATCTAAGTAAGAGTGATCTTAGTGAGGTGCAACTAAGTTGAAAACGGCTTTAGCTAAGTAAGTGGAAAGAAGTTATTTAAATGATACTGAGTAGTTGACAGAATCATGAGAAGGCCATGGAATAAATTCTAAAGCCGTTCCACAGAACTGACCCCATGGAGACAGCCTCTGCTGCCCATCAGCACTAACTGTGGCAGCCCCCCCAGCTGCCACTCCTGCCCGTGGCCAGACCATAAGCCGATGTCTTCTCCAGGCTGTGCTCTTTGAAGGATGTCGCTATGTGGCGTCCACAGCTACCAAGCCTTGAGTCACATGCCCTTGCTAGTGGATGGAGCATTTTATTTATTTTTTATTTTTTTATTTTTTTATTTTTTTATTTTTTATGATAGTCACACAGAGAGAGAGAGAGAGAGAGAGAGAGAGAGGCAGAGGGAGAAGCAGGCTCCATGCACCGGGAGCCCGACGTGGGATTCGATCCCGGGTCTCCAGGATTGTGCCCTGGGCCAAAGGCAGGCGCCAAACCGCTGCACTACCCAGGGATCCGGATGGATGGAGTATTTACAGAATTTTTGGAATTCTCCTGTCTTCTAGACAGGAGATTCTTATCTTATTCAATCATTTTTATCAGTATAGATTCATGGATATTTATTTTATACTTGGTTATAATCCAAAGCTGTTTTTTTCTTTTATTTTGTTGTTGGAATTATTCTAGCATTGGCTAAAGGGCACTCTTTCAATTGGCTCCTGTGTTCTTTTTGACATTGATAGGTTTTTTGTTTTTTGGTTATTATTTTTTTTCTTCTTGAGCACATCCTTACTTTCTGATGCTACAAACTGCTCTAGGCTCATCTTGTATATTCCCTGCCTCAGTCCCAGAATCTGCTGTTTCCCAAGGAGCCCTGGTTCCTCTTACTGGTATTGGAGAATGGTATTAGGAACTCAGATCTGAGGCCTCGGGATGTGCTATTTTGACACTATCTCTTAGGTCCAAAGCGATTGATGATAATAACGCCCAATCATAACTCTAGGTTTGGTTTGGGGGCTGACCAGACACATGCTTCATCGTCTTCAGCAGCAACCTCAATTAGCAAGCTGGCACCATCTGCAGGCATAAGACTTCCCACTGGGACTCAGTAGCTCTCTAACATTTCTTCTGCTGCCCTTAGAGTACAATTTATGACGGTAGAGTACAATTTATGATTAAGACACTCACAGTATCCGATAAAATTGCTTGAGAACGACAGTCAGCAGTCACAACTTTTTATTTTCATTTTGTTTCTGAGAGAGATTTTAAAAATGCCATTTACCGTAAGGGTAGGTGATGGTGGATGAGGCATACAGGGAATTTGGGTGAGGGGCTCACACAATCTGGCAGACTTCTCCATGGGACCTAGAGGACAGGGAAACTGCAAAAGGCATGGCTGGAGGAGGTCGGAGTAGGTGACCTTGGGCCTAGATGGAGCAGAGCAGTCACGGAGCAAGGATGGAGCAGCCAGAGATGGAGCAGGGGACCAGGGATGCAAGTGTGTACAAAAGAGACCAGCAAGCAGGATTCCTTTCATACAAACTTTTTTGAAACGTGCCGCCAGGATGAGGCAGCTGTTTAAAGGTATGATGCTGGGTGGTAGCTGCTGGAGGCATCATGGAATGTTCTGGTCATCTCGGAAAGTGCAGGTGTGATGGATCATGTCACAGATGCCCAGTTCTAGGGTCTCGGTCGCCCTGCCTGGGTCAGCGCACTCTTTCACTCTGGAGGACAAGAGACAAACGGAAAGTTGGCCCAGGAAGTAGCTTGGCAGCAGTGCAGGTGAACCGGGTGACTTTATGACAAGGTGACAAAGTCGAGATGACAAGAAGGAAGGGCAAAAGGGATGAACCAGCTCAAGAGGGGGGGTCTGCTGAGCAGCTCCTGAAGGAAGTGGACCTGAGCAGAATGTGTGGGAGAGGTGAGGGGAGGGGGGTGTTCACAGTGTGGGATCTAGACACGCAGAGCATCGGATCAGGGTGATGCCCTCGGAACACAGGCCACCTGACTCGGGCTGAGCGACAGCCAGTCAGGAAGCATCTTCTATCCCCAGGAGAAAGGGCAAAGGGGGCAATGCAAAGCAGCTCAGGGTAAAAGGGTAAAAGGTTTCAACCAGCAACACTGAGGAGAATGTGGGCTTGGGGGGCCGGCGTCCCGGGGTCTAGGTCCAAGTTTCTCATACACCAGCACCTGGTGACCTTCGACAGTTCAGTTCATCTATCTGGGCTTCAGTTTCCTCATCTGGAAGTTGGGTGGGGGATAGTCCTTGGGTCCTCTTCTCACTCGGTGATTCTCATTTTGACTCTGTGATCCGGGCGTGCTTTGTCCATTTCTCTTCAAAGATGCGAACCATGGGCCAGGCTCCCTCACCTGAAGAAGAGGGTCTGGGCCCTGGGTCACACACAAGCTCCTGGGGCCCCTGGAGTCTTTACTTTTTGAAAATTCTTCCTGTGATTCCAATAAGCATCCAGAATTAGGATCATTGCCTTAAAACAGCAGTTCTCAGCCTTGTGTGTGCATCAGAATAAATCTGGAGGGCCTCTTAACAGATCGCTGGGTCCTACCCCCAGATTTCCTGACTCAGTAGGTCTAGGGCAGAGCCTGAAAACATTTGTTCCTAATGATTCCCAGCTGCTGCCCATGAGAACTGGTGCGTTAAAGGAAAACACTTCTTGTTTTTAAATAATAGTGAAAGATTGTATTTTTCTTTAATTTCTTTCTTTCTTTCTTTCTTTCTTTCTTTCTTTCTTTCTTTCTTTCTTTCTTTCTTTCTTTCTTTCTTCTTTCTTTCAGTTTTGGCTCAATGCAGAAGAACTGAAGAGAATTTTGTTATACGTTGTTAAAATACTTTTGTATCCAACATTCTTTTTTCTTTAAATCTTAAATTTAAATTCAATTTAATTAAGTATTATTAGTTTCAGAGGTAGAATTTAATGAGTCCATCAGATCACATGCCCTCCTTCATGTCCATCTCCCAGTTACCCCAACCCCACCCCCCTCCCCTCCAACAACCCTCAGTTTGTTTCCTAGAGTTAAGAGGCTCTTATGGTTTGCCTCCCTCTCCGCTTTCGTCTTATTTTATTTTTCCTTCCCTTCTTCTATGTTCATCTGTTTTGTTTCTTAAACTGCACATAAGAAAGAGATCATATGATAATTGTCTTTCTCTGACTGACTTATTTTGCTTGGCATAATATCCCCTAGCTCCATCCACACCATTGCAAGCGGGAAGATTTCATTCTTTCTGATGGCTGAGTAATATTCCATTGTATATATGCCACATCTTCTTTATCCACTCATCTGTCAATGGACATCTGGGCTCTTTCCATAGTTTGGCTCCTGTGGACATTGCTGCTATAAACATTAGGGTGCATGGGTCCCTTCGAATCACTATGTTTGTATCCTTTGGATAAATACCTAGTAGTGCAATTGCTGGGTCATTGGGTAGCTCTTTTTTTAACTTCTTGAGGAACCTCCACACTGTTCTCCAGAGTGGCTGCACCAGCTTGCATTCCCACCAGCAGTGTGAGAGGGTTGCCTTTTCTTCACATCCTCATCAACATCTGGTATTTCTGGATCTAACATTCCTTTTGTTATTTAAATTTATTTTTTATTGGTGTTCAATTTGCCAAAATATAGAATAACACCCAGTGCTCGTCCCGTCAAGTGTCCACCTCAGTGCCCATCACCCAGTCACCCCCACCCCCCTTCCACCTCCCCTTCCACCACCCCTAGTTCATTTCCCAGAGTTAGGAATCTTTCATGCTCTGTCTCCCTTTCTGATATTTCCCTGCATCTAACATTCTAATTGAGGTGATGTCAACCTTAATGTAAATTCTGGGAATGGTATTATAATTCAGTAACTGAAATTTAGTCACATCTTTCTGGAAGAAGGCTGCAAAGACAGAAGAGGGTTGGGTGTCTAGCAGGAAGCACAGAAGGGAGAGGTCAACCACATGGGCTGGCAGCGTGTGTGCACCACTGTGCAGGCAGGGAGGCCGTCCAGTCATCATTCAGAACTAAGACAGGCGGGATCCCTGGGTGGCGCAGCGGTTTAGCACCTGCCTTTGGCCCAGGTCGCGATCCTGGAGAACCGGGATCGAATCCCACGTCAGGCTCCCGGTGCATGGAGCCTGCTTCTCCCTCTGCCTGTGTCTCTGCCTCTCTCTCTCTCACTGTGTGCCTATCATAAATTAAAAAAAAAAAAAAAAAACTAAGACAAGCTTGGTCTCTACTCATATGGCATCTCCAGCCTATTGGGAAGGACAGATGATCCAACAAGTAATTGCAATAATGCGATCTATGACCAAGGATTTGCAGGAGGGCATGTCATGATCACGTGTTTAGAGAAGAGAATGGAGTTCTGTTTGGTTTGTTTTGTTGGTAGTGAAATTCACTCGACCAAAAATCTACCATTTAACCAATTTAAAGTGTACAGTTATGTGTCATTTAGTATATTCACAATGTTGTACACCAACACCACTACCTAGCCCCAAAATATGTTTGTCACCCCAAAAGGAAACACCTTCCCCGTTAACAGTCTTTCCCAACCCTCATCCCCCAGCCCTTAGTGGCCACTAACCTACTTTGTGGCTCTATGGATCGACCTAGTTTGGACATTTCAAAAAATGGAATCCTACCTACAGTATGAGATCTTCTGTGACTCACTTCTTTCTTTCACTGAGCACCATATTTTCAAGGCTCACCCGTGCTGTAGCGTGTGTCATTCCTTTTTTACAGCCGAGGAATATCCCGTCGTAGGGACAGACCACATTTTGTACATCCACTCCTCAGTTGGTGGACATTTGGGTTGTTTCTGCCTTTTGGCGATTGTGAATGGTATTGCTATGAAAATGCATGTACCCGTTTTCTATGGACGTATGTTTTCATTTCTGTTGGATCTACACCTAGGAATGGAGAGGTGGTCATATTGTAATTCTATGTTTAACTTATTGAGATAGACTCATATTTTTAAAAATAACCTTCTAGGGACGCCTGGGCGGCTCAGTGGTTGAGTGTCTGTCTGTCTTTGGTTCAGAGCATGATCCTGGGGTCCTGGGATTGAGTCCCACATCGGGCTTCCTGCATGGAGTCTGCTTCTCCCTCTGCCTCTTTCTCTGTGTGTCTCTCATGAATAAATAAATAAATAAAAATCTTAAAAAAAATATCCTTCCAGTTTAACTCTGAATAGGAAAGCCTGATTAGTAGAGTCAAGAGACTGTGCCCTGTGGTGGTGGTGGTGGTGGGGTCCATGCCCCTAGGAATGCAGGATGTGCCGCTGTCCAGCCCCAACATCTGTGGACACATCCCCGAAACGAGAAGACAGGAGTGACGCCAGCTGGCTGTGTCTGTAGCTCCGCGGCTAAAGGAGTGGGCTCTAGGAGGCTCAGTTTTGTCCAACTGTGTACATGGCTCACTTGCATTTAGTATATTTTAACTTTGTTGATTTCAGTGACTATTGCTTCATGTTTTGGGGCAAAGGAGATTTAAACTGGCACCAAAACACTATTTACCAAGTAACGATTCCTTTCCAAAGAGTGTTTGAAGCATCTTTCACAGGAAAGTGATATGAGGCCCTTAGGACAGAAAAAGAATTGAAAACATTTATCACGGTGACTTCCAGACTACCTTTCTAGATGAAATTTAATATGGATAATAAGCTTATTCAGGGATGAGACTTGATGGGCCCTTTCTCCACCCGTCGGGGAGGCAGCCTGGAGTTCACAAATCACCCCATTTCTAGGTGTGAGAAGATGCACAGCATCCGTCTCTGCCTTGGAAGAGCAGAGCTTCTAGCAACATATGGGCAGCAAAACTAGCCCCAGCCTCACCCCTGCCATTTTAATTATGCCCTCCCTGTCTGCTGACTGAGGCCCCCCTAAGTCCACACTTCCGCTGACTACCACTGGAGTCCTGCTGGGATTGTCGTCCACACAGCAGCCGACGCTCGTCACAGCAGGTTGGGGGCTCAGGGGCAAGGGCTCCGCTGCAGGCTTTCCCACTTCCAGAGCAAGCTACAGCTGTTCACGGAACATTCTTTCAAGGACAACATGTAAAAAAGGCAGAGAAGCACATGCTGCACTTGTTTGTCTAGGGATGATTTCTGCTCACACGCCCACATTTCACCGATTGCTAGGTGAGCACTGGGACAGCCAGGTGCAAAGCAGGGCATTGCAGGAGTTGGCTGGCTGGGGCTGAGAAGGCTCCTGCCCAGGGGGGACGTGGGCCCCACCTGGAGGATGGATGCTGACGCCTGGGCAGTTCACATCAGAGTCAGCCCCAGTGAGACCCGCATTGGTGCTCTACAACCACAACAATCACTCAAGAGGTGTTTGTGCAATGCAGAAATGAATTTCCAAATTGTGTTTTCAACCAAAAGTCACACCTGTCACCTTCCTCATGTAGGAACTACTGAAGACTTACAATAAAATATCAGTAAATAAGTGCAAAGATGCACCGCAAACATGATTGCTCTATAGATGTATAATAAAGCAGTGGTTCTCAGATGTACTTGGGCATTACACTTGCCTGGGGAACTTGCTAAACGTATCTATCCCAAGCTTCACCCACCTTCCCAAATCAGAATCTGTAAGACAAGAATGGGGATGCCAGGTACAGTTGCAAAGTTTGCGCACTGTGCAAAGGCACCTTGCCAAGGAGCCTAATGGGGGCTGATATCCAGGCCACACTCAGCTTATCTACCATGTGCCCTGACTCAGGGCTGAGCCAACAAGAAGAAGGGATATTTTGGGGTATTTGGTTTTTTTTGTTCTTTTTTTTTAAAAAAAAAAAAAGATTTTCTTTATTTATTCGTGAGAGACACAGAGAGAGAGGCAGAGACACAAGCAGAGGGAGAAGCAGGCTCCATGCAGGGAGCCTGATGCGGGACTTGATCCCGGGACTCCAGGATCATGCCCTGGGCCAAAGGCAGATGCTCAGCCAGGCGCCCCTGGGTGAAGGTTTATGACGGGGAAACAAAACTTAGGTTCCCACATTTCCACTGGAAGGGAGGGTGGAAGAAAAGAAGGAAGGAAGGAAGGAAGGAAGGAAGGAAGGAAGGAAGGAAGGAAGGAAGGAAGGAAGGAAGGAGAGACTTGCCTGGATGAGGGTTGGGTTCTAGAATGGAAGACTCAAAGGGAGAGCCCACAGGCCAGCACACACCAGACCGATCACTCATCAGCTCACTGTGAACACACTTGGGATGGAAAGATAAACAAGATTACTTTTCTGATCTCAAGGACTTCAGTCTGGTTGACCCATGTGGTGGTCGAAACGGGCACATAAACCAGATTATGTTGCATGCAGTGTGATAAAGGCCTCAACAGAAGGGAGAACATAACACGGAGCAAGTTGGCAGATGGAGTGATCATCCCGGGTGGCAAAAGGGATGATGTCTGGGAAGTTTCTCGGAAGAAGAGTGTCTGAGCTGGGTGTTCAGCGATAAAGAAGCATTTTCCAGGTGGGCAAGGAGGTCTCCGTTTTAATTCATTTTTACAGCCAAAGTAGGTCACGGGCTTGATGAAATCCATTAAAACAGTTCTTCTCAGATGTTAATATGCATCGCACAGAAAGGCTGTGGATTCTGATTGAGCGGGTCTGGGGTGGGATCCAGGAGGCACCGTCTATGCAGTCAGAGCCACACTGGAGTAGCGAGGCTTTGGCGAAATGGCATCGGAGGGTAACCCTGTGCAAACCCACTAAGTGCTGGGAACTGAATTCAGGGCACAGTGGTGAATGGGATCAAGGCCATCTCTTTCTTCACGGGGCTGTGAGTCCCGTGACAGTAAAGGAAAGAACAAGGCCTCATGGCAACACAGCTTGATCTAGAATCTTCCCCTACACGTGCACTAATAAATTTCCTTTTTCTTGCATTGTCTCCTGGCCCTCGGTATCTCCTGCCCTGTCATCCTCCTGGTCCCTCAGCGAGCCTTGGGGGCTGACATGGCTGGAATTAATGTTTCCCTGCTCGTCATGTAAAAATAGCTCTGTTTTGATATGGTTTTAATTTAGTGGGCGCTGCAAAGGAGCTCCGGGAACCAGCAAGCACCATCAAAGCACCAGCTACTCCGGAAACGTTCACTCCGCGCCTGCTACCAGCCAGACCTGGGCCCGAAGTCACCCCAGGAAAATTGGGAAAGAGAGGCGATGATGTAATACATTGAAAACTAGCATGAAAGGTGTGTGCGCTGTGTTCGATGGGGGCAAATGGTTCGCAGGGCCTCAGGGGAGAGAAGGGTTGTTTCTTGGCACTTGCTGGGGTGGCTGAGGGCAGAGGGGTCATTCCAGAAACTCTTGGTGCAGCCCAGCCAGACCGGGGTTCCTTCTGCTCCTTGGACAGGTCCGCGCAGGTGCACCCTCCTTCCCTCCACGCAGGCAGTTCCATCTCCTGAAACCTCTCCCCTCCTCCTGCCATCACGTGCACTGAACACTTATCTTCTGGGGCTTCCGTCTCTGAGTCCCTGCAGGGATAAAGGTGGCCAACCGCTTCCTGGGACATGAGACTTTTATGGCCAAGATGAGTAGGATCTGGGCCAACTGGGATGTTGGTCATCGTGGTTCCCCTGATGCTCCCTTTGGCAGCACTCAGCAAATTGCAAGTCCCTTGTCTCTCTTCTCCTCACAAAGAGGCAGCCTCACAAGGCCGGTGTGACACAGGCATCCGTGGGGTACCCCTGAGCACATGGCGAACACTGGCGAACACTTGCATGAGCACTGGTCCTTGTAACCTCTTGTAAAAAGAGTGAGTGTTGACCAGGTCAACAAGGAAGGGATGAAACTCTGGAGAGCAGCATGTGCAAAGGCCCAGAGGCATCGAGCTGATGACTCTGAGGAGGGCAAGCTGTCCTCCACTGCTTCTAGGGCGTGAGGAGTCTGAGGCAACATTTCCCCAGAGAAAACCCAGGGAAGAAGAACCAGGCCAGGATGAGGAGGGCCGCGAATATGCCAGACCAGGGAGTTGGACTTGTATTAAATTATTGGATGATTTCAAGAGGGACTTAAATTGGGGGTTTAGAGATATGGCTCTGCGGGTACTGGGCCAGGAGGGAAACTGTGAGGAGGTTGCAGCAGAGGGGGTTGCAGAGGATGGGACAGCATTCCAGAAATACTCAGGAGGCTAATCTCTGTGCTCATCACTCGGGCAGGGCACGGGGAGGTGGGCAAAGCAGAGGGAGGGGGCAAGGGTTGCACCCAGCTTCTCATCAGCAAGGTGAGAAAACACGGTGAGGGGCAGGTTTGGGCAGGAGCAAAGGTGTGTGGCCCGAGGGACGCCGGTGTCCAGGTGACCTGGTACCTGGCTGACTCCGTGCATTCGGAGCTTAGCTCACAGTTCTGGGCCAGAGTGATGCTAACCCACTACCTGCTGGGGCTGTTCGTGCACAGTGGGGGACAGAGGAAGCTGCCAGGCTGGTGTAGGGCTGAGGCCGGTACCAATCATCTGCACTGGCAGGTGATTTGGACATGGAGGGGGAGGAGAGAGGGAGGCCCCGAGGTAATGCTGCTCGGACTCGACGGAAGGAGAGAGACCTTCAAGCAGGCCGTGTTTCCAGTTCTGGGTCCTGGGTGCATCCAGCGTAAAACGCCCAGCCTGATGTCAGAGGACGGGAGGGAATCTGGGAGGCACCCCGTGGACTCACAGCAGAGACAGGGGTGTCATGACTAAGCCCCTCCCCTCAGTTCTCCTCCCACAGTGACTGCGACACAGGAGGACCCCGAGCAGGTCTCCCATGAGGAGCTCTTCCTCGATCCTGAATGGTCTCATTGTAAGGGGGCATCGCCTCCAAGCAAGAGCCATAGGAGATGCTCCTCCATCGGCGTGGCCGGGGCAGGGGCCGTAGCCCTTCCAGAGTGCACCTGCCTCAAGTACTTGGTGGCTCTGCATAATCCCTGAAGTCTCTGGCCTTACACCGTAGAGGGGACCGCCTGGCGGGGTGTCTGGTATCGTCCCTGGCTGTCCCTATTGCAATGCCCACGCCGCGCGGCCCTCAGTACACAGCTGCGGAGAGCCTGCTCGGCTGGACTCTGCGCACAGAGGGAGAGCGACATGAGCAGGGGACATGCACAGCAGGTGCCAAGGGAGACCTAGGCTAAACCAGTGAGCACGCGAATGGTTACAACTCGTGTTCCCTGCCAGTTGGGAAAGAACCAGGTTCTCAGTGATGGGGAATCCGGAGCCAGATCACGCCCGGCGTGGCCTTCTGGCCACGTGAGAGCTCTGGGAGGAGAGGGGGAGCGGGCGGGGGGAGAGCCAGCTGTACCCGCTGACACAGGCTGGCAGGCCCGGAGTCGGGTGAAGGAGCCCAGGGTCCAGAAGCCAGGTGCGCCCGGCCCCCTGGGGCCTCACGGCCGTGGCTGCGGGAGACCTGAGTCTGGGTGGCAGGTGCCTTCCTCAGCTCATTCCGCTGAAACAGAACACCACGGACCGGGGGTGGGCGGGCGGGGGGTGGCTAAACAACAGGAATGTCTTTCTCACAGTCCTGGAGCCTTAAAGTCCAGGATTCGGGTGCCAGCAGGGTCTGGTTTCTGATAAAGGCTCTCTTCCTGTTTTGCAGATGCCTGTCTTCTTGTAGTTGCAGCTGGTGGAGAGCGGAGGGAGGAAGCAAGCTCTCTCATCTCTAATCCCATCTAGGACACTAATCCCATCACCAGGGCTCTACCCTCAGGACCTCCCCTCAACCCCATCGCTTCCCAAAGGCCCCACCTTCAAATACCATCACACTGGGGCTTATGTATTTGCATTTGGGCGGGGGGGGGGGGGTGGAGGGAACACAATCAGTCTGTAAGGAAGGGAGAGCCATCAGTGGGGTGAGCTGACGTGGTCTGATTCTTATTTATAAAAGTGTAACAAGATCACTGTTTTTAACAGGACCGATTTTCCGATTTCATGATGACCTACAAAATTTGGGGGAGCTTCGCAAGTGGCTTTATAACATTAGTTTGATAAATGAATAGAAGCCATGGAAGGATGCACGGATCATTCACAATGTCAGCCGAAGTTACAACCACCATTCGTGAAACACCGTTGTGGTTTTTTAAATTATCATTTCAGAAGTAAATCTGTCAGATTCCCCAGGGGGTTAATATCTGAGACGGGGTGGGGCAAGAGGCCGTTTAGACAATAATCCCAGACCCGCCGAACTTTTGAAAAGACAGGAAGGTCTCCAGTGTTTTTTTTTTTTTTATAAATTTATTTTTTATTGGTGTTCAATTTTCTCCAGTGGGTTTTAATGGTCGCTTTCATTTTGACCTTGGAAGAGCAGATCTCAGTAGACCGGATGTTCTACAGAAGGACGTTTCTGTGCGTGAGAAGAAAGCGTCTTTGACTAGCTTCTCTGACCTTCCTGTGGGGCCATGGCCTGCAGGGACATGTGGAGCAGGATCTGCAATAAAGCAGTGGGGTCACCTTCCTAGGGTCTCGGAAAGAAAAGAGGACGCCATGTGAACAGGTGGCTGAGCTCCAAGGTGTTTAGAGAAGAGGAACCAGAATTCCACGTGTTGGTGCTCGATAGACCTTGCGTCATACACCGTGAAGAGGTGGCTCTCAACAATGTGGGCGGCCGGGCTTGACCAACACAGCGTAAGACACCTCCTGAGCACAGTGTCAAGTATGCAGACGCTGTCGGGAGGGAAGGTACTGGGTGCAATGATTTAGTGAGGACAAACTCCATCAGAGCTGCTCCGTGGTCCTCCAGCAGATCGGATCGGCCTGCGGAACTACCTGAGCCCCGGGGAAGTCAGGGGGCTGGAGTACGCGCTCTGGTCAGTTTGGTGCCCAAGTATAAGGCTCGCCCTCGGGGTGTCTCCTGTGGATGTCCCTAAGCAACTCTGCTAGTGAGGCCCTCCCGTTCCTACCGGGAGGCCTCTGGTCTTGATCCAGCTCCAGCTGTTCAATCATGGCCACGTCATGTCAATGGTAGAAAGTCGTGGAGACACTTCCAGCAGCAGCAGCAGGGCTGAGCTGTGCACTGCCTCCCTCCAGATCCTAACAGCCAGTAAGTCCCCCGTGGTTGTAGGATGAGCCAATGAGTCCCCGGGGTTTGATCCCGGCCTGGCCTGTTGACCAGGACACGTCTGTCTATGACTTTGTTGGAAAGAGGCTATCTTAGCCCAAAACTCTTGGTTTGTGAGAGGCAGACTCTGTGCTCCGGGTCCGCTGAGGACTCCTGGAGAACCCGAGTGTCCGGGGCTTGGGTGTCACCAGCCGCTGCTGGTGCCTCTGTCCTGCTCTGCGAGCCTGTCCCGCTGTCCTCCCTCCAGCCGACTTCCTCTGCCAGCCTCCCGATTTGTGCTCCTTCATGCCTTCGTCTAGCACCCGCCTTAGCTAGCAGTGTCGGTGCCAGCTCTCCCCCCAACTCTGTATGAATCGCTTGCCATCGAGGTGAGATTCATATTACTTAAAATTAACCACTTTAAAGTGCCCGGTTCACTGGCATTTGCTACGTTCACCATGTGTGCAACACCACCCCCTTTCTACATTTTCATCACCTCAAAAGAAAACCCCACAGTCATCGCTATAGACTAAAAATGTGTGCCCCGTGCCCCCGTCCAATTCATGTCAAAATCTAACGCCCAGTGTGATGGTCTCCAGAGGTGGGGCCTCTGGGAGGGGATTCGGTCATAGGGTGCGGTCCTCATGAGTGGAATTGGTGCCCTCGTAGAAGAGACCCCACAGAGCCCCTTGCACCATCTGAGGACACCACACACACACACACACACACACACACACACACACACAATACAGCCTTCTATGAGAAAGAGGGTCCTCACCTGCCAGCACCTTGCTCTTGACTTTCCTGCCTCCAGAACTACGAGAAATAGATTTCTACTGTCTATAAGCCCCCCGGTGAATGGTGATTTTTTTTATAGCGGCCCCCAACAGACTGAGACACCCATTAAGCACTCTCCCTACCCTCCCATCCTCGGCCCCTGGCAATCACCCATCTGTTTTCTGTCTCTGGATTTACCTAGAATGGAAACTCTGTATAAACAGAATCACAGAATACGTGCTCTTTGCGACTGGCTTCTTTCCTTCGTGTAGCGTTTTGAGCTTCATCTATGTCCTTCCTTCGTTTTTACGGCTGAGTAAGACTCCTTGGTGGGCCTGCACCAAGGTGAAAACTTGAGCCGTTTCCACTCTCTGGCCACGGTGAATAATGCTGCTATGAGCATGTACTTGCTTGGGTTTGTGTTTTGGTTCTTCTGGGCTTTTAGACCTGAGAGTTGAGTTGTTGGGCCATAGAGTCAACCTGTGTGTGACCCACTGAGGATCTAAATGAATTTGTCTCCAGGGTGTCTTGAGGTGTCATTGGGGCTTGCCACTGCGAGCCAAGCCACAGATTCCAAATTCCTTGGACAGAGACCTTAGTGGACCCATTGTGGGGAGGGGCCCTTTTCTGGTCTGATGAGCCGGGGTGGTAGGGGGTGGAGATGATGGCAGCACAGGGTACGTGGGGCTGCCCCAGTAGCACCACAGTGGACGCGTCCTGTAGGACCCGAAATAAAAAGAACACAACCCACATCTGTAGCCCTTAGAACACCCAGGAACACCCGTGGCCCTCAGAATTGTCCATCTTTGGTTCGTGGGAGTCAGTGGTAAATTTTTTTTAAAAGACTTTTTTAAATGTATTTATTCATGAGAGACACAGAGAGAGAGAGGCAGAGGGAGAAGCAGGCTCCATGTAGGGAACGTGATGCAGGGACTCGATCCCAGGACCCCGGGGTCACACCCTGATCCGAAGGCAGACGCTCACCCACTGAGCCACCCAGGCGTCCCGTCGGTGGTAATTTTAAAATACCTGCTTTGATGATTCACTGTGTCACCAAATTTTACATGATCATTTCTAAAACACCACATAAAGTTGTAACATTACCATAATAATCCAGTTGAGCGACCATTTTGCAAATCCTTCCAAATGAACAAGGCGAAACACTCCGCAATTTTCTGGGAAATTGCTTTCTGCATTGTACGCCCGTCAATAGGGAATATTAATAATGTAAGGGCTGAGGCCCCACGCACGTTACCCAGGGTGCGAGCCACATCTTATTGCAGCTGGGTGCAATGAATAATTAATTTCTTTGCCGATACCAAAAGGTATATTCTGTTATTAAAATATACTGACATTTTCATTCACGACAGACGCCCACTGTATGTCGGAATAATAAAGACCAAATTGCTTCTCCTGAGGGGGAAAAAAAAAAAAAAAAAAAAAAAAACAAGATTCCCACACATGTCAGAGTGGAAAAGAAAAAAAAATATGAGCTGCTTTTCACAGTGACTCAGTGGTAATTATTTTTAAACTGCTCTGAATATGTGATTCGATCTGGAGGTAGAGTCTTGTTGCTTAAGATGGGAAGGGCTCCGTCATTTGCCTCAGATGCTGGAAAAAAAAACAAAACTCAAAAATCTTAACCTTCTTTGAATCAGCAGTTTGTCTTCTCCCTATTAGATAAGAAACTATAATTTGCTCATATTGTGCTCATACAAAAAATAACGCTCTTCTAAAAACTCTTCATAACTTAAAGGTCAACCACAAGTATGCAATGGTGCCTCTTTTTTTTTTGTGAATAAATATTAAAGAGAGAGATTTCCCCAGGGCATTATGAACTTTCTGTAAAATATGATTCAAAGCACTATGTTTTATATAAAGTCATAATCCGTGCTACCCTAACTCTCTGAGTTACTTCCAGTTTTTTTCTTTATTGTAAATAATACGGTCATGACTGTTTGGTGCACAAATCTTCGAGTTTTGAAATCATTTCTCTAGTTAGATTTCTAGGAATAGAATTAGAAATTCCAAGGGCACGGGCACCTCTAATGCAGAATTAGGTTGAAGGAACGTCAGAACAATTTAGGACCTGACCGACGGTGTCAGACAGTGTTCATTTTAACAAAGGCTCGTGATCGTTTGGCATTTTCAATCTCTAAAAATTGCTCATGGCTGAGGACACATAGAATTATACTTTATTGCCATTGGTATGATTGTTTATAATTGTCCCTCATTATTGTTTAACCACTTGATTATTAAAGAAGCTAAAGCATTTGTCCAAACGTTTATTAGTGACTCTTGTATCATAATCTGTGCCAATCTGACCTTGCGTCTGTCCATTTATTAAAGTTTGAGTGTCTTTCTACTCATATATATATGAGAAATTTAAATATTAAAGATATCTCCATTTTTCATATGTGTTTGAAATACTTGGTGAAATCAGATGTCTGACTCTCAGTTCTACGTCTGGTGTGCTTTGACACATGTCACTTGAATTCTGATGGATTCCACTATATTTATCACTGTCTTTGAAATTAACGTTCGTGTTCGAACGTGAAAATCCGGTGACAGCCACGGGTTTGAGAAATATATTTAATGAGCATTTCGAAACTGTTGGCGTGTAGACTTTTTAAGCATGTGTTTCTTTAACCTAGCTGGAATTTATTCTGCAATATGTTGTGAGGTCTGTACCTAACTTGCTCTTTTCACAACTTATTACTTAGCCACTTGACGAATGATGATTCCACGTCTGCTTGATTCATAATTCCCTCTTGCTAAGAGATTGCATTTTCTTAGGTAGTAAATTTGGCTTGTGAGCTCTCTAGGGTACTACATTGATTTGCTTGTCTGTGTCAAGCTAAGCTTATTTCTGTGCCTTTACTACAGCTTTTTTTTTTTTTAAAGATTTTATTTATTTATTCATGAGAGACACAGAGAGAGAGGCAGAGACACAGGCAGAGGGAGAGCGGGCTCCAGGCGGGGAACCTGATGCGGGACTCGATCCTAGGACCCTAGGATCATGACTTGAGCCAAAGGCAGATGCTCCCCCACCGGAGCCCTCCAGGCGTCCCTACACCTTTTGATTAGAAAGAGAAAGCAGCTGATGCCAGGGAGCTGGCCGGGCCCATGCAGCTAGGCCTCGGGGTTCTTCATGGGGGAACAAGTGGCCCCATTGGGACGACTCTTACGGAGCAAGACCAGCTCCACCATCCTGTTTGAACACAGACAGAAAGAACATTGTCCAAACCACAAAAATGACCAACACCCTCCGCCCCTGCCTAACAGGAGTGACCACTGTCTCGCTACCATGGACTGCGGTGGCCTCACTATAGCGTGTCCCGCGTCCACACACATTTATTAGAACAGCCCATCGCAGAAATGTCCCCGCTTTCTGATGACACTCAGGTCAGAGACTTTAGCTGGGAAAAATTAGATTTAACTGAACTAAATGTCTAATCCATCTTTCTTTTTTTTTAATTTTCTTTTTTGGTTCCTAATTATTAATTTTAGTTTTTTATTTTCATTTTTTTCATTTAAATTCAATTTGGCAACATATAGTCTAATCCAGCTTTCAACCTAGTTTACCTGCAGCTCTTACAGAATGGCCCTGGGAGGGGCCCCACCGCCCCTCTTTGGGGATAATTGCCCTGTTTTCCTAATTTCTGGAGCCCCGCCTCTACTGGCTCCTGGCTAAGGTTTGGGGGCGCCCCCTGGTGGTGGGGAAAGGTTATCAGCAGCCACCCAAAGCGTGGGTCTGGAGTCCCCCAAGGATGCGGCCGTCGTTGCTTCACCTCCCGGGTGCTCTGGGGACCCCTGGAGCTAATGTGCTCACGTCCTGTCTGCTTGTCAGGACCCCGTTTTGTCCATGGGCCTCCCCTTGGCTCATGAAGAGCTGTTTTGGCACCTCCGAGTCTTTGCCTGGTCCCAGTCCCAAGATGCTGGCGGCATCTCGTTCAGTCCACCCTGGTGGGCCCTGCAGCAGGGCCAGCACCCTTCTGCCCTTGCAGCCTCCCTAACCTCATCTCGCACATTCTCTGCTCAGTCAAGTCTGGGAAAGAGAAGTCGGACCTGCGTCCAAGCATAAACCGCTCCCACCTGTGCCTTCCCAGGACCCCCGGCAGGAAAGTGTGGGGGGACTCTCCTTCCCTGACCTCCGTGGCCTGGCACTGCTCATCCTTTCTTCCCCTTCGTGCCTGGCTGTGGGGAGAGCTCCAGCCTTGAGAAAGCCTATTTTGAAGTTTGTGAGCTGAAATGACTTTCTTTTCTTTGGATTTCCTCTGTTTTCATATTAATTCCAAGCCTACCTGTTCCTCTCTGGAAGCCAGGCATCTGGGTGTCGTGCTCTGGGGCCCGGCATGATGTTCAAGCCGCCTCTCCCTCTGAGCGCATCCTTTTGTCCCCGTGATGGGGAGGACCTACTGCAGGGTCAGGGTGAAGGCCTTCCCCCCAAAACTTCCTAGCGTGGGAGCAAGTTAGTTTTAAGAGGAAGGGTGAGAGGCCTCTGAGTGGCTCAGCATCTGCCTTTGGCTCAGGTTGTGATCCTAAGGTCCTGGGATCGAGTCCTGCATCGAGCTCCCTGCAGGGAGCCTGCTTCTCCCTCTGCCCGTGTCTCTGCTTCTCTCTGCGTGTCTCTCATGAATAAATAAATAAAATCTATTTAAAAAGTAAGAGGAAGGGTGAACGAAAATAGCTCTGTTTTATTTTCCCAATCCTCCCAAGAGACCAGCTCTCTAGGACTCTTAATGTATGAATTCTGGATAAACACGGTAACCAAGTGCCTGTGGGAACTCATGGTAATTAGCCGCTGATGGCCTGCCTGGCATCTACCACTAGGCGCACGGCTGAGTGTCCCCGAGCTTCAGGAGACAGGACCTACCTGCCCACAGCCTCCCACCTGAGCCCTATTGCTCCCCTGCCTGTGATGCTGTGTGCTGTAGTGTCGCTGGCTGGGTCCAAGCTCAGGAAGCCCAGAAGTTCCGGGCATCTAGAGCCCTTATGATAAGCCCTAGACAGCTGGGGATAAATATCCAGCTTTCGTTTCCGTAGGAGAAACAACCCTGAAGGACGTTCCACAGGATGATGCCTGGCTCGTCCCACAGCCCCCGTGGAGGGATACCTTTACTGTGCTTCCTTCCTCCTTGGTCTCCTCTTCCCCTCTCTCTCCCTCAGGCTCCCAGCATGACTCCCTCACCCCCAGGTAACCTTTCTTTTAAGTAATTCCTACGCCCAATGTGGGGCTCGAACTCACAACTCCGAGATCAAGAGTCACACACTCTACTGACTGAGCCAGCCGGGCACCCCCCTGAGTAACCTGAACTCAGGTCTGGGTGACCTGGTCGGCCCTTGGGGGATCCCAAACTAAGACACGAGCTGACAACTGGTACCTGCCCGCACAGAATGAGACACCGACAGCAGACCCTAAGGGACAGAGGGCTACAGTTTCTTTTCTTGGGGGAGGGGCAGGGAGGCTGACTCAGAACCCTGTCTTCCTGGAAACGTCTATGTGGATGGAGGTCATCAAACACATAAAGTAGGAAATGTAGCACCGCAGGGCCTGCGAGGGACTTGGGCATCTTACACGGGAGCTCAGTGCGACACAAGACGCTTTTAAGAAAACGGAAAGGGGGATCCCTGGGTGGCGCAGAGGTTTAGCGCCTGCCTTTGGCCCAGGGCGCGATCCTGGAGACCCGGGATCGAATCCCATGTCGGGCTCCCGGTGCATGGAGCCTGCTTCTCCCTCTGCCTGTGTCTCTGCCTCTCTCTCTGTGACTATCATAAATAAATAAAAATTAAAAAAAAAAAAAAAGAAAACGGAAAGGTTTAGACCTATGTAAAATATTTTTCATCTGAATCTGCAGCCCTCACCTCTTTGGAACTAGCCATTTCCCCATTACTTTATCATGACATGAAAGATCCCAGTAGGAGATATTCTGGGTCGAAACCCGCTGATCTAACAGCTCTCACGTACTCCTTTTCTGCTCCTTCTCCAAACTCTGAGCTGGGTCTCCTCTGACCTCCAGGCCCCCCTCGGCCTACGGCTACTCTGGTCGGTGAATCCGGCATCTCTCCCACACCCGGGGCTCCACGGGGAATGAAATCTGCTCTTGGCCTGTTCCTGAGGAGCGGACTGCGGGAGGCTTTGTGGTCTCCACCTCCGGGGTCTTGCTTAACTAACCGGCCTCTCTTCCGAACGAGCAGCCTGTAAAGAGTTTGAGGATCCTGAACGCGGGGAGACCCAGGAGAAGCCTTCCTCAGCCAGACAGCATGCGTTCTAGAAGGGTGTCCTCTCCTAACACTGATGGAAGTGGGGAAGCAGGTGGACCCTCGGGATCCGTTAGGGAGAACAATCTCAGGTGCACATTCATGAACATCCCCCCTTTATTAATTATTAATTATTTATTATTTATTATTTATTATTTATCTTATTGGCTGCTTTTTTAGGGTGTGTTGCCGGTGGACCACGGCCACTATTTCCAGTGTCGGGGGGAATGGGGCGTCCGTCCAGCTGGCAGAAAAGGTAACGTGTCTATGAGCGTGGCCCTAGGGTCTGGCCATGCCTCCCGGTGCACAGGTCCGGAAGGCAAACCACGGTCTCGGCAGGTGCAACCAGGAGCAGGGCGCGGCCTGTATCGGAAGACCCCAGCTCTTGAGCTGCCGACAACAGGCCCACAGCTTGGGACATGGAGGGGACCACGTGAGCACTTAAAAAGTAGGGCATGTCCTAGGTTGGCTGCTCTAAGGAGAAAAACAGGAAGCCTTTCCCTCTCTCAATTACAAATTATTCCCCCAAGACGAACGGGGCTGCCTCTCTCTGTATGTCTCATGAATAAATAAATAAAATCTTTAAAAAAAAAGAAATTCAGAGAGACCCACAAAAAGTTGAGCAAATGTGCATGTGGTCTGTGTGTATATTGTGTGTATGTGTGTGGTGTAAGTGTATATTGAGCGTGTGTGCAGGAGTGTGGAGTGGTCTGGTCTGTAGGTTTTGCATGTGGGGTATGTGTGTGCTGTGCGTATGGTGGATGTTTGTGGTGTGTGTGTGTGATGAGGGTGTATGTAAGGTTTGTGTGGCTTGGTGTGTCTGTTTTGTGTAGTGTGTGTATGTTGGGTGTGTGTATTGTGGGTCTGGTGTGTGTATGGTGTATGTGTGGTGTGTGGAGGAGAGTATGTGGTGTATACGTGGGGGGTGTCTCTGTGTGTGTCTATGTGTGTGTGTGTGTTGGAGTGTGTATTGTGGTGTGTGTATAGATTTTGTGTGGTGTGTGTGTGATGTCTGTGTGTGTATGTGGGGTGTGTGTATACATGTGTGTGTCTATGTGTGATGTGTGAGTGTGAATGTATGTGTGTGCATCTATGGAAGGTGTGTGGATGTATATGTGTATGTCTGTGTGATGTGTGTGTGTATCTGTGTGTGGTGTGTACACTGGGTTTGTGTACTGTGGTGTGTGTATGTTTTGTGAGGGGTATGTGTGTGTGATGTCTCTGTGTGTGTCTATGGAGGGTGTGTGTGGATGTATGTGTGTGTGTGATATGTATGTGTATATCTGTGTGTGGTGTGTGTGGTGTGTGTGTGTATTGTGCTGTGTGTGTAGGTTTTGTGTGGTGTGTGTGATGTATGTGTGTGCGCCTGTGCAAGTTGTGTCAGTGTGCATATGTGTGTGTCTGTGTATGCCTGTGTATGTGTGATGTGATGTATGTGTGCATGTGTGTATGTATATGTGTGTATATGTGTGTATGTCTGCATGTACACATGTGTGGTTTATGTGTGTGTACCTCTGCATGGTATATACTTGTGTGTGGTATGTGTATATCTGTGTGTGGTGTGTACGTGTGTGATGTGTATGTGTGTGTATCTGTATGTGGTGTGTATGTGTGTGGTATATGTGTGTGTAGCTGGGTGTGGTGTATGTGTATCTGTGCATGGTGTGTATATGTGCATGGTGTGTGGCGTCTATGTGTCTGTGCGTGGCGTGTACATGTTTGGTGTGTGTGTGTATCTGTGCATGGTGTGTGGTGCGTGCTGTGTGTGTATATCTGTGTGTAGTGTGTCTGTGTGCATGTGCATTGTGCATGGTGTGGTGTGTGTATCTGTGTGTGGAGTGTGCATGTGCGTGTCCATGGTGTATGTGTGTGTATCTGTGCATGGGGGTGGTTCATGGTGTGTGTGTGTATTTGTTGTGCATGGCATGTATGTGTGTGTGGTGTGTGTGTGTGTATCTGTGGGTGTACCTATGCGTGTCTGTGGTGTGTGTATATCTGTGCATGGCATGTTGGTGTGCGTGTCCGTGGCGTGTGTGTGTATCTGTGCGCGGCGTGTCCGTGTGCGTGTCCATGGCATGTGTGTATATCTGTGCGCAGCGTGTCCATGTGCGTGTCCGTGGCGTGTGTATCTGTGTGCGGCGTGTCCGTGACGTGTGTGTGTATCTGTGCACGGCGTGTCTGTGTGCATGTCCGTGACGTGTGTGTGTATCTGTGCACGGCGTGTCCGTGACGTGTGTGTATCTGTGCACGGTGTGTCCGTGACATGTGTATCTGTGCACGGCGTGTCCGTGTGCGTGTCCATGGCGTGTGTGTGTATCTGTGTGTGGCGTGTCCGTGTGTGTGTCCGTGGCATGTGTGTATCTGTGCGTGGCGTGTCTGTGGCGTGTGTGTGTATCTGTGCACGGCGTGTCCGTGTGCATGGAGCCCATGTATGGCAGGAGGTTGGGCAGCCGAGATCCGCTCCCGGGGCGGGCCGGGGACAGGGACGTCGCCTCCTGTCCTGTTCCCGCCTCCTCACCTGGCCCACTAGGGCCCCTCCGGATGCCATCCCTGGTCTCCGCGTCCCCGCCGTCCCCGCCGCCCGAGCCCGGTTCTGGCCACCCCCCCACCCCGGGACCAGGCCGCGGGTGCGAGTCCAGCTGCAGGTCCGAGTGGCCTGGGCCCGTCCTCCTGCCATCCCAGGCCCGGGGGGTGGGGCACCCATGGACGCTGCCTCCCCTTGGTCACTCCCCCGCCGTGCCGGGCGGCCGTCCTCCGTCCCCGTGTCCCACACACACGTGCATGCACAAGTACACCCACACACTCACCCCTGGCCGCGTGGAGCCAAACGTGGGTCCCTGTCCCACACGAGCCTCCCGGGAAGTGGCGTGGGCCGTGTGGGGGTCGTGGCCCTCGGGGTCGCGTGGGTAGCTGGCCTAGCCTTGGGGTCCCCCCGGAGTGTCCAGCGGCCCCTCCCCCTCATCGTCGTGGGGTCTCCAGACCTGGACCTGCCAGAGCGGTTGACACTCGGGAGCCAATGTCGCCTCCAGGACCCCAGGCGCCCGGAGCCTCCGAGGGGGCTGCGTCACCACCGCCGCTTGACCCTGCGGGTACAGTTTGTAGGACACGGTCGGTTGGGCCACAGGCCGAGCAAACAGCTGGAAGGTTTCACTGCGTAAGCGCGGCTCCCTGGCGAGCCTTCCCCGCGGGAGATTTTCCTTGATTTGCTCCCACTCCGTCCTCTGACGACGTTCATCCCGAGTGGACCGCGTCGCTTTGATGGGGTCCCTGGGTGCCCGGGGCCTGCCCCCTAGAGCTGGTGTCTTACGAGCCGCCTTTCCCTCTCTGAGAACGAGGGTTCCAGCCTTCGCTGGGTAAGATTGCCCGGCTTTGTTCGGGGGCCTCTGTGCCCCGAATCCCTTCTAGGAATGTTCCTGGAAATCCAACAATTAAAGTCAGCAAGAAATGCTTTCCAGAAAGCTCCGTGGGCCCTTTCCTCATTTCTCCTGCCCACTGGCCTTGACATGTCCGGAGACTGTAGGATATTCTGTAGGAATCACTGAAGCTAAATTTCACCTCGCGCCCGGGCGTTCCTGAGGTCAGCACCGACCTCTCCGAGCCCCGGGCCATTGCTTCAAAGCGGCCTGGCTGTGACCTGGGCTCGGGACTTCCCCAGACGCTAGACACCTGTAAGGCCCGGCCCGGCTGCTGCCTTCTCCGGGTCCTGGCCCTCGGCCCGCAGGCGCGTCCCCCCCCCCCCCCCGGAGCACCCGGCTGGCAGGGCTGCTGCCAGGAGCTGGCCCGGGGGTCGCAGCAGGGCCCGGTCTCCTGCGCACGCGCTTGCACCAGGCACCAGCGTGGTAC
This sequence comes from Canis lupus familiaris, assembly GCF_011100685.1. Taxonomy (NCBI): domain Eukaryota; kingdom Metazoa; phylum Chordata; class Mammalia; order Carnivora; family Canidae; genus Canis; species Canis lupus. The sequence continues at coordinate 46,061,198 of NC_049246.1, read as the reverse complement.
CAGAGTCACTCTGCCACCAGCGGACGCGCCCACTCCATAACCGCGTCTAAGCACAGACAAGACGTGGCCATTGTCTAGACCACAAAAATGGCCAAGCATCCCCGCGATGGCTGGTATGGCAGGCCACGGTCTCCTTGCCAGCCGGAGCCTGGCTTCCTTCCCCCCTCCTTCTGCACCCAGACCCCCACCCTTGGAATTGCGCTGCTTCCTGGGAGCATCCAATCTGGACCAAAGTCCCACTGCCCTGAGCCCTCAAGCCCAGATTCCAAAATCAGTCGTTTTCAGGAGGTGCCCCACGGTTCCCCTTTGTGGCAGTGTGTCACACCCGCCTGTGTTCCACTACACGTGGGCCGCTCGCTGCTGGTTTGGCTGGACGGCGCTGACTCTGCTCCCAAGGTCCACCTGTTTACCTACCGGGCCCCATCAAGGACACTCAGCCTCTCTGTAGTGAGGCACAGATGCATCCAAGACGGTCTAAGCTCTATCTGTCACCCCCCCTGCCCCCGGCCCCGGCCACACTCCGCGGCCTAATGCCCTCCGGGTCCATCCATGTTGCTGCAAACAGCAGGATTTCCTTCTTTCTCGTGGATGAACAACGTTCCAGTGTGTGTATGTGTGCACATGCGTGTCTTTTTTATCCGTTCATCTATTGATGGACACTCAGGTTGTGTCCGTGCCCCCCTGGAGAGTGTGAGCAACGCTGCGATGGACGGGGGGGGGGGTGCAGGTGTATCTCTTTCAGCTCCTGCCTAGAGATGCTGCTATCTCTAAGCTGATTAGGGTTGATATCCAACAAACACAGTCCTTCGGTTGTACAGAGGTTCTGGCCGCAGCTTTTGAAAGAGAAGGGGCGAGGGGGTGGGGAATAAAAAGACTTTTTGCAAGAACTTTAAAAATGTCTTCAAAAAGATAGCAGTGGGACAGAAGAAGCGATGAGAGGAAATTGGCTCTGGGCGTAGAAATATTTGTGACTTAAAAGTATGAGTCAGGTTGCTGGAATCACATGCTAGCCAAAGACCGGGAGAGATCACAGGCCAGGAAATTCGGTTGTGGGGCCAAACAAAAGGACGCTTTGCTCGAGTTCTGTGGGTTGTAAATGATGGGTCGGGAGCATTTACTAGCATTCTGGATGTTCAGCAGAAAGAGTGTCCTGTGATTCTGTGCAGCTCCGTAGCGCTTGAAGGGGGCAGGGGCGGGAGTGTGGTCATACGGTCACGAGGAAAAGGGTGTAGACGTTGGCTGGGAGAGGTTTGAAACAGTCATCTTGGTGAGAAAGGGGAGTGGGATGCTATTCGTGTTACATTTTTATTTTATTTTTTTTAAATTTTTTATTTAAACATTTTTATTTTTAAAAAATATTTTATTTATTTATTCATGAGACACAGAGAGAGGGAGAGAAGCAGAGACACAAGCAGAGGGAGAAGCAGGCTCCATGCAGGGAGTGCAACGTGGGACTCGATCCCGGGTCTCCAGGATCACGCCCTGGGCCGAAGGCGGCCCCCAAATTCTGAGCCACCCGGGCTGCCCTCGTGTTACATTTTTAGATGAGCTGCGGAAGAGATTAATGATTGTTCAAATTCTTCTTCCATCACATCTACCACTGGCTAGGGATCTCATTAGGAAAGGCCTACATATTTGAGAACTGGCTCTTCTTCCTTTTTTTTTTTTTTTTTTTGATTTTATTTATTCATTTATTTGAGAGAGAGAGAGAGAGAGAGAGAGAGGTAGAGCACAAGCAGGGGGGCAGCAGAAGGAGAGGGAGAAGCAGGCTCCTTGCTGAGCAGAGAGCACAATGCGGGGCTCGATCCCAGGACCCTCAGATCATGACCTGAGCCGAAGGCAGACGCTTAACCAACTGAGCCCCCCAAGGTGCCCGAGAAGTGGGTTCTCTAAGGCTTCTTCTCTGTATCCCTATAATTCAAAACAACAAAGTCAGTGAAAGTGTGTCTCCCCGTGACTGAATCCCAGTGCCTCACTGAAGCGTGTTTTGGGCTCTAGAAAAATGTTCATTTTTCTCTCGGTTTGCCTGAAACACACAGCGTCCATTCTTGCTGTCCTACCGAGAATTCGCAGCCTTCAACAAAGATTCAGTGAACATTTATCACAGTTTTTAAAAACCCAACTATGTTTTTGGCTTTTTTTGTTGTTGTTGTTGTTGCAGGATTGGTTTAAATTACTCATAATTCACTTGGCGGTCTTGGTAATTGACCCCCAGCCATGGGATCAATGTCTCCGGCTAGAAAAATAAACATTCCAGCTGCCATCGGCAGGGGGCAGGAAGCCATTAGCCTGTCACAGTGTCCTAGCTCATTGACATCAGCTTGAAATTAATGGCAAATTGCATAGAAATACCGACAGGGCTGCTTACGTCCTGTTCAGTAGCTCCTCGGCCGCCCGGAGCCTGGGCAGCTGCATCTGGACCTTGCCCAGAACATCTCGAACACTTGACAGGAAACCTCCCGCCGTCCCTTCTCCTCTGTGATCTTACCTTGTCCTTGTCTGAACACACTGGAACTCCCAACGGGCCTCGAAGCCCACCTATGAACTCACCTTGTGGAGTGCTCACCTGTCACCTGCCGTGTAAAGACAAGTAGGAATCCCGGGTACTGGAAGGACGAGTCCCCGAGTGCCACTGTCGTCGAAGACAATGCCACACAGCCCAGCCGCACTTAGGTGCGTTCTGACGTTCAAGTAGCTTCTTTCTAGACTTGCCTGCTCCTGGGTAAGTTCACGCAAGCGGAGAACCTCTCTTGGTTCCCCTGGCGCCCCCAATGCAGGGGCCATTTGCCTGCCAGGTAATCCAGCTCTGGCAGGTGACAGGGCAGGTGGCAAGGCCTTCTTAAGAGTTCAGCCAACATGGCCCTCAGGTGGGTTCTAAGCCAGGTTTTCATTTTACGGTGAATGCAAGTCCACATAACTGTCCTTCTTCTTCCTTCTTCTTCTTTGGGGGGAGGGGAGGGGGAGGAGGGGAGGAGGAGGAGGAGGAGGGAGGAGGAGGAGGAGGAGGAGAGGAGGAGAGGAAGAGGAGGGGAAGGAGAAGGAGAAGAAGAAGAAGAAGGAAGAGGAGGAGAAGGAGGAGAAGGGAGGAGGAGGAGAAGGAGGAGGGAGGAGGAGGAGGAGGGAGGAGGGGAGGATGAGGAGGAGGAGGGGAGGGAGGAGGGGAGGAGGAGAGGAAAAGGCGAGGGAGGAGGAGGGGGAAAGGGAAGAGTAGCTATCCTTCGACGAGCTACTCTCCTCTTCTTCTTCTTCTTCTTCTTCTTCTTCTTCTTCTTCTTCTTCTTCTTCTTCTTCCTTCTTCTTTCCTCTTCTTCTTTTTAAATATTTATGATTTTTCCCAATGTGAATGTCATGGAAGGTCAATGTTGAAAATGTATGTATATATGTATATATATATATATATTAAATTAATTAAATTAACCCCTCACAGTCCTACTGAGCAGAGACAATCACGGTTGATAGCTTGGTGAGTTTTGTACAATACTCCTTCAGTGCAGGTTTTTGGGATTGTTGTTTTGCCCATATTCTAGAGACAGGATAGCACCGAGTTCCCGGGGTCTGCTGCCAGGGTCACACGGCCTGGGTATATGCCCCAGCTATGCCCCTGATGGTGTCACCTTGACTGTGTTTCTTACTTCACCAAGACTTGGCTCTTAATCAGCAGAGTGGGAATAAAAATGCTATCTACCTCGGGGCACCTGCTGGCTCGGTCAGTTAGGCCTCTGACTCTTGATTGCAGCTCAGGTCATGATCTCAGCCTGGTGGGATTGAGGCTGGTATCAGGCTTAGGGAGGAGCCTGGTGAAGATGCTCTCTCTCCCTCTCCCTCAGCCTCTCCTTGCCCTACAAACATTTTTTTCTCTCAAAAAAAAAAAAAAAAAAGAAAGAAAAAAGAAAAAAAAGAAAAGAAAAAGAAAAAAACAACAAAAAAGAAATTGTTAAATACTATCTACCAGGGTGCCTGGGTGGCTTAGTCGGTTAAGTGTCTGCCTTCGGCTTGAGTCATGATCCCAGGGGTTCTGGGATTCAGCCCTGCATCGGGCTCCTTGCTCAGTGGGGAGGCTGCTTCTCCCTCTCCTTCTGCTGCTCCCTCTATTTAGGCTCTCTCTCTCTGTCTCTATCAAATAAATAAATAATAAATAAAATAAAAATAAGATGCTATCTACCTTAACATTTTTTTATTTTTATTTTTATTTTTTAAAGATTAGATTTATTTATTCATTCATGAGAAACACAGAGAGAGAGAGAGGCAGAGACACAGGCAGAGGGGGAAGCAGGCTCCATGCCGGGAGCCCAACGTGGGACTCGATCCCGGGTCTCCAGGATCAGGCCCTGGGCTGAAGGCGGCGCTAAACCACTGAGCCACCTGGGCTGCCCTACCTTAACATTTTTTTAAAAGATGGAAACTCAAAAGATAATTATAAGGATTAAATATATATATTATATAATAACACATAATATATATGATAATGTATAATCTATATAATTATGTATATATTGCACTTAACACAGAGCACACTTGATCAACGTGAGCTCCTTTGTGATTCTGGCTACAAAAATACCCTGACACTTTCTCCTTGACATTCTCACATAAGCATTTTGTGATTGTATGACACACTTAAACATTATTTTAACAGTTAGAGGATGTTCCATATGTATTTTATTCTTATTCATTTAATAAATGTTTGTAACTATCTAGCCATGCCCTGAGCTGGTAGTGAGGATGAAAGAGAAGTAAAAAGCTTCCCTGCTGCAAACAAGTGCCAGACTCAGGGGGACAGGTCATCCCTGTGTGCGGAGGTCGAGAACAGTAGAGATTTGGGAGGTGGGAATACAGTGAGCTTTCTCCAGGAGAGAAACATGATGTGCGTCACCATTCCTTTAGTGTTTGGATATTTAGATGATTTCCATTTATCCCATTTTACACATTATTAAAATTAACATGTGGGGCGTACATAGGTTCTGGAACTTCGATTTTTCTTCTCGATGATAGTTTGCACAAAGTGGAAATGACTGCTAGTCATTTGCTGAGGCCACGTGTCAGGGCTTGCTTCCTAGTGCTTTGCGAGGCATTCAACAACAACAACAACAACAAAAAACAATCAGATATTGTTTAATTTTAATTTTGCCTCTCTTTGATTACCCAGAATGTTGTGACTTCCTTTCCACATTTGTTCGTGGTTTCTACTTCCCTTTTTGTAAGTTATCTATTTGCATTGTTAGCATGCTTACCTCTGGGGTTTCCACCGCTCTTCCAACTGACATTTATGAGCTCAGAGTGGATGAGAATATTACCTCTTTGTTTCTTACAGTTACTGCATATATTATTCCCTAATTTGTCATCTGGTTTTTAATTTTAATAACTCATGCTTTTCTGCAATGCATCAGCTCGAGGATGCAAGAAGATTATAGTAACAGAAATAGAAGTCTATCTCTTGGACCCACCTCTCCCACTAACCCAGGACCTTCTGTGTATTGGGGATGGGAGGTGTGGTGCAGGCTTCTGTTCAGGCTTCTGTGTGGGTTCTGGGCTCTTGGGTCCTACAAATGGAGAAACGATTTCCTCCCTATGGGCATTCTGTGTGGTATTACATGGCCCATTTAATGTGAAGAGAGGACTGGACGTTTATATTTTGAGAAAGCTCTGCAGATGATTCTGGAACCCATTCTTAATCAAAAACTGCTGGACTAGAGCTTGAAGCTGAACAGAATATGAGAAAATCTAACACAGATAATGTCAGATCCTGCATCGAAGGATCCCAAAATCACCCAACAGTCCGTTAAAGGTATGGCTTCCGTGACTTAGCTGCTGCTACATGTAAACACCGTTAGTGTTTTGGCAGAGAGGAAGCTCGGGAAGGATCTGCCGAGAGATGTAGCTGCCAACGCTGCTGATCTGGTGTCAGGTTAATGGGCAGTGCTGATGGCTCTACATGACAGACTTATTAACTTCTTAATTAATAGCAGTAGGGAGAAGCCTCAGGGCACCCAATTTTGGCTTAATAGAAGGAAAAAAAAGACATTTCCTTGCAATCTGAGCAGCTAAAAGATGGAATGACCCATCTCAGGAAGTAATGAGCTCCCAGGATTGAAGGAGCTCAATTGGAGACTGCCAGGCACTTGGAATGATGACATCACTTGGAATGATGACACCATGGGAGCCACCGGGATAAATCTTGAGCCACTTCATCTACCTCTTGAAACTTTACTGAGCCCATCACAGAAGGAAATGAGCGTGGCTGAGGAAACTTTCCTTGTGTTCTTTGTTGGGATTCCTTAACTACCTCTTCCTAGTACATCCTAGAGTTATATCTGAGATCAGTGTCAAGCTCATTGAGCTAGAGTTTGCAAAAACCTGTCTTATTCATCTTTTAGGAGAAACAAAATGACAGTTACTCACTTGCAGTTCCCGTTACCCCTGGCATCTGCCATGGGGCCTACACCACAGTCCATCCAAAGCCCTCCATCAATCACATGTGCATACCTAGTCCTTTCCACCTTCATGGGATGCTTTCAAGGTCTTTAGGATCCAAAAGAAACCATTTGACAATTAAAAAAAATATTTTATTTATTCATGAGAGACACAGAGAGAGAGAGAGAGAGAGAGAGAGAGAGGCAGAGACATAGGCAGATGGAGAAGCAGGCTCCCCACAAGGAGCTCGATGTGGGACTTGCTCCAGCATCCTAGGATCACGCCCTGGGCCAAAGGCAGATGCTCAACCACTGAGCCACCCAGGTGTTCCCCATTTGATGATTTTATACAGATTGCCATTAACTGCCCTAAAGGCTTGTGAAATGTGAGTTGGATCAATCAGAAGCTTAGAAGACCCAACACTGTGTTGGGGAATGGCTCCCAGAGAAATGGTCAGAAAACCACGAAGCTGACAGTAACTCTGAAGATTCTTTGGAAGTAGTGAGCAGGAAGCTGAAGGACTCCATAAAAAAATCAGTCTTTTGCTCCTTTTCTGCTTTTATTCTTGCTAGGAGCTGCACCCCCACTTTACACATGCCTTGTAATGCAACAGCGTGAGTTCTCCTTGTAGAGGACAAGGAGATATTGATTTCTCTAGAATAGGAAATATCTAAGGAAGGGTCAGGTGAGAATGGCCAGAGGAAGCCATTGTATGCATAGTTCAGACCAACAGTGCTAGACATCTCAATGCCAAGGCCACCTGTTCCAAGTAATAACACCTGAGCCCTCGTCTTTTGTTCTAACAGATTCCTGGATACCTGAGAAGATACCTACACCAGGTCACAATCCTCAGCAAAGACCTTCAGATCCCAAGAAAAGATGAGACTCTTTCCTTTCCTTTCTGAGTCTCCTGGACACTCCGTACCTACACTCTCTTTCTCTCTTCAATAAACTCTACTTTCACCTCCTGCAGGCTCACATTTTACTTTTGTCCTGCATGCAGGCAGGGACCCCCGTGGCTGGTCCTATGGGATCCCTTTTGTGTCCTTGGACCTGGCCTCCCAACATCAGAGTGCTTCTCCTGGATGGAGTGATTCTTTTGGCACCATCACCAGGTGCTGGGAAAATGGTGGTGAATCTCTACAGCAATTTTAGGCGTGTCGTGGCAAGATAAGTACGGGGAACTTCTGAATGCCTTGAGAATGCCAGCAAAGATGATCTCCATGTGGGGCTAGGAGTCTGGTTTACTAAGGACATGGATTTTGGCAATTCCTAGAGGAATGACAGTTCATTGAGGTAATGGGTCCCCTGGGTGGATTTTTCATCAAGGAGATGTCAGATCAGTTTTCAGTAGATTCAGGAAATTAGGGATAAAGGAGAGACAAAGATGGACAGCTAGACTTGGAGACACGAGGGGGCCCCTGGGAAACAGGAAAGGAGAGGGTAGTGATGTGGATGAGGAGGGGGACATTGAGAATTTGTATTTAATGATTTTTTTTTCCTCTAAGGAAGGAAATACAAATAACCTACTGGGAGCATCGAGGTTAGATAATGAATTCTTTAAGAGAATGCTAAAATTTATTAAGTTCTTCTAAATACTGGGCATCCATTGTAGTGGGTAGGATTGTACACCCGCACCAAAGGGATGTGTCTAAGCCCTAACTCCTGGTCCCAATTAATGGCACCTTATTTGGAAACAGGGTCTTTGTAGATGTGATCAAGTCAGAGATGAGATCACACTGGGTTAGGACGAGCCCCAACCCAAGGAGTGTGTCTCTGTAGGAAGAGAGACATGTGGGCTGGTGCACAGGGAAGATAAAGGAAAGAAGTCTGTGTGAAGACAGGCAGAGATTGGAGTGATGCGTCCACAAGCCAAGGAGCATGAGGGATGGCTGGCCACCCCAGGACCTAGGAGACAGGCTCGGGACAGGTTCTCCCTCAGAGTCTCCAGAAAGAACTACCCTGCTGACACCTGCATTTTGGACTTGTGGCTCCAGGGCTGGAAGACAATGAGTTTCCGTTGTTTTAAGCCACCTGGTTTGTGGCCACTTGTCTGACAGCCCTGGGAGGCGAGTACACCTGTGTGCGGTCGACGTGGTAACTATCTGGACTATCTGGGTGGAGAGCACACGGATGAAGGAAGAGAAGGAAAAAGTCTGCCAAGAAACACGGAGGACCCAGCTGAGGCAGGAGAATAGACATGGCTGCTGGCATGGGTGGCCTTGGGGTGGGTTGTTTCATCTCAAGCTGGGAAGCCAGACATGTGGAACGTTCCAGAGCTGGAGACTGGTGAGACAGATTGAAGAAGGAGAGGGGAAGTGGGAGCTGGCTATAGACGTGAGTGCAGTGCTGGGTTGTGGGGCCCAGGATGTGAATGGAGATGTGGGCCTGGGGCTTTCCTTGGGAGTGAGGTGGTGGCGGGTCATCAGAGTACCCTTCATGAGTTCCACATGGCGCATCCCGCAGGTGGGGATACAGTGCAGGTGGTTTCCTTTGTTTTGTGGCTCAGGGGTGATCATCCCTCTGACTCCTTTACTCCTCCACTTAGGAGGAGGAGTCCCAGCCCAAATCAGCAAAACATCCCCTCACTCTTGATTCCAGAATTTTCAGGGCTGCAAAGCTAGAGAAAGGGAAGCTGCAAGCAAGAAAAACCTCTCTGCAACAGAGACCTGAAATTCCAATGAACAGCCAGGAGGCATTTGTATTGTGTGGGTTTTGTCTTTGTCTAAATGCCTTCTCCCTGGTGTGCAGCTTTAGAGGATAAAAGAGCCCCCCAAAGACCTATAACTCCATTGTCCAAAATGGATTTCCTCTTTGGTTTGTGTCTGGCAATGAGATAGAGGATTACACGGGTGATGCGAATAAAGAAAGCTGTTTATTCCAGACTTAAATCATTGTTTGCCACCAAACATTTGTATTCTTATGTTTTCTATCACTAGGTATGTAATTGGGAAGCATGCAAATTAGGCAAGATAATGAGCTATAATTTCTTCGACTCTAAGGAGGGTATTCATAATGAAAAGGGATGGTTAAGTAGGATTTTAAGAGTTACTAGAGGACACAAAGGAATCAACTATGTTTTTTAGGGAGAGAGACTTATCACTTGCTTCGACTAGCACCTGCAACCATCATGAGTCTTGGCATTTCTGGGCATTCCTTGACCCTAGCCCGTTTAAGAGAGTTTACAGACAAAGTCAGGAAGCTTCTTCCAGCGGGGAAGAGGAATGCATTTGGGCACATCGTTAGCGGCAGGCCTAGCCGTGGATGTCCTGACAGTCTTTTCAAAGGAGGGAAGAGAAACTTCTCTTTCTGTTAGCTTCCAATGAGATTGCTCCAAGCATGGGCATAGTAAATTATTGAGAGGGCACGGTCCACACTCAGAGCTCCACTTCCTGAGCTGCAGAGCTAAAATAGAGGGCAAGTTTCTCAAGTGTGCACGCTGCGTGTGCCATGGCCAGTAGGGGACAGAGCCCCAAGGATGCACAGGCCTGCCTGGGCCCAGGGTCCATCACCCACAGGGGACAAAGTCGTGGCTCCTCCAGGAGGCTGAGGCTTTGCAGGTCATCTGTAAGCATCTTCTGAGTTCCAGGTGCTTTACAGTGTGGGGCCTACAGGGGCTGGATTAGACATGAGGGGCCAGGGTTTTGCCCCTCAGGAGGGATGGCTTGGGGAAGTCATGGAGCCAGTCTGAGGAGCTAGCAGGGTCTAGAGGGAGTGAAAAGGAAGGGAAATGAAGAGCCCTGGTTGCCTGGAGGCAGGTAGGACAGGATAAAGGGGGAGAGGAAGAAGACCAGAAGGCTGGGAAGGTGTAACGATGCTCGATGCTGCTCGCCTTCAAAGGCCATGTGTTCGTGCCTGGAGTGGATTATTTGTGCCTCGAGTTAATGGGACAGGTAGAAGCAGAAAGGAGGCATCAAAACTAAGCCCCTGGATTCTTGAGTATCTTCCATCCCCATAGAACTCGACCTCAGGAACCACCTGTCATGTGATTCTCCAGAAGAAAGGTCCTTGAAGGGTTGTCTGGGGGTGGAGGCTGCAGGGGAGAAATAGGCAGGTTTACAGAGCTGAGATGGGCCTGGACGGTGGCTCAGAAGCAGAGCCAGTTGGCTGGAGAGATTGGGGGAACAGGTGTTTTTGTGCCTCCCTACACAGCACACCTGCAGCCAGCCATGCATCCCCACCTGGGGCGGGACACGGCCCCCTGGCTGCTATGCAGATGGCCCACCGGGTCCCTGTCACATACACTGGTTAGACTGGTCACTGTTGCCCAAATCCTAATGCCTGCCTCCACTCTCCCTTCTGTGGATTGGGTTCCTGATCCTATGCCCTGCCCTGGTCTCCAGCTCCGCAGGCGTCTCATCAGTTAGGACTGGCTCAGCTGTGCTGCTCTAACAAGCAGTCTGCACATGCAGGAAAACAATGTTGTGCATTGGCAGGCCACATCGGCTCTAGAGGCTCTGCTTGTTCTAGGGACTCAGGGATTCAGGCTAAGTCACCCCGCTGTATGCTGCAGTTGCTTGTGCCAGAGGGGAAGCTAGTCCTGGAGAGTCTCACAGCAGAAATTAAATATATGTCCCAGAGGTGGCACTCATCCCCTCTGTTCATAATTCAGGGCTCCAACCCCAGAGGCCAGGATGTTGCATCATTCAGTAGAAGGTCCCGGGACTAGGAGATGGACAGCACACAGCTGTTCATACCTGGTTCCACTTGTGTGATTGTCCAGGTAAGTTCCAGTTAAATTGAACATATATATCCTTCCCCATCCTCTGCTCCCAACACTGCTGAGTCATGCTCAGGATAAGAAATAAGCAAGATAGATGCGGCCACTCCCTGATTACAGGGCTGTGGGTGGCCTGTGGCTGGAGAGGGAGTTAAGGACGGACTCACATCTCTATGAGCCTGAAGTGGGGTCTACACTTACTCTTCTGTTGTTGTGGAAGGAGAGAAGCTTCTAGGACTTTCTCTTCACAAAGAGAGAGAGAGTCGCTTTGGGGCAGGTCTCCTTTGCTCTGTGAAGTATCAGGACAGTGTTCTTGGTTATGTCAATGTCCCTTTGCCAGAGGGATCCAGAGTGCCTCTTATTTGGCAAAGCTTTCGTGGAAGGTTGGGGAGGGAACATTTCTATAAGAACAGTTTGTGTGTGTGTGTGTGTGTGTGTGTGTGTGTGTGTGTGTGTGTTAGGGAAGAAGAGCTCTGGCTTAAGAAGTGGGGAAGGTGAAAACCTCAGACCTTTATTTCCAAGAGGATACTTGGTAGGGAAAATCTGTTGGAGTTGTACTGGGGTAGCTCAGTCCACTGGCAGGTTCACTGGCAGAAAAAGCCCACCAGGAGGATGTCCCGGGAGAGGAGGAAGTCTGGGATGATTGCTAGGCTGACTACCAGGGCTCTACAACGTGTGGTCTGCAGAGAATCTGCACCCGTAGTCCTCATGGCGTGGCTGGAAATGTGTGTTTGGTCTTTATCCCTGATGCCCTAGATCAGAAAATGTTGGAGGACACCGTGGGAGTCTGCACTTTTTAAGTAACTAAGCCTCTCTTATGCTTCTCAGGGCCCTAAGGTCTGCACATCTCTGGCCTGAGGATTGGCAGAGCAGAGCTTCTTTGACATGGCGTAAGGGGTGTGGTTGGGAAGCCCTGCCAGGGAGTATGAAGGGGAAGCAAGAGCCATGAACGTGGAAGATGAGCCTGGGTTACCCCAGCGGGGCTAGCTGGAGTCGGGTCAGCCCAGGTGAGCGTCCCCCAGGCGCTGCGGCACCAGTGCTCACCAGAGTCCCCTCCTGGCCTGGACAGAAGCGACAGCGCTAAAGATCTAACTGGAAGTTTTCTTTGGCCTGACAAGGGAAGTAAGACTTTTGGAACAGAATGGCATCCCCAGGATGGGGGAAATTGGGATAATTTGTGTGGGACTTGGTCTTGTGAATTCACTGGTAAAAGGCTCGATTTCTAGCTAATTAGGGGGCGTGGCGCCCTGCACCAATTTGGAAAAACCACACAACTGACGTGTCTATATCTGAAGCAGGTGAAGCAGCTCATGCCAGGCACGTGTAAATAATCTCTGTACTTGGTAGGGGTGTTCCATTGCTCGAGGATCCGCTGAGCTAGCTTCCAAGCTCCCCTCGGGTATAAACCCATCATGTGGTCAGAGGCGTCTAATTCGACTTGATCCCCAAACCTATGAAACTCAGCTCTAAATATGCTCCTTGCTCCCGGCGGTGATGTCAAGGTGCTCGGGGTGGGGTGGATTCGGTGGGAAGACTGCATAGGAAGAAGTTCTGTTTTCCTCGCCCCCCGGATAGAACAATATGGCTTCAGGCAGAGGTGGCTCTGGATCCTGGAACTGAGTAACCTTGGAACCGGGGACCTCCCACCGCTACTACCTCGATCTCTCTTTATTTTGGGTTCTGAGCTCACTGAAAGGGCAAACTGAATATAATATCCAGCTCTGCAGTATTTTTAGCCTCTCTAGGTTCAATATCCACTGCTCAATGGCTGGTAACTCCCTTTTTATCCAGCTCTTTTCTTAACTAGGAGAAAGATGATAATTAGAAGTTACGTAACTCCTTTGCAAAGTGGATTTTCACACAGGACCAGCGCATTTTCTTTTGGGGCAACTAAACTTACCGTTGGGGAGAAAGCATCAGCTCTTTATGTTTCTTCATTATCAAATCTCTGAGCACCAACTACAATCTTGGGAAACGTCATGAGCTGATTTTAAACAGTGTGATAGAGGTCAGATTAAAAAAAAACGGAAAGCTTCTAAGAACACTGCCCAGAATACCTTTAAAAAAAAATTGACGCCTCTCTCCAGAGGTTTAATAAAAGGATGGGGATGAATCATACTTATAAGGAGGTGGAGAGTGGAATTTGGAGAGGATGGAAAAACAAGGTCACGTGTTAATTATATCAGAAGCAGGAAATTACAGAACACTAGAAATGTCTAGAAATTAGGCAGAATTAATACACAAATTTCGGCCTACTAGGCTCGGCTTGGTAATGTCTTCATTCCCTTGTCCCAAGACCCAGCTTCTCTCCAGAATGGACGGTCTTCTTCTTTTTTTTTTTTTTTTTTTTTTTTTTTTTTTTTTTTTTCAGAATGGACGGTCTTCAACTGAGCTCAGGGCTCTCAAAGAGCCAAGGGAAAAAGACATTTGCCCAAACAAGTTGCTTTCAGTACGTAGCCCAGGGGGCTGCTGGCTGCCTGGTCACCAGATCACTCTCAAATTCTGACCCTGTCATAAAGAACCATTCGGGAAAAATTAAAATAGATTTTTTTATAACGATGTTTTGGTTATGTATTATCCTTGATTGTCTTGAGGGACTATCTCCAGATTATCTTAAATATAGTCAACTCGTATCACCTCCACCTGGAAATAGGTGAGAGCTATTATAACCCAGGAGGCATCAGCAAACGGCTAGTGGGAAGCCAGTGCTTCTCAGAATATCAGGTGGGATTTTATTCAAATGGTTCAGTGGGTCCCGAGGAGGCTTGAGATCCGCATTCCCAACAAGTTCCCAGGTGACGCTGAGGTTATGAGACAACAGAAGAGTTGGGAAGAGCCAGTTACTAGAGTTTGGTTAGCGTCAGGGGCCTCTCCCTGTTGTGTGTGACAAGGACCAGGGCTCATCCGGTCTTAGGGCTTGTTTCCTCTGTGTGCATATAAGTCAGCACCTCTGGGTGCCTGCTGTAGGCTAGAGGAAGCACAACATGACTTACAATGGTTTCCAGTTGTAGTAATGAGCTATAATTTACTACCTGATGCTCACTTGTCCTTCAAAGACTGTCTCTTTCCCTCTGAAGGGGAAAAAAAAAATCTTGGGAAAGATTTTTCCCTACCATTGCAAGTTTAGGGAGGGGTCATAGTGGGGGAAATACCTTGGCCAGCAGGAGGGATGGAGGACTTGTCAAGAGAACCAGTTTGGTGTGGGAGTTGAGGATACTACCTGTGATGAAATTGTTTCAAGCTAACCCCTCAAAAATCTGTATTTTCTAACTGGTCACTTTCTGCTGGTGCCTCAATATCTAGTAGGTCTTCAGTCAGAGTGGCCAGATAGAAAAATGTGTCTTTTTTATTGGAATTTTATTGAGGTCATTGCAGATTATGCAGTTTAGAAAATAATCCAGAGAGATTCTATACAAACTTTATCTAGTCTTAAATTTCTTTTTTTCCATGTGTTCACTGTGAGTATATTGAGATGTGATTATTTTTTGTTGTTGATCTTGTATCCTGTCACCTAGCTGAACTCCATTATTAGCCCAAAGCAGGGCTCCATCTCCTGACCCTGAGATCATGATCCAAGCTGAAACCAAGAGTTGGATGCTTAACTGACTGAGCCACCCAGGTGCCCCCATCTTTCTCTTTATTTTTCTGTCTTGTTAGAGGTTTTCAATTTTATTGTTTTTTTTTATAGAACCAACTTTATTTTTTATTGATTTTCTCTATTATTTTGCTATTTTCAGTTCTTTCCATACGTCTTTATTATCTCCATTCTTCTACCTGCTTTGGGTTTACTTTGCTTTTCTAATTTCTCAAAGTAGAGAGCTAGACTATGAATTAGAGACATTTCCTCGTTTCTAACATAAGCACTTAGTGCTATAAATCTCCCTCTCAGCACTGCTTTAGCTGCATCCCTCTAATTTTGATATGTCGTGATTTTGTTTTCATTAAAGAAGTATGTTCATTTCCAGTGGTTCTAGATCTCCCTGTTGACTCTCTATTATTGATTCCTAGTTTGAATCTACTATAATCAAAAACTACATTCTATGATTTCAATTCTTGTTAAGAATTGTTTTATGGTCTAGAATATGGTCTATCTTTTGTTCCATGGGCACTTGAATAAAAAGTGTATTTTGTACTTATTGACTTAAGTCAATTAGATTCTGTTGTTTGATTGTGGTGCTCAGATTTTCTGTATTCTTGCCAATTTTCTGCCTAGTAGTCTGTCAAGGGTTGCTGAGAGAGGGGGTTGACGTCTCCAACTATTTCTCCTTATAGCACCAATTTTTGCTTTATCTATTTTTAGGTTCTGTTGTTTGGCATGCACATTGGGATCATTACGTTTTCCCAGTGGATTGATCTTTTATCATTATGTCTTCTCTCTGTGTCCCTAGTAATTTTCTGTGTT
Source organism: Canis lupus familiaris (assembly GCF_011100685.1). Lineage (NCBI taxonomy): Eukaryota > Metazoa > Chordata > Mammalia > Carnivora > Canidae > Canis > Canis lupus. The sequence continues at coordinate 46,045,668 of NC_049246.1, read as the reverse complement.
CTACTTTCTATTATATTAATATGACTACTTTCTATTGTATTACTATTTTACTTCCCATTGTATTAATATGGCTACTCTTTTCTTTTGATTAATCTTTCCACGATATATCTTTGCCACCCTTTCAGTTTCAACCTACCTAAATCATTGTTTTTGAAGTGAATTTCTTTTTTTTTTTTTAATTTTTTAATTTTTATTTTATGATAGTCACACAGAGAGAGAGAGAGAGAGAGAGGCAGAGACACAGGCAGAGGGAGAAGCAGGCTCCATGCACCGGGAGCCTGACGTGGGATTCGATCCTGGGTCTCCAGGATCGCGCCCTGGGCCAAAGGCAGGCGCTAAACCGCTGCGCCACCCAGGGATCCCTGAAGTGAATTTCTTCTAGCTATAATAGAGTCATGTTTTTGTAGCCACTCTACCAATCTCTGTTCTTTGGTGTATTCATGTCATTTGCATTTAAGATAATTACTGGTATACTAGCATTTGAGTCTATTATTTTATTATTTCTTTTCTGTTTGTTTTTTCTGGTTCTCATTTTGTTTCTCTTTTCTTGTCTTTCTGTGGATCACTTTGACATATTTTAGGATTTCATCCTGACTTACTTATAGTGTCTTTGAGTGTATCTCCTTGTATAGTTTCATCTCTCATCTCTACTCTCCTCCTTGAATCAGTTCCCTATTTGCAAACTAAACACAGGCTTACATTTGAGAGAGCTGTGTGTTGTGTGTGTATGTGTGTGTGTGTGTATGTATAGGGGAGGCCAAGAGAGTACAGAATCAAATACTCAAAAGTATTGATGTTTAGAGATTCAAAGATTTCCAAATTTATCTTATTTGATTCTCACTTTGAGGAAGGAAAAATAGAAGTGAAGTGACTTGTCCCAAGGAATAGATGAGAGGGACCAAGTTGCTTTCTTCATAGGCTAATACATTTTCTAGGACATCTGTCTATACATGCAGCTTCCCATCGAAAATTATACAGAGAAGAAAAAAAGGGAGAAGAGGCCCCAGTGAATGACGTGTGGTTCACTAGTGGGTCATGACAAGACAGTTGCAAAACATTAGCCTGGGTTCCTGACTCACATCACATTACAGGTCATTTACAAACACTCTGAGTCGTGTTAACTTTCTGCAGAATTAGAGGTCACAAACATGGCTGCCAACCCAGAAAATTATATTGGGGTGACTTGGCATAAATTGCCAATGCGGGAAAATTCTAGGAAAGCTTAAAACATAGAAGCCTTTGAATGTCCTTTATTTGTAAGGTAAATCCTCCTCCAATATTTTGCTATGAAAACCCTAAATGGACAGTATATTTAAGAACATGTTTATGTAGTTATAGCAACAGGTTACTGAGTGCTGATGGCAATCTTTCCATCTCAAGGCTCTTAAAGATTGCATCCATCTAACATCTCCCCAGCCCAATGCTTTAATTATTACTACATCTCTGACAAGTAGCCATCTAACCTGTCCTTAAACATATTCAGTAGTGGCAAACTCACTTCTCCCCAAATATCTCACTCCTTTCCAGGTTGGCCTTTGGTTAGAAAGTGCTTCCTTCTCTAGAAGCAACTTTTGACTCCCTGTGGGTCTTAGGAACTAATTGATTATAATACTTCTAGAGACAACACACAAGTCAGATACCTTTCCACAAGGCATCCCTTCAAATAAATGTTCAAGAATATCATCCCCAAGCACTGGGTGTTATTCTATATGTTGGCAAATTGAACACCAATAAAAAATACATTTATAATAAAATAAAATAAAATAAAATAAAATAAAATAAAATAAAATAATAAAATAAAAAAGAATATCATCCCTACTTCCTACAGTTGTTCCCTATATGGCACAAACTTGATTTCTTCACTGTCCGAATATCTCTCTTAACCCTCCTTGACATATGGAGATGTCTTACAGAGAGTGATCCCTCAGGTAGACAGGACAACAGAGAGCAGAGTGTCATTTCCCTACACACTAGGCTCACCTGCTCATAGGAGTCTTCTCTGGCTTCCTAGTTTGATAAGGGTGCTCGTTGTTGGACTCCTTCCCTTCTCACACTGCCCTTATCAAGGTTCTGCACTTGTCTGGTCTTCTGTTTCCTCTATCAGGCTGTGAGCCCTTTGAGAAAAAGAACTGTATCAATCTATTCTTTCAGATTGATTTCTCTTGGTTTGGGGAGAAAATGGGGTAAAGATTTGCATTCAACAAATCAAAGTGTATGGTGGGGGTTGGCTTGGGAGAAGGTTTATTTAGCCATTTGGCAGTTACCCAAGATTTTATCACTAGAAAATTACGAAATTTGCATTTGACAAATCAAAGTATATAGTGGGTGGTGGCTTAGCAGAATGTTTATTTTAACCATTTGGCAGTTACCCAAGATTTTATATCTGGGAAAGTATGAATCTCGTCATGAACTATATAGACCTTTCTCTGGGAGAATAAGATTTCCACCCAAGCAGTTATGATCAGTTCCCATTACCTTCTCCAATTTATAAGCCTGAGAGTTTCTCATTAGAAGACATTGCCTGGGTTTCAATAGTATTTGGCCCACCATTAGTGCCCATGGATCTCTGTTTTGCTTGCTAAACATCCGTTTCCCTTTCCTCTGGTAAAGAAAAGCTCTTTCCTGTGGGAAATTCATTTCCTGTGGTTTGAGTGGGCTAGATATCATCCCATCCAGTCACAGAGATGGGACAAGACTCAGATCTAACCAAGCAGAGTATCCCCATTGCTCTGGTTACAGTGATTCGTTGATAAACAGGCATCTCACCCACACTTGACTAATGAGATTCTTCCTAGAGAACTTTTTGCCAGATCTAAGATATAAATCTTTTCTATTAATCAGGTGGGACCAGTAAACTGATAGGGTGTGAGTTGAGGGCTTCCAGCAGCCATTAACCCTTCCATGCGAAGATAGATGTCAGAGAGATGAAACAAGAACCAGAAATGTGATGATTTAGCTTCAGGAAATGACAGACTTTTTAATTACAAAACCAGTAAATTGTCTTTTTGTACCCAAGCTGGTTTGAGTAGTTTCTGCCCAGCATTTAAAAGATTCCTGACAAATGGAGGACCAGATAGAAGCATGGAATCACTTACATGGAGAAGTGTAATCAACACAGTTGCAACAAAGTAAGATTAATTGAAGCAAGACAGGGGGTACAGTGAAAGGATACTAGAGAGCTTACAGAATGAAGTAGGGGTCAAGTAGCCAGGTGTCCGAAGAGCAAGAGAGAAGGAAGCTCTAGAAATTCAGCAACAAAAACTCATGGACTTTCTTTCCACAAATGGGAATTTTAAGTTTTCTTGACCATGATCAACAAGAAATACATTTCCATGATGGACCCAGTAGATTAACAACATGCCTGCGAGCACTCAGTGACTGAGGTGTTGAGCTAGGTTAGAGAACATTGTCTCCTGTATTCCTCTTCTCACAGATTCACTCCTTACATTTGTGTATCAAAGTCCATAAGGAGTCCTGGACTAGGAAGTTTGTTTAAGGTAACATTTCTCAAACCTATTTGATAGCACTTAGCTCATTATCTCAAAAAGTAATTATTGATTTCTTATTATGTGCCAAACATCCAGCTTTCACAGGGGAAACAATAGAGGACAAAACAAACAAGTCCTGCCCTCCAAGAACATACAGTCCAAAAGAATAACTATGAATCATCCATAAACTATATCTTAGAAAACACTGACTTGGGTTATTCCAGCTCCCAGTTCTGCTTATAAAATCAGGACAGCTTGAGTGTCAGTCTGATCCAGAACACACTGTCTCTAGGTGTAGGCCACTGTGAATGGTTCTTCGGAGTATAGAGTAGGAGCACCACTAACACAATTGCCAACATAAATGACACCTTTACGGTCGCACCGTGCCCAACACACATCATAGTCCTTAATGGCTGTGCTCTGAGCTGACTGCTGCGCTTGCATTAGTGTACAAGGCAAGACCCCACACATCTCACCCCACTGGCAAGGTTTCCAGTCTGAGTCACTCTTTCTTGCTCCAACTCTTCCTTTTGAAAGAGTTAAAACCTATAAGGAAGTTGAAAATATAAAACAATGAATACTATATCCTAGATTCTTCAACTGTCAATTTTTTGTCACATTTGGATTAATGTGTGTACACATATATACAAACACACAAATATATTTATTGATGAGTCATTTAAAAGCAAGTTGTAGACATCATGTCCCTCATCCCTAAATACTTCAGCCTGCATCTTTTGAGAATAAGGGCAATCTACTTGATCTAATTCAATGACCACCCCTAAGAATTCCAACAATAATTCCAGAAAAGCATCTAAGAGCCAGTCCATACTCAATTCCCCCAATGTACTTTATAACATTTTTAAAAAATTAACTGTTGTGGGGCACCTGGGTGGCTCAGTGGTTGAGCATCTGGCATCAACTCAGGTTGTGATCCTGAGGTCCTAGGATCGAATCCCCACAGGGATTCCCACAGGGAGCCTGCTTCTCCCTCTGCCTATGTCTCTGCTTCTCTCTGTGTCTCTCGTGAATAAATAAATAAAATCTTTAAAAAGTCAACTGTTGCATTTGGCTGTTATTCTTGTCTATTCTTTAAATCTAGAACAGCCACCCATCTTTTGCTTTTCATACTATTGACTCATTGGAAGAGTCCAAGTCAGCCTGTGTGTGGACTACTCCACATCTGGATTTGTTTGACTGTTTTATCATGATCAGATTTGGGATACCCATTGCTGGCAATGTTCCATGGGTGATGTTGACCCCTTCCCAGTGAGTCATCTAGAGGCATATGAATCTGGTGGCCGAGTTTGATCATTTGATAAAGATGGTGTTTGTGTGGTCTTTCCCTTGTGCAGGCACATTTTCCTCTGAAATTAGTGAGTTATCTATGGGAGTGATATCATGGGATTGTAGGTGCTCTACTTCTCTTTGCTGTCAAAAGGCAGTCTCTCTTTGCCCACTTTATGGGATCATGGTGCCCCTACTCCCATACTTTTCCCCTACTATAAGGAAGGACAGAAGGGTATGGGTAAGAGCTGGGGTAGGGGAAAATAAGTCTGAATCAAATATATCTGGTTTTAGCCATGCCTGAATACCAAAACACCCAACTCATCTCGACCTTGGATATTCTGGATCTCCACATTTTCAACCAGCTGTCAAAATTATTTAGGTCGCCTTTCCCCAGTATGCATTTCCCTCCAGCACTGTCATTGTTCTGTTCTCTGGTTGAGTAGATTGACCATATCCTCTGACTTCTGTGCTCACCATCTTGAGTCCTTTCACTATACATAACAAAATTGAAATGTGAGGACAGAGAAATAGAAAGGAAAACAAAGGAAAAATAATAACTAGTCTACTGTGCTAGGTGTTCGGGAGAAAGTGAGGACATGTGTTTTGTTGTCGACAGTGTTCAGTTATTGGGCAGAGGTCCAATAAGTTAGGACAAGGAAAAATAATTTGATTCAAATAAAAATTATTTGCCAGACCTAAAGCATCAAGATAATATAGGTAGAGCTATCTGGCCAATCTATAGACAATAAAGACAGAACACTCTTATTTCTTGTTTGACTTAAAAATGGCGACTTTTAATAACACTCCTCAACCTAGGAAGCACTAGACAGGTGGCCTCCTCTCTCCAGCTTCCTTTTTAAAAAATATTTTATTTATTTATTCATGAGAGACACAGAGAAAGAGGCAGAGACACAGTGAGCCAACCGGATGCCCCCTCTCCAGCCTTCTGCCTGCAGGTGTTGGAACTGGAGTGAGGAAAGTTCATTCTGCCTACTCTGGGCACTGGTTTGCACTCACTCGTGGAGGAAAGTCCTCCATCCTTCACTATAAATATGGGGCAGATGTCTGCAGACCCCAAGTGCTCCACAATCAGCTGAGTAGGAAAGTTCCATCTGGGGCACAGGGATAAAATACCATCGCCACACATTGAATCCAAATTGCACTCTCCAGCCCAGCTTCCAGATCATAAATAGGATGTTGTATTGAATCCTTATCTTTCTGGTGTTTATTTTTCTGAAGCTTCAGAACTCAAGATAGGTGAGGCTGTGCTTGATCAGCCTCTTGTAATTCAATTGCAGTTTTTGTTACTAATAGCCTTGTTAGCAGAAGTGGGGAAGCAGGAAAGGGAGAGAGAAAAAGAAATGAAAGGCACTTGACCAATTATCTTCCCAGGTGTCATTTCTTCAGTTATCGGACTGTTTAAGGAAAAGCAGGACTAGACAATGAAATATTCAGAAAACCAGGTTGTTGGTCCTGATCTTTGTATTGAAATTATTATTGAAATTATTCCAATTGCTTTCAGACTACTGGTTTATTGAAAAACACTTGTTCTTTGATACCAACGTGTCTTTCATGGGATAGTTATAAATGTGTGTGGCATTGGATTTGTATCCTATAAGGTACCCTCTGAATCTTATAATTGATGGAAATGGGGCTTATAAGTGATGGAAATGTTGTTTAAATTGTCAAGGTTCAGTCCGTTTTTCCTCAAATTATTTCCGCATATTTTTAGCCAAGCTTCTCTTTTTTTGTGTGTTTGGAACATCAGGAGAGCCCTCCTGTGGATAATTTAACAACTGTAATCTGCCGGTCTTCTAAACCAGCTTTCAGGGTTGGCAATTATGTCAGCTTTGTGAGTTAGCTAGTAGATTCTGATCTTGGGAGCCGGGGTCTTTAATTGAATGTTTATTGCCATATGCAAAATGAAAGTGATTATAGGGTAGATCTTGGCACGGCTGAAAGGAAAAAGAAAAAAGCCACATCCATGCAAAGCATTTCCAGGAGGAGACAACACAGAGAAAAGGCAGTTTGGATTTGCCATTGAGAGGTTCGTGTCATTAGAAGAATCACATTGGGGAAAAAAATGCCCCAGTGCCATTATTTCCCTAAATTCAAAGGCTAAATAGAGTCAAACTTTCCCAAACAGGGCAAGGGACTGTGACGTACTGTTGAATTCAACGCCACCATAAATATCAAGAACAATAACTTTTTAACTTCCTTTCAAATTCTGCTCTCATGTATCACGTGACTGTCACTTGCTATCTGCTTGCTCATGGTGCCATCTTGACCAGATAACGTGCTTGTCCAGGAATATTTATCTATAATCATAACTCTTAAAAGGTGCTTCAGTTGGGCATGGAAGCCTAGGTTGCTAATGATTTTCCCTCAACACTCAGCTCCCTTGTCTTCTGGGAGTTATCTTCGAGTCTCTCTGACGGCCATTCCTTAGTATACAACATCTTTCCTTGGGGTGCCTGGCTGGCTCAGTCAGTGGAGCATGCAACTCTTGGTCTTGGGGCCCTGAGTTCAAGCGCTACGTTGGGCATGGAGCCTACTCAAACTAAAATTTAAAAAATAAAATAAAATAACGTGTCTTTTCTCTGTAGTGCTTTGGAAAAATGTGTCATCTCTGATCTATAGTTTTGCTGTGATGCACCTAAAACATGGACTTTTGTTCGTATCTTTATCTCACTTGGTCCTCAGTGTGTTGTTCTTTGGGTCTGGGGAGCTCATAATTTCCTTCTGGTCTGGAAATAACTAGCCATGGTCCGATTCGACTTTGCCTCTTCCCCCTTCTGTATGATACATAAGGAACTTCTCAATAGCTTCTTTGTGTCTCTCATGTCTCTATCTCCTCTCTCTGGGCTACTTTCCACTGGTTCCACTGATTTTCTAAATTCTATCTTACAGATCTCTAATTCATTCACCAAGTTTTTTTTTTTTTTTCCTCCTAGCTTTCTGTTTATCTCATTTAATTGGCCTTAATCTGGCTGGCCCACGGGAGTGCTGGAGACTGCTATCCGGGTGCAGTAAGGCTCCGGACAAAATCCCTAGTGGCACTGCAGTCCTTCTAGAAATCTGTGGCCCAGCAGCACAGTCTTCTGGGTGCACCCATAATGCACCTGATTAATGCATCCAGAGAAGGGTGTTTGAGGGCTAAGCAGCCAGGGGATTGGGTCGGGTGCTCACATCAAGGTCTCTCGGCAACTTAGACTGGGCATCAGGAGGGAGGAGGATTAGAATGCAAGTCCATCCAATTCTAGGTGACGCCTTACACACTCTATAATGAGGCCTGTGCACCCTGGGGCTGGGAGAAATGGGAGGAGCTTCCGGGGTTCAGGTAACAGGTAGCACCTGTGGCCAAAGCGCCTGCCAATTCCACTTGATGCCAGCTCCCAAGCTGAGGTAACTGCCCATGTGACCGTGGCCCCTGAAGGCTCCAGTCCAGCCTGGGGGGCCATTCCCTTCATTCCCTGAATCACAACTTAGAACGTGAAGGGAATGTCTGGCCTCCACTGTGAGTCAGATCAGAGCACACAGCCACTATTTGACACCGATGCACATGAGGAGTGTTACACAAAGTGGGCCGTGAACGTCCCGAGTAATACACACGTGGGGCCTTCACCAGGTGCCAGGTACTGTCCTACCCATTGATTGCCACTCCCTGTGGAGCTTTAAACCAACTGTAGGAGGTAGGAACTCTCATTCTAATCTTAAAGGGGGGAAATCTTTAAACTTTGGTCATGCTGGTGACTGGACCAGGGTGGTGCAGGTGGGTGAATTCTGGGTTCAGCCAGAGACTCCCTGATGCATCTGGAAATCAGAACTCTGGGGCTGGGGACACCGTATGCTCTAACTAATGCCTGTGGGCTCTGGGGCTGCCCAAATATTAGGACAGTTTTTTTTTTTTTTTTTAAGACTTATTTATCTATTCACGAGAGACACAGAGCGAGAGGCAGAGACATAAGCAGAGGAAGGGAGATGCAGGCTTCTCGCAGGGAGCCCTATGTGGGACTTGATCCCAGATCCCGAGATCACAACCTGAGTGGAAGGCAGGCGCTCAACCACTGAGCCACCCAGGCATTCCAATTAGCACACTTTTCTTTGAAAAGAGAGGTTTGAACATTCTGGGTAGTCCAAAGAATAGAATTCATTCCAGTAAAAGGATTTTCCTCGGTGTGGGGAAGAACTGCTCCACTCACAGGCGTCAGCAGAATATTCCGCCTGGCTCAGAGGCCTCCAGAAGCCTTCCTACCAGGGCTGGCCATGCTCCAGGTTGGGGGCACTGCAGAGAGAAGTCCCCTCTGCTTCTGAAAGTTCTGTTGAGAGATGTGTGTTCAGATGGAGAGTCTTAGCAAAGGGAGGTGGGGTCTAGAGACCCCCAGAAAGCTCACTGAGGTTGTTGGTAGGAATTCACTTTCTGTCCCAACCTCCAGGCATCCTGCAGGCCGAACTCCCCAAGGACTCATCCCTCCATGTGTTGGTGTCGGGCGCCCTCACTGCAGTCGGAGCTGGGGTTCCACTCTCGGTGGCCTCTAGGCCTACCCACCATGGTGGGCGAGTGTATACATTTTCGCTGGGGCCCGTGATCAATCTGAGACATTTCCAGTGACATCCGATGCTGACCGAGGCCAACTCCTCACCAGCTGATGCAAGAATTTTGCAACTGAGTCACTTTGTTGTTCCTTTTTCAGTGCAGTTTCACATCAACTCTATTAATATACGTGACAGTGCGCACACGCCCACAGCAGCTCTGCGTCCTCCCCAGGCCCCCTTCTCGTTCGTGTGAACTCAGGGTGGGGCCCGGGTGAAGGCCGCCTGCCCCCCGTGTCTGGCTGAGCTGCAGAGCTGGGTGCCTGAGGCCACCCTCTGCCCTGTTAGGGTGATGAGCCATAACTGCTGACTGAGGATGACGCCAATTTTCCCTCAGGCCTGGCCACTGCATGAGTCTGATCTGAGCCGCTTTACGTTTTCTGCTTCATCTGAGGCTGAGACACAAAGTAAACACAGCAGAAAGGGGTAGAATTGGTTGGTAAGGATTTTTAGCATCCAATAGACTGTTTCCTACTGCTTCGACTAAAGGGGAGGATAGAATATAATATCAGGATCCTATTTGCTTATAATTTATTTTACATAAAATTGTGTTTATGTCACCTATTAGGTACACTCTGTATAGTTTGTTTAAAAATAGAATGCCAGGGATCCCTGGGTGGCTCAGGGGTTGAGCGCCTGCCTTTGGCCTGGGGCGTGATCCTGGAGTTCGAGGATCGAGTCCCACGTCAGGCTCCCTGCATGGAGCCTGCTTCTCCCTCTGCCTGTGTCTCTGCCTCTCTCTCTCTCTCTCTGTCTCTCATGAATAAATAAATAAAATCTTTTAGAAAAAGAAAGTTTAAAAAAATCTTAAAAAGAAAAAAGAATGCCATTTGTCCTGTGAACTCAGATGTCATGGGGTTCCTGGTTTAACAAATATCTCAGGTATGCATAGACACGTTTGAATTTTATTTTATTTTTCTTCACATCTTTTTTTTAAATTTTATTTATTTATGATAGTCATCACAGAGAGAGAGAGAGAGAGAGAGAGAGAGGGAGAGAGGCAGAGACATAGGCAGAGGGAGAAGCAGGCTCCATGCACCGGGAGCCCGACGTGGGATTCGATCCCGAGTCTCCAGGATCGCGCCCTGGGCCAAAGGCAGGCGCCAAAGCGCTGCGCCACCCAGGGATCCCATTTTTCTTCACATCTTCTTATTGGCATTTTCCTGTCAGTAAAAACTTTTCACGAGAGCTGTCTAAATGGTTTCATTTTTTTTTCCATTTCCTGATGGTCCTAGGATTACTTCCCTTCTTCTTTTGGAGGCACTGGGACAATCACCGTTGCTCTGGATACTCATTTCACTCATTTACTCCACAAATACCGAAGGCCAGCTCTGCACCTGGCGCCTTGCTCAGCCCTGACGATTCGGTTGCGAGCAAAACACACACATGCTGTCCTCTCCCAGAGCTGACACGTCAGCCACTCAGTCAGCTCAGCAAACTGAATACAGAGTCATAAATTACAATAACTCCTTGAAGGAAAAGTCTAGGTTGCTCCAACAGCACATGGTTGGAGGTCTGATTTAAACTGTGGCAAAGATGGGATGACTGGGTGGCTCAGTGGTTGTGCATCTGCCTTCAGCTCAGGTTGTGACCCCCAGGGTCCTGGGATCGAGTTCGGCATTGGGCTCCCTGCTCCTTGGGGAGCCTTCTTCTCCCTCTGCCTGTGTCTCTGCCTCTCTCTGTGTGTCTCATGAATAAATAAATAAAATCTTAAAAAAAAACTGTGGCAAAGAGGTGGTTAGAGAAGCCTTCTCTAAAACAAAGACATGTAACCTGAGATGGTGAGGAAGAGTTAGAGGTGGGCAGGTGTGTGTCTGTGAGTGTGAGTTGTGTGTGTCTGTGTGTGCATGTTTATGTGTGAGACTGTGTATGTGTGTGCATGTGTGTGTGCATGTGAGTGTGTTTATGCTAGAGTATGTGCATGTGTGTGAACTGCGCAAATGTGTGTGCTCGTACGGCTACGTATGCATGTACGTGAATGTGTGAGTGTGTTGAATGTTAGTGTGTGACTGTGTGCATGTGTGCAACTGTGTACACATGTGGATGTGTGTTTGAGTACGTGGCTGTGTATGCATGTGTGCAAATGTGTTGAATGTAAGTGTGTGTGTGTATGTGTGTGACTGTGTATACATGTGTAGGTGTATCTGAATGTGTGTTTGAGTGTGTGGCTGTGAATGCATGTGTATAGACATATGTGTGCACATGTGTATGCATTGTGGGAGTGTGCGATTGTGTGTGCATGTGTGAATGTGTGCACCTGTATGTGAATGTGAGAGTATGTGCATGTGTGAGTGTGTGGCTGTGTTGTGTGTGTATGTGCATGTGTATGAGTATGTTCCGTGTGTGTATGTGCAATATGTGTATGTGACTGTGTCGCAGGCGTGTATGCATGTGTACGAAGGTAGTGCATGTGTGTGACTGTGTGCATGGGTGTGCATGGGAGTGTGTGCATGAACGTCTCAGCAGGGAGGGGTGAGGAGCTGTGCAAGTGAGGGAGAGCTGAGAACTGAGTGAATAGCTGAGGGGAAACACCTGCAGGTGGAGGGCCCAGGAGCAGGGGCCACAGAGGAGAGTGTCCCAGGAGGCACGAGGAGCAGCTGTGAGCAAGAGGGGGTCAGGGGACCCCACGTCCATCCTAAGACACCTCAGGCACACCATGGGGAATGGCTTAGGGGGCCACATGGGGGTCTTGGGGAGAGAGCAGGTGAGAGGCTGAAGCTACCTTGGTTGGGGCTAAATCAGATGGACCCGGACTCTGTTTTGTCAGTGGATCAGCGAGAGAAGGAGGTGAGAGCTGGGGGTCAGGGTGGGTTCCAGGTTCCTGATCTCCAGTTCCATTTTCATACCATGTGCTGCCCATCCTGGCCACCCCCACCCCAGGCTAAGCCTCCACTCATCTCTACCTTCCAGCAGCCTCCCTGCCTCCTGGCCTCCACCGCCCTCATATTTTCCCCGTAGCCACCACTCCGCATGCTGAGTATCTTGTAAAAACCTGAACCAAATCATGCCTATCACTGCCTAAGATACTCCAATAGTTTCCTATTGCTTGAGAATGAATCTTTAGCTGCATGCGGCTGTTCCTAGGGCTCTTCACAAGCAGTCTGCTCCTGCCTGCGCCAAGCACATCACCTCCCCTGACACTGGCTAGGCGCAGGACTTGTCAATGAAATGTGGGGGAGGTGATCCGTGTCACTATGGGGTTGAAGATTTCAGTGACAATGCATTATTTTGCTTCCTTCCAAGGCCAGAATCCAGTCACCATGGATTCTACCTCAAGGACAGAAGTGTGGAATGCCTAGTAGTCCTCAGTGAACAGAAGACGTGAACGAGAAATTAAACTTTATTGTAAACTACTGAGATTTGGGGGCTGTTTATCACAGCAGCCTAATCTAGACTTTGCTGACTGATACACATCGATCTTAGGCCAACAAGACCTCACCTTTCCCTCTGACCTCATCTCCAACCGCCCTCCCTCCGCTCTGGGTCCATGCCCCGCTCTCTCCCACACGCTGGCCTGTGCTTGTCAGTGCCCTTCCTTTGCAAGCTCATGTCTTCCCTATTTGAAGGAGCAGCTCCTCCATCAGCAGCCCAAACACAGCTTCATCAGACAAGCCTTCCTCGGCAGCCGAACTCACACACCCTTCGTCCTACCAGTGACACTTAGGGGAGCCCATTCCAACAGAATCATCAGAAATTTCAGAAAAGAGAAGCAACACACAGTCTTGTGGTTTGGTCCTGGGCCTCCGTACACTCTTGTTTTATCACTACCTGAACTTATCTTGTTAATTTGTTCACTCTTTATATCTCTCTTTCCCAAGAAAATGTGGGTGGTATGAATGTCTATGAGCGTCACATGGTTGGTTCCCAGTCTCTGTCTGGAAAAGATAAACTGTGTGTGTGTGTGTGTGTGTGTGTGTGTGTGTGTGTGTGTGTGAGGGAAAGAGTGTGTGTGTGTGTGTGTGTGTTGAGTGAATAAGTGGGAAAGACTTCAGGGAGGGAGGTTTAGTGGACGGGATCGAGCGTGCTGCTTCGCTGGGCTGAGTTTGCGGTCTCCATGAGACAGTTTGAGCAGACGCCAAGAAGTCCATGAGCCGCACAGGTCGAGGCGGGCACAGTTGTGCGAGTCACTGGCCTGTGATGGTTCTGAACCCCTGAGAATGGATGAGCTTGACTAGCATCGGAGGACAGACGGAAGCCGATGTGCCTGACATCGATTTTCCTAACTTCCGGTCTGGCCTTCTTACCGGATGCGTCTTTGCCCTCCTTCCGTTCTTGCATTGGCAGTCTTCCACCCACCTTTTGCTTCAAGCACAGCTCTGATATGCCAGAAACTGCTGCTTTTTTTTTTTTTCTCTCAAAAATCCAAGCTAAGTCTTATTTTTTTAAATGGTGGTATTCAAACAATTCTTTTTCACTCATCCTTGCCGTCTCTCCTTGAGAATTTATTGTAGTTCTCTGCAGCTTTTATCTTTTAGATAGATTTATAGATAGATGATAGATAACAGGTGGATTCATAGATAGATGATGGATAGATGATAGACATACCAGACAGGGAGAGAGAGAGACATGCATATTTAAAAAATGTATTTTTTTTCTTTCTTTTGTATTCAAAAGAGGAGACATTCTGTTCTTAACCCAATTGGCCTTCACGCGTAGGTTGATAGGCTTGTGTTTATACCCATCTTTCTTTAATTATCAGAGTAAAGAACAAACCTAACAGTGACTCCTGACAAACTACCCAGGGAAACAGTGGCCCTTCCCTGCTTTCATACCTTGATCTCTGTTAACATAACCCAAGGTTAGGAAGCCACAGTATTATGGTAATAATAGTTTTGCTTATGTTCCAGAGAAACCTTTTGCAAAAATTGATTAGATCCTCCACCTGACGATTGGCAATAGAATTTACAATAGTTGCTTGGGCCCCCATCTGTCTCCATGAAGAGCACAGTGGATGCTCTTTCCTGTCTGTGTGTAGGGGGGTCCTTCTGTCACCTTGTTTTGGGGCTCTTGCGAATGTCCCCTCCGCCTTGAGTCTCTGTGTCTCTCTATCTCTCCCTCTGTCTCTCTTTCTCTCTTTCTAGGGCTCTATCCCTCTGTGTGGCTCTCTCTCTCTCTCTCCCTGTCTCTCTCTGTCCCTCTGTGTCTCTCTGTCCTGCCTCTGTCTCTGTCTCCATCTCTCCCCCTTCCCTCCCAGCCTCGATGGCTTCTGTTGCGTGTCACGTGCTCCCTCTCGTGGTGTAACTGAGCACCTTCACCGTGAGCGCAGAGTCTCGCTCAGGGCTGACTCCCAACAGATGGGTCTCCTCCTACGGTCTATTGCCCCGCATAGGGACACTGTCCGCACCCTCCACTCTTGCCGATTCTCAAGAATGGAAAACACGCTGGAGAACGTCAAGATCAAGAAGGTTTTTAGGACAGAGTTTCACAAGGAATGAGTTGTGGGTTATACTGCAAGTGTGCCATGTATCTGAGACCTTAAAACCCTATTTAAATTTTTCGTTGCCTTTCCCAATTATACATACCTTTGCAAGCGTATGATACGTGCCTTTGAACTCGGGCATCTTAAGCTGTCAAGTGATTCAGTTCATCTTCATAATCTTGTTAAGGAAGAACCATAATTTACATCATTTGTTCAAACATAACAGTCAAGGACTATATTAGGATTTTTCTGATTCACTCACTGCATTTTAAACCCAAGACTGAGGGCAAGTTCTCTGTATCCCATATACAATTTCAAGACCTTCCCTTGAACTGGCCATCTAAGAGCTGCTGTCTGAGGCCGGGGCGGGCGGGTGTGTTTCTGATTTCAGCCTCTCGCACCCTTGATAGCAATCCCACCAGTGATGTCAAGGCACAGAAGTGTAGGTTAAGACGCTCTGTCGCTGTTTGTCTCACACACGTTTGTGAGGATGAATCATTAAGACCATGTCTTTCAAGGTGTCAGAAACCTGCATTTTGGAAAAAAAAAAAAAAAAACAAACCACATGACGTCGAATCATACTAAGGAAATAACAGCGTCCTAGAATGGAAATCAAGGCCCCAAGATCCACCTTCTAATGGAGGGATTCCTCTGATGGCATCCCCAGCAGGTGGCAGACAGATCTCAATCAAATCAGTCAGGTTTACAAGGAACAAGAGAGAACTGTCTGGCTTACTGTGAGGGGACCCACAGACCCCCAGTCGCACGTCCACACTGGGGTGCCTGAGGAGGGGTGGGAAGGTGGATGGCAGCCAGCTGTTTGGGGTGTTAGGGACCCAGGGCGGCCCTCTGTGGGCCCCAGGAGCACGCCCTGCATGGGGTTGCTGTCTCCCAGCAACTAGAACAGGTGACACCACACAGACGAGACGCTGTTCACTTTCTCCTGTGACCGACCCAGCCTTCACTAGAGGCAGCAGGAGACGCCCAGGCCTGGGGCACCGTGGGGCCCGGGGTCTCACAGGACCCTTTCCTGCGAAGCCATGTCTCCTGAACCCCGGCCCAGGTTCTCCTCGACCCAGCTAACCTGGCGGCTGCTTCCCTATTAATGATCGTTCACGGGCAGGTGGCTTTTCTGGGTCCTGATGCTGTTATCATAGAGCAGGGGGTGGGGTCTGCTGCCAGACGGGGGCTGGGGGAGCAAGCAAGCAGGCATGCCTCTGCACCCCCACCCCTGCTTGCTCTAGCAGTTGAAGGAGTTCAGATCTGTCTGTTTTTTTTTTTTTTTATTGCTTTCTCTCTCCTGCTCCAAAAGGTTGAGCTGTCCCTTCTCAAGTTATGTGCAACCTGCAGATTTCCTGCCACACTTAACGGAATTCCCCGGGGCCGTCCACTCTTCCTTCTGACCAGTGCCCCCTGCAGCAGCAGCAGCAGCGGAAAGGCCCACGGAAGGTGTTTCCAGCAAGCTCTGGTCTTGCGCGCCGGCGGCGCAGGTTCCTGCTGATGGCAGCGTCGCTCATCTTCCCCAGCACCATTCGGATGCCCAAGTGGGAACTGGAGTTTGTTGGGGGTGCGCGGGGATGTACGTGCTGGGGTGGCATCCGCAAATGCCTCCTCGACCTCCCCCTCCTAGAAAATTCCCAAAGATGGAGACCCCGCTGCCTGAGGGCCTGCCCCATGGTGGGTTGGCTCTCCTTGGCACAGGCCTGGGAACCGGGCTTCCTGTTCTACCACTCGGCAGCTCAAGATGCTGGGGACCCTTCTGACCTGCTCTGGCCTCAGTTGTCCTCTTAGGAGAATGGGCGTAGTAACGGCCTCTACCTCATAGCATCACTGTGCGATTTAAACGAGATAACAGAGTAACGAACCTGTGCCGGGGGAGGTCGACAGAAGGACGCAACCAGGGGCGCCTGGGGGGCTCAGTCCGTTAAGCATCTGCCTTCGGCTCAGGTCGTGATCCCAGGGTCCTGGGATCGAGCCTGGTGTCTGTAGGGCTCCCTGCTCAACGGGGAGCCTGCTTCTCTCCGCCCCTCCTTGTGCTTGTGCTCTTTCTTTCTCTCCCCTCACCTCAAATAAATAAATAAAATCTTCAAAAAATTTTTAAATAAAAGTAATAAAATAATAGTAAAAAAATAAAGGACATGACCATCAGTTGGCCTGCAAGCTGGACCCAGGCAGTCAGAGGCTCCTGGCTCCCCAGTCCCTGGGATGTGCATCCCACTTGCTTTCCCTGCTCCCGGAAGCTTCTCCAAGGATGCAGCCTTTAGACAGTGATGGGTTGTTGGGACCACCTGGATGGTGTTTGTGACCAAACCCCACTAAGGTCTTTATGAGGTCTTTATGCAAACTTATGATTCTGGAGGGGAGGCGCAGAGACCTCCCCTTGCAGCAGCCCAAGACAGGCCCCGTGTGTAAGCCTCCTCACTTATTACACCTGCCACCCACCAAACTGGGGTGGCCCGCTTCTCTTGCCTCTCCCTGCCCTCCTTATTGGGGGGGAAGCAGTTCCAGATTTCACTTGGGAGTTCCCGAGGATGCGACCTGACAATTGATGAACCAGCCGGGACACTGATGACATGGGTCTTGGGAAAGAGATGTCTTCCAGGGAAATCTGGAGTTGGCCGTGCCCTGCGTGTGGGAACACGGGGGCCTGGAGGTCAGATGCTGGTGACCTGCCGTGTGAGCACGGGGATGCCCAGTGTTGGGGCTGGTTCGGTGCATGTGTTCCAGGCGGTGCGCAGAGCGCCCTGTGGCAGATTGGGGAACGGAGGGCTGTGCACTGGGCTGGCTGCTGCGGTGGGCAGGTCGGCAGGCCCCGCAGCTCAGCTAGAGGCTGAAGCTTGAGTCAGGACACTGGGGGGAGGGCTGAGGTCGGAGAGGATGTGCGGTGCCCACTGCTCTGCTGGCTCTGGGGCTGGCCCGCTGGGAGAGAGAGCAGGAGAGTGAATCGGACAACTGGCTGTGCCTTGGGTGAAGCTAGGAGCATGCAGGCTGCCTCGGCTTAAGGTCCCAGCACCTGTGAGAAAGTCTGCTGGGGACACTGGGAGGTGGGGACACTGGGAGGTGGCAAACAAGTCGAGTGAAGCAGAGGGTGTTGTGGGATAGATGGTAAAACGGACAAAGTGCCCCGCACTGCACGACCCCTAAGACAAAGGGAAATTTTAAATAGCAATTAACCCCCAAAACTCCTAGGAGAAAACTCGAGTTCTTTTTCTGTCCCTTGAGGTCTCCGATCTCTGTAACACCAGGGACATACAGGACATGGGCATCCTACAAAGTCAAACTCTGCAAACCTGTGTGGGTGCAATCTGCCTCTGGGTTGGGACAACCAAACCAGGGCCGAAAGGGGGCATGCCAGCCGGGAGCCAGGAAGGCTGCAGTCCCTGCAAAGACTGGGTGACCATCACACAATGTAACCCATCGGGGGGCAGGAGACAGGAGAGACTACCCAGGAACTGCACTGAGCGGGCATCGTACACCCCGCCCATGGTGCTTTAACAGCCTGGTACGGCTGGGAAGAAAACGCCAGAGGGCTCATGGTGGGTGACAGTGGGCCCCCAGAAACTGAGCAAGGTGGTGCCCCTCCCACGTGGCTGTGTCCGACGTGGCCACCATCCTAGATACCTTGACCATGATGGTCCTAGGAGTGCACCGTGCCGGGCTGGACTCTGCAAGTGCCTTGTTCAGCGCATACTGAGCTCCTGGGCAGTGTATACTGGTTACTGAGTCCGGGGACCAATTTGCCTGCATGTGGGAAGCACAACGACGGACCTCGCAGGTGCCTCCCCAAGGTCACCTGCACAGCCCCACCGGGTGTCGTGGGAATGGTAGCCTAGGTCCCTGTTCTTCCCCACATCAGTGAAATGGGCCCGTGACTTGGGTGATAGAAGGCCAGCATGTTGAGGTCTGCCTTTGCTGGAAGACACCCTGCAGGCTTCCCGGGAACCTCTGTGCGGGAGAGGATGGGTCTGAACGCACAGAAAATTCAAGGGCCAGGCACTGCTGTGAAGTTTTTGGAAGTCGTCTGTTTGGACATGACTCGTGTGACCCCAGAAGCTGTGACCTGGTAAGGGGCAAGTTTATCCAACCCCCGACGTGCGAAAGTGGTGCAAGCCTTTGTAGGGATTTTGGGGTCTGGAGGGCTTTTATCCCCCACCTGGCACACCGCCTCCATCCCTTCTATCACCTGATAAAGAAAGGCCACGTGTGGGAGTGGGGGTCAGAGCAGCACACCTCCTTTGAGGAGGCAAAACATACTAGCCACGCAGGCTAAAGCCCGCGGCATCTCCCAGGCAGTGCTACCACGGAGTCAGATGCGTGTCCGTCGCTCTGAAAGGTATGGGTCGGACGCCGTGGCACAGACTACAGAAGGGGACGGGGCCTTCAGATTTTCAGCTCCAGAGGGGTAGAAACCAGGTCCCCCCCACAGAGCCACAACCCTCCTCCAGGTGGACCCTTTCAGGCAAAAGTAAACCACGGCAGCCAGCGGACCGAACTCAGGGCCGCTGGGCATGACCTTGCACCTGCCCACCGGGATCTTAACATTTTACCTAAAGGCCTTAACCGGGTTCAGTCACGTACACCATCCAGATGGTCCCAACAGCACATCACTGTCTGACGGCTGTATCCTTGGAGAAGCTCTGGAGTGGGGAAGGCAAGTGGAATACACAGCGCAGGGACTGGGGGCCGGTGAGGGGGTGGTCCCGGGAACCTCCGATGGCCCAGGTCCAGCTTGCAGGTCAGGGGTTTCTAAACATGCCCTGGCGTGTGTGGACACCGCGTCCGACCCAGCCTCAGCTGCACCCTGCACCAACGCAAGCCGGGCTGCCGCCGTCAGGGCACCAGAGAACCTGAGCGCCGTGTATGGATACCCTCGTCGAGCAGACGGTGATCACCCCTCAAAGGTTATGGTGTAGAGACTGGGGAATAAAACAGGACATTAGGCGGACATGCCGCAGGGTTGGTAGAAAGCCCCGAGTAGGAGAGCAGCAGATTCGATTAGGAACAGGTGAAACCGCTGCGTGGCCGGGAGACAGAAGTGCCGTCCCAGGCTTTATTTATTTATTTATTTATTTATTTAAAAGATTTTATTTAATCATGATTTTATTTAATCATGAGATTTTATTTAATCACAGAGAGAGAGGCAGAGACACAGGCAGAGGGAGCTCCAAGCAGGGAGCCCGATGTGGGATTCGAACCCGGGACCTCAGGATCGCACCCTGAGCCGAAGGCAGACACGGAGCCACCCGGACGTCCCACGTCCCAGGCTTTAGTCCGTTTAAGTGATCAACTGGAAGGCAGCTCTCCCATCTCCCCAGGTTCTTCTCGTCCACAAGCGGAGGCCACGGGACCACCGAAAGCATTTTTCTGGGATCCTAGGGATTGCACGATCCAGGAGAAACGGAGCAGATCAAGATCAGAAGTGTGCTCCGAATCACCGGACAGGCGCACGGGCTTGCCAAGGCTAAGGCCACAAGGTCACATCACTGTACAGGCTCGGCCTCCCCTCTCTCCTCCCGGCCCTACTGTGCACGACTCCCCTCCAAATGCTTACTTCACTTTGCAACCTGCGCTCACGACCCCCAGGCTAGCTTCGCCTCTTCTCCAACCTTTCTAGAGATCTCGTCAGCCCCCCTTTACACTGCTCCTCCACCTTCCACCTTGTGGGCACCCCTCTCCCCGCCGCGTCCCCCACCACTGCAGGCCCCACACGCCCTACACGCCAGCCTCCCCTCCTGGCCCCCTCAGCCCTGCCCACGATGGTCCCCGCCCCAGGTCTGACCCCCACAGCCAGCCACTCCCCCCAACCTCCCACCCTGACACCTACCCAGATCACACCTCCTCCAGGAAGGCGGGGACCCTCTGGAGGAGTGAGGGGTGCCCCCAGTGCTCCCTCCTTGTGGGCGCTGCAAGACCGAGAACCCACTGACAGCCGCGTGTGTGGGTCTCTCTCCCCACAGGGCGTGGACATCTGGAACCGTCCTCCTCACCAGCCTGCTCGCTGTCCAGGAGAGCAGCGGGCCCATAGGACCATCCCTCGGCGTTCGCAGAGCAAAGGAACGAGGCAGCCCTGATGCGCGAGTTGTGGCCCGAGAAATGCCGGGAACGCGTCTTCCCCCCTGGTCTGGGAAGTTAGGGCCACGGGCAAGGAGGCCAGGACGGAGCGGGTGAGCCGATGGCTGGAGGTTGGCGGAGCACACGCGGGCGCCTCTTACTGCAGCCACATGGGGGGAGGCAGAGGGTCTCTCGAATGCTTACTGCTTTGCCATTTGTCATTTGCTCTGGCAATAAGGGAGGGAAAATGCGCCACCGCACAGGTCACTGTGGGGCTGACCATTTTTCCTAATCTGCAAACCTCAGCTGTAATCACACTGGTGGACTGTAGAACCCTCTTCCTAACTCTTGTTTCCCCGTCATAAACCTTCACCCAAGGACGCCTGGGTGGCTCAGGGGTTGAGCATCTGCCTTTGGCCCGGGGCGTGATCCTAGGGTCTCGGGATCGAGTCCCGTATCGGGCTCCCTGCGTGGAGTTGGCTTCTCCCTCTGCCTGTGTCTCTGCCTCTGTGTGTGTGTGTCTCTCATGAACAAATAAATAAAATCTTTACCAAAAAAAAAAAAAAAAAACTCACTGGAGTCCACGTCTGTGCTTCTCTAAAGGGAAGGGGGTCAGAAAAGCAGAAATACACGGTAGAGAAATCAGAAAACACAGATAAACAGAAAAGAACCCCCAAATTATTATTCAACTATTATGATTTAAAAATACAATTAATCATCACCCTTCAGAATGTCTTCTGTGCAGAGACTCAGACACTTGGGTTCACTAGAGAGCCTAGAAGAGCTGCTTCTATAACCAGTTTTCTGGCCTAACAGTAAACCGTGACGATCTCGCACGTCAGTAAACCCAGACCTATTCAGTGGGTTTTAACAGCGCAGGTTCTGATCCTAGTTCTAATTATCACATCATTCTGTGTGCGTGTGTGTGTCTGATAAATAGTGTGCGAGACTGATAGCACAATAGCTCTTAGCCCAAAATCCATCAATTTAGCTCTAAAATATGTATGCATTGCAAGTCCATTTCCGTTCTCACGTAGATTCCTGCTTACCTGTTAGCTGAAATGAGTTTACAGTCTGCACACACACACACACACACACACACACACACACACACACACAGAAACAGGGCGGCAAAGCAGCCCAGAGCGCAGGCCCTGCCCAGTGAGGACAGAGCAGCCCGGGTGCACGCACGGCCTCCCCGGGGCTGACCCCGTTCCCCACCAGGGCAGCCCGCCAGCCAGCCGGGTGACAGTC
The DNA here is from genome assembly GCF_011100685.1 of Canis lupus familiaris. Classification (NCBI taxonomy): domain Eukaryota; kingdom Metazoa; phylum Chordata; class Mammalia; order Carnivora; family Canidae; genus Canis; species Canis lupus. The sequence continues at coordinate 46,023,573 of NC_049246.1, read as the reverse complement.
CCTCACATCTGAGGCTGCCGGGCTTGCTGGGGAGCCTCCCCGTGCAGCAGGGACTTTGTGATCACCTTGGCAAAAAGCCACATGGAGAGACCCCTATTCTTCTGAATCATTGGGTGTCATGGAGACTTCGTTCATCTGTCACACCCTCACTCATTCAGCACCCCACTCCACGATAGTGGGTGCCTCGGACGGCTCACCCCGTGGGACCCCGTGCAGGAGGCAGTGAGCAGGATGGAACCCTCCAGTCAGGGAGCTCACCTCCTGAGTGAGCCCCAGGTAAGGTGTCACAGGAGGCGGGCCGGGTCTCAAGGGAGCCTTGAAGAGTGACACGGCCCCTTCCAGGAAGGTGACGACCAGAAAGCAGAGGAAAGGGATTTCCCCTACATCTCAAACCGGTTCCACACGCTTCCTCCTCCTGGCCACCAGGACCCTCCCCACCAGCCTCCTTCATCTGGAGATGGTCCCCCCTCAGCCACACGCCTTTCAGGGCACTATCCACTCTGCTGCCTTCCTGCCCGGGGGGCTTCTGTGTCGGGGACACTCTGGTCACCGATCATTGGCGTGGTCCCTCCTTCCACCCCCTGCAAGCCCCTCCCCCTCACTCTTCTCTGTGACCTACCTGGTCCTCATGTGTGATGTAATACAGCTGGCAAGGATGTAATTATCTGCAGGCCCCTTTATTTATCATGTCACGCACTCCCCTAAAGGTGAAACTTCACCATGGGTCTCCAGCATCTAGAACATTCCCTGGCACATGGTAAGTGCTCACTAAGGACCTCTTGACTCAGATTGTTGTACGGGGCTGAAGATGGATCAGTAAGTAAAGGCAGAGGGGTATGTTACAGCCTGGGAAGTACACAGGTGTGGCATGGGTGACCCATTGGGAACAGGGAGGGAGGGAGGGGGAGCAGAGGCCCAGGGAGGACTGAGTCTGTGAGATACCTTTGTCAGAACCTCCACGTCACCCACACAAGCAGTGTCCTCCTCCTCAGGGTGTAGAAACCAATTTCCAGAGCCCCCTGGCCCTACTTGTCAAGTCCTGCCAACTGACTTGTTGGCATCTTGTCGACCTTGCCCATCTACTATTTCCTCCTTGAGTTGACTTGAGAGGATGTGCAGTCCCACAGCATGAATGGTTATGCCAGCCCTGGTTTCTCCTGACTACCCCCACCCACAGCGTCCATCCTCAGCCCTGGTACCTGAATCTCCTTTCTTCATCCTCATCCTTCTTCGTCAGACATCATGCCCAGATCATTACCTCAGAGACCCCACGAAGAGGGCACAAAGTCAGGAAGGATAGGAAGACTTTGACTGTGGAAGCATCCCCCTGCCCCTCTCGCTCTCCTTTACTCGCTTAGATAGAGCTGTAGGAGTCCCAGGGGAGGGCGGTGTTAGGATTCTGCAGGTGGGCACCATGAGAACCCAAGTGTTCTTATTTTATTTTAGAAGGTTGACCCTCAAAGGCTCTTCTTGAGCTAGGCTTCTGTGAGAAATTCTTCTCCACTAGGAGGTAACAAAGAGACATCTTCCATTCTTGCTAAGAAGAAAAAAATCCACAAAATATTATGCCATGACTGAATCCCTAAATAGTCCCTGACATCTGCTTCCCTCCGTCACGGATTTCCTGCCTGGGAATCCTTACATGTCTTGGATTCATGAACATCATCACTTGAAGGCTACGTATTATGACCTGGGAAACCGCTGGTGGATATTTGAAAGTAGTGGTGCACGGTGCTTGGTGGACCCTAGCACCAGAGTGGGGGTGTTCATAGAAAACCGGATCAGGCCCTGATGGGACGACATTCGTCACGGACACTCACATGTGACGGTTAAGTCCATTCGAACAAGAGAAAACCCCATGAGGTGAATATCGCTGGTCTACTTTGTGACAAAACCACTTTTTAAATCTCTGTTATTGCATCTCTCTCTGGCCACTGAGGGGGGAGTATATTAAGTGCTAATGGTTGCGACAGAAAGGATCTAGCTTTATAAAAAGCTGCTCTGATGGTCGTCGTGGTTTAGAGCAGTCACTTGACCGGAGCAAAAACCAAACGATGTTTGAGATGTTATTAGAAGAAAACAATAGCCTGGTTTCTCTTACTCAGAAACCGTAGGACACTTAGGATATATTTCACCCTGCAGAATACCAGAATAAATCATGTAAAAGGCGATACGTATGGGTGCAGACTTTAGATTACCCCTGACTGCCGAATAATGACCGAAAGAAAATCCTGGCTCTTCTTACTAGTTTAGTATTTACCGTGTGCCTCGGGATTCATACAACAGGCCTGACTGTCACGGAAACTGAGGACAGGGCTCTCTCACTGGGGGCCCACGAGGGTGTGTTGAAGCTGGTGGTCAATGCAAGTCCGCATGGGCCGGGCCTGTGCTCTCTCCGTGGGCTTGCACCACCCCTCCTGGGGACCCTGCACAGAGAACCAACAGCAGGCCTGGTCAAGGAGCTCACGGCGGGGGTTGGTCTCGCAAGACTATTATTTTAAAGAGGAGTACTTCAGTCTTCTGGATCACCAGCCACGTTTGACTTTAGTTACGTATTAATGATATCTGCTTAATCAGAAAACCCAGACTTCCTAGGTTTAGACCCCAACCCCACTGCTCCCTGGCTGTGGATGGCCTGCGGGCCACTGTACCTCCCTAAGACTCTGCTTTCCCACCTGTAAAACAGGAATGCTCACAGATGTCCTGTGAACACCTTTAATTCAAGTAAAGCTTGTTAGATAATGTCTGGCACGTAGCCATCGGTGAACTAGTATTAGCTACTGTTACTTCGTTCCATTAAACAATTCTTCTTAGGGATGCAGGAAGGCACCAAGTATGAGTTGAATGGTGTCTGATCAAGGGTCTCTAATGGCTTTCCAGCTCACTCAGACTGAGAAAGCCAGAGTCCTTGGAAGTCGCGCATAAGTCTGCTGCGTGATCTGGTGCCTGTCCGATTGCACATCCTACTACGCATGCCGGCATTCACCTTCCCTGCTCCATGACCCTCCCTAGTGTCCTTGGACATGTCAGGTGTGAACTCACCTCAGGGCCTTTGCACCCACTGCTCCTTCTTTCTAGAACGTTCTTCCCCCAGATTGCCAGTGGGCTCACTTCCTCACCACCTCCAAGTCTTTCCTCAAATGTCATCTTTTCTGTGAGTCTTCTCTTGACTGATAATTCTATTTAAAGTTATAACATTTTTATCATTTTGTCTCTCCTCGCTTGAATTTTTCCCACAGGAAGTATCACCACCTGCTATATTCCACAGTAGTGGGAGACCATGGAGTGCTGGCTAGTGGTCTTGAGAGCCAAGTTTAGTGTAAGGTTTGCAGAGTGCGTTAGTTGTCTAGTGCTGTGTAACAAATGGTCCCAACATCTTGTAGCTTAAGTCAAAATATGTTTATCATCTCATAGCTCCCATGGCTCAAGACTCTGGAGGCTGCTTAGCTAGATGGTTCTGGGCTCAGAGTCTCTCCTGAGGCTTCAGTCAAGGGCTGACCAGGCCTGTGTCCATCTCAAGGACTTGCTACTAAGATGGTTCACCAGTGGCCTCAGTTCTTTGTTGGCCACTAGTAAGAGACCTCAGTTCCTCATCACGCAGTCCTCTCTGTAGAGCTACTTGGGTTTCCTCCTGACATGGCGGCTGCCCATCTACAGAAAGAGTGATCCCAGAGACACACCAAGGCAGAAGCTACAATGTCTTTTATGACCCAGCCTTGCAAGTCACATGCCATCGCCTCTGCCGTATTCTGTTGGTTGATACAGACCAATCCTGACAGAGTGTAGGAGGGGTCTACACAGCGATGTGGCTATTATACGGCGGGGATAATTGCAGGCCATCTTGGAAGTTGGCTTCCACAGGGTTGCTCTTGTTGGATTCAAAACTCAGCCTCAGCAGGGGAAAGTTACTTGATCTTTCTATTATCTATCTCTATTATTACATCTCTGGCCTTCATCCATTAAACACTAGTACTAATAGCAGTCTTTGATAGTATTTCTGGGAAGATTAGATAAAATAACATATATTACTTCAGAAACATGAAGTCTGGAACTTAGTAAGTGAGCAAAAAACTTAGCTATACTTTTTTAGTATACATTGCAGGCAGAAAAGTATTTTACACAGAGAATGACAAAATTAGATTCTTCTCTAGAAAACTTACTCGGGCTGCAATATTGAGAATGGGATAGGTAGCCCTGATGGCCCAGTGGTTCGGCACCGCCTTCAGCCTGGAGTATGATCTTGGAGACCCAGGATCAAGTCCCACATCAGGCTCTCTGCATGGAGCCTGCTTCTCCCTCTACCTGTGTCTCTGCCTCTCTCTCTCTCTCTCTGTGTCTGTCATGAATAAATAAATTAAAAATCTTTTAAAAAAATAGAGAGAATGGGTTAGAGGGGCTGACTTAAAAGTAGGGAACTAGGGAGAGGTTATGGTAATATGGACCATGATGGGGACATTCAAATAAATGGAATTATTACTCAACCATCAAAACAATGAAATCTTACCATTTGCAAAGACATGGATGGAATCAGATGTTATGCTAAATGAAATAAGTTAATCAGAGAAAGACAACTATATGATTTCATTCATATGTGGAATTCAAGAAACAAAATAGAGGATCATAGCAGAGGGGAGGAAAAAATAAAATAAGACAAAATTATAGAGGGAGACAAACCATAAGAGACTTTTAAGTCTAGGAAACAAACAGGAATGCTGGAGGGGAGGGGAGTGGGGTGACGGGGTAATGAGGGGATGGGCATTAAGGAGGGCATGAGATGTAGTGAGTACTGTGTTATATGCAACTGATGAATCACTTAACTCTACCTCTGAAACTAATAATACACTGTATGTTAATTAATTGAATTTAAATAAAACAATAAATAAAAGTGGTGGTAAAATTTTTAAAAATAAATTAAATGGTTGGAAGTAAACAGATTTAAGGGCATTTTAGAGGTCATCTTAAATTTAGCCTATATCGGGATGCCTGGGTGGCTCAGCAGTTGAGCATCTATCTGCCTTTGGCCCAGAGTGTGATCCTGGGGTCCTGGGATCGAGTCCCACATCGGGCTCCCTGCATGGAGCCTGTTTCTCCCTCTGCCTGTGTCTCTGCCTCCCTCTCTCTGTGTCTCTCATGAATAAATAAAAAAAAATAAAATCTTCAAAAAAATATTTAGCCTATATCTAGCCTGTTCCCGGCATATAGGGAATTGGTCACTGATCCATTGATCTGGTTAAGTGAAGTTGAACAACACAGTTTGCCTTTCTTTAGAGGAAAGGCATTCTCTTTTCCCACTTTGTTGTAGCTTTGTTCCTATGAGAGAGTTGGGTAGATTGGACAATTCCCAAGTGTTTATGTTCTTGTGGGAATACTATATATTCCCACCCAGGGCTGTTGGGCTTGGTTATGTGACTTGATCAATGGCAAATGGGACATGACATATGCATGCTTCTTGCCAGATCTCTTGGTTTTCTTTGTTTTTTTTTTCCCCCCTTCTGCCAAGAAATCAACATGAAGCTTCTTCCTTAGGCATTTCAGGAGAAGGAAGATATGTGGAATGGATGTAGCATGTAAATAAATGAGGAAAAAAAATCTTTGTAGTTACAAATCCTACAATGCAAGGGGTTGTTTGTTACACAGCATGACTAGTGAAAGCTAAGGAATATAAGGGAAAACTAATTCCTCTAGCTTTCTATTTCTATGATAAAACCTTCCCTCTACTACGTCAGAAGGAGAACACACACAATCTACCCCCATCACTCTTTCCCCAGGAAGGCTCACTGTCTAGTCTGAGTGATGATTCTGGGGAAAGCTGGACATCCCTCAGGAATGTCAGCCGTGGGACGGAGCCACCCCATGCAACCAAGAGCATCGTGGGCTTTAGTTTCTATGCAGTAAACAGGCCAAACAGGGCCTGCTTCTGTCCGGCTCAATCGGCTCTCTGCTCACTTTTGTTCTAGCTTTCTGCCTGTGCCTGAAAAACTGGTTTGCTTAAATGAGGTCTCAAACCCCAGATTACAAAAGCGATGTTAGAGTTCTCTGACGCAACCTTACCAATAATATCAATGCCCTATTCTGATTCCTCATGTCTGTTCTCAATCAATACAGAAACTGGAAAGAAGGAGGTGTGTTCATTAATTAGCATTCTTCAAGAGTTTCCCAAAGAACAAAAGCCCAGATTGGGTTTTTTCAAAAATTACCTTTTAGTCTTGCTAAATTAGGGGTCAGGATGTAAATGAATCTCTTCTGAATGCCCCTAACCTCTCCTTACATCTGGAGTCAGGCTGCACATTGACTTTCCCAGAACGTCTTGACAAGCTTCAGTAAGCTCTGCTGACCTCTGAGTTTCACCACAAAAGACCTCATTTACTAACAAAATAGTGCGACATAGTGAAATAGCCTTTGGCAGCTGAAGATAGGAGTTTGGATCCCAGCCTCATAGGTGACCAACCATGAGACCAGAATATATCGCTGATTATTTCAGGGCCTCAGTTTACAATCTGAAAACCAGGGTAAGGGTAAGCCCTACATCCCTGGGATGTTGCAAGTTTCAACAAGATGGTATTTCTGAATGCACCTGCAGGAAGCCCAGTGCAGTGCAGTGCATCGAAGATGGTCATGGTAGAGTCCTGGAGAACTGGGGTCTAGACCAAACTAAGTCTTTCCCACCAACTGCTTTGCTGGAGACATGGTACTCAGAGCCCCAGCTGCTCTTCTATGAAGCGGGAATATTGGTTGAATTGTTGAATTTCATCACACGTTGTATGTAAAACCCGGAACACAAGTCGGTGCTTCAGGTTAAATCTCTGACACTTCTTTATGACCAATGAGGAACTAAAATGAAGGATGTTTGCTGAAGTGAAGAGTGAAAGAGTCACAGAATAAGACTAGAAATTGCTCTTTAAAAATGCACAATCATATAGACAAGGGTTGGCAAACAACAGCCCACGGACTAAATCTGGCCCACTGTCTTTTATTTATTTATTTATTTATTTATTTATTTATTTATTTATTTATTTATTTATTTAATTTTTATTTATTTATGATAGTCACAGAGAGAGACAGAGGCAGAGACATAGGCACAGGGAGAAGCAGGCTCCATGCACCGGGAGCCTGATGTGGGATTCGATCCCGGGTCTCCAGGATCACACCCTGGGCCAAAGGCAGGCGCCAAACCGCTGCGCCACCCAGGGATCCCTGTCTGTTATAAATAAAGTTTTATTGGAACTCAGCCATGCTCTCCTAGTTATATATTGTTACTGGCTGCTTTCATGCTACAGTGGTCGAGTTGAATAGATGCAACTAAGACCATATGGTCCTCCAAGGCTAAATCATTTACTGTCTGGCCTTTTTGGGAAAAGCCTGCTGACCTCTACTCTAGATAAATGGAGGTGGAGCAGGGACTAGGAGCAGGGAAGAAGGGGACGGTATTGAGAGAAGCCATCAGACAAAGGCACAGACAGGGGCTGAGAGGTGGTACGAGAGAAAAGGCAGGACAGGTGCAACGGGCTCAGGGTCCAGGAGGCTTTGAGGTCCAGGAGGATGAGGTAGTTTAGGAGGCAATAGGGAGCCATCGTGGACTGTGGAGCAGGAGAAAGATGATAATTGCTGTCGCCTCACTGCAATTATTAGAGGGGTTTAACACAGATCATCTGTTTCTCAATCTGATGGGGGGTTCATTTAGACATAAACACACAGAACAGATGGGAAGCTGGCAAAACAGTTGCTTATTTGGAATGGGGTGTTGGCTTAAAGGGGGCAGCTGTGAGTTGTTTCCCTACTTACTGGTGTGGGAGTTGCCTCCCCACAAAAGTGTAAGCGATTAAGTTGTCAGCAGCAGAAACTCACAGTTGGCTAGAGCGGCGCTTCCGAATGTGTACATCCCGAGATATGAATAGGTGTACGACCAGACATGAGCCTTCCCCGATCCGCCTCCTGGAAATGCTGTGTTAAATCAACCAAAGGAGAGCAGGCTTCTTTCTGTTCCTAGGGCTTCTCAGAATCTGGGATGTACCAATATATATTTTGATTTTTCTTCTGGAGGGGATACAAGATGCTGTTTTTCTCAAATTTATTTCATTCTCTGTGTGTGTGTAAAGCACTTATTAACCATCTCATGGAATATTTTTGGGCTGAGAAACACGTTTTAGAAGAGCTGGCCCAGAGGCTTCCTATAAAGCTCAACAATAACATGGCTGGATGATTTGGGGGGCGTTCTCTGGATCAAGACATCGCTGTTTCTCTGTTCTATTTACACAGATTAGTGGATGCCATGCCTTCCATCGAGCTTTGCAGTTTCCCAAATAATTTATGTACATGTTGATTTCTACATTTGCAAGCGGATTCGGCTTGATTAGCAATTTAAATGGAAATTTTCTAAATGCTACAAATTGGTGCCTAATTTGCATCTCTTGTCAATTATCTATGGCCCTAACTCATGGCCCTGAAAATATTCCTGGCTGTCACACGTGAGGTCACGTGCGAGGAGGCCTGACACCGTTTGGGGGATACAAATGATCGATGGACATCTGGGTTAGTCTCATGGGAAGGTCACGCGGCTTCTGGGGTGTAAAACAAAATTGGCAAGACATCTTGCTGCAGTTGGCTCCCATCCAACCCGAGACAGTCCTTCTGGGCAGCTCTCTCCACATTAGGCAATGTCCCAGTCGTCTGCCTGGACTTTCAGGCTCTGTCACCCTTTATTTTCTCATCTGTTCTGTTGAAGGCTCAGAGCTTGTCTGAAATACTCCATGTCTTTGGATGCTGAGCTTTCATTTCACCTCAGCTGTTAAGCAGAAGCCACAGAATTTGAGTATTTGTTTCTTCTACTGATATTGAACTCGAGAGGGCCCCAGAGATGCCAGTGGTGCGGAGACATCTGGTAACCCAGGGCCCTGCAGCGCCTCTGTGCCTGGGGTTTCAAAGTGCTGAGAGCGTGTGAGACACATGTGCCTCGACTGCAGAGGGAGGCCAAGGCCCAGGCTGACCCCACCCCCGACCTCCAGCACCTCTGCTGTCTGGATGAGGGGAGGTAGCTGAGGCCGGTGGAACGCCGTGGGTATTTCTGAGGGGTGGGGGGATCTCCCGTAGGCACCTTCAGAGCATCCAGCTTCAGAGCAAGGTTGTGGCACCTGTACCCTGGCCACCGGCGGCCTGCCAGGCACCATGGGTCGGTAACCGATGTTGTGGGAACCCTCTGCTGAATTAGCCCAGGCCCACCAGGGGCCATGACCTCATGTGATTATTCACAAATTTTCCTGCTTGTATTTGCAGAGCCAAGGAGCGGGGCTTGTTCTAAGATGAAGGTTTATTAATTTATTAATTAATTAATTAATTAATTTATTTATTCATGAAAGACACACAGAGAGAGAGAGAGAGGCAGAGACATAGGCAGATGGAGAAACAGGCTCCCCGTGGTGAGGACCAATGCAGGACTCCATCCCAGGACTCCAGGATCATGACCTGAGCCAAAAGCAGACACTCAATCAGGCTCCCCTGGATGAAGGTTTATGATGGGGAACCAAAAGTTAGGAAGAAGGTTCTGTAAGAATTGCTTAAACAGAGGAAGGTGGCTGTAGGAAGAGGCTGGGGTGAATGACCAGGACGGAACCTTCCAGAATCTCGGCTGTGGGCACTGCTGGGGGCGAGCTTCCAGCTCAGCTCCCAGGCCCCAGGTCTAGTCCTGGCCACAGCGGGCCTCCATGCAGCAGACTTAGAACCCAGAGGCTAAACAGCCTTCCCTGTAGAGTCTCTGCTTGGAGCCAGATGCATCCGGGGGACACGAGAGACTTCCCTTGAGCACCCACTACATTTTCACAATTCCTCAGCTGACTTTCTACCTCGGTTGTTTCCCAGGTTTTTGCTTCCTGCTCCCTGAGCAGAGGCCCTTAGGCCTCATCAGCCCTTTTGCCTTTCTGGTCAGGCTCCCTGGGCCCTGTTAGCCAGCCTACCACACCCCACCGGGTGCCCCAGGCCCATACACCCCAGAGACCCCGTTGGGCACAATATCCGTCTCTCCAGCACATCACCTGGGTGTACACTTCTGGCGGTTTCTACTCATTTCCAAGCTGCAGAGACCTTCTTACCTCACTTCCTGACCTTCTTCCTCCTGTGGTTGGCTCACCTCGTGGCCTTGGCCTACAGCTGGTCTCCCGTTGAGCTTCCACCTGCACTGTCCTCCCAGACCTGAAGGCCAACCCTGGTCCTTGGTCGCCGGTGAAGCCAGACCAGGTAGGTGTCCAGAGTCACCAGGACAGGCGTGCAGGTGCCCAGAGGTGGCCCCCTCAGCGGACAGTCTTTTGCTTCCTGGTTTTAGCTGCATTCCAGAATGATGATGCCACGAGATGGTGAGTCCCATAAGGATGAGAAGCTAACTGTGGTTTTTCCACTCCCCTGCTGTGGGCCTGTGACAAGGCGGGGTGACGCGGCTGGGGTTTCATGGCATTTGAATGGATTTCATGGCCTCCTCTCCTTCTCACTGGCTGTGTGGTGTCAGCAACGTATGACTTCTTTTACCCACTGTCTCTACTTTGCTACAAAACTGAAAAACAAATTCCCTCTTACATACCTCACCGACTCGTTATGGGGGTAAAATGAAATTCTCTATCTGAACTGGAAAGCATGATGATGTAAATATTAATCGTTTATTCAGATAAAGAAATTGATGACAGTCACTATGCGACGCTGCCCAGTTACGTCCTGCTGCCCCAGTGGCAGAGTGAAGTCTCGCCGAGCTGTGGGTTTTGTGGTTCATAGAAATTAGGGAAATGTAGAGGGCTCTGGGGACGCACAGCCCAAAGGTGACATGGGCGCCAGAATGAGACCTGGCCATGGGGAGCGGGCCCAGGAGAGCCTTCGGGAAGCACCTGCTGTATCAGGCCTTGGCAGCCTGTCCGAGCCAATCTCGCCGGTGGTCCCTTCTGTTACCACCATGAAAGGAAAGTGCAGACATGGCCTCTGAGGCAGGGGGATGGGGGCCCGGATCCTCATCAGCTTTGGCCAACCAAAGTCAGCCTGGTTCTGACGGAGCCACAGAGTGACAACAGGAGGCCGGGCCCCACTCTTCCCTGGTAACAAGTGTGAAAGGGGCTGCTGAGTGAAGGCTGGTAGGAGAGGTACAGGTGCAGACTTTGCTCGAATGCCAGGTGGCCATGCCCTGGGGCAGAGAAGCCTGGATTCGCCCAGCTTGCACTGAGAAACTGGCTCAGTCCTCCCGTGGAGGGCTTGTGCAAGGCCATGTGAGAGTCCGACTGGCGGTCTAGACAGGTATCTTGGGGCAGCAGGACGACTGCGTCAAGGGTCCCAGAGGGCAGGATGTGGACAGGGACACTAGGTGGGAGACTGTTGCTGTTCCTGTAGTCTCAGGAAGAAGCAATGGCAGGAACCAGAATTACAGAAATATTTAGAGGCACGTGCAGCATTGCTTAGGAGTTGGTAGGCTGTGGAAGATACGGCAAAGGAACCACCCAACAACGCTCTTATGGTTTCTGGCTTTGGCATCCAACCGGTGAAGGGGGGTATCCATCCCGCAGGGGTTGAGTTAGAGATCCTTGTGGACATCCTGGCTGGAATGTGGAATAAGAAGTTGCCTACACAGGGAAGAAGTCTGAGCTCAGCGTGCACTGGTCATCAGCGCACACATCATCAAAGCCAAGGGCGTGGATGGGGTCTTTGGAGAAGACCCCACTTAGCACGAACAAAACACAAATCAGAAGGTGAGTCCTTGACTTGCTTTTTGTACTAAAGGTAGGAAACACATTTTCAACAATTTCAAAATATCCTGTATGTATGAATGTCCCTTATATTTCCATGGGCCTGGAACATAAACCAAGAGGTGTTTGGGTCCAGCCATCATTCAAGTTTTTATTTTCCTGGCTCCCCAATCCGATCACTTCTGTGGCAGTCTGTTCCCCCGGGAAGGACGGTATGTATTTATAGTCTAATAGCTTTTCCATCCCCATTGCACCTCCAGTCCTCGCTGGCTTGGCCCGTACAGGACTTCGTATTATTTTATTACAGTTAGTCCAGCCATAACAAAGGCTCACAAAGTAGGTGGCTTCAAACAGTAGAAATCTATTGTCTCATAATTCTGGAGACCAGAAATCTGAAAACAAGGTGTTTGTTGGGCCATGCTCCCTCTGGGAAGAATCTTTCCTTGTCTTTTCCTCCCTGGCAACCCTCAGGGCTCCTTGGCTTATAGACAGATCCCTCCAATCTCTGCTTTCATTTTCACACGGCCAACTGCCAGGTGCATCTCTGTGTTCACATTTCCCTGTCCTTAAAAGGACACTGAATAGACAGTGGATGTCACTGGATGGCGACCCATACACCCTAATCCAGGACGACCTCACCCTAAATAGATTAGTCTGCAAAAACCCTATTTCCAAGACATGTCACATCTACAGGTTTTGGGGAGATGCTGTCCAGCCCAACACAGACCCCAGGGTATCTCTCCTGACATTTTCAGATCTTTGACTCCAGACTCTTCCCTGGAATGCCTCCAAGAAGAAGAGGCAGAGGAGATAGGGAAAGAGAGAAGTCCCAAATAAAGATGAACTAAAGGGTCTGGAGGCAGGGCTGCCTGAATTTTCAGTCTGTGATCACTCTGTGGAAGTTAAAGAAGAGCCAAGGAACCTCGGGTTGGTGGGTCCACAGGTACGTTCACCGTGTCCTCTCCATGCCAGGGTTGTAACAGCCCCTCTGACTCCCATTCCAGGCATCAGCTAACGCCGGCTGTGGTCAAGCTTTGGCCTGGGTCCCAAAGACACAGAGGGGATAAAATAGCCACAATCCCTGTCCCCACTGAAAACACACACTAGCAGGGAAGCCATTCACTAAACAAATGATGAGCAGTGAGGTGTCCACGAGAAGTGCTACGGAGGGAGAGTCAGCCTCTAAGCTAAGAGCTGAGGGAGGAAGGGGGTTGGGGTCGGGGAGGCAAGGTTGTGGTTGGGACATTCTACGGAATCAGCATGGCCTGATGCTCCTGGTTCAGCAAAGCACATTATCTGGTGGAGCAAAAACACTCCAGCGGGCCGAGGGATGTCCCTCGGGGGTCGGGCACCTAGAACGACGCTGTGCTTGCAGGTCATTGTGTGCACGGTGGGACGGAGCGGATGAAGCTGTTTCCTCCCTGCAGGCAGCAGACACCCAGAGGACACCCAGAGGACACCCAGTGGACACCCAGTGTGGTCTGTCTGTGATGGGTTCATAGACTCAGGGATTAGGTTGAGCTGTTCCCATTCCCCACGCTGCCACTTAGGGGCTGAGTGCTGTGGGCACATGAGTTAATGACTCGATAGGAGTTTCTTCATCTGGAAAGTGGCCACAAATTGTGGTCAGGACTAATGAATAAATACATCTATAGCTCTTGGCATAATGCCTGGCTTAGAGTAACTTCTCAGTAAACAGTAGCTAGCTGGACCTGCCTTATACTCAAAATTATTGTTATTTTTAAAGATTTTATTTATTCATGAGAGACACACAGAAAGAGGCAAAGACATGGACAGAGGGAGAAGCAGGCTCCCGGCAGGGAGCCCGGTGTGGGACTCGATCCCAGGACCCCAGGATCACGCCCTGAGCCAAAGGCAGATGCTCAACCACTGAGTCACCCAGGTGCCCCCCCATACTCAAAATTATACTAAAATTTAAAAACTCAGAATTCACCCTATTATGGCCAACAAATTTTCATAAAGTTTATAAATATTTAAGGGACAAAATGCAGATTGAGAATGGACTTTGTGCCTCTTTATATTGTGTATTGCTTGCCCGTTTACTGCTTATCCGTGTTTTCAAGTCCCGAGGTAAAGATAACACAAGATTTGCTCACATATGTTTGTTTAATTGATAGAATCAATAGAAGCTAATCAGAATTTCCCCCTTGGGTTTAAAAATAAAAAAAGCCATAGCACTTCTTTACCTGAGGCAAATTGCAACTACATTTACTAAAGCATTTAGAATGTGAGTTTATTCCCAAGCAGAACACAGAAATCAAGCTGATAATAGAAGTACGGTGTGGCATTCATCATAATAACATGGATTTGTGTGGATTTAATACATTTTTCATTTTCATCTCCACACGTGTAAACAGAGGCAAGAACGTGTTAAAAGGGCAAAAGATTGTAGGAAATCAAGTTCATTACCCCTTGGTGATAAAAATCTTAAAAATTTTGCATACAGAACAATCATGGGTTTTGTGCTTTTTTTTAAGATTTATTTATTTTTAGAGATAGAGCCGAATGAGGAGGGGAGGGGCAGAGGGAGAAGGAGAGGGAGAGAGAAGCAGATCTGCACTGAGCTTAGAACCTGATGCAGGGTTCGATCCCCCAACCCTGACATCACAACCTCAGCCAAAATCAAGAGTCAGATGCTTAACCGACTGCACCAGCCAGGTATCCCCAAAGCAGTAGTTTTAAACAGTAACTGGCGGGGGGGGGGGTACCTGGGTGGCTCAGCCTGTTAAGGATCTGCTTTCGGCTCAGGTCACGATCCGAGGGTCCTAGGATGGAGCCCCACATCGGGGTCCCTACTTCTCCCTCTGCCCCTCCCCCTGCTTGTGCTCTCTCTCTCTCTCTCTGTCTCTCTTTCTCTCTCTCTCTGTCAAATGAATAAATAAAATCTGTAAAAAAAAACAAAAAACAAAAATAAAACCATAAAATGCTTCAAACAGGAATAGGTCATAGAGACCTTTGAGCCAGCAAGGAGACAGAGGACATGAATGTCACCGGTGGCTCCGATGACATGCTGATGACACAGGTGGGCAGCGGCGTCTCCGAGGGATGGAAGAGGAACCAGAGGAAAGACAAGGAAGCTCTAGAACCTCCTCCTGCAGAGCCGCGCGTGCACGGCTGCGCACAGCAGGGATGTTTGTAGTGAAGACCTGACACATCCCACGTGCCCATCACCGGCCGAGGGTTGCGCCTCCTTGCCTGGAAGAGCAGGTGGGCACCAGGCTGTGCGAGGCCGGTTAGAGGTATTAATGCACCAGGTGTCCTTTGGATGACCGGGGTGCGCCCATCACGGAGCAGCGTGTGTCCCCAGGGAAATGCAAGCCAAATAGTCGCTGGACGCAGAGAACTTAATATAGGGAATTAGCCAAAGAGGCACTACTGGATGACTAAGGAGGCAAAAGGGGAAACTGAGGTCCCAGACCCAACAGCTACGGCCCCTCAGGCTGCAGAAGCAAAGGGGATGAGTGAGAGGTAGCAGAACTCAGGGGTTCGGAGGAGCAGCCCCCACCCTAGGCTTCCGGGGAATGCGACACAGCCCGGGTGTCCCCGGACCTGCTCAGGCTGGAGCTGCCACCAGGTCGCAGGCGCATCTCAGTGGGGAGGCGACACCATCAGCCATGGCAAGTAGACTCCAGTCTCCTGCTGGTACCCGACGGGCAGAGGCTCCGAGGGAGGCGGGGGAGGTGTGTCTGCACAGCAGGGTACAGAGGGTGGGTGCGGGGAGACAGACCTGGGGGCACCGGCCCCCGTGGGATTACGGGCCCGTGTGGACACGGAGGAGGGACAGCAGAGTGGCCGGCTGCAGGGCAGGGGGCCGGGTGGCACAGGGCAGCCAGGGAAGCTTGTATGTGTCTGCTCTATGGCATTTGTGGTCCTGCAGATTCTTCTCCAGCACCAGCACGCGGCGGTGCAGTACTTCAAAGCCACAAAAAAGTCCCTTTAAAAAACATTTGTTCCCCAGGATGGGGTAACCCCGTGATGGGAATTAAGGAGCACACTTGTAACGGGCACCGGGCGTTGGATGCAAGTGACAGGTCACTAAATTCCACCCCTGAAACTAACACTACGCTATGCGTTAACGAACTTGAATTTGTTTGCTTATTAATTATTTTTTTTAAAGAAAGTAGGTGCTTTTAAAAAAAATTATTTATTCCTGAGAGACACAGAGAGAGGCAGAGACACAGGCAGAGGGAGAAGCAGGCTCCCCGCGGGGAGCCCCATACAGGACTGGACCCCAGGACCCTGGGATCACCACCCAAGCCCAAGGCAGACGCTCAACCACTGAGCCACCCAGGTGCCCCCAAACTAACTTGAATTTAAATAAAATCTTGAAAGAAAAAGCAAAACCAACACCATTTGTTGCGGAGCTGTGCATGGAACCAGCACATGACATCCAGGCACCCCGAGAAAGCAGCGAAAGCAGACTCACAGCAGCCCTGCCTCTGTGGACAGAGGGTCCAGCCAGCCTGCATGTTCCCCTTCTGGAGACTTCCTTTGGAAACCTGCCCTGAGAGAGCACCCCGGAAGGAACGCACCCTGTCCCCTCCACCCCGAACCCCCACACCCCCACCGCAGCCCCTGGGGTGGCTCGGGCCAGCCTTGCCTCCTCCCTCCTCGCCCTCCAGAACGTGCCTGCTTGGTTGCCTTGGCAACGCGGGGCTGGGAATGGGGTGAGCGGCTCCCTGAAGCCGCCCAGGAGGTGAGGCTGCTGGGCCACTGAGATGCTCCCAGCTCCTGCCTTAGATGCCCAAGCACGGGTGTCCCCCGGGGGGGATCCAATTTTATCACCCGGTGGGCCGCGCTGAACCTCTTTATTGACACGCTTCTGCTGCTGGGGATGGAGTCTGCGCCTGCCTTTGTCTCCTGCTTCAGAGGGCTTCCTCCCTCCCTGTCCTCCTCCCTCCCCCTGGCCCTCCCTCCTCCCTCCCTGTCCTCCTCCCTCCTCCCGCCCCTCCTCCGTTCCTTCTCTCTCCTCCTTTCCTCATTCTGTCTCTTGCTCTTCTGTTTTTTTCCCCACAAGAAAAGGCCTGCCTTACCATCCCCGCCGCCCCACAAAAGAACCCCCAGCACCCGTGTTTGACATTCATACGTGGGTCCGCACGTTTCCAGCCTCCATAATCACGCAGGCATCTTCAGGATGGATCGTTTTCTTGAATAACTCTGAAGCCACGGCCGCCAGCACGTCAGAGCCGGCAGCTGGCCGTGAACCCTGGGCGCAGACCTCCCCGCAGCTCCTCTGAGCCCCCCGCCCCTGGGCGTCCCGGGTCCCTAAGGACACAGCCTGGGGGGTGGGAGTCCGGGCAAGGCCAGCAGGGCGGAGAACGAGGCCCGCTCGCCAGGTGCCAGGCTGGGAGGTGCGCGGGCTCAAGCCGAGCCCATTCCTCCCGGGAAAGCACCAGTGAAGGAACACAGTGGATGCCTTAGGAGGACAGAGGGGCCTGTGTTCTTTTTTTTTTTTTTTAAGCTTTAATTTATTTATTCATGAGAGACAGAGAGAGAAGCAGAGGCACAGGCAGAGGGAGAAGCAGGCTCCCTGCGGGGAGCCCGATGCGGAACTCGATCCCAGGACCCCGGGGTCACGTCCTGAGCCAAAGGCAGACGCTTAACTGCTGGGGGCCTGTGCTCTAAGTGGGGAGGTCCTGGGGACTCGCCACCAAGGCTGCAGTTTTCCAAATGTCTCTCCCTCCCCCATTCCAGCTCATCAAGTCTGCAAACCCCGAAAATTCTAGTCAGTTGAAGAAATTCCCTATTTACCTTACTCCTTAAAGACCCCTTTGGATGTACACAGCTCCTAAAGAGGCTTCTGCCCTGGGGTGGAACAGACGTCTGAAACCCACCCACCTCGCACCCCGAATTCCAGGGACGCTCCAGACACCTGTCGCACTGTCGGGTGTCAGGGACTGGGTGACGCGGCACGCTGTGGGAAGGCTAAGTGTCTCCCCACGCAAGCCGGGGCCCCTCAGAGTCCAGATGGGCTCCGGCACCCAGCGTGTGTGAGCCCCCGAATATCTAAGGACGATGAGAAATGCCTCCGAACTTGTGGTTTATATTTAAAGTTCAGATGGAACAAAGTAATGCTTTTAACACACACACAAAACGATTACATTATTCACTTGGTAAATACAGAATTGATTTTAAAATATGAGACAAGCCACGCAGTCGGCAGTGTGGCCGAGCGACCGCCTGCAAGTGTGGGGCTGCGGGATGCCTAAGGGCACCCTATGCCCCATCCTGCTGGCCCCCGAGGCGGGCTGTGTGGTCTCGAAGGTGGAGTCCTTTATGCCTCTGAGGTGGGGTCAAAGGCCCTACGCACCTGCCTGCACCCCTGTTAGGGTCCCTCCCAGCCCCCCCTGTGGCAGGGGGGCTCCGGGTGGAAGGGTTAGCCCTTCAGCCCTTCAGTCCCTTGTCTGGCTGGTGTGATGTCACATTCTGGCTGCGGTTGCCTTCATCCCCGAGGCCGGGCTGCCATGTGCCCTCTGAGCAGAAATACACACAAGGGACAGATTCCGCACCTGCAGGTGCAGAGCCTGTGAGCACGGACGGGACGGCTCTTCCCACGAACCCCACTCTGCCGGGCCCGCAGGCCCCGCACGCCGCTGTCAGCGCTGGGTCCCGGACTCCTCCCAGGTGGCGGCGGCGGGGCAGTGGCCAGACAGGCCCTGAGGGACCAGGACAGTGAGTCTGTGGAACTAGAGTTCCGCCCTCCTGGCTTAGAACCAGCGGTCGCATCCTCCCACCCTGAGGAGAGTGGGGATCCCCTGAACGCAGCCTCTCAGTCCAGCTGGACGTCACCGACCCCGTGGTGATCCTGGGGCTCGTTGCTTGGCTCATGAAGCGAGGGGACAACCTGCTTTCGGGTCCAGCTGTCTCCCACCTGCTGCCCCCGTCCCGTGGCCCCCCCGACAGTTGTCGGTTTTCAGAGGCCCACTGCAGAACTCCTTCCCTTTGTTTAGGGAACCCCATAGCATGAGGGTGGGTGGGAGTTGGCACCCATATCTCACTGCAGGACCCCGCAAGTCTGGACCCTTGTTCCCCCCCACAATCCCTGGCAGTTCGGGGGTAAGTATGTGACCTGGGCTTGGTCAACCAGTTGTCCCACCCGAGGCTCCCTCCAGCCCACAAAGGGTGCAAACTAGCAAAGCGCCCCTTCCTCTAGATAGCGCAGTCCCGAGCCCGGTGCGTGGCCTAGAGCGTAGTTCTGGAACAGGTGGCATTGAAACCCGGGAGGCAGCAACAGGTCTTCTGCAGCTGGTAGCCTCCAGGGCCCAGTGGTGGGGACAGCATCCCCCATCCAAGCACGGCGATCGCATCTCCTTGCCAGGGCTATGCCCACGGTGTGGATGTGGCTATGGTCTGAGCCCCAGGCCCCTTGGCCCTTACCCCCAACTTCACTCAGCTCGAGTGTCCAGCCACCTTTGATTCTCTGAGACCTTCTAGTAACTTCCAGGTAAGCTCCTTTTTTGACTAAGGCAGCAAGGGTCACTTTCTAGTGTTTGTGCCCAAGAACGGTGGCAGGCGACCCACCAGGCAGACCACGGATCTCTAGCCCGAGCCTCTGCCCACACTGTTCCCCCTGCAGGCAATGCTGTTCCTCCCTTGCCCGGAGCGTGACTACTGCCTCCTTAGGCCTCGCTTGTGCTGGAGGCCTCGGCAGACCCCACAGCTCTGGGGGCGGGGAGGGCAGGCTCTCCCAGGAACCCCCCAGGTGCAGCACACACCATGCTCCATCAGGGCACCTGTCTGGCCCAGGTGAGGCCACAAGCTCTCAGGGCAGGGTTAGGGGGAATGGGGGTGGATTTCCACCCTGTCTCGGGGCCTCGGAGGCCCAGCATGTTCCCGATTCAGGATGCGATCCAGGACCCATCTCGGTGCCCTCGGTTGCAGGACCCGACCCAACTGGATGGTCTGTGGCCAGATCCACGCTAGTGTTTTCCTGGCCGGGGGGTGGCGGGGGGACTTCTGGGCAGGACAGACCAGGCGAAAGTTCACTGCACTTTGTCCCCAACTGGGAAGAGGCAGGAGCCTGGTTTGCCTGCAGCACTTCCAACACCGTGACCTCCCTCTGTTGTCAGAATTTGCCTGGTTCCTGCCAGGCTCCTCAACGTGGGCACCTGACTCAGGAACCACCCACCCCCCACCCCAGGCTCAGGAAGCAAACCCTGGAAAGTGAAGGAGGAAAAAGAGAAAAAATAAGTAGAAAACAGGAAAGACCAGAAGAAGTTACGTGCCGTTAGTGGTGTTTGAAACTGCTGTTGTATATTGTCCAATATGTGACTGTTGGGGCCTCAGAGAGGATGCCAACCTTTAAACTACTGTGGGATATTACAGACATCGGCAGACATCGCTTATATTGCAAAAGAAGATGACAACTAACACCAAACAAAATCTTTTAAAAAGGGCAAAAAAAAAAAAAAAAAAAGATGCCATACATGGATCAGATTTATTTCATGTTACGTAAACGCACGTGGATTAAATTGCTCCTCAGAAGGGCAAGCTTGGATTAATTTTTTTTTCCAAATCCGAAGATATTCTGCTTCTAAGACACACCTAAAAATAAAATGACCCAAGAAAGTTAAAAATAAAAATAAGGCAAAGAGATATATTTGGCGAACGTGAAGGGAGAGGAAGCAGGAATAAAAATGTTCCAAAAGAGGCAAAAGAGGATTCAGGGGAAAAAGCGTTATTAAAAAAAAAGGTCAAAAGATACAATTTTACATTTCTGAAAGATTCAGGGTAAACGGGGCTCTGGATCTTTCTCACCCCTTGTGGTCTTGTGGCCCTTGTGGTCTTGCAGACAACTTATTACTTGTCTCTCATATGTATGTTGCAATTCTAACCTCGGTTGGGCATTCAATTTTGCCTTTGAAATAGTTTGCTGGATTCTTTAAAAATAAAACTAAGGGGGACCTGAGGGGCTCAGGTTGGTGAAGCATCGGACTCTTGGTTGCGGCTCAGGTCACCATCTCAGGTCGTAAGACTGAGCCACGTGTCAGGCTCTGCGCTCAGTGCAGAGTCTGCTGGAGATTCTCTTCTTCGGCTTCCCCTCCTGCCTGCACACACTCTCTTTCTCGAAAATATATCAATAAAATCTTTTTTTTTTTTTGAATCTTAAAAAAAAATAAAGTTAAATGTTCTGGTCGATTCCATTGTGCCTTTCGAGTTTGTGTCACGCTTAGAAAGGCCTTCCTCACATCAAGTTTCCAAGGATAGAATCCATGCTTTCTTCTAATAATTGTAGAGTTTAATAGTTTACACATCGATTTCTGATGCATCCGGAATTTATTTTGGTGTGACGAGTAAGGTAAAGCACAGATGAGCAACTGTTCCTATCCCTCCATCGCTGACCCGGGCCGTTGGCTCTCATGCTAAATTCCTATGTGACTTTTACCCTCCTTCTGGAATCTGTGCATTGCTCATGCATGATGGATCTCTGCGCCTCAATAAATCATAACTCATAAAGCAAAGATTTTAGAAACATAAGGACAATTTTACGGTTATAAAGTCGCCTTTGTGACTATATCTCAAGCTCTTTACCTACAAGGACCATACAGAGG
This sequence comes from Canis lupus familiaris, assembly GCF_011100685.1. NCBI lineage: Eukaryota > Metazoa > Chordata > Mammalia > Carnivora > Canidae > Canis > Canis lupus. The sequence goes on along the minus strand of NC_049246.1, from coordinate 46,002,293 downwards.
AGCATGTATAAGAAGTGACCACACGCGAGCTACAAAGAGAACATCATGGAATTCCCACGACCAGAAATCCCAGAGTCACATTCTCTGACCACAGTGGGAATGTCCTCGTACAAGGTGAGATCGGTAATCAAGGTCAAACAAAAAAAAACATCTGCTAAGAAAAACTAACTCCGTATATTACACTATTTAGAAAATACACGGAGAGTCCTAACAGGAAAATTACTCTTTTCTGTTTTTTTTTCCTTTCCAGATGAGCTTTACATTTATTTCATCAAGTTCTAAAAAGTGATGATGAAGGCTGTATTAAACCTAAAAATGTATGGGAAGAAGTCACATTTTTTAATGTTCACTGTGCATCCAGTAGGGGATATCTCACTCTGGGGTTTCTCTTCTTTTTTTCTTTTAGGATTTTATTTATTCATGAGAGACACAGAGAGAGGGGCAGAGACACAGGCAGACGGAGAAGCAGGCTCCCTGCAGGAAGCCTGATGCAGGACTCGATCTTGGGACCTCGGGATCACAACCTGAGCCAAAGGCAGACGCTCAACCACTGAGCCACCCAGGTGCCCCTTATTCTGGATTTTCTCCCTTCGAACATCTTTTGCATCTCCCAGTAAAGCCTTATAGTTTTTTTTTTTTTTCATGTAGGTCAGTACATTTTATAAATCTAGCATAACTCCAGCACCAAATGCTTACTCAGGCAATGCAAAAAAGGGAAATTCTATATTCATCACATTCACAAAAATAGAAACAAAAGTCCTAAATAAAAGTCTAGCAAAAAAGAATGAAGTGGTATATAATCCAAACCAAGTAGAGCTTATCATGGGAATTTTATCAGAGGGTTTTTTTATGAATAAAGTTAATAGTATCCCCTCCTTGTTGCATCATGTGAAAATAATTGTCATTTCCCCCCCCCCCACTATATTTAGGGGATGTATTGGGGTATCTGGCCCTGGGACATATGTATAGTTTAATCTATTTTACCTGTGGGCAACTCAGGGAAATAGTTATTTTCTCCCCAACTCAGGGAAATAGTTATTTTCTCCGGAAAGACTGACCCTCAGGTAAAAAGAAAATAAGGCATCCACGTGGCTGTGGGTTGGAAGAAATCTGACATATTATGAAGCTGCCACTACAGTGAATGCTGTTTCAAATATAAGCTGCAAATGAGAAGGCCCCAGAGAGGAGGTTCTGAATGCCAGGTACCAGGTTGCTATCAGGCTGCTTCTTCCTGGCCACCTGAGTGCTCTCATCCATCAGGGACACCCTGATGCCACCTCTGGACCGCTCCAGATCGAGCTCTGCTGATAGACCAATCTCTCGCTGTCTTTGTCCGCCTCCCCAGTGAGCACAGCTGGACCCTGACAGCCAGGGCCTTGTCAGACCAGATGATGTCTTGGGAGACCTGCCTCTGCTGCCCCTGGTGGTCATGCCTCCCATGGGGACATAGTGAGGTTGGCAGCCACCTAGGCCGAGGCTGGTGTAGACATCATATGAGTCAAAGAAGCCACCTCCCTCACCTGACATGCTCCCTCTCTGTCTGTGTCCACTTTCGCTGCTTCCAGATGCCCCTGCTCCAAAGGCTTCCTTCACTGCTGACTGCTGCCTATTTTAGGGGAATTTTCATGCAAGGTCATCAAAGACACTCCCTTTTCTTTGCCGAGCCCCAAGTCATCCACAGGTCCCCTTTTAAAGGCTGAGAAAAAGATTTGGAACACCAAGAGAATTAGGCAGAGCATTTGTCAACAAAGGCCTTTCGTTTTCTACTGTTTGCTGTGAAGACAACTATGTCCCACACCAATTCCGGATTCTCTACTGGGGAGTTTCCGTCTGTGTTACAGACTTCTCGGGCTGTCGACACAGAACACCGCAGGCTAGGCGTCCTGGACATACATTAGGTGACTGTGGTTTATTTCTCACAGCCCTGGAGACAAGAAACCTGAGATCAAGGTGCCAGCGGGGTTGATGTATGGCAGGGCCTGTCTTCCTGGCTTACAAACGGCCACCTCCTCCCTGTGTCCTCGCATGGACCTTCTGTGTGCACACGAACAGAAAGAGCGCTCCCAGGTGTCTCTTCCTTCTCTTATATGGACACCAGTCCTACCCAATTTGAGCCCTACCCTTACAACCTCATTAAACTTCAATTACCTCCCCACAGGTCCTATTACCTTCAATTACCTCCCCACTAGTCCATTACACCATCCTTTGGCTTGTTTGATAAAACTTAACAGAAGTGAGGAGCCTCCCAACACACCAATTCTTGTAGCAGGAGCTTCAGACAGAAAGAGTTTCATTCATGGAAAAAAAAAAATATGTGGCCACCACCAGGTCACTTGTCTCTCATCTACACCCTTTTTATGTATCGGTGCTGGTTTTCATCCATTTTCATACAGCCCAACCTCTCACCTGCGCGTCTCTTATCCACCCTCCTCTGCCAGGCTCTGTGCCCAGAAGGCTGACTTCTAGGGGCCGCCTCACTGGGCTTCCTTGTCCTCTGGCTTCTGATTGGATCCAGCCAAAGGGAGCCCCTGGCCAAGATCCTGGGAGGGCAGGAGGGAGAGGTTGGAGTGTTGGTGCTCCTCTGCTCTTCATACCTGGCGTGGCTCTGCAGGAGCTGGTTGCCCTGTGGCTGCAGCTCCAATCAGAACCCTTTGGAACCCCACATCATAATGGGCTCCCCATCCTCCTGCTTCTGAAAACAGTCCCTTCACCCACCCCTCTTCAGCTGGCTGAGACCATTGCCAGCGGTGCTGGATCTCTGCAAGCTCCTTTACTCTCTTGCCTTTATCTCGCCCCTTTAGGGCCCCCGCTATGCTCAAAACTGCAGCTGGTTAGCACACGGCAGCCTGACCTTGGAGAGGATAATGTCAGAATTCTTGTACACCAGCATCATGTCCCCAGCCCACCCCGATCCATGCACGCTGTCTCTGCCGGGCACAAGCAGAGACCCTCTCTAGGCTCCGGGAGTAGAGGCTGCCTCATAAGGGGAAGTGAAAGTCATGTCACTTACAGGTCATGTCAAGTCAGCGAGGGTACAGGGCCCTTATTCAGGGGCTGGGGCCAGGGTGGCAGTGGACACAGTGGTCCCTCTCTCAGGGTGAGGAAGCAAGACAACAGAAATTCACCCCTCGAGCCAGGCAGCCTCGCTCTAGAATGCCAAGTCCACAGGGAGAGAGAGAGAGTGCAGAGGAAACAAAAGTCCCAAATGAGGGGCTTGGCACAATGGCTTGGGCATGGAGGATGGCCCTCTACTGCAACGCTCACACCACCTGCAGGGTGGGGAGCCCGTCCCTCTATTCTCACCCATGGTCCTTCACCAGATCCCCCTCCGCAGAGTGCACAGCAGCCTCGCAGCAACATTCACAGGAGGCTCGATTCAGTGTCTGATCACGGAGGTGAAACTATTTCTTTATATGAGAAATCCATTTTTCAGGAATGGAAATGCATTCCCCTTCCCTTCCTCCTCTTTTTATTTCTTGATTCTTTTACTTTTTTGTTCTGATTACATTTTGCCACCTTCGGCCCCTTCAACCTCTCTTGACGTCTGTTTGGATAGCACTTGGGGGAGCCCGCGGGTGGGAGAAACACCTGAAATGCAGAAACCTGGATCTCTTCCCCATAATTACTATCAGTCCAGCATTCCTGGCCTCTTGGTCAGTCTTCCAGGGAGGTTAAAATAATTTGTACGTCTGAGAACACATTTTACTTGCCTATAACGGCTCCAGCAGCCGCCACACATTTCCTCCCCCGCTGTCATAACAACAGTGCATCTGTTGACAGAGAGATAGATGGAAGGTCTTAAGGCATGGATCGCCCCCATCCTGAGACACCCACAAAGTGTCTTCTCTCCTTTTTTTTAAATCCAATATTTTAATTTATTTTAAACTCCAAGCTTAATTCCTCATATCCATGCACTAAACGGCCATGCCAGTTTACATAGCTCTTCTCTTCTATCTCCTTCCTTTGTCTTGCTGACCGCAGAGTCCAGATTCAGGGCCTCCTTTCCAGCCCCGAAATGCTCATGGTCAGGACCCCTTTGGGAATCTGAAGAAAGATATGGGTTCCCTTTCCAGGAATATGAACCCACAAAACTAAGTTGCCATTCCATCTCAGGGGTTCACGGGACTACGATGAAGTCTCTCCATGGGCCACCTAGGGCCATATTTTGTCGAGCTATAGTCAGATTATAACTTGTATCAGAATCCCTTGAGGTGCTGGTGAGGACAAGCATGTTCATCAAAGCAACTGAAGACCTATTGAATCAGAATCTTTGGGATGGATGCCAGGAATCCATATGTTTAATAAGCAACCGGCCGTCTCTATTCACAAAGAACTATGAGAAGCATTGCTGGGGACCTACCTAACCCCAATGCCTGAATTAATCTGATTATTTCTGGAACTATTACAATTATTTTGCTCCCAACTGACTTCTGCAGGCCAGTGCTACGTCTTATGAGTCAATACATTCATGACCTCCTCTGAGCCTGACCTTAGCTGTAGGTGGAGAAGTTGGATCATCCAATGTTTTGTCCTCATTATTCCCAAGATCAATTACTTTAGTGTATTTTAATGCCAGCTCTTATTGATGAGGTGTTTGCTCTTGAAAAAAAAGAACACACCACTTGGACAACTTTCCTCGGAGCTTTTATATTCAAGCTACAACAGTAAAAAAAAAAAAAAAAAAAGACAGTCAAGTTTTCATGTGAGATTGTGGAGCTACCAAGACTCATTTTCATTAAAAGTTAAGTCTTGTTTTCAGTAACACCAAATACCATTACCTTCTAAACCATACTCATCCTATTGCAAGAAGTGGTATTGGTAGATTACTTCAAATGAGAAATTTAACCAGAATATCGAGGAATAAAGAAAACACACTGAAACAGGACTCTTCAGATTTTTTTTTTCCCATCAGCCTACCAAAGTAGCAGAACAGAATAAACACATCCTTTAGAGACCTGAGATCTAAAGGTGCTGCTACAAGAGGGGAATTTCTCTCAAGCTCGGTGTTTCACTATTAAAAAAAACATATAAAATTTTGCATCCCTCGGTATAACTTCCCTATATTAAAAAATCACAGGTTCCCCCTCAAATTTGCAAGTTAAACAAATAGGGAGTGCTTTCACGTTCCATGAATGCGCTTCGTATTTATTTAGACTTTACACACCTCACACCTCAAGGCACATTGCTCGTGGACCAGTTTAAGAAATTTGGCCTTAAATCCGTTACATTTACGGACATTTAAAATATAATTTCTGTGTACACCTCCTTACCTATTCACCATTATACTTACTTCCACCCAAATTGTGACCTGGACCATAAACCACTATAGCAGCCGTCATTCCCATGATTTTAGTGATGAAGTGACTCCACGGCGGCCCCACCTCTGAGACTAGAGCCAGGCACATTGTTGGCATTCAGCAAATACTTTCTCATGGGTAACAAAACAAATAAACGAATTGCCAATTCACTTTCGGACCATCTGGGTGCTGGCTGACATTCACCGTCAAACCCAACGTGACTCAGAGGCTTTGTTTTAAGCGCATCTAGAATATATCATTAACAATGGCAGGGCTCGCCGAAGCTCTGGTTTTTCCAGCTCAGAGTGGGCTTTATTTCAGCTGTAGCAGGGATAGCCACCACCTTCTGTTCTCTCACATTATAATTGCTTGAGCGACTCAGTTATGGATTCTATTAACATTGCTGTCCCTGATAAGCTATATTCTTCATGGACGTGATAAATTTCTACCCAAGCTGACCTCTTTTGTGCACCGGGGCACTGTTGATGCCAAATGCAGAAAGGCTACTGGAGATCTGTTCGCAAGCAATATTTCTATTAAAACTGGAAATTGGGCAGCCCCGGTGGCTTAGCGGTTTAGCCCCGCCTTCAGCCCAGGGTGTGATCCTGGAGACCCAGGATCGAGTCCCGCATCGGGCTCCCTGCATGGAGCCTGCTTCTCCCTCTGCCTGTGTCTCTGCTGCTGCTGCTGCTCTCTCTCTCTCTCTCTCTCTCTCTCTCATGAATAAATAAATAAAATCTTTTTAAAAAATTGGAAATTGCTCAATGGATCCATGCAAGCCCTTCTGTCGCGGGGGCTGCTTGTGGATACAAAGGAAAGCAGCTGATATGGTTCACCCATCCGTTCTCTGAATACGGAGTTAACAATTTTCAGCCACCCGTTCAATATGCAGGCTTTACCTGGGAGGAGGGACTCTAGGTGAAGATAATGTGCAATCCTTACCTTCTAGGCAACCAGTCTAGTAGGTGAGCCCACTTGAACAATGAACGTGAGATGCTTCTAGAACAGCAACGGTGTACCGACGATAACAGAAGAACTTCGTCTCCTACCTTCTTGCAGAATGGTACTTCTCTCCACTGTCCACACACCCTTGCTCTTGGCGCTTGTGCCCTCCCGATTTCTAGTTTCGAGCCCTCCTGCCTGCATCACCTCACCCCTCTAGACCTTCTGAAGAGCTGCGGGAGCTCTCTTTTCTCTTCCTGCTGCTGGAGACTACTACACGCTCTTAATTCATTTCTATTTTTCAAAAGATTTGCAATCTGTTTGGTATGAAGGAAACAGATTGGATGCAAGGAACCGTGTAAAGCAAGATGCTAGAGAAGCGAGCTCTGAGATATTTTAGGTACCAGTAATGGCAGGGGAGCGTTTACTGAGTACTCGGGCTGGGCTAGGCCTCTCCCAGCATGCCACGTGGGTGACTTCATGTGCTTCTCACAAGAGCCACGTGAGGAGGACGTCACAGTTATGCCGATGCTACAGTTGAGGTACCATCCAGGACAGAGAGAGCCCCTTCACCGCAGGTGTGAAGGAGCAGTCCACTGGAAAGCGCTGGCTGGCCCCCTGCGAGGCCACTTGGCAGCCACCTTCCTCCTGTGTCTTGTGTGTCTACTCTGCTTCTTGGATCGTTTCCTCACTGAATCCTCAAAACACCTACAGGAAGTAGGAATGATTGTGCACTTTTTGCAGGTGACAAAAACGAGGTGTAGCGTAGTTAGAAAAACTCCCCCACGATCGCAGAGCCATTGGGTAGAAAGAAAGTCAGGATTCCAATGCAGGTGTATCTGTCTCCAGAGCCTGTGCTCCAGAGTACTCTGCACTGGGATTGGGTGTGTGTGCATGTGTGCGCGTGCTCCCATGTGCACCTGCACCTTCATAATTACAGAACCATGCTACAAGCTAATGCAGTTTCCGGCCATCGATAATCCGTGACCTGCACAGTGTGCACCAGGGACATGTCAGGGTGCACTTTCCCCCTGCTTGCTGATCATAGAATTAATGTTCCCTGGGATTCCATCATTGATCTGGAATGCTGACCTGCAAAGGCTTAGTCCATTAAGACGGGGGAGGAAAAAGCCAACTTGTGTCACTTCTCAAATGTTCAGGGCTGGGAAATACTTGGGCTGATCTGAAGCTCATGTCTCATCCCCCAGACTCTCCCTTCTGCCCTCCCTATGTCCCTGTTTAGAAAATAAGATTCTCTGAGTACAAAGGAACCCAATTTTCTTAAGACAGCTACGACTGAAACTGGTTACAAGGCCAAGCAGAATGGAGCAGGGTCATTTCTTCTCACCGTATCTGCTCAAACCCCGAGATGGCCTAGGTTGGAGCTCTTTGAATGACAACATATTTTACTGAAGGGATTTTCAAGGGCCTTTGGGTTCTTCAAAATTTCAAAGGCTTTCACTTCATCCTCACACATCCCCCAAAAAGAAGGTTGGATTGGCGGTCTTCAGGACCACCCTCAAGGTCAATGGCTTCTAGGGGGACTGCCGGGACTCAGCAGGCAGCCGTGCCTGAGGCTGTGGTTTATTACAGCACAAAGATGCAGAGCGATGAGCAAAGGGAGAAGGAGCACGGGGTGACGTCCAGGGGGAGCCAGGTGCAAGCTTCCAAGAGTCCTGGGTCACCCCGAATTCCTCCAGCAACAACTGTGACAACGTGGGTGAAGTCTTCCAGGGACGCTCATCAGACACTCAGCGTCGGGGACTTCACTGGGGGCTGGTCCCGTGGGCACCTTCCAGCCTCCCAGGAGAAGAGCAGGTGTTCAGCCTCAACCATGCTGTCTACACACAGTGTGGGTACAGCCGGCCATGCTCGTCAGTCCTGGGGATGCTGGGGAACCCCCAAAACTCCCAGACACCAGCCAAGGGCCATCTCCCAAGTTGGCCTTCCTTCCTAGGGACAGCAGTCAGACTTGCAGCATTAACTCTCTTGCACAGTGACCATGGCTGCCTTTGCCTCTTAGGTAAGAATCCGGGCCTGTGAGGGCCCCAGGGAAGATCTACACGGCCCGCACTTGACCCTCCCCTTGTGGCAGAGCCATTGCTGAGGGAGACAGAAACAGCCCTGTAATCTCCCCAATGGGGGCTTTATGAAGCCCACACTGATTTTGGCCGGACCTCAGCCAATAGCACACCCCTTTACACACACCACACACACACACACACACGCACACACAGACAGACCACATCACTGACAAAAAACACATCCACATACCATGCACATCTCTCACACACACAAACACACACATACGCACACACCACATATACCGTTCACCACACACACTCATACACACCATAAGCATCACACACCACACATATATATGCACACATACCCACACATCACACACAAAACCCCCACACGCCATGCATATCACACATACACAAAACAAACACACACTCACACCATACACACAAAAACCTCACATACCATGCATCTCACATACACTCACACACACACACAAGAAACACACACACACCACACACACACATACACACCACCTACAATACACATACCCCAATTCAGGTATTGGCATAAAAATGAAGAGCAGAAAAAACATTATTTTTTCATTGTAGATGACTGACTTTCAACTGTTCGGGAAGGTAAGTGCTGTAACAAAATAATCATTTTATAGTCATGTGATCACACTCAGGACTTCATGATTTTTTGCAGATTTCAGTAGACAAAATCAGGAGTCTGTCGGAGAAGGAATTGGAATATGCAAATTCCCTGATGTGGTTGCTCCACATGTGGGGAGCACGAAGGAGACAGAGCACATAAATGGCGCTTATTCTCCCATTGAAAGTGGAGACTATGACCTTTTATTCTCTTATAAGCTGATGGAACCCATATTCAGATGAAATCTGCTGTAACCATTTGCTGAAATAATTACAGACCAGAAGACTGATCCAGCCACTTGTGAAGTGATATTTTAGTGACCCCCAAGCAGAGTACAAAATGACCAGGTAGGGCGATGGGATGAGTGACGTAAGATGATGTGATGGAAGGTAAGACCACAAGAGCTGTTACTAATGTTTCCTATTCTCCAGGTGCAGCAATGGGTCTCTGTGACTTAGGAGACAGGTGCTATTCCATGTCCACTTCACAGATAGGAGGGTAAAAGCTGGCCCTCATCCCACATCATCTTACCGGGCAGACTGGAGCCCAGAGCTTGCCAACTCCCGGGGCAATGGTATTAAAAACAAAGTCAAACATCCCTTTCAGAAAAGCAGGAGACCAAATCAAATATACCTAAAATATGTCCCTACGCCTAAGTCTTCCCAGTAAATGAATAGACCGTTTGGTTGTGACAAATACTTGGGAGTTTTGAGGAACAGAGTTTTGCTGTGTTGTGTTGATGAAGTGTCACTCAACAATATCACAGATATTGTCCGTTGGAGGGTCTCTATTCGCATACCAGCTGGACCTATTTTTGAGCAGGCGAAGCTTTAGAGAAGCCTTCCTAAGTAATGACTCGGTGCTGTGACAGCAGGTTGACATAGCAGGATGCTCTCCGTTGGTTTGCACAGCTTCTCCATCACTTTTATGGAGTTACACATGCTCAGGGACCTCGATTCTGGATCATCCTGAGCTTTCCAGCTGTGCCATTGTCCACGAAGCCCATCTGCTTGCCTGCACATGGACTGTGCTTCTGGCTGCATGCACTGGCTTGCAGAAGACCTGTCAGGCCTGGGGAGCAGCAGGCCCAGGAACCTGGTGATCACCTGTCAGTCCCTTCTTTCTGGCTTCTTGCTCCTGACTGAGCTTTCTGTTCGTCTCAAGACCCTCATTAAAGTTTGCCCAATTGTATCAGACAGTTTTGTCCCAAGATTGTTTACAGATGGTCCAAGAACCGAGGGAAGGCTCCAGATCTCTTCCAAGTGAAGTTTGTGTTTCTTCCTGGTGCTGGCTCTGACCCTGCTTCCTGAGGAACCAGAGCAGCGGAAAGTGGATGAGCAAGCATCACAAACCTGGCTCTGGCTTCCTACGTGCCCTGGGAGACAAAAGGAGGATGGCCTGCAGGTGGCCACACCACCCCAAGCATCCCTGGTGATCCTTGGGCAGGTGAGATGTGGTCCATCACAGGAAGGTCCTGGGAAGTCATTCTTTATAGGACCTGAGGCTCCTTATTCTCATCTGCTGAACTGTCTGCAGTTCTGTAAATGAAGTCGATGATCCCAAGGCTACTCTGACATTTCCTGCTGTCAGACCTTCTGGCCAGGCTGAGGGTCACATCCTCCCTTTGACTCAGAGTGGCTGCCCCACCCAGGTCCTGTATGTGCTGGGTTTTCCTAGACATTTTTTTAAAGATTTATTTATTATAGAAAAAGTGCATGCCTGGTAGTGGGGGGAGGGAGGAAAGGAGGGGTAGAGAGAGGAAGACTCTAAAGCAGGCTCTACGCCCAGCACTGAGCCCAATGCGAGGCTCGATTCCCCACAACCGTAAGATCATGACCTGAGCTGAAATCAAGAGTTGGACGCTTAACCGATTGAGCCACCCATGTGCCCCCCTAGACAATTATTACAGAGCATTGCAGATAGTTTCCCATGGGCTTGGTCTTCTATAACCTGGGCTTTATAGGTTGACAAAGTCCTTCTTTGCCATCGTGTTAAGCAGTTTAGAATTGCTTTAATGAGACAAACATTAGGAACTGTGATGTTCTAGTTAACAAAGAATTTCCAATATCATAATTTTCATACTCACCCAGTAATATTCAAAATAGTCATTCAGCTGCACTCCTAAATTGGAGAGGTCATCCCAGGGCATTGTGGGTTACAAGTAGGTGGAAAGTGGGCCTCCGCACCACAGCCAGCTTAAAAGTGCAAGATCTGATGGTGACCAGCACACCTGACTCTCCACCTGCACCTCGTCCTGTCCCCCTTGGTGCTACAGGGCAATGCGCAGTTCCTGAGTGGTGTCCTTGACCCAGGACACAACAGGGCTCCCACCACCTGTGAGCTAGGATGATACCATCAAGGTCACTCCTGGTGACCTGTATTCCCTCCTGGTGCGGTAGGGCTTGCCCTCAGCTCATCTCCAAATGTGTGGCAGCTTCGGGTTCTGGCTGGGAGACAAGCCGACGGGTGAAAGAATAAGAAGAGGGAGATAGGAGGGCCATGGTGAGGTCATCTGGGACCATGATGGGAGACACCTCAGGGGAAATGTCCAGGAAGGGGCTGAGCACAGGGCAGGTAGACGTCCGTGTCTGGGAAAGATTAGTCCCTTCTCTGGAGCAGTGAGACTGTCCATGCATGGGGGGTGGTGGGAAAGGGGACCGAGCAGAGGACCCAGAAAACACGCACGGTTCAGGGGCAAGTGGAAGACGAGGACCCGGTGGGGGAACCTCGGAGTTAAAACAAGCTGGGAGTCAGGGCTGTAATGAGAGGCAGGAAAGCCAAGGTGGAGGGGGTCTTGGCAAAAAAAGAACATGGTCGGGAGTGCTGGATGCCACAGGGACAAAGGAGTAAGCACTGAAGGCGACCCCAGCTTGCGTGGCATTTAGGAAGCGACCTTGGCCAGGGCAGGTTCAGCAAGTGGGGTGGGCGCACAGATTTAGCAGATGGAGTTGAGTGGTGGGGAGAAGCAGAGACGCCTTCAGGAGCAGAAGGAGCAAGGCTGCAGGACAAGAGCTGGAGGGCTATGCAGATGGACACGCAGACAGAGACAGACAGAGAGAGAGGAGGGAAAGAGAGATTTTGGGGCCAACGAGCCTTGAACAGGGCCTCTATTTGAAGAGGATTTGGGAATCTCTATGTTCGTGTGGCCAGTGGAAACTCAGAACTGTAGAGCCAAAAGGAAAGAACAGGTGTCCCTATGCGCAGCCGGCAGGCCTGGCTGAGGGTCGTCTGGGGTCTGCCCCATGGGTCCTCACTGCCTCCTCCTCCATGCAGGCCCTCTTGTGAGCCACTAGATGAGAGCGAATTTCCTTCTATTTGTAGTTCTCCAGACTCGCCTCTTTATACATCCGCTTAACATTAACATGGTATTATCAAAATAAATCTAAGAAATATCAAGTGCTAAGCCTTTGTGGTTACGACACACGGCAACTGAGAGGTGCTATGAGCACACACTATTGGCTGAATTGACGGAAGCTGTATTTCTTGTTGCTATGATCACCCGTAGCCTCCAACGCAGTAAGTCTTCGGGGCAGGCCCTTCAAGCAGGTGCTATGATTTTAAGATTTTAAGTATAATTTTGTATTCCCCACCTGAAGTCTGGGCACAGGGATCCTTGGGGCTCCCAGAAGAAATTCCTGAATTGTCTGTCACCTGGACTTCTCCGGGGCTTTGTCCTCAGCTGCTTGTAGATCACACCTGTGCTGTCACCCAGTGGCCTGTCCCCGAGATGTGGTGTGTGAGCCCTTAAGTGAGCTCCTTTGTCTTCTTCCAATGGCTCATGACCACACTGTCCCAAACCACTGGGGGACCCTAGTGCATTCAGAAAGATATGAGGACACAATCACAGACACCAGGGAGCTAACAGCATATCGTAGCTACCTGAGTATCTGTTAGTGATGGCCCCTGTCTGGATGCCACCTGCCCAGAAGCTGTCCCTGAGACTATTCGCCTCACTCCCTGCCCCACCCTGTCCACACCATCCACCATCCACCTGACCTGTGCTCTGGGCTCACCGCCCTCTTAGAAACTTATGTCACTGGTATTCCTGCAGGGTGATTTGTCTGCATTTATCACTAGTCTATAGACTTCCTGAAAATCGGGACAAGGTTTTATGATGCCATCACCTGACACAAAATGTATGTTCACAAAGTATGTCCTAAACGAATGCATATTGAATTATTTCCCCAAAGAGTGTACTTGCATTTGAAATGATGGGCTGTTCCTTTCCTGCCTTTCACTTGAACTCTCTCCTCTATGGCAGACGTGGCCTATTATATCATGACCCAAGCACACGGGTCCACTGATGGTCTCACAGCCTCACAAGGCCGCAAGGATGTGCAATGGCTGTGAGCCCGGGGTGTCCATCGGGTGGTGTTCTCATTTACCTGTCTGAAAGCCCGCCTTTCCTTTGTTGAGTTGGATATTGAGTGAGATGTTTAGCTGTGCCCCATGACACAGGCCATGGCTCAGTGAGAAGGAAGAGAGGAGGCTCATAAGACTAGGACCTTTGGGACCTCCTGTGACACGTGAGGTAAGGCACATGTGTGGCAACAATGGGAGGAGGAAGATAAGATTCTGGAAAAGTGCAGGCTGCCCAGCCTTGAACAGCAGGTGAGCCATTCTTTGGCTCTAGATACCACCAGAGGCAAGATTAATTCCTCAGATTAACTAAGCATACTAGCACAGGAGAGGAAAAGAAAAGAAAGATGGGAAATGGGATCTCTGAAACACAGAAAAGGTGAAATATAAGTGGTTGATGAGTAGGTAGGAAAACAATAAGAGGCAAAATGAGAAGACACATTTTCTAAAAACATCATCACTTACCTCCCCAGCCAGAGAGTAAATATCCTGCATAAAGGGATCATGTCTTGGGCATATTGTAAATATCTTTTCCCCCATCATCACCCCTACTCAATGCTCAAATGGTCCGGGCATGCTTATGTCCTAAGAGGTATTTATGGATGAAGGAGTGATGGTCAACCTGCTTATGTTAATGGGTGTAGCCACCGTAGCCACCCTGACGCACATCCAATATAAAGCAAGCATTTTATGCTCAGTCCGTACTGACATGTGACAAGCAAGCAAGTGCTCTTCGTGAGAAGTAAAAATATAAAGGCACGTGCATTTAAAGGTAGGCGTTCACTTCAATGCTGACTTCTCAGAGATCATACATTCAGTCCAGATCTGTTGCAAGCCGTCTAAACATAGGATTTAATAGGTAAAAAAAATTTTTTAAGATTTTATTTTTAAGTAATCTCTATACCCAATATGGGGTTCGAACTCACAACCTTCAGATCAAGAGTTGCACGCTTTACCGGCTGAGCCCACCAGTTGCCCCCAAAGTGAATTTTTAATTGCACAGGATGTTTACCAAGAGAATGGCTTCAACAAAAGAGAAAAGAAAAGAAAAAAAAAAACCTCCCAAAATCAGAAGAAGCGGCAATGTCTCTGATTTAATTATAAGAACACACGAGGCAAAGGTGGCTTGGAGAGTCCTTGGACTTTGTTACATCATTCCTGGGTTCTAAGCATTGTTGATGATGTCAGAAGTTTCTAGAATGGGGAAAGTAGACAAAGAACTCTATATTCAGACCCTGGGTAAATCAAACTTGCTGACTAAATTCTTTCTGGGGCCTTTATAGTGCCCTAAAAAAAAAAAAAAAGTAATGAGTTTACTGAAATTATTGTGGAGAGGGCAAAGGTCAATTTGACATGAGCAGACGTGATCAATACCAGTTATAATGACAGGGTTGATGGTCCCCGCCAGACTCCATTGTTCCCTGAGTGACAATGTTTTACTCCTTTCAGTTCCTCATATGATTTCATTGGGAAGTCAACATTAAAAATGATCTGAAAGAATGATTTCTCCAGGAGAATGTGACTCTCAGAAGAGCATCGGGGCTTGGAGGAGAGAAGAATGTCCTTGGCTACTGCACGCTGTTAGCAAAACAGGGGGCACCTGTGTCTTGGGGGATAAGGACTGACCTGGAAATGCCAGGCATCCTTTAAAAATGTCAGTTGGCCTGTTTCACACGGGAGACTCCATCTAGATATTCATGAGCCACACACAAAACATGAAAGACCAAACTCTTCCTCCTTGCTTGCTCTTCACCTCCCTTTGCTACTCTTGGCGGATCGGTCCATTGGGATACAGAAGTGTGAGAAACCCTTGTGCAAAATCAATTCTGCACTATGCACAGAAACTCTGCTGGGGAGCTACTTCCCCGCCACTTTCATGGGATAAGGTGTTAATGATATGTAGATTAAATGTCATTATGAAAGGTAATTTGCATGCACACACAGTAGAAAGGAGAATTTTTTAATTTTTTTTTAAGTAATAGCACAAAATGTCTCCAGTCTCCTAGGCATGTTTCAGCCCGCTGTTTTATATTCAGAGTTGGCCTAGGAAAAAAAATCATTTGAAAACCTGCAAAGAGGGGCACCTGGGTAGCTCAGCGGGTAAAGCGTCTGGCTCTTGGCTTTGGCTCAGGTCATGGTCTCAGGGTCGCGAGATCAAGCCCCGCAGGGGGCTCTGTGCTCAGCAGGAAGTCTGCTTAAAGATTCTCTCCCTTTGCCCCTTCCCTCCTACTTGTGCTGGTGTGCTCTCTCTCTATATATAAAATAAATAAAATAAAGCTTTAAAAAGAAAAGAAAGAAAAAGGAAACCTGCAGAGAACCCGGGACATTGGCAGAATGGCGGCTTCCTGAAAGGTTAAAGATTTGGGGGGAGCTGGATCCCTTCTACACTTGCACCTCTGTGGGAAAACACTTCTAAATGTTAATGTTACATTTAACCTTGCCTGTCTGACCTTGAGGTAGCAGACTAGCAGCTCTAGAGGAAAATGATGCCCTCCATAAATTCTTCCCTGGAAGGGCTCCTTCCCAAGACCTACCGCTCAGTCATGCTTAGAGACGGCTTTTATGGATCTCCTGCAGCTGAACATGAATCACTTATTTATGGATATTTGACATTTGCTGATGTGGTAATTCACTCTCTGGACATTTGTTCTATTTATTTTAATTCTTTCTAGAATGCAGTTCAGAATTTAAGGCTTTTTAAAATCTGCATATGTATGCAGGCATTTTCTCTTTTTGTGCATGCATTCATTAGCTAAATGGGTTTTTTGGACTTTCTTTGTTATGATGAAAATAATATTTTTATGCACATGGAAAGCAAATTCAAATGGTTTAGTAGGTATGCAGGGAAACAGAAGTTTCTTTTTCAACCCACATACTCAGTTCCATTGTCCAGAGATAACCACTACCAGTAGTTTCTTGTGTTCTTGCGTATCTTTTTGGAAAATCCCTAAGCATATCATATATCATATATGTGTATCAATCTAACACACACATTCATACATTTATTATATATACATACATATATAAAAACCTTTTCATTGAGGTGGAGGCATTTGTGTGCTATGCTGTTTTTTACTGGTTGTGGGCAGTATCTGGGGGATCTTGATCATATCAATGTGCACAGATTCATCTCATCATTTTTATTTTTTAAATATTTATTTGTTTTTTAATGGGGGCACAGGGGTGCAGATGGGGAAGGAGAGAGAGAATCTCCAGCAGACTCCCCACTGATGGTGGAGCCCAATGAGAGGCACCATCTCATGGCTGGAGCTGAAATCAAGAGTCAGACGCTCAACCGAGCCGCCCAGGCACCCCTCATTTTTTTTAAGAGCTCTGAAGTTTATGACTACATGGAGTTTATTTAGTCATTTTCCTACAGATGGGCATTCCAGTTTCTGGCTAGGACAACCTTTCAGTGAAGGTTCCTGTCAACAAGCTAAAACACCTTGTCCCTATGGCTACAGGTGACTTCAACCCTGGTGTCTTGAGTCATCACTCTGCCCTGAAGTCTAGACCTACTTTTTATATTTGAACTTATGACTTATTTGGCAAGGGAAGGCCTAAGATTTGTTTTTATTTTGTTATTTTGCCCACTTAGCACTAGACACAATTATGACAAAGACATGGTCCGTGAGCAGCAGGCTGGAAATGAAGTTAAGAGATACTAGATAAATAAGCTACAATTCGGTCAGCTTCTTCTATCACAGAAATCAAATTTGTTCTCATTTCTTTGTTTTTGTTTGTCTTTATCTCTTCCTCCCAAGTCATCACAGACTGAGAAGCTGCTGGAGTTTCTGTTTTCCATCAGCCTTGCTTCTCCAGCCCATCATCAATCAGTTAATGGACCTAGGGCTGCATCCGGGTCAAACAGGCCTCCACCAGCAGCTGGGGGTCTAGTCGCAGGACAGGGAGAGGGGCTTCTGACTGGCTGGCTGGTTGTCAGGACAGCTGCTGAGGTGGGAAGAGCAGAGGCTTCTTCTCAGCAAAAGCCCTTTCGTACCTTCTGAACGTTACACTGTGTGTTCACTTCATTCAAAAATACTGAAAAATGAGGGGCGCCTGGGTGGCTCAGTCTGTTGAATATCTAACTCTAATTTTGGCTCAGGTCACGATCTCATGGGTCATGAGATCGAGCCCCACGTTGGGCTTCAGGCTGAGCAGGGGAGTCTGCTTGAGATCCCCTCTCCCCCTCTCTTCCTCTGCCTCTCCCCTTACTCATGCTCTCTCTTTCAAATAAATAAATAAATCTTTTAAAAAATACGCAAATATGATCTATTCAGTCATCTCTTAGTTCTCTCGAACATTGGTTTGTCAAGAGAGAAGGACTAGCTTTCCCATGAGCAACTAAAGGGCTGGATCTTCCATAAAAATTGTGATGTCTTCAAGTAGAAGGAAAACACCGAACTTTTTTTGAAAGGAGAAAGAAGATGAGGAAAAGGAGGAACTAAGCCCACCTCCCAGTGCCTTTATTCTTTGGTCTCACTGTCCTTTCATCTTGTTTTGGTGTCTTTCATTGAGTCTCTTCTCTCCTTAGATTTTTCTCTATTGCTGTGTAGAGGTTGTGTCTCCTCACACTTGCTTTGGATGCCAGAGTTCACTGGAATGTCCTTCTGGGTCATGTTGGGGGTCTAAGGTTGGGTTGGGGGTCTAAATCCCTTCACTTATGATCCTCCCCTATATGGACCAAGCAGTATTGCTTTATTACTCTGGGCGAACATGAATGACCAACTTCCTACCTATTTCTGGAACTCACTGGTAAAAACTGGATTGAAGAAAGCAGCTCACATTAAGGATTTAAGCAGGACATGCCCTTCACTACCCCTGAGTGCAAGAAGACCAATACCACAGATCTTACCCTCCTTGCGACAGGTGGAGAGGGGGACAGACAGCAAGCAAATCTACTCCTGGATGCAAATCCCTTTATCATCACTAGTAAAGTGGGTCTCAATGAAGCGTCAGGTTTGGGCCATCAGATGAGCCACCCTCCTTTCCAAGGTGCACACAGAGTAGATAGAGGTACATGCCTGGGTGAAGACTGCTCTTCCCACATGCGATAATAAAAGTAAACACATCACTCATCAGAGACACGAATAAAGGCAAGTCTCTCAAACAGAGGGAAAACCAACAAATGTGATTTAAAAGTCCTCCTAGTTTTAAGCCCAAGAACCGTCTCTG
Source organism: Canis lupus familiaris (assembly GCF_011100685.1). Lineage (NCBI taxonomy): Eukaryota > Metazoa > Chordata > Mammalia > Carnivora > Canidae > Canis > Canis lupus. The sequence goes on along the minus strand of NC_049246.1, from coordinate 45,983,844 downwards.
AAATAGAATGATCTGTACTCTAGTTGACTGGATGTAGGCATGAGCAGATGGGAGGACGAGTTTACCTGTTATCTAGTGCTGGTTTCCAAACTTGCTCCATGATCCTGGTGGAGATACTTAGAGAGAGCTCTGAGTTTGATGGTTTATGTTGAGCTCTTCTGGTTGTGGGCAGTGACAGAGATGGAGAAACTTTGAGAGGTAGGTGGGATCAACTACCGAGACATGAGAGGGCAAGAATGTTCAACCCCAAACACAGGGAGCCACCAATTTTCTGTGGGTTAATGACCAATGGACAAAGTCTAGTGGCCACGATCAGAGAGGCGGAGGGAGTATGGTTTTGCAGCAAAGGATGTGGAAGGTGGGTAATGGGTGGGTGATGTACCTCTGACCCTGTGAGCATCTCTGTCCCAGACAGTCACCAGCACAAATCAGTCCTGGATCTTAGGGGCAACACTGTGGGGCCGTAGAGGGTGAGGGATGCACAGTTGGATGAGGATCAGCCAGGACAGTTGCTTTTTTTTAGGGAAAAAAAATTTAAGAAGGGCGGAGGGATCAAGAAGGTCAGTTGAAAGGCCAGGTAAGAAGGGAACCAAAAGGCCTTTGGTTCCGGGTGCCCTTGGGAAAATAGCCTTGGAGACTGGAGAGGGCAAAATCAAGGAAAGTAAAAGGGATATTCTATGACTAATGGGACGAAATATTGGATTACATAAAGTACAGCATAACTCACGAGGAGGAAATGATATTCGTAAGTAGCTATGCCTCTAACAAAAGCAGCAACGAGCCAAAGAACTCTATTCAGACGCACATGCCATATTCACATAGACGATAGTTCCAGAAGAAGCCAACTTCTTGTATTAAAGGGAAGAGTCATCCTGAGTGACCACAGAGCAGACAAAGGGAGAGCTGGCAATGCACCCCGTCCTCCTTCACCGCAGTTGGGAGAGCCGACAGGGCTTGATCGAAGCACAAAAGCATGATTGTTCCCATCTCTCTTGGGTCTGGCCAGCTAGGTTTTAATTAAATGAAAATAATAGGCATCTCAGTTCACCTGGGGAGAACAGAGAAGGGGGAACGAATGTAATCCAAGTTTCCATCGAATACTTCTCTGTTCATGGTGCAGGGCTCTGATCACCTGGTATTTATTGTTACCCATTTTTTTCTCCTTCACTGTAGCTATGAGAGTAGAAATTTAATTACAGTGATTGAATAATTAAAGGAATCACAAATAACTTTTGCATACCAAGATTTTTCTTCCCCTTCAATTGAAAGGATGTTGGCACTGGTATGAGGAGTCCCTGTCACTGCTAGTAGCCCTGAGCCCCGTCTTCTAAAGCATAGGATCTTAACGTCCTTGATAAAAGTTCACTTAAGATATGAGATTTAGGGATCCCTGGGTGGCGCAGTGGTTTAGCGCCTGCCTTTGGCCCTTTGGCCCAGGGCGCGATCCTGGAGACTCGGGATCGAATCCCACGTCGGGCTCCCGGTGCATGGAGCCTGCTTCTCCCTCTGCCTATGTCTCTGCCTCTCTCTCTCTCTCTCTCTGTGTGACTATCATAAAATAAAAATTAAAAAAAAAAAAAGATATGAGATTTAGGGGGCGCCTGGCTGGTCTGGTTGGAGCGTATGACTCTTGATCCTGGGGTTGTGGGTTTCAGCCCCATGTTGGGTGTAGAGATCACTTAAGAATAAAAAATCTGTATTGCAAAAAAGGATATGAGATTTAGGGGTGCCTGGGTGGCTCAGTCTGTAAGGCACAGAGCTCTTGATCTCATAGTCATGAGTTCAAGCCCTATGTTGGGTGTGAGCCTACTTTTTTAAAAAGATATGAAATTTAAGTATTTTTTAAAAAAGATTTTATTTATTTTATCATGAGAGACACGGAGAGGCAGAGACATAGGCAGAGGGAGAAGCAGGGGAGACTGATGCAGGACTGGATTCCAGGACCCCAGGATCACAACCTGAGCCAAAGGCAGATGCTCAACTACTGAGCCACCCAGGTGCTCCATGAAATTTAAGTATTAAGAAGAGATTTAAACAATCTTTTTACTTTTAAAGATTTTATTTATTTACTTGAGAGAGAGAATATGTACTCACCTGCAAGCAGGAGGAGGGACAGCAGGGGAGGGAGAAAGACTCTCAAGCAGACTCCATGCTAAGCATGTAGCCCTACTCAGGGCTTGATCTCATGAACCTGAGATCACGACCTGAGCTGAAACCAAGAGTCAGACACCCAACTGACTGAGCCACCCAGGTGCCCCTAAAACAGTCTTTATATTAGAATCTTACCTGAAAATAATATTGATAGGAACAATTAAGACCTCTAAATTTTCATACCTATCTCAGGCACATAACAGAGATTGACCATTGACCATGAAGGCTGAAATGCAAAAAAAAGAAAAATTTTTAGCTATTTTTTTCCAAAACAGCAAGAACAATAAAATGCTTATAGTAGTGGTTATTGGAAAAATGAGAACCTGCATTGTTTCTGCCTTGTTGTTTCACAGAAATAAAAAAATAAGGCATTTTGAGCTATTTTTTTTTGTGTGTGTGTTGGTTGCTTTTCATAAAATCATGAATTTGAATGGACAACAGAGTAGTGCATCCTTCTTATTTCCAGGCTTTGGACCACTTGAATGAAGCAAAAAAGGCTATGGCATCACAGATTCACACTTGTCTCCACCAAAAGTTACAACTGCCCGGTCCACAAAACTCTCCTTGGAGCCAATGTCTTGGAGTCCTTTCCACGCGTAGCCTGTAGGCCAGCATCTCTAGGGATGAGACATTCCCGGGCTGCCGCTCCCCAGGACTTCTGGGACAGTGGGTCGGGGGTCTTGGTGCAGAGACACTGCCACCAGGCAAAGCACTTCAATCCTGGACCACCTGGCTTCGGCTCATTCAGGCCTCGCACCTCTCCCTGCCCAACTGACCTCTTTGATGCTTGACTCCGGGCCCCATCTCTATTTGCCGCTGCCTGTACCTGCGCCCCGAATTGGATGTAAAAATTGATTTCTTTGACTATCTAGTCTCAGCTGGAGTTCCTGGCTGCCGATCTCCTCGCTCTTCCATCACTTTATGATTCTTTGGACAGCTCTCCTGGCCATATCCCTTCCCGCTCCGCCCGGTTCCAGTCCGGTCTCCCAGCAGACCACCCCTCCCGATCGACACTGGTCTCAGACAAGGCCCAACCCCGCACCTGAGAGGTCCTCAAGCTCTGAGCGCCAAGCAGAAGCACTTTCTCAGTTTAATACATGGGGTCCTAAGGGATCAAGTCCCACAGCTCCAGATAGAGAACCAGGTTAGGGAGTCACTTGTGTATTCATTGGCTAGGACGTTTCCTAGGCACTAGGCAAATTTGCCTTTGGAGAGGCCTTCGGCTATTACATGAGAAGCTCGGTAGAGGGCACTCCTGGATTATAGCAGCTAAGCAGGGTGGGTGGTGACCTGAACCCAGGGATCCAATCCGAAAACCCAAGTAATCACACTTATCATATGTGGACGTGTGCATATTCAACTACGGATAGGACGCTCACCCTCACGTGTCATGCCAGTACCCTTACGTAATAATGATGCAATATATTGCTTGTTCCATTCACTCAGGCCACTTGAAAGTTATTTTAATCTATGGCACACTTTATTTTTGAACCCTTAAGGGGGAAAAAAAGTTTTAGGATACAATTTCAAAACGACTGCTAGGCTACTGTATTCTGTATTCTGTTTACTTGAACTAACTTGAGTCCTTTTCTGGGTGGAAAGTCATCTTGATGCACAAGGAAGGGAAAGGAGCTGAGTCGTCAGAGCTGCCAGGGGTGAACTCCTTCTGAGGCAAGACCTAAGCGCACACTGCTTTTCGAGAAAGGTCTTATTCTGATTCAGTAGGGTGAAGAGAGTGGCACACTGCAGCCAGCATTTTCCACCCAGTGAGATACTTATCCCTCGGGTGGTTGTCACCATTCAAACGACTACAGACACTGTAAAACCAGCGTCTTTGCAGTTAGCAAAGGGGACATTTGCTGAGCACTTACTATGCGCCAGGCACTGTGCCAAACCCTTGACATGTATTATTTATTTGTTTCTCATTTAAGTATTTATTGCATGTGTCATGTTAGACACAGTGTAGAGATGAGGAGCTTGAGGACAGCGAGTTGGGGTTGGTATGTGGCTAGAATGTGCTAGAATGTGCAAGGAGGTGCAGAGTGCCTAGCCAGCCTCTCCATGGGGCCCAGGGCCACTAGTCATGATGCTCTGTCCATGTAGAAGGAGATGCAACGCGGGCCTTGCATTTCTGACACGGTAGTAAACATTACTCTCCTCTACATAATTCCAGTGTTTTTCAACTTAAATCCACATTTAAAGGAAAGTTACTAGTTGCTCCAGCTGAATGACATTTTTATGTGCTAGAAGTTAAATTATCAACTGTAAAATCAACTTATCACCTGGTGAGTGAAATTAGGATGTAGAGTGGTTGCTATTCAGTTACGGTGGGCTGCTGTTTAATGGCTCTGTTCTGGAAGGCTCTGTTCATGTCTATTAATCTGCTCTTTCTACTGGACAACAGACAGCCCTTTACGGCTAACTCCCACCATGGGGTGCTTGTGGTGGGTGCTACTGCCAAGCCCACCATGGGCAGTAATTAATGCGGCATCAAGAAGACACATCAAATGTTTCACTAAAATATTTCCTTCCTGGGATCCCTGGGTGGCGCAGCGGGGATCCCTGGGTGGCGCAGCGGTTTAGCTCCTGCCTTTGGCCCAGGGTGTGATCCTGGAGACCCGGGATCGAATCCCACGTCGGGCTCCCGGTGCATGGAGCCTGCTTCTCCCTCTGCCTGTGTCTCTGCCTCTCTCTCTCTCTCTCTGTGACTATCATAAATAAATAAAAATTAAAAAAAAATACTTAAAAAAATATTTCCTTCCTGCTACCCTTAAAATAAAAGCAAGACCTGACTGGGGGTAAATGCAAGTGACAGGAAGGGGTCTGACATTAAGATCATTTGTAGGAGCCGGATCCAGAGGCTTCCAGTCTGGTCTACCCCTTTCTAAACGCCCAGGTCCTAGGCCTTTGTCTAGGGCTGGCCCCCTCCCCGGCCTTGGCCCTGCCTGTGACACAGAGGCTTCCATTTCCCCTCACTCCAATTTAGGAGACAAAAGAAACAACCTCATGAGAAGGTGACTATCTATGGGACAGACCTTGAAGACAGCCAAGAAAATCACTCCCCAAAACACAAAATCCTATCTTCCCAGGGTTCCCAATAACCAAAGGACATCATTAATTTATAACTACGCTGGTGTCTATTACTTTTGCTTACTCACCACCATTTGCTCTTTTGGGAACAGATGCCTGATTATTCTTCAGGAACCATCCCCTCCCTGCTTCGAGCCCCAGGGCCACATCTATCAGTGTGCTCCACCTCTTGGACACCCGTCTCGACTCCAGGGTGAACTGAACAGGCCAATAGGATGTGTTCCCCAGCCTTTTGCTGCTGTTACTGGGACAGAGATATACCTTTTTCTTCTAGAATCTAAAGTAAGCATGAGAGTCCAGGGGTGCCAGTAGGAAAAAGAATCAATGCAGAAAAAAACAGAGGAGAGATGGAGAGAGGCCTGGTCTAGGACTTCTTTTGAGGTCCTGGACCTAGTCATACCTGAAGACCATCCTAATCATCAACTTTTCAATTATGTCAGTGGATATATTTCCATTTTGTTCAACCCAACGTGAGTTGGATTTCTGCCTTGTGCAACTGAATTCAGGTAGCTTACAACTTCATTTCCTGTTAAAACAGCGTGTGGTTGGAGTGTGGAGTGAGGGACAAGAGGCGGGCCCTTAGGCCCGGGCATGAGTATCATTGGGCTTGGAGCAGGTATCTACCTCTAGGCTCCACCTTGGCAAAGTCCCAGGTGCTGAGGCCTTGTTTCCCTCATCTGACCTTGCAAGTTCATGTGTAGCCTGACATTCCATGCCCAATCCCTGGATCCACTCTGGACGGCCCATGACTGTGATGGCGGCTGCTTGTCCTACCTTCTTCCAGTGTGGTCTTCTCACGTTTTGGTACCAGCAAGCTCATGTATTTTATCATAGCCTGTGAAAGGAAGGTGGTAAAGGAAAACAGTTCTAGAAAATGTTGGTTTTTGGGGCACCTGGCTGGCTCAGTCGGGGGAGCATGGGACTCTTGATGTCTGGGTTGTAAGTTCAAGCCCTACTCTGGGTGTAGAGAGGACTTTTAAAAAATCTTAAAAAAGAAAATAAGGCTTTGGTTTTTATTCACAAATGCTATCATTTTGTGTCCCTCTTGGCCTCATTCCTGTCTTTTCTGCCTAATAAGCTGCAGTTGGAAGGATGCTCTGGGCCATTCAGCCACTGGCTGCCTCTCCAGAGCAGCTCTGCCCGGGGTCTGGGCCTTACCCATAATGCACTCTGTCTCCTCTGCGCCCAGAGGATGTGCATTTGTTAGGTGTTTCCAAACCAGAATAAAGTCACTAAATTGGAGTGAGGGGAAATGGAAGCCAGGGAGGGGGCACTGGTGTCTGTAACCCACCGAGCCAGCTACTCCGGGCTACGGACACGTATTGGTTCAGCCCCCAAGTGTGTCTGGGGCCCCAGAGGAAGGGGTGGCTCACCTGTGAGCAGGTGGTTGTCAGGTCTCCAAGCAGAGAGGCGGACAGTGCTTGCGAGGATAAGACTTGGGGGTGGGGTGGGGGTGGGGTGTCAGCATGGTTGGTGGGAACAAAATCAGGCAGCCAAGGGTGGGGGGGGCTGCCTGGGAAAGGGGAGTTGTCTAAGTCATTCGGGGTAGGAAAGCATGAGGCCTGGGAGGCAAATGCTGGACCGCTTCCTGGGTACCGTGGCCACCACCAGGCTAGAAAGGTGGGGGGGGGGCTCGTTCGGGGCTCCCTGGGCGGAGGCCTGAGCTGCACGCGCTGCAGGGACCCCGAGCACCCCCCCACACACACACACATCCAGGAAAGCCATCAGGGGGCCATGGAGAGCCAGGGCCTCGGGCACCGCAAAGGGCACTGCAAAGGGCACCCTAAGGGGCTCGGTGGGGCACGGGGTGCAGGCTGCCCCCCCAGCCGGGGGGCCTGCCCTTTCCTCTCCTCTCTCCTGGGCACCCGATGCCCCAGCCGCACCCGCACCCGGGGCTGCAGCCCCCCTCTGGACCCGCGCCCGCCCAACGGGAAGCCCCCGAACCCCGCTGCGCAGCCCGGGCTCGGAGGCTGCGGGGCTGTTTTTAGAAGATGCGTCAGCGGCCCGGGGAGGAAGAGCCGGGCCCTGGGCCATTGTCTGGGCGCGGCGCGGGGGGCGGGGGCGGGGGGCGGGGCGCGGGGCGCGGGGCGAGTTCGAACGCTCGGAAGGCGCGAAAGCGGCGCGCGCGGCGGGGAGGCGCCGGGCGGCCCGGGGGCGTGGCCTGGGGAGGGGGCGTGGCCGGGGGCGTGGCCAGGGGCGTGGCCAGGGGCCCTCCCGCCGCTGCAGGCTGGCGGCGGCGGCGGCGGCGGCGGCGACAGAGCGGGGACTGCGGGGACAGCCAGGCGGCCGCGCCGGCAGCGACTCCCGGGGAAGCCCGCGTCCCGCCTGCGCCTCCGAGGCGCGCCCGGGAGCGGGAGCGGGAGCGGGAGCGGGAGCCGAGGCCGAGCCGGGGGGCCGGGGCGCGGCGGGGGCGCGGCCCGCGGCAGCCGCAGGGCGAGCCCGGGCCGGGGGGGGGGCGCCGGGCGCCTGCACCCTGCGCCGCGGCGGCGGGGGCGGCTCCGCGGGAGACAAAAGCCCGCCCGAGGGACGCGATGCGCGGCGTGTGACGGCCCGGGGGCGCCGAGGCGGCGCAGGTGCCCGCGGCGGAGGGCGACAGCGGCGGCCCAGGTGGCCCGGGGGGCGGCGCCCTCCCGTCGCAGCCGCAGTGGCCGGCGCCGCAGCGAGGAGCCATGGGCAACATCTCCTCCAACATCTCGGCCTTCCAGTCCCTGCACATCGTCATGCTGGGCTTGGACTCGGCCGGCAAGACCACGGTGCTCTACCGGCTCAAGTTCAACGAGTTCGTGAACACGGTGCCCACCATCGGCTTCAACACGGAGAAGATCAAGCTGAGCAACGGCACGGCCAAGGGCATCAGCTGCCACTTCTGGGACGTGGGCGGCCAGGAGAAGCTGCGGCCGCTCTGGAAGTCCTACAGCCGCTGCACGGACGGCATCATCTACGTGGTGGACTCGGTGGACGTGGACCGGCTGGAGGAGGCCAAGACCGAGCTGCACAAGGTGACCAAGTTCGCCGAGAACCAGGGCACGCCGCTGCTGGTCATCGCCAACAAGCAGGACCTCCCCAAGTCGCTGCCGGTGGCCGAGATCGAGAAGCAGCTGGCGCTGCACGAGCTCATCCCGGCCACCACCTACCACGTCCAGCCGGCGTGCGCCATCATCGGCGAGGGCCTCACCGAGGGCATGGACAAGCTCTATGAGATGATCCTGAAGCGCAGGAAGTCCCTCAAGCAGAAGAAGAAGCGGTAATGTGCCCGGCGGCGGCGCCGGGGAGCGAGCGGGGAGCGAGCCGGGGACGGATGGATGGATGGATGGATGCATGGATGGATGCATGGATGGATGCATGGATGGATGGATGGATGGATGCATGGGCGGGCGAACGGGAATCTGCGCCCCGCGAACAAAGACAGAGAACCAAAGCTATGCTTCGAATTTTTGAAACGGATTCTGTGCACCCAGACGCAGGACTAGGGACTTAAACTTGGGTGTGTGCACCGACTTGCCAGCCTGCCCTCCACCCGCCCCCACCCCCAGCTCGGGGGACCTTTTGTCTGAATGCCAGAGCTACTAATGGGTGGGGGGCGCTGGGGAGTGGACGGGCCTGGCCTGCTGTCCGCCCTCCCGGCCCAGGTGGAAGGCTCAGATGTCAGAGACAAAAGCCATCTCTTCCTCCGGCAGGGCCAGAAGTTCAGGCTGCCCCGCCCTCGCTGGGGGCTCCCACCTGTGAGTTACCGGAGGTCTGCGGTTCCCAGAACCCCGGGAGTACCTGTTTGGGGGCATGCTGGCTGCGGGAGGCGGCGCTGGGAGGACCTCCGCCCCTTGCATTCGTGGGCTCGGGAAGCTGGATGATTTTATGTCACAGGGCAGGCCCCTGTTGAAATCTCATTTGTCCTGCTCTGGACCCAAACGAGGTGGTGGTGGTTTGGGCCATCAGGGGACTGCTTGGAACAATACGGCAGCCCGAGAGCGAGGGGCGCCGCGCTGGCCTCGGCTGGGGAATGGCCGCGAAGATGCCCCTTTCCTGGTGCTTTATGGTGGCTACGGAAGACCAGTTCGGTTTAGAACTGCTTTTCAGCCTGGAATCAGACATCTTCCAGATGGTTTGGACCCTGTCCATGTATAGGTCATTATCACACAAAGAGACCAATAAAAAACAAAAAAAAAAAAAAAAAAGGAAACTATTGGAGGTGGTGGCAAATGATGTATTTACTGTTTGCAGGATAGTTAAAGGTGTTTAAAGGGTAAGGCTCTGGGCGTAAATGCTCGATGGGGTGTGTGTGTAGATACAGGGACCTCCCTCTGTACTGTGTAATCGGCATAAATACCTAGACCCATATGTGTGGAATCTTAAAATCTCTTAGCCTACCGATTGGTTTGTGTGAGCACACCAGCTGCAGATGTGTGCTAAAATGCAAGATGGTTTTTGCAAGGGATGTCTCTTGTAATACTAACCGCCTGACGATGGGTTTTGGTTTTCAGACGTGCTTTAAAAAAAAAAAAAAATTCTACAAATGAATACTCACCTTAGAAATATTCACCTTAGGAAAAAAAGAAAAAAGACTTTGCTCTACCCTTTTAGATCCCTTTACGCTGCAAGTGGCGACATGTTCAAATTTCTAATTTGGTTCATTGTGGCCTATCTGGTTTAAGTATTTCATTAAAAATGTCTCGTTAGAGTATTTGATGTCATGCACCAAAAAATAAAAAAAAAAAAAAGATAAAAATAAAACCCCACCTTGTTGCAAAAGCTGACCGCGTTGCATGGATTTGAGAGCTGAGGAAAAGCACAAGGATGAGGTCCTTCCTAATCCATTCTTGTGGGAGCTGGCCTGCGTAGCAAATGCAAACAGTGAGTGCTTGAGATAAAAGAAAGCGTGTGATGTAATGATCACCTGTACTCAGGCACTTCACAGTTTACTTGAAAGAGGCTTTGGAAAATAGATAAAGCAAAAGAAGAATAAATACATATTTTTAATAATGTAATTTAAAAATCCTTTATAATCAGGACTGAGTCTTGGTTTGCAGAAGATGTCATTTACCCCGAAACACAGTATCGAAAGGGAAACTTCAACTTAACCGGTTTTTATTTCCTCTTAAAATTCATGTTTACAGGTAGAATTATGTAGATCCGCCCCCCTCCCCGCCCACTGTGAGAAATTTCTTTCCAAAGGAGGCCTGTAGAGATTGGGCATGATCATGCTTGAGCATGTGAGTTAGTCAAATTATAAACCCATGCCTATTGTCCATTGCACCCAGAAAGTTCATTTATGAACCAGAGGTAGAAGTCCTGGCTTCCTGCTTGAAACCCAACTCTGCTATGAAATATTTTAAAAGAGGAAACCTAGCCTGTCTTCCTTTTATCTTTTTGTCGGTGTCCTTGGTACCTCTCCAATGCTGGTCTTTTTGTAGGAACTCAGTAGAGAAAATAGAGCTGAAGCAGCGTGAAAGCAGGATTTCGGTTTACATATCGACAGCATAGTCACTGATTTCTAAATGGGCTGGTCCCATCATCTGAAGATTCTGTATAGAGTTATTAAAAAAAAAATCCATCATCCTTTATTTTCTTCACATGTCACAATTTCTTACGCACTTTGACATTTTGGTAGTTCCACACTATTGAGAGAATAATATATTTATTTTGTGACATTGCAGATGCCAAATACTGTCACCATCTCGTGCTAACCATACTTAGGTTCCAGGTCACTGTTCAGATCCTGTCACGCTTTGCCAACGAAGCGAAATGATTTTGGTTTTTGCGTCATCAATACTTAAGGGTGCAGTCAGCTGTTAGTAAGTGTGCAGTGAAATAAAGCCCTGTGGTGTGTCCACTAATAGTTAGGAGTCTCAGTTGATTTGTCTCATGTTTTGACCTTTTGTCTCTGACCAAACAGAGGACGCGCGCATCACGTCACCTTGGAGTGGTCTTGGGGGAGTCCCCTCCTCCGACGTAGCATCAGTGATTTGTTATCCCTCCCGCCCTTTGGAGGATGGATGGGTTTCACACAGAGGAAGTTGGCCTCCCCATGTGAGCTTTTGAAATTGTTTCTCCTAGACACAGGGAGGCCGGTTTTATTTCAGACCGATTCTCTTCACAGATTCTCTGTCACGGTGTTGGGACTATGTCTCCTGGTTTCAGTTTTCGTTTCTACTGCTGTAATTCTGTCCTGAACATTCTTCTGTTCCTGTTCCCTTTTATATGCATATATGATGCTGTGAACAGAAATAAATTATTTATACAATCAGACGTGTGTGGGGAAGTTGTCTGGATGGTTTTTCGAGTGGCTTCTCTTTCCAGGCCTTCTTTGCTGAGCGGAGGGATGGCTCACGAGATGGGCTCCGGGTCACTAATGGGGCTGGATCTACCTCTGCTTCTCTAGCTCAGGTGTCTAGTTCTGCCCTGAGCGTAGGAGTGAGAGGGCCAGATGCCCGTCCCCCTTACAGCGAGCCTGTCCACAATAGTCAGAGATCTTTCGGGAAGATGGCCTCAATGCCCCAGCCAGGCCTCAGCCTCTCAGTCATTAAGAAGGTCATGAGTGGAGCGCCTGGCTGACTGTCCCTACAGCACATGACTCTTCCTTTCAAGGTCATGAGTTCAAGCCCCACACTTGAACTCAGGTGTAGAGCTACCTGCAAAAAAAAAAAAAGTAATGATTTTTAATCACTTCAAAGATATTACAAGATTGTGTAAAATTGGAAGTGTGCTCGATATAACAACAGTAGTAGTCACAGTGCTGCTCCCGGTCTTGGCTTCCTCTGCTCAGATTTGGGCTGAACCACCAAAAGGAATACAAGACTTGAGTCCTCCGACGTGGTAGGTGCAGTAAAGCCATCACGCTTTGTATGTGCTGTTGGGAAGAGGCCCACTTTCCAAAGAAAAAGTGATGGGGGCCGAATCAGGAGCTCCCCGGCAGGTTCAGTGCACACGCACTCATGGAGATAGTAAGTGCTGGCTGGGTCTCAGGTCTGGAGACAAAAAGATGTGGTTCCAAATTCCAACTCAACTGCTTAGAGGGCCCCATGATTTTCCTCAAAAATCCTTGGCCTCAATTTTCCCATCTGTAAAATGGGATCATCACAGTTGCTGGGGAGGAGTACACAATAGTAGGGGGAAGTGTCCACGAGGACCTGGCCCAGAGCAAGGGCTCAGCAGGTTTTCCTTGGAATGTGGGCTGCGAGGCATAATTCAACCTTCCCGCAGGTCTTTAACTTAGGTCCCTGCAATCTCCCTTTTACCCATCCCCCTTGGGGTCCTGAAACCTCAGCTGCGGACCCCAGGCCCAGGCCAGAGTGGGGTCACAAGCCAGCAGCTGTACAATCTCTGACCATCCCGGCATGTGGTCTCCTTCCAGAGCTGTGCGGGGCTGAGTGAGGGGTCACATGGAGCTCCGCAGACTACTGGGTCCATGGGTCCTGCACCCCATTCCTCCAGGCTCTGAGCTCCCCCAGAGGGAGGCATAGGTCTTTGATGGCCAGTGCCCCAAAACACATCGAGCACAGAACAGGTGCTCAGTAACTATTGCCTGGATGACTGAATTCTTGTCATTGAGGTTCAGTCAGACTTTTTTTTTAAAAAAGATTTTATTTATTTGTTCATGAGAGACACACAGATGCAGAGACACAGAGGGAGAAGCAGGCTCCTGGCAGGGAATCCAATGCAGGACTCGATCCCGGGACCCCGGGATCACAATCTGAGCCGAAGGCAGATGCTCAACTACTGAGCCACCCAGGTGCCCTCAGTTGTGAACTTTAAAATGGGCGTTCTACAAAATGACCAATGATCTCTCACGAAATGTTTTCATTGAGATGAACATGGACAAAATATTAATATCTTCTTCAAGATCACGTCGTGAGATGAATCACTGCTGTGACTTTGTAGAAGGCCGTTGATACTTCTACACGTCATAAAACATTTATGAACCTGGTGGGTTTTATTTTAAAAATGAGCAAGGCTTGATTTTATCATTCCTGTTGCTGTAGCGGCTAACGTTTAGGAGCCAGATGACATCAGAATGGGCACAGATGCCATTTCTAAGTCCTGAAACCTGAAAAAGTCTTGAAAAACCATTTGGGGACCAGCGCTCCCCAGATACCTAAAAATACTAGCAATTGGGAGCAGCAAAGACTGAAGCCCTTATTTTATGGTACAACCTTAACGGAGACATTCCCTAGGAGCCAGGTGACACTCAGTACCCGGGCGATGGGGTTCATCTAGTTGATGTTTTCCAGAAGAGTCACCATTGCTCTGACCTTTACCGGCAGAGGAGGCCAATTTTCATCCTAAGTAAACCGCTGTATTTCCCCCAAGCTGACGTCACCCCCAAGGTTTTAGTTCTAGGATTGGTTTTAGTTTTAGGATTGGTTAAGTTCTTACGATGGATGGTGGGCCTCTTGGCTTGTGGCCTCGGGCCTGTCTGCTGTGTCGGCCGACCTGAGGGCTTTCCTGTTCTGTCCTCGGACTCCGGCACCTTGTCCACGGTCACTTATCCTTACGCAGCCTCTCCTGCCAGCTCTCCCCGCTTCGCTGAGACCTTTTAAGAAGGGAATTCGCACAAGACGGTGCAGCACTTTATACATTTGTTCTGCACAACCTCTGATGGAGAATGGGGCCGCTTCCATTTAGAGGGGATCGCAGACTGAGGGCTTCTGAGAAAGTGGCGTGTGGCTTCTTGGCCAAGATTAGAAGATGTGAGAATAAAAGAGCTGTGTGGTTTAACCCCAGCGCGGGTTTCAGAACATGAAATGGCTTTCTTCGAACGGCCCGACCTCCTGTGCCACTGGGCATTAACTTCTCCTAATGAGAGCATCACAGCAGGTGCATTCTCCTCAGAGCGTGACAGCAAGCCACAGAAGAGAGATAGGGACCAGATTATTTTCCCGGTTGCATTTATACGTAGGTTTGAGGGGACCTGCATCTCTTTGCTATTTATCAACTAAAATTTCTTCAACATAGTCACGTGAAGTATTTCTATTTCTGTTCCCCAGCAGTCCTGCATCATCCTGGTGACAATGGCCATCGCCAGCCTTCACTGAGTTCTGACGGTGTCCTGGGCTCCGTGGCCACACTAAGGCCTTGATCTGCTTGTTGCTCTTTTTTCTCCCAGGAGCCCCAACAGATCAATCTATTAATCAAATAAATGAATCACTTGGTTGTATCCAGATGAGGAGACCTAGGTGAAGAGATTAGAGAATGCCCTCTGAGCCCCGATGGGAGCCCCAGATCCCCAAGACCCAGAGGCTAAGCTCCCGGGGGTCCCAAGTCCCAGAGCGGGAAGGCCAGCTGTTAAAGGAAGCCGGGACTCTGACTCCAGGGAGCAGAGGACGGAGGCTGGTGTCCTGCCTGCAGCACCACCCTTCTGCACCCTCCTGCCAGGGAGGACCCCGTCTCCACCCTGGGGCCCAAGACTCCTGCCCACCACCACTGACCTACCTGACCTCAAGCCCAGAGCCTTGCCTTCCCTCCCTCAAGAGCACCATCTAGGGCCTAGGAAAACATAAGCCCTCTGCTACCTTGTTCCATCCTTGAAGAATTTTATTCCCAGTATTTCTTTTCAAGAGACTGGACGGCGGGGGGCAACGCATCCCCAGTTCACACAGGGCTTTTACGTGCTCCGAGGTGGGGACATGGGGTATCAGCCTCCCTGCTTTGGGAGGTGGTCTCGACATCCCACTCTCTCTGGGGGTCCCGCAGCGAGGCTGGGGGACTCCGGCCCTGCCCATCCCTCAGGTATTTCCAGAGATAAAATGAGATACTAGCTGGGAAAGCACCTGCACAAGGCAGGTCTCGATGTGCGCAGAGTTGGCACAGCTTGCCTGGACTGGGGCCCTTTGTCTGCTGTGCCAGCCCCGGCTTGCAGGGACAGGGTGCTCCTCCTGTTGTGAGGGACAAGCTCGACTGCCCCCGTGTTCCCTCTTCACGTTCACCGAGGAGAAAACTTCCACCTCGGGAGCAAACCAAAGGAGGCTTCCCGGAGGAAAGCATCTCTCCTTGCGAGGTCCTGGGCATCGCCACTTTGGTGCGAGAGTCCATGAAGTGACTCTTGAGGAAAACGAGCCTCCTTATCTCTATCCTTCTGCAGGCTTCGCCTTCTCATGGCCACACATGATTGTTATCACTCCTTAAACACTAACTCCCCGTGCAATTAATTTCAAGTGCTCGTGTCTCACAACAGCTGGGACGATTTCAATGTATAATTTAAAAGTCATCTTGCTAAGTAATGACAACTGCAACAGCTTATTTCCTAAATATATGTTTGAGTCCACTCTTACACAGATGAACCCTGGCACGGCCGTGTAATTGCCGTGTGCTGGGTTGTCAGACGCATCATGTAAAAAATGCTGGTAAAAATACCTGCAAAGGGGGGGCTCCTGGCTGGCTCGGTCGGTAGGGCGCGCGACTCTTGATCTCAGGGTTATGAGTTCAAGCCCCACGTTGGGTGTGGAGCCTACTTCAAAAGATATGTATTTGCATATATACATATATATGCAAATAACGGTGACGCCTGTTATGCTGGGAACACTCCACGAGGCAGACGTGCCAGGAAGACTTGGAATGTGATTCTTATCCTCAGATGACTGACATTCTAGGTGGCAAACCAGGGCTGAAGTGTCAAGTGTCAAGCTGCGGACCCCACGTGTGGCGCCCCAACCTCGGCACCCATCAAATACTTCGTGGCGTGGCTGGCATAGCTCCTTAGCGTCTACCCCCGCTCAGGCATCCGGGGCTGGAGATCATCGAGGTGCTGATGGCGTGAGCCTCAGAATCCCCTTCTTACCTCGCGCTGGTTGTCTCTCCAAGGTTGGCCCCTGATGAGCCGAAAAGCGCTGTGTAATCTCTCTTGGAATCAGTTTGCTGCCACCGAGCTAGGAATTTCTTGCAGAGGTTTTGAAAATGACCACCTGCCCTGGAAATTCGCTCTGTGCCTTAACTCTGCTCTTCTTGACCCTGTCTGAGTAAGCCACCGGGAGGATGGAATCAAGGGGTGCAGAGTCTGATCGAGGTAAAAATCCTCTGAAGCAGACACTGTGGGTAACCCACACAAATCCACGCCTCTGTCACCTTTCTTGCTGGAAAAAAAAACAAAACAAAACTAGTTTTGCTTGGGAGCATTCTCTGCCTGGTGACTACGTGCTCAGGGAACACAACTCTATCCTCTGCTTAAGGGGAGATTGGTCTGAGCCGTAAAACAAACCCATTCTTCTTGCCCGTGATTTGTTTAGGAAGGCTCATGGGACTGAAGAGGGAGTAAGTGGATGGGCTTTGGAAAATCTCCCTATGTTTTAAAATTGGCCACAGGGATCACGTAGCTTCCCTTTACTGTCTCTGAATTCCAGTGAATAAAGACGTGATGCCTGGAGTGGCTGCAGCCATCCTGATGCCATGACGAGAGCCAGCTCACATACTCAGGATGGCCGGAGGGAGATAAGAAAGGAACCTGGGTCTCTGATGACATCACTGAGCTGCCAAAATAACCAACCCTGGGACAGCCTGAGCTCAGGACTTGCAGTTATGTGAGAAAATAAAATGTGCTTTCATTGAGACTTCAGTTCCTTGGAGCTAGAAGTTCTCAACTGATAAGCCCCCTCGGGCACCACCACTAACCCTTCATTGTACAAAACATCAAGGGTTCCCCCCGACAGTTGTTGTGCGAGGGGGCCGCTGTCCCCTCCTCTCTGCCAACAGATCACAGGCAGATTGAGACCCGCCTTGACCGGCCCTGGCTCACTCAGGTCCTCCTGGCTGGGAGGATGGGGCCCACCTTGGGGGTAAGTCCAAATAAGCCACTGAGAACACCATTACCTGTGAAGCCCTTCCCCGGTGCTCATTTTCTGAAAAGAATCGATTCAGATAATATTAATTGCAACCATGCGTGGAGTGTTTGCTTTATGCTAGACTACGAATTAAGCACTTTACAGACTCACTTCGTGTCATCCTCTCTGAAAGGCCCTGAGGTAGGTCTGTTCATCCTGCCCGTATTGATTGCCTACCCTCAACACACAGACAGACAGACAGGGAGCTAGATGGATAATCACGATGGCAATTACTGAGCATTTCTGGAGTGCCAAGCACCGAGCCGAGGATCCTGGGGAGATACCCTACTTGTACCTCATAATAAATGTTATGGGATCGAGACTATTGTAGCATTACACTCATTACACAGACTTGGAAACAGTCGGGGCGGCCAACTTCAGAACCTGTGCGCCCGACCTCGAGGCAGCCCTTCTTAGCCTGGAACTAGGAGCTGGTACGCGGAGAATGTTCCAGAATATCATTGAAATCAATGAGCTTGTAGCTGTGGGAGCGTCCCCACTGCTGCAGCTCAGAAAGTTGGCATGAGAGTGCTCCAGGCCAGTGTCTCTCTCACCGGATGTGCTCGTCACCCATCTGGGGTTCTTGTTATATCACAGGTCCTGATTTATTGGGACTGGGTGGGGGGATCCTGAGAGTCTGCTTTTCTAGTGAGTTCCCGATGATGTCATGCTGCTGTTCCCTGAACCCACGTGTCGGAGCCATGCATTCTTTAGGAGCTCCCCAGCCTTGGCTTGGTGTCACGCTAGGGCCCCAGCAGGCTCCGCCTGAACCACATTCTCAGGTCCCTCTAGAGCACTGGCTCTCCACCAGGGCCAATTTTGGCTTCCAAAAAACAATGGTGATGTCCTGAGACATCTTTTGTTGTCACAACTGACATACTATATATAATACAGATTTTTCTCAATTACTTCTTGACTGTCTATCTCCCCCTACATATAAGCCTCCTGTTGCTGCTGTAACAAATGACCAAAGCAACTCAGATATATTATCCTACTGTTCTAAATCCAGAAGTCCTAAAATCAAGGGATCAGCAAAGGCTGCATTCCTTCTGGAGAGCCTAGGGGAAAACCTATCCCTTGCCTCGCCCGGCTTCCAGAGGCCATCCGCACTCCAGGACACATGATCGCTTTCATTGTCAAAGCTGGCAGCAAGGCATCTTCAACTCTCCCCCTGAGTATGACCCTCCTGCCTCTCTTGTGATGACCTTGCAATGACCCTGGGTCCACCCAGATGAACCAGCATAACCTCTGATCTCAAGATCCTTCACTTACTCACATGCATAAAATCCCTTTTGCCACGTAGGTTAACATCTTCCCAAGTCTCACTTCTAAGCCCTGAAGCCAAGAACAGTCCCTTGTATTTAGAAATGATAATTTGAAGGGGCACCTGGGTGGCTCAGGTGTTTAAGCATCTGCCTTCAGCTCAGGTCATGATCCCAGAGTCCTGGGATCGAGCCTGGCATCAGGCTCCTTGCTCCGTGGGGAGCTTGCTTCTCTCTCTGCCCCTTCCCACTGAGTGCTCTCTCTCCTTCTCTCAAATAAATAAATAAATATTTTTTTTTAAATTTAGAAATAATAATTTGTTGAAGGATGAATGACTCTTGGTTTTCAGAAAAAAAGTAATAAGAAAATTAGAAGCAATAGAAGACACCCTCCTCCCCATAAAAATGTAAATAAAGGAAATAGGTTCTCTTGTAACAGATTGTAAAGTCATTTTATGGTGGCTGAAAATCAGGACATAAGAAGTAAAGTCTTTTTTTTTTTTAAGATTTTTATTTGTTTATTTGACAGAGATGGAGAGAGAGAGCACAAAGAGGGGGAGCGGGGAGGGGGGAGAAACAGACTGCACACTGAGCAGGGAGCCCGACCTGGGGCTCGAACTGGAATCATGATCCGAGCCAAAGGCAGAGACTTAACAGACTGAGCCACTCAGGCTCCCCATAATAAGTAAAGTTAAGGAGACCGAATAGTGTCTGGGCCAGGGTTGGATTCGGGTGATGCAGTCGTGAAGAGGAGCAGGGATGGTGCCCACCTGAAGGGCTCAGATCAGCTGAGAAAGCCTGCAAACAAGACAGGAAGACAGTGGCCACACGTCCCTGGCACCTTCCATAGGTGGTGTGGCTGCCGATGGCTGTCATGGGCAGGAGACACCAATAAACGTGGCAGGTGTAGCTCTAATTGCAAACTCATCCATGGCCATTTGGTTTGCACGCTGTTGTGTTGGTTTCGGGGGGCTGCCATAACAAATGGCCACACACAGAGTGGCTTAAACAAGAGAAATATATTGTCTCAGTTCCCAAGGCCCCAAGTCTGAGATCGAGGTGTGAGCAGGGCTGGTTCCTTCCGTAGCTGTGAGACTAGAATCTGTTCCAGTCCTCTGGCCTAGCCTCTGCTGGTGTGTGGCCATCTTATCATTCTTGTAGTCTGCGGCAGTGTGACACCAATCTTCAGGCTTTTTCCCCTTTTTTGTGTGTGTATCTCTGTGTTCAAATTTCCCCTTTTTATTAAAACACAATTATAGTAGATCCAGGCCTATTCTAATGAGCCCATCTCAGCTCAATCAACTGCAAAGACTCTATTTGCAAATAAGGTCACATTCATGGGGGGATACAAGTCAACCCATTAAAAGGGGGCCCCTGGCTGGCTCAGTTGGTGGAGCACGTGACTCTCGATCTCAGGGTTGTGAGTTCAAGTCCCCCTTTGGGAACGGAAATTACTTTAAATAAAGTCTTAAAAAAAATAGTCAATCCGTAATGATCAGTTTGAGCGCACTGAGGTAACATGGGCCTGGATTTTTGAGTTTCAACAGGTGCGAGACACCGAGGAAACCATGAACTATGGGAAATCCACCAAGAAACGGTCGTGTTGGTGGCAGTCACCTGTGCCCACCCTCTTCATCTGGCCTTGTGCCCGCTCTCCACTCACCCTTCGGTGTTCACGGGAGCTCCCATCTTGTCAATATTACACAACGTTTTAAATCTGAGTTTCAAGGCACACATAAGTGCTGAAATGCTATCCTGATGTTGGCATATGTGTCTGGACTCAGAAAAATAAGCCAGCTAACCTGGGAGTCTTGAAACAAGACCCATCTCATGGCTAGGACAAACTCGGAGATCCACATGTCACCATCGCGGGTTATTTTTCCTTAAAACGAAACATATGGTGTGCATTCAGGAAAACGTCAGGAGAGAGAGCCTGGTGTAACTGCCGAGCAGGGGACAGTTACAGAATCAGACGTGGAGATTCAGGCTGTGGTGCAGGCATTTCACTGCTGTGTGACCCGGAGGCAGTTTCTTAACTCCTCTGAGGCTCAACAGGTGAACACCAGATCATTCCATTTCAGGAACTTGTTAGCTCCCTGACACTACTAGATCCATGGTTGGCAGGGAAGTGACTGCCAATGGCTGTGGGGTTTCTTTCTGGGTGATGGAAATATTCTGGAATTGGACAGTGGTGAGAGTCATACATACAACACTGTGAGTGTACTAAAAATCACCGGATTCCCTACTTTAAAACCATGAATTTCATATTGCATGACTTAAATCTCAATTTTTTTAATTGGGAAAATAAAAACCCAGATGTAAAGCTTATCTAACAAGTGGCTGGTATCATATTCAATAAGGATCCTTATTAACACATTTATTTCTATTCAGCTCGATGAAATGAGAAATTCTATCAGTTTATATTTTCGTACCCAGCAGAGTGCGATGCTTCGACCACTACATTTGAACAGTCAAGGAAAATGATGTCCCGAGCAGATTTAATTAAGTTATTAAGGAGGACTCTGTTTGAGCTTGTGTTATCCGCCGTCACCACCGCAGCTGGGCTCTCCAGGGCTACACTCACATTTGAGGTTCCCTTTGGTAGAAACTCGAGGGTTCAGCAGGTCTGGGAAGAAAGAACCAGCCAGATCTATTGACCAACCAGGTCTAACCTCTCTTCCTTCCTTTTTAAGGCCTTAGGTTTTCACACCACCAGGAACTGGAATTGATTCCATGTCAGTGTTTCAATATTGCTCTTTACTACTTTGCGACACATTAGTTTCACAGTAACTTAGGGCTCTTGTCCTAATTGCAGGCTCTTGGCCACAGGAAAGAGAATACCCTCCGCATTGGTGACTATGACAGTGACGATGACCCTCTTGTAGCCCTAGGAGGGCCTCGCATTATCATTCCATCAGGGACTCAATGTCCCTGCAAGAGGGATGCTGACCCTTGGTTTCTGAATTCTCCGCCACACACACAGGCCTTTGTGTCTTGATCTTCTTGAAGATCTTAACCTGAAGATTTTGTCTTAACTCTTGTCTGCCTGGTACCCCTGTAAGAGTTGATCCACCTCCTTCAAGTTAGCTATGAATCTGCCGTCAAATTGCTCTGGAATCAACACATTCTATAGATGACTGCTTCTCGCACGACGGTGTACGCGGGACACATCCGGGGGCTTGCTGAAACGCGATCTCACTCGTTAGGTCTCTAGGTGGAACTCCAACTTCTGCAGCTCAGCAAGCTCTCTCCTGGTGCTGCTGCTGCTGATCCACAGACACACTCTGAGTAGCAAGGAATAAAGCCACGATCTCCAATCGAAGGGAAGTGGAATGTAACACAGGAGACCCTCTGCCGCTTGTGGCTGCTGGATCCAGCGGAGATGGTGAGCAACAGAAGACAGTGCCTGTTTGTGCCCGGAGAGAACCTGAAAGATGCTCTTATCTGCATGAAGTGAATATTGTCATTGGCCTCGGCCGGCACAGGGTGCCAGAACGGACACAGTGACGCCAGCTGTTCGCTCACATGGCCCAGATGCTCACCAGACATGATGTGTGGGCTGAAGCTCAATCTGTCACATTTCTAGGACAGCTATCAGTAGCCATGACCTTCTTGGGGTCCAAGAGGTCCTGGATAATTTATAGAAACTTAAGATAGTGGAACAGGCTTTGCATAGCTGCTGGCTGCATGGCCGTGGGCCCTGCAACATCTCAAGAGCCCCTGACAGCTTGTGCCTACTGCCTACTGCGAACTCCCTCCTGGCTCCTTCAGTCCCACTGAGGCAGAGTCTCCATGCCCCCTGCACTCTTGGTGCACTTGGATTAGGATGGTGCCATGGCACTGATGCTGCCAATGTGACCTGAGGGAAAATGAGGCTGTCTGTGTCCCTACAAGGCCGACGACAATGAGTCCAAGATACCTGAGGTGCTGATGGGACTAGCCCAGAAAGCTAAGTCAACTCTTCCAGAAGAATCTAGCTGCCCCCTCCAGTAGCACCCGTGACATGAGCCAGACATGAACCTGTCTTACACCACTAAGATTTCAGAGTTCACTTACTGAATAGCCAAGCTTGATAATATACCCCCGCCCCCACTGCCACAAGAACCCACAGCATACAGCAAGCAGCTGGTTATTGGGAGAGTTGGTGGCAATGAAGGTACACACGGAAAATGCCCTCTGGTTTTTAGTTTATTCTCAGGGGTCTTGTTCAATCACTTTGATTTCGTACTTTCCGTAACAGAGCGCACCTGCCTGTTGGCACCCAGGATCCTCCCAGGTGCTCTTAGCCTTTTGGCGTCAAGGGAAATGCCTCTCAAAAAGTCAGCACCAGGTGAATACCAGATTTCCCTGGCAGGTCTATATAATTATACCCCAGCTGCAAAATGACCTTAAGATTAAAGAGAGTGCTGGATGTTAGTGGGCAGTAAACGCGTGTCCTGGGAGGTGGATCAGCTTCCTTCGGCTACCGTAACAAATTACCACAAGCTGGGGAGCTTAAAACCACAGGTGTTTATTCTCCCACAGCAAAAGAGATCAGAACTCTGAAATCAAGGTGTTCTTAAAGTTGGTTCCTTCTGGAAGGTCTGTGGGAGAAACTGTCCCACTCCTCTCTCTGAGCTTCTGGTGGCTTCCAACAAGCCGTGCATTCCTTCCATCACTCGAGTCTCTTCCTCTGCTGTTGCCTGGCCTTCTCGTCTATGTGTCTTTCAACCTGTCTTTTCCCTTGTAAGGACATCTGTCACTGAATTCAGGATCTATCCCAATCAAGATGGTCTCATCTCAAAATGATTGATCTGTTCCTTTGAACTTGGCCCCTGAATATGGCAGCTTTTCCTGAGTTCTGTCTAGAAAATCACCATGACCAGTGGCCTCTGTTACCATAAAATCAGCATCCCTACCTCTCCCCATCTCAGTCACCTGTGGTCACTGAGATGAAGCTACACTGCCCTTCAGAGAAGTCAAGTATCCTTAAAAGAAAGCTTCTTAAGGCCTCTGGTCCCACCAACCTAAAGAGAACAAAAATGCTTTAAGTACCAGGCAGAAGCACAGTTTTCAATTACCTAGGAGACCACAGGTAGTTGGTACCTGGCCGAACTCAGGGCCATCTCCTTTGGTCTGTGCAATTCCCTGTGTGTGTCAAGGCATGTACAACAAGAGATTCCTCTCAACCTATGAGTCTGGCAGCTTGGTAAAGCTCAGACAATCATGGTGCTGTATAGACTCTGCACCAGGGTTCCTCCTCAAAACTACATTCTTGTGAAATCCACACCAATATTGTCATCTTGCCCCACAATGTAACTGTTGGTCATGGAGCTCCTGGACTGATACCCCATGCGGGACCAGCAGAAGGATGTCCATAGGCTAGGTCACTATGGTGCTCCCAGCAAGGACTTCCCTCGTGGGATGGTTGTAGGGAGGGAGAGGGAGATGTGCCAAGGTCACGAGACTGAACTGTGCAATCCTGTTATGTGCATGCTCAGGGTTTGCTTTCTGCTGCTCCAAACAGAAATGAACACCCCAAGAGTGGAAGTGTTCGCAAATGGATGATCGTAAGTTGGGTATTAGAGAATGATGCATATGTTAGGGTGAAACTAGAGTGGATTAGTTCAAGGATCCTTCCCAATCTATAATTCACCACCTCTCTACTGCTCCATTATGTCAGTTCTCCAACTTGGGCAAATTGGCCAGGACACTGCCTTTGATTTTAACTTACAGGGTAACCCTGCTTATACTCAAGTTTTGAAATAAAATGAGTTGTACCCCCTAATCTGGTTACCTGAATGATTTCTGTTTTTGTGTGTAGCACGGGATTCTTCAAATCTTTAAGCCATCAATTATGTGTCCTGATTCCAGGCTAGAATATAATCAATACTTACTTATTAGGGCAAGTGTCTACCCGCAGCTTGCTGAGCCTAGCAAGTAAAATATTTATGACCTGACAAACCTGTTTTAACTACTCTCTATCATTACTTTACTACAGCCAACCATCGATGGCTCAAATCTAAAGCTGATTTGTTTTGAGTACAACTTGCAGAATCCATATTCCAATAAGTCTGAAGGTACTTAGAATCTGGGAATCAAAATTCACATGAAAAGATACATATTCTTTACCAATTGTTCATTTTTAACTGTCTTGGGCAAATGCCATTTTAATACAAATTTCTTTGACATCTACCTTGGGCCGAGGAATCGGCTGCAGTGATGATGGATGGGCAGTGTTCTTCCCTGAAGGAACCCCTTCTAGGGGAGGATGTAGACAGATCGTCAGCACAGCCCCCACAGGTGCCCAGAGCACTGCTCAAGCTCCATCAGAGCCTGAGCCACATCTCTCAGAGGTTTCTTCTGTCTGCCTCCCCCTCCAGCCTGTGGTTCCTCATGAACAGAATCTCTCTTGTCCTTGTGACCTCCATACTTAGCTCATGGCTGGGCAAAGAGTAGGCTCTCACTCTGTTTCCTTGCACTCAGAGGAAGTTCAGAATCATGGAAGGGCATCAGTGGCTAGGTGTCGACTCCTGGGTCTTCCTGGTCCTTGCCCTTCCCAGCATCATCAAAAGCTCTTGTGTGCACTTGGCCCACCTCATTCCACCAACAACACGGACCATCATGGAGACATAGTTGCTTCTGTGCCCGTCTCCCCTGGAGCTGCTAGAGGTCAGGGGTTGGCCCTCATTTCTCTGGTGTGCTCAGCACCCATAACATGCTTTTATCTTCTATTGCTACTGCACAGTGTTTTGGTGGAGCAAAGCCACCAGGAGGAGGCATGGGGGTGGGGGTGGGGAGGAGCAGAAGCAAACTTCCCATTGGGAGGGCGGGATGGAGGGATGAAAGGGGGCACAGGCAGAGTTGGGGTTCCCTAAACTCCTGGGATGCAGATAGCCAAAGTAATGGGATCTATGGGAGGAGGCCCTGCTGGCCCTCCAGCCAGGCCCCTTCACTCCCTGGTGGGGCTCAGGAAATGCATGCATATTGTTGCTACTGCCCAGACAGCTCTTTTTCTTTAGCTTTCCCTCTGATCTTGACCCTTCTGACCCTCCGGACCCTCCCGACCCTCTTGACCCAGCCTCAAGTGCCCTCATGCTGTAGGGCTCAGCACTCACCTCAGCTGCAGCTTCCTGTTCCTTGTGGGCTCAGACTCTCTCTGAGCAGGCTTGGAAAGGCCACATGCACAAGGACAGGGTCTGCTTTATTCCTTTAGTCTCCTGACTGTGGCTAACACTCACTGGTACAGATGAGCAAACGCTTCCAGCTCACAGGTGAGGAAACTGAGTCAGAGCACAAGATATAGTGACTTCTCTTGGGCCACACAGCCAAAGAGGCAGAGGAATAAGCATGACTTACATTCTTGGGTATTAGGCCCTCTATAAATTTCTACATATCATCCAATTTACCCCTTCAACCCGGATGAAGGTACAACTGTAATCATCCTCCATTTGCAGCCAAAGACGCTGAGACTCAAGGAATGTGACAATTGGTGCCAATGCCCCCTTGCTTCCTGGTCCTCCTAGCCCAACAGGAACCACCTGCTGGTAGGGAACAGCTCCCTGTTTCTCCCTCTTCAAGGTGTCCTCTGGCCATGAGAGCAGGCTCAGCCTGCATGCCAGCGGGATAGGGCACTAGGGTCTGCTCTTGGAGGGTCAGTGTTGAGAAATGACGGGCTTCCTTGCCTGTTAGTGGGATGGTCTGAGGAGTGTTTATCACCCAACCTTTCTTCTCAGAGTGACAATCTGCTCATGGCACATCCTTCCCCAACTTTCTCCCCCACCAATGATCCCACTCCCTCATGGTTCTTCTGGGATCACTTCCAAATCTACTTACACCTACAACCCCGGAAGCCCAAACTAATACAGAGAGAGGGGGGCAGTCACTTGCTCAAGATCGTACAAGCAAGTGGTGAGGTCAGAATGTAGATCCAAGCACCTTCTTTACCATCATGCTGCA
Organism: Canis lupus familiaris; assembly: GCF_011100685.1. Lineage (NCBI taxonomy): Eukaryota > Metazoa > Chordata > Mammalia > Carnivora > Canidae > Canis > Canis lupus. The sequence goes on along the minus strand of NC_049246.1, from coordinate 45,957,596 downwards.
CCAGCACCCACCTCCTGGCTCCAGATCACTGCTGGTCGGCGAGTAGTCACCCCTGAAGATGCCGCCTCCCTAGTTCCCAGAGCCTGTGACTATGTTATGTTATATGGAAAAGGGTAGAATTAAAGTTACTAATCTTGGAAGTCATCTTGGATTATCCAAGCGATCCAACAAACTCAGAAGGGGGCTTGCAAGTGGAAGAGGGAGGCAGAATGGGGACATTAGGAAAATATGACCCCAGAAGACAGATAGAGAGGGGGGCAGTGTTCCTGGCCTGAAGATCGAGGAAGGGGCCATGAACCAAAGAATGCAGGTGACCTCTGAGAGCTGGAAAAGGCAAGAAAATAGGTCCCCTCCTGGAGCCTTCAGGAAGGAAGGCTGCCCTGTCAACTCCTTGATTCCAGCTGAGTGAGGATGTCTGACCTACAGAAAGTAAACTAATAGACTTGTGTTGTTGAAGCCACTCTAGTTGTTAGAGTGTTATAGCTACAGCAGCGGTGGGAAACGAATACAACCACTTAAAGTAGTTAGCACCCCATGCCCAACTGTGCTCTACGGACAAGGCTTGCATTTATTTTTATTGTCATGACTTATGCATCAATTCTACCGCAAAAGAGCTTAAAAATGTCTGTGGCACTGGGTGCCCTGATTTTGTTCTGAAAGCATGGGCTTTGCACTTTCAGGCATTTTTTAAGCCAGACTCGTGGAATGCTTTGCAGACAGTGGCAGAGGGGAGCTGTACGGGATTACCTGAGGGCTGAATCCACCTGAATCTGGTTTGACGAGTTCGATGCCTCACGTCTGCCTTCTGTGTACACTCTCATAGAAACCGCAGAGATATCGTTGCCCTGATACCATCAGCTCTCAATGGCACGGTGAGGAAGCACGTAAATAATACACCTCCCGTGGGCAGGAAGGCTCCCACCTGTGCCTTTGGCAAGTGTTCGGGGTGCAGCCAACAATTATGAGAAGGGGAAAGACAAAGCAAGATGCCACTCATCAAGGAACAGATTTTTAATAATACGTTAGAAGGATCCTTGCTAGAGGATAGTGGCTAATGTGAGTTTGTGCTTGGCTAATCATCTGGGGACCCGAAAAGCGACGCTTTTGAACAATAAACTTTAGAGAGTCGATCCAAATGGAGAACACCTCACTTACACAGGGAAACTTAAAGAAGCTAAAAAGTGGAGCATAGAGGTGAGCCCAGGAGCATCTTCCCAGGCAAACAACTGGTACCATCAGTCAAAAGAATGATGAACTGAATGCCTCTCTCTGAGATCCTCCCAGGGGGAGGGGAGTAGGAACCTGTTAGAAGAAAGTGTCATGTGGGGAATGGGGTGGGAGAAACTCTTCAGGAAGGAAGGGAAGGTTCTCACCGGGCTGGGATGCCTAGAAACAGATTCCATTCAATTAAACAGAACTGTAATGAGCATCCACTGTCTGCCCGACCTTGTACTTGGTATTTGAGATAGAAGGATGAATCAGGCACAGACACCAATGCCCGACGGCCTGGAGGAGGCTACAGACAGAAAAACAAAGACATTACAAGACAGTATCCTATGAGAAGCTTCTGGAAGTGGACAGAGGGGCTGGTGGAGCTCAAAGGCTGGCACTGTTAGATTCGGGTATCCTGGAAGACTCCCTGCAAGAGGAGCTGTGGGAGCCGCTGGCCAGAAGAAACCCCCAGTCAGTCCATTGCTGCACCTGGCTGACCTCCCCATCTCTTTTTAGGCTTCAGTTCTCTCCATGATGATACAAACTCTGTCCCTTTCTCCTTTCACTGGGGCAACCTGCCTCCCTTCCACTCTGTCTGGGTCAATGGCAAGTGTGGGGTTATCAGGTGATCTGTCAACAGAGTTCTGCATCCGCCTTGGGCATCCAGGGTGGTGACGCCTATTGGGTAGAACCAGGCTTGGGTCTCAGGGTTTTACCAGAAGGACCCATCGGAATGGCAGCTATGCAGAGATATAAACCAGAACAGGGGGCTGTGGTGAAAGCCTGGCCTGGAAGCCCAACCATGGGGGAAGGGGCTAACTGAAGGCTGCTTCACGGTCTATGTGAAAGACACAGGTGTAAAAAAGGACTCAGCCACAGGCCCGTGGACAAGGGTCTTGCTGTGAGGTCATACCCATCTGACCAAAGTTCCTGCATACTGCGGCCCTGATGTCATCAGTCTGTCCCGGTCAGCTGGGCTACCAGAACAAAACACCACAAACTAGGGTGGGGTTAAGCCAAAGAAATGTATTCCTCATAGTTCTGGAGGCTGGAAGTCCTTGATCAGGGTGCCCACAAGGTTGGAGAGAGTGGGGAGGGGGGAGTCCTCTTCCTGGCTTGCAGATGTGTCCCCACATGGTGGAGGGAGAGAGAGAGATTGTGAGCTTTCTGGTGTCTGGTGTCTACTTACCAGGGTTCTAAACCCATCATGAAGGCTTTAACCTTGTGAGCCCATCTGAACCTAATTACCTCCCAAAGGTCCCATCCCCGATTAGCATCCCATGGGGGTTAGGGCTTCCACATATGAACTTGGGGGGCCCCATTCAGGCCAGGTCACCCTGCAAAGTGGTGGAGGCAAATGGCTGAAATCACACATGTCCTAATCACTGACTCTGGAGAAGAGATGGGATCCTAGGCTTCTCTGCCAATGGCCCACCCAATGGAGATGACTCGTAGAAGCTCAGGGGTTGTCTGCATGGCTTCCAAGCTCTGGGATGCACACATGCAGCCTGGGGAAGCCAGAGGGGAGCTTGCATTGGGCCCCTTGCGGTGCATGAACTGAAGTCGAGGGGCCGATCCTTAGCCCTACGGGCTCCGTAACTCCATCTCTTCAGGGACCCAGAACCGATCGAAACCTTGATGCCAATGAACTTGTTTGTAAGAAGAAGCACAGCTGTCAAGTGAATTGGAAACTCCCCTCAGCCTGACCAGTGAATTCCCTCGTGTGCTGTTCACAGAGTGAGAGATCGAAGCAAGGTGCTCCCCCAAATATATGCCCCTCAGAAATATGAGACCCCCTGGGAAGGCAGCGACTTCCTCCTGCCTGGTCCCTCTCCGTGATTCTGTGTCTGCTCTGATCTCTCAGTATTGATTTTAAAATTTAATTCTAAAATGGGAAACCTTCATTTCCAATTTCTAGTGGAGCCCAGCAAGGACAATTCTACTCCAGCCTTGGCTCGGCTCGCACACACACACTTGTATACGAAGTAGAGGAGCTTACATTCCTGCTATTTCCATCATAAATTTAAAATCACCATTAAAATTTATGGCCTGTAATGAATAGCTTTAAGTCTGTTTATTTTTTTAAAAGTTTTTAAAAAGCTGAAGTCTTAAGTTTTCTAAAAGGTGCATTTTCCTTCAAAATCTGATCAGAATTTGGGATTTTTTTCAAAGAGATTTTATTTCTTTGATGGAGAGAGGGAGAGATGAGAGAGCATAAGTCATGGGAAGGGGCAGAGGGAGAGGGAGGCGCAGACTCCCCACTGAACAGGGAGCCCAATGTGGGATTCAATCCCAGGACTCCAGGATCATGACCTGAGCTGAAGGCCAACACTTAAAAAAGTGAGCCAACCAGGTACCCGAATTGGGGATTTCTAAACAAGCTGCAAACCTAACTAAAAGCAATGAAAAAAAAAGTTTGTGTGTGGTGGGGAGGGAGGGATGTTCATATACACAGTGGTTCTAGGCAATAAGAGTGACCTTTCTTGAAGTTGAAATTGCTAAGGTTTTTTTTTCCCTTCATCTTTCATAACTAGAGGGTTCCTGGACCATCAGTCCCTACGTGAGGTGTTTGGTGGTGGTTCCAGCAAATTCTGCAGACTGAGAAGACTTGAGTAGGAATGAGATAGGATCTGAGTTTTGAGGTAGCTGCCTTAACCCCATATCTGCACTCTATGAGATTGGCTCACCCTCACCCAATTCCTTCTAGAATGACCAACCCAGCAATAGGAGGGGTCCTATGCATGGACAGGCACTGGCAGACGGTACTCATCAATATAGTCCTGAAGGCAGGATTGATTTATTTCTCATAAAACTTGGAGTGTCGGTGCGGAGGTGCAGGCTGCTTCAGGCTGTGTGCAGAAGCTTGCAGAACTGGCTTGTCGTGATGAACTCCCAGAGGAACTTAGCCAATTAAAGGAAAGAAGAAAGTCTAAGGGAATTTAGGATGTACTAAGGCTCACACTTGTGGATAAACAAGCTAATCAAGTTTCCTGAGTCTTTGATGATCTTTTGCAGAGCCTGGAACACTTAGATGTGGCGGGAGGAACAGGGGTTTGGGAGAGAGACGGTCCCCGCATCCCATCTCAGCCCCTCGGGGGCACGATGGTTCGGCAGTGAAGTGGTCTATGTGTGCCAAGATCGGGGCCTTGTCATACTTAATACTTAACCTCCTCGTCCTGCCTCGTGGATTCAACAGCATGTTCTGTAGGTGGATTAGTAAATGATGAATGAATGAATGACCCAAAACTAGCAAACTAGAGTCTTGTCTTGCAAATTAGTGTGGATTTGCAATGCAAAGAGAGGAAAGTGGCTTGACTTCAAACTGGTCCTAAGGTGTCCTTAGGGCACCTGGGTGGCTCAGTCGGTTGGGCTTCCGACTCTTGATTTTGGCTCAGGTCATGATCTCAGGGACATGGGATCAAGCCCTAGGGCCTCTGCATGCAGCAGGGAGTCTGCTTGAGATTCTCTCTCCGTCTCCCTCTGCCCCTGCTCTCTTTCTCCTTCTCTAAAAACAAAAACAAAACAACAAGACTAGCTCTAAGGTGTCCTGATTGGGCCAGGATAGTTTTTAAGGTTAATAAAAGTAAGACTGAAAAATATCCAGAGTGACTTGTTGCCTTCTAGCATTGAACAGCTAGGTTGTAGTCTAGACCTCGTAACTTGGATTTTTGGGCAGAACTTTATTATGGTCTTCCCACATTAGTCCTTTTACGGGGGTCACAGCATCATGTGATGAGGTGAAGGGAAGTATTCCCCTTAGTTTTACAAATGAGAAACTCAGGTGCTCTCATGCCCATGGTTACAAAATTAAAAAACACCGGAGCCAGTTCCTGACTTCACGTACAGTTCATTGCCCACTACTCTGAGCTTCGGAGCGGCTGTTGGAAACTCAGCTGTGTCAGATCTGATTCTTGCCGGGGCGTTCTTTCTTCAAAAGAGTGCAGTTCACCAACAGACTGTATTTTATGGGTTCTTCTGAATGAGAGAAAGGAGCAAACAACCTGCTCTAGAATTTATTTTCTCTAATCTGAGCTAATATGGCTTTTAATCTTTGTTTCTCTTTGTTCATGCTTACTATGATTACTAATTTATCTGTTTTTCTTTCTTTCTTTCTTTCTTTCTTTCTTTCTTTCTTTCTTTCTTTCTTTCTTTCTTTCTTTCTCTCTCTCTCTCTCTCTCTCTCTCTCTCTTCTTTCTTTCTTTCTTTCTTTCTTTCTTTCTTTCTTTCTTTCTCTTTCTTTTTTTTTTTTGTAACTAAGCTCTCTACCCAATAGGGGGCTTGAACTCATGACCCCAAGATCAAGAGTCTCATGCTCTACTGACCAAGCCAGCCAGGCGCCCCCTGGATAAGTTTTTAAACGAAAGTTTTAATGAAACTAAAAGACAAAAGGAACATTTAGTCACTGATTAGGAGCAGAAGCTTCACTGAATTATTCTTTGTTCTACCCTCCATTTAGAATACCCTTCCTGTTTCTAGCGTTTCTTTTACCAGTCAGCTCATTCTGTTTTCACCATGCATTATCCTTCCTAATTTCCCATTCCTTCTGTAAAAGTGCCTTCATAGCTTTGAACATACTAATTTTTGTGGGTTTTTGTTGTTGTTGTTGTTTTCAGATAATTCCATTATATCCAGGTCTTGAATCTTTTCTGGGGGCATTATCCATGCAGGATCAATTTACATGCTACAGGTGCATCTTAGGGATTGCTGCACTACAGAGACAATATCAACTCAGACCCACTTTTTTCCTTTTCAGGGCCCCAGACCGAGACACGTTGGTTGGTAGAGTTTTTTTTTTGCATCTTCTTCATTAAGGGGGCTAAGTTTCAAAATCTCAGCTTTATGCAAGGTCTGAATTCTAACTTCTACCCCAAACCTCCTCTCCTGTCTTCACCAGGTGTGAACAAAGGGTCGGGGCAGGAGGGTGTGTTTCTGGGTGGATTAACTTCCTACTCCCACCCCTCGTAACTGTGGCTGCAAATCACACTGTATTGATCTTTCGTTCCCTCTTGGCTTCTAGCATCTGAGGGTCTCTGCACCTGGTTTGTTAATTCAGTTATGTATTTTAAATAAACTTTGTCATATTTTATCTAACATTTTTTAGGTATTTGCAGCTGGAGGCATTTCACATTAGTTGACTCTGTCAAGTAGTCCATACCAGAAGTCCCGTCTCTGGGGTTTATTAAAATCAAGATAACTAGCTCTCCTGGATGTTAGCTCGCTGTCAAAGTTGGATTCAGTATCAATCATGCAGAAAAGGTCCTGTTTAATCATAGTTTACGGACCAGCTTAGGTTCTTCATTCAGCTTACTTGATTCCTCAAAACAAAGTTCCAATATTGAAATAATTGCATGTCACTCTGTGTCCACTGCTTTCTCTCCCCAGGGATTTCCAGGAAACCTGAGAGGAATGAATCTTACACACATTAGACAGATGTTTGGGAGATCCAGAATATGCTTGCTTTCATTCAAAGTCTAAGAAATATGGAGAAATGGAGACTGTATTGAGAAGTCATGGAGTCAGGTAGCAGACCCACCTCTGCTGCCAACTGGATACACATTTCTCTTTCTCTCTCTCCAAAGTTTCTCATCTGCAAAATAAAGACATTGGACAAAATGCCTTATAAGCTCCTGCTAGCTCTTAAGTAATTTGTGGAGGTTTGGAGCCGGTAAGTTGAGGGTAGAGGTACATGCAGCTTGGAAGCTATGCAGAGGCTCTGATGGGCTTAAGCTGCCAAGGAGGGGGGAGCACCAGGCTTATTCCTGTTCCTCACACCGGGGTGGACATACTAGCTCCCTCTCTCCTTCTTGGCCCTTGCCTCCTTCCTTTGCAGCTCTCTTGGGGTCCATCTACCCTCTTGGTGGTTTCTATTTTTTCTGTCATAGGAAATATACCAGCTTTTCCTTTTTCTCCATCCTGTCTTCTCTCTCTTCTGGCTCTGTCTCCTACCGGGCTCTTTCCAGTGGCCATGCACTACATTCACAGAGATGATGTGTGTCTACACAGAGTTCCTCACATTGCTGCCAAAGCCCCCTCCAGCCCCCCATACTGACCTGCCTTCGATGATAGCACTGTGCTTCCTGAGAACGTCAATTGATCCAACCTCATCATTGTCCAAATTCTAGTTGCATTTCTTGTGCAACGTCTCATATGCAAGTTGCATGCATTCAACAAACAGCTTTTGGGTTAAGTCAGCCACTGTACTGGACACAGAGATTAAATAAAGAATAAAGAAGGCAGAAGCCTGAGGCTTGGGGTAGAAAAGAAGCAGGAAAGGGAGACCATTCTGGCTCCTGCTAAATGGTAAGTGCTCTGTAAGGACACGAGTAGGCCGATGACGTAGTGAACGGCAGGGCGGCTGCTTTGAGGAGTGGGGAGGAGTGTTGAGAGCAGTGCCAGGGCTTCAGTACCAGTGGGGACTCGAAGAGAGAGAGAGGCGGGTACATCTTCAGGCCTGTGAGCAACCCCCAATGTGTGTGGGGGCCAAGAAAGAGCCTGGGGGAGAGTGGCCATGGTGAGTCTGAGCCAGACAGGCCCTCTCCATTCCTCTCCTTAGTCCTTCATCGGAATCTGCTCTAGACTCCTCCAACTCATGTCTCTGACTCAAACTTGCTCCGCTGTACCCCACCTCCATTGCTCTGCCAGTCTTTCTCTTAAACACTACATTTTCATGTGACTTTTCTCTTCCAGGTCTTTTTCTTTCTTTAGTGAGGTGTAACTGACATGTAACATTGTCTATGTTGCGCCTGGCTAATCCAGGAATACTATTTGATATTCGTGTATATTGTGATTCGATATTTGTATATATCTTGAAATGATTGCCACAAGTCTAGTTAACATCATCACCCCTCATAGCTACAAATTTTCTTTTATTGCTCCGTATGTCTTCGTTTTCCTTCTCTAATGGAATATAAGGACCTCCAGAGCAGGTGACGCTTCTTGGATTTTCTCTGGACTTCCAACCTATCTATCCTGGTGCCAGTTTCTATTTAAAATATGCTTTCCTCAACCAAATGTAATATGTCCACACTATGCAGTACATTCAGCAATAAAAAAGAATGACGCATGTGACAACTTGACCAGCCTCAAGAACATCATGCTAAATGAAATAAAAAGGCAGAAAACAACACTGCAGGGTACATTTTCCCCACTTCTATAAAATGTCTAGGAAAGACAAATCTCCAGGGAGGGAGGCAGATGAGCAGTTCACCAGGAGGGAGGGGTGAACATGGAAATTGTAGAAATTGACTGGGAGGGGGTAAGAGGAAATTTTCTGAGGGATGAAAATGTTCTAAAACAGAATTGTGCTGATGGCTGCACAGTTCCATAAATCTAAGTATTATTAAATTGTGTACTCATGTATATGCAAAATATTAAATATTTTATGATACGTAAATTATATATCAATAAAGCTAGGCAAATGTACACACACACATATTGGCTGACTTAGAAATTGAAATAAGCAACAGTTGACATTGAATCTGAAGGAAAGAAAAAGTAGTAAGTCTTTGCAACCAGCTTTGCCAAAGGGCAGAAACATTCTGATTTCAGGTAATGGAACAGACCAGGTTGTAGGTGTAAAAACTCCCTGAAGGAGAATAAAGGCAATTGATCCATTACAGAGAATTAAAATGCCTGTTATGTAGGGTGAGGACCATAACGCCTCGATTCTGTAATCACCCAACAGGCTTCAACCTGCAATTCAGCGTTGGACTGACATCTCGTAGGGTAAGATCTTTCCTCAGGCAAATTCCATCAAACACAACAGATAAATTCATCCTCATCCTGATACAAATAATTTTCTTGTGGAAATGGATTTGAAGAGCTGGTTTTCTTAAGGCTGACACATCCTTGTATCTGGGGTTTGAATTTTAGACACATTAATTAAGTTTCCCATTCTGTCCCTTTGGAACAGACCCCTTTGTCCGCAGGCAGATGAAAAACAGCATAAAAGCAACACCAAGGAACGGTCTGCTTAGTCTTTAGTGTCCCCCCCCGCCCCACCTGCCCTCACTGTGTACCAGGGAGCAGAAGCAGAACCCAACAAAAAGTACTCAATCCATGCAAGGGGATCAATGGGGGCACAAAGGAAACCAGCATAAGGCAAGAACCCTGCTCTCCAGGAAGTTACCAGAACCCAGTGCATTTGAAGAAAATAGCATGAACTCATTCAAGGATTTCAAATCCATCTTCCCTGTAAACTCTTAGGAGGTTCACCCAACATAGGGACAACCAGGATCCTGCCATCTTGAGGTTGACTGTACCATTGTCCCCTCATAAGTGCTGATAGGATGCAGCTACCCCATGGTTGGCATCCTCTATGGGAAGTGAGTAAGACACTGGAGTTGGTGCAGTTCAGCCCATCACAAGTTCCCTGGTTTAGCCATGAATAAGAGTCCTGAAATGACATGAAGGGGAAGGAAGCTAGAGCCATGGGGCTCAGGCCCCATGAGATGGCAGGGTCACCCACAAGACTGCCATGTGGGGACACCTGTTGAGGAGAGGAAGGCTGTGAGCGGGAAGGCCATAAAGTGCCCAGAGGTTACACCATATGAGGCAGCAACACGTTTTGTCAGAGGGCAGCGCCACGAGGTAAACCAGCCAGCCCTCAGTGTTGTGGTAAAGCTGGACATCCCGTGAGTCATTTCAACCTAGATGGGGAGCAAATACATTCATCGTTTTGTTCATAACCCAGAAAGAGCCTATGTGGAAGAGACCGAGGCTCACTCTTGGGAATTTCTATCTTGACGAGTTTGTGGGCTGTTGCCCTAAAGTCAAAGAGCATAATAAATCAGATGGGAAGGATGAGCCCAAATGTCTCCATGCTTGTCAGAGAGAAGCATGCATGGTGATTAGACAGCAACGTGGTCTTTCATCTTTCAGTTCTGTTCAGATCTTTGGGAAGTAAAAGTCAACTAGAGAAAAAATTTTTAAAAAATATGTGTATATGCCTTAGAAGGGCAAAAGTATAAATCCTCTGAAGTATGATTTTTGTCCTCCCTATTTTAACAATTACACTTATGAAATATAAAACCAAGACCAAGTGTTTTCACTGTTTTTGCTTTTTTAAAATACAAGGAAACATCAGGATATGAAGAAAGAATTTCAACACACTGCTTTTCCATTCCTTCACCCAACCATGCAGACCTCCCTCTGAGTCCAGCACTGGAAAAAAAAAAAAAAAGATGAGTCCATCGGGTGCTCTCATGATATTTGAAGTGCCTGCCCAGGACCCTTCCCAAGGCTTATATGTCACCCCTCCTAACCTGGGCTTGAATTTCCACCTGTTCTCCTTAGGAGCCACCCTGTCCACCCTCCCCGCTCTGGTTTTAAGGTTCAAATGGCCTCATGACATGCAAGCCCACAGAGGTTCAGGCCAAAGACTCATTCTGTGACACAGAGACGGTTGTCTCTACTCCCCGGGGCCCACTGGTTGTTGTTGAGAAAGAGGTCAAGCCAATAAAATGATTTTTAAGGTAAACTCCTCTTCATTCTTTATTGCTAAAGGGCTCCTTTCATTGATTTCACCTCCTGCTTAAAGGGAGGTGTCAGGGCTCCTACTGGGATGCACAGGCAAAGGCATGGGACTGTCACTGCAGCTGGGCCATACTTGCAGGAGGAAAAGGCTAGCACAGTCCCCAGACATGAGCCCCCAACACACTCTTCCTATAACCCCTCAATTAAGCAAAGTTCTTACCTTTGGACTGTGGGTCCCAGGCTTTGCCCCACTTTTCCATGGGGTGTCCCTTTGTCCCTTGCACCTGTTTAAGTCCTCACACACTAGCCTGCCGGGGCCTACCAAATACTACTTGCTTGACATGCTCAATGCTGAGGCCAACACTTAAAAAGGACGAGCTAGGAGTCCTGCGGGCACACATTTCTGAAATGCCACAGTGACACAATTAGACACGTTTCTTCATTGCAAGACTAGGCTCAGGAGCCTTGTATTTGCTCGTCTCTTTTCAAATCCCCAGTGGAACTCTGCTGGGGCTCTCCCCAAACACACTTGGCCCCAACCCCTTCTGCTTCTCCTGGGGTCTCTCGAGATCCACATCCTTCGCTGTACTTTGGAAAGTCTGCTTTGCAGGAGTCTGCAAGTCAGATAATCGACAAGAAGCAAAGCCAAATGCATTGTGTGTCAGGTGGCAATCCACTCAAAAATATTATTTTTATTGTTCTAGATTTTATTTATTTATTCATGAGAGACACAGAGAGAGAGAGAGAGAGAGAAAGAGGCAGAGACACAGGCAGAGGGAGATGCAGGCTCCATGCAGGGAGCCCAATGCAGGACTTGATCCTGGGATCCCAGGATCAAGCCATGAGCCCGAGGCAGACCCTCAACCGCTGAGCCACCCAGGCGTCCCCGCTTAAAAATATTATTAAAGCCAAATGTTTTGTACTAAGTCTTTGACACCTGGTATCAACTTTATGTTTATAGGACACCTGGATTCACCACAGCCACATTTCAGATGCTCAGGAGTCACCTGCGGCCAGTGGACGGGGCGGGGCCAGATGACTCAGATAAGAAGGTGCTCTGGTCTGGACCCTTGGGAGGGAGACAACACAGAGGGCTTTTGTGACCTTTTATTGAAGCACAAGCTCCTGTCCCCCACCCCCTTCCCCACTAATCCTGTTCTACTACATTTCCTCCACCCCTACTTGCCTCAAAGGAATCTTAGAAGAAGAAGGAAAAAAAGCTTCTATTGATGCATCCATCCATCCATCCATCCGAGGTGGTCACATTAAAACCAAATGCAAGGGCTGTTGTTTGCTTTAGCTGGGACAGGAAGACGGAATCTGCTTCAGTAGCAGGTGCAAAGTCTGCTTCACCGACCTAGGCTGAGAAGAAAAACAAACATGTGAGACAAAAGAAAGAAGAGTGTGGAACTTTGAGTCAGGCTTATCTTCTGGACACACTCAATTGTCTGAGGGAAGAAGCTCCCCGCCCCCCAGCACCTTCCCCCGCCCACCCCCACCCCCAGCACTTTTCCTTTAACAAAGAAAGGTCAATTGTTAATTATCTTGTGAAATGTGAAAACCCGACGTGGTAAACACTGACACTTTTTAATGGGCAAAAAATAACTTGCATAGACATTACAGGCCAGAAAAAAAAAAAAAAAGTAATGCTCCCTTTATTCACCTAAAGAAAAAAAAAATCCCAACCTCATTATCAGCTCTCAATAGAGGATTAACAGGCACTGTGCAGAGAAGCTTCCAGGAGCCTGGCATTCCAGAGAAGCTCATCAGGTTTTTGAAAGAAAGAAATTTCAACCCCACTGAATGCCCACCCTCTTGTCCATAAAACGGGAAAAGTTAGACACACAGATCTGATTGCTTGGGTCTGGCTTTTCCAAGGGCTGGAGCTAAAAGGGCTGGAGCTTGGGGCGGCCTGGAGGTGGGGGTTGGGTGGGGTGCGCGGACCAGCAGCTTCTGTTAGTTGCAGGTGAGGTTACCTTGTCCCAGTTTTTTTCCTTGCAGCAGCCTGAAGACGTGCGGGAAGTGTGACGGGGCCGTGACTCTTCCTTGCAGGGTTTTCTGTAACCCCCAATACCTCAGGTGGGGCCTGGACCATCCTAACGTTGGAAAAATCAAACATTCAAGCAATCGCTTAAATTTTCTGCTAAAAAAGAATTTTCCGCCACCAAATGACTAGGATTAAGGCAAAAGGATCCCCACTCCCCTGTAATCCCTGTCTCGAAAATGCATCCTCTTTCCCACAGACTGGTGAGTTCAGGCCATCCAGTTTGGATGGGTGATTGGGTCTTCAGCATTGCGTTATGGACACCATTGCAGTGGGCCCTTTCAGGGGTTGTGGGCTCTGTTGAGACACTGGATTAAAAAAAAAAAAAAAAATCCACCATGGGACGCCTGGGTGGCTCAGTGGTTGAATGTCTCCCTTTAGCTTAAGGTGTGATCCCAGGGTCTGGGGATTGAGTCTCACGTGGGGCTCCCGGCATGGAGCCTGCTTCTCCCTCTGCTTGTGTCTCTGCCTCTCTCTCTCTATCTCTATCTCTCATGAATAAATAAATATAATCTTAAAAAAAAAAAAAAAGAAATCCACTGTGCTGTGGGACACAGCCCATGCATCTGATGACCCCATGTGTGAGCGTCCCAGGGCTTTCATGGTAAGTCACCACATACTGGGTGTCTTCAAACAACAGAAGCTATTCTCTCATGGTTCTGGAGGCCAGACATCCAAAGTCAAGGTGTGGGCAGGTGTGGTTCCTTCTGGAGGCTCAGAAGAAGCATCTAGTCCAGGCCGCTCCTAGCTCCGGGTGGTTGCCCGCAACCCTTGGCGCTCCTTGGCTGATAGACCCATCGCTGCACTCTCCGTCTCCGGGTCACACAGTGTCCTCCTCTGCGTGTGCTCTGCGTCCTCACATGGCTTTCTTATAAGGACACCAGTCATTGGATTTGGAGGGCGGACTCCCTTAATTTATTACAGCCACACAAACCTTCGTTCCAAATAAAATCAAGTTCTGAGGGTCCCAGGTAGAGGCAATTCGGAGGGAACACGATTCAGCCCAATACATCATGATTCTTCTACGAGTCAGAATTTTCCTAAACTTCCCATTCCTGGTTTTTTGTTTTTTTAAATCACTGCAAATATTGTCACTTTGACAAGAAAAAGGCTCTCTTAAATGCTTTGCTGCATTTAAAAGGTATTGCCTGATAAAATCTTTAAAATAAAGTCTTTAAAAGGTACTGTCCATGGCTCAGAGATGACCTTGGAGTGAACGGGAAGCCAACTGCTCTGTGCAGTTGAGTCTCTACTGTGGTGGAGGGTTGAGCGAGGGCCTCGGAGACCAGGAGGGAAGAGAGAGCCGACCTCTGCTGTCCTCAGAGGGAGGAAGAGGAGGAGGGGAGGAGGGAGCGCAAGCTGGGGCAGCGAGGAGCCAGGTGGGCCTGGGCTCAGAGGTCCCCGGGGGCCTGAGGGGACAGAGACACCAGAAGGCCTTTCAGAGACAGGACCACAACCACAGCACCCGGGAGACACCCTCGCAGGCCCCCACCCCAGGGGCAGGACACCCACAGTTAGGACGTGGCCTCCCAACCAGGATAGGTTCCCCCGTGCAGGCCTTCCGTTTTGCTGAGGGAACACAAGTCCGAGTGCAGAGAGGAACCTGTCAAGACAGAGTAGAGACTCAAAGCCATGGAACGTGTTCCTCCACCTTCTCCCGGGGAGGCCAGGCTGCGTCCTCCTCCCTCAGCTTCTGTCTGAAGACCGTCGGGTGTTCGCTGTTGTGGGCCGCCCAGGCACCTTGCTCGGGCTTCGCAGCTTCATGAAGCACCCTGGAAGCCTCTGGACTTGGAGGAGGAAGGGGTGGGAGGTGGAAGGGGTGGGAGAGGGAAGGGGTGAGAGGACGAAGGGGTGGGAGGTGGCGCCTCCCCCCAGCTCCCCTCACCCTTGTGAGGGGGCATCTTTCTGCAGAACATAGAGCAACGGCCTTCTTGGCAGCGAATTTCTATCCTTGGCCACATTTGGGGCGAGTCCTGCGGCCTCTGCCCCTGGCCTGGAATTCCAGCTCCTTGTGCTGGAACCTCAGCTTTCTGTGCTGGAACCCCAGCTCCTGTGCTGGAACCCCAGCTCCTGTGCTGGAACCTCAGATCTCTGTGCTGGAACCCCAGCTCCCTGTGCTGGAACCCCAGCTCTCTGTGCTGGAACCCCAGCTCCTGTGCTGGAACCCCAGCTCCCTGTGGAAAGCTCCCCCCACACCCCGGGAAGCTGACACTCCACAAGTCACAAAGGAAGGAAGTCCCACGGCCCCCTCTGCACATGGTCGACGAGAGGTCTGGTTTCCTTTTTGTTCTCTTTCTAGGGCTCGGTTCAAAATTCTATCTCCTGTAGAGCACGCTTCTTTTTTTAACCCTCCGGCTAACGTGGAAAGAATTTGTTTAGTTTGCTGCGGTGCGGCGGCCTGAGCCATCGGTGGGGTGATTCATAGACCCTGGGCTGCTGACGGGCTCAGGGAGGGACCTTGCAGGGCGGGGGGCAGGGGAGCTCACTGTCAAGTTCTAACTGAGATGAAATAGGTCTGGGGCTGCTACAGCACAACACACACACTCAGTATCAGCCCTGCGTGGTGAGGCTTGCTTTTCTAGAACAATGCACATCCCGGTTGCTAATGGAGGAGAAGGAAAAACGGAGAGGCCCACATAAGCAAAGGACCGGATTACAGGTCAGGCTGGCTCCAGAGGCAGCTCCTGGACCCTGGGAGGATGCTTAGGGAAGCCCCGAGTCAGCACAAAGGCGTCGGGCCCAGGGCAAGGTCCTGAATGCACGACTCACGCGGTGCTGAAAGCTCCCGAAGCATGAGGTCTTCTTTCATGGCTTGAGGACCTCTTAATATGGAGAACTGGGCTTTTAGAAATTCCATTAAGTCTTGGCTCACTGTTCCCCTTGTCTCAGAGTTCCGTGGTAAATAGATCTCCTGGGCGCTTCTAGAGGGAGCCAGGTTGAAGCAATGGAAAAAGATCCGATGTGGGAGGAATCCTGGGATTTCTTCAACCAGTAACTATGTCACCTGCGATGAGTGGCTGAGCCAGGCCCCCCCCCGGGCTTTTGGGGGGTGGGGGATGGTTAGGAGGCATGGAAAGGTCTTCGTGCCTGATGCACAAATCATGCTTTCTCGTTCCTGCGTGAACGCCTCTCCACACATCAGTGGGACCTTCTGCTCACTTGCCAGGCCTGCCCTTCTGAACACCCTCGCCTCCTCGCGCCCCCCAAGGCACGGTGGCCCCCCACATTATTAGCCCGAGCGAATCCGTCTTGCTTGCGACCCAAGAGCCCTGCCTGAGACAGTCAGTTGTTCTACTTCTTTGCCGCGGCTGCTGTAACCAATGGCCACGAATGTGGTGGCTCAAAACAGGGATGGATCCTCTCACAGTTCTGCAAGCCAGAAGTCCAGAGTCAGGTTTCCCTGGGCCACCATCAACGTGTCAGAAGGATCACGTGCCAGGCTCCAGGGGAGAATGGATTCCCCGCGTCCTTCAGCTTCTGGTGGCTGTTGGCATTTCTGGGCCTGTGGCTGCATCACTCCCTCACTCCCGCCTCCTTCTCTGTGGTCGCGTGGACTTCTCCACGTCGGGAAGCCAAATCTCCTCTACCTCTTTCTCAAAAGGTGGGCCTTTAAGGTCCACCTGGATAATCCACGATAATCTCATCTGAAAATCACTAACTCAATCATATTGGCAGGGGCACCATTGGCTCAGGTCATGATCCCGGGGTCCTAAGATCTAGTCCCACTTCGGGCTCCCCACAGGGAGCCTACTTCTCCCTCTGCCTGTGTCTCTGCCTCTCTCTGTGTGTCTCTCATGAATAAATAAATAAATCTTAAAAAAATAAATCAATAAAGTCGCATTCAGCAGGGATGGGGATCAGGAACCGGTGTCTCTAGGGGCCATTCTTCAGACGTTATCAGTTGCCATCAAGGACGCTTACTTTTTCCATCTCCTTTTGGTGATTTGTTTTGTTTTATTTTGTTTTGTTTTTCGATGAGGAAGCTTAAGATGCTCACTGTATCGCTCTGGTGGGACCCGCATGTACCGATGTCCACTACACCTGGACAAGAAACAAATAGCAAGAGCTACCCAGGGGCCTGGAGCTGTTGGCACCTGCTTGGCTTTGCCCCACACTTTGCTATTGATGGGTTTCTTCCTCACTGAAGTGCTAGCTAGAGATACAGAGCAACTAGGATGCCTGTGATGGGAAAAGCTTTTGGTTCTCACGAGGGGAAACACCCAGCGAAGATATGTTTTTTTTTTCTCCAGAGCTAAATTGAGCACAGCATGTGAAGAAATATTGCCCCAAACCTTTCCTATCAAAAGCATTTAAGTTATTCTTAGACAGTTTTGACAACAGCCTATTTTACCTCGGAGGCATAGCCATGCATTATTTAGATGCACATTTCTGCTAAATTCCACCCCCCTCCACCCCCTCACCTAAATGCTGTGAATGTTTTTGGTATTTAGGAGCACACATGCATGAACATGAACCGTGGAGTGTGTGTTCAATCCACTCCGGAAAATGCTGCTATTATCAAAATGTATGCTTTGGAGTTATAAAATAGTTTTTATTTCTTTTAGATGTTATGCACAGTAAAAGGTAATCGTACCTTTTACTGTGAACCTTTGTGAAGTAATAGTGGCATTTGTTTCCATCTGTCCACACACTACTATTTCTGCGGAACATTTATTGAATAAAGACAGAACACTGTTGATAGTTTGCGGGTCCTCCTCTGCCTCTTGCTAGCTCTCCCCTTAGGTATCTGGCAGAGAAGTACATTGTTTCAGTGGAATCTAGAATTTGTTTTTCAAAGAATAAAAACAAAAGATATGAATTCTTTCTTGCTTTGTTTGAATTTGAATAATCCCCTCCTTCCCTGCCGCCCCCCCAGCCCCCCACCCATTTAGGACCAGCAGCACCACACAAATAGCAAAACCATTACTGGAAGCTCAGGGGAAACCAAAACATTGTAGGCGCAGGGTGGTACATATCCTCAGTGGAAAGCAGACGGGGGGCATATAGATAATGGGACTTTTTGATCACAAAGTAATTAAAGAGTCTTTTCCATCAGACAGGTTCTGTGAGCCCAAGAAATCTGATGGATTTCTTCATTCCTTCATTTAGCAGATATTTTGTGAGGACCTCTTACCTACCAGGTGTTACAGGTAAAATGGTGAGCAGTCAGGGTTCCTGTCTTTGTTGGAAGGCATCCTTGTGGAGGAAACACATCAGGAATTTGCGGGGGGGAGCACCTGGGTGGCTCAATGGGTTAAGTGTCTCCTTTCTGCTCCAGCCATGATCTCAGGGTCCTGGGATCAAGCCCTGCTGGGCTCCCTGCTTAGTAGGGAGTCTACTTCTCTCTGCCCTTCTGCCCCTCTGCCTCCCCACTCCCCAGCTCCCCCACCTCCACCCCATTAGGCTCTTAGGCTCTCTCAAATAAATAAATAAAATCTTTTTTTTTTTTTTTTAAAGAACTCTTGGATTTTTCTAATTTTATCCTAAGAGCAAATTGGAGTCTCAAAACAATTTTAAAAGGAGAGAATTAGGAACTGTCATGATTCGATTTGAATTTGAAATTATCGCTTGGCTGGAAACAAGTATGAGAGTGGGTAGGCCTCAGCCTGGGGAAGAGAAGACTAATGGGGACCAGGGTGCTAGTGGTGGAGGAAAGGGATGGATTTGCAAGAAAGATATTTATGAGGTAGAGGCCACAGAACCAGGAGTTGGGTTGGCTCTGAGTTGAGTGGCCATAAATCTTGATCCGTTGGGACAGTCTTGGTTCATGCCTATTGGTTCAACATAATCCTGAAGGAGCCCTCCTTTCCTCCCCAAAGTGACCTGGTTGGAACAACAAACAATGTGTGGTTATACTACCTCTGAGGCATGACGGAAAGGGTGATGTCAAGAATAAATTCTGAGTCTCTGGCTTCCTCGGCTGGAAGGATGACATGTCGTTGCCTGAGACAGTGAATGGCAGATCGTAGTGTCACAATTCCACTGGGAACGAAGTCAAATGCTTCTTCAGGCTTAACGGCATTGGCATTTTCCTGGCCATTCAACTGAGCAATCGTTGCCCACCAGTACTGATAAACACAGGTACCGTCCACTCCCTTGTGTGGTCCCACCCATCCTGCTGTGTGATACGGTCACTGAAGCTTCCTGGTGACTATGGCCACAGTTCCCGGGCCAACGAATCATGTAGGAAACATGCTGGTGTCATGGGTATCACACACACCCCGCCACCATTTATTCTTTGGCTTAGGTGGATGGACAGGATGCTGGTGATGGACAGCATCTGCCGGTGATGGACAGGATGCTGGTGAGGACCGTGTCTGAAAGAGATGGAGAGAGTCCGCAGCGGGCACAGAGCTACAGCAGCTGAGACTTCAATAGGAAGGCGAACAGGGGAAAGACATGGTTACTCCTGTAGACAAGGGAACAAGAACATGGGGTTCTGTTTCCCTCTATTCTACTCCAGAGTATACACTTGCTTTCTGCTTAGTCGTGGTCTCTCCCCAAAGACACTCAGTCACTGGGTAATTTGTTTGCAGTGAATCTTTCTCTCTGGCCACACCTCCGGGCAGAGCAAGGAATTCAGTCCCATCACCCTTCCCACTATCTCTGCTTCCAAGAGTCTTCTCATCATTCATGGGCCCCCACGGCCTCTGGGGCCTCCCCAGGGCAGCAAGCCAGGCCACCCCCTCCCTGTTACAACAAGGATCTGAAGTGTGTCCATGCAGCCGACGTCTTCATATGGGTGGGACGCCTTTTTGTCAAACATCTAACTGCTCTCCCCTTGACCAAGTTTTCTATCTGATTATGTCTTTTTCTTATCAGTTTGTGGGAATCCCTCTGTATAATAGGCACATTGACTTTTACTCTGTAGGGAATAAAATATTTCCCAGTCTATCATCTTTCTTTTGATTAGGTTTATGGCATTTTTATGTACATGAAAGGCATATATACGGTAGTTATGTATATATGTTTGCATACACGCACATATATATTTGCACTTATATCTTTGGCTCTCCAGTGATATCCTATCACTGGTAATAAGATCTCCCCATCATCTCCAATTTCCTCCAGTTTGATTAAATTTTCTTTGTATTTCCATCTTGAATTTTTCAAAACATAGCACCATTTGTACAAGTGCTCCTAAAGACCATTAAAAGCCTCGCGGAGCTTGAGGTATTTTTCTTTTTTTTTTTAACAAATCACCCGAACCAGTATTTTCTGTGAAAACATTGTTTGACAAGAAAACAAAACTCTGAGCAGAGTCGAAATTTTCTGTCGTCTCAGTGTTTACTGTCGGAAACGCTGTGCTTCACATGCGCAGCGCTCCGCGATGAGACAAAGCTCACATTTCCCACGTCAGCGCTGGAGGTGGGCTTTCTCGGCCGGCCGGGCACCTGCCCTTGTGAACTCCACTTCTGAGCAGGTGCTCCCCACTCTAGGACAACCCCCCCCCCCACATTTCCTCCCCCAGCAAAGCAGCCAGTTCTTCTTCTGTCCCTAAAGCAGCCCTGGATGGAAGGACTTGGTCGGACCTAAATTTAGAATTTCCTTTCCTTGTGAGGATGCTGATGAGAACTATTTTAAAGGCATTACCTTCTCATAGTGAAAAAAGAAAAGAAAAAAAAAAAAGTCCCCCAAACAAAAACAAGCAGATAAGCAAGAAGGGCATAATCAGGAAAGGTCTTCCCCAAGGGCACCCGGGCGGCACGCGGCAGCGCTCCAGGACCACCTCCCCGCTGCTGTCCAGGGAGGGGCTCCAGCCACCTGTGACCATGGGACCTGGGAGATGGTGGCCTTGCTTGCCAGGGTTCCAGCTTCCCGTCTGGTCCCTGAGGGCTCCAGGGGGGGCTTTTCTGCTCCAGGGGTTAGGGGGCAAGTGGGAGCTCTGGACCCGGCCACAGCCACTGAGCTGCCAGGAGAGGAGCCAGCCCAGGGCACCTCGACACACCGAGGAGGGGAAGGTGGCCGGAGTACTTTGCAGGACATTTGTCCTCTGCCTGCCCGTGTGTCTGATGGGCTGATTCGCTGGACGTTGCCCTCCTCCTGGTGGCCAGGTGAGCAGCCGGGCAAGAGCGGGCATCTCAATCGGGCCTGCCGGGCAGCTGGAGGATGTGGGAGAGGATGCCTGCCTCTGATCCAATTCTCCTCTCCTTTGTCCAGAAATAGGCTCACAATGAGGAAGTCGCCTGATTCCAGATGGCAGTTGTCCCAGAAAAGCAGGTGCCCTGCGTGGTGTGGACATGCACGTGCATTAATAGAGCAATTTCCATTCAGAGTGCAGAAGTCTGGCTTCGGAAGGAGCCTCGGTTCACCAAGGGTGGAGGGAATGAGGAACAGGAGAAACCGTCTTTGTTCTAAAGAAAGCCCCAAGGGGACCAGCCTTTTGGACACCTGGCTTTGAATGGACGGAGCATGGAACTTGGCCCTATTGCTCTCAGGAAGGTAAGCACTGGGCAGAGAAAGGCCATCGGAGGAAAGCAAGTAGAGGGGTTCTTGGTGGGAATTTTTTTTTTTTTTGTCTTAGCTACTTCCACACAGGGGAAGCCAGGCCAGGCCAGGGGGCTGCAGCCCGAAGGGGCCAGGCAAATGGACCAGAAAGCCACTGTCCTCTTGGTAGGGGACAATGAGTGGAGACTCTTATGGCCCTTGAAGAGAAGCCTCTGAAACAAAATAAGGAGAAGACCCTGGACCCTGGGTGGCTCAGAGGCACGTCTCAGGGCCTTTCCCTAGCCTATGAACAAGGACACATGAGGACTGTTCGCTCCCCTCCCCTCTCTCCTCCTGAAGCAGCCATGGGGTTCCCGTGGTCACTCACAGCTTCTGCTTCTTGAGCCCTCTGAGGTCTTATTCCCGGAGCTGGAATGTTCTCGACCCTGCTATTCAGAGCAGACCGTGATCAGGGCACCATCCATGGGAGCAGAGGGCCAGGCCGAGGCTCAAGGCCAAGGGTGACGTCCATGGAGCAGCTAGAGGCAGATGGCCACGCATTGGTGGTCCCTGTGGCCACGAAGGGAGGCAGGTGGAGGTCTTTCAGCTTCTCCGGGAGAGGGTGGTGTTACCCCAGGAGAAGCCAACTTCTCCCCCTTCCTGCCTGCCTCCTCCCTCCCCACCCCCGACCCTGCCACTAATATTTACTGAGCATCTCCTCTATGCCAAGGGTGGCTGTAGGAACTCAGAATATGGTAATGAAACCAAAATGAGCCTTTGTCCTCATGGTGCTTATGTTCTGCTAGGGAGAGTCAGGCAAAAATCAAAGAAACAGGCCAACCAACCGGTTCTGGAATATCAGAGAGTGGTAAGCACTGGGAAAAAGAATGAAGCAGGCTAAGGGAGAAGGAGGAGGAGGAGGTTGAGAGGAACACCGGAGCAACTGGTCTGCTTTACTCAGTGTCCACCTCTGGGTCTTGGCCCAGGACAGCTAACACCCCCAGGACACTCGGAGGGACTCCGGGGCTCCCTGCCTCACTGGACGTGCCCAAAGGATCCTTTGGGGCTACCCGACGCGAATGCCACAGCTTGGACTGACGCTCAGGCCCCCGCTCTGCAGGAGGAGGAGGAGGAGGAGAGATTGGTTGGAAGTGGCAGGGAGTACTCTGGGGTGATGTCCCGGAAAACTTGCTCTTTCCAGGCCTCCCTGCAACCCTGACACCGCTCAGGGCTCCTGCAGCCCCAGCGACATCTCCCAGGGGCTCAGCACCCAGTTGGGTCCCACCTCAGCGTCCCTGCTCACCAGCCTCCTTTCTGGGCAAGCCCTCCGGGGCTTCTCGGCAGCGGCTCCACGGACCCCAAATCTGGGCACACGCATGTCCTCTGGCCCCGGCATTTGGCAGGAAATCACAGGAGGTGGGCGGCTCACCAAACGACCAGAACACAGAGTTTTAAAATAGCCCCTCGGCACTGCCGGACTTCTACGGAGGCAATTCCACGGGATCTCATCACGGAAGCACTAGATGCGGGTTCTCACTCACATGCACATTAAAGCCATCAATGTGACATGTCACCACGGATGGGCACACTTACAGTAACCCAAACGAAGTTTTTTTTTTTACAAACAAGGAGGGAAGCCTGGGAGCCCCCGAAAGCGACAATTGGACAGAAGTGGGTTCGTGCGGTCTGGGTGTGTATCAGATGGGCGGGGAGCCCCGAAAGGGGTCAGGAAGCAGAAGTGGGTCCTGTAGGACAGGAGAAATGGGATCAAAGGGAACAGAAAAGGAGAGCAGCCCAGACATCTGCAGAGGGATCCTCCAGCTGCTTGGCCATTGACAGGCAGAGACCTCAGGAGAGGACAGCACAGCTCCCCACCCCCCCAGGCCACCCCAGGGAAGCAGCCACAGATGCTCCTTAAAATTAACCTAGGAAATCCTGAGGTCTTAGCCTCCTGCCTGACCAGCTTCAGGACCGCATCTCCCCCGCCAGCAATCTCTTCTGGTCTCTGCTGGCAATCATCTGGTTTATTTATTTATTTATTTTTAAAGACTTTATTTATTCATAGAGACACACAGAGACACAGAGAGAGAGGGAGGCAGAGACACAGGCAGAGGGAGAAGCAGGCCCCATGCAGGGAGCCTGACGCGGGACTCGATCCAGGGTCTCCAGGATCACGCCCTGGGCTGCAGGCGGTGCTAAACCTCTGTGCCACCGGGGCTGCCCGCAATCATCATTGGTTTAAATCCAACAGGTGAGAGAGAGGAGAGGAAGAAAGAGCACTAGATAATTTGTATTCAACAAGTTTTTATTGAGTGCCTCCCACATCCAGGGCCGTGGCCGACCTCCCAGCAGGGAATGAAAGGACAATGTCCTCTTCTCTTGGCGTTCACACTCTGGGCCAGGGTGGACAGAAACAAAGCAATAAACCTGTAATAAATTAGTCAGGTGGTACGAGGGGTTATGAGGAAAAATAGGGTAAAGGGGAGAGGGAGGAGGGAGGATCCCGGGTAGAGATGGAAATCAGACAGGAGGCCCTGTGAGAGCAGATGGGAATCAGAACAAGGAAGTTCCAGCTCATCAGACAGACATTTCGTTTCATTGGATAATTTGGCATCTTCCAATAAATGCCTGGGCCTGGTGCTTAAAAGAACACCCGTGGAGCCCGAACTTCACTTGCCGTCACATGCAAGAATATTTGGGGGGAGATTATACAGGGTCCCCATGAGCTTCCGAGGGGTGTAGAGAATCACCGCACAACTTTTGGCACAAGGCTGACGCACCTATTGGAGTCTCAGGATGATTTTTTTTTTTTGATCCTACTATTTCTTTGGTTATTTAGATGACGCTTAAAGGCAGTAGGGGGTGGAGTTGAACATAGAGACCCAGTTCATCACCTTTAACCAGAAAGATGCCGTCACTTCAGGCCACTCCGCCTTTATGGAATGCCCCCTCTTGCTCTACCGGCTCAGCGCCTGGACGAGATGCAAAGTGGACAAGACCCCCCGAGTCTACTAGAACCTGCGTCCACAACACAACTGCACGGCAGAGAGGCATGGACCCCAGAGTGGTCCAGTGACACAGAGCCATGCTGTGCTCCATGCAACCCCAATGTCACCTGGGGTTCCCTGGAAAGCACACCATCATGCTAATGGTTTCCAGTATGAGTGATGGTCCTCATTTCACATGGATCCACAGAGAGTTCCGGTCACCACCAACCTGTGCCTGTGAGTTCCTTTCCCATAGCCAAAGTGCCGCATTCCACATTTCATCCTCAAGTCTCTTAGCCCTCCCAAGACTCCATCTCCACCTTTGTGGGTAACCCAGAATCTCAAAGAAAGAAAACAGACTCCTACCCCGACATGAAGGGTCACCCATACATCTCTCCTCTCTTTGTCTTCAGTCTCTGGGGGAAGAAACAGGCTTCTTCCTACATGTGGCCTGGCTCATGCCTGCATGGGGACCTTTGATCCCATTTCTCCTGTCCTATAGGACCCACCTCCACCATTGCTTCCCATCTTTCTGATTTTTCAACCTCTTCCTACCCAGCAGAGCCTTGCTCATTCCCAAAAAGCATGTTCCTGTTTCTATCATCCTAAAAGCATATACTTATTTTTTGATAAATTTGAAAGTAGAGAGAAATAGAAAGGAAAAGATGTGCACATCTCCAGCACCGTTTCAGGGCCTGGCACAAGCGGGCATGAGACGCTCATCCATATCCCAGCATTTCCACATTGTTTCATGCATTTGTTCAGAGATAAATCCCCTCATACACAGTCTTGCATCCTGTTGTACTTAAAATTTTATCCTAAGCATTTTCCCCTCTTTACAAAAATTCTCCATCTATAAATTTAAATGGCAAAAAAAAAAAAAGTCCCCTGGTGAATGCGTCACACTTAAACATTCTCTTTGAAGGTTATGCGGTTTGGCTGTCACGTGTCTTCATTATAAATAACCCCGAGATCAACAACGTGGGTGCATAACGCCGTCCTCATTTTACTGCTGAGGATGCATCTCCAGAGTGGGATCACTGGGTCAGAAGGTATGAATCTGACTAATGGTTGGATTCCTTTCCAGAAAATTCAGCCAGTCCACATCCAATTCTGAGACACCTTGCCAGCATGGCTCCTTAGGAGTATAGCTCTCCTTCTCCAGTCTACATTGATTCCTTATTACTTTGGGGTATCAACCTCTCGTCTTTCACATTTGTTACCAGTGTTTCCTTATTACCGTTTCCTAATACAGAGAAATGCTTTACTGTAGCTATAATCAAATATGCTGATTTTCATATTTGAGCTAGAACTGTTTGTCTAGTTTTCCCAGTGAAAATGCATGTAGGATTTTTTTTCCTATAGTATGAGGTGAGGCTCTCATTTTCCCCCTAAATGGTCCATTTCACAGCCTGTTTGTGAGGTGATCTGTTCTTTGCCCATTGATTTGTGATGATTTTTTTTAATGGTGTAATAGGTTTTTCCATGTACTCTGTCTATCTCTCAGTTATGCCTTTAATTTTGTTCATCTGACTTTACCTTGTACAAGAAACATTACGATTTTCTTTCTTTCTTATTAAGTTTTAGAATTAGTAACATTTTTTACTTTGTTCTAAGAAAAGATATCTGTACTCAATTATTTTGTTTCAAGATAAACTGTAATGGTTTTGTTTTTTGCTTTTGTTTTAATCTAAATTTTGGTTAACATAAAGCGCAGTATTGGTTTCTGGAGTAGAATTCATCTATTCATGACTTACATGTAACACCCAGTGCTCATCACAAGTGCCCCCCTCAATGCCCATCACTCATCTAGCCCATCTCCCACCCATCTCCCTCCATCAACCCTCAGTTTGTTCTCTATGGTTAAGAGTTTCTTCTGGTTTGTTTTCCTCTCTCCTTTTTTGAAATAGTTTTGTTAAGATACAAGTATTGCTTTGAGATTTTATTTGGATTGTGTTAAATTCATAAATTCACTTGATGAGAATTTATTTCTTTATAATATTTGACATTCCAGGGATCCCTGGGTGGTGCAGCGGTTTGGCGCCTGCCTTTGGCCCAGGGCACGATCCTGGAGACCCTGGATCGAATCCCACGTCGGGCTCCCGGTGCATGGAGCCTGCTTCTCCCTCTGCCTATGTCTCTGCCTCTCTCTCTCTCTGTGTGTGACTATCATAAAAAAAAAAAAAAATTTGACATTCCATCAGGAATGTACACTGTCGGTCCATTGGTTCAAGTTTTGTTCTTTGTGTCTCATTATAATTTCTAACTTTTAATTTTTCCCCTACATGCATTTTATTAATTTTATCTAAGTGTATATATGTTAATCCTTTTGAGAATGGTATTCCTGGGGTTCTTGGGTGGCTCAGCTGGTTGAGTTTCCGACTCTTGATTTCTGCTCAGGTCACGATCTCAGGGTTGTGAGATTGAATCCTGTATCAGGCTCCATGCTGGGCATGGGATCTGCTTAAAATTAAGATTTTCTCTCTCCCTCTCCCTCTGCCCCCACTATCTTTCTCTCAAAGAAAAATAAAAGAAAAAACAGAGAATGGCATTCCACACTCATTCTATCTTCTGGTTGGTTTTACTAGTATGATGCAAAGCTACCATGCTTTCCATATTTATTTCATGTTGCTAACCTCTTTATTAATTCATTAAGTCTAAAACACTTTTGGTTGATTCCCTGAAATTTCTTGGGCACAGTATTATATATATACATAAGCAATGGTTATTTTGCACTTTTATTTTTATTTTTTTAAGTTTTATTTATTTATTTATTTATTTGAGAGAGAGAGAGAGTGTGTGTGCATGCAGGGGAGGAGGGGCAGAGGGCAAGGGAGAGAAAGACTCTTAAGTAGACTTCACACTGAATGCACGGCCAATGCAGAGCTCCAACCCAGGACCCTGAAATCACAACCTGAGCTGAAATCAAGAGTTGGACACTCAACTGACTAAGCCTCTCACGTGCCCCTATTTTGGATATTTTGAAAGATTTTCTTTATTTATTCATGAGAGACACAGAGAGAGAGGCAGGCTCCATACACAGAGCTCAACGTGGGACTCCATCCCAGGACTCTGGGATCACGCCCTGGGCCGAAGGCAGGCACTCAACCGCTGAGCCACCCAGGCATCCCCTATTTTGCATTTTTAATTCTAATAATTATTATTTATTGTTTTCTGTGTGCTTAGAGATGTTCCAGGATGATTTTTAAAGGATATTGAGTTTTACTCAATTCTTTTTCCAGCATTCATTCATGCATGTGATTTTGGTTTTCCTATTAAAGTTCCTATGCTACACAGTTATGTTTCCTCATATTAAATTATTCCTGGTCCTCTAACATAAATTTGATGTGAATGCTATATTTTAAATTTTTTAATTAAAAAAATGCTATTTAATACATCTGCCAGCATTTTTTTTAAGCCATAAGTGAAAAAGTCTATAATCTCCTTGTTTTATTCTAGTTTATCAACTTTAAATCTTCTATTAAGCAAGTTTCGTCCAATAAGCTAAAACTAACCTTTAGTCTACTTCCAACTTCTGGGTGAGGTTATGTAGCTGGAGAATGCCTTCGAATGCTTAAGAAACTCACTGAGCAAGCTTTTTAGGCCTGAAGCTTTTGAGAGAAATAAATCTTTTTTTAACCTTTTGCGTTTCTTCCATGATTCTGGTCTTTTGAAGTTTTCTACTTTTTCTTTTTTTTTTTTTTCTACTTTTTCTTGAGAAATTTTATTAACATATTTAGAAAAAAAATTTCATTACAAGTCAAAAAGTCTCAATACCACATTCTACATGTAAGTTTTCATCTTTTGTTTGTTTTTATACATCTTCCTCATTTCTAATTTTCTTTGCTTTTCCTTCTTTTTTGGGGGGATTAGATTTGCCAAAGATTGACTCATTAATTGCATGTTTGTTTAGAAAATCAAGTTAAACATTTCTAATGCTTGCAATTACAGAATCCTCTGTCAAAAGAAAGCAGGCTCATAACTATGAATTAGGAGCAAAGGCGGTCTGAAAGCAGAGCTTGTTTGTGGTGAACTGAGTGCCTCATGCTTGGGTGTGGGTCACAGCATGATATCCATCGCTGTATATGGGTTTTTGTTCATTTTGGGGTTCATTCATCTCAATATAAACTAATGCGAAAGTCAGCTTTAAGCAGTACATTTGTGACAGCAGAAGAGAGAAATGATGCACAATGAAGTCATTAATTTTCATCTCAAGAAACACTATTTGTTGGGACGGAGAGAGCCCCGAGTGCTGTAATTAGGTAGTGAACCGTAAATTTCAGATGTACTTTTACTTTGGATCTTGACTGTGAGGAAGACCAGAGTTCTAGTTATTATGTCCACAACACAAATCACCCACCAAACTCAGTGACAAAAACAGCTAATCATGCTTTTGAAATCTGTGAGTCGGCAGTTGAGGCAGGATACAGCAGGAGGTTTGTGTCTATTCCATGATATTGGGTCTCGGCTGGAAATCCAGAGTCTGAGGGCTGGGATCTCCCAGCACAGATTTCCAACCATGGGCTGAAGACCTCCATCCCTCTTTGTGGTCTTCCCATGGGCCATTGTGAGCTTCACCCCACCCCCAGCATGTGGCTGGGTTCCAGGGAGGAGCATCACAAGAAGCTGGACCTGGACATAGAAGTCACACAGCTTCAACACTGCCATATGCTTGTTTGAAGCCATCATAGGCCCCTAAGAACCAGGGGAGGGGAAATAATTTCTACCTCTTGATGGAAGCACAAGGGTCTGGAAGAGTTTATCTGGGATCAGAAATGGCACAAGGGCCATTTTTGTGAAATATCGTCTGCCACAACCAGGAAGGTTCTGGAACAATGACAAAAGATGTAGTTTCTTCTTCCCTTTGGATCAGCGTACACAGATAAAGCAAAATAAAATCAAAGAACACTTACAAAGCCAAGTTAAGGTAATCAATATACTAAGGATGATAGATTATTTTTTTTAAAAAAACTTATCTATTTGAGAAAGAGAAAGAGTGCGTGGGTAGAGGGGCAGAGGGAGAGAATCTTCAAGCAGACTCCTCACTGGGCATAGAGCCTGACAGGGCTCGATCTCACCACCCACGAGATTCTGACCATCAAGAGTGTGGGGACCTTCTGCATCAAGGAGCAAGAAGTAAATAAACAAGGAACAAGGACAGAGTTGTCATCTGCGGCTCCGGGAGCTCGGCTGCAGAGAGGAAGCCTTTTGTTTCTGGATTGGGCAGTTTATGAGAAAGTTGGCCCTCACTTCACACGCTTCTGAGGTATATGGCGCAGCTTGAAGTGTACTGATTAATATTTAACCTCTTGACTGTCTCCCCTAGAGAGGTCACGCCATCACAAACATCAGAGACTTGCTGGGGGAATAATTTACTTGCTGGTTCAGTTGACTGGCTTTCCTGAATACCTGGCACATGGGGTGTGAGCTGTGAAATTTGCTGCACGGGTGAGTGGGCGGGCAAGTGAATAACATGAACTGGTGAGAGGGTCTTCATGGCCAACCTCAGGGCAACTCAGCATGTTTCTTTTCCGATATTTGTTTTTACAGCATCAATTTAGCTGTTGCAAGAGAGAGATTGCCATGAAGTCTGTGAGCATTTTCTAAGACGTGGAGAAGAGGATGGTGTGTTTGGCCATGCAAAGTGGTTTAAAAGACAGTTCTAGGAGCTGGACCATTCAGGGTGACTCTGGCCTTGCCTCTGGACAACTTTGAAATGGTAGATGACTCTCTTTATCCTTCTGTACCTCAGTTTCCTTCTCAGCAGCGGGGAAAGTCAGATCACTGACTCCACTTACAAAGTGGTAGGACAATCCCTACAAAACATCAATACTCTACAAAACATGGTTCTTGATTCTAAATGCTCAAAAACATTCAACTAATATTATTTTTGTAAATTATGCCTCCTTCTGAATTCCTTGTTGTAGTTTCAGGTATTGAAAACAAGACAACAGGGGCACCTGGGTGGCTCAGTTAGTTAAGCGTCTGCCATCAGCTCAGGTCATGACCTCAGGGTCCTGGGATTGAGTCCCACATTGGGCTCCCTGTTCAGCGGGGAGTCTGCTTCTCCCTCTCCCCCTCCCACTGCCCGTCCCCTGTTCATGTGCTATCTCTCTCTCTCTCAAATAAATAAATAAAATCTAAAAAAACAAAACAAAACAAAACAAAACCCAACAAGAAGACAACAGGTCCCAAAGGGAATCCCTTATACTAAGCCCCCACATCACCAAATCAGGACTTGACTTAATGACAGTTTTGACTCTCCCCAAGATGGAATCTTAAACCAGTCAGTCCGGAATCACCCAATCAGCACCAGTTAGTTAGGTCATCTGCCCTACAGACCCCTGCCATTCCCTAAGGGAAAATGACCTGGGATACCGAACCATGTTTTTGCTAGTGTCTCATCATGTACAACAACTCGGACGGAGCTCCTTTCTATCTGCTAGATTGGTTGCTGCCTGATTCGAATTGATTTTTGCTCAAATAAACTCAACATTTTTAATACATCTCAGTTCATCTTTTAACACAGTTGCCCGTGGGTACCTGTCACGTCTTTATTACCTAGTAACCGTCTAGTCTTCTTCTGCTTCCATCTGCAAAGGACATTTGGAAAGAAGAACTATAATTTGGCATGTTCTGTGTATGTGTTCGGATTTCTGTTTTCTAAAGTCCCACAGAACCACCTCTAGGTTCAATTCTACGTGTCCACTAAATAAATGTCGATAAAGGCATACAATGGAAATAGCTATTAAAACTGATGGGCTTTTTTTTTTCAGGAATTTTCAATGCGTTAAAAACTGATTAAGGAAAAACATCCCGAAATAGCATTTGAACTGCAGTATGATCTCAGATCTATGAAATACATAGGCCGAGAAAAAATGCTGGAAGGTGACATAAGGGTGCTTCTGCAGAGGGATGAGACTCGGGGGTGGGTGGGTGGCTGTGTTCTCTGGGTACATCATGGCATGACATTGCCCGGTGGCGTGGAAGAAACTGCCAATTCCTGGCAGAGCCGATGTGGATGAAGCTTTCTGCCTCCAGGAAAGGTCTGGAATAACTGTTGATTAGATGATGACTCTACATTTCTCAGGTTCCTCTAAGCAGCCTATTTCTTTCTCCTTGTCAAAGTGTTGATTAAATTATGTTGAGCTGGTGCACAAGCAGCCGTTGGTCATCTTAATTCAGGCTTGTGAGGGAAGCAAAGAGATGACATGGGTGAGAGTGGACTTCTAAAGCAGCTGGAACCGGAAAGTAGAGAGATGGGATATGGGGAGATGGGGTGGGAGGAGGGGGAGGAGAGAGGGAAGGGGGATCAGAGGCGGAGGTGGGCAAGCAGGAGGCAAGTTTTTCCTCCAGCAAACATTTAAGAAGCTTTCAGAAATGGGGGTGGGGTCGACTCCATCCTGCTTCCCGAGATAAAGGAGCTGGCGTGAGCATGGCCCAGCCAGAGCAACCCTCAATGGACCTGGGCTCTGAGGCCTTGCCCCACCATCAGGGGGGTGGTCCCACTTCAGCACCCCGTGCCCCCCTCCAAGTGTTAGAAACATAATCCCACCCCCTAGGGCATCAGAACCTGCATCTTCACAAGGTTACGGGGTGCTCTGTGTTCATCAGAATCAAGAAACACATCGCTGATGGAGGGAAGCCCTGGATGGGAGGACATGACAGCAGGCGGGGTGGGGGGTGGCCTGCAAGGGCAGGGGAGGGCTGGCCAGACAGCCTCGCCCCTGTTGGCAGCAGGTCCCAACACGGACCAGACAGCCTTACAGATAGTGGGGTCGATTGTTGGCATCTGCTCCAAGGTGAACCCACTCGGCCACGTTTTAAAGCGTTAAGTCTTCAATGATTGAAAGGTACTTCATACTAACTTGGGCTCTTGCGGTACCTGCTAAATGTCGATGCTTGGCATAATGGAGAATCATTCCCCTTCTGCTACAGAGGGCGAAGCGTTCAGTGCTGGATTGATTCCCGCTGTCCAGGGAGAGGCATTCGCTGACCTGGATTTCTACTCCCCCCCCTCCTGAGTGGGGGGCGGGGGTGCTGGCCTCTGAAGCCTTTTCTCTGTCTTCTCTTTTGAAATCTGCCTCAGGCAACCACATGGCCACTGCTTCCTAGAGAAATAGAAGGAAAAACCTAGCCAAGTTTGGAGGGTGAGAGAGGCCGGCCCTCCCCCATCTCTTACACTGTCTGGAAACTTCTGGGGACTTCCAGGGGCGGGGTGAAAAAGCCTGTGTGCTGGGTGAAGAGCTGCTGCGGGCAGGGATGGATGCTTACGCCCCACTGGCCCCAGGTCCCCCCAAACGGAAGGTGATTTCCTGAGTCCAGAGTCCTTTCTCGGGTTCTGCGTCCCCATCTCTTAGGGAGCAGAAGAGAAACTTCCATTTCCACAGGGACAGTCTGCCGTGAGCTCTGTCACAATAGTCTCAAGGGTGGGATGGGGGGGGCCTCTGATGGCACAGAAAAACCAAGTGCTTCCTCTCCTGTTTTACTTGTGTGACTTTTTACAAAACAGACAAGGAGGCCCTCCTAGGGGGCAAGAGAGATGTGTGATTTATTAATAATGTATCACTTTATCTTTGAAATCTTTATGGTTTTCATTTCTTTCAGCACAGGCAGGCCCACGGCCCAAAGGCAGGTTCCTGACTGGCTGAGAGAAGCCACACGGGGATGGGTGCATGGCCCTCCTCCTTCCCTGTCCCCCAACCCTCAGCTCCAGCCCCTGCAGCACATCCCACCCCCTCCCCAGGGAGGGCCTCCTCTGAGCACCTCCTGACAAAGTGGGTCCTGCCGGTAGGTGCTCTTCTAAGTCCCAGAAAGGCAAGAGGTGGGTTTTTTCCCACCCAAAGGGGAGGAGGGGTTGAAAGCTCCGGGGACGGGGGGACACGGAGTGTCTGTCCCTGCCCTCAACATCCCAGTCCCACCTGGGGGTGCATCACTGTGATGTCTTCATTTTGTGAGACACAAACTCTGCGTAGCTGGCTT
Organism: Canis lupus familiaris; assembly: GCF_011100685.1. NCBI lineage: Eukaryota > Metazoa > Chordata > Mammalia > Carnivora > Canidae > Canis > Canis lupus. Next base: position 45,924,469 of record NC_049246.1, on the reverse strand, counting down.
TCCTGCTCAGGGCAAATAGATCCAAAAACCTGACTCCTTAGGGCTTACTCCGGGCAGGTGGCCTGAGCCTCATCCTACGAGGTGGAAATGCTAAAGGCCAGGGGAAAGCCCTGGAAGATTCCAGAAGAAGAGCAGCATTTTGGAAACTCCACCCCAGGGAAAGATGAGTCCTCAGCCCTCAGCCGGGACCCCTGACTTGGGAAGGTGGTGAATCAACCCTCCACCACACTTCCCCTAGGCTGCGCCCCGGACAGGGAGTCAAGGTCTCAGCGCCCCAAACTCCCCAACTGCAACCCAACCCCTGAGCCCTCAAAGGTCCTGCTCCTACAACACCCGGCTGCCGAGGGAATCCCTCGTGGGCTGCACCCCACAGACTGTTCTGGCCAGAATTGCTGGGCTCTCACCTGGAATCTCCTACACCCTGACCTGCCCTCCATCCACCACCACCAGATTTGGGCCAAGTATGACCCTGAGTCCCTGCAGGAGGGACTTCCCTCTTCCAGTTACGGTAGGGCCTGCGGCCAGCATGTCACATGTGTCCACACATGCGCTGACTGGGGCCGCAGTCTGGACTCTGGAATTCACCTAGACTTCATTTGTTTGGCAGCCTGGGTGGCTCATGTCCATGTTAAGAGCGGGTTCTGCTTCCTAATTTTGAAGTGTAGCATGCCCGACAGTGCAGCGTGTACGGTGTGAACATTTATCCCCACTGATCAAAGCTTCTAGCCCTCCCATTCGATGACCACCACCCTCCTCTCCCCTGTCCCATAGTTCTTTGCTCTCATTGGGAACCTCTGCGACTCACCAATAAAAATTCATCATTACATCTACAATCTACTTGCTTTTTTCCCTAATGATTTGTTAGCTTTTTGCTTTGGCATCTAAGCGATTCTGTAGTTTCTGAAATTCTTGCCACTGTTCAGCCATGTTCATACTGCTTGGAACTTTTGCATTTTGAAGAAGCAAATGAAGTACTCACATTTGCTTAAAATCCTTTCAGTGGGCCAACAGAGATAATAACAAGTCTCAGAAATATTTGTATGCACTATGGTAAATTCAAGATCAGTGACATGCTTAGAGTTACGTGTCACAGAATTTCTAAGCTCAAATTCTTTTAAAAAGATTTATTTATTTTTATTTATTTATTCATGAGAAATACACACAGAGAGAGGCAGAGACACAAGCAGAGGGAGCTGATGTGGGACTTGATCCCGGGACTCTAGGATCACACCCTGGGCCAAAGGCAGATGCTCAACCACTGAGCCACCCAGGCACCCCTATTTTATTATTTTATTTTATTTTATTTTATTTTATTTTATTTTATTTTATTCTATTCTATTCTATTCTATTCTATTCTATTCTATTCTATTCTATTTTAGAGAGAGAGATAGAGAGAGCACACAGGAGTGAGTACTCGATGGGTAGGAACAGAAGGAGAGGGAGAGAGACAATCCCCAAGCAGACTCTCTGCTGAGTGCCAACCCCAACACAGGGCTCAATCCCACAACCCTGAGATCGTGACCTGCGCTGAAACCAAGAGTCAGACGCTCAACTGACTGTGCTACCCAGGTGCCCCCCTAAGCTCAAATTTCAAACCATTTAGTAAGAGCTTAGACACACACAATTCACGTGTAAGGAGTCTGCATTCTCATCAATGTCAATATTCATGAAAAGGCCAAATGACCTTGGCCTTGATCACATGAAAGCCATGCTCTGCTGAAGATTGGGGAAGTCTAACGGTCATATGCACCGAACACAAACATCTGCCCTTCCCAACATAACTGGCCTTTCTACTTTATAAGTAACAATCACATGAAAAGCACACCCACTTGAAGCTTAGGGAAATACGTCATTGACTTACTCTTCGGTGGCGCAAATCCTGGTGGAAGCTGTTGGCATGTGTGTGTGCTAGTGTCAAGACTACGGGCCGGTGTGTTGGTAAGGCTCTGCTTGATTTCAAGGAACAGAGACAGCAGGGCAGAGGCTCAACTTGTTTATCTCAAAGATGTTTACAGGTTGAGGGGCGTCTGCTTGGCTCAGTCGGTTAAGTGTCCAATTCTTGATGTTGGCTCAGGTCATGATCTCGGGGTAGAGTCAGGTTCTACGCTGGGTGTGGAGCCTGCTTGAGAGTCTCTCTTCCCCTCTCTCTGCCCCTCCCCTCCCTGCTTGCACTCTCTCTTGCTCTCTCTCTCTCTCTAAAAACAAACCTAAGTAGAAATGTCTACAGGTGGGAAGAAAAAAAAGGGCACCAGTGCAAATGCTTCAGAGGCTGCACACAGTTGAAATCAGTTAGACTGCATAGACACTGATTCACATGGGGGCTCAAAATGGATTCTTTTACCCTGGTTGTCATGAAAGCCATGCAGGTCCACCTCTCCAGCTTGCCACTGGCGTGCACCTCCATCAGGACTCCTGGTCACTCTCCCATCTGCCCTTCTTCATCTCCCACTTCCTGCTAAATGCTGGATCTCTCCCTTTCATGCCTTCTGTTTACTGTCCCTCCTGTGGTTTCTCTGCTCTTGGCCACTAATGAGTAAATAGGTCCAAATGATCCAAGTTCGAATCTATCTTGAAAGAAGAGGCACATGGCTCCATTAGTCATCATCCTGCATGTGCAGAACCTTGCCTAGGCGGCTGGACTGGGAGTCTCATACCTCTGGAACCTTCTGCTCACCCTATCTCTGGACTTCATTCTATGAGAGAATATTTATATGCTTTTCTTTTTTTTTTAAGATTTTATTTATTTATTCATGAGAGACACAGAGAGAGAGAGAGAGGCAGAGACACAGGCAGAGGGATAAGCAGGCTCCCCTTGGGGAGCCTGATGTAGGATGATCCCAGGACCTCAGGATCACCACCTGAGCCAAAGGCAGATGCTCAACTGCTGAGCCACCCAGGTGCCCCTGTTCTCTTCTTTTTTAAGATTTTATTTTTAAATGATCTCTACACCCAATGTGGAGCTCAAACTCACAACCTCGAGATCAAGAGTCACATGCTCCTCTGACTGAGCCTGCTAGATGCCCCAGAAAATTCATGTTCTTATTGCTTAAGCCATTGCAAGCTGGGGTTTGCTCTGATTTGTGACCAAATTCATCCTGGCGGTATGGTATTTATTTCACAGCTGTGGCTTCCCTAGTCAAGACCACCAGCGTGTAGGTCCTGCTGGGGTTATCATGTAAAAAGAGGGCGAGACTGTCCTTGGGGAAGCCTTGGGAAGCTCAGTGTTTGCTGCTACAGTGGTTGTCGGTGCTCACACACCCCCAAAGGGAGGGAAGCTCCGGGAATCACTCAGGAAATAATTATGAAGTGCTGGAGGAGTTGTTTTTATGAACTCACAAAGCACTTACATGACAGTCCCAGGGTCTCTCTAGGCCTCCATCCTTTGCAAGGGCCTCTAGCTGAAGGGAATATTCTGAAGTTATATTTCCATCAACCCAGACCCCGACCTTTTCCCAGAAGAGAGGAAAAAAAAAAAAAAAGACTCTCTAAAAATGATCTCCTCATACCTTCTCTATTGCGGGAAGGCTGAAGCCATGTTTGGCTTGCAGTTAATGAAGAGCAGGTTAACTGGGGGCCCGTAGCCATGGGGTTCGGAGGTTAACAACAAGGTGGCAGGGGTTCCAGCTGGACCCTCCTTCCAACCCACAATTCCTGCATTTCGGTTCTGGGGTCCCACCCCATCAGATGTGATCAAGCATTTCTCTCTTTGCTGGTTAATTGTGTCAACTTGGCTAGTCTATGGTGCCCAGATGTTCAGTCAAACACTGGCCTAGATATTGCTTTGAAGGTATTTATTCAGATGAGATCAACATTTAAATCAGCAGACTTTGAGTAAAGCAGATTACCCTCCATAATGTGGGTGGGCCTCGTCCAATCAGGTGAAGGCTTTAAGAGAACAAGATTGAGGTGCCCCAAGGAAGAAGCGACTCTGCCTCTAGACTCCAGCTGCAGCTTCAACTCTTCCCTGAGTCTCCATCCTGCCAGCCCACTCTGCGGATTTCAGACCTGCCAACCCTCATAATCACACGGGGCCAATTCTTTAGAATAAATCTAACTACACACACATCCATCCTGTTAATTCTATTTCTCTACAGGATTCCAATACACTATCCCACAACATTTTCCTTCTTGAAATTATATTTAACCCGAGTTAACCATGAGAAGAACATCAGACAAGCCACCATTTGAAGGATATTCCAGAAAATGCCTGAGTAGTACTCAAAATTGCCAAAGCCATCACCTGAAGGAAAGTCTGAGAAACTGTGAAGTCAAGGGGAGCCTAAGGAGACGTGACGGCTGAATGCAGGGTGGGGTCCTGGACAGGATTCGGGGACAGAAAAAGGACATCACATAAACACAGGAAAATATAAATTAAAGTATGGTCTGTGGTTAATAATAGTGTTAGTATTAGTTCATTTGCTGTGATAAATAAATCACAGTAACACAAGCTGTTCATAATAAGAGAGAGGGGATGTGGATTGTATGGAAATTCTCTGTGCTTTTTTGGTAACTTTTCTGTAAACCTAAAACAATTTTAAGGGGACACCTAGGTGGCTTAGCAGTTGAGCATCTGCCTTTGGCTCAGGTCGTGATCCCAGGGTCCCAGGATCGAGTCCCACGTTGGAGTCCCTGCAGGGAGCCTGCTTCTCCCTCTGCCTGTGTCTTTGCCTCTTTCTCTGTGTGTCTCATGAATAGATAAATAAAATCTTTAACCAAAAAAAATTTTTTAAATAAAAAGTATACTTTAAAAATATATTTATCATTGGGCTCGGTTGGTTGAGTGTCCAACTCTTGATTTCAGCTCAGATCTTGATCTCAAGGGCTTGGGGTCAAGCCCTGTGCCGGGCTCTGAGCTGGTTGGGGGTGGACTCTGCTTGGGATTCTCTCTCTCTCTCTGCCCTTCCCCCTCTCCCCACTACTAGCACATGCTCTCTAAATTAATTAATGAATTAATCATAAAAATGTGTGTATATATTATACAATGAGGGTTTTCCCAAAACCCAAAATAGTCTACAAAATCACCTGTTCTTATTGCTTAAGCCATTGCATATTCGGACACATACCCACATCCTAATTTAGCCATTCTCCTGTTTTTCTTGCTTTCTCTTGCTTTTCTGTTACCAATGGCACCATGATGGGCCTTCTCATGTACGAAGCTGTTCCAACCTATAGCAGCTGTATTGTGCTCGCTGTGAGCTCATGAGACGTGCCGTTAGCTAGGGCCCACCGACCAGCCCGCCTTCGTCTGTAGGCCCGCCACCCCCACCCCACAGACCTCGCTTCACCAGGCCGGGTACACACGGCCTGGCAAAGCCCTGTCAGCCGTTCGCTCGTGGCCAGGAGCACGATGACCCCGTGGGAAGCGGTAACCATGGCAAATATATTTTCTCACATTTGCCAAAGATATTAACATTCTCCCCAGGAGCGAGAAACCCAAAGTTGACTCATAATCGTTTTCCCTTCCGTTATCCTTTCCTCTCACTGATACCAGGGCTCTCCTCCTTTTATCGCTACATCTACGAAGAAACAATTCTGTTATCTGGTTGGGGTGGGGTGGGGGGGACATCCAATAGAAACCAACGGACTCAAATAGCCAAGCAATGGGATTCCCTTTTCTGGGGATGCGCTGGGGCCCATGACGGTGGCTGGGGACCGGCCAGGCCAGGTGGAGACGGAGGTTCGTGGCTGTCTCAGCCCGGGACGGATGCCTGCAGCACCACTGTCATTCTACATTTGACATTAATATCGTGAACGGTGCTGTGGAAACCCCAGACGTCCCCCCACTGAGCTGGCCAGTTGTCAGGCTGGTGAGGGACAAGCCAACAGGAGCCTCAGCCGTCGGCGGGCGTGGTGGCCCATCCAGGCCTTGCTCCGCTCCCGCCCCGGGAGGCCCGTGGAGGTGTGACAGCCCGTGGGGGGCACTTGCGTGGCCGCCCCAGCCGCTCACTTGCCCTTTGACATGAGGGCGGGTGTCCACACGAGGGACACGGGAACACGCTCTCATGGGTCCCCTCAGTGTTTTTCCAACAGCCTTTCCAAACTTGCACGCCTGTAGGTCCTGCCGCGGAGATTTAATCAAGACACAAAGTGCTTTATAAGCCTGAGAGGCGTTACGACAGTTGTTTTAAGGATGCGTGTGCGTGTGTGTTAACGATGGGGCAGGGGACAGTTTGGCTTCTCCAACTTTTTATTTTTTTATTTATATGTTTTTTGAAGATTTTATCTATTCATTCATGAAAGACACAGAGAGGCAGAGACACAGACAGAGGGAGACGCAGGCTTCCCGCGGGGACCCCCATGCAGGACTCGATCCCTGGGCCCCAGGATCCCGCCCTGGGCCCAAGGCGGATGCTCAACCGCTGAGCCGCCCAGGCGTCCCTTCTCCAACTTTTTAAAGTGAACTTTTAAAGGAGGCATTTTTCCTGAAATGTGTGACTCTTTTCCTGCTTTACCAAACCCGCGCGGGGCAGGTAACGCGAATAGAGGCAGCAGGTGTGCGCTCTTTTGAAGACTACGCAGATACCTAGCTCGGGGTTTGGTGAGACCACAAAACATGGACGCGATCGACCTGGTTTCATCAAACGAGCGGTGACACCGCACGTCGGGCTGGGCTTCTCAGGCGTCCTCGTCTGGCTTCTCCCTCATTGAGCCGCCCTGGCCCCTGTCTTCCCTCGCTGGCTGCTCCCTCGGAATGTCCCGACCCGGAGTTCTGGCCTGGTCTTCTCCCCTCCCCTCTCTACACCCCTGCCCGGGGCCACCCCCTCTCCGGTCAGGACTCTGAAACCAGTGAGCGTGTCCCCTGGCAGTGACCTACAGATGTCTTGTGTCCGGCTCTGGCCCACCCCACAGCCGTGTCCCCCACGGTTGCCCCATTGGGATCGCGGCCGCAGGCTCTACCCCGTTGAGGTGCTCCTTCTCCGTGTGCGGCCACCCCTCTGGTCTCACTCCCTGCGTCCGGTCCGTCGCCAAGTCCTCCTGGCTTTGCCTTCAAGACACTCCCCGACCATCCATCCCTGCCCTCAGTCTTCATGCTGCTCCACGGCGCAACGGTTCACACGCGGCCTAGCGAAGCGGCTTCCTCTCGGCCTCCCTGATCCTCGTGCTGGGTGGAGGTACAAAAACACTGGGCTTAGAGGGCGACGGTTCTGCGCTTACATCCTTCTGACGGCCCGCACGGCACACGCAAATCCAAACTCCCACCCAGCTTACAAAGCCCTGACCTGACCTGGCTGCCCTGACCTCCGTGCACCTGCCTCATTTTACCCCGCAGGCACGCTCTGGCCCGCCACGGCCCTTCATCCCTGGAACGCTCTCTCCCTCCCAGGGACCTTTGCCTTAGCGCTTCCCTCTGTCTGGAATGTTCTATCCTGCATCTCTCCTCAGCTGCCACTGTTCTCTGGGTTCGGCCTCGAGCTGCAGGCCGCCCAGGCCTCCCCTTCACCACAGCCAGGGCGGCACCCTTCCCTCCCCGCATTTCCCTTCTCTGACAGCCCTCCTCACGACCCTGTGTTCTGATTGTTCGGTCGGGTGCTCATTTACACTTGGCAGTCTTACGGCCAGCACTGCTTGTTCACGTGGAACAGGGTCTTTCTAGAACCCAGTCAATGCTTTTTATTTTTTTCTATTTTTATTTATTTTTTTTTAAGATTTTGTTTATTTATTCGCTCATGAGAGACACACAGAGAGAGGCACAGGCACAGGCAGAGGGAGAAGCAGGCTCCCTGCGAGGAGCCCGATGAGGGATTGGATCCCAGGACCCCAGGGTCATGCCCTGAGCCGAAGGCAGACGCCCAACCACTGAGCCACCCAGACGTCCCTATAGACTGCTTCTTAAAATTGTTTTTGTCCTATTTGCTTGTTTTGAGTTTTACTGTTTAAATAGCACAGGTGATCTATGCCAAAGACTTCTTCTATTACACTTTGTGATCAAAGTAAATGATTATAGGTGTTAATTTGCTCTCAATGTACACCCTTAGTCTTTTGAAACTACGTTTTTGGCCAATCTTTCATTCGGTATTCTTGATATCTTTAAATATTTTCATTTTTTTTTTTTTTCATTTTCGAGTCATCTGTGATTGTTCGCTCAGAGGCTTATCCAGAGGTTCATTACTTGAGTCCCTGCACACCTGAGGCTGTTTGACCAACAGAGGACAGCTTGCTTTTGCATGTCCAATTTTTCAATCAGTTTGCAGAAACCAATTCCTTTGTGACTTTGAATTTATCATTCTTGTCAAGCCCAGGGCTTTGTGATTCTTTGACCGGGTTTCTTTTTTCTTTTATTCCGACCCTAAATTAAATCATTCTAGCGGTAAGCGGATGGGGACAGAACAAGCTGGCCGTGCCCGTCCACGTTAGCGTGCTTGGTGTGCCGTTTAAATCATTTATCGCATTAGCTACAAAACATGGTTGTGACATTTCGGCAGCCTTCCATTTGACTGGGGTCCAATGTACAGCACTAATTAATCCATAGATGAGGCTCATCATTTCCCATCTGTCTCTTTTGCTGGCACTATTTCTTTGAGACAGAAGATCCTGCCAAAGGGTTAGGTTACACCATCCCCCATTTAATTTCATTCATAGAGTTTGACCCGCGGCTTTGTATATACTTCTGGCAGCCTGAGGACAAATAGGGCTAGCCCTGGACGGCTCAGTGTTACCCACTGTGGCTCCATCACACGTTTCTCTCTGCAGACTGTTCATATCTGCCCGTGATGAGAAGCCGTGTAGGAGGTCAGCCTTGGATTTGGCATAAGATCCAACCACATGACAAGAAGCCAGCAATTGAGACAGAACTCGTTTGCAGTGACTTCTGTGGCCGGTACCTAGAGTTTGGAATTCACGTCCCCTCCAGGGTAAGAGCCTCCTCCATCCGATTCTCATACACTGCCTTCCTTCCTACAGTTTCTTGAAACGTGCCCCACCTCCTTCGTTAAAGAACAGAAGCTTTTGGAATTATTATTTTTTTTACATGGTACCGTTTCTTCTCTGCCTTTCTTTCTTATTGTGAAAATATTAGGCGATGAATCCATTTCCCTTCCCCATCCTCCCCAATGTGTGGGGACAACCGCAAAGTCTGTCATCAGCTTTGTTCAGGGATCGTCACGATGAGATGAATCAACAGAGGGTTACAGCCTCTTCCTATAGATGAGCCCATTCCATCCATGCAGGGAAAGAACAGCATTTTGTCTCAGTTTAATAGATTTATCCTTGGCTTTGTTTATGTCCATCAGGCCATCTAGAATCAAAATGGGTTCAGGATTTAGTGGGCAGGTGGTCTGCTGCAGAATGACTGGTATCCCGAACCTCTCCCTCCCAAGGTTCCAGAACACCAACAGCACCTGGGAACATCATGCAAACCCAGAGAGACACAAATTCAGTGGCTTATTATTGTCGGGTCCAGAAAATCTGCCTTTTTCTGAGAGCTTCTAGGGTGCGTCCATCATTAGTCACATGAGAGGAAACCAGAGAATTTCTGCATCCTAGATTTATAAATGCTTTATAGGGATTAAATAGTTCAAGTCTCTGAAGGTAAACTGAGGGCCAAGACCACGAAGCTAATGGCTTTCCTAAAACATGCAGAGAGTCATTCAGTATGGCCAGTGCACTCACTTAAGAAAGACAGGAACATTTCTGTTACATCTTAGGAAAATCCGCATCAATGTGGCTTAAATTTTCTAAAAACTGCCCTCGAAAAGGCAAACATCCTCACACTATGAAAACGCCATCACACCATCCAGAGATGACTTCCTGGGATTCCAACGAGCCTGGGTTTCCCTGAGAAGGGAGCGAGATGTTTAAATCAGTTACTTTGCTGCCCCCAAGAAATCACAACACAATTATTTGCATTTTTACTTTGGTCCCTGAGTTTCGATCTGAAAACCTGTTTTAGGGTGGACAGTGAAGTCTATTTGAAACATGACACAAAGCCTTAGGGGAAAAAAAAAAAAAAAAAAAAAGACGTGCTAAGCATAATCCTACAGAAAGCACCAGCACACTGGACTCTTGCTGGATGTTTCCAGGCCACCTGGAAAGTCACTTAAATAAATAAGAGGGAGAAGGTATGATCTCTTCTTTGCTTCTACTCCTTTTTTTTTTTTTTAAGATTTTATTTATTTATTCATGAGAGACACAGAGAGAGAGGCAGAGAAACAGGCAGAGGAAGAAGCAGGCTCCGTGCAGGGAGCCCGATGTGGGACTCGATCCCAGGACCCCGGCATCATACCCTGGGCTGAAGGCAGATGCTCAACCCCTGAGCCACCGAGGTGTCCCATCCTTTGCTTCTATACTGTTGGGTATCTTGCCCGTTTATGGTGGTGACCATCGTTTCTAGAAGGCATATTGATGCTTGAAGAGAGCCATTTTAACTCTGATTTGCAATGAGTGGATTTCTTCGGCTGTTTAAACTAGATTCTTGGGGATCCCTGGGTGGCTTAGCAGTTTAGTGCCTGCCTTCAGCCCAGGGCGTAATCCCTGGGATCAAGTCCCACATCGGGCTCCCTGCATGGAGCCTGCTTCTCCCTCTGCCTATGTCTCTGCCTCTCTGTCTCTCTGTGTCTCTCATGAATAAATAAATAAAATCTTTAAAAAAAAATAAATAAACTAGATTCTTAATTCTTACAATGGGTCAGCATGAGCGTCACTATGTAGACGTCAGAGATGAACCAACTGTGAAAAAGATGGAAAGCACACAGTTAAGGGTTAGAACACATCTGAGAACGTGTGGGTTGAGTCCTTGCATTTTCCCCTAAGCCACAGCAGCAAAGTGATACAGGGTCAAATTAAAAAAAAAAAAAAAAAAACCCGTTTTGCTGGGGCACTCCCCTGAGACCGAGTCTCGGGCCACTTAGACTCCTTCCCAGAGTAGGCGCTTCCGAGGTGGAATGCCAGCTATGCAGAGAAGCCGGAGAGGAATGTGTTCACCTCTTAGCCTCGACCTGTGGGTCAGAAGGAGACATCCCTGGAAGCGGAGCTTTGAAAGCAGGAGATAAACGTGATGGATATCAGGGGACTTAAAAGGGAGCGCAGGCAGCTGGCCGCCCTGGGGATGCACAGACTCCTATTACCAGCACCTTCCCCCGAGCCCCCCGGGGTTGTGGGTGCTTTGCACACATTCGCCCAGACTTTTTCACAGCTTCAGACTTTCCACTGAAGGGGAAGTGTCTGCCCAGGGCTGGTGACTTGGTCTGTGGCTGAGCAGGAGCCCCAGCCTGGTCTGTCTGACTTTCTCACTCCACCATGCAAGATGCCTAGAAGAGTCAAACTTTTAATCTCGAAATCTAAAAGGAATGGAAAGGTGCCTTGATTCGCCTCCAAGCATCTCCAGTGGGGGTAAATCAGGGCCCACAGCTTTCTTTCTCAGGAGGTAAACTGAGGCATGGGAGAAGGTTGTTGAGGCCAGGCGGATGGGAGCCCGCTGCGGTCACTGCTGTTGTGGACACACTGGGAAAAGCTGCATCTGCTGCCCTGTCTCTGTTACCCCAGGCCACGGGCAGAGGGACCTTTGAGGACCCGTGACACTGTCATTCCGGGCTCCTTATGCTGTGGCTTCTGCTGCTTCTCTTAAAATTCCCCGCGTGTCCAGCGCATCCCAGAGAACCGGACTCTGTGCCGGGTTCCCCAAGGGTTCCCTCTGCAAGCTTTCCTGCCCCTGACATTTGTCCGGGCGTCCAGGCCTCCCTCCCAGCCCTCCTGAGGATTTCTCCTCCATGCTTTAGAGCCTGACTCTTCACCTTTCTAAGACCTTGTTCTCAGACCCCCAAAAGCCATGCTGTTCCCATCTTTTTCCATTCTCTGCCTTCTGTGGTTCATCCACCCAGTTAATTCCAGTAAATATATGTATTTACTCAACAATGATTATGTAAAAATACATTATCTACTGAGGAGCCATCACCTTTTGGGGCAGCATTAAAAATCCATTGGGTTGAACTACATTTGATGAGAATTAATCTGTGACTGTCGTTGTCCTCAGAGTGGGGGTGACTGCGTCTCAGGCAGGTTGGGGGTGACTCCAAGGCGTGGAGACTCACCTCTGGCCTTTGGTAACCCCCTGGCTCTCTGGCATGACGAGACGTTCCCATCTCACGCACCTGCTGTCCCTGGGTCAACCATTTCTCCAAGCATCGCTGTTCTCCTTTGTTATCAGACCCATCTGGAGGCTGTAAAAATGGTACCTCGTGTGGTCGTAACGTGTATTTCCCCGACCCTCTGTGATGTTGTGATGTTTTCCTATATTTATTCCCCAGTCATGCTTTCTCCTTCGTGAGGCCTGGCCATGATTTTGTCCAAATTACGTGTATGTGCACGTATATGTCTATACACACGTGAGTACATACGTGTGCACATATTCATACATATGCAGACACATGTACCCACAACCCATTTGCATCCATATGGATTGCTCACAGATTCATGGTCCATTATTTATTCTGCACAGTAATCACTTGACAATTGTACGTTTCACAAATACCTTCCCCTCCTTTACAGTTTATCTTATCACTTTATTACGGTTCCTCTCATGGGACAGAACATTTTCATTTTACGTGGGCAAATTAAAAACATGTTTTGTTAAACGAAACATATTTAAAGGAAAAGACACAAAAGCATACGGCCTCGTGAATTATTGTGAAGGGAACACTCTTGCGGCCACCACGGATGTCGGGACAAAGACCACTAGAGGCTCCCCGGAGAGAACTATTATTCTGACTTTTTAGGCAATGTACTTTTACCTTTTTTTTTTTTTTTTTTTTAAGATTTTATTTATTTGGGGCAGCCTGAGTGGCTCAGTAGTTGAGCGTCTGCCTTTGGCTCAGGTCGTGACCCCAGGGTCCTGGGATCGAGTCCCATTTCGGGCTCCCTGCATGGAGCTTGCTTCTCCCTCTGCCTTGTCTCTGCCTCTCTCTCTCTCTCTCTCTGTCTTTCATGAATAAGTAAATAAAAATCTTTTATTTTTTATTTTTTCATAAAAAGCTTTAAAAAAAAGATTTTTATTTATTTATTCAGGAGAGACACACGAGACAGAGGCAGAGACGCAGGCAGAAGAAGAAGCAGGCTCCCTGCAGGAAGCCCGATGCAGGACTTGATCCCGGGACCCTGGGGTCATGACCTGAGCCAAATGGAGCAGCTCACCTGCTGAGCCACCCAGGTGCCCCCTCGTCTTTACCTCTATAGCTGTTTCTCTAGACATTTGTCCGAGCTCTGCGGCTTCGTACTGCCTGTTTGGGGGACCTTATATAAATGCAGCTACACAGGGTGATTTTCTGTGGGTTCTTTCCACTTCGCTTTTCAGAAACTGACAAGGTAATTCTAAAATTTGTGTGCAAATCGAAGGTCAAGAATACCTACGACATTACTAGGCAGTGAGACTAACGAGGAGGTGACGGAGACAGCGCTCACAGTCTTCCACCATGTGGACACGCCACGACGTGCTCATCCGCTGCGTGGATGGTGGACACCGGCGCGGCCTCCCGTTCATGGCTATCATGACCAATGTCGACATGACACGCTTGTGCCCGTCTTTCAAAAGCATGTGCCTGCATTTCTTTGGGGGTGTGGGCCAAAAAAGTGAGGCTGCAGACAGGGAGTTGTGGCCATAAATTGCCTTTTGAGCCAGATAATTCATGTTTATGCCCAGGATTATGTCCCAGACTAATATGTTGGCTTATCCGAGTATCCAGTTGTCCTGGAATAGTTTATGGCAAAGATCACCTCTTTCTCACCGCGCTCCAGTGCCGTCTCCGTCGTAAATCGCGTTCGCATATGCTGTCTCCCCTGCTGTCTCCCCCAGGAACCTGCTTATCCATCATCTTCCAGCTTCAATCACCCCTCCCCGCCTTCTGGAAATGCTCATTCTCTCCCTTCGAGGTGTCCTCATGCGAGTGGCACACCGTGTCGGGGGTCGGGGTCGCACGGGAGAGCGACTGCGGTTTTGCTGGGTGGCATGAGCCGTGTCCACTTCATCCCCCGCCTGGCCGGCCCCCCTCCAAGTTACTGGGTGAAGGCACGGGTAACCGGCAGCCTTCGCCGTAACCCCATAACCGTGGGGACGCTCCCTGGAGCCTGACATGGTCCCACAGAAATAGGCACCTCGGGTGACCTGTCCCACGGAGGGAGAAGGAAGCGCCACCGCTGCATCTGTCCGTGTGGGAGCTGGGAAGCGGTCAAGCGGGGAGTGAAGGCTGTCTGTCCATCGGGCTCCAACGCCATCGGGTGCCCTGATGGAAGTGTCACCTTCCCTTACAGGGACGGGGTGTGGCTGGAGCCCTCCTTCCCAACCCTCCCCGTTCAGCTCTCCTGGGGCGCTGGCAGAGAGCTCGCGCCCCCACGCCAGCCTCCAGGTGTGTCCACGGCCTGACCCGCTCAGAGGCGTGCAGGTGCTGAGTCCCCGGGGTCCCCGGGCCGCCGCGGGCTGTCACACTTCCCCTCCGGCAGCGGGGGCAGATCCAGAGCCTGGGCTCTGTGTCAACACAGCACAGCTCCCCGCTTCCTCTCCTTGGAGCTCCCTTTCGTTTCTCATTGTGTTCAAACTTCCTGCTTTTGTGTAGGGATTCCCCTACTTCTGGGCAAACCCTTCTTTTGTCCTTGCCCTTCCCGCTGCTTAGCCACCCGCCTGCCAGCCCAGCAGGAGAGCCCCCTGTCCCCAGGCTGCTGAGCCTGAAACCTCCCCTAAGTTCCCCTAAGGGAGACAGAAGTGCAGCCGAGGGTCCTCCCCAGGCTGCCAGCCGCATCACCATCCTGGAAGCACCTTCTGGAACCTACCCTGGCATTCCGAGACGATCGCTGCTCATTTTCTAATGGGAAATCGCCCTAACCGGGCCTCCACCGTGATCGAAAAGATGGACAAGACTTCGGAGAATAAATTTAATTTGATTTCCCTACACGGGCAAGCTTTCAGAAGGTTCATTTGTTAATCGGTTTATCTGGAAACCAGAAAGCTCTTTTTCTTTACTTTTTTTTTTTAAGATTTTATTTATTTATTCATAAGACACACACACACACAGAGGCAGAGACACAGGAGGAGGGAGAAGCAGGCTCCGTGCAGGGAACCCAACGTGGGACTTGATCCCGGGACCCTGGCATCACGCCCTGAGCCGAAGGCAGATGTCCAACCACTGAACCACCCAGGTGCCCCCAGAAGGCTCCTTTTCAGTTGAAACTGTGGTATAGGGACATTCGTCTAATACAACCTCAAATAGTGGACCATTTTAATGAAAAAACACTGTAGACAACACATTCTTGACACTAGTAATCACGCAATTTTAATACTGCACCCAGTGGAGTTCAGTACAGAGGCCGTGGGCTGTGGGAGGTGAAAATGAACCTACACGTTTATGGGGATATTAAGTGGGAATGCTCAGCATTTTAAGGAGCTTTATAGAAATGTGATATGAGACCTGGTTCCACTGAAAGCCAGCCTCACTTGAGGGCCCCTTCACCGTATCCACCGAAGCTCCATCATGACATCGTCAGGCTTCAGCTCTGGGGTTTAGTAAATGTTCCGTAACCCACAAGCGAGCGGAGAGGACTGGATCCAAGTGCATTTTGCACCTTAATTCCATTAAGTCCTCATCAAAACCCCCCAAAACAAGATGCTTCCATTATCACCTTCATTTTGCACGTGGGGAAACTGAGACGCAGAGCAGTCAAGCTGCTTGTCCAAAGCCACATGGCAAGCGAGCGGGGAGGCTGGGCCGCGCGGCCAGCAGGGTCACCGTCTCTCGCGCTGCACAGCCCCAGCTGGATGGCACCAGGCACTGAGGGACGTCGAGAGACCAAGGACAGGACAAGGCAGGGTCCTGAGGTCAGTGGGCAGCAGGACCGCTTCGGCTGTAAAGTCTCTCATGAGGGTAGGATGAAGAGAGGGTGCAGCGGGGGATGGCCCGGGGATGGGCTTCTGGAGGATGCAAGGCCAGGGCCAACGGCGCCCCCAGGGAGCCCAGCCCCCACCTCCGCCGGCACCCAGCCTCTCCCTTCTCCCTCGGCCTCTGGCACGCAGGAGCCGTGCAGAAGGACGTGACAGCATTTATGCATTTGGGGCCTTGCCAGGATCTGGGGCAGCAGCCGGCAAAGTCCGTGAGACGGGAAACGCAGACGGAGGTTCGGGCACAAGAGATGCGGACGTGCTGGGTTGGTCAGAGTTCCTCAGAGGAACAGACCTGGGAGGAGAGAGATGCTAGACAGACAGATAGACAGACAGACGGGCAGCCAGGAGGGAGTCGGAAAGCAGCTGGTGCAGCTCGGGCCCAGGCTGAAGGCCCGAGAACCCCGAGTGCCCAGGCCCGAGGGCAGGAGAGGACACGCGCCCCGGCTCGGCAGAGAGGACACACCCCTTGGCTCTGGTGGGGCCCTCGTGGGATCGGGTGACCTGCCCTGGGGAGGGGGTTGTCTCCCCCTCATCCCGCCCGCAGCTCCAAGGACCAGTCCTGCCCCGGGTGCCCCGCACACCAGCTCCCCCAGCCCGGCCCCCAGGGAATCCCCTCACAGCCTCCTGGGCCCGGGTGGAGCTCCGCCCGCTTGGGGACTGCAGACACAGGAGTGGGGGGGAGAGACAGAGAGAGACAGAGTCAGAGGGAGAGACAGAGGGGGAGAGAGATAGAGAGAAGGGAGGATAGAAAGAGACAGAGGGGGAGATAGAGAGAGAGAGGGAGAGAGAGATAGAGGGAGAGACAGAGGAGGAAAGAGACAGAGATAGAGACAGAAGGGGAGATAGAGAGAGACAGAGGGGGAGAGACATAGAGACACAGAGAAACAGACAGACAAACAGAGGGGGAGATAGAGACAGAGGGGGAGATAGAGAGAGATTCCAGGCCTGAGGAGTCCTTTCTCTTCGGCTGAGAGACACAGAGAGACAGAGGGGGAGACAGAGGGGAAGAGAGAGAGACAGAGGGGGAGATAGAGACAGAGAGAGAGCAGAGAGACACAGAGACATAGAGAGACAGGAGAGACAGAGACGGGGAGATAGAGATAGGGAGAGACAGAGAGGGAGATAGAGACAGAGGAGGAGAGACACAGAGAGATAGAGATAGATGGAGGGAGAAATAGATGGAGACACAGAGAATAGGGAGAGATAGAGGACACAGAGACAGAGAGACACGGATCAGAGAGAGACAAAGAGACAGTGACAGAGAGACACAGAGACAGAGAGAAAGACAAAGGACAGAGACAGTGATAGAGAGACAAAGGACAGAGACACAGAGACACAGAGGCAGGGGCCAGGTCATCCAGTTCTTTCTCATTTCCACGGAGGGCCGCTGGCCGATCTGTGCAGGAGCACGGGCCCTTACCCCGAGTAACAGGTTATAAAGGCCCCTCTGGGTGGGGAGAGGAGCCCCGGGCTGCCCACGGGGTCCCGGCTGCACCCTGCAGCTCTGGGGTGGGAGGCTCAGTGCGCGCAGCGGGTCCTTGCTCGGCGCCCGCGTGGAAGCTCTGGGCTAACCTGCGGCCCGCGCTCTAGGTCACCCTGTCACAAGAGCACGTTTGACTCTGGGCTATGTGGGTAACGTGGAGAAACATCTACTTCCATCCGAGTTTCCCAACACATTCTGGTGCATTCGATGGGATTGGGTTTCCACAGGTGGAAGCTAAATGGTGATTTCCGTGCGTTCTTTCCAATCTCTGAAGGAAACAACGAGCGTTAGGTACAAAATGAGAGGACAGTTAACCCCAGCAGGAAACGGAGGCCGGTCCTGATGTAGTCTCCATGTGCCGTCTTGGCTTGAACCCCACGATGTAGTCTCCCTGTGCCGTCTTGGCTTGAACCCCTCGAGCGTTCGATTCCGTCATTATGAAACCAGTCACCGAGGTGAATTTCAGAGCAATAAGGCGGCCTCCAAGTGTGCCTTCTGGCTCGAGCTGCTCCACATGCAAAACATGCCAACGTGTTGACGTACTTTCCAAACGGACGTTCATTAAACATCATGACGAAGGATGGGAATCGCAAGTCACCAAGTTGCCAGTCTTGTCCTGCCATCTCCAAGGCTCCATCTCTAATGCTCTCCTTGGCTGGTAGCATCCAAGGTTGTAATCACCTTTAAACAGTGGCGATTTTTGCTCAGCTCTCGAACTGCCCCCGTTCTTGAATTCGAAGAGTCCCGAGAGCCTGAGGAGGCGGGTGAGGTTGTGCCGTGGACGTTTGTAGCTCCCATGAGAGGATGCGGCCTCCTGTGTCCGGCTCCTGCTAACTCTGCCTCCAGAAACAAAGCCAGGGCTCGAATGTGCTTCCTAACCTGCCAGGCGCTGGCCTGTGATCATCTCATCTAACGATCACTGATGCTGATGTTATGTATTTATTTTTAGAAAGATCTTATTTATCTATTTTTTTGGAGACAGAGATAGAGTGAGAGTGAGCAAGGGGAGGGGTAGAGGGAGGGGGAGAGAGAATCTCAAGCCCACTCCCCACTGAGTGCAGGGCCCCACGTGAGGGTCGATCCCATGACACTGAGATCATGACCTGAGCTGAAACCAAGAGTCACTCGCCAGCTGAGCCACCTGGGGGCCCCAATGACGGTGTTGTTATTACCACCCCTCTGGCAATTGCATAGATGAGAATGAGGACGGGAAAAGGGTCAGAGCCTATCCAAGGCCATATGGCCACCATATGGAGAACCTGAGATTTAAACCCAGCCAACCCGACCCCAACCTAGATTCCAGCCCCTAGACTCTGTGTCTTGTAACTCTCTTCCAGCAGAAGAATGACTTCCCCAAGACAGCCATCCGGACCTAGCTCTGAGCCAGGCCTGAGGAGCCTCTTCTCTTGGGCCCAGCTGCCTGCTGGGGAACCCGAGGCCCTACTTCACTGTCCCACGTGGCATCGAAACCAGCCCCGCCTTTCTGGTCTGGACGGGGTTACACCACATGCCATTCCCCGAGGCCATGGAAACACACCATGGCCATGGAAACAAGCCCTGGTTCACCCAGCGGCCAGTTCCCAGACCCAGGATGGAGTTTGGGAGGACCTGCCCTTTCCCCAGCGGGCTCCAGATTTTCGGGGAGCTTGGACCCACATGTGGCCAGAAGAGCAGAGGGAGCATCACAGGGATTTTTATTGGCTTGATTTGTGTTTGTTTAGGGCCCATGAGAAACTGCAGCCTGTGAATGTCTCTGTGTCCCGAGACAAGCGCGCGCGCTTTGTGACCAAGTCCTCGCAACGGACAGTGTGGTCACCCCCAATGGCCCGGTGCCCAGAGAGCCGGGGAGGCAGCAGGACAGGCTGAGAGCAGCTCCAGAGGAAGGCCCTGTGCTCCCGGCCCGGCCCACTCCTCATGAGGCGGCCGAGGTCCTCCCCTAGGGCACCCCTCTGCTGAGAGCATTGCTGCTTCTGAGCCTCAGCCTCCCAGTCTGTGAAATGGGCACGATGGCAAAAACGGCCACTGCCCTGGGCCCGGCTCGCAGATGGACTCCAGGCACGTGGGGGAAGCCACTTGCTTCTGCACAAGTGACAACGCAGGAGGGAAACGCGTGCAACACGCTCACTCGCTGTCATTGTTGTGAGCTCACACTTGGCTTCCCAAGCTGTGTCTGCTGGGTGGGCAGGGGCTCCGGAGCTGCGGGCTTTTGAAGAGAGGCTGCTCTGGGCAGGAGAACAGCGGGTGGTTGCCCCCAGCTCCCTTTCACCGACCCAAGGCCATTTAGTGGGACCTGGAACCCCTCGGGGCTCAGGGTCTTCCTCTGCAAAGCCAGGATAAGGATGAGAAGGCTGGGAGGACAGAATGGGATGAAGGAGGCAGGACTCTCGGCCTTAGGAAATCTCTTAGGAATTTCTTAGGAAACACTCAACGATTCAAGTTTGTTCCTTTAATTCTCAGGACCATCATCTGCAGGTAGATTTGGGGAGACATCTTAGAGGGCATTTTGGTTTAACCATGATAAAGGGGAGACCCGGCTACCCTCTCGTATGTGGGGGCACCAACGCCCGGCAGGCCCCACCAGTCCTGGAGGGAAACCGTCTAGCCACCCACCGCCGCCCTCCCTACTGCCCTGGTATGACCCCAGGACACTGGGACCGGCATCTCTGCACCCTTTCGGTGTCCGGCAAATGTCCAGAACGAGTTTTCATTTTTCCATCTCCAGGTTGGGTCTAGGACTGTGGATCTGTCCTGGGTTCTCGCGTCCTAGTGCTAATCAGAACCTCTTCCAAAGACCTTTAGGAATCCAAATCATTGGGTCTTACTGCAGAGATCCCAACCGAGGGCGTCTGGGGCGGAGCCCAGCACTTGCATTTAAACCAGCACACGAGTCATCCCAACACCACGTGGAACACATAGGCCTCAGGATGGAAACCACATGACATCCTTGGCCTGGCCACAGGCAAACAGAAGTTAGGAGTCACCTCGGTTTGCATTCCCGAGCACCGCCAGGGTGCCAGCTCTGTGCCAAGTGGGACAGCATGTCATTTGATCCCCAGGACAAACCTCAACAGGGCTTCCCATGCTGGCTGATGTGAGAACGCCACCCACCGCTGCACCCGCGTCCCCCCCACTCCGGCCTGCCTGCCTCTTACCCACCTCCATGGGTTTTAGGATCGCCTCCTTCCCTCATCTGCCCCCTGGCCATCCCAGTGGAGGTGCTCCCAGAAGGACTCGGCCAACGCACCTTTTCAATCAAGCCTCAGATATTTTGTGACAAGCACCAACACAGCATGTTGCTTTTGGGGCATCATTGGACTCAACCCCACGTGTGATTTTGTGGGATCTAGGCACTTTGCAGGGGAAGGGGTGCTAGATGCCACATGCTGGTGCTGGGCCGTAGGGCTCAGGTTGGTGCCTTTGGTCGAAGCCTGGTGTCTGAAGCACCAAAGCCAGGGGCCTTGTAGCTCTGATGCAGAGGAAATTATACCCCTGCCTGTTTATGGCAGTGAGGACACAGCGGGATTTCTATTCCTTTCCCACAGTAAAAGCACCTACTAATTATACTCAAGGTTGGGACTTCCCAGGATGCAGGATGGTCCCTCTGGACCTTCGATGGTGAGGCCAAGCTGTGATTAGAGAGCTGGCCGGTCTCGAGGCCTGTCGGGCGGGCAGGGTGGCCACATACTCACCAGGGGCTGACCCTGAGAGTCAGCTGGGCAGCTTCTCCCTGGGGTTGGAACCACCCTGCTTCTCAAGGAGATAAATAAGACCCTACATGAAAGAACAGAGACAAAACTCCAGGCAAATAACACATTAGGGATGACATGAGACCAGTTTGGTCACGGGTTCCAGAAAGCAGCAGCCAAAGGGATCGAAGAAAAATCCAGAAATGAGTGGTAAGCCAATGTGTGTCGTATTTCTTGGGAATGGTTGGGATTCAAATATTATGCTTCCCTTCCTTTAAACCACTAATGGTCTCAGACACTGTGATTCTTGGGGCTGCAAACTCCATTTCCCAGAACCACCTTTAATGTTGGAAATGGCACCAAGGCCTTCATCATTTATGTAGGAAAAAAAAAAAAGAATTATGTAGGAGATACCCACAGCCTGGAGCATGTAGATCCCCTGAGAACCAAAGAAATGCTTTTTGAGATTTTCAGTGTCATAGGCCACGTGTGCTTAAGTAGCCAGACTCAGGGAAGGCCTGTGCCGAGGGCCCAGCTGCTGGGCCCGGCCCTCATCGAATGAATGAGCTGGCC
Source organism: Canis lupus familiaris (assembly GCF_011100685.1). Classification (NCBI taxonomy): domain Eukaryota; kingdom Metazoa; phylum Chordata; class Mammalia; order Carnivora; family Canidae; genus Canis; species Canis lupus. The sequence goes on along the minus strand of NC_049246.1, from coordinate 45,902,868 downwards.
TGACATCGTCCACAGCCTGCCTTGAGCGTCGGCGCTGGGTCTCAAGGTGGCTGGAGAGATGGGGAGGACGGGGCTCTGCCTCCCGGAGCTTTCACGGTAGCCGAGCTATGGATGGGAAAAGTGGGCCCAAACCATCAGCTGTGGCTACGCTCTGGCCATCCCCTCGCTGGCCCTTCATGCACTCACTTTATTAAGCAAATCAGGGGCAACCAGGACCACGTGTTCCGCTCAGGGCTCCGTCTAAGAGATGGACCATTTTCATGTGACACCCCCTGCCCCCAAATCACACAATGCTCAACTGCAGTTCTCTTCTTGCGGGACTTCAGTGGATGGAGATTATTTGGGGGTACCAGAAAGGCTCTCAACTTAAAATGTCTCTCCTTCCTGGTGACATGCTGCAGAAAGTAACACCACCAAAGAGTAAACAGTTGTCCCCAGCAACATTCTTTGAATGTGAGTACTGATGAAGAGAGGGTCAGGACATCTGTGTGCCTATTTACCCTGTTTTACATATTTGCATTTTTCTCTTATTCACTGTACTCTTAGGGCGTGCTAATAGACCAGCCTGCTAGGGGTCACCTCAGATAATAATAAACAAGTTGAGTTGCTCAGTGAGTCATAATGAAGGAAATTCAACACTGTAAGCCATCGTACCCATGCTGGTTCCAACCTGGTGCGCTGGCCGACCCTGGCTCTTGGAGAGGCTTCATCCCCCTCTCCCTGGCGTGCTAAATTACCACCATCCTAGTGAGCTGGGGGATGGATTTAGCCACTTGGTCTATTTGTGTGCATGGGCAGAGCAGACAGGCAGCCCGTGACACTGTCTCTCCTAGCTGGCATTCTGAGCTTGAGATAGATATTTCTTTTTTTTTTTAATATTTTATTTATTTATTCATGAAAGACATGGAGAGAGAAAGGCAGAGATGTAGGCAGAGGGAGAAGCAGGCTCCAGGCAGGAAGCCTAATGTGGGACTTGATCCTAAGACCACGGATCTTGCCCTGAGCCAGGGGCAGGTGCTCAACCGCTGGGCCACCTAGGCGTCCCGGGGTAGATATTTCTTAACAATGCATAGTAACGATTATTTATTTGTGTGCATGCGTGCTTAATGATAGATATTTCAGAGATATGGAAGGTTTTGGCAAATCAGGGCTGTGTGAGCTAGCATCACATGGGTCTTCTAGTTACTTCTGAGCAGCCCATCTGTGTTATTTGGATTTTCAGTAAGGAGGGATCGTGTCACGCAGCCACAGATAGCTCAGGCAGTGACTTTCTAACATTTAATTTTTTTAAAATTTATTTATGATAGTCACACAGAGAGAGAGAGAGAGAGAGGCAGAGACATAGGCAGAGGGAGAAGCAGGCTCCATGCACCAGGAGCCCGACGTGGGATTCGATCCCAGGTCTTCAGGATCGCACCCTGGGCCAGAGGCAGGCGCCAAACTGCTGTGCCACCCAGGGATCCCACTTTCTAACATTTATACGGAGCAGCATGTAGTAGAGCTGGGCCTTAACCTTGGGAACGCTAGCTCAAGAAATGTGTGTTTAATGTTGTCACTGTCCTGACCGGGTCAATGTCTGTCTCAGGACAGAGGGCAGAGCTGTCATGTTCAGGGGTGGGGGAAGGTATGGAGCAAGCACCTGAGAGGAACTAGCCTTGGGTTTCCCAGCACCTCATAAGGCAAAGGGGCCTCGCGCCGGCACAGCTGTGGCCTTTAAGATTTCTGGAATGTTCCACTCAGCCATGCCCAAGAGCTGTTCTCATGGTGATGAGGAAGGCCCACAGTGGTCTGACTGCCAGGATGCAGCCCTTGTGTGCTTGGATACGGCTGAGCACCCTGCCGCCTTCTCCTGCTCTGGCATATCACATGGGCCCTTATACCCAGGGGTGTGCCTCCGTCCTTTTGAAATTCTAATGATAAACAAACACTCTGCCGTCACAGCCAGACCTAGGGCTCTCATTACCCTGGCTGGGGACCAGCTCCGAATCCCAAACCCTTCAGCGTGCCTGGCACTGAGTCCAGCCCCTTCTCAACCCCCCTGCCACCTGATTAGATCTCCTTTGACAATGCGGTGGGATGTGGCAGGGACATCTCTCTCTTCTCAGTTTGGCCATGAATGCGGCTTCCTTTCTCCTGGGGCTGAGAGAGCCGCCTCTCCACCCTATGAGCCAGGCTCACTTTTCTCTAAATCCCAAACACAAGCGAAACTTACCATGATGTCTCATAGAGGAAGTACTGTACCTTGATTCCAGAAATCAGCGTTCCAAAGCCCAGAGCTTTGGTCTAGTTAGGGACAGCTCAGCCTGTGGAAAGTCAACGTCATTTTAAAATAAACCAAAGGATGGATGACAACCCACGTAAAGGCCTATTGAGCCTAACCCTAGGACAATCTATGATGACTTCTAGGCTGCCCCTCCCAGCAGCAAGTGGGTCCAGTTCTTCATATTTCAAGAATCTCCCGAGGTACCAGGGTGGGTCAGTGGATTGAGCGTCCAACACTTGATTTCGGCTGGGGTCATGATCTCAGGGTCATGAGATGGAGCTCCGCATCGGGCTCTGCACTCAGCAAGGAGTCTGCAATACGTCCTACTTCTAATAAACACTGGACATATTGATTCTATGAAACCGTGCCCCTCTGTCAAGGTGTCCACATGGTTCCTCAACACTCACTGTGTGCTAGATTCCAGCAACCTGCGCTTGCCCTCCCCACAATTTGAGATGAATTTATTCATATGCAGATGCTGAGCCACCCAACAACCCAACAGTACAATGCGTGGGTTCCAACAGGGAACCACCACAGAGATGTGACCTTCGTGCTCAGTGTTTTGTGAACTGCCTACTGCTAAGGTGGGATTTCAGAGGCAGCTCGCACCCAGCAAGACCAGAAACAAACCCCCTTCCGTCTTCCATTCCCTTTCTCCAGGTGGATGACTCTGAAATTAAAGAGAAACAAAAAGGAGATGTCAATTATATCATGTCCTGACAGTTAAACACACTAGAAATGCAGAAATGCAATAAAATAATAGCATGAGGGGGGCACTTTAGTGGCTTAGTTGGTTAAATGTTCAACTCTTGGTTTCAGCTCAGATCGTGATTTCAGGTCCTGTGATTTCAGGGTCCTCTGCATCAGGCTCCACGCTCAGCACGAAGTCTGCTTGAAGATTGTCTTCCTCTCCTTCCATCCCTCCTATTGTGCACACTCTTTCTCAAATATATAAATAAATATTTTAAAAAATAATAATCGTTTGATATTTTATTTTTTAAAGGTTTCATTTATCTGAGAGAAAGAGCACAAGCAAGGGGTAGGGAGAAGGAGAAGCAGGCTCCTGACGAGCAGGGAGCCTGAAGTGGGGCCTTGATCTCAGGACCCTGGGGCCATGACCTGAGCTGAAGGCAGATACTAACCAATTGAGCCACTGGACCATCCATCTGAGATTTTAAATGTACAAATTTTACTGTTGATTTTATTAGGTAAGATGATAAAAGTTAAAAGTTCGCATCTTTTTAAGATAAACCATTTAGGTGAAAAATATCATGTTGTTTGACTTTAAAATATTGCAGTAAAAAAAGATATATTTTAATGGCAAAATGTCAATGACAGTTAAACCAGGATTTATGTGATACATTATTTTTTCTATTTTTCTCCATATAAGAAAAATTCACAAAGAGAAGTGATTTTTTTTAAAGCAGTTCTTATTTTTTAAGAATCGGTTCTTTTGGGGGGAACCAAGTGTTGGTCTATTGTTCTCTTCTCCTGATTGCAAAATTATGCAGTTTATCGTAGACTTTTTAGATTAGGGCACTGGGGGGCTCAGTGGTTGAGCATCTGCCTTTGGCTCAGGGCGTGATCCTGGGGTCCTGGGATTAAGTCCCACACTGGGCTCCCTGCAGGGAGCATGCTTCTCCCTCTGCCTTTATCTCTGCCTCTCTCTGTCTCTCATGATTAAATAAATAAAATCTTTATTATTTTTTTTTATTTATTTATTATGAGAGTCTCACAGAGAGAGAGAGAGAGAGAGAGAGAGAGAGGCAGAGACACAGGCAGAGGGAGAAGCAGGCTCCATGCACCGGGAGCCCGACGTGGGATTCGATCCCGGGTCTCCAGGATCGCGCCCTGGGCCAAAGGCAGGCGCCAAACCGCTGCGCCACCCAGGGATCCCTAAATAAAATCTTTAAAAAAAAATAGAATGTTTAGGTTTTACTGAAAACCCACAAGGAAGAGGATCAAAGTCACAATGTCAGTACTTGGGACAACTCAAGGATGGCCACTGTCAATATTTGGATGCATTTCCTTCTTTCTATGCATATTCCAAACCATTAGGAATCTTACTACCTAAGATGAATCCATGTAACTTGCCAATATTTGACCATGCTAACTGACAAAACAGAAATTCATATCGTCCAACTTATTCCATACAACATTAGGAAAACTGGATAGCCATACGCAAAAGAATGAAACTGGGCCCCTATCTTATACCACACTCAAAAATCAGCTAGAAATGGACCAAGACTTCCATGTAAGACCCAAAACTATAGAATCTGTAGAAGGAAACATAGTGGGTCAGCCCCTTGGCATCACTCTTGGGAATTTTTTAGATTATTTTTTTGGATTGGACACCAAGAGCAAAGGCAGCAGAAGCAAAAATAAACAAGTGGGACAACGTCAAACTGAAAAGTTACTGCACAGTGAAGGAAAACATTTACAGAATGAAAAGGCAAACTACAGAGTGGGAGATGATATTCGCAAGTCGTATTTCTGATAAGGATCTAATATCCAAAATATATAAAGAACTGAACTTACTAGAAAAAAAAAAAAAAACACTTGGAGGAATTAAACAATGGGCAGGACTAAATAGACATTTTTCCAAAAAAGACATACAAATGGCCAACAACAAGCACTTGAAAAGGTGCTTAACATCAGTAATCATCAGGAAAATGCAAATCATAACCACAATGAGGTATCACCTCACACCTGTTAGTATGGCTTTTATCAAAAAGACCAGCAATAGCAAGTGTCGGCAAGGATGTAGAACAAAGGCAACTCTGTTAGTGAGAATGTGAATTGGTGCAGACTATGGAAAACAGTAGAGAGTTTCCTCAAAAACATTAAGTAGCAACCCCACTATATAGCCAAAGGAAATGAAATCATGGTCACAAAGAGATATCGGCCCTCCCATGTTCATTTCTGCATTATTCACAGCAGCTTAGATATGGAAACAACCTAAGCATCTGTCAATGGATGAATGGATAAAGAAAATGTGGTATAATATTTGGAATGGAATATTGTTCAGCTGGAAGAGGAAGGACGTCTTGCTCTTTGCAACAACATGGTTGAAACTGGAGGAGATTATGCCAAGTGAAATAACACAGAGAAAGACAAATACTATATGATCTTACTTATATAGGGAATCTAAAAAAAAAGTCAAAGTCACAGCAATGGAGAGCAGAATGATCGTTATCAGAGATTAAGGGGGTGGGGGAAGAAAGATTTTGCTTAAAGGGTACAAGCTTTCAGCTCTAAGACAAGGTCTGGGAGTCTGATGTATGGCAGGACAGCATGGTGGTGACTATAGCTAATAATACTGCATTGAAATTTGCAAATGATAGAGTGTCTTAAGTGTCCCTTACTACAATAAAAGAAAAAAAATGAAAGCATGTGACATGATGGATGTGTTTATTAATTGGATTGTGGAAAAAAAATAATTGGATTGTGGACACCATTTCATAATTCACTCATATGCCAACTCATCACAGTGTACGCTTTTTATATCTTATTTAAAGCTAAAAAAAAAAAAAGAACCCCATGGAGACTGTGAACATGGTCATATTAAAATGATAGCATTCTTGGGGCACCTGGCTGGCTCAGTCTGTGGAGTATGAGACTCTTGATCTTGGGGTTGTGAGTTCGAGCCCCATGCTAGGTATAGAGACTGCTTAGAAATAAAAATCCTTAAAAAAATGGGGGGCTCATGGATGACTCAATCGGTTAAGCATCTGACTCCTGATTTCAGCTCAGGTCATGATCTCAAGGTTGTGAGATCAACTTCCACATTGGGCTCCAAGCTGGATGTGGAGACTGCTTAAGACTTTCTCTCTCTCTCTCTCTCTCTCTCTCTCTCTTTTTCTCTCCTTCTCTCCCTTAGCTCCTCCCCAGCTCAGTACACGTAGGCACACTTTCTTACACCAAATAAAATAAAATAATAGCATTCTTTATATCATGATTCAAATCTTATTTTTTGTGTCCCTTAGCAAAGTTTGATGTTCCATTTATATGACCTAATAAGATCTGATTTCAGCTATACTGTAGATAGTTACAATTTTTTAAGATCGTATTCTTTTATTTTTTTTAAGACTTTATTTATTTATTCATGAGAGACACAGAGAGACAGGCAGAGACATAAGCAGGCTCCATGCAGGGAGCCCGATGTGGGATTTGATCCCAGGATCGCGGGATCATGACCCGAGCCGAAGGCAGACACTCAACCACTGAGCCACCCAGGAGTCCCTAAGATAGCATTTTTACATTATGTTTTAGGAGGTCATTTTCCCACACCCAGGAAAACTGTATACACACTCACAGAGACATAAACACAAACATACACATATACACATACGCATATAGCTGTTATTTTAAACTTTTGCACACCATAATCCCGTTACCCTTATTAGTTCTAGTGGCTTTTCCATTGCATCGCCAACTATGATCAATGATAAATTCGGCTTCCTTCCAGTGATTATATCTTACTTACGAAAGTGGCTAGAGCTTTCAGAAGAGCATTGAATAATAGCAATGCTTTGTTGTGTAGCAAAAGGAAGATAAATAAAATCTTAAAAAAAATTCTTCCCAAGAAAATAAGGGTGATCCCTCAGGTTCGCACATCATAGAGAGCTGTTATTTGGGAATGCTGGCCTGAGCGGACAATGGGATGCTGTGAAGTTCTGGTGTGATGGGAGGAACGGGATATGCAGAGCTAGGAAAGGCACTGAAAAGGTGTGCATGCTCACCTATTGGGAACTTGTCCTATCACACCCTGCCCCAGAAGTTTCTCTTCTGGCCCTAGGAGAGGAGTTTAAAAAAAGCTGGGCACATTTGTCACCCTGGCTGGTGGCCTGGGATGGATGCTTTTCCAGGCAGCACCACACCGGGGTCCCTCTGAGAGGTTGAACAGCCTTGGTAATCGTTCTTGATGATGTTGTCGAAATATTTGTGCTCTTGGGCACTGCTTGGGCTTGAAAGCCTAGTAGATGTCAGGGTTTCTGCGTGTGTGGAGTTGACAGTGTCAGCAGCTACAAAACACAGGAATTCAAAAACACGGAGTGACCATTCTAAAAACCCATACGACACACTATTTTTCCTACACACCTTCCCACCCTCTTGCCTGGGTATCTGTTGTCACTTCTCTTCAGAGTGGAAAACCCACTAGCAGCTCAGCACTGGTACCATCCGTCCCTTCCAGAGTCCAAGTGTTGCTCAAGTGTTCACTGATAAAAGGGAAAAATAGCTCTTGATAATCCTAATAGGCTTCTCGGTGGCCAATAGCAGTTTGAAAGAATTTAAACAATTACAGAGCAAGCTGGATTCTTCAAACAAATGTGAGTCGCAAGATTTGTCCCATTAATTTTTTTAAATGTATAAAAACAAAGTCATACTTAATTATGCATGTTGCTCAGCAAATTTCCTTAATATGAAAGTGACACAAAATAGAAAACTTATCAATAATACACGGGCACAAATTCAATATTTATATCGTTATTTTTTTTCCTGCAAGTACTGGATTGTCTACACTGCCCGCGGTCTTGGGTCTCCTTGGGGAGGGGAATCAGGGTGTTTTTCAAGTATTCATTTTTGTAATATAAATACTTGAGAGCCAATTAATATTTCAACTTTCATCCATCACTAGGGTATTAGAATGAATCTGACAATCAGATTTGCTGGAGAGGGCGACACATACACCGCAGAAGAGCAGGAGCAGAGAGAGACAAGAGGCATCCGTGCCCCTAAGGACTTCTCACTTGGGAGCCTTCAAGTCAAAATCTATCTTCCTCTCTCCCTCTCTCCCTCCCTCCCTCCCTCCCTCCCTCCCTCCCTCCCTCCCTCCCTCCCTTCCTTCCTTCCTTCCTTCCTTCCTTCCTTCCTTCCTTCTTTCCTTCTTGCTTTCTTTTAAAAGCTTTATTATATCCTGCCTCGTATTGCTCTGAAGGACAGAGGGCTTGGGTCCCCTCGCGGTCCCTAGCAGGGGACACACCCTGTCCTCCCCAGGCAGAAGCTGCACAGCCTCATGGTGGTGCTTCACCAAGGAACATTTACTGACACAAAGGGGTTCTCAGGAAATCTGGGCAAAATAGAAAATCAGGCTACACATAAATGCAGAATAAAGGGGAGAAGGGGGATGTTTGGGTGGAAAGCCAGAGTTTCATCATTTGAGCAATTTCCAAAGGAAAATATGAGCCAATTCAACAGCCCACCCCTCCATGCCCTCTTCCCTCTGCCGGAGTCTTCACAGGAAGAGACTTACCCAGCAAGACTGGATATCTACCCCGGGGTCTTGCAGAGCCCTCACAGAAGCCAGGTAGGGCCTCAGGAAACTTCTAGAAATGTGGGGAATGTTGCCTTGTGTGGGTGGTACTTCTCTCCTTCTCTGTTCCCCCTCCCCCCTTTCCCCTCCCTTCCCTGCCTCTCTCCTCCCTTCCCTCCCCTCTGAGACCTTCCTGATTAGACTCCGAGGAAACAGATCCTCTAGGATTCTATATGTTTTCTTTCACCACAAATCCCAGTACTTCAAAGCCAGAAAACAGTGTAGGGATCACCTTGACCAACTTCCCCCTTTTTACACCCTGCACCCCACACTCCCCGCAGAAAGGAAAAGAATAAAAAATAAAATGATAGACTATCTAGGACTGAATTTAAATCCTCGTCTTGCCAGCGGCTCTCACAATCCTGTGCTGTAGGCGCAAGTGGCTGAACCAGCACTTGGCTAATTGTGGAGACAATTAGCATTTGTTACTTCTTTTAATGAGCCAAGTGGATAATTGTTTCTGGCCAGAGCCACTGGGGACAAGACCAGTTGTCTGTGTTTCTAATTTCTGGGTTAAATCTATGCTAATGAAGCTCTCCCAGTGGAGGCAAGCCTGGGATTGACAAAATGTCCTAAACACCGCCCAAATCTTCTGAGGACACCAAATTCGAGACCCACAGCCACCCCTCCCCTCTTCCTGTGCATGGTGACTGGATGCTCCTGCAGCTCCCAAAAATTGGGGGTGGTGCTGAAGTTGGGGGGTAGGGCCACCTGTGCTGCAGGTACCTGGGGAGCACGGTTCACCTTGGCCCTGCTCAGCTCCCCTCCTCAGCATTTGGATTAAGGTTTGCTTGGTTGCATTTTCTTTTTACCTCTCAAGCTGTCTGACACCCCCAGTATAGGCTGCATTCTGTTCTTGGCTCTGGGGGGTTTGCCCCCACATGGATTTGATGAGGCAGTGAGCCCCACTGGCAATCCTAAGGAAGCCCTTACTGTGAACACACTGGTATTTCTGGGTAAAGTTTGGTAAAGGTTATGCATTTTGTGTTGTTTCCTGTTAAAACAATGTGAAGGGTTCAGAACACGCCACCCCAAAACATGACACTTGGGCATGTGGATTATTTTGAGGCAAAGGTGAGGGAGAACCAGCAAACACAGGAAAAGTTCTTTACCTCCGCCTGACTCCCTATAATAAAGTATGTGTTTCCCCTTTTGCAGAGGACATTTACATTTATAAAGGAAATTTCCATTAGTGAATATACCAGAAAGAGAGCCACTGGGTGTGGTCTTTCATCAGAGCCGCCCTTATCTGCACAACAAGGTCCCTGGGATTTATGGGCTATTTTCATTTCCTTTCCCAGCCTATAATCTGCCTCCTTCCACATCAGGCCACCAGACAAGCCCTTTCCTTTGTTCCAGATGGTGTGTAAATTCCAATCACCTGAGAATCATCTTGGGTCTCACATCTTTGTGAGCCCCCCATGGGTATATGCATAATAAAAGTTGGGGGTTTTCCTCCTATTAATCTGTTTTATGTCAACTTAATTCCTAAACTGGCCACAGAACCTAGAAGAGTAGAAGGAAGTTTTTTTCCTCCCCTACAGTTTCCAGGAAGCCAGACATACCAATTCCTTCTTTATTAAATAGTTGGATTACTCAATTATGCCAAAAATTGAGAAAATATTTGCTATGGATAGTTTCAAACTATTGAACTCTTAATTTTTTTGAAAGATTTTATTTATTTATTTGAGAGAGTGAGTGAGCAGAAGCAGGGGGAGGGGCAGAGGGAGAAGCAGGCTCTCCGCTGAGCAGGAAGCCCCAAAACTGACCAGGGAGCCCAAAGTGGGGCTTAATCCCAGGACCCTGAGATCATGACCTGAGCCGAAGGCAGGTGAGCCTGCCTGAGCCACCCAGGAGCCCCTATTGAACTCTTTTTTAAAAGTTGGCTGGAGGATGGATGAATCAGGTGTGTGCATGCATGTGTGGCGATGAGGGGCAAGGGGTTTCGGGTATATACCAGCTGCATCATTTGTCCGGGTAGTTAAACCTGCGCTTGTGACTTCACCTTGTTTTCCTTTCCTTCTCATCTGCAGCCTTAAAGCAATGGGGAAACAAGGCATTGCTCACTGCAGTGCTTGTGTGTGATTAATTGGCAACCCAACGAACTTTTCTAACATATCCATCACCTAGAAATAGTGGAACTGAGAGAAGGGTATAGATAAACTTTTGGAAACACCTACTATGTACTGGGTGCACCATCACATTGTCTCATTTAACTCTCAAGGGTGTCTTGGATACAGGTGTTAATATTGTCTTTTTAAAGATGTGGAATTGGGACGCCTGGGTGGCTCAGCGGTTGGGCGCCTGCCTTTGGCTCAGGTTGTGATCCCCAGATCCGGGATCAAGTCCCGCATTAGGCTCCCTGCGAGGAGCCTGCTTCTCCCTCTGCCTTTGTCTCTGCCTCTCCTCTCAATCTGTGTCTCTCATGAATAAATAAATAAATCTTAAAAAAAATAAAGATGTGGAATTTGAGGATCAGGGAGGTTATTGGTCTAAGGTTACACAGCTAATGGGTAGTCAATAGAGGATTTGAATCCATGCAATTGGGTGTCTTTGTGTGCAGAGTTCTGTCTACCCTAAAACTAAGACCCAGATGTCAGAAGGACCTTCTGGTCTTCCAGCATTCCTGCAAGCTCCCAGGGGCTCCCCTCCCAGAGTCTCTGCTGCCTAATTGCCTGGGAGTCTGTGTGAGCTGCTTCTGTTCCTTCCCTCAGTACACTGATGCAACGCAGCAGCTTCAGTTGGGTAAGCTATTCACTCATACCAGCATTTTGTGGGTTTAGCAACTTGACTAATAGTCAGGTTAGGGGGTGGGATCACAAGCCCACAAGCCACAGCTCTTTTCCTCCTCTCCCACCCCTCCTGATCTTGCCCCTCACTGCTCATCCCAGAGGCTCCTGATCCAGGCACTTTGTCCACACTGGGGATGAGAACATGCCAAGAAATACAGGATAGCCTTCCCTTGGGGGTTCCCAAACAGACTCAAAAGAGCGAAAACTATCCTGTCCTTAAAGAAAAGTAACAGATGGGCCATTTGTCTAAACTGCCAAGTATGGTCTCATCTATACGCTACAGCAATAAGGTGCTGACTAAACTTTCCTTTTCAGAGACTGGCTGTTCCAACCAGAGGTCAGGGATTGCTTCTCTGGGTAGAGAAAGCTGGACGCAGTATTTGAGATACTTATATTAAAATTTCTTTGTTTATCTGAAAATAAAATTCAGCTGGATATTCTATATTTTATCCAGCAGTCCTAAGACAGAGGCATAAGAAGAGTAGTTTAATTTCATGGAGGGTGGACTTAGAGATGCAGAATTTGATTGTGTTGCATTGCATAACTGTTGGGAGAGAAAGAGTTTCTTAAATCTTTTGGATTCATTTTCCGTGAGTTCATCATTTTAAAAGCATTAAAAATACAGCTGAGCCTGGGCACCTGGGTGGCTCAGTTGGTTAAGCATCTGCCTTCAGCTCGGGTCATGATCTCAGGGTCCTGAGATGGAGCCTCGCATCCAGTTTCCTTGCCCAGCAAGGAGCGTGCTTCTCCCTCTCTCTGCTCTTGCTCTCTCCCTCTGTCTCTTTCAAATAAATAAATAAAATCTTTTACGAAATACGGCTGAACGTGTTGCACTAATTGGAAAGATTGCTATCACAATATCCAAGGACAAACATTGCTATCACAATATCCAAGGAGGTTGTTAAGGAAGCTGAGGAAATTGCCTTTTCATAATGCTGTTAGCATTGATCAAAATGAGAAAAGAGCTCAACACCCAGGAAGTGCCCTGCTGAGGTAAAGAGGAGAAAAAGGTGAAAAAAAAAAAAAACAAATAGGGCAGATTCTTCTGCCTTGGAGCTTGCATCAGCTCTCGGCACCCCACAAAGCTGAGTTTTTTTGCCTCCTGGACCAGGTGAGCAGCCAATCAGCTCCTGAAGGGGAAAAAATGGAACTGGAAGGGCCCTGAATTTAGATGCTCAGTATCTAAATGTTGAGTGTGGCTGCACTAAGTGCATCAGGAAGGCTAATGCTTTGTAGACAAAATAGCCAACGTCTAATGCATGGTGGTGATCAGCAAACTAGTAAATGGTACAAGTACTTAGACTTCTGGTTCCAATTTCCTGATGCCCATAAATGCTGCTGGCCACACGCAGCAGGACCTTCACTTGCATTTCCTTTTCAGTTTCTAAAGCTAATGATTTTTCCCATTAGGTTTATAAAGGTAATGCATGCTCATTATGGAAAACACAGAATGTTCCAAAAAGAATGTAACGTTCTGTAAATATCTGTGAAATCCATCTGATCCAGTGTATCAAAAAAATGGGGTGCTTGGCTGGTTTACTCGGTGGAATGTGTGACTCTTGATCTTGAGATTGTGAGTTTGAGCCCCACATTGGATGTAGAGATTACCTACAATAAATTCTTTTTTCCAAAAGAGACTGTTAAAAAAAAAAAAAAAAAAAAAAACAACCAGTAACAATACCACCAAAGCTAGCTTGGTAAAGAATATCTATATTCCCAATACTCAAGACACTTTTAACCTCAGATCCATTTCTTTCCAGTCTTTTTTATTTTTGTTTTTGTTTTTTTGTTTTTCTTTTTCAGTCTTTTTAATTTTTTTTAAAAATGTTTTTCCAGTCTTTTTTAAATGCTGGTTTGTGTAGTGCGTACATTATTGTGTTCCACTTTTTTTTTTTTTTTTTACACATTGCTTAGAACTCTTCTTAAACATCGTCTTAAGTAGCAATGGCATACTGGAAATAAAGTTAACGGTGAGATTAGCAGAGACATGTAGAAGAAATCGTTAAAAACAAGACAGCATGCTCAGAATGGAGTCGCTTAGGCTAAGCCCTGCGACATGAAGCCGAAACCTAACTTAAGCCTCACATCACCAAACTAAGACTTAATTACGGTTTTTGAGTCTCCCAGAAATAGAATCTTAAGCCAATCCATCAGGAATCGCCTGATCCGCACTAGCCAGATAGATAATCCGCCGTCCTCTCAATGAAAGTGACCTTGGGATAGCCAACCTGATTTTGTGCCCAGCATCATTTCCTCCGTGCACCTCGCTTCTGCCTAGGAGTCTTTTGTTTTGTGCTGCTCCTCGGAGCTCCTCTCTGTCTGCTAGATTGGATGCTGCCTGACTTGTGGAGCCTTGAGAAAAGCTAATAAGAGCTTTACAATTTCCTCAGTTGAATCCTTTTAGGCAAGATCCACTATTCCCACAGATACCTGTGAATACTTAGGAAAGACACTCATCCAACTTTTTTCTTTAATAATACATTTATTTTTTATTGTTGTTCAATTTGCCAACATACAGAATAACACCCAGTGCTCATCCCGTCAAGTGCCCCCCTCAGTGCCCGTCACCCATTCACCACCACCCCCCGCCCTCCTCCCCTTCCACCACCCCTAGTCCAACTTTGATTATGATAACATCTCCCATTGGAGGCTGCAGACTTCGTCATGAGCTCTTTGAAGGGGTCGCCTTTCCTATAGATCCCAAAACACACGAGAAAATTAGCACTTTTCTTCGGTTTCTGGAATTAGGCAGTTCCACTTTCTGTCCCTCCTCCTCTTGGGATAGGAAATTTAGCCTCATTGCCTAAAAAAATCAAGTAGACAAATTCCTATTTATGCACGAACATGAATGTGCACAAATATGCACAAATATTTGTGTTCTTCATACTTTCAAAAGTATCAAATAAAAAAATCATTTAAATGTTCAGCATTAAGGGGTTTGGCTAAGTAAATTACAGAAGATGTAAATAATCCTCTCAGTAATGGAAAATTATTCAGCCATCAAAAACAACGATTATGAAGAACATTTGTTGATGTTAATTTTTGTGTTTTAGGTAAGTTGTATGCCCAACATAGGACTTGAACTTGTGACTGATATCAAGAATCACAGGTTTGCTCTAGTGAGCCAGCCAGAGGCCCCTACTGATGCTAATTCTTTGAAAACCTGAATACCCAGTTTCTGTAAGCAAGCATTTAGATTTTATATGCATATGAAAAGGGACTGGAGCCAAATTTAAGAATAATAATACCCAAGAGATGAGGTGGTAGGTGTTTTTCTTCTTACATTCTGGGTTGTCTAAATCGTCTTTCTTATTTGCGGTAATCCTGCCTTTGTTTGTTTTCTCCGCTTACCTTCCGGGGTTGTCAGGTCAAAGCATTAAACTGCCAGACCCCTGGATAAGCACCCCAGACTTTTCTCATTGTCAACCACATCAAGTATCCTACAAGCCTAAACACCCATGAGAGGGACTTTTGCCAATTGCAAAGCACTGTTTGTTCTTGGGCAAACTATTTAGTCTGGTTATCATTAGAAAATTTGTTTGCACAGACCTGGCTGTTGCAGCTCCTAAAATTGACTCTTGCTAATGCGACACGGAAAAAGAAAGAGTGCAAACAATGCAGAATTGGAGGTGAGCTCTTGCCTCTGCAAGTCCAGCGCGGGTGGAGGAGGGTGGCCCCTCCACCCGCACATGCCCTTTGATGGGGGACACTGGGGCGACACCCTTCCTGAGGGACACCTTTCCTCTTTTCTTTCCTATGCTTGCCTGTGGCTGCCAAGGCACCTCACAATGGGGTAATGGAGAATTGCAAGAAGCTGGAAAGAGTGAGGAGCCCCATGGGAGAGACTGAATGTGCCGGAGATGCAGGGAGGATGAGTCAACAACCCAAATTAACATATCCAGAAAGAAAGTTGAGCTTGAGTTGGACTTGAGTCAGTGTTTTCACACCAGTGGGTTAATCTGGTCTTTGAGGCCCAGTCTAGAGGTCATGTTTTGCAGGTGGAAGCCTGGTGCTCCTAAGTGACCCTTTACAACATGGGACAGAAATGCAGACAAAGACTAGGAAGAGAAGGCATGGTTCTGGAATCAGAGCTCCAACAGATGGGCCGAAGTCCTGTGTAGAGCATGGAGAGGGAGAGTAGAAAGAACCAGAGCATTGGGCCTGGAGTTCCAACCACCCCCCAGCCCCAACCCCCTTGTCCCATGACAGCCTGCATTATTGCTCGCCTGCCCTGTCCGAAGCTTATCCATGGGCGCCAGCAGCCATGGTGGCAGCCACTTTGCTGGGTCCTCTGTTTCCAGTGCCCCTGCCAGTGCGCTCAGGACAGGACCTGCTTTGCTCAGTGAAAAGTGAGCACAAGTGATGGGACATGCCACTCCCCAGCTGAAACTCTAAGGGGAAGCTTTCTTGCTCGAAGAATTTCTTCTTTGTCATGACAACCCTTCCACCCCGAATCAGCTACTCCCTCAGCATCTGGGTGTAGACGACCTAGAGCCACAACCAACTCTGCCAACGTGTAACTTGTGTGAGAAACGGAACTTTGTGGTTATAAGGGACAGGTCTGGGTGTTATTTTGTTGCCAAGGACCTATCTTAAAAACGCTTTATCCTTTTTTTTTTTTTTTTTTTAAAGATTTTACTTAGTTATTCATGAGAGACACACACAGAGAAAGGCAGAGACATAGGCAGAGGGAGAAGCAGGCTACATGCAGGGAGCCCGATGTGGGACTCGATCCCGGGACCCTGGGATCACGTCCTGAGCCAAAGAAGATGCTCAACCACTGAGCCACCCAGGTGCCCCCCAAATGCTCCCTCCTTAAGGCAGTTTCTTTGTCTCTGACAAAGCCTTGAATAGGCCTACCTTGAATGGCTCTTTTGAGAAGTGGATAGAGTAATGGTGGGAACACATTTGGCCAAAAAACATGGAGAAATAAAGGGTGACAATGTCCCCTGGACACTGTGTTCTGGCAACTGAAAGAGAGGGCCAGTGGCCAGAGTTCAAACTGTTTCTGTTTTGTTTTCCCCGGGATCATAATTTCTCCCTCTCCTTGGAAAATATTGATCTAGAAATGAAACACTTAAAACCCGTGCATTTTATTTTTTTGATGTGTTGGAGAAATGCAATCTTCCTGAGGGAAAAGGCGGTCACTGTGGTTGAAATGGCCCTCTTCTTGCTAGCCTGAGCCTGACCTCCCTCCAGCAAGAAATTGCACAATCCTTTGAGGCCTTCCACCCAGATTTCTTTATCGCAAACAGCCGAGCTAGGGAAACCTGCCTACATTGTATATAGCTGCTTCTGCAAAGAGTAGCTGAAGCTGCCTCGCTTATGTGAGGTGCACGACTGTCCCCCCAAAGACCTCACACTTACGGCTGCACCATGTTCATGGCCGATACCTTCCTGTCTGGCCCTTGCTTTGGCATAGTATTGTCTTCCTTACCTCGCCCCTGCAAGGGGACCTTGTTTTAGAGCCGGACTCTCCTGGGAGAGATCTCATTGCTAGATTCTTCTTCCAAAACCCCAGCCTGATCAGAGTTGTGGGACCAAAGTCTTTGCTTGCTCCCCATTGTCCTTGTCCATGAACATCTCTACCTGCTTCCTTAGGTCTTGGGGATTCTTTTTTTTTTTTTTTTTTTAAGATTTTATTTATTTATTTGCCAGAGCAAGCGAGCAAGAGAGAGAATGCAGGAGGAGTAGCAAGGAGAAGCAAACTCCCCACAGAGCAGAGTCCGATGTGGGGCTTGATCCCACAACCCCAGGATCATGACCTGAGCCGAAGGCAGATAGATGCTCGCTCGACTGACTGAGCCTCCCAGGCACCCTGGGTCTCGGAGATTCTCTTCAACTCTTATGGGTTCCTGCCCATGCAGAATTCTGCTCACCCATTAGGATGCATTCTCCTGCATCACAGTCTTTTCTAATCTCCCATTATACTTGATTTCTCTCAACCATGAAAACTACCTTGCCTTCACACATCCTTTTATTTTATTTTTTTTAAGATTTATTTATTTATTCATGAGAGATACAGAGAGAGAAAGAGGCAGAGACAAACAGAGGGAGAAGTAGGCTCTTCGCAGGAGCCCCACATGGGACTTGATCCCGAATCCTGGGATCACGACCTGAGCCGAAGGCAGAGGCTCAACCACTGAACCACCCAGATGTCCCCACACATCCTTTTAGTAAATTTTATAATCATGGTAAAAAATTTGGAAATTAAAGAAAATTATGGAGAAAGCAGTAAAATGGAAACATAACCAGGCCACAGGAGAGGACCATGGTAACGTGAAGTGCATCCTTCCCCTGCAGGGGGTGAGGACTAAACAGTGATAATCCTCAGGGTTGGTGGAGAAGCGCAAAGTCAGAATCATCAGAGGGGGTGGTACCTTGGAAGGCAACAGGGGAATGTAGACAATTGTAAGCTATTAAAATGGAAAATTGTCTACATTCCTTAGTGTGGTGATTCCACTTATCAGAATTTACCCCATGGAAATAATAGCAGAAATACACAAAAGTATCGCTTTGAGAAACCTCATTGCACCATCATTTTTAATTGCATAAAAAAATTGGAAGCAACCTAACGGTCCATCGGTTGGGAATTCGTTTAATCCATTAGGAAACATCCATCCAGTGAAATGCTGTGAAGTCGTTAACAAGAAGACAGAGTGCAGTTTGGAGATATAGTGTGATCCATACTGCGGTCCTGGAATTTTTTTTAAAATGTGCATTATTTTTACTTACCTAAAGCCAATTCTAAAGTCCCTTGCCTTGATCGTTGTCGCAAACAGAAAAAATTTCATATGCATAGAAAAATTTTTCCGGCATGAGGTATAGCGATGATTAATGGTGGCTATCTCACAGGGATGAAATTGAGAGATATTCTTTTTCTGATCTGTACGTTCCTGTATTTTGTAATAGTAAATAAAACCGTACAGTCCCATGCTAGAATAACAGTAACAAAAATCCTTGCCTGCAGCTGATTGAGTGGAATAATTTATACGTTTTTCAAAGGCCTTCCATAAAAACATAAAAAGCCTCTTTGTAAACAAAACTGTGTATTTCAATTTGCACCTAGAAGTGAGGGTTAGCTGGATAAGTTAAAGACAATGAAATCCACGGCGATGCTCAGATGAAAAAAATAGAATAAATAAAAACAATAAAAGAGGAAAAAAGCTAAGCGTGTTCTTTAAGGACAGTATTTTACCGTTGTACTCTACGGCACATAATAAGGTGTGAGATTATGCATTTTTGTAGGACAGTTGTTTTAGGAGATCATATGTTAAAATTAAAAGCCTTTTAGGCAGCCCTGGTGGCGCAGCGGCGCATGATCCTGGAGACCGGGGATCGAGTCCCATGTCGGGCTTCCTGCATGGAGCCTGCTTCTCCCTCTGTCTGTGTCTCTGCCCCGCTCTCTCTCTCTGAATAAATAAATAAATCTTTAAAAAAAAAAGCCTTTTGAATTTTATTCCAAAAATAAAAAATAAACTAAAAAATGAAATCCTGAACAAAGCAAAACAAAAGTATTTTTTTAAAAAAAACAATGAAATCCTAAGTGGGCCTCATAAACTATATATAAATGCTTCTGGGAACTCTGTGAATCGGAGCTCTGAGGAGTCTGGTGACCTGGAGTGTGAAGGGGTCGATGCTGAGTCTCTGCTGTTGCTGTCCCTTCCCTGTACCCACACCCTCCCACCCCCGCACAGTACAGCCTGGTCACATTTTGTGGCCTCTCTTGGAGGTAAAGTTTCTGCTTGTTTAAAGCAGTCAGCCCCACCCCCACCCCCCACCCCCGCCGGTCAACACCCCTCAATCATCACACACACGGACAAGAATTTGCATCGAGATGTTTGAAAGGTAAACAGCAGTGTTGCAGCTCTGGGCGCCGAGAGGCCGGGCCGGGTGGTGTGGACTCTGTCAAGAGGCCTTATCGCTAATGGCAGGGCATTCTCACTGCGGGGCCCTTGTCATCTGCGATCGCTCAAACATCCATCCAGTGTCAGTGCTGCAGCCGCAGAGACTCCCAAGAGCAGGATCACCAGCAGAGCCAGCCTCACGCAGCACGCACCGCTCCGAGCCTGAGCATCGGTCAACCTCTTGGCCAGGTTACATAGTTTAAACCTGCGGGGTGCCCGTGTGCTTCCTCCCCCACCCCCCCCCAACTCTGCAAGTGTTCAGACTAGTACTTTCTATGGTGATGGTCTTTTCCGAGTCACACCCCCCCCTCCACCTGCTTCAGCCAAAGAAGCCTTGGCTCAAAGGAGAACCCTCAACATTCACTGCAGACGCTCTTCCAGATGCTGTGGATTTGTAGGGCGGATGGGCTCAGTTTCCAACCCTTGCTGAAAACCTAAGAGAACATAGCGATGAGCAGCAAACCGACTCCCCCCCGACTTTTCTGGCGTGACCGGGAGCTGCAAAATTAATTAATGGCGTTTTCTCAAGGGAGCTGCTGAGGATCCCTTTCAAGTTTCTGGGTTGCAGGGCATTCACAGATGCTAAGTAGGGCTCAGCCCAGGCCCTTTGAGGTTTTTGTCTCACAGGCTGGAAGGGCAGCGTGATTTAGGATGGTCAGCAGGGGGGAGAGTGGTAAACCTCAACCTGTTCCTTAAACAAATAAACAAAACCACCCCAAGCTTGGACAAACCCGTGCCTTTTGCACCTGGTAGACCTAGACCTAAGCGGCAGAGGTTTGGGGTGGGGGGTCCCCAAGGGGCAGAAATGGACTCTGCTAGTACAGCTAGAATGACAAGACAATTCATTTTTGTTTAAAGCTGCTCTGAAAGAGGTTTATTTATTATTTTTGTTTTGTAGGGCTCTTGGATGGGGTTGGGGGCAGGAACTCTACCCACATCAATAGTCAGGTGTTTCTCTTTGCACTCACTTCCTTCCGTGAGCACAGACCACAGATCCTTAATCAAAAACCCTTCCTCATCTGCCTCTTGCTCTTCTCCCTGCAGAGTAGACACCCTGGTGCAGAGGCTGAGCTCTATCACCACTCTGCTTTTTCGGAGTCCTCACAAGGTCCTCAAACAACCCCCTTCGCAGAGGCAGAGGGTTCTGGGAGTCGGGATGAAAACTGTCCTTATGTTATTTCTTTTTTTTTTTTTTTTAAGATTTTATTTATTTATTCATGAGAGACACAGACAGAGGGAGAGGCAGAGACACAGACAGAGGGAGAAGCAGGCTCCATACAGGGAGCCCGACATGGGACTTAGGTTATTTCTGATGCTGGAGTCATTGCCTGGAGGACAGTGGAGTGAGTTGTAGAGGTGGGGTCATAACCCGGAGAAAGGCTGAATTCAGATCCTGAGATAGCTGTCTACGAGGTGTTGGCTTTGGTGTCTTGGGTAAATACCTCTGTGTAGTATTTTTCAACAGGTTGACTGGGAGACTCTGTATACAGCCCCATGGGCACATCACGCTCAACCTCACAGTCATGCACACGCATACACACACAGACGGACATGCACCCACACCCCCGCGCCCCCATACTACTCATCCCACACATATAAGGTTTCTATGCTCAAGTAAGTTTGGAAAATTCTGCAAAGGGCAATAAGGCTTTGCATCTTGTGAGTGATGATTCACAGCAAGAGCCCTGGGAAGTCCTGCAGTAAGGAGGCCTGAGCTGCTAACTTGCTCACCCGGTGTGGCCCAAGTACACTGGGCCGTGTCCCGTTTCCATACGCCCCGTGCAGTTTCAGTGAAGCACACTGAGCAAGCTGCTAGTGGAGTATAGCTGCCTGCCTTCTTGGACTTGCATTTTGCTTTCAGACTCTAGGGGTTATATCATTCTTCTGCCCCAAAGGGTCACTGACCCTTCATATTCCACTGTGTGCGCCCAGTCCAGCCACGTGCACCTGTGTGGGGGATGGGGGGCAGTTCCTCCCTGTGTTTATGGAGGGAGCCCCCACAACATTGATAGAGCCAATATTCCACGGGCTGGAGGTCACACAGACCGGCACCCCATTTCTTTGGTAACAATGTCCCCATTGGGCCTCCCCGCCGCTGAAGAGAAAATGCAGTGACAACCTTGCTGAGCACTCTTTCCCCCTGCCTCTTCTTTCTGAGGCCATGCTCCTCGAGTTCAGCTGGATGCATGATGGTTGCACCAGGGTGGAGAGCGACGCCAGCCTGGGGACCGACGACACCAGTGAAAGGCGGCCGTCCTGTGTGCCCAGTGGCGGGAAGAGATGTCCCGGAGCCTGCCTCCGAAGGCCAGAACCGGCACCTGGGATCAGGAGCCAGAAATCAGGATCCTCAACACCCATTGTTGAGCAGCATGTGGTGGCTCTTAAATTGAAGGGAAAGGGAATTGTTACTGTGCATCCTCCCTGACGAGAGAGAGAGAGAGAGAGAGAGAGAGAGAGAGAGAAACACATTTATAAAAGAGTTGCTCAACTCCACATTCAAAGACCCGGACAGAGAAGGGCAAAGCTGCCTGGGGCACCCCTGTGTACCCCTAGAGGTGAATTTCTGGGTCCCTCTAGGGGGGCCTTGTCCCTGAGTGGTGCTGCTGTTTTCTGGTGGACAAAAGCCACACCGCGTCTTTGCACCCGGAGCAGAATCCGTGAATACGGCCTACCGGGCCCGGGAGCAGACTCCAAGCGGGGTGCCCTGGGGGTACCAGCTCAGTAGCTCCAGAATGTGGTGTAAACGCACCTGTCTCTCCCTTCCAGGACCATGGAACATCTTGGTTATGGAAACAGGTATGAGCCAGGAAGATGGTAATAAATAACGCGTAATACACAGGATTAAAGGAACGCAGTGGAGACTTAGACAGACCCGGCTTTTATTTCCAACTCAGAAGCTTATAAATCTGCAACCGTAAAACGCTCTAAGCCTCAATTTTCCCAACTGTAAAATGGGCCTCCCTTTATGCTAGCTTCTCCTCCAGCTGTGGCAAGGCGTGAGTGAGGTAGACGTGTGAGCTCGCATTCAGTGCCTGCCACGTGGCAGGTGTTTCATGAATAAACTATTACGCACATGTTGGTCATATACAGCACACAGTCGGTGTCAACACATGCTTATTTTTTTAAAAACGATTTTATCTATTTATTCATGAGAGACACAGAGAGAGGCAGAGACACAGGCAGAGGAAGAAGCAGGCTCCATGCATGGAGCCGATGTGGGACTCGATCCTGGGTCTCCAGGATCACGCCCTGGGCTGAAGGCAGACACTAAACCACTGAGCCCCCCAGGGATCCCAAACACATGCTTATTTCTATGGGTTTCTAGGTAAGCTCACACTCACACAAAGAGCCGAAGTCCTCCCTGCAGCTTACCCGTCAAAGAGTCTTGATTGTTTGTTTTTCGGGAGATGTGTTTGCATTTATGATTCATGAGTGGGTGAAGGGATCTTGTCTGCATTTTCCCCGAGGAAGCCAGAACTGGAGTCGACGCTGTGCTTGTTTACTCTGCCGTCTATAGGATCCCCCGAATACTGCAGGATTGCCTCGCAAGGAGACCAGGCCGGGTCAGCACAGCAGAGGCTCGGACCCGCGGCCCAGGTGAACTCGCCAGCCTGCCCCAGGCAAGATCGGCCCAGCAGCTTTCAGAAGCAGAGAGAGGAAGCCCGTGGCTTCTCTTTGTTTTGTGGTTGTTGTTTGGAGCCGGTTGGAGGACCTTAGGGGAGATAATGGCCCAAGGAAGGCTTAGGCTTAGGCATCCCTTTGTTAAGGTTTATTTTGAGCCGCTGGGAGAGACCCTTTGTTGTCCTGTTTGCTCTCAGTACTTCAAAGCAGGAGGGGTTTTCTTGGGGACAGAAGAGGAGGTTACCAGAGCCCTAAGCAGCCGGAGGGAGGGTGACTGGAGTTGGTGAGTGGACGGGGCTCAGGGATTCCTTATTGAGAAGCAGCTAAGGGAGGGAAGCAAAAAAGAAACAATTTGATCTCGTACTTAACAGTAAGAGATTATCTGATACTTGAGTTCAAAGACTTGCTAAGGAAAAAGATGGGGTTGACTTCTGGAAACAAGCCACCTCACGCTTTGGAGTGCAAAACAATCACCTGGCGGGGCACACGGGGCGGTGTGGGGGGGTGTTGTTTCAAAGGCCATTCCCAGGACCCTTTAGAGGGGGACTACTGTTTTGTTAGGTCTCTAGGAATCTGCATTTTATTCTGAGCACCCCGGGAGGGTGGTGCGGGGTGGGGGTGGGGTCCTTGACAAGGCTCCCCTGACACAATCAGAGGTATTTGGGGTCCTGGGGCACCTCTGTTGCCTGCTGGCCAAAGGCAGCTGCTAATTTTCTGGATTACTTTGCTCTGGATTCCTAACCCCCTGTGGCTCCTGGGAAATGCTTGCCTGGTTAAAGGGAGATTGAACAAAGGGGGATAAAGGAGAAGCCAGACCCTTTTATCCCTCCTGGAGAAATAGCTCCCAGCCCCCTGGCAGCTTGGCTAGCTAAAGTCAGGCCTGCTGCGTTGGCCCTGGGAAGGAGAAAACGGGATTGGTCCCCACAGGTGAACGACTCAGGGCTTGGGCCTCGGGATCGCTGGGAGCTCATCCCCTCTGTGAGCCTGCAGTGCCCCCACATGGAAATGGGCCTCCCCCGAGCTGCCCTCCTGCAGGAACAGCTGCTCCACGGGCCCAGGTGCTCCACGGGCCCAGGACCTCGCCTGAAGAGTCAGGTGGATGCGCACAGCAGAGGTCTGTAAGCGGCAAGAGCTCCAAACTTCAAGAATAACTGGAAAGATTCAGGGTGTATTCAGCAGACACAGGCTGCTCTCAACTGGGGAAAGAGATATTATGAGCTTATAGTTACATACAGATTGCACCACAAACTTAGTCACAATTATAAGTAGCTTCAAAGTGATCAACATGATGCTTTGACATAACTTTCAATTCACTATGAGAAAGGGACAGGCCGGCGGGGGGAGGGGGGTGGGTGGGCAGCTAGGTAGGGAGTGATAGGCAGGGGGCTACAGGATCAAGCTCACAGAAATCCCAAAAATGCTGAAGTGTAAGGAAACCAGAGGGGTGCCTGGGTGGCTCAGTGGTTGAATATCTGCCTTTGGCTCAAATTGTGATCCCAAGGTCCCGGGATCGAGTCCCACATTGGGCTACCTGCATGGAGCCTGCTTCTCCCTCTGCCTGTGTCTCTGTGTGTGTGTCTCTCATAAATAAATAAGTAAAATCTAAAAAAAAAAAAAACAAAAAACAAAAAAAAAAACAAAAACAAAAAAAAAAAGATAAGACAACAAAATCAGACCACGCTGCCCTAGGCGTGTGTATTGGGGATGTGCGTCTTTTTTTTTTTTTTATGACAATCACTTGTGATCAACAAAGAATAACCAAGAATAACCAGACTCTAAGAAACGTAAGCCATTAAGGATGTTATCACCAGTCCTTCCTCAACCCAAGATGTCACAAGAATGCTAAGGCCACCAGCTCACTGGTCAGTTCTAAATAAAAGACCGTCAGAGGAGGCCTTGGTAACTCTGTCAGGACCCCTCTCACTCCTGAGAGCTTTTTCTGTATCCTTGCTTAATAAACTTCTATTGCTTTACTCATTTTTCTTCGTCCACGAGATTCATTCTTCGACTCCGTGAGACAAGAACCTTGCTGGCCCGCTTCAACTACTCACTAGGGAAATGGTGAGACTCTTTTGTGACAAGTGGGTAGGGGTGATGTGTTTTCCAAGTGTTTTGCTGACCTGATGTGTTGTTTGGGAAAGAAAGGATCATGATAAAATGTCTGGATTAAACTGAGTGAAATAGAGTTGTCTGTTGCGGGACTTTTCTTAGAAATCTGTGGATTTGGCCACGAGACCCTTTGGCAAAGGTCATCATTCAACGTCAGTGTTTCCTGGGCCAGTTTTGAGAATGCTAGGCCACATGACTCCAAAGGTCTCCTTTGGCTCTTACAACCCACAGGTGGCATAGAAGTGAAAAGGTGAGGAAGCACACAAACGCCCCTGTTTGTGCAACAGGAGGATAGACGGGATATCTGAAAACTTGCACGCACCTACAGACATAATAAAACAATAAATGTTAAAAAAAATCCATATGTACCATTTATAAAATAATTGCCTCTCCAGAGAATGCAACGGAGTAAAGAAAATGGGCTTTACATGTCCTCAAGAATCAAAATAAAAATCAGCCCTACTCATACTCCTCGTCTACAAACTACAAAAAGAAATTATGCTACCATGAGAAAAAAAAAGACCCTTTTTCAGTAAATGCCAAGTCTCATTGATGGAGAAAATAAGCCTGGTGATCTTCTGTGCCTTCTGTGTACTAAATCTCAAGACAGCATACATGGTAATACCAGCTGTGATTGGACTCCCGGGAACAAGGGGGCCACTCCTCGGAAGAGTGCAAATAGCATCACTTCTCCTACAGCAGCAGCATCCTGAGGTTTCCAAGGAAGCCAGGGAAGGGAGCTGAGATGAAATTATCTTCCACTTTCCTTCATTCTTCTTTTTGTTTTCCATTTTTCTTTTCTCTTTATAGGCAGTGATTTGGAAAACTCAGACTCCCTGTCAATAAAAGGTGACAAATAGGGATCATTACATGCCAAATTTAGTAAAAATAAAATTGAGAGAAGACAGCTTTAGTGAAGCTAGAATTACAGCAGGGTTAATTTAAATTTAAATTTTGCCAGGGAGATGAGAATATTCATTCTAGTTAGAAAATAGGCAAAGAACCTCTGATCTCTTCCTTACCTTATAATGTTAGCACATAGCAGAAATTCATCAACTGATATGCCTTAAATATGAAATAATATTTTACTGCAATGGAGAAAAGCTATTTTTTTCGAAGAACACTTGATATCAATCTCAAAGCAGTAATTAGCATCATACTTAGAACTGCAGTCTCTAGGAAGATCCGTGAAAGGTAAGACCAGGAGAGGATGCCTATGGCCACCACCCCTCTTCAACATTGTCCTAGACTTTGAAGTCAATGTAATAAGACATGTGAAAGAAATAACTTACAAGAGAAATTGTTTATTGTTAAGGGACTATATCTATCAGAAATCCCAAGGTATCCAACTGAAATTAGAATTAAAACTAGAAAAAAGAACATCTGATAAAGGACTGGTATTCAACATATTCAAAGAAGTCTTAAAACTCAACAATAAGAAAGCAAAAGACCTTACGCAAAAAAATGCACTAAAGACCCTAACAGACACTTCGCCAGAAAAGGTATACAGGTGGCAAATAAGCATATAAAAATATGCTCCTCATCATGAGTCATTAGAGAGTGCAAATTAAAACCAGGGTGACACAGCACTCCAGAACAATCAGAACGGCCCAAATCCAGAACACTGCCAACACCAAATACTGGCAAAGAGGTGGAGCAACAGGCACTCTCATTCATTGCTGATGGGAATGCAAAATGGTACATGATGGGGGAAGAGAGAGCTAGCTGAGGACAAAGCACAACCCTGGGACAGCACATTGACAAGTCCTTGAAACACGCACAGTGACCTTCTTCTACAGACTCAACTGCCTCAATACTAATACTCTGCTAAGGGCAAAAGACAATCTTAGCTAGACACCCAGGATCCTGTAAGTCTACTTTAACATATAAAAATTCCTTTAGAAATTTCCTTTATCTCTAAACCCCCAAGTTACGTGTTGGTGATCATCCCCCAAGCACATGGCTCTTGGATACACACCTGAAGGGTCTTGTGACTCAGGTTTTATTAGATGGTAATAAGTGACCTTTTCCCAACAATAGCCAGCACCCTCAAGGTCCTGGAAACCTTGCTTCCAAAATTCCTTAGAGAGTACGCTATCCTCAAACCTCTCCCAACTCCCAGGTACATAATCAGCCTCCCCTCACAGGCCCAGGGCAGCAGCTCTTCCTGCCCACGGGTCCTGTCCTCCTGCTTTATTAAAACCACCATTTTGCACCAAAGACGTCTCAAGAATTCTTTCTTGGCCATCGGCTTCTGACCTCACCCCACCAAACCTCACCTCTATTCCAAAACTTCGTCAGTACAGTACTTTGGAAGACAGTCTAACAGTTTCTTACAGACTAAACATATTTTTACCATATAATCCAGCTTTTGTATTTATCTAAAGGTGTTGAAAACTTAAAGTCCACACAACAATGTGCACACAGATGTTTCTAGAGGCCTTATTTATGATTGCCAAAACTTGGAAGCAAGAAATGTGTCCTTCAGTAGGTGAATGGTGCCTCCAGACCAGGGAATGTTATTCAGTGCTAAAAAGAAATGAATTATCAAACCACAAAAAGACATGGAGGAAACTTAAATTTGTATTGATAGGTGAAGGGAGACAATAGAAAAGATTACAGACTATATGATCCCAACTATATCACATTCTGGAAAAGGCAAAAAAAGAGACAGTACAAAGCTCAGTGATTGTCAGGGATTGGGGGAGGGAGACATGAATAGGCAGTGGATTAAGGACAGTGAAATCATTCTGTATGGCACTAAAATGACAGATGCATCTCACTGTAGCTGTGTCCCAACCCAAAGAATGGACCACACCAAGAATGAACTCTAATGTAAACTATGGACTTTGGGTGATAATAATATATCAGTGTGGGATACTTAAGTGGGGGAGACTATGTATGTTTTGAGGGCAGGAGTCTATGAGAACTCTGTACTTTCTGCTCAATATTGCTGTAACCCTAATACTGCTCTAAAACAGAAAGTCTTTTTTTTTAAAGTAGGTTGTAAGATGTAATTAAATGGTTATGAACAAGTTATTAACCTTCTTATTCCTTTGAAATTGTATTTATGTTAAGTAATTCTACATCCAATGTGGGGTTCAAACTCATAACCCTGAGACCAAGAATCACATGTTCTTCTGACTCAGCCAGGTAGGCACCCCTATTAACTTCCCTTAAAAAAAAAAAAAGATTTATTTATTTATTTATTTATTTATTTATTTATTTATTTATGATAGACATAGAGAGAGAGAGAGGCAGAGATACAGGCAGAGGGAGAAGCAGGCTCCATGCCGGGAGCTCGACACTGGCCTGGATCCCGGGACTCCAGGATCGCGCCCTGGGCCAAAGGCAGGCGCCAAACTGCCGGGCCACCCAGGGATCCCTATTAACTTCCTTATTAATGACCATTAATGACTTAGAAGCAGAAAGACCCACTGCATATATGTGTCTACATGTGTGTATGTACATACAAACATATATTATGTATACATGTACAAATATATAGGTATGTGTATATATACATATCATATATCCAGGAATAAACTTAGCAAAAAAATATAAGTACTTATTCAAGAAAAGCAAAAGTAAACTATAAAAGACATCTAAAGATAAAAAACTGGAGAGATTTGGAAAAAGCTGCCATATTTCTGGAGGAAAAATTTATCTGAGTTGTAAATATCACATTTTTATCCCAAATTAACTATAGGTCCAATGAAAATCCTCTAACTTTCTATTGGATTTTTTAAATATATATTTGAAGGCGATTTCAAAGATAATCTGAAAAAATAGACAGAACTCTTAACTCATATTATAAACCTAGAATGATTAAAAATAAGCACAACTAAATAAAGGAGGCTGCTCAGCCAGACAGGAGACATAGAAAACTTGACATGAAAACAGTAACATCATAAATTAGTGGAGAAAGAATTATTTGATAAATAATGCTGGGAACAGGGTTAGTCACCTAAAATGCTTTAAAAAGTAAAATTCGGTCCTTATCTGATGCAGTCTAAAATAAACTTCAATTAAAGTAATAAATTAAAGAGCTTTAAAAATAAAAATTAAAAACTGTCATATATCCAGTTAGGAGAAGCTATCTAGAAGCACATGCATGAGAGGATTTATAAATGCGAAGATCGATCCTTTAAGAATCAGAAAAAGTTAAATGCATAAAAAAAGAACTCTGCAAATGAACTTAAGCTACAGTCAGGATCTAACTTATAGCCTAGAATTCTTTTAGCGTCTACTAAGAAAAAATAAAGACATAAAGCATTCAAGAAAGGATGTTAGAGCCAAGTTCAGGAACAAATAGGAGAAAATAGGAGATAGGAAATCATGAAGGCAAATGCACATATTAATAAATTAAAAGGGAAAAAGTTTGACAAATACCTCTTTCTCTGAGAAACAGTTAACAATGCAGAGAACACTAGACCATATTCATACCACGAGCATAGGGAGGCTGTCCATTTTTTTGCCCATTGCATCCTCAACACCTGAGAAAATGCCCAGAATTTAGTAGGTCCTTGATAAATAATTTCTGAAGGAATGGAAATAGATATACCATTTGAGAAAGATAATGAGAGGATTAAAGACAAGATAATCATACAAAATCAAGAAGAGAAAAACGGAGATGACATGACAGGAAGGCTAAAACCTACAATATTTCCTTAAATTTGAAAACCTTCACGAAATAGAAAAGAATGTTTATCATAAGGAAGTCAGCAAGAAAAAAAACATCCTAAACTAATATCCACGGGAAACTTGGCGTCAATGATGTCCACGTGAGAAAATGGGGCTAGGCTGCTCAACATGTGACAAGGATTTCAAAAATTGGAGAAACCACCAATATCCATGCAATGTAAACTGTCCCAACATACATTTTTAAGAGTGTGCATGGAGGTGGGTGAAGGGAAGAATTCATGCTATAAATGTGATAAGGAATATATTTATGGCATTATAAACGTTAGCTCTCTCTAAGCTCATGCTTCAAATGTTTTGACTACCATAAAATAGAAGTTTTTTTTTTTTAATGTGTCAGGAAATGCCATAAAGAGTGATGAGTGAAGTGACAAACTTGGAGACCACTGGCCATGCCATCAGATCATCAGAGAAAGAAAAACAGGGCCTGCAGGACGGCAGCTGGCATTTCTGGAAGTCTCCCTATACTTCTCAACCTGTGTAAGTGCTTCCTGGGTGTTGTCTCATGAAAAGAATCCATGCAATAAAGAGGAGATGCAAACATTATCATCACATGCTTCAAACATCAACACCACCAGAGACTTCAGAAATATTAAAACTCAAGACCAAATTTGGAAAGATGAAGATAAAAGATAATACTCAGGGTCAACCAGAGTGATAGGAAATAGCACTCAAATACAATGCTTGTTCAAGGTGGATTTTTTTAAAAATATTTTATTTATTGATTCATGGAAGACATACAGAGAGAGGCAGAGACACAGGCAGAGGGAGAGCAGGCTCCCTATGGGGAGCCCCATACAGAACTCGATCCCAGGACCCCGGGATGACAGCCTGAGCTGAAGGCAGACACTCAACCACTGAGCCACCCAGGCATCCCCCGTTCAAGGTAAAGTTGAACAATTTTTGCAGGGGGCACTTTGGCGATTTGTATCACAGGCCTTAAAAATGGTCATAGCTCTTGTCCCCCAAATTCCACTTTTTGGAATAACGCCTTTTATCCAGTAATACTGTCTCTTGGAATAACCAGATGCACACCCAAAAATGCACCAAAGATGTTCATTGTAGCAAGGCTTATACTCAGATACATGGGATCATGTCTGACACTTTATTGTTATAAGTGTCTCAGAATGCTTTTGATCTCATTTTCTCATTTCATTCTCAAAAATCTCTTGATGATAAATTTATTATGCCCATTTCAAAATTTCAAAAATGGTACATTAGGAACTTACTTAAAGTCGGAAACTTAGAAATGGGGCTCATGGACTGAGCCCAGGCTTCTGAGGCCTGGTCCGGTGTCCTTTCTGCAAGATCACATGGCTTCTATCATGCTAGGGTCTTAGAGGTGAGTCTTAGAAATGACCTGGTTCACACAAATCCCTAAGTTGGATGAGTGGCTTGGGCTCACAACGAGTAAGTCGGCCCCATGAGCCAGTGATGGAACTTGGCCGCTCTTACCTAATACAATATTCTCAGGTCTGCCTTAAGTGTTTCTCTCAGAACAAGGTATGGAATGATTTCAAGTAGTGCCTGGACCATAAAGAAAAGATGTGGGGGAAACTAAGAGGCAAGCAAGATCTTCCAGAATATTGTTTCTGCAGTATATCCAGCTCCATCACTACCTCTCTGCCAGCATCATCCAAAGTTCCTCTTCCAAATGTCCACTGATGCAGGTATGGCCTCATCTCTGACCTAGTGAATATTCTTTTAGCAGATTGGTAGAAATACTCTTTGGGAAATATGAGGTCAAGGATTGTCAGTTCCTTTATACCAGTGAGTCTTAAACTTCTTTGTGTTTAAGAATCACCTGAGGGATCCCTGGGTGGCACAGCGGTTTGGCGCCTGCTTTTGGCCCAGGGCGCGATCCTGGAGACCCGGGATCGAATCCCACGTCGGGCTCCCGGTGCATGGAGCCGGCTTCTCCCTCTGCCTGTGTCTCTGCCTCTCTCTCTCTCTCTGTGACTATCATAAATAAATAAAAATTAAAAAAAAAAAGAATCACCTGAAAGCTTTGTGAAAAATGCAGAATCCAGGGCTCTGTCAGTAATGGTTCTGATCCAATGGCTTTGGAGAGTAGTTTTAAACAGTTGGCCTGGCTCAACCAGAGGCAAAAAGTCCAAAGAGCCAACTGAAGCAATGTTTCATACTTCCTATTATATCTTGATTTATAATCATAATTTTAGGCAACTCTCCTGAGCCTGATGGGCGTTTTAATCCAGCCATTAGGATGATTTTCTTCCTGTGTCTTCAATGCATTTTATTTTTATTTTTACATTTTAAAAATAATTACTAATATATATTTTTAAAGATTTTATTTATATATTCATGAGAAACAGAGAGAGAGAGGCAGAGACACAGGCAGAGGGAGAAGCAGGCTCCTTGCAGGGAGCCCGATGTGGGACTCGATCCCGGGTCTCCAGAATCATGCCCTGGGCCGAAGGTGGCGCTAAACCACTGAGCCACCTGGGCTGCCCTCTTCAATGCATTTTAAAGCACTGTTGTTGCTTATACTTCCAAGACCTAGACTTGGTCAGTTTATCGATGCTGCCTGTAACAGCGGACTTAACTCCACTCCTTCCTTCATTTTGGTGTTTGGAAGAGAAATTACATTATATGCCCATATCAGCCATTAGCTCATGCCACAGGCAATTCATTCATCCAACACATGTTGAATGGCAGCTCCTAGCGGTGCAGAAACTATATTATAGGACTGAAATGGACTTTCTTTGTGGAAGACTAAGATTGATATGGCTCCTGACCAGTACAGCACCACCCACTCTTCCAGCTTCATGGGTGTATGACCAGTACCATCTCACGGGTCCCCAGGAAGTCCCGGCATTTGGTTTAATGCTCTGCTGTCATGGTCTTGAAATGTTTAATGCCTTTTAAACAGGAGGCTCTGCTTCTGCTATCCACTGGACCCTGAAAACTCTAGAGCCGACCCTGCAAATTATATAGCAGGTCCTGCTGGTTAGACTCAGAAGGTTGCATGTGAGATATTCAAGAAGGGAAATTACATTTGGGGCCCTGGTGGCTGGTGGTGGCACGAGGACTGCTCAGCCTGGGCAGTGTGTCTTTGCTGCACAACACTCTTCTGGTTGAACATAACAATGCTTCTCTTGTTTTCCCAGTAATGAGTCCAAAATCAGTTTTATTTTGGAACATCTTAAGTGAAGACAGAATAAGTAAGTTCTTAGAATGGGAAGACCCCAGGGGACAGGTAAGATGTCCAGCTCTTCCCTGCCACAACCGCTCCTATCTCTCCTATTTTAGCCTGTGAAGGTCAGAGCTTCATTAGCAACCAACGCTCTTGAATATAAAATACAGGTGTGGCTTTGTACCACGCAAATACGGCTGCGTTCTCTGATTGCTTGGCTGTAGAGCAATCCACCCAGCACAGCTTAAACAAAGAGCAGGAGCACCTCCAAAACCCAAAAGAAGTTACAGCCAACCCAGCCCTGAGAGGCCCTGGGATCGAGATTTAGGAAGCAATTGGAGCCCAGGTGACCACTCCCTCCAACTCTGTCTGGGGAGCCATCTGGTCCCTCTCCCCTGATTTTTGCCACATGCCATCTCTGTTTCTCCTTCCCTCTGAGGACAAGCTCTTTCTATCCCACTTACACATGGCAGAAATGTAGCCAACTGAGCCACAGCTTTCATGACCTCCCAGCTCAAGTGACCTTCATGAAGCACACAGAGCCCCGAGGTACCAATTCTAAACTTCTAAGAGAGGAAATCAGATTGGTGCTTTGATCACGAATTGCCATCTGAGCCTGGCAATGGTGTTAGTGGGAGTGACCAGAACCACGATCCACTCAGAATGGTTCATAGGAGCAGCCTCTGTGGGAAGGAGGCGGATGAGAAGTCCGTCCAGTGGATTCACATGCTACCTGGGGTCACAAAGGAAGGGTGGGATCAACATGAAGTTTCGGATGGTGCCTAGGCTCTGGGGGAGGGTGGGCTATGGGTGGAGCCCACTCCAGCTATAATTTACAAGCAGTGTATAGTTTTGGGGTTGCGGGATGAGCTCACATGTGCTTGTTTGGGTTGTGCTTGCAAATAAAGAAGCTAATGAACTAAAAAAGATCACGAATCAATGGTACTGCATCAAGATCATGAATCAATGGTACTGCGTGATGAGCAGAGGACTATGACTAATAAGAATTTAAGGACATTGAGGTGGAAAGTTTACTTTTTATCTGGATGGTGAGTGCACAGGTGTTTATCTTATTACTAGCTTTCTGCCTGCACATGTGTGTGGGTTTTTTTTTAAAGATTTTATTTATTTATTTATTTATTTATTTATTTATTTATTTATTTATTTATGACACAGAGAGAAAGGCAGAGACGTAGGTAGAGGGAGAAGTAGGCTCCAGGCAGGGAGCCCGACGTGGGACTTGATCCTGAGACCGTGGATCACGCCATGAGCCAGGGGCAGGCGCTCAACCGCTGAGCCACCCAGGTGTCCCTGCACATGGGTTTCTCACACATGCACACACTGCCCTGAGGTCAGCCAGAGCTAGTAATTCCCTAAGGGAGGGCTAACTCAGAATTCCCTGAGTGACTGAGGCTCTGAGCCGGCCCTCTGAGGCGCAGCTCAGGGCTTCAGTGACCCTGCCTAGGGTGTCATCCAGGTGACCTGGGGCAGTGACCAGCAAGCCTACTGGGTAAGACTCCTGCTCACTGTGCTTTCACTGTGGCCTGGGAGCACTGCTGAAGAAGAAGCTTCTCGACAGGGCACTCTGCCTTCCATCCACTCTGCCTTGGCGGCCGGTGGCTCCTTTCTGCCTTGCTTCCTTCGAAGGAAAGGTGCATTCCTCACGTTCACATGTGTACCCCTCCTGTCCGGACTCAGGTTATCCTCCTAAGTTCCTTGTAACTTCTTCATGTAACCCAGGTACCCCTAGTTGCATGCTTCCTGGCAGACCAGGGGTGCTCTGACTCCAGGAAGGGAGGAATGCTGATGTCAGAGCGCCAGCCTCCTCCCTCGTTTGTCCCTTGCTCCCCTGACTCACAGTTTCAACCGTATTCTGTGGTGTGGAATGGGATAGATAAGGAAGGTGCTGGAATGGGGCCGGGGGCAGAAAAGTCACAGGAGGCTAGAAGCTCCATCTCTGAAATCAGCCCATCAGCCATCTGGAGAAGGCTGTGCAACTTCTTTCTCCTCCAGTCCCCTGCATTGTGGGGTGATTCAGGGAGCAGGAGATGCAAGCACTTCGTTCCCAAGAGCCGGGGCCCCAGACAGGGGAGGGCAATTTGGGGACCGGAGTCAGGACACGGGGAAGCCTCAGGCACTGCTGTCCCGCTGCTGACGGCCTCACTCAGATTGCTTTTCACCCCTCTTCATGTTTCCTGGTCTTGATATCAGACCCTGAGTGCATAATATGGCATAGCGCCTGCCCCCCAATATTGGCGGTGGCTGTCCTGCTTAGTTCTGGGGTGTTCAAGCAGCTGGTGCGCTGCCAAAAGCCGGGTCCTCTCGCCCACCTCGGAGGGGCTCCAGGGAAACACGTGACGTGATGACATTGCAGGGGACACAGCGCTGGTGGATCCCTCCCCACACCTCCCCGAGGACAGGTAGTGAGTGACCTTCACCCTCACCCTGTCCCTGCACCTGCCCAGGACAAACCACGCATTTCTTTATCCACAGGCCATCCAGTCGGCCTTCGGGGGCCTAGCACCAACAGCCTCCAGGCAGACGCTGACCCGAGGCCCACGCAGGCCCTGGGATGCATGAGTAGGAACTCACTTCTAGAGACGGAGTCACGAAGCTTTGGCAGCCCCGCCACGTGGGCCCTGGCTTCCTGGTAGTTTGGGAAGTGAGACTGCAAATCGTGTCCCTAAGCTGCTTTGAAAACTCTCATGACTTCAGAAAAACAAATGCCTCCAACAGGCGACATCCTTGGTGCACTCAGCGGGTGCCCTCCTCCCACCCTGCCCCCCAGGTCTGATGCTAACCCAACATAATCCCAATAGAATACTCGAATATTCAAACAGAATGAGACAGAGCAGGGTGACATCAGGCGGTATTTTTCATTCTCTTTTGAGTCTTTGCAAGGGATCCAGCGATGTGTCCTTCAGGGCAGGCAGCTAAGTAACCCACTCTGCCGCCATCTGTGTCTGTCCGTCCGTGGACTGTCCTCCCGCACCCTGGCCTGCAGAACTTTGTGTTTGCCTGTGGAGGACGCAGCTCTCTCCCGGTCTGCATAAGAGACGAAGCCCTGGCTCTTCCAAAGGGCCACCTGCCTAGAGCACACCTTATTTAAGAACCTTAGCTGTTTTTCTGGAAGCTTTGTTCTGAGAGTAGCCGTGTCCCACTGTCGAAGTTAATTTTTCTCATTGCTTCGCTCGGTTGAACCGATTGACTGTCAATGGGAAGGCAGGTGTTATAAAAGTGTGGTTTCCAGAACGGGGATGATGATCTTGCTTCTTGGATCAGAATCCCACACACCGGACCCCAGATCACGGATGCTGCCCCAGGCGTGTGAACGAGCTCTGCGGTGGTGGTGGTGGTGGTGCGTGTGTGTGGGGGGTGTTCCATGAAGAATCAGGCTGCCTTCTGCTCCTGTGACTTACTCCGGGAGCTTCAGGGGAGTCTGAGTTGTTGGGGGGAGGGTCCCACTGCAGTGAGACGCAGGATCCAGTCTCAGTGTAATAATTCAGCAATAAGCACGTGGTCCTTGATATTAGAGAAAACGGGCATCTCGTGGGTATGGGGAAGGCGTGCAGAAGAGGTTGTCAAGAAGAGCTCTCCCTTTTGGCAAATCCCAATCTACCTAAGACATCCCTTCCCTCCTACTCATCTGCAGAAGATCTGCTGCAGCTAAGAAGCACTACTGTTGGGTTGGAAAGAAGCTGCCCTCCATCCATCCACGGGTCCTTAAAAAGAGCTACCTCCCGTCGTTTCCACGAATAAGACATAGAGTAAAGGGGGTGGAGAGGTTTGAGGCTCATTCATCGGCTTGGAAGTCCCCCCATTCCAGCAGCTCTCGCAGCACCAAGGTCCCCTCTGCCCTCTAGATGTTCCCGAAGCCTTTCTGGGATGTCTGTCCTGACCTTTTTTCCTCTCCCAGTCATTATGCCAGTTGGACCTTCGGTAACTCCGATGCCAGTAGCTGCCTGCAGCCCCAGCTCCGATAGCAATCAGGGCCCCAGGAGGTAAGTTTTACAAGAAGAAAATGCAACAGTTGTCTTGCATGGAGTGGATGGTACAGCAACCAGGAAATCTGGGATGTCATTCATCGGGGGCTTTCAGGCCAAGGAAGAAACTGCTGTGGCCTCCGCCTTTAAGCTTTGAATGTCGTCGCAGGGAAAACTATGTTGGTTTGGTGATAGCAGCACTTAGCTCTCCGGGTGGGGTGGGAGGGTGCTGGAAATGCACCAGGCTTGCTCAGGGGACCTCAGCTCTCACCCTGGTTCTGCCCACAGGACGGGCTCCATGTGGGCGGTCCTGTGAGAAAATGTGAGCCTAGTACAGAAATTCGTGTTCTTTTTTTTTTTTTTTTTTTTTATGATAGTCACAGAGAGAGAGAGAGAGAGAGAGAGGGGCAGAGACACAGGCAGAGGGAGAAGCAGGCTCCATGCACCGGGATCCCGAGTCTCCAGGATCGCGCCCTGGGCCAAAGGCAGGCGCCTAACCGCTGCGCCACCCAGGGATCCCCGTGTTCTTTTTTAAAAAGAGTTTATTTACTTGAGAGAGAGAGAGAGAGAGGATGCACGCATGAGCAGGGAGAGAAGCAGAGGGAGAAGGAGAGGGTAAGAATCTCAAGTAGACTCCGTGCTGAGTGCAGAGCTGGAGAGCAGACTCGATCTCACAACCCCAAGACCATGACCTGAGCCAAAACCAAGAGTCAGATGCTCAACTGACCCAGCCACCCAGGCACCTGCCCTTGTTCAGAAATTCTTAAAGCGTTTCAAGATGGGAACAGCAGGTCTAACGGGGTCTAACCCAAGCACGGGGTTCTTTTGAGCTCAGGGCCCTGTGTACCTGGATGTGGTGCAGGTCTGGCAGGTGCCCTTGGTCTCTCACTGCATGTATGACCTGGGGTAAGTCCCACACCTCAATTCTTCACCTGGAAAATGAGGACCCTGGAGGAAGAGGGCTTCCTGGTAAGTTCTCCCCAGTAAGGAGGGGGGCCCACAATGAGGGCAGTGCTTGCTGTACCAGGAGGGGCAAAGGTGCCAGGACCCTGAGCAGCCTCAGGAACAGGGACGAATGATGGCATTTTAGGGCTGGGGGAGCCCAGGAAATCACACCCTGAGCCACCAACACCTGAGAGACCAGGGAGGACCAAGCAAGACCCCTGGTGCTGACACAGCCAGTGTAGACAGTGCGTCTCCTCCGATCAAGCTGCTTTGCTGGAATACCCCAGGTTGGGGGCTTCACCAACAGGCATTTATAGCTCATGGTTCTGGAGGCTGCAAAGTCCAAGGTCAAGATGCTGGCGGATTTGGTTTCTGGGAGGACCTTTCCCTGGTTGGCAGAAAGGCTGCCTCCTTGCTGTCCTCACGTGGCAGGGAGAGTGATCTCTGGTCCCCCTTTCTCTGCTTATAAGGACGCTCATCCCATCATGAGAGTTCCGCCCTCAAGACCTCGTTTAAACTTTGTCACCCCCAAAGGCTTCACCTCCTAATGCTGTCACATTGGAGGACAGAGCTTCAACACACGTTGTAGGCGACACACGCATTCCGTCCATGGCAGGAGCACAGCCTCGACGGGATTCCTGACACTGAACCCCAGAAGACACGGGCAGTGCACGCAGTCCCCACACGCACCACCCCCAGACAGAGGTGGTGCTGGGAGCCCCAAGCTCTACGCCTCACGGGGCAGGTGAGCCACGGCCAGGCAGCCAGGCTGGAGAGGGATTGCCTAAAGCTGTCCTACCAATTTTTCTCCCAAATGGCCAACCAGATAAATCCCTCAACCTTCGCTGGAAGAATGGAGAGGGTCAAGCCAGGCAGGAATGTTAAATCTGTTCATGTTAATCTCTTCATCTGCAGGGAAATCTCCAAAGCAGGCAGTGCACCCCAAAGGGGGTTAAAACGGGAGTTGTCATGATGCCCTTGTTTTTCCCAAGGACCCTTTGTTTTCATGGCATGTTGCTCCTTTTTTCTGGAACACCTTGCTCCTCCCCCATCTACCTGGATGGCTCCGATTTATCCTTCAGGACTCACTTGGGATCCTTCCCCTCTCCGGGGCTCTGTTAACACCCCGGGGTTTACTGCATGCAAAGCCTCTCAAGGAGCTCTGCTTTCTCCTCATGTTTTTCTTCCAGGACATTCTTGCAGACATCATTCCGTCACCTCATAGATGCACACTGTGCATCTGGCACACAGTAGGCACTTCCTGATTTTTTGTTGAATTGATAAATGAATGAGCGAGCTTAGAGGCCATCAAGGAGTTTGTCTTCCTAGCTGAGGCAGCAGAGGGCAAATTCCTGTCTCGCCCTCCTGTTGCAGAGCAGAGGCAGGATGTGAGTGAGTGAGCAGGACACGGAGACCACCAGTCCGGGGACCTGGATGAGACTCACAGGGCCAGAGGCCCGCCACCCCATTTCCCCCTGCACGGTGCTCCCCGCTACGGGATGGTGAATAACCAGTGCATGCGCTTCCTTTCAGCGCTGTTTCGGGGGTGACTGAAGGGAGAATGAGACTCAGTTTTAAAAGAGTCAGCATTCGACCTTTTTAAACCTAGAAGTCGTTGTGGAGCGAGAGCCAACAGGACCTGCTGATGCGTTGGATGTGGGGGGTGCGGGCAAGAGGCAGAGGCTGCTCGTGGCCTTGGCCTGGCGTGGAGGGGCAACGCCTGCACTGTTGCATGGACCGCAGAACACGAGGAGAGCAGATTTAGGGGTTCTCTGCGTGCACCATACAGGAGAGCGCTCCCCTCAGACTTCACTGCCCAACGCCTGCGTCAGTCCTGCCTCTGGGTGCAAGGATCTTTCCATCCTGAAGTCTTCTTTCCCCAGGCTCTGAACACTGAGCTCTGTCCGTGCTGTGGAATATTCTGGGAATCGTTCCATCTTTAGGCCTCCCTGTGGGGTCAGCTGTGGCACCCCTGAGATGGCATTGCAGGCGACTCCTGCCGCCCGCCACCCCAGCTTCCAGCGCTGACCCCGTGCCTCCCCCATAAACCTCCACGGTGGATCTCCGCTCTGAAGGCTTCCAGGGGCCACAGATGGGGAATGAGGCTAATTTATGTACATGGAGAAAAAGCCCACCAAGTGGTTTGGAGTCTCAAGGTGGTTGGCCAGCACACTGTCCCCCTCGCCCATCAGAAATGAAGGTGGGGACGCCTGGGTGGCTCAGTGGATGAGCTTCTGCCTTGGACTGGGGGCGTGAGCCTGGGGTCCTGGAATCGAGTCCTGAATCGGGTTCCCTGCAGGGAGCCTGCTTCTCCCTCTTCCTATGTCTCTGCTTCTCTCTCTGTGTCTCTCATGAATAAAAAAATAAATAAATAAAATCTTTATGGAAAAAAAAAAACAACAAAGAAATGAAGGCGTTATCAGGTTGTGCAGGAGGATAGAGTACCAGGTTAGATGGCGAATCCTGGGCAGTCGCTCAGGCCTTCTTCCCAGTGCTGACTTCTTTTTTTTTTTTTTCCCAGTGCTGACTTCTGAGCTGGTCCTGCCACAGACCCACAGTGTAAAACAAAACCACAAAATACAAACACACACAAAAAACCCCAAACTTAAAAAAAAAAAAAAAAAAAACTTGTGCAAGATTTAAAATTGAAAGCAGGATTGCTAATTGTCGGTGAGTGAATGAGTACTTGCCTTTACTCACTGACACTTTCTTATTGTGACCTAGGAAACGTCTCCGTCTCATGAGCAACATGCTGCAATTTATCCTCCAGATTATGTCCTAATATAATGACTAAGGGGCCACTTTGGTCTAATCCAGGTTTCCCTGGCCATGTGCTTGTGGGGAAAACCAGGGTCAAGATAATGGTCACAGGCACTTTTCCTAGGGATCTGCTTACACTCGCTCTTCTGGGAACTCATTCCCTTGCCCTAGGATGTCCCTCCCCAATTCTTTCAAGAGGACCCCGGGGTGGGCTCAGCTGAAGTCAGCAATAATGGGGGCTTGCCTCCCTCCAGGATCCTGGGCTGTGTTCTGTCATTGGGGCTGCAGAGTCCAGAAGCCGCTGCCCTAAGTGGCCCCAGGGGGGCTGCTGTCTTCTAGTGCCTGCCAGCGCCAAGGACCCAGGTCGGCCTGAGGACCCAGCCTCCTGAGGGGCAGCGCCTTCCATCACTCCTGGACACCTGAGCAGGCTCCGATGGAGTGAGGGGGGCAGTTACTTCCCAGGACAAGCCATGGAGCACCCAGAATCCAAATCTGGGCCAGTCTATCCTGGACTTCCTGGTAATTTTAAATTTTTTCTTAACAAAACTTAATTTTTTAAATTTATTGTACGATTACATAATCATTGTCCAAAAAATTTTTTTTAAGATTTCATTTATTTATTCATGAGAGACAGAGAGAGAGAGAGGCAGAGACACAGGCAGAGGGAGAAGCAGGCTCCCTGTGGGGAACCCGATGAGGGACTCGATCCTAAGACCCTGGGATCACGACCTGAGCCGAAGGCAGACGCTCAACCCCTAAGCCACCCAAGTGCCCCTAGTTGTCCAAAGTGTAAGAATCACAAAATAGAAAGAAGTGAATTTAAATCCCCTATAATTTCCTCTTGGTCAGTGTTCATAACTGGTTCATGTCCTTGGTTGTTTTGTTTCATTTTGTTCTTAAGTTTTAGCTGAAAAATAGGAGCAAGGAGCTAAGCTCTTTTTTCCTAATCAGAATTGTTTACAAATGTCCTTAAAGTTTTCCAATTACTTTTGTTTTGTTTTGCTTAAATTTTAGTCACATTTTCTAGTTTAATCGCAAACTTCGTACAATAAAGCCACTTTTGTAATTCAGGGTTTTCCTATGTGTGAATAGTTATTTTTACAAATTGTCCTTAGGTGCTTGAAAGAAGGTGCACTTTTGTTTTGAGTGTAGGCATATTAATCCTTATTCCTTAATCAATCGTATTATTTTATTATCCTAATTTTCTATGCCTCTTAAACTTTTCCATCCCTTGAACTTAGAAAGAAAACCTTACCTTGCTTTGTTAAAATCTCCTACTCCAAATATTTTTGTAGTGAATTTCTTCTTAGATTTTTTTAACAGTCTTTGCTTTAAATACTATTGTCAATGTTATTTTATTTGGCACATAAATATTTGTGATCATCATAGTTTCATTGTAATTATATCTTTCCCAATCTGAAAAAAAATCTTTCCTGTTTAATGATTTTCCCTTGCATATTCTTTTGTCTAAGATCATTTTTTAAAATCTTGCTTTCTTGTATTTGTGTGTGTCTAACATATATTTGCCCATCTTTTAACATTTCTGTTCTGTCCTCTGTTTTAGGGGAGTTTTATATCAATAACTCACCTTTAAATTTTCTTTTTGATCCAGTCTTAGAGTCTCTGAATAGGAGATTTTAATTATTTTGTTAATTGTCTCAAAGTATGTTTGCTTTTACTTTTGCCATCTTACTTTTGTGTTTTTTTTTTTTTTAAATCCATCTTTGATTTTTCCTTCCTTTTTTGGTCTTTTTTATTTTTATTTTTTTGTCTATAGGCTGTTTTTTTTTCTTGCTATAATTTGGAACATATATATCCTATTTTTTCCCCAAGGTGTTTTCTTAAATTTATATAATTGATGTATAACACTGTTTAAGTTTGGGATGTATAATATGTTGGTCTGATACATGTGCATATTTTGCAATATGATTACTACAATAGCATTAGCTACTTTTTCATGTCCTTACTTTTTAAAAAATATATTTTATTTATTTACTCATGAGAGACACACAGAGAGAGGCAGAGACACAGGCAGAGGGAGAAGCAGGCTCCCTGCAGGGAGCCCCATGCAGGACTCGATCCCAGGACCTGAGGATCACCACCTGAGCCAAAGGCAGATGCTCAACCACTGAGCCACGCAGGCACCCTCATGTCCTTATTTTTAATTTTGCTAACATTACCTCTAAGTCTTAAGGTACTTCACCGTCTGTCCAAAACCTGATATCCCCTGACTTGACTTCATATCTACTAAAATGATATTCCTCTGCTGCGTGAGAATCAAGCTGCCGAAGCCCACTCGAGCTGATCCCCATGACCCCACCCCGTCCACTCTGGTGCTGACAAGATTCCCTTCTCAGAACCTTTACAGAAGGAAGGGCCATTAGCCACGTTTTGTTGTGAGTAGGTGTTCACCAGGACCTTTGTACCTGGAGAAAGGGTAAGGTATTTCCAGGTGACCAGGAGCTGCAGATTGCTTCACTGGTGGGTGCATCCTTTGCAAAAATACAGATTAGCAGTGGCTAGGAGAAGGAAATAGCCCTGTTCGCCTCAGGGTGCCATTCCCGTCATGCCCAAGCTCACTGCCCGGCACTTGCTGGCACCCCTGGGAAGGGCTTGGCTCCCTCTTGTCTGACCTCAGAGCTCCGTTTCAGAAGCCACATTGTGCATCAGCTAATGAGAGTTCCTCAATCTGTCCTCATCTGCACCACCATTGGCAGAAATCCCTCCCAGACTGGGGCCAAGCTTTAATTGATATTCTTAGCTTCTGGTGCAGTTGCAATTTTGCAATTTTGCATGTGCCTTCATGGGTCTTTTAGCGGGAGAGGATGAATCAGGCAATCAGGCACCTGCTGGGAGCTACCATATGATTCTAGAAGTCTGCAAGTTTGGCTCTGAATGACAGAATGTGAACCATGGCTTCAATGTTTGTTATATAAAGCTTATGGCCCTCATTTCAGCAGATACTACAGTCCAGCACTTTCCAAACAATGTGTTGAGGAGAAAAGGATCCTAAAGTATGCTGTATTAAAAAAATAAACAGAGGAGGAGGAGGTCATAGCAACCATGTTGGGGGGATCGGTACACTCCACGCTTCTCGGACATTCGAAACACACTGCAGTGTATTAAGGCCTAGGAGCATCCTGTAACAAAGGAATTGACTTAACTTTGTTTAGAGCAGCACATCTCAATACTCACTTTGAAACCTTTTTTGATAGGGCCCCTGGGAACGTCTAACAAAACCGATGTTTTTCCAGAATACACACGGGGATGGATGGGTCAGAGCAGGTGCCAGAGAGGGTCAGGGAGAGAAGGTGGCCCTGTTTCTCTGGCTCCTGCCCACGTGTCACCAGAGCCCTGGCATGGATACTCAGCTTGTCGATTCTTCTGGATTATTTATATGAATTACATCGCCAGAAAACAAAAATGCCTGGAGCATATTTTCTTAACCTTCAGCAGACCTAATAGTACTGATTTGTGATTAACAGCATGTTTTCAAACTTCGCAGAAAATTAATCTGGGAAGCTTTTGTTTAAGTTGTGTCTCTGCATCTTATAAGAAACAGCAATGAAAAACACGGTCTTTTTTTTTTTTTAATTGGAGTTCAATTTGCCAACATATAGCATATCACCCAGCGCTCATCCCGTCAAGTGCCCCCCTCAGTGCCCATCACCCAGTCACCCCAATCCCCCGCCCACCTCCCTTTCCACTACCCCTTTGGAAAACATGGTCTTTTACCGTTACTCAATATCCAAGAATACTCTTTCAAGATGGATTTCATCATAAGTGTGGTTTCATTACAAACACTGATAAATGTGTCTGATTTCCTTTTCAACTATTCAGTGTAATCTGTGTTTTTCTTTTGGTCTTGGTTACCAGGGAACTCAGGAATAAATACGGTGCTCTTTCTCCAAGTTACTTTCTCAACAATATCTGGAAACGTCAGCCTTCTCGGTTGATTTTGCATCATCTCTGGATTTTGTTTTCAAGCTTTATGAAGGCATAATTGACACATAACATTGTGTAAGTTTAAGGTATACAGCGTGATCATTTGATGCACTTCTATATTGCAGAATAGCTACCTCGGGAAGGTTAGGAAGCCCATTCATCCCCTCACATAGGTACCATTTTTGTGTGTGTATGGTGAGAAATATTAAGATCTACTCTCTTAGCAACTTCCGAGTGTACAATGCTTCCGAGTCACCATGCTGTGCATTACACCCCAGCACTCAC
Organism: Canis lupus familiaris; assembly: GCF_011100685.1. NCBI lineage: Eukaryota > Metazoa > Chordata > Mammalia > Carnivora > Canidae > Canis > Canis lupus. Next base: position 45,858,090 of record NC_049246.1, on the reverse strand, counting down.
TCATCCTATAAGTGGAGGTTTGTGTCCTTTGAGCACCTCCACCCAACCCATCCTCCTCTGCCCCTGGCCACCCCAGTCTTCCCTCTCTTTCCTACATTTGGGCCTCTGAATGTTTAAATCCTTAACTCTCCTGTCTTACTTTATGATTATTTCTTATACGATCCAGAATCCCTTTACCACAAACTGGTATTTAGATTCTCTCTCTTTGTATGTCGATAAGGTCAAGGAGGCAATAAGTAAAAATCAATTTGATTCGTAAAGAGGAAGTAGAGAAAGTTTTGACATTTCCCAGTACAAACACTAAAAACACATGCCCAGCATTGGAATGCATGAATGAACAGCACAAACAGTAATGTTAACAAAGAGAAAGAATCCAGTAAATCTCATTTCTCAGTGTCAACAAAATCTCGAACTATTCTGATTTACTGCTCTGAGCTCTAAGATTAATCTGATATTGAATTATTTTCATTTCCATGACTGGAGCCAGCTGGAGTTATGGCCTTTTTTTGTTTTATTATGGAAGTTTTAAGCATACCTCACACTTGGAAACTGTAAACGTCCAAGTGCCCAACTACTGCTTCAATTTCAACAATTACCATCATTTTCCTCATTTTGTCTAACGTTGCCCTACTTCCCAGTTTTTAATTTTTTTTAAAGTAGGCTTCACACCCAGTATGGAGCCCAACGCAGGGCTTGAAGTCATGACCTTGAGATCAAGAGCTGAGCTGAGCTCAAGAGTCAGATGCTTTACCACCTGAGCCACCCAGGTATCCCTAGTTTAAAAAATTTTTAAGGCAAATCTCAAACACCATGTTTTTTTTTTTAACATAAATATATCTCTAACAGATGACTTTTTTTTAGCATAACCACCATGCTATTATACCTTAAAAATTAACCATAATATTTAATATTATCTTAAATATATTCCATAATTAAATATTTCTAGTTTTCTCAAAAATTTCTTTTTCATTTCCAGAGTCTTCAAATCAGATTCCCCACAAGGTGTGCATGCTGCATTTGGTTGTTATGTTGGAGGCATTCTGAAGTATCACAGCTTTCTACCATTTGAAATGAGAGGTGTGTAAGGATATACAAGTATGTGCCTTGATTACTTAACTTATCAAGAATTCTAGAGAATACATCATAAGGCAATTTTCTTTTTCTTTTTTAAAGACTTTATTATTTATTTATGAGAGACACGGAGAGAGAGGCAGAGAGACAGGCAGAGGGAGAAGCAGGCTCCCTGTGGGGAACCCGATGTGGGACTCGATCCCAGGACCCTGGGATCATGACCTGAGCAGAAGGCAGATGCTCAACCACTGAGCCACCCGGGCACCCGACAGTTTTCCTTTCATTCTTAAGCAAGGGGAGGGCAAAAAATAACCCCCTTGACTCGCTTAGGGTCCCTGGCTGGGTCTGAAAATTAAGATGACAGAGATAGATCATCAGGAGAAAAGCACACACACTTATTTAATATAAGTTTTATATGACACGTGGAAATGAAAGCCCAAAGGAATGATTGAGCTCCAGTGTGCAGACCCCATGCTGGGTCTGAGGAAGAGTGGGCAGTCGTGAAAGAAGTGATGGGGTTGAGGAGGAGCTAAGTGTAGTACTCTGGATGAAGCAGCAAGGTTTGTTTGTTGAGATTCTTCTCAACATCGCTGTCTTGGGAGCTAGGGTGCTCCTCTCCTCCTGCACAGGAGGTGAACCTCATACAGAGAAGCTGTGATCTGCATCCGGGAAGAAGGGGAGAGAAGGTCAAAGTGACCTTCTTGCTTTTATTTTTTTCCCTCAAACTCCTTCAGCTTCAAATATCCATATGCCAAGGTGCCATATTTTGGGGTGGCTCATCTTGAGCCATTTTTTAAAATTAAAAAAACCCTTCACAATATTGCCAAAATTCATGCCCTATCTTTATTTTATATAACTGCAAACACAATGCACACTGAGTTTCACATTCTGCCAATGTGATACCAAACCAATTCTATCTTGCCAGTGTCTGTATAATTATCATTTGTAACAGGTGCACATTATTTCACTTTCTTGGCCACTATTCTATTGCTTTAGCATTTTTGTAGCATTTGCTCAAATCCATATGATGTATTGGAAGGGGAAATGCTAGCCAAGGCTGAAAATGTTTGGTGCCACCTGCCCCCGCCCCTTCCCCACCCTGCTTTTAACCCTGTGTTTGACACTACTTTTAGGTCTATGGAGGCAAAGAAGTAAAAGGCAGAGGTGGGCTGCAGGAGTAGAGAGGGGGTGGTGGTTTGCCTGGGATGAGTTTGAAAGCATTGTTTTTCTTCTCTCTTCTTGATTCACATAGGGCCAGCCTGAGAAGCCATGTGCTCACCTGAAATTAGTTATTTTACAGAAGAGATCCAAACTGCCAGTTCTGTATGTCCACTACAAGCCTGGAGTGTGCAGGCACCAAGTAGCAAGGATAGACCATGCCCTTCTGCATCAAATATTTGATGTCAAACTATGTGATATCCCATTTATCATTAATTAATCACCCTAGAATAATCTTGTGTCCAATGACTGGTCTTGCCAGGTACAATATGCAAGGAAAAACATCACCTCGTGCACTGTGGTAAACAATGTACTACACATAAAATGAAGTGGGATGTTGACAAGGCTCATAAGCTTTGTGGTGACGATTGTAAGCAATAATATTTACATGACATTATTTTTTTAGATTTTCTTTTTAAGTAGTCTCTATAATCAACATGAGGCTTGAACTTACAAACCCGAGATCAAGAGTCACATGCTCCACTGACTGGGCCAGCCAGGTGCCCCAATAAAAATAATTTTTATTGTTATCAAAAAAATTTTTTTTCTAAGAATGTTTTGTATAGACAGATGTTTTGGGCTGAAATTTCTCTTTAGGATTAATTTTTAGGAACAAGACTATTAGATCTCAAATGAGACATTTTTTAGAGAGAGAGAAAAGAGAGAGAGAGGGGGAGAGAGACATGTTTTTTTTTTCAAAAGAATGATGCTGGGATCCCTGGGTGGCGCAGCGGTTTGGCGCCTGCCTTTGGCCCAGGGCGCGATCCTGGAGACCCGGGATCGAATCCCACGTCGGGCTCCCAGTGCATGGAGCCTGCTTCTCCCTCTGCCTGTGTCTCTGCCTCTCTCTCTCTCTCTGTGACTATCATAAATAAATAAAAATTGAAAAAAAATATTAAAAAAAAAAAAACAAAAGAATGATGCTAATCACCAAGACTACAAATGTAAATACAAGTCTCAGATACAGGCATATTTATGTGCTAGCCACAGAGATTTTTAAACAGCAGGCACACAGAAGTTTGGGGAAAGAAACACTGAAAATATTTTCGTCACACCCTGAGTGCTTGAAATGAAACCTCTCCAATACATCTCTACAATTCCATCTTAACAATAGGAACCCTGACAATAGAATTAATTAACTCAGTTGGGTGGGACCTACACACTGGAAGCTCCCAGAGAGAGTTCAGATAGAGAGAGACCAGTAGACCAGTAGACCACTGGGAGATGAAGCCATGGTGCAAGTTGAGGAATGGATCAGTATCTTGCATGTTATTATTTTGAATCTGCAAAATCTAGTCCAACTAGAAAGTTACCTAGTGATATCATTTTTATTTATAAAGCAACAATGAACAGTCCTGCAATATCAGCATAATTGAGCCAGCGTAATTAAGAAGACTGCGAGCGAGGAAGACAGCTGGCACATTTTGCATTCAGATTGACACAATTCCAGCCATAAGCATAATTGATGTTTGTTCGGGAATATTGAGCTATGTCACAGAATCTGTGAGACGATGCTTATCTGACAGCTATAGGAAGTGCCAAGTCAAGTACTAGGCAAAAAAATATGTTCCAGACAGTAACAGATGTTCTCAGATCAAATATTTCCGTGCAAAAATCATGTAGGAGAATCAACTGATAAAATAGCAGAGACTATTTCAGTGGCTCACATCATGGTAAACACACACACACACACACATACACACACAGACACCAAGAAGCAGCCTCTTGTCTGAGTCATTTCCCCACCTGCAGACTGAGGTGCTCACATTCCTGAAGTCCTGGCTCTAGATGCAGTTCTGAGCAGAGGTTGTTGTGTTGTCCCAGAAGGGACTATCTTGCCATTGGGGAGGGATTAGAAGATTTGCTACCAAAGAAAAAAGCCAGAAGAAGAAAACACAAAGAAAACAAAGGAAGAAAATCAAGAAAAAATGAGAAGCGTAATGAGGGGTGGGGAAGGACTCTGGAATCATTGTTTGACCTAGTTCTCCTCTCAGAGCTGGGTTGCCTCTTGAGGTGGAAATCTTGTCTCAAACTAAAGGCTCTTGGTGACGACAGAAATTTCACGGCATGTGGACTTCTTCCAGAGTTTTGGGTGAGAAATCAGGACTCACACAAATCTGACCTGCAGAGGTCCGCATTCTGGCAGAGTCTTGAGGTCCTCCCCTACCTCAGGACTCCTCTACCTCCTACTGGCACTCAGGAGGCTTGAACCCTGGTCCCTTCCTTCAAGAACTCTCTCTCTAAGCTTGTGAGTGCTGAAGATGTTCCCCAAGATAAAGATATGGGGAGGAGTCCCAGGCAGGGGGTCTTGGCCATCTTTCTCACCCATCCTCCTCTTCTCTTTCCTCTCACTTCTTCTCCCCTTCCTTGAGTGGAGATCAGAAGCTCCACGTTCCTTCCCTCACCCTGGTACAACAGTGGACGCTGCCTCCCTCCATCTGTGAACCTGCTAGTGGGTCAGGCTCTGCTAGTCTGTGGTTTCCTGTTTGTCAGGAACATTCGCTTAGGGGCCTCCCCAGGCCTGGGGCCTTAAAGCTCACTGCCAATCATGGAGGTTCTGGATTGTTCTTCACCACCCAGTTTCTCAACCAAAACCTGGAATGGGGTGGTTCCTCTTTTCAGCTTCTTCTTCTTCAGGACTCTGCTCACCATACAGCATCAAACATCTAGTCAAATCTGTCCCTAGGACATATTCTCACACTAGTCCACATTTCTTCATTTCCAGTCACTGCCCTGGCTCATCTCTTGCCAAAATGACTGTGGTGTCTTCTAGCTAGTTTTTCTGATCCTCTCACTTATTTCAACATAACAAACTATTTGATCTTTTAAATAAATGTGAATCTGGTCATCTTAACCTTCTGACTTTTTCTCTTGTGTTTTCCCACCGAGTTTAGAACAAGATTGAGCATTCCCTTTGCAGCTGGCATTCTCTTTGCCTGGGACACACTTCCCAAGTGATTCATAAGGCTTGATAACCTCACTTCCTTCCAATCTTGGCACGTGTATCCCTGCAGCAACCCCATACATAATTGCAGCCCCCATATCCCTGTTATCCCTATTCTCCTTCCTATTTCTTTATAACGTGAATCACCAACCAACCTACTACAGCTTTGCTGCCTTTTTGTGATCCCCCTCCTCCCATCCATGCTGTGCCCCCATCATGAGCTCCATGAAGCAGAGACATCATCGGTTCTGTTTCTCGATCTAGTCTCAGCACCTGGACCCATTCCATTCATGCCACATTGTAGGGACTGGACAAATAATTATCAAATGCTGAATTAAATTAAGATCTCAGTAGTAAGTGGTGGACTCAAGATTTAAATTCAAGCATTCTGACCCAAGATAAGTTAATATTTACCCTTAATGAGCTTTCATGTAACATAGCATCCATGAGCTTAAAATAAAACACAAGATACATTTTGAAAAGAATCACACACGTGGGAGAAACCATTATCAGATCACAATAAGTTCATGAAAGATCACATAAACACACTTGGAGTAACTGAAAAAATAAAATCATTTTGTAGTATTTATAGAGGACAACTCTTTACATACCACTGAAAGGAAGCTCAACTCCATGAAAACCCATGCAATGGTTTCGGATATTACCAGAAAATACCATGTGATGAAAGTCTAAAGAGAAACACAAATTTACTTATTAGCTTCTGGAGAAGAGACTTGTTGAACTTAAACAAGCAAACACACAACTATGACAGAACAAAGAAACACGTGATTTCCACATTCTGTACACAGATGCAGATGGCATTAATTCAAGGAGTTCCTCAGAAAAAAAAAAAAAAAAGAGTTCCCCCAAGATCCCACTGGTGAAAGGGAAGAGGGGAGAGTGTGTTTCCACTCTTATTTCAGTCTGGACAGGCTGCGGAATGATGTGTTTTGGGCCAGAGTCTGTCCTGAGCAGAGTTTCCATTGCAGAAGGGGAAGAGGGTGGATGTAGGAAGGAAGGCTGATCACATCTCCAGCCCAAGATGTAACGTGTGGTCACCACGATGGCAGACAATTTCCATGATGTAAGAGGGAAGAAGAATGTCACTTGTGGGGAAAGGAAGGACTCCCCTCAGTGGACAGGTCCCAGGCAGTGCAAAGATTCTGATGGAAGCCTCCAGAAGCTTAGAAGCAGCTGCACAAAGTAAGTTCCCCCCACCTGAAGGGTTGGAGAGGGAATCCTTCAGAGACAAATGGCCTAGTTATTACCTTGTACAGCCATACTTGGAAGACCTTACAATACCTTCTACAAAGATAAAAATGACCGCAAAATAAAAAATAAAAAAGACAAATTTCTCTATCCCAGTGCACCAAAGTAAAAAAATTAATCACATTAAAAAAAATCCTAAACCATTTGGAAATTTGAAATAAAAAAAAATAATTTCTCCCAAATAGTAATTTGGGATTTTTTATCAAAATCTACAATACACTGACCTTGTACCCCACACATGTGTTTCTTAGAGAACCCTAGAAATATTCACTAGTATGCTAAGATGTATCTCCTCGGACATTCATGGCAGCTTTGTCTGTAACTATAAAAACTTTTGGGGGAAAATCCTGAGGACCTTCATAAGGGTAAAGTAACAAAGTCATGTGGCCATTACAGAGACTTTGGTGACAATGTCTGACCTGGAAGGAGAGCTGAGTCTAAGCTCCTTAGGTGGGGGGCGTGGGGGTGGGGGGTGGTTTCTATTCTATTCACATATAGATCCTAAGGTCCTGGAACAGAAATAGACCCCAGTCCTGCCTGAGGTCACCCTGGGACAGAGAAGGCATCAGGAATGAGGGGGTGGGAGTAATAGAGGGAGGCTGTCCTTTCTTGTTCCGAATACTCCTGAGTTCTTTTTTTTTTTAATATTTTACAACAAGAATATATTTTAAGATTTTATTTTATATTTGAGAGAGAGAGAGTGAACAAGAGAGAGCACAAGCCAGGGGAGGGGCAGAAGAAGCAGGCGAAGCAGACTCTCAGCTAAGCAAGGAGCCCAACACAGGGCTTCATCCTAGGACCCTGAGGTAATGACCTGAGCCGAAGGCAGACACTTAATGGACTGAGCCACCCAGGCATCCACAACAAGAATATTTTTATTCACGTACTTTCAAGAATAAAAAAGATAAAGAGAATAAAAGAGAATTAATGGTTAATTAATGGTCAATTAATAAATCCACCCCAAGCTGGTTCTTTGAGGGTTTGTTGAGGAGATCTTTGGTAAGTCTCATGAAGAAAAGCCATGCATAAAAAGCAGAAATAGAATTTTTTTTTTTAAAAAGTGGTATAAGCTACGTGAGAAGACGACAGGATGATGTGCTAACTGACCTGAAACTTGATCAAGAGACATCTCTCTCCTGCCCATGTATTAAATGAAAAAATTTAACCCAGGAGAAAAATGAAGACATTTTTCATGATGAAAAGAAAATTTAAAATCAAATCACAAAAAATAAAAATAAAGTATGGTTCCTTCCCCAACCTCGGACTCAGAAGATTTCACTGGAGAAGTCATATGAACTTTTAAGGGAAAGAGATTTCTACTTTATAAATTCTTCCAGACAAAGATGACCACGATACTATTCTTTTCATATAATAACTTATTTTCCAATAACAGTAGTTTTGCCAAAGATGGCATATTATTAACATGGATGCAAGCATTCTCAATAAAGTACTTGCACATAAACTCATAGATATATGACAGTATTTCCATGCATCACTGAAGGCTTATTTCTGGGAGATAAGAGCACTAAAATGGTAGGAAATCTATGAATGCATACTCCAAATTTAAAAGATAAATGCAGGGAAGCCTGGGTAGCTCAGCGGTTGAGCACTTGCCTTTGGTCCAAGGTATGATCCTGGAGTACCAGGATCAAGTCCCATCTCGGGCTCCTTGCATGGAGTCTGCTTCTCCCTCTGCCTATGTCTCTGACATGCTCTCTCTCTCTCTGTGTGTTTCTCATAAATAAATAAAAATCTAAAAAAAAAAAAAAAGATAAATGCAGAGGGGACTCTGGCTGACTCAGTCAGTAGAGCATACAACTCTTAATCTCAGGATTATGAGTTTGAGCCTCACACTGGGCACAGAGATTACTTTAAAAAATAAAAATATTTTTTAAAGATAAAAACAAAAATGTCAGTAAATGCCAAAAAGTGTTTTTTTAAAAATAGTTTTTATTTATTTATTCATGAGAGACACACAGCGAGAGGCAGAGACACAGGCAAAGGGAAAAGTAGGCTCCCTGCGGGGTGCCCAATGCAGGACTCAATTCCAGGACCCAAGGATCACGCCCCGAGCTGAAGGCAGAGGCTCAACCACTGAGCCAGCAAGGCATCCCCCAAAAAGTCTTTAATAAAGTTCAACAATCATTCTTATTGGGGAAAAGAATAATCTCTGAAGGTAGCTAAGTATTCCAGGATTATATCTTACACCAAATATCCAGTGTTATGCTTTAAAGGTAAAGAGCTAGTAGCATTTCCAATAAAATCAGAAATAGAGTTCCACCATGTTCTATTACCTAACATTGCTCCAGAAGGTCTAGAAACAATAAAAGTTACAGCTTTTAGAATAAAAGAGACAATGATATTGTTAGTTGCCTGTGATATGATTGTATGTACCTAGAAAACTTGAGTCACAAATTTGAAATTATCAAAATGAATAGAAGAACCCATTGAAAAGGCTGTACTTCCGATCATGAACACAAATCAATGGCTATGAAATATAGTAAGTCTGACTTATAAAAACACTTTGAGTTGAGGTCCTCAAGGATGTTAGTAGCAGGTGACTGATGAGCATGGGTAAGAATGGGCACCTCGCGGGACTTTCATGAAAGGAAGGGACAGTTGGAAGGTGACAATCAAAACTGCCATTCTCCAATGGGCTTGGTCCCAAAACAACATGAACTCTTGTGATGTTCTCAAATCGCTCTCTTTGTTGGTTATTGTTGTTACCCATTGTGTCTCCGTAGAGATTATCTTTTAAAAAACAGTGAGAAAACTGACCTCTGTGCTGGTTCTTGGCCCATCCCAAGATGAGTCAACAGACAAGAAGGTGCCTCACTCAGCACCCAGAGCACCAACCCCAGAAGAGTGGTTGGTGTGGTCCCCTCTGAGCCCAGCCCCCAGTAAGGGATTGGGGTGACAATTTGAGCCCAAGAGTGTGGTCCCGGGAGCTCAGCAGGAGAAAAGTCAGATTTCTTGATGTTTCTCTTGGAAATCTCAGACAAGCTCAGTAACTTCAGGAGATGAGCATCTCTTAAAGGTACCTCCCTGCTGCTGGTTCTGCAACCTCCATCCAAGGGTGGGCACCTTCAGCAGGTAACTGGGATCAGAAGCAGTGGTTGTGTCCTTAGTTTCAGGCAGGAAGACTATTCTTGTCCAACACTGTCTGAAAGAAGGATTTTCAAAACGGTGTGCCATGACCTGAGGACAATAGTCTATTTAATGGATTTTGAGCAGCATTAAAAAAAAAAAAAAACCTACATGGGAGAGATGAGAATACAAAAAGCTAGAGATTATCACCAGCAGTAAGGCTGTGAGTGTGTGTGTGAGTGTGCGTACTGGATCATGATGTAAAAGGTATTTCTTACTGTGGGTCACAACCACAAAGGGGCTGAGAAGCACAGCCAGCTCTCCCCGTCCCTTGGGAGTCATGTCTCCTGTGCTTGTCCCTTGTCTTTCACCACCAAACATCTCCTTGGTGGCAGCACCTGGAGCTAGACAATGGGAATGTTTGCTAACCCATTGTTTCAAGGCCCGAATGTGGCTGACAGGTGACTTCACTTTGGACACTCACAACTGGGTAGCAATGGCTGCAGAAGTAACTGGCTCTAGGTCGGCAACTAACATTCTCTGTGTGAAGTCAGAATTGCTCCTTTTCCCCTCATTTTGGGGACCTGTGACCATGGAGCTCCAGGACAAGAGGCAGTGGGGGCAAACACATCCCTATACAGCTGGAGGCAAAGAAACAGGAGTGGTCCAGGCCACACCCTTGGCCTCATCCTTGTGATCATTTTCCCTCCCATCCCTGCATCTCCACCACGCACACATTATGTCTGCTTTGCCTTCAATATATTCTCCAGAATCCAACCACTTCTCAGCATTCCTCCTGCAAAATGGCGGCTGGAATAGATGATAGAAGTTGGGCCAGTAAACCCATCTGGAACTTGCAGACTCTGGGCAATACAGCTTGTGCCCTTATTCTGGTTATTCCCAGTGAACCTGGTGACCCTGTGAATCGAATGGTAGCACACTTGTAAGAGCCATTCTATCCACTATTTTATTGAACTGAGAACACATCCTCTTTCTCCATTAACGACTTCTGTGAAACTGGCTCTCTCGTGAGACCAGGAGCCCTCAGCCTTGAAGCTCTTCCACTTACACGCAGGGTTTTGACTCTGGGTTTGAGTTTTGTGGCAGAGACTTCCACTTCTGCCTCACGAGCCTGAGCAACGTTGAGCTGCCTCAGCTGTTTGGAGGCTGGAAGAGACCTTTCCACATGACCAGGGAAAGCAGCCTTGTTTGTGCTGTGCTGTGGTTTCTCTCTCTCTCTCTCTCTCTTTCTCTCTTTTCAGTTATTCTCTGAGTCATGCTGTGTTTTTGTGACCCATAGTAACACCCTGATAAATATCTCTAGAAGTTACATCGTTCCAGTCAATGACATAAAATGAAGCAGTACGCCATGACTCCTTCTGCAAAGTCTAGAAAATCAGCACTGGTTTTTGGGGGAGGATCTGTTAAAATGCTCTTCAGATGGGGAGCTAAACTTGTGTGTGTAGCCAGTGGGTGAGAACAGGCCAGTGGGGCTGCTGGCCACCATGGGCTCCCCCCACAATCCTGCTTTATCTGTAGGAGCCCCTTGGTTGAGAAGCTGTGACTACGGGGAGGGTCTTGGAGCAATAAGGTCACACAGAGCGCACCCGGCTGCTCTCCAAGACATCAAGCTCAGCACAGCACCAGCTTGAGGTTTTATTCTCTACCATAAGTTTCTTTGAGGCTTCCAGCAAGTCTCTGTTTTACAGACTAAAATAAAATTGTACAAAGATGTCAATTACTCAGAAGTCACAAGCTCTTCTGCTTTTCTTTGCTCTCCACTTTGCCCCCACTCCCTGTCCCTGGTCCTGTGCCAAATATTATTATAGACAAACAAAGAATCTTACAAACAATATGCAAATCAAGACTTTAAAAAAAAAGACTACTAGAAAAATTGATTAAATAGTAAGCATGTTCTCTGTAGAAAATGTGTTCGGTTGCTAGGTATCCAGTGAGTCTAGTGGTGCTGGTCCTTTGTGTTTGGACAAGGAGTTACTTGCTCATTGATAAAGGTTGGGTTCTGGGCATCTGTAAGACCCCCAAGCAGGAGTGCTGGTGGATGTGGGCCGTGTGCAAGGCACCTGTTGGAGGTGAGGTGGCATCCTGTGGGCCTGGAGCCTAGGAAGTTAATTGGTTCTGATGCGAATCTAACCTTGCGTTTGATCCTACTTGTTTCCATTCCACCCCGTCTTGTGTTCAACGTAGAGTATGCTCAGAGCTCCCCAGTCTCCTGTCCTCATGCTGTTTGGCTCAAGTGTAATTTCTGAGATGCCTTCCCTGAATCTTCCAATTAGGTCCCTGGGTCTTTGAACTCCTAACAATGCTGATTTAGCTCCTTCCGTGTTACTTAGCACATCTTATGGCAACCGCCTCCACCATCAGATTATACATTCTTTGCAGGCATTTTACCTTAATTCATCTTGGTATCCCAAACCGGACATAGTAGCCGCTTGTATCAGTTAGCTATTGCCATGTAACAAACTATCTCACCTGTCGTTTAAGACAACGATCACTTATCATTATAGCTCATGGGCCAGTGGACCTGCTGGGGATGGGCTGCTGACCTAGACTGTACTTGGCTGATCTCCGCTAGGTTCCTTAATGCATGTGGGGTCATTTGGGGTGTCTGCTCCGGACTAGGCTTGGCTGGGGCAGTTCTGCTTCCCATGTCTCTCATCTTCCTCATAGAACCAGCAGGCTAGTCTGGGTATTTCCTTCTCCCAGGGATAACAGAAGAGCAAAAGGGCAAGAGGAACCAGTCAGGGCCCTGAGATGCAGGCTGGATCCTGGTAGCATGCTGTCACTGCCACCCCATCCTGGTGGACAGAGCTAATCTCACAATGGAGGCCACACTTGAGGCGGAGAAATACCCTGCCTTTTGGGAGGATAGGGTACTGCAAAGACACGTGGCAAAAGATGTGATAAGGAGGGAGAAGGAGTGAGTTCATTCACACCCCAGAGCCCATAGCTTTGGCAGGTTCAGGTTCAGCTCAGCCCCAATTCTGTTCTCAGTCAGAAGGGATTTTGGATTTCCTAGTTTGGTGCAGACTCAGCATCGGTCAGCAGGCTTGCTTCCATGCTGCTTGTCTGGTTAGTGTCTGGCATCCAGCCCAGGACATGCACCCTGCTTTGAAATGAGCAGGAGAGGACTGCAAAGTCCTGGAGGTTAGCACCTGCTGGTTTTTGAGAAATGTCACCTCAACTGCCTGCCTGTGTCATAACATGTGCCCTGCGCTGAGATCCCTCTTCGTATGTTCACCCACCACTAAGCCACCCATGCTGATCCTCGCTGGGTGTCCTTGATGTTTCTTACCAAAGGCTAAGAGTGAGGGTTTGTCTGTCAGCCCAGGTCCTCAGCTACCCCTGCACCTGGGTCTTCTCTTGGGCCCCACTCCAGTGGGACTGTCAAGGGTGAGGTCTTGAAACTCGGGTTTTGAGTGTCAAGTTTCTAATGCTTTGTTTTGTGGTAGCTGAACAGAAACCAGACAAGAGTAGACCTTGTGGTTTTATTTTTTTTTAAGTAAAAATATTCCTTTATTTAGATTTTATTACATTTATTTTTTTTATACAGACATCTAGGTCTTTACAAACAACAACTTACTAGTCATTCCAGAAAGGTATGTGGACAAAACAGGCAATTACAAGAGGAAGAAACACAGATACACTAACAGAATCATGTATTGTGACTCCTCTACCCATAATGCGACTAATCATTATTTAGTTGCTATATTCATCTATGTGCTGTCTTAACAAATTCACATATTCAGTGGCTTAAAACCACACAAATTTATTATCTTACGGTTCTGTAGGCCAGAAGTTTGGCAACAGGTCTCAGTGGGCTAAACTCAAGGTACCAGCAGGGCTGTGTTCCTTTCTGGGGGCTACGGGGGAGAATGTTTCCTTGCCTTTTCTACTTTCTTAAAGGCTGCTTGCATTCCTTAGTTCATGATCCCTTCCTCCTTCAAAGCCAGTAAACAGGGTCAAGTCCTTATATTGCATCCCTCTTCCATTTTAAGGACCCATATGATGTTCCTGGGCCCACGCAGATAATCTGGGATAATCTCCCTGTCTTAAAGTCCTTAGCTTAATTGCATCTGCAAAGTCCTTTTCCAATGTAACAGAACACATTCAGATTCTGGGAATTAAGACACTGACATCTTTAGGTGGCCATTTTTCTACCCATCATAGTTGCCATTGTCTTGAAAGAAATCAGGATATACCCACAGTGAATTGAGCCTATGTTGGAGGGTAAGGGGAACATACTAATGGTTTATTTTTTTTATTTTTATTTTTTTATAAATTTATTTTTTATTGGTGTTCAATTTGCCAACATACAGAATAACACCCAGTGCTCATCCCGTCAAGTGCCCCCCTCAGTGCCCGTCACCCAATCACCTCCACCCCCCGCCCACCTCCCCTTCCACCACCCCTAGTTCGTTTCCCAGAGTTAGGAGTCATACTAATGGTTTAAATGGAGAATGCAGAATTTGAGATGAGAACCCCTCCTTTTTTGTCAGATTTTTTACTGGCATTCTATTTTGAAGATAAACCACAATTTAAATATGTGGGAATGATAGGAGAAATCATTTGCCATTCAAAACCCTGAGAGGAACTATCCAGATGAATCTGTTGATTTTTTAATCTGAACAGAAACCAGAAAAGCTATTTTGTACTTCTATCTTTCTATATACTGTTCTGCCCTGGTACTTAGGAACTACCAATCATAGGATCTTGTGTTTTTAAAAACATCTTCCATATATTTTATTTCATTCTATTAAAAGCCTCATGGGATGGAGGGGATTTTAAGCTCAGAAAACCAAAGAGTGACAGAGTGTATGCCACTTTCCTGAAAACAACCAGCAAGCCAGTAGCAGAGTCCAGATTAAAGGCTGGTCATCCTGCTTCTAGTTTAGAGTTCTCATTCCCGTCCTCTGATTCCTCCAGTGGTTAATTAAAAAACAAAACAAAAACAAAAACAAAAACAAAAAAAACAAAAAAACAAAAAAAACAAACTCCCCAAAGCTGTAAGTTCTGGAGGTGACATCATGGAGAGGAGTGAATCAGTCAGTGATTCACTTCACAAGTGCTTAATTCCCTGAATCTGAAGCCGACAAATGCTTATAGGGATTCCAATGGTCCTCGTCCCTTACCCTCCTTATACCTGTTCTATGTGGGACATTGGGGAGATAGTGTCAGATGGGTCACTATGCCCTTAGGAATCCCTACAACAGTGGTTCTCAGAGTGTGGTCCCCAGAGCATCAACATCACCTGGTTACCTGGGCTCTGCCCCACATCTAGGGAATCAGAAGCTCTGGGAACTGGTCCAAGTCACCTGTGTTTTCAGGGGCCCTTCCGGTGATTCCAATGTGCACGCGAGTTTGAGAACTACTGATCTGGAAAATTTGAAGACATCACCAGCCTACTGGTGACTGTTGTGGTGGTATAAGGGGCCGGTGAAGTAAAGTAGACCTTAGAGGCATCAAGACATCCTTCCACGTCTACAAGGACTGCCATCAGAGTTGGGGCGAGGGGACAGTGAGGGACAGATTCATGAAACGACATTTGGAGGGCTTGATCGTTGCGATCGTTCTTACACTTGGTGGACTTGCCCCACTGGGCTGAGGGACAAGATGATCCACTGAAATCCATTTGTGCTGTAGGGCTTGCCCACTCTCAGTTCTCACTAGCTCCTGCCTTCCTGGGTGGAAGTCCTCAAGGGTCCCTGTGAGTAGTTAGTGATCCTCGGTTTCACTGTTTTTGGTACTGAACCCAAAACAAAACATGCCAGGGCACGTGATGTTTGATGGTAAGCGACACGGTTGGTCTGCACGCAAGGCGCTGGGGATGGGAGGGGCTCCCAATTACTCCTAAGATGCCAGGAAGCAGGAATGTCAAGGTGAGTCAGCAGAGGCGGGGAAGCCCAAGTGAAGGTGATGCTGGCAGCTTCACCTGCTACTGTCCACTCTCTCCCTACAGAATCAGCCCGGGCCTCCTCTTCCAGGAAGGCCACCATCACAGGCTGGATTAGATCCTCATCCATGTGCTCATCTCTGTGGCAGCAATTACGACTCAGTGTTAAACTTTTCTGATTGCTGATTTATCTCTCCTCTGCTCTGGATCCCTGGGCAAAGGGTCCATGAGTCCAGCCTCTGTAGTCTAGCAGGTCCACACCCTCAGGTTTAACACCATGATGGACCATAAGTCGGTGCCCTGGAGATGTTTGTTGAAGGAACAGTGACTCTAGAAGAGCTTTATGGACTGTCTCCCTGACAGGTGGGAGCTGGGGATGCTCTGAGCGGGAAACCAGGTAAGGACACCTCTTACCTGTGCTTGCAGCTCGAGTAACTCCTGGACGGTCACTAGCACCAGCCTCCTCGGGGAACACCAGGTCACAACCAGGGAAAAGTGGACAAAATAAACTCATGTGTCTAGGAAGACAAAGAAAATCCAAAGAAGAAAGATAAAAGGGCCTCAAGGAGTGCAGGCTAATCAGGGAACCCAGCACAAGATGCTAGACCTGTGGCTCGCTAGCTCTTTCTTTTTTGGTTAAGATTTTATTTACTTGAGAAAGAGAGAGAGAGAGCACAAGCACTGGGGAGGGGCAGAGGGAGAGGGAGAAGCAGGCTCCCCGCCAAGCAGGGAGCCCAATGCAGGACTCGATCCCAGGACCCTAAGATCATGACCTGAGCACAAGTCAAATGCTTAACCAACTGAGCCACCCAGGCACCCATGTGACTCCCTCTTTTTTAAAAAATTAAACTTTTATTCTGCGAGCATTGTAGAGTCACATGCGGTTGTAAGAAACAAGGCAGGGAGAGCCCACATACCCTTCCCTCAGTTTCCCCAGAGGTAGCCTCCTGCAACGCTGTGTTACAGCATCACAAGCGGGATAACTGACGTTGGTACCAAACACAGGTTTTATTTCCAATTCCCAGGTTCACTTGCACTTATATGTGTGTATTTGGTTCCAAAGACCTTAATCACACGTCTCATGGCCCCCAAATCCCAGCTCAAGGCGACAGCTGAGCTAGTTTAACCACCGCCTCCCACTTCTCCTTCTCCAGCACCCCTTCTCCAGCCGAGCACCCAGGACTGGCAGGGGCTGGCGTGTGCAGGGAGCCCACTCCCTTCCTGGCTCCTTCATGCAAACCCCAGAGCTCCCGGCCCTCTTCCAGCAGATCTCCATCTCGTAGGACCTGCTGCTCCATCCTCGCCACCTCATCTGGGACATGGCTGCTTGTACCCAGAGAAGAAAGCACAAAAAAAATCTCCTTAAGGATCCTAAAACTCCCTCCCATGAGGTCATGGGAGGATGGCAGGCCATGTATAGGTTCTGTGAGTCCCTGGAAGGAAAGACGGGGCCCCTGGTACCTGCGCTTCCCTCCAGAGCACCCTCATCAGCACAGGTGAAACCCTGGCCACTGCCTCTGCAAAACAGGGCAGGAGTGCCCCAGGCCCCAAACCCACAACCGTTACAGAACCTGTCCTCTGGGAGCTGTGCCCCAGCAAAGAGGATGGGCTGAAGGACACCCCATTTACCGCTCCTGATGGGGGCCTGTGCTGGCCACCCCCCAGGGACATGGCTGCTCCGCCAGCTGCACTCTTGTGCTTACCGAGGGAAATTTCACATCCTCACTACCCACTATTGCTTGAAACTCCAAATCAAGGTGAAGCCCCGTCCAGAGGAACCTGTGTCCTCCCCGTGATCGGGAAGTGACACGCGGGCACCCAGATTGCGGCCGCGCACCTCTGCAGGGTGGGAGCCGCGAGCCACACCCAGACACGGTGGGGCACCCTGGATGCAGGAAAAGCCGACCTCCGCAGCAAGGTAGCCGGGGACGAGGAGACGTCAGGGTGGTGCTCCCGGGGATGGGAACCCGGCCGCCACACCTGCAGGGCTGTCCACACTGCACGCGCCTGGGCGGCTGGAGCATGGCCTCTGCTCAGCTCACGGCACATGACCGAGGAGCACCCACGGGTTCACGATGGACACCCAAAGTCTGCATCAGCCGCGCTCCTGCCCAACGCCCCCCGCAGTGGCTCCCACATTGAGCAGTATTCACTCCTTTAGACTCTGATCACCTCCCCATGAAGGAAAGTAAGAAAAGGGTCAACCATCGGGAAATAAAATCCACATGCACAGCTGCCACGTCGGTTGGAATTGCTGCCAAGAAGTTAGGCGCCTGTGTGCGCGTGTGAACACTGCGTATTTGCGCCCGTGTGTCTCTGTTCACCTTTATATGAACACGTCTAGGTGGATGTGGGTAGACGTGTCGGTCTGCACCTGAGTGTGGCGGCACGTGTGTGCCCGTGTGAGAGTAAGTTTGCGTCCGCAGGCATCTAGGTGTTGCCGTGTGGCTGGCTTTGCGTGGCTGTGCACGTCTGTAACCCGTGCTTGCCTGTATGTGCGCATGTGGACGTGTGTGGGGGCATATACTTTGCAGGGTGGGGGCGGAAGCCAGAAGAGAACTATAAATAGAAACATTGAGCCAAGGGCCGAAGCCAGAGCTGGAAATGAGGGCAGAGTGCCCTCAGACGAAGGATGCCAAATCCAGGGGATCTTGGCAATTCCTTGGTTTTCTGGCTAGGACACCTGCTAGGAACCCCAGCCCCAACACCACTGGCACCAACGTCACATAGCTCGGTTCCTTTCCTCCTGAGGAAGTGAGATGGAGACCTAGTCCTTCAGCTCCGATCTGTGGTTGCTAAATGCCTTCCTAGCCGGGTCCCCCATGTGAGCCATCGGCCCTGCACTTCCCCTTTCTCCACAGCCCCTGCGTCTTTGTGATCTAAGCATCGAGCCTCTGTGGCTGGGACACACCAAGATACGCTGAGCCTCTGATGTGGTTGCATGGGGTTTGGGGGATTTATAGCAGGGGCCGGAAACCTTCCAAATGTCACCAGCCAGTCAAGTTGCCAATTCTTGCTGGTCTATCTAAGCAAGATGTGTGTGTGTGTGTGTGTGTGTGTGTGTAGAAGGAGAAAACTGAGAGACACAAATGGGATTCACTTTCAAGGAACAGGCAAAGGAGAAAAGAACCATTCCACATATTACTAACAATCCTTCTGCACCATCTTTGCCTGCTTCTTGTTTAGGTCCAGATTTTGGGGCCAGAGTATCTTTGTCACATAGGGAGTGTATCAGTTATCCTTTTGCCACAAAAATACGGTGCAGAGATGCCTGGGTGGCTCAGCGGTTGAGCTTCTGCCTTTGGCTCAGGTCGTGATCCCGGGGTCCTGGGATTGAGACCCGCATTGGGCTCCCCGTAGGGAGTCTGCTTCTCTCTCTGCCTGTGTCTCTGCCTCTCTCTCTGGGTCTCTCATGAATAAATAAACAAAATCTTTGAAAAAAAATGCGGCTCAAATGTCATTCCCAAGCTCCGTGTTCTGTCTTTTTTATCATTCCATTTATTCATATTATTATTTTATTCCTTTTCAACAATTGGGCCTCACTCAATCAGATGAGTCCTTATGGGAGACCAGGACCTTTGTAGAAACAGCATGAGAGGGACCCTATGTGTGTGTGTGTTGTGGGGAGGGCAAATGCTGGCTTTGGAGTTGGAGAGAGCCACATTGCAAGGAATGTAGGCAACATCTAGGAGACAAGAATGGTTCCTGGCTGATGACCATCAGAGAAACAGGGACCTCAGTCCTACAACCCCAAGGAACTGAATTCCACAAATAACTTGAATGAACTTGCAAGTGGGTTCTCTCTCAGGGCCCCCAGAAATGAACACATGCTGGCAGTCACCTTGTGTCAGTCTTCTATGACCCTGAGCAGAGAACCCAGCTGATCCTCGCCTGGGCTTCTGACCTAAAGAACTATACACTATGAAATCGGTTTTTTCTTAATGCTGCTAAGTTGGTGATATTTGTTATGTAGCAATTGGACATTAAGGTAGCCTAACTACTTTCTTTGAAGGAGAAAAGAAAAACTCAGTGGGAAAAACACAAATTAATATCTCACTAAATTAGCCCTCCATACCTGATTTGATATTTGGTTTCCCACAGTGGATAGCAATTGCCTAAATTATCGTATCCTCCCCAGCAATGAGTTTTATCATTTTATTTTAATCACTGACAAGTGAAAATGTCAACTTCTTGTTATTTTAATGTGCATTTATTTCCTTGCCTTCTGGTGAGAAATACCCTTTTTATATGCCTCTTAGCATAGCGGCTGTGAGCTGTTAGGATCATGCTATTTTAATTTCCAGCTGGATGCATTTTTCTATTTAATTTTTACGGGTAATTTCTCTGTTTCTACAGAACCCCTACACATTAGGTGCTATAAAAATATTTGCTGAATGAATGTCTGAATTAAAAAAAAATAATGAATGAATAAATAAGTCTTCAAGAGCAGAGGAGGGCTTTTATTGCTGAGAAATCCAGGCTTTTGGTGTCAGGACGGGACAGCAGGTGGCCCAGTGGAATCAGCTCAGGAAAGCAGAGACCCCTCTGACATTCAAACATCCTTGGCCATATCATCCTCCAAGGAAGTTGGTCAAGCAGTAGCCAGTGGGGAAGAAGCCAATACAGAGCAGACCAAGAGACGAGAGTGGAGAGAGAAGGGGAATCACTGTGGACGGGCTTCTGGCAGGTGGTTGGGCTGCTCTGGGATGGATGGCAGTGCAGTCCACTGCTTTCTGCCATCAGAGATGCAAGACTACGTCAGAGTATTGGTTTGTTGGAAATATATTTATTATCTTTTAAAAAAGATTTTGCCAACTATTATTACAAAAGTAACATATTTGCTATTTTAAACACTTTGAAGGGTTTAGAAGTCTATCAAATACAAAAAGAAAAAAACCCTCAATCTTACTTTTCTCATAAAATGCCCTTTGGTTTTGTTTGGTTTTAGTTTGTTTTTAAAGATTTTATTTATTTGAGAGTGAGAGACAGAAAGAACATGAGCAGGGGCAGAGGGAGAGGGGGAAGCAGGCTCCCTGCTCAGCCCTGGGATCACGACCTGAGCTGAAGGCAGGTGCTTAACAGACTGAGCCACCCAGGTGCCCCATATAATGCCTTTTAGATTATGAACATAATAGTGAAAAGAAAAATGGGCTGAGCTATTAATACTGTCTGCAACATACTTTATTTTCAGTTAAGAAAATATCATGGTTGTATTTTCAGAGATACAAATTTTAGATCAGGAAACTTGGGTCCCCAGAGGTCTCCATGGATAGACTTTAGGATACTCTTGGCTTCCAAAATATTAGGTATTTTTTCAAGGGTTTGTGGACATTCCCTTGGACTCTGAGCAAAACATCTTTTACATCATTTTCAAGTCTTTTCTGACCTCATGATCATTTTAAAAACTTGAGATGTACTTGACGTATAACATTGTGGAAATTTAAGGTGCAAATACACTTGCATGTGGCAGTATGATTGCCTCTGTAATGTGAGCTAACACATCTGTCACATCACATAATTATCATTTTTTTTTTTGCAGTGAGAGTATTTAAGATTGACTTTCTCAGCATCTTTCGAGTATGTAAGCAGTTTCATTAACCATAGTCACAAGGCTGTGCATTAGATCCTCAGAACCTACCCAGCTTCTGTCAGTTTGTACCCTTTGACCGGCATTCATTCTCACCCAACCACCCTTCTACTCTGTTTCTACAAGTTCAGCTTTTTTTGGATTCCACAAATAAGTGAGCTCCGACAGTATTTGTCCTTCCCTGTCTGGAACTTTCTTCACTTAGAATAATGCCCTTAATGTCCATCCATGTTGTCACGAATGGCAGGATTTCCCTCTTTCTTATAGCCAAATAAGATCCCGTTACATACATCTTCTTTACCCATTTATCCATCAATGGACATTTGGGTTGTTTCTACATCTTGGCTGTTGTAAATAATGCTGCAGTCAACATGGGGGTGCATATGTCTTTATGGGATCCTGTCTTCATTTCCTTTGGATATGTACCCAGTAGTGGAATTGCTGGATTGTAGGGTACTCCTATTTTTTAATTGCTTGAGGAATCTCCATATTGTTTTTCTTAGTGACTGAACCAATTTATATTCCTACCTACTGTGCACAATGGTTCCTTTTCCTCCACATCCACACCAATACTTGTTATTTCTTGTCTTTTTGATGATAGCTACTCTAACAGGTGTGAGGTGATATCTCATTGGGGTTTTGATTTGCATTGTCCTGGTGATGAGTCATGTTGAACGTCTTTTCACATGTCTGTTGGCCATTTGTACATCTTCTTTGGAAAAATATGCATTAAGTTCCTCTGGCCACTTTTTAATCAGATATTTTTTGATATTGAGTCACATGACATTGTACTCATTTCATTAAATTCTCATGCCCTTTTATGAAATAGCTTCTTGATGCTGAATATTTTCAAGATCAGAAACTCACTTTATATTTTAAGCAACTCCAATGGTGGATTAAGAGAACTTACTAAGTAAGTCAAAATGCTGATAAAAATCCCAACTTGTTTGTCCCTTTCTTGCCTACTGAGTAGATCTGAGCAGGACATTATCAGAGTTCTTTTGGGATTCCTTTTGAGTCTGCTCTACTCCCTGGCCTCACTGTTGTCTCTCTGTAGATCTGTTGTTTCTATGGTAGTGTGGACGGCATTGGTCTTTCTTTCTTTCTTTCTTTCTTTCTTTCTTTCTTTCTTTCTTTCTTTCTTTTTAGTGATATTGAGAAGTGATTCATATACATCACTGTATATATGTAAGGTGTAGAGCATGATTTGATTACCACTGGTCTTTAAATGCATCATAGGCCAATCATCAAAGCTTCAGATCTCACTTACCAGGTCTGTGAGAACAACCTCCCCTCAGAGATTTTCATGCTGTCCTCTCCCAGAGCAGTCTTTGTGTGTGTGTGGTTCAGGGAACTGCCACCACATGACTGGCAGGCATGGCTTGGGCATCTGCTGACTGAGCCTCCCAAGCGGGTGTAGGTTGTAGGAGATGGATGGGGTGGAGATGTCCAGGAAGGAATTAGGGTAACAGATGGAAATGTAGCATCTCCTTAGGAAATATTAGTTTGAAACATTTGTTAAATGTTGTGAAATTGTCCCTTTGTGTGAAAATGACATAGCGTGTTAGCCTGGGTCCAAGGACTGTTAATTCAAGCTGTGGGCACCTCTTTGGGGATGGGCATGCGTTCTGCTTCTCCATGCCAGTGGTTTGTGACATCTGAGGTGGATGACTATAGGTTCGTGAACAGATACTCTTGAACTCGCAAGTCGGGGCAAAGCTGATTTGTCTGTTCAGGTTCTTTAAGAAGCAGAAGCCAAAGATGCCTGGATGGCTCAGTGGTTGAGCATATGCCTTTGGCTCAGGGTGTGATCCTGGGGGACTGGGATCAAGTCCTACACTGGGTTCCCTACCTGGAGCCTGCTTATCCCTCTGCCTGTCTCTGCCTCTCTCTCTCTCTCTCTCTCTCTCTCTCTGTTTCTCATGAATAAATAAAAAAGTCTTTAAAAATAATAAAAAAGAAGCAGAAGCCAAACTGGGATTAGGCGTATGAGAGATTTATGGGAGGATATGCCTGTGAAGGAGAGATAGAGAGGGGCAGGGAGGTAGGGAGAGCCTTTGGATTGATGCACGTCTGACACCTGGGACAAGAGAGAGGGAAAGAAGGCATATATAAGAAGGACATTGGACTACAACCTCAGCTGGTGGGGGCTCCCGGGCAATGGTGCCCAACAGAGGAACTCCCAGTTCTGGTCCCTGGCACCATGTTTAGTCACGGGCTGAGTGCCACCTTGGGACAGTGTGGCCATGGAACTACCACTGTGGAGGATCCAAAGCTGGAGGTGTGTGTCTAGTAAGCAGGCTCGACCAGCCCATCTACCTGTAGTAGGTTCTCTCCAAGGGAGATGGGAGCACCTCCCCTTGGACCTGCTTGTCATCTCAGTGGGGAGCCACTCTGCTGAGATACTATTGTCAGCACTAGAACAGACACCATACCCATCCTGGCTGAAGAGGAACTGGCTTTGCCAGAAGCACACAGAGTTCTTCTGGAGACAGATGTTCATCTTGTGCCTTTTCTCTGCAGTGACCCAGTAACTCAGCACCCTTACCCGGAACTGACTCTGTGTCTCGCAAGTTAGAAGCATAGGCTGCTGACCCGTGCTAAATGCTTTGCATGTGTGATTGTATCTACTCTTCAAGGACACTCTAGGTCTGGGCTGTTGTCACCAGCCCGCATGCAGGGGACACATCTGAAGCCTGGGGATGGTGCGTGACTTTCCCAGAGCATGCCTGTGGTCAAGAAGGAGTTGAGACCAAAACCAAGCTCTCAGGCCTCAGAACTCTTGTACCCCACTTCCATCATAAATAGGCGACTCATGTTTGTCTGATGAATGAAACATGTTTGAAAAAATGCAAACTCTTGGGGCACCTGGGTGGCTCAATCAGTTGAGCGTCTGCCTCAGGCTCAGGTCATCATCTCACAGTCCTAGTATGAAGCTCCACATCGGGCTCTCTGCTCAGCAGGGAGCCTGATTCTCCCTTGTAGTCTCCCTCTGTGCTCTTTCTCCACCTTTTTGAATAAACAAATAAAATCTTTTTTTTTTTTTTAAAAAAAAAAAGGCAATGTAAACTTTTGGTAGTATAAATCCTAATGGTGAGGACACAGAGGTGGAAGCTGGTGTGAGAGACACCACAGCAGGCTCTAGGGAAGCAGGTAGATCGCAGAAATCAGGGTGAATCTGAAATTCATCCATTCACAAAACACACTTCCAGCAAGGTCCTTGTTTGGGGGGTGCATGGGGCACCGGGGACACACAGGCCGGGCTGTCTGGGCTCACAGTCGAGCAGGGGTAGAGTAGCAGCCTCCTGGAGAGATAGGAAAGCGGTGCTAAGGGAGGATGGAGGAGGGAACACCTCATTCCGCCTCCAGAGACCAGGACAGCTTCCTGTGCAAGATGAGAAGCTGGCAAGAATCGAACAGGAGAAAGGTGTGAGCAGGTGCACAAGGTGGGGGGGAGACTCACGTAGGGGGCACCGCGTGCACGAGCCCGGAGGCACATTTGTGGGAATGCCCCGCGGTGACAGCGCCGTGTTGGCCACACACAAAGCCCGGTGCAGGGAAACGAGGCTGGAACGTGGGCCCGGGTCACACCAAGATGACGTCCTCTTGCCTGCAGGTGAGGATCTTCACCCCGGGGTGGTTTCTCATGGACGACTTGGCTGAGGCAGGTGGTTGATCGCTCGGAGCTGGGCTGTGGTCTCTGCCATCAAAGCCGTGTGTGTGTGTGTGTGTGTGTGTTATGGGGCAGGGGGCAGAGACTTGCACTCAACAGATGAGCACATACGCACGCAATGAGAAACAAGAGGCGGCCACTAAGGTAATGACCAGAAGGCTTGAGGACACATCTGGTTTGAAAGGACCCACTGGAAGAGGCTGAAGGACAGAGGCTGGGAGTGCGGGCGTCCATCCAGGTGGGGACCGGGGGTCTGAAGAAGGTCCTGCCCATGGGAACAGAGACAAGCAGGCCTGCCCAAGGGCCGATTCCCTGGGGCTGAGATGAGAGGGTGGAGGAACCCGAGGCTCCTTCCCCAGATGGTGTCCCTCGGGGCACTACCTCCCTCTCGCCCGATGGCCGGGGCCCAGGGCTGTCCCCAGCCAGTGTGAACCGCAGTAACCAAGTCCCACAGACTGAGGGCTCTGAACAACAGGTGTGTGTTTGCCACAGCTCTGGAGGCTGGAATCCAGAGTCAAGGAGGTTCCAGGTGAGGGCTGGCAGGTGGCCTCTCCTTCATGGGCTTGGGGTGGGGAAGGGAGGGGCAGAGACCCCTGTCTCTTCTTACAAGGGCCGAACCCCTCATGACAACCCCACCCTCCTGACCTCACCCAACGCTAATCGCCTCCCAGAGGCCCCACTTCCACATAACATCATATGGAAGTTAGGGCTTCCACATTCGAGTTTTGGGGGGCACAGGCCTTCAGTCTGTAACAGGAGGCAGGGCTGCCCCACAACCAAACCAGGCAGAGGCTGGAGGAGCTGAGCAGCAGAGGTAAGCCCCTGGGGCCGTGGACTCGAAGAGAGAGAAAGAACCAGAACCAGGGCAGGAGAACAGCCCAGAACAGCAGGAGCAGCCTCTGGTGTCAGAGAGGGATGTGTTCAAGGCCTGGCATGAGTCAGCGGGGGGACGAAAATCTTCGTGGACCTCGGAAATTGTGCCTCGGGTCATTGTCCTCTGAACAGAATAAAGTGAAAGAATATGTTTAATGATTAGCCCAATAATTTCATGGCTTCCCCAAAGAGCTCCCCGCCACCATGCGTCAGAGCACCTGTTCCCGCATCCCTGCCAACACTGGTCCTGGTTGGCTTTTTTGGTTTTGTTTGTTTGTTTGCTTATGTACAATTTTTATTAAAGTATGGCGTTGTTTTACTTTCCTCCTCGGCTGGCATGACAAACTACTGCAACCAGATAGTCATCCTTTCGCAGCTCTGGAGGCTGGAAGTCTGAAACCGAGGCGTTGGGCAGGGCCACGCTCCCTCCAGAAGCTCTAGAGGAGGACCTCCTTGCCTCTTTCTAGATCTAGGTAGTCATCTGTGTTCTCAGTGCTCCTGGGCATGTAGATGCATCACCTCCTTCCCCAGCTCCATCCTCACATCACCCTCTCTTCTGCGTGTCTGCTTTTCCCCTCTGAAAGGACACTAGATTGGGGCACCTGTGTGGTTTGGTGGTTAAGCGTCTGCCTTTGGCTCAGGTCATGATCCTGGGGTCCTGGAATCGAGTTCCGTGTCGGGTTCCCTACAGGGAGCCTGCTTCTCCTTCTGCTTACGTCTCTGCCTCTCCCTCTGTGCCTCTCATGAATAAATAAATTTTAAAAATGCACACTAGATACCTGACTTAGAGTCCACCCTACTCTAGAATGTTCTCCTCTCAAGATCTTTAACATAATTACATCAGCAAAGACCCATTTTGCAAATAAGGTCATATTCACAGATACTGGGGGTTAGGGCTTAGATGCACCTTTTTGAGGTTCCACTGTTCACCCCGCTACAGACATCCATATGTAAGGGTTCACAAATCATAAGTGGACAGTTCAGTGAATTTTTGTACATGGAGTGCATGCATTTAACCACCTCCTTGAACAACTCCAGGACCACAAGGCCCCCACAGACACCTCCTCCCGTCCCCTGCTTCCTTCTCCCCAGAGCTGGCCTCCATCCTGACCTCTGTCGCATTCATCAGCTTTGCTTGGGTTTGAGCTTTATGTGGTTAGAATGCTGTCTGCCGGTCTTGGGGGTACAGTACTTCTCCACCCTTGGTTTCTTCTAGTAGTTACACACAGAAACTCAAGAGATCACTGAATAGCTGACAAAGTAACGGAAGTTAATAAAATAGCCACAATCACGGTAAGCACACTAAAGTAAGTGACTTTTCTGTTTAGAAGCATTAAAAAATATAATGTTAAAGATATAATGTAAAAAAAAACCCCATTTGTAACAGCACCCATAAATAGAATAGCCAAGAATATCCTTAGTAATAAATATAAGGGACCAAATAAATAAAACCAAAAATCGAGCTGAAAAACAGTTTTGTTTTACAAAGGAACAACCAAGGATCCCTGGGTGGCTAGGTGGTTTGGCACCTGCCTTGGGCTCGGGGCGTGATCCTGGGACCCCGGGATCAAGTCCCACATCGGGCTCCCTGCATGGAGCCTGCTTCTCCCTCTGCCTGTGTCTCTGCCTCTCTCTTTCTCTCTCTCTCTCTCTGTGTCTCTCATGCATGGATAAATGGGATCTTTAAAAAAATAAATAAAAATAAAAAGGAACAACCATGGCTTGCATTGGAAAATGCTGGGTTTTAAAGTCAATACCTCTCCCAGTTGGAACTGGAAGAGTAAATAAGTGGAAATACCTAAAAAGTCCTCTACGGAAAGAAAAATGAAGGAGAACTTGCTCTACCAGATTTTATATGTGTAGTAAATCCGAAACGAGCGATCCTGAGCATAGCTGGTACAGGAAGCAGCAGCCGATCAATGAACAGTGAATGACCAGAAACTAATCAGTATTTATCATGTGTTAAATGAGGTGTCACTCATCAATGGGAAAGGAAAGATTTCTCAATCAAGGATGACACCATAGTTGGCAAGATATTTGGGGAAAATGTTCGCTTCTAACTTTACCACACACTAAAATAAACTGCAGATTGATCACAGCTCAGTTATTTTAAAAAATAGGAAAAAAAATAGCTCCTTGGTTTCTGGATGGAGAAAGGACTTTCTAAGTTTAAACGCAATGAAAGGCAATCAAAAGGCAAAGATAGATTTGAATTCATAGAAAAATTACATGTCAAACATCACAAAAGAATGGATAGCCAATTAGTCTTAAAAGTTTTTTTTTCTTAAGTACACAATATTGAGAAAGGGTTTAAGATGTCAATAAGTAAGTTGTTCATATAAATCGATGAGAAGAGCTGGAATATTCCATTAAGTAAAGGGGACTAGAAAAAGGATAAAAAAACTCATAAAGGTAAACACGAGAAGCTTACAAACAAACGACAACTTAGTCAATCTTACTAAGAATCAAAGAAAACCAAGTTGAAGATAAAGACCAATTTTTGCCTCCTGACCTAGTAATACTAGTGTTTGTAAAGATGCAGATAAGACATGCATTTTCTTAATCTAATGAAGAATCTTTTTGAGAATAAATTTAGCAGTTTGTGTCAAAAGCTCAAAACATTCTAATAAATGTGGAAAAAACCCACAAGGGTTTAAACTATACATATATATAAATTATATACATATTATATATATATATATTCAACATAAAGTCAATAAAAATACTAGGGAAAATGAATAAAATACACCTTGTAGTGTTATTCTCATATTTGGTGTTCTCTATACTTTTCTAATTTTCAAATGACTGTTATCTTCAGGGCGAAAAATGATTGATAAAATAAATGGAAAATGCTAAGTGCATTC
Organism: Canis lupus familiaris; assembly: GCF_011100685.1. Lineage (NCBI taxonomy): Eukaryota > Metazoa > Chordata > Mammalia > Carnivora > Canidae > Canis > Canis lupus. The sequence continues at coordinate 45,829,593 of NC_049246.1, read as the reverse complement.
TCTCTACCACCGAAGGAAATCACCGTCGCTACGTGGTAACAGGATCAAGGGTGTGAAGGCACCAACAGTGGGAAACAGACAAACATACCTCTTTGTTCATAATAAACTGAGTGGCAGCACATAAACCCAATCAATAGGCAGTTATTTGGTGATCTCCAAGTAAATAAAATCTCCCACTAAATGGAATTTACTCTACTTCATTCAGCAGAGAAGGTCATGTTTAGACTAAAAGGTTAATGAGCAGGACTGTTTCGGGCTGAACAGCCAGGGGAGGACACTCGTCCAAGAAGGACCCTGTGCAAGGACAGGGAGGTCTGAGCCAGCTGGTGAGATGGGTGGATGAGGATGTGGACACGAAGGTAGGGGGCTGGACCACTTAGGGCTGCAAAGGCGTTTATTTTATTTTTTTAAGATTTTATTTATTTATTCATGAGAGACACAGAAAGAGAGGCAGAGACACAGGCAGAGGGAGAAGCAGGCTCCCTGCGGAGAGCCCGATGCGGGACTCGATCCCGGGTCCCCAGGATCACACCCTGAGCCGAAGGCAGATGCTCAACCACTGAGCCACCCAGGTGCCCTGCAAAGGTGTTTAGAAGGTTCTATATAGAGTGGGGTAGGAGCAGTGGGAACACTGGATTTCCAGTGAGAATGTGGCCTCATCAGATGTGACTTTTTAAAGACAAAAATAAAAACAGAACGTCACTTTTATTGACAACGTAGGGCCACAGTGGAAATAAGACAGTCCCATTAAAGCTCAGCAGTGCAGAGAATGAACACAGAGGCGGCGGGGGAAGACTCTATGGGGACTGCTGGATTCAGAGGCTTCGATAGTGGCCCTTCTGGAAGGTGATGGAATCTGAAGCAAGGCAATTATAGTTGAGATGAACTGGGGGGACTGATGAGAATGGAGAATGTCAGCTGTTTTGATCAAAGAGCTTTTTTTTTTTTTTTTTAAATTACTCCTGTTTTCTTCACCCTCGAAAAATAATTGGCCATAGCAGACGATGAATAAATATTTGTTGAATGAACGGATCAGCAAGAAGACACAAGATATTTACAATGTAATAGACTAGAAGGAATTGGTGGGTTCCTAGATATAAAAGAGAATAATGAAAGTCTTCAGAAAGCAGACAAATAATAATAATACCTCTAAAGAACCTCACCTGAGTACGTAAATGCGTGCAATGCTGCCTCATAAATCTCCTTAGATATTACTGTACTGTAGTCATTTTGGTTATAATTCTACAGGCCATCAAAATATTTCCAAGGGCCACTTAATGTCTTTCTTATAAGTGTGCCCTTTCTAAGGGCATAAACTCCCTACCAGGATTTTTCTCCCTGCTTGGTTATCCTATAATTCAATTTTAGTTGTGTTTTTTTTTTTTAATACAGAAGTTTTATATTTTTATCTTTTCAGAAGGAACGATACGGCCCTTCCAAACTGAATCATTGTGCCAATGCCGACTTGCTAGTTGAGATGTTATACTATAGCTACGCAGAAGGTCACCACTGGTGGGCCTAGCAAGGGTTAACGGGAGCTCTCTGTACTATATTTAACAATGGCAGGTGTATCTAAAATGATCTCAAAATAAAGAACTAAAAAAATAAAAATAAAAAATAAAAAACCACCCCTGAATGATTCATCTTCCTAACCAAAGACCCTGTACAGGGTGATGTCAAAAGGAAATCTTGGATTTACATAGAGCCCCCCTGGGAAAGGCTCCTTGATCTGTCTCTTCTTTATAGATGCACCCAGAAGAGAAGGCTGCCCCTCCCCTGTTGTCATTGTGGCTTTCCTTTTTTTTTTTTTTTGGTTGCGATTCCAGAGTACACACACCTCTTGTTTACGACCTCCAAATTGCGAGATTATCACCATGGTTATTGTCACTGCTCCTCTGAGCTTTATCAGCTCCCCTCCGGATGGATGCGGTTTGTTGGGCCCCCAGCAGGGTCACTGCCATTTCAAAGGAGAGAAAGATGACTCCTTTCTGAGCCCTGGGTGCTGCAACATAATGCAATCGTGTTTACCTTGATACGATCCAGTCCAGGCCGTGTGCAGAGGATTCTGGTTTAATCGGCGTGGCCCCCCGACGGCTGTGACAAGTGCATATGCACAGCCCTGGCTGCGTGGGTGGCAACCACAGCTCCATATCTGTTGGCAGCCTTACCTGGGTGAGGTGGGGGGCTGCTGGGGCAGAGAGCAGCCTCACCCGAGGCTCGAGGCTCGCCTCTTCCTGGCTCAGCCAGGGTCTCTCTGGTCTCAAGGCCCCGTCGCCCCCCGACCTCTTCCATCTCTGGGCATCCGTCCCCTGCAAGGCGCTCTCCACATGCCGGTCGGATTCCCCAGCCGTGTTTTCCGTCTCCGTTGTAACCGTTCACTCTTTGAACTATTGCACAGACTCCCAAATTTCTTACAGAGTCCCCTTTGGCCTTTCTCAGACCCATTTTCTGCTTGTTTCTGATCTCTTCAAAAAGATCCCTCTTTTGCTTAACGCCTTCACTGACTCCTCGGGATCAAATCTGAACGTGGCACATGGGCCTCCCTGACCTGACTGTGCGCACCTGCCCAGCCTCTCCGCCCCTCCCTCTGCAGGCCGCCCTCCAGCTACCTGTCCGGGGCACATGCAGCCCAGCCCCACTCAAAGGGCTCCCACAGAGCAGCCATGGGTGCCCTGGAGCCCCGGGGTGCATACTGGGGAACATTTGAGTTTGGCATCCTTGCCAGTGTCTTAGGACGTTGGGAAAGTATTCTCACTCTTGTCCTACTTTCCCCTATGTGTCGGGGGTGACGCATCTGCCGGACAGCTGCACACCTGGCTTCGGAGCTGTGTCTATGCATTCTCACTGTCAGAGTAAGGTCAGGGGGACAGATGACATGTGTGGCTGCAGGGCACCAAGAGGTCACCTGCCCCAAAGATCTTTGCCTCCTGACCTACTAGTCCTGAAATCACCTTGACAAGAGCAAGCATAGTCACCACGTGGTCCGGACCCAGATTTTAGGATGTAATGTCCACTGGTACCCTCCATGAGTTCTCCGATTCAGTCCAGTTGGGCTCTCTCAAACCTTCCCAACCACATCCATGCCCTGCTCCCCACTCCTTCCCTCTGAATAGGCTATGCGCACCCCTCACTCCGTAGCAGGTGTAGCATGAAGGCACAAGCTAGTAGGATATAAATGTCTGTTACTGGGGCCTTGAGAAAGGGCTTCCTGTGATGGTGAGTAGAAGGTGCTAGAATAGAGTCAGGGTTTAAGACTGCATTTGGAGAAGGACAGTGCTGGCATCCTGAACCCTGAGGCTGAGCCCTGGCATGCATCTGGTAACATCAAGGGCATTGGCCAGAACCCATCATGACCGGTGTACTAAGGTAGGTTTGAAAGATTCTAGAACCAGGTACCATATCTCTACCTGGTACCATATGCCAACCTGTACCACGTCTAGGTAATTGAGCTTAGAAACCAACCGATCTACCTCCTTACTTCACAGTTGAGGAAAACAAGGCTCAGAGAGATTCTGAGGTCTTCTCTGTCTCACAGGAGCTTTCATGAACAAGCCAGGGCCCACGTGCCCGGATCACAGCGCGATGGCTGCAGTGGGGGCAGGGCTGCTGTTTGTGGCCATACGGGCCTTGTCTGGTTCCTTGCAGGCTACCTAGGGGTGAGCAGTGCACAGACTGCACAGCTGTACAGAGAGAATCCGAGCCAGAGTCAGGGCGAAGTCCAATAGTGACAAGGAGGTCGCATTGCATGAGCTGGGTCCATGGTGGAAACTAAGGCAGGAGGCCGATCTGGAGCCCAGACGGCTGCTGGCAGGGCCTTTCCCCAGAAAGGATGGGAGGGTTCTTCTGGCGTTTGGTTCTGAGGGAGGCCGAGGCTCAAGATCCTGATCCCGGAGCCCAGGAGCACCTGGGCAGGGCCTCCAAGGTCATCCCTCATTGGCGGTGGGCGGTGCCAGAGCCTGGCCCGGTGGTCAGACTGAGTCAGGGGTACCGTCCACCAGGCCTTTGCAATACGCGGGCCCCAAAGCCCAAACCAGAAGCCGGGCAAGGGCAGGGTCACAGTCCACACAAGCAGGCCTACCCCAACCCGCATCGGGGAAAGGTTGGGTATCGCGGGCGGTGTATCAACAGAGTCTAACCATCACAAAGAAAACATTGAAGAATTAGTTCATAGCCCCTCCTACCTGCAGACTTTACTCTTTTGTGCATGATTGCTTTATAAACACTTGCGTATAAATGCTTTATTTAACCCCATAGGAAGCCTGGGGTGAAGGCCTTATCCCACGTTCCCCACCTGGGTTTTGCAGGTTATAGGAAAGGCCAAAAGGAGAGCTTGAACCCCTCCCTGGAGGTCTTGGATGCGAGTCCTGATTTGCATCACTTCCTTCTGGCCAGAGAGGAAACTTTCCTTCAGAGGCTCAGGGGCTCTGAGCTGGGAGCCCGGACGCAGGGAGCAGGTGGGTGCAAAGGGTAAAGGGTGAAGGGGTCCTTAGTGGGGCAACAGCGAAACAAGACCTTATAACAGGTGGATTCTGGCCATGGAGGCAGCACTGTGTGCCCGACTCTCCGGGCACCCCTCTGCCTCAACGGAGCGAGAGTGGACTCCTCCCTGCGCATCCCCGCGTTTCCCGACAGTCCTGTTCCCTCTGGGAGACGTTCCTCCCCTCTCCCACAGGTGAACCTTTTTTCTTTTTGTGTTCAGACATCTTTCCTGCTGGCAGGCTCCCAGCAACCAACCCAGGCCAGCTGCTCCATCTTCTGTGTTCAATTCATGCCCTCTGTGATCCCACATTTCACGCCGGATTAATTTAAGACTTCCTTACCATTTTTCTTTTTTATTGAAAGAGTATGGTCACCTTGCAGATAACGTGGAGAAGGTAGAAAAATGCAGAAGCGAAAGCAAAAATCACCTGTAGCCCAAGCCCTGAGATAGAAATCCCGTTATAATTGGTATCATCTCTTTCCCAATTTAAGTATGTAACTGAGTTTATGCCTTAGTAATAACAGCACATTCCATTTTGTTGGTTAACATTCCACAACGAGCGTGTTTCGAAGATTTTTCCGAACACTCTGGGGCGGTCTTCTCGCAGAGCATCCTGTCACTGGTGCATATTACATAGCAGTTCTCCCTCATTGGACATAGTCATTGTCTTCAAGTTTCCTCTTTTGAGCCATGCTCTGCGGAAAAGCTTGTAGGTGAACCTTTGTCCTTGGGGTTGAGCCCTAAAAGTGAAATCACCAGTCAGAGGATCCCGGCAATTGTAAAGCTCCTGACAGTCATGATCCAACATGCGCCAGGCAGGTATGAGCACCTCTCCCGCTGCCCACCCTACCCCCCAGACAGGTGGCCAGGTGTGCGCGCCTTTCACTTTTGTCTCAAAGTGCATGATGTGCTTGGTTATCAGTCGGGTTGGACATTTTCTGAACATAAGGCGGAAATCTCTGAAGGAGCCCACAAAACGGCAGCTCTTTCCCCTGCTTGCGGTCCGACAATTGCAGGAAGACCTAAGAGGGACAGAGGGACTGAAATATCACCTCCATTCTTCACAAAGGTGAAGGCGGAAGAGGAGGCTTTGTATGAGGGCCCAGCAGCACCACTTCTCTGCATCCCAGGTAATACCAGCTGCACAGCTGGACAGACAGTCCACTCAGACAGACCTTCCCTGGGGCAGGCACCGCTTGCTGAGCCTCAGCAGGGAGGGTGGTGGGGGATCACCCCCGGCAGGCATCGGGCTCCCAGAAAGAAGCAGGGAGCATCTGAGCAAGCACCCCTCTTTGCTTTGCAGAATGGCCCTCTTCTCTCAGGCCAGCATTAGGAAGGGGCCACGGAGAGGGCATTTGGGGAAAATCCAACTCATTAGGGTGCTTGCAGGGTGACGAGGGCTCACACTCTACTACTTTCACCAGCCAACTGTGCCTCCTTCTATCGGTGCTTATTCTGCACATTTTCTGTTGAGTTTGAGATGCACAAGTGCTTTTTTGAGCCATTTTTACATTTTCATTTGTCTTTCCCTCTTATTGAAAATGTCTTTGAATTATGAAAGTGTTTCAGTTACTCTTTAGCCAAAATGACCTTTTTTTTTTTTCGTGTGCCATTCCAATCCTGGAAATCAGCCACCGTTACCATCTTCATAGCATCAACTGAGTCTCCTGTGTCAGATGTTCTGTAAGACCTGCGTGTAGGTTATCTCATGAAATCATCCCAGCAGCCCCCCTCAGGAAGAAACGGCTCTCCAAGCCACGGCTTGTCAGGTGTAGGGAACTGCCAGTGGCTCAGACGTGGCAGGGCCAGGGTGGTCTCATGCCAGTTGCCCTGTCCCCAAAGGTCATGTCACCCTGGTGTCAGGAATTCTGGCTCAGGGCTCCCATCCCAGAGCCAAGCATTTGGGAAATAAAAATGCTTATTTTTATGGGCTCCTAATTACTATGCCAGGAAGTGAGCATGTCATTGGTGATGATTTTGGGGGTAGGAATGATACAGATTCCAATTTAGGAATGATGCAAAGCTACAGGAGACGCTGTGACTCAGCTTAATGCTCTGTTTCGAGAAACATCAAAGCTCCTGCAGATTTATCTGTCTGCCCAGGGATTCCGCTATTCCCGGAAACTATTCTCACCCTTGATACAATCGGTGGGCCCCTTTCATTTCATTTATTATTTTTGGTCATGAAAGGAAATCATTGACATTTTTTTTCTTAAAAAGAAAACCCACAGTAATGGATGGAAAAGATGGTTCACGGCCAGCTACTCACTCCTCCCGTCAACTTTTTAAATAATACTTAAATAATCCTGAGTACTTAAATAATAAATAATAAACAATTTGAAGAATAATAATAATATTGATACTTGAGTAATAATAAGTGCCCCCATTCATGAAGGGCTTCCTCTGTGCCAGGAATACAGCTGAACTCATGTGATCCACAAAGCGGCGGAGTCAGGCACTCTTCCTACCGCTGTTTCACAGGTGCAGGAACTTTCACAGGAAAGTCAGTAAAAAAGACCTACAGTCAGTACGTGTCAGAGCTGGAATCTCAAAGTCAGTCTCTGGCTCTGGAGCCTCTGCTCACAGCTGCTCTCCTCTGCTAATCCTTCTGGGCAAAATTTCTGCAGATGTCGATGCTCTTGGTTTAAATAAACACACATAGATGTAGGTGAACGTATGCAGGTCGGGCCACCACCTTTTCTTTCTCTTTCCTTTCTTAACAGCAACATTACGTGTTTTACCTGAGGACGTATTTGGACACCTTTGCAGGTATAAGCATAGGGAGTCAAGATGTTTTATAGTAGTTGCCTCGTGTACTGCGGTTGAATATACTCTATGTGACTATTTTACTGCTGTATAGGCACTTAGATTATTTCCAGTTGTTTTCTCTAGAAATAAATATCTTTATGTGCAAACCTTTACGCAGCATGTTTTTTGTACCAGTTTACTCTAAGATTACTAAAATTGGGATTAATGCATCAGAAGGCTTAGATAGTAAAAATTTAGACACGTCCGTCTCATGTGGCCATAGGCTAGTTCTACCGGAACGTGAAGGAATGAATTTTATATGAATTCTGACAGACAATAAAAAAAAAGAGAGATTACATCCAAACTCGATTCCATGTAGTCATCATAGCCCGGTACCAATACAACTCCATGACATCATAGAGAGGGATTATTTGCGCCTGCGTAATTCACTACTGTAGGAATAAAATATTGGAAAATGGAACCCAAGAACACACATGAAGATAATCCAACACAATAAATTCGCATTTATACAGTCATGCAAAAATGGTTTGATGCCATCAAAGGCGTATACAGAATTTATTATGTTAATCTGTCAGAGGAGGAAACAACCTGATAATCTCAGTAAATTCAGGATATCATGATAAACGAAAACAACCAATCATGATTTTATTTTCGAATTCGAAATCTTGGAGGCTCCTGGGTGGCTCAGTGGTTGAGCATCTGCCTTTGGCCCAGGACATGATCCTGGGGGCCCAGGATCAAGTCCTGCATCGGACTCCCCATGCGGAGCCTGTGTCTCCCTCTGCCTATGTCTCTGCCTCTCTCTGTGTGTCTCTCATGAATAAATAAATGAAATCTTAAACAAAAGTTGAAATTTTGGAACAGAGAGGAAGGATGTCCTTGATGTAGTAAAGTGTATCCATGAAAAAAAAGAACCAGAACAAATGTCCTCCTAGATGGGGTAATGCTAAAAGCATTCCTTTTAAATTGAAAAGAAATGATTCTAGAACAGCCCATCACCACTTTCATTTGACACTGTTAGTCAAGGAGAGGAGATGTAAGTCAAGGTCAGTATTTGAACCATTCCAGGTGACAGCTTACCCTAAATTCTGAATCATGGCTGTGCCTTCTCACTAAAAGTGGCCCCGGGGCTGCCTTCACAGAAGAGTAAGCACATAACCCGCAGAGGGGTTCTCACAGGCAAAGAAAAAGCTTCCCCACTAAGTGGATATTAACAATGGGGGAGACAAGAATAAGTATGTGTTGTGATCACAACCCCCACATGTGCTTATTTAAAATAACGGTTATAGGCACGAAAGTCAATAGCTCGTTACCGAGCTCAAAACGCAGGCAGAAAATATCAAGAAGACAACTTCCATTCACAGTAGCAACAGAAGCAGAATAATTAAGAATAAGATAAATAAGAAGGTACAAGATTTATACCAAGAAAACTATATATAAATTCTGCTGATGGGTATTAAGAGAAAAACCTATTAAAAAGAGATACAAAGGAGTGCCTGCCTGGCTCCTTGGGCAGGGCATGCGACTCCTGATCTCGGGGTTATGGGTTTGAGCCCTAGGCTGGGTGTAGAGATTACTAAAAAAATGTTAAAAATTAAAATTAAATAAAATATATACAGAGCAGAAACCCAACATTATATTTAAAACGTTAAAAAAATAAATAAATAAAACGTTTATTCTCGCCTATGTTCGATATGACCCAATGGGTAGCCCAACAGAACTTTGGAAACTTGGCCAAATAATTTTAGGTTTTATTTGTAGGGGGGGAAAAATATGTGTAGAATAGCCAGGACATTTCTGAAAAAGAAAAATTATAAAAGGAATATTTTTTTAACCAGGTATTAACATGCATTATGAAGTTAAAATTCACCTGTTCGTTCTGCAAAGTGTATTGAGCGCCTTCTCTGAGCACGATGCGACCGGAGATGCGTGCTAACCCCCGGGCAGAGGCAGGAACCATCACGAGTGCCTCTGAAGCGCTCTGCTTCCCGGCCCCGTGACCCAGAAGGCCCCGGCCCCCCACAAAAAGGCAGCCGACATCGGCTCCTCCGCCACCTGCGCCCTGAGGAGCCTTCCAGGGGGCAGAGTAGGAGCTGCATCATCTTTGTGGACCAGACCTGCAAGTCAGCATGGCTTTGACTGCAAGCGCCCCACGCCGCCCCGGACTAAAGTGGGAGGGGACCAGGCTCCACCGGAGGCACAGCAGAGGCTGGGTTCCAGCAGAGCCTGGCACAGGGAGACGGCATCGCTGCTGGCTTTAGAAAGAACAGCGTCCCCGAGCAGGGTGTCACTGTTTGCTGGGGAGCCTGGTTTCGGCTCAGGGGCAGAGGTGAGGTGAGCAAGTGCTCCCGAGGGCTCAGCAGAAAGCAGAGGCAGGCAGCCTGGGGGAGGCCGACCTGGGAGGAGGGTGTCCTGCAGGGCCTGGGCTAGGCTGGCCTGAATGAGGCGTCTGGGCACCTTTCTCAAGGAGGCACTCGCTCTTGGGGCCATGTGACTACACACTTCCCTAAATCTGGCACGCCAGGTGTCTCCCTCGTCTCCCTGGAATCGTGATGCAAATGGAACTTCAATAAATATAATAAAATATAATAAAATAAACAAAGCAGTAGCAAGAGGAAGCCTGCAGAGGAGCCGAAGTGAACAGGTCACTTCCAGGGACAGGGCTGCCGGGAGCACCAGCACGCAGTGTCCCTGGACTCCTGGTTGGCAGCTTTGAGGAGGCCCGTGGTCACTAACCCTAGAGCGGAGTGTGTCCAATTTTGACAAAGGAGATTCTGATATACCAAAGAAATACGTTCCCCAGGGGCTGGGAGAAAGAGGGTGCTAGCAGGCCTGCAAACATCCATTTCTTGATCAGATCAACGTGGGTCCACGGAGGCTGGAAATGCTAATGCAGTGGAACTGGGGAGGCCCCGGGAATGTCCAGAGGGAGGTGTCAGACTGCGTCGGGCACATCGTCCTTCTCTGCCATGCTGCCAGCCAATGGACTCCACTCACGGGGTGGGTGGCCTCCTGCAGGCCTCACAGGCTGGAGAGGGCACTGGCTGGCAGCAGTAAACGAAGCTGCCGCCCCAGGCCCTGCCCCACAAGACCCCAACGATGAAAGCTGGGTGTTCTACGTTATGAAGAACAGATCCTCGGCGTCGGCATCAGGCTCCCAGACCCGAGCACCAGGCACACGTGGGCCTGAGTGGCCACAACCGCAGTGGCACCTGCCCCATGGCGGTGTGAGCATGCCAGCCTCTGACACCAGGTGTTCCTGGGAAGTCACTCCCTTTCGGGAGAAGATCAATGCCATCCAGTCTAGCGCGCGTGCGCACACACACACACACACACACACACACACCTGCAGTGCCTGCCCCTGAGGTCCTGACTCCTGCGGCCTCACCACATTTCATGGGAAAAGCCACGCTGGGGGGTTAGGTGGGGAGAGGCAAGAGCTGAATGGGGAGGACAGGTCACATTTTGGATCAAATAAACAAAAGAAAGTCAGAAGGGGGAGGAGGAGGGAGGGTGGGGAACAGGAGTGGGTGAACGGAAGAGCCCGCCGCTCCTCCAGTACCAAGGAGCAGCACCAAACTACGCATTTGAGGCTGAGGAGGGCAAGTGCCAGGGCTGCCAGGCGCCCTCGGGCAGATGAAGAGGTGGGTGAAGGACCAGGTGCGGGAAAGAATCGCTCTGCTCCGGCCTCCTCTCCCCGGCCCTCGGGCAAAGCGAGTCTGATGGCGCCCCAATCTTGTTTCTAGTTCTTTGTGTATTTATCCAAAGATGAGAATGCAGTGAGATAGATTCTTTCTTTCTTTCTTTCTTTCTTTCTTTCTTTCTTTTTCTTCTTTCTTCTGGGTGTCGTGCTTTGTCTGGAGGGTAGGAGGAAGAGGGAGAAGAGAAGAAGAGGAAGAATGAGGAAGGAGAGTCGGAGGAGGAGGAGGATGAGGAGGAGGGAGAAGGGATTCTTGTCTTCTTCTTCTTTTCTTCTTTTCTTCTTCTTATTATTCTTTCTTCTTCTTCTTCTTCTCTCTTCTTCTTCTTCTTCTTCTTCTCTTCTTCTTCTTCTTCTTCTTCTTCTTCTCTTCTTCTTCTTCTTCTTCTTCTTCTCCTTCCTGTCATCGGTAGCACCCTGGCTGTCTGAGCCCTCGGCTGGAGAGAGGGGTGATGGGGATCTGAGTGTCTCCAGGGGCAGGGCTATGCTAATGCACCCATCTTGCTAATGAGGAAACCAAGGCCCAAAAAGCTAACAAAACTGTCTGTCCAAGGACAAGCTAGTTTGTTGGTGGCAGAGCTTGGACTCATGCACACAGGTCTGACTGCAGAGCCCACGGCTGCCCGGCCTGGCCCACTGACTTTGTCCACTGACTTTTTTAGCTTGGCTTCTCTCTCTCCTCTGACTCGGAGGACGCTGCAAGGACAGGTATCCAGGTCCCGCACTGCACAACTCTCACTGCTTTATCCAAACCGCGTGGCTTTCTTCAAATCACACCGGCACCCTCATCACTTCCAGCGCTAATCCTTCCACGCACCCTCAAGTCCCTGCTTTCCGCTCCTGCAGGACAGGCTACACCCTCTGCTCAGTCCCTCAGCCCAGCATCAGCCTCCTTCATGCTCTCCAGCCTCAAAGGCCTCACCTTGGGCCTCTCCTCGAAGCAAATCCAATCCCCCAGTCTTCACACTTTTTGCTTCCTTTCCTTCCGTAAAAACAACATCTGAACAGAAAAAGTGACAATTGTTTACCTGCCTTTCATTCTTATCCCTTTGCAATCTGGCTTTGGTTTCGATTCTGTCGAACTTTCTCTTTTTTCTCTCTCTCTGTATCTGGGGAGCTGAATCAGAACGGCAGTGATCCAAGTGAGTCATGGTTCTCCTCCTCCTGGAATTCTTCAGTCCTTGTCCAGTTGTAGGCATCTCCTCCTTGGGAGGAACAGCCCTCAGGAGGAGGATGGGAGCAGCAGCCCTTCCTCAAGAACCAAATTCCCCAGGAGCCCATCATTGTGGCTGACTGGGTGAGACCTCTTTAAAAGCCTGGTTGGCAGCCTTCTGAATTGGCAACCCATTTCAGGATGTGGGCTCTTTGGAAACCCTTGCTTTCAGCATTGCGGTGCCTATACCTGGCACAGTACACATGCCACTCCACTCCTGTGATGCTTGCACCTTAATGGTTCATGTAATTACTCTGTGGTGTATTCATAACGTCAGCGACTTGAGAGAGGGCCACACCTTTGTGCACCTGCATGGCTCTCACATCCCCCGAGGTGCCATCTTGTGTGGAAAAATGCATAATGATATGTTGAGGTAGAGTGAGCAGCTGGCAGAGATCCCAATGAATCAGACTCACTCAATGAGATTATATTCTTATTGATTATGACTCATTGCACACGTGTAGGGTAATGGCAATGAAAATGGGAATAAAAACACCAAAAAGTGGAGTCTCTGCAAGACATTAGGCAAAGGGTTTTTTTTAAAAAAAAGTTTATCTTGAGATGATTGTAGGTTCACAGGCAGCTAAAAAAAATGCCCTCTCATGGTGGCATCCTTCAAAATGATAGTCTATTGTTCCAGTTAGGATATTGGTATTGATTTGGTCAAGATACATGATGTTTCATCACTACAAGGAGCCCCTCATGTTGCTTTTTCATAAGCACACCTGCTTCCTTCTTACTCCTACATAATTCTTGGCCCCTAGTCACCTCTAATGTGTTTTCCATTTCTGTGATTTTGTCATCTTAAGAATGTTATATAAATGGAATCATTGTATATAACCTTTTTTCACTCAGCATAATTCCTTGGAGTTTCATCCAGGTTATTTGTGTATCAGTAGTTCCTTCCTTTTCATCACTAATAGTGTTTCATGGTACGGGTGTACCTCCATGGTATGGGTGTAGCTCCAAGGTACAGGTGTACCTCCCTGGTACAGGTGTATCACTCTCCATGGTACGGGTTTACCTCCTTCAATCGTATGAGTCTACCTCTATGGTGTGGGTATACCTCCTTCCATGGTATGGGTGTGCCTACCTCCATGGTCTAGATGCATCTCCCTCCAGAGTATGGGTGCAACAACTTCCAGGGTAAGGGTGCACCTCCCTGCATGGTATGTATGTACTTCCCTTCAGGGTAGGGGTGCATTACATCTGTGTAACCATCCACCCATTGAAGGATAACTGGGTTGCTCCCAATCTTTTGCTATTATGGTTTCAAAGCTGTTAGGAATGTTTGTGTTCAGGTTTGTGCATGAATATACATTTTCATTTCTCTGAGATAAATGCCCAAGGGCAAAGGGTTTTTAACCCTTAAAAAAGCAGCTGGGGAAAGAGATGTTTCATAGTGCCTGAAAACCAGGAGTGATGACTTCTGAGAAAAAGAAGGAATTTAGCAATGTGCCAACGTCTTCATGTTGTAGCAGGTGCGTGGAGATGCAAATTGCTGAGTCGGTTTGTATTCCACAGTCTACATGTTGGTGGTCACTTCATCTGTGCAGATGCAAATAACATAAAAATAGCTGGAGAAGTAAAAATACCATCTGTGAAAACTCTAAAGATTAATTTTAAAACCCCAATCTGAGAGTTTGCAGTCACTATCTCACTTTGATAATGACTCTGACAGGAGACTGTGGGTGGATGTCTGGCCCCACAACTGGGAAGAACCCTCCAGGCATTAACAAGGGGAGTGATGGAAATCAGGGGCCTCTCAGAGATGCCTAATCACAGCAATTATGTGGCATCTATAAAGCTCTCAAAGAAGGGGGCAGCCTCTGAATATAAATTTATTGTACTTATTGAAAAGCAAAGGAGATTTTAGGAAAATGTTATTTTTATATTAATTACGCAGAAGGATGATTACAAAAAGATAAGTATAGAACTTGCATGTGAATCAATAGCTAAATAAAAACTTACATGAAAGACAATGAACAAAGATTTGTTTCCAACAGAAAATCACATTCATTCATGTGGAGGAGAATTTTGGAAATCAGAACACAGGATAAGAAATGAAGAAGTGAAAAGATGATAGACAAGAAAGCAGACATGGAAGAATTTTAACAGGAAACAATCTAGCAATATTCCCACAAAGGAAAAAAGAATAAATGGAGCAAAAGTGATATTTGAATATAGGAAAAAAATTTTAAACCAACTCTTCAGACCTAATAAGACTCAGATATAAAGAGCAAGGTGACGAAGTGAACTTAACAAATTTAATTACAAGCTGGTAACACGCAGGCTTATCTGAACTACATTTTCAAGTCAAAGGTCATCAAAGAATTTTATAAATAATCAGGGAGGAGAAAAAACCCCAGATAGGTAATGTGTTTGTTACCTTCAAAAAGTAAAAATCAGATTAACCAGACTTCTTTGCCAGTTCAATCTAAGAAAATTAACTTGCTTTGGGGGGGGGGGGGCAATAAGATATGACCCTTAATCATTTTTTTGTTTGGAGAATTTGTGATTCACATTTGCAAGCAGGAAGCCAAAAAACTTTCTTCATACATATCCTCTCTTGTAATACAGCATTATCATTCTCTTCTGAAAATAATAATTTATCAGTGTTAAGGACCCAGGCACAGAATCATATTTAAGAATGATGTCATTTTGTTGAAAGAAATTTGGTAGGTGATAAGGATTAAAATCAGTTCAACACAGAACATGAGAGACACCTAACTCTGGGAAATGAACAAGGGGTGGTGGAAAGGGAGGTGGGCGGGGGGGTGACTAGGTGATGGGCACTGAGGGGGGCACTTGACGGGATGAGCACTGGGTGTTATGCTATATGTTGGCAAATTGAACTCCAATAAAAAAAATATACAAACATAAAATAAAATCATAAATAAATAATAAATAAATGAAACAAAAATCAGTTTAACATATAGATAAATAAAAAACATATAGATAAATCACAGTAATTCTTTTAAATCTGCATGTGAATTTGAACTCATAACAAATAATAATTCAAAAAATAATTTTAAAATGAATCATAAAAATCTAAATAATGATACAATGTGGTTTACAATCTCAGATAAAATCACAGGAGATTGGGTGGTAATGGAATAGTAAGTCAAAGCTTGATGATCCTCATCTCTCATGATAGAGAAGAAAAGGAACTTGGTTTCTTTTCCAGCATGTGAATACCTACACTTAAGTCCAAGACTTTTTGAAAAGCTATAAAGTAAAAGCTAGTAACACTAAAATCAGATTTTAACCTTCCAGGTTGCTGGAGAAGTGTAAGCAAATAGAACAGTGTTTGTAACAAAAGATGGAGAAAAAGCTAGAAGATAGAGCAAGAAGATATACAAAAGAGCAAAATATTATGGCAATGAAAATGGTTTGTTCTCTTATTAAATAGCGTGATGTGTATCATATCATTAAAACTTTATTAACCGGTTTTCTGTTAAAAAAATCCATTAAAGGGATCCCTGGGTGGCGCAGCGGTTTGGCGCCTGCCTTTGGCCCAGGGCGCGATCCTGGAGACCCGGGATCGAATCCCACATCGGGCTCCTGGTGCATGGAGCCTGCTTCTCCCTCTGCCTGTGTCTCTGCCTCTCTCTCTTTCTCTCTGTGTGACTATCATAAATAAATTAAAAAAAATAAAAATAAATAAAAAAAAAATAAATCCATTAAAGAGAGAGAGAAGGTTAAACATAAACTCATATTTTAAAAATAGGCTTCACACCCAACATGGAGCTTGAACTCCTGACCCTGAGATCAAGAGTGGCACACTCTACCGATCAAGCTGGCCAAGCGCCCCTGCCCCTGAATTTTGAAAGTGGTGAAGTGCCATTTATACTCAGAGTGCCATCTGCTAAGGCTCGGAGCCTGGTGGCTCACCCACTGTGCAGGTTAACACTCTTCTAATGGGGAGGGCGTTCTGGTGGCAAGCCCACCAGAACTCTGGGGTACGGTGGTGACGTGATGGGACAGCACCCCTGATCTAGCCACGTTCCCCATTCACAAGCCTCCCCTTAAGTCTGATCCTTTTAGGACCAAAGGGTTCACCCCTGTGATGAGCATCCTCAGCATCTCCCCTGTGGGCTGTGCTTGAGAAGAAGTGGCTTTATAAATTTCCTTTTCTTCCAGTTTCTCGCAGGAGATGGAAAAGCTTAATTGCTGAGTGTGTGGGTTTATTTTTCTGTTTTGTGCTGCTATGAGATATTTTAAGGTATTATTTGAGGGGAAGAAATAATTCCAAGAAAGAAGCTTCTGGTGTTGAAAACTCTAGGGTTTTCATGTGATAAGATGTGGCATAAAAGGAAAGAGAAAAGACTCTTTAAATTGTCATTGTTTCTGAATTTCTCCAAGGAAAGGCTGTCTGCTTGTGCTGTCTCAGGAACGGAATTGCTAATGTTCTCTGAGGAGCCATAGGCTGCTTCTGCTTACAAGTCAGGATTCTTAGGGACACTTAGTGGAAGGAAGAGCTGGGAGGAGCCTCTGAGATCCAGGAGGGCAGGGACTTCCAGCTCAGGGAAGGGACTGCCCTGTCTCTCTCCAGGCTCTCTCCACAGGCTGCTGCCCACGTGTCTGGTTTCCACTCCTCTCCTGATAAGAAGTCGAGACCCCTTCCGGACCTGGCCTTCACTGGGGGGTCTGTAGTGTGTCAAACTCTGGGCCAGTTTGAGCGGGGCTAAACCTGATTCCTGAGAGACCGGGGAGGGGACGTTGTCAGAGTCACACCTCCAAGTGACAGGTGTCGGCTGGCGGCCCATGTGGCTGTCGCGTGGTTTAGCGGCAGCTCCGTTTTTGGAGCCTGACCCGTCTCTATCTACTTCTGTTCTGTTCTTGTACTTTGAAGATTACCCATCGTACCCCTTCTTGTTTTCAAATTTAGTCATAGAAAGTAAGAAATGGAAGAAAAAACACTTTACCCTTCCAATCTGTTGCCTAGCATGTAGCTACTCTTAACAGGTGGTGGGTAGCCTTCCTGAATTCGTCCTAAATTCATTCAGATCTATTTATATTCTTAGGCAGACTCATTTATAAAAAACAGAATCATGATCTGTGTGTGTGGGGGGGTATTTGCATAAGTACAAATAGAATTACTTTTTTTCAATGTCATGGACATATTTCTAGATCAGTTTGTGTCGCTCTTTCTTATTTTTAATGGCTTCATAGTGTTCTTCTTTCTGATTCTACAGTAATTTATTCATTCTCCTCTCTTAGAGATGCACAGGCTCTCCTAGGATTTTCCTTTCACTGCTTTTTACGTTGTCATTGGGTGCATGAGCTAGCCTATAATCCTCACAGCAATGATTGCTTAGGTGGGCAGGATTTACCACCCTGCAGAGCAATTGGATGTACTCATTAGTTTGAAATTGCCTTAATTTGGGGGGCTCCATCTATGTGTGAGGCAGCATTCTAAGTACAGAGATATGATAGAGCAATCAATCAATTAATCTTTTTAAAATAAGTGCTGTGCTCCTGATTAAGAAACATTGTGCAGGATTTGGTTAATACTTTATATAATAATTAAGGAAGATAAGAAAGTTTAACAATCACCAGATCTTCTTCTTCCATTTATTCTTTGTTGGAATAAATAGCAGTTGTTCTATTTTATTGATTTTTTTTTTTGAAGAAACACCACTTAGATTTATTCACCAATTCTTCTGCTTTCCTACTGATTCTTCTGTTTTGTTCTTATTGTTTTCCCACTCCTTGCATTGCATGTGTAGCTTTTAATGTATTTTAAAGTTATGGCCATGTTGAATGCTATGAATTTATCTCTAGGAACAACTTTGGCTGAATTACATTTATTTTCCTACGTAGTATTCTGATTACCATTTTCTAAATATTTGCACTGAAATTGTGATCTCCCTTTGATGCAATCAGGTTTTTTCTCCCTCTGATTGTTTGTATTTTTATTGTTAATGTTTTGTTGGTAATTCTTCATTTTCTTTTTCCTTGTAGTTAGACAATGTAGATCATTTTTATTTGGGGGGATGTATTGAGAGATTTTATATATATATATATATATATATAATAAAAGAATGAAAAGATCAGTAAAAGAAAATAGAAAATTTCATCATAGATTCCAGTATAGTTGAGAATTAAATATATGACAAGAATGTCAGAAAAGCACTCATTGCTAATACACAGTGGTGACACAGCTGGCTCTCTGTGCAAGAGAAAGCACAACTGTATCCTTACATTCCTCACAGAGCAGCCACTGTGGGCCATGGAGAATGCAGAGTCAGCTAATGTAATGAAGAGCTAAGGATAAGAGGGTGTCTGGACAAGAAAGGAAGGAGCAGTAGTCTCAAATTCAGTAAGAAAGGGATGAAAATGTCTTTGGCTGGATTCAGCAACTGGGATGTGATTTATAACCATAGTAAATGCAGTTTTAAGGAGCAGTAGAAGCAGAAAACAAATTGCATTGGACAGAGCAAATGGGATGAAGAAATGAGACACTGAAAGGGGATCAAGAAGTTTGAATAAGAAGAGGAGTAGGAATGGCTGGGAGAGACAGATGTGAGAGCCATCTGGTGACACTTATCTGTGGAAGGAAAAAGAGCCTGTTCAGAGATCTAACTGTAGGCACCAAAAGGGAAGAGATCCCTTTGGATAGGGTGGCCATGCGTCCCAGTTTTCTGGGACAGTCTTCAGATGCGCCTGTTGTCAAGCATCCAATTGAGCTGACACCATATTTCACTCCCCAAAGTGTCCCAATCTGGACAATACATTATGCAGTCACTCCTCCTATGGAGCATCTTCCCAGAGGGGGGTGTAGTCCAAAGCACAGGTGGAGACAATGGCCTTAAGGAGAAAGAGGGACATCTCATCTTCTGAGGCATGAAGGAAGTGAGAGCAGAGATGGGGCTGAGTCTTCAGCATAGGATGTCCAAGACTCCACAGTCAGCCCCAAGACCTGGAGCAGGGGCATGGGAACAGCGGGAGGCAAGCCCCACCTTGAATCGTCTTTAAAACTTATCAGGAGCTTCCAGAGTATAAAGCCGGAGTGGTCTCCATCTCCCCCTGCCCCCACCCAAACTTCCGCTGCTATCTACTGACCCTCAAGGAGGCAGCTGTGGAAAGGAATGGTGGTGTTATCTCTGGGAACATGTAGCCTTGTCCCACAACCAGGATCTAAGTTGACTTTCTGAAATATGACGAGGTAGTCATCATGCCAGAAAGATTCATTCCAAAGCAAGAGAGGCTTGACTTGATAAGGAGGCCAAAGTAGGACTTGAAGAGAACAGTGGTAGCCATGATTTAGAATTTATCCCCAGGACTTTGGAGGAGGGCTGCCAGGTGTGTTCTGCTTGTCAGCAGCACCCATGATGAGAATGTCCTGATCCTGAGCTCCTAAAGCACGCATGCACTGTTGATTTTATTGACTAGCTAATGCCTACAACGAAAATGGTGTAAAAATCAGTGAAGGGATGTGGCTGGGACTCTGGCGATATAAGGGGGAGCCCTCAAACAAGCCGGCTCCCTGGTAATGGAAGTGACCTTGTAAGAGCTGAGGACCAAATGGAAGGCAAGGAAGTAGAGACGCAGGGTGTAGACACCCTTCTCAAGACTGCCGAGGGAAATAGTGTGCTAGGAGGTAGATGGAGAGGCGTGTGCAGTCAGGAGAGTAGAGTGAGCTCAGTACATTCGAATGCTCGCTGGCAAGAGCCAGTAGAGAGAATATTAATAGTACAGAAGTGGAAGGAGACGTCAGTAGCGTGAGGACCTGAGAGAGAATAAGTAGGAATACTGAGCACTGCCTGATGGCCCCTTTCAAGCTAGCAGTCCCCCTGGCCATGATGCCTTGCCTGCTTCCAGGAACATGCAAGCTCTTCGGCCCATCTCTGGGCTCATCGTCACTGCGCTGCGAAAGCTGGTTTGCATCCTGGGTCCTCCTGGTCCTACAGGAGGAAAGGGGACAACATGAGTCCCAGTGTGCAAACCTTCCCTCATCATGGGCTGCCCCCTGGATTCAGGCTTGGCCTGAGCTCACTGACTTGGGAACGAACAGTCCAGCAATGGGAGGTGAGGCATCCACCTAGAGGCTGACTCAGGTCTAGTTACAGCCAAAGCCTTGTGAGCCTGCTTGAAGCTGAACTCTGATAACTTCACGGTCCCCTACTCCCCTCTGGTAACCTCACCTTCCCCTAAAGCCTTCGGTGGCTCCCTGTTGCCCACACAGAACCACCTAAAACCTTCCAAGTGGCATGCTAGTCCTTCCACATGTAGCTGTGATCGAGCTCTTCCGTATTTCCCACAGAGCTTCCGTATTTCCCACAGAGTCCAGGTTGTCCAGGTCCCTACTTTCCTTTGTTCGTGCCTTAAACTATGGTTCCTTCAGGCTCATTGCAAATGCCATGTCCTCCACGAAGCATGAGGCAACCAGATTCCTAACACTCAGAAACCATTCCTTGTTCTCCTCTGACTGCCATAGCACTTCTTCTGCACCAGGATTCCCGTCCTAAGCCTGAGCCACCTCGTCTTGGCCCTCGGCCAGCCAGGGTGTGTCTTCAGGGCACCTGGACAGAAGCTACCAGGGATCTATCTACCTAGGAGACTTTGGAGCCTCTTAGGAAGTACTCATCCCACAGGAAGACAACTGAGGCCACAAAAGCTCAATGACAATGGATCTAAGACTCCAGACATCTGGGCATCAGAATCCATGACAACATTTCCAGCCACATTGCAGCTGATGTTATGGGTGAGGACCGGCCCCAAGGGGTGGGCGGGGTGGGTTGGTCAGTGTTGGCAGCTCCAGGGGGCACATCCAGACCCTCTGGTGACAGCAGGGATCACGTTGGCAAGTGGAAGAAAGTGAAGTTGAATCAGCTGAAGCTGAAGAGGAGGAATTATTGGCGCACACATCTGGGAAGGCCAGCAGTGGGGCTAGCCTCTGGAAAGCTGGATCCCAGCAAGCAAATGATGTCCCCAGTGTGACTTTGTCTCTCTTCTCCTCTTTCTCTGTGGTGGACTCATTCACTTCACCTGCAACAGGCTTTCCTGTATGCAGCAAGAGATGTGGACATAGTGGGGACCCCAGCCCAGTGACCCCAAGAGAACCTCCTTCTGCATGCTTCAGTACAAGTGGGGATGGGGTTGGCTTCACAACCCTGTGCCCACCCACAGAGTAATCAGTGTGGCTGGTGGTATGAGGAATACGAATCAAGAGCCCCACCCCGGTGACTTGGTTGTAATAGAAGAGGGAGCAGTTTCCCAAAGAAAATGATCCAATTACCAGAAGGGGCAGGGGAGGTAGGAGAGACCTCAGATGGAAGTCATGGGCATCTTCTCTGCAAGTGTCTTCTGTGGGCGTCGGGAGCAGAGCTGCCCCTGGAGCATCCCAGAGAGCTCCTCAGGAGGGGGCACATGGTGGATCTCAGAAGAGCAGAAGACCAGGGACTGAGTTTTCTGAACACTGAAGGAGGACCTGAGGAGGCCCAGAGAGCAGGGGTGGGAGCTGCTGAAAGCCCCCAGGGCAGCGGCACCCCTCCCAGGAGGGCCTTTACCCTTGGTGGTGGGGGGGAGGGGCTGAGTGAACTGGCTGACTCAGGTGTTCCAGACCTGTGCATTCTTTTCCACGTTTCAAATTCCTTGCAGCAGAGCCAGCGTCTGCTTCAGGTGTAGTCACCCCAGAGACACGGCCCAGCACCAAAGGAGGTGTATGCAGAGGATGCAAATAACCATCAAATTCATATTTATTCTCAGCAAAAGGCCCAACTCACCTTCTTTTCTCTTTCATTTTCCCCACATCTGTCTATTCCTCCCTCTGAGTCAGTCCCAGACAGCCGAGGTACATGGGCCTTTGTGGATGGTGCCCCTCGGGTGTCCCCAACCAATGTGCCATCAGTGGGCGCTACCAAGACTCAAGTGTAAAGAGCCTTCCCTCCTCCTGTTGTGACTGTGGGTTTTGGAGATCCTCTTTCTCCTGGTCCCCATGGTGTGTCCGGGCGGGGAGGGCGAGGACTCAGGGGTGGGACCTGACTTGCTCCCGGGACAGGTAAGCACAGGGCAGGTCCAGCAGCTGCATGCTCGTGCTTCTTGCCCAGGGCTGGTCTCTGCACATCTCCCTGCCTGCTAGTAAAGACCATTCTGGGTGAATGAATGACTCCTCTTTGACGTGAGTGAGGTTCTTGCCCAAAAGCTCCCTTCCTTTTGCTGCCAGCTATACCTTTTCTAACGTAACCACTTCTTGCCATGATTCGAAGACCTAGACCCATTGGGACAAGTCACAAATGAAATTGAAATGTATGTCGTCATTTGAAGCTTCGTCTTTGGATTCCCCCAGTCAAGGGACCCAGGGCTTCCAGAGCTCTAGGGAAAGCAGCTGGGTAACTTGATCCAGGTGATTTGAAAATCGCCCGATGAAATAAGGTATATCCTCTCTTTTGCTGCCCGTTCCCTGGTGTTTGCCCCGACCCCTGCCCTCTGCCTCCTCTTGGTTTCATATCTTTGGCTCACAGGACCTGCATCTGAGTCACAGGCCATCCCATACTGAATGTGCTCGGCCAGTGCCAGGAGATGGTTCCCACACATGCCCCTTAAAACGTGCCGGAGCAAGCCAGGGTGAAAACTGCATTTCTAATCTCTCAACTTTGAGAGACTATGATGCCTTTGTAGACCCTCCAGAGACATCAGACAAGCTGGCTCTGAGTAGACATTGTCTCTTGCCCGTGGGGTGACGTCCTCACCTCCTCCCTCTCCACTCACGGCAGGATGGATTGCCTACAGGCAGCTCTGGCTGGAGGTAGACTGCTCTTCAAACACAGGTGGGCCCTTTGTGGCCTTCCCCCCATATTGGTAGGGTCCAGGGGTGCTGTCTCCACACCTCTAGCCTCGATGGTGAGGAATTCAGTATAAGGGCCCGAGCTGGTTTCTGACAAAACCAGAGCTAAACTGCATGGTTGCTAGAGGGGATTTGCGAAAATCATTCCTGACATAGTGCCCGAGGGTTTGAACCTTCACCTTAGTTAAATTTTCTTTTCTTTTCTTTTCTTTTCTTTTCTTTTCTTTTCTTTTCTTTTCTTTTCTTTTCTTTTCTTTCTTTCTTCTTTTTTTTTTTTGTATTATTATGTAAGCTTCCTGAGGGCAGGATGCCAAGTCTCTTGCCCAAACCTTGAATCTCTTGGCCTGTGAAAGGGCTCAGTAGGTATTTGTTGTGATGACTGATGTTTCTAAATTCGTATTGAAATGTCCTAAGCTCAGAAAGTTAATGGAAACTTTTCCGTGGCCTCTTCCCACCCTGAGTCACCACATACTCACTCCGTGAGGATAATGACGATGCTTTTTACGTATCAGACCCAGTGTTGCACACTCTATAATGGATTCCATCATTTAACTCTCACAGAAACCAATGGTGTTGGCACTGCCATCATTTGTATCTTTACCACCAATGGAACCAAGATATTTCCAGGCTTTCCCACCTATATGCAGATGAGCAGAGATTTGAACCCAGGTCTCATTGGCTGCAGAGCCTGTATCTGTCCCTAGGTATCTGTCAAGAGGCAGATATGCATGAGGTCACCTATATGATGACCAGAAAGAAATGACTTTTCATTAAAGCTTCAGCAGTTTTCAGTGACTTTTCATTAAATGCAAGAGTAACGTGGCAAGACTGCCATGATTTTGACAGTCAATGAGGATGAAATCCATAAGGATAGCCAACGCCAGACAGCCAGGCATCCCCTGCCCATCTCACGGAGAGACCTACAATTTCTTGAAAGGCCAGGACATGACCAGGACTTGACAGAGTAGCATTTATTCCAGAAAGATTCACCTGCTGGGATCAGCAAACTAGGTCACATGGGGCCGGGATCACTCTCATCTTGACGGGAACGCAGACCAGGGGCCATTCCCAGCCCAGTCCTCACTTTCCTGGGCTTCTCAGGAGTGACAGGATTCCTCAGTCCCCAGCTTGTAACAGGTGAGGGCTAGATATGCCCTGCACCCCTGCCTTGGACAAGTGCCCTGATCTCCCTAGATCTCCTTAACTTATATGGGCAGTCTCTGTTTCTCTTAGTTCAACTTAGACGAGGATGACTTTTTAATATAAATTTTATCAAAGATTTTATATATATATAACATATCTTTTGTATATTTATATATATAGTTATTATTATTTATATATATGACATATACTCTCAGACAATACCACACATACACACACACACACACACACACACACACACACACACATCTCTACCTAACCCAGAGTTCTTGGCCCAAGATAACGAAAGACCATCCAGCCACAGTTGGAACAGGCTAGGAACAAAGGCCAGTGCTTAGACCAATATCTCTCTTTTTCAACCCTGACCTGGTTGAAGAAATAACAGGTTCATGGATGAAGGGACATTTGCTTTGCTTTTAGAATTTCCACACCTCAGGATGCCTGGGTGGCTCAGTGGTTGAGCATCTGCCTTTGGTTCAGGGCATGATCCTGGGGTCCCAGGATCGAGTCCTGCTTCTCCCTTTGCCTGTGTCTCTGCCTCTCTGTGTGTCTCTCATGAATAAATAAATAAAATATTAAAAAAAAAAGAATTTCCACACCTCAACAAGAAACTTCACAGGGTTTCTCAGGTGTCTGTCCAAATGGTGTTTCTGATTGGTTCTGTCAGGACCACCCACTCCTGGTTGTATTCAGCAATGAACGACGGCTACCCATCTTCCACTTGGACCATGCTTGGAGAGGGGGGCACCTCGCTGGGCTATTCTAGCAGCATCCAGCACTGTGAATGTGGTTCATGTCTCTACTGATATTTCGAATGAGTGACTCCTATTTCTTTTTCTAACAAATTTGCATTTAAGTATCGTTAGTTCCTGAGCTGGTAAGTTCAATGCTTTCCTACAAAAAAGTGTTAACATTTAACATTGAAGACTCTCCTGGTTTTTATACGTTGTATACATATATATTTTTTATTGTGTTTTACAGATTCTAGAAACTCTAACCACTTTGGTTTTGGAGCTGCCTGATAGTCATATCCCATCTTTCTTTTGCTCCGTGGATTCTTGAAGGTTCCAGAAAGATATATTTTGGCCTCAATTATATTTCTACTCAGCCCTGAACAAACTCAAAATCCTGATTGCTCTCCAAAGCAAATCTTTACTATAAAGATAAATAGTTACCTTGTTGATATTTATTTTAATGTTTTAATAAACATCTTGTTTCTCCGCCGAAATACCGAACAGGCGCAGTTGGCATGCAGTGAGCATGTACAACAGGCTCCTCTTGTGTGGTAAAGTACAGCACCATCTGTACCCTCCTTTGTTTAGCCAAGGTATCTTGACTGTTTCCATTGAAAACAATAAACAATGAAACCTCATCTGTTCAGGGAATGGCAAAAATGAACTTCGAATTCAATTATGTATTATAGTTATTAATCATCTAGTTACTGGGCTGAGGAATACTGTTGCCTATAGCAGCACATATTATTTTGATCAAACAGTATTTGCTTCATCAGATTTTACAAATGAACTAATGGAACGATAAATACAAGTCTCCATACCGGCCATTTGATGACGGAGTCCTGTCTTTGTGTTGAGGAGCTTACAGTCTCGCAGGTGATACACTTGTTGGTTTTTGAGCAAGATGGCAGGCCGTGCCTCTCCTCTAAACAGCCACAAGCTAAATCCGAGCATGTGTCTGTATCTCTCTGTATGTCCACAGACAGGTACCTGCACATCTAACATCATAAAATAGAAATGCTGGGTATCTTCACTGCCCAGTGAAATTAAATGTTAAACATTAATCCCATCCTGGAATCCATGGGGGAATTTCTGAAAATACAACATTGAAGGATCCGAACAGATTGATCTTGGAGAAAAGCTTCACAGCCAGAGATACATATGCCTGGTAAGGAAGTATGGTAGGCCCTGACAATGCCCTCCAGCTCCTTCAGTTTAAAAGCACAGACTTTTGGGAGATGGGCTCTCCCTGGGATTCTCTGAAGCACCCCCCCACTTGACTTTGCTTCCCATCTGCCCAGCAGAATCCCCGAACTCCACTGGGGGCATGGACTCCCTCCTGATGGGGCTGATGTCTCAGGCAAGTGTGTGTGTGTGTGTGTGTGCGCGCGCGCATGTGTGCACAGGCATGAATATGCAGGCATGTGAGTGCGCATGGGCAGGCACAGATAGGAACGCATGTCAGCGCATAGGACCGTGGGTGTGAGCATGCTGGCATGTGGGGATATGCATGTGTCAGTGTACGTGCCCTCATGTGTGTGCTGTGGGCATGAGCACTTTCCATGGAGCTCCCAGCAGCTTCTTTTTAGGGAGTAAGACTGGGGTCGGGTGAGATGAAGCTGCAGGCTGTCTCCACTGACCAGTCGGTCTTCGCTGACCCCTACTTCCCACCCTAGATTGCCCTGCGCACCAGGATTCTGGCTCTCCAAAGTGTCCATTCATGGCCAATGCTTCTCTTGCCAAGGAAAGCCAGAGAAAATACAGGACATCTAGCTAAATTTGAATTTCAGGTAAACAACAAGAACTTTTAAGGAAAAGCATGTCCCAAATATTCTGTAAAACATGCTTATGCCAAAAAATTCTATTGTTGTGGGATTCAAATTTAAGTGGACATCCCGTTCTGTTCATTTCTTTGCTCTTGTTAAACACTCTGCCCTGAGTGACTGATATGGTATAGACACCAATCTCAGCAAGGTGGAGAGTTAACAGCAGGGACCCTTGGCACAAACTACCAGGGCTCTACCCCCAACCACAACACTTATGGGCTGCAAAACCCTGGACAAGTTTCCTAACCTTGCTGGACCTCAGTTTTCTCATCTGTAAAACGGGAATAATAATAGCACACCCCCTCCCTCATAATTTTATTGATTCAAATACCAATAGTTAGGCAAGAGGATAACTGTTGCGGTGGTGGAGGCTGGCATTCATTCTGGTGAAGAATGACCAGAACAGACTTGAACTGTAGGGCCAAAGTGAGCTCCTGAGTGGACAATTGTATATTCCTAACGCAGATGCATGTTGAAGAGAATACCGAAACAATATAATCAAGAGGGGCTCATCTATGATGTTTTTTTTTCACCATAAAAAATGAAATTCTTGCATTAAAATATAAACAGATAAAATCTTCTAAAACGCTGGCAAAATTGTAGCCCCCACATGGGAAAATGTTAATGGGAAAATAGCAGGTGCATGCTTACCACGTCAGTTCCCACATGTGGTCCTGCTGGTTACTTGGCAGCCACCCTGGAAATCATGAACGTGACCAACACATCTATTTTCACGTGTTTGTCTGCCAAGAATGGATGAGACTAAAACAGTGAGATTTTTTTTTTTTTTTTTTTTTTTTTTTTTTTTTTTTTTTGCTGTAGGACCTGGTTGCCCAGTGCTGAGAGGGAACCAAGGATAGGAGGAGGTGCTGGTGGCTTGTCCCACCAGCTCCATTGGCCAGGCATGTCTCCTTCTCGAGACCCTGCTATCCCTTGAGAATACAGATCTTGTTGCAAGTTTGCTACAAATCTCTGAACATGGGTTTATATAAGTCCTGCCACCTCCTCCATCTCTCTTCTTCTCCAACACAGATGTGTGTTCAAAAGCCAGTAACATGAGAACGAGAGCAAAATGATGTCAAAGACAGAGCCGGCATCCCACCTGAGTGATGCTCATGAATAAGGAATCAGCCAAAGCAGCATTCAATTCATTCATTCCAAACCGATTTCTTGATCTAGCCTCTACCACATACAGGTGGTACACTTCTTTACATTTTCCTGAGAAAGCCACTGACCCCGGGATGAGGGCTGGGAAGTGATGAGTTGCATTTCAGAAAATCTGAAGAGATGTTACCTTGCTCAGCAGTGGCCTCCACACATACTTTCATTTCAAAAGCAAACAAGAATTTGTGTACAATGCATTATTGTAAAGTGACCAGTTTATAATTGTCACAGGCAGCTCATAAAATCAGCTTCAATGCCACGCATCACCCAGGGCGCCTGCCCAGGCTCACTTTCTGTGGTGACCCACCCATGCTTTGCATTCAGCAGGTGGGCTTCCCATTTCATGCCATCATTCCATTTCATGCATTAGCACTTTCAAGAGAGGTTTCTCACAATTGATGAAGTGTTACGTTCACTTGGATCTTGAGAGCATGAATCAGATATTTTCTCTAAGATTATTCTTTGTCTTCTTTTTGAAAAAGAGTTATTTCAAAAGAAGACAGGGCCTCCAGAGAACCTATCCTTCTGGCTTTCTGGAAGAGAGCTGAATTGCCCCTGGCTTGAGGAGTCTTCCATTAACTTGTTGGAGCAAGGCCTGTGTTTGGCCAGAACCAGCCTATTGACATGCAGGCCTTCAGCTGGACCCTGCCAGAGGATCAGTTTAGAGTGAGCCTCGACTCAGAACTTCATTCTTGGCTCATGACATGGTCAGGACTCCAGGGATAGCTTTCTCATTGAGCCCATCTCTCTGCTTTTTCCAAGGTCTCTTTCCTCTATCCATTGTGGTTTGCTGCTTCTCTTCTGTTGTCCTGAGGTGGAACCGGAGTTGAGGCCAATCTTAATGGAGATTGAATTAAGGCCACTTTTATCCAAGAGCAAATGTTGCAGTTCCGGAACTTTGAGAACCTGTAAGGGTTCAAGGCTTTCAGCCAGTGGCTTGAGAACCGAGTGTGCCTTGGCACAAAAATCGATGGTGCTGATCAGGAGTCACTCTTTTCTCTGGCAGTTCCCCCCCTTTAATAAAACACTGTGTTTTAATTACATTGTACCTGCTTTAACAAATATAAATCAACTGAAAAAAAATCATATATGAATCACCACCTAGAGCTAACCATGCAAGATTTTGATGCTTAGTGTTTTCTTTCTCCTTTTTTTTTAAGATTTTATTTATTTACTCATTGGGGAGGGGGATAGAGAAAGGGAGAGAGAGAGAGAGAGAGAGAGAGAGGCAGAGGGAGAAGCAGGCTCTCCATGGAGCAGAGAGCCTGATGCAGGGCTTGATCCTCTGGGATCACGACCTGAGTTGAAGGCCGACGCTCAACCAACTGAGCCACCCAGGTGCCCTTGCATAATGTTTTCTATCACCCATCTACCTACATTTTCTAAACAAAATGGATTGCATCTTGTGTGTTCTTTGTAGCTGTGGACAAAAATGTGACAAATATTCCTCTCCTCATTCTCTAGTTCATTCTACCACTGATTCCTGGGTTGCCCCTCATGTTAGACCAAAAGATGGGTTCTTGGAAAGACTTTGCAGCAGAGGTAAAGAGAGCTAATGGAAGAGGCACAGCTTCCCGTAAGAGGCTGTCTGCACTATGATGAACTATCTATATGGGTTCATTTCCGTATTTCTGAGACCCTGTGATCCCACAGTCCTCACATTTCCCACTTGCATGCTCTTGAGAAATCTCATCTATAGCATTTCCAGGACAGGGAAACCTGGCAGGAGGAAGATCCTGGAGTAACTGGATATGCTTGCATTTCCCCTATCTTTTTTGTGTCTTGAGTGTTGAGAATGACCTATCTGGAAAGCTATTGACTTGGAATATGTTGAAACCAGTTGATTAAAGGTAGCCAGTGATCCCCATCCACACTGTAATGTGCTTCTCCGTAAAGTATACTTTCTCTGGGAAAAGTATATTTTACTTGTGGACAAGCCTTGGAATGGACAGTGTTCAGGGTCAGCCTTGGTGGGCTCGTGGATCAGAAGCCAGGTCATCTTTCTGTATCAGAATAATCAACCTGAACACTAATTGTTAATTTGGCACAATAGAGACTAAGAGTAGAAGTTTGAAGTGAATAGCAAAATCAAAATATGCTTGTAAGGCTTCCAGGACCCACCAGCCCCAGGGCTCTAGTCTGTGATTCACTCTCTTTCCTTGACTGTTAGAAATGTCTCTCCTTGTTGACTGTCTTTTACCTGCCAGGGCTGAGTCCTTTCCTCTAAATAGTTGAGGGATGAGTCATCAGTTAAGAAAAAAAAAAAGGCATAATGAATGCAAGTGTTATTATCTGACTTCACATTTATAAAATATGGTGGCATCTCTTGTTTCCAATCAGGTTGATAGAAGTGTAAGCTGAACAGCAGGAGTGTGGCACCTTGTCACCCCAAGTCAAGGACCTTGTGTAAATGCTCAGAGGTTGCATCTGCTCAGCAGTAAACCCATTCCCTTCAGCTGTTACCACCACACATACCCTCCAGTCTGTGATCTTGTTTGCTATAGATCTGTGTAAAAATTGCTTTCTAGCTGTGACCCCAGGAAGGGCAGTGAGCAGCCCAGAGCCCTCTTGCTAGTGGAAAACAAATGGAACAGCTGGTGCCCCCAGGGTGGAAAGGAGAAATCCCCTGGAGGAGACAGAGAGGCTGGAGATGCTGCAGCAGTTGACCAAGAACTTGGCACCATAGAGGAGAACTGTGTTGGTTCCAGAGTCAGAAGACAGAGCTGGATGGACAAGAACCAATATGCTCAAGAGAGCCGGGGCACTGGGTTCTGGAGAGCTGCTCTGCCAAAGACTGAAAGTTGAGGGAGGGAGATGGACGCAGGTGGAAATAGACAAGATGAAGATTTCTCACGGAGCCACAGTGAGATCTGAGTTCAGACACTTGAATTGGGTGTGATCTCTGGTAAGATCTATCTTGATTTAACTAAGGCTGGATAATGAACATTTTGTATGTCTTGAACTAGCACCCTTCTTAGAGTTTGAGCTCCTATAAAGTCTTCAATGTGTTATGAAACAGCCCATTTTACCCTACTTAAAACCAGTCTAAAAGATTTCCATTAAAGATGCATCACTAGAGAAAAAATGAAGAAGAAATAGAAGATATTTTAAAGAAAAAGATATATTTTTTTCTACTGATCTACTTCATGGTAGAAAATCTGGAAAATGCAGGAAAATATAAAAAAGATAAAAAGCAAGCATACACACACCAAACGTGCACATACACATCAACCAATACAAGTGGAATTTCGTATTGTCCAGTCTTTTCCAATGAATTTAATGTAGTTATTATCATATAAAAACTATAGTTTATATCCGGCATATTTGGCTTAATATTGTAATACATGCATTTTTGTTACTATTAAGAATCTTTTTTTAAATTTAATTTAATTTAATTTATTTCTTTTAGAAAAACACAATTCTTTTTTTAATAATAAATTTATTTTTCATTGGTGTTCAATTTGCCAACATACAGAATAACACCCAGTGCTCATCCTGTCAAGTGCCCCCCTCAGTCCCCGCCACCCAGTCACCCCCACCCCCTGCCCTCCTCCCCTTCCACCACCCCTAGTTCGTTTCCCAGAGTTAGGAGTCTTTATGTTCTGTCTCCCTTTCTGATATTTCCCACACATTTCTTCTCCCTTCCCTTATATTCCCTTTCACTATTATTTATATTCCCCAAATGAATGAGAACATATAATGTTTGTCCTTCTCCGATTGACTTACTTCACTCAGCATAATACCCTCCAGTTCCATCCACATCGAAGCCAATGGTGGGTATTTGTCATTTCTAATGGCTGAGTAATATTCCATTGTATACATAAACCACATCTTCTTCATCCATTCATCTTTCGATGGACACCAAGGCTCCTTCCACAGTTTGGCTATTGTGGACATTGCTGCTAGAAACATTGGGGTGCAGGTGTCCCGGCGTTTCATTGCATATGCATCTTTGAGGTAAATCCCCAGCAGTGCAATTGCTGGGTCGTAGGGCAGGTCTATTTTTAACTCTGAGGGACCTCCACACAGTTTTCCAGAGTGGCTGCACCAGATCACATTCCCACCAACAGTGTAAGAGGGTTCCCTTTTCTCCGCATCCTCTCCAACATTTGTGATTTCCTGCCTTGTTATTTTTCCCCATTCTCACTGGTGTGAGGTGATATCTCATTGTGGTTTTGATTTGTATTTCCCTGATGGCAAGTGATGCGGAGCATTTTCTCATGTGCATGTTGGCCATGTCTATGTCTTCCTCTGTGAGATTTCTGTTCATGTCTTTTGCCCATTTCATGATTGGATTGTTTGTTTCTTTGCAATTGAGTTTAATAAGTTCTTTATAGATATTGGAAACTAGCCCTGTATCTGATAACGTCATTTGCAAATATCTTCTCCCATTCTGCAGGTTGTCTTTTAGTTTTGTTGACTGTATCCTTTGCTGTGCAAAAGCTTCTAATCTTGATGAAGTCCCAATAGTTCATTTTTGCTTTTGTTTCTTTTGCCTTCGTGGATGTATCTTGCAAGAAGTTTCCGTTGCCGAGTTCAAAAAGGGTGTTGCCTGTGTTCTCCTCTAGGATTTTGATGGAATCTTGTCTCACTTTTAGATCTTGCATCCATTTTGAGTTTATCTTTGTGTATGGTGCAAGAGAGTGGTCTAGTTTCATTCTTCTGCATGTGGATGTCCAATAGACAATACCAGTCTACTGAGACATCAAATTGTCTTATCTTTACACATTCTTGAACATTTAAGATCTGTCCAATAATTTAGTAACTGAAACAGTTTTGTAGGAAACATATTTGTAGATAAGCTTTAAGTAAGATTAGGATTATTTCCTCAGAAAAAGTCTTAGGAAGAGTCATAAACTCTGAAGTATTTTGGGATTATTCATTAATACTATCATGGAAATGCTATTTCCTTCCCATCATAACTTTCCACGATAAATAATATACAAATTGACTATAGATAACAATTTTTAAAACAGTTTAGGAAATGTCTATCATAGGTAGGCTTTTTATATCCATTAGAAATTCTGTTCAGGTACAATAAAGGAGATCTGTTTAATAGTGGTTTAGGAGAGTTTTTGTTTCAGGCAATGAGAGCATGGAGGGTAGGACATCCAAGGGTGTTGTGGTAGCTCTACAGACATTAAGGAAGCCAGGCTACTTTTAGTTTTCTGCTTTGTCATTGTTGGCTTATACCTTTCAGTCTCTTGATTGCAAGATGACTGTGCCTCACCCATCAACGTACATTTCCAGGCATGTTGAGAGCAAAGGGACTCACCTTGAAAACTCTGCTCCTTAAACAAGCTCTTCCCAGGGACTTTTGCTTATATTGCATGACCAGAACAGTGCCACATGAACATCTTCAGCAACAAAGAAAGCTGAGATGATACACGAGCACGTTGCCATTCTGAATAGAATCTGTTGAAATGTCTACATTAGGTGGACACCAGTAGTACCTGACACATGTATAATTATGTTGTGTTAAAAACTCTAACATATTTTTCCCCAAAGCCAGTTAAATAGAAAGAAATGTAAATTTTTTATAGATGTTTTGAAAAATTGTTCTAAGAATATGGGCAGTCACTGGTAGGAAGGATCCAGCTTTGACTAAGTCAAATACAGGTATCCCCACTTTTTGAAAGTTCATGTTATACCACTTCATTTTTACAAAAGACCTAGCACTAGTACGTGTTTTCATTAACTGAAGGAAATCCAAAGAGGATTTCTGCTCTTATGAAAAAGGTGAAAATTGGCAATAACGGAGCATTCAACATTGGCTCATAGCGAGCAGTTAGATGGGTAGTATATACCCCTAGCAGTGAAAAGGGCCCCATCCAGCTCCTTCCTCTGGAGCCACACTTAGCAGCCAGAACCTTGAGCTGTGTCTGGGCATCTGTGCTTTATCTTGATTTATTTTATGCATCCTTTAGCAAGATATGCCCTAAGGTATCAGAAAAGCTTAAGAGAGGTCATTTTGGGGGTCTTAGAATGCTCAAAACTTTCTCCATATAAATTGATGTGAATTGCTTCTTTGCTGTATGCTATTTCAGCTTATAAAAGTTTTCATAGGAACACTTTACTTTCGGATACTGGGGGAAACCTGTATCAAGAATTTGGGGAGGTAGGAGGTGACTTGCAAGAAAAGTAGAAGACAGGAAGTATTGTGGTAGCACATAGAGAGGCTAACTCCCAGCTGGAAAGGACCACACATCTCCAAAGGTCCTTGCAGGGTTCCCCCACAACCCTGCCCTCTCTGTCTCTTGCTTTCTCTGTCCTCTGGATGAAGGACACTTTCAGTGCAGTGTTGTCTTAGTGAAGGGAAACATACCTGTTCTGTAATGCTTACACAAAACTGGACTAAAATTTATTTTTGAAAAATCTCCCTCTGTTTCTTAATTTTTCCTCATGTTTTCCAGATCAAAGTGTCTCTAAAAATTCTAAAATATATTGTATCACCGTATCTAGGCATCTAAAACCACCTGTTTGCAAAAGCACCATGTATCTTATCCTTAAATATATAACCTCATGGAGGTTTTTTTTTACTGTGTTCTCATAGAAATTGAAGAAGGGTGCATTGTAGACATCATTGAACATTAAGAGGGACCTTATTGTCAAAAGATTTGGATTTTGCATGTTTAAATGTCTGCAAAATGTGTATCAACACCTGCCAATAAGGGTTGAGGTCCTACCCATCTTGCTCTGCCATCTGAAAGTCAACTTTGTAAAGTTACTCCTTTTTCTTCCCTTTTTCCTTCTTCTCCTCCCTCTCCCTCTTTCTCTTTCTTACTAGCAAAATAGCTTCAACCTCCATGTGACCTAGTTAACAACTAGTTGGGTAACTTTAAATAAGTACCTTTCAAAGTCTGGATTTTGATTAAAAAAAAAATTAAAGTTTAGGGCCAATCTTTAGTGTACCTTACATTGCAACAATAAATGTGTTTTTATCACAAAAATCTTGCAATTTCAGGGCCAGGAGAAGTCCTTGAGAGAATCTCTTCATATGTGAGCAAGCCAGGGTCCAGGGAGTGGGAGTGACTTTCCAGAGTCGAGTGGAAATCCTGTGGCAGAGCTGAGATCAGAACGTGGGTTTCCATCAGCCAACATGGATTTGATTTTCCAGTGCTATGTCTTGGACTTGATTTTAACAATAACGGAATTCAGATTGTCATTAAATTTCTCATCTCTACTGTGTTCATTATTCAAATAGAAAAATAAAATCATCCTTTTTCTCAGGCCGCTCAGCCCAAACAGAAATTATATCTCTTGTTGTACTGTTAGATCTAACGTGATTGGATTTAAATATTCATTGCACATCACATTGTCTCCTGGATTGAAATGATTTCTAACAAATTTTTGAGATCTCCTTGAGTGATTAGATAACATTAGGTCTAACAGCTTTTTTTTTTTTTAAATCAACACTTGAAACTTTTGAGGCTTTCCACTGGATATTGGTTTCTTTCAGTAGAATTGCTGGAAAAAGAGTGGTTTATGAGTCATGCCATTAATAGGCCATCATACCTAAAGAATGTTCCTGTGTGTTGTTTCATCATACATGTGGCGAGAGGGAGGGAGAGAAAGAGGAAGAGGGAGGAGGAGAGGAAGGAAGGGAGGAGGAGGAGAGGGAGGGAGAGAAGAAAGGAGAGAGAAGGACAGAAGGAGGAAGGGAGAGTACTACTTTCAAGTTGAAAGAGAAGAAAATGGAATCACCAACAACAAATCAACTTATTCAAACAGAAGGAAAACCAAATAAACAATTAGCAGGGCAAATAGAAAGCACAAAGTAAGGTGAAGATGAAAAAGAAGTCTTCATATATAGTAATTATGGTAGATTAAAATGAACTAAGCTTTCCACTGAAAATAGAGTTCATTTCTAGTAAGAAGAAAACCTATGACGCCCTATTTAAATGTGACACTCTGGAAACATTTGCATCCTGCGAGCTCAAAGATGTAAGGGCTACAGGGCAAATACTAAAGACATCTGAAGCAATTATAGCAATAGCTGACAAAATAAATTATAACAATGGATAATAATGACCACTCTAGATTGCGTGACAATGCCGAGTTTGTATGATTCCTGACTAGCTACACAAAATACATAAAGCAAAAATTGAGAGACTACAGGGAGACCCTGAGATATTCTTGAGGAGGTCGCGACCCACCCTTCTCAGTAACTGATGTGTCAAACAGACACACACATTAGTATAGAGATAGGGCATTAGCCCAACACTAATTCACAAACCGGGTTCAATAGGCGTTCAAATATCTTGGCTTTCAGCGATGGGGAAACACACATTCTTCTCACGTGCGGATGGAATATCTACAGAAATGGAACCATAAAGAAAATCTCAACATTTAAAACACACACACACACACACACACACACACACACTTCTTACAGATTATGTTCTTTGACAACAATGCAAACTAGTTAGAAATTAACTAAATACATTTCTTTTCTCAAGTGTAAAGTTCCATGTGTTCCATAGACAAAGATGCCTGGGAAGCACTGGGTGAAATCCAGATTAATAATAATAAGGAGAAGGAAGAGGAGAAGAAGAAGAATTTTTTGGCTGCAGGAGTTTTCAAATGCCTTCCTAAACTAATGTCTATTGTGTGTTTCCAGGTGACAGTGTTTATTTAATGCAATGTCTCACATGTTCCCTTTGCCATACGATTTTTTACTCATGGAGTAATTCGTGGGACCAGTGTTCTGCAGAACACGCTTTGGGAAACAGTGTCGTGTTTTTGTGTAGTATGTTTGTTAATGCTATTTCACTTCCTCTGCAGGCACATGGCTGGATGTGACATCTAACACCGGAATATATACAGCCTGATAAAACCACGCACCGATGCTCCTGAGGAGGAGCATCACCAGACCTTCTACAGAGCATTGCAAGGAACAGGATAGAATCACTTCTGCAGGAGGAAGCCATGTGCAGAGAGGAATATTCGTGTTTTATTTTTTTTTAATTTATTTTTTATTGGTGTTCAATTTACTAACATACAGAATAACCCCCAGTGCCCGTCACCCATTCACTCCCACCCCCCGCCCTCCTCCCCTTCTACCACCCCTAGTTCGTTTCCCAGAGTTAGCAGTCTTCACGTTCTGTCTCCCTTTCGTGTTTTAAAGTTGTTCTCATCTTTCAAGATACTTGAGCTACTCAAATCGGTGTCAAAGCCCTGAGACCCGCTATACGATTCCTTAAACTTCTTCTCAAACTTGTCAGGACAGCCATGACTCTCTTGGGTTTGACTCTCATCCAAAAGCCCCACTTCCCAGACAGTTAAGAGACCTGACTTTCTTTCCAGCTCAGTGAGTCTGTGACAGGACGATGAATCACTCTTCGGATGAAGAGTTAATCTATTATGTTGCCTACAGCAATAAAGCCACTTCTGCCCCTTTCTGGGGCTTTCTCACATACTCTCCCTCTTGCATTGAGATAATTCATTAGTTCTGCTTTGTCAGGGGCCCACCTGTACCGTGTTAATGAGCAACCAGATGGATCAGAGGGACAGAAAAGCAGAGAATCCCCTTCCCCTCTGGGGCTGGGGCAGTTCTGAGCCTTGGGTTATTTTCTTCAGGAATCTGAACATTCTAGGATAAGAAATAAGCTCACACATTATGAGTTCATGTAACTGTATTTTCATACATCTGAGAAGATACCTATGTTAACTCAGGGTGGTGATTTTTAAATGTGTCCAAAAATTCTTGATATTCCTTCTTCCAAGAGATGGAGCTAAATTCTCTTTCCTGTGAGTGTGGGCTGGACTTAATGACTCATGAGTGAATAGACCATGGCAGGAGTCAAGGGATATCATTTCTGAGATTAAGTTACTAATGAAGCTGCGGTCCCCTATCGGGTGTGGGCTCTTTCTCTCTCCTGTGTCTCTTGCTCTGGGCACTCCGTGGAGAGGTCCATATGGCAAGAGATGGAATCTTCCTGTGACAGCCACATGAGTGAGCTTGAAGGTGAGACCTCCAGTCCTGGTCAATCTTTAGAGCCTGCAGTCTGTGTCAACAGCATTACTGAAATCTCATGAAATCTCATACTTAAACATTAAGAAACTAAATGAAAGGAGCTTTCTCTTTCTTTCTTTCTTTCTTTCTTTCTTTCTTTCTTTCTTTCTTTCTTTCTTTCTTTCTTTCTTCTTCTGAACCAGAACCACCCGGCTAAACTGCTCCTGGATATCTGACCCTCAGAAACTGTGTGAGTTCTTAAGTACCTGTTGTTTTAACACGCTAAATTTGGGGTAATTTGTTATGCAAATAGATAACTAATATATCCAGTGATTGGAGCTGTTGAGGGTGTAGGGAAGCCGTCTTAGGTCACGTGTATCTACTCCATGTGCCTGGGGCCATATTGGTCTGGTGGGGAAAGGAATTTCCTATCATTGGAAGGCTCACTTATTGGAGAGGACGTGAGGATAGAAAGAAGCTCACAAGATACAGGAAGGGTCCTGCAGCTCAGCTCTCTACCAAAAGCAGACAGAGGGGCAGGATCCTGACCACACAGATAGCTGTACAGTCAGCAAAATGTCAGACATGGAGGTGGTGACAAAGGTGTCAATGAGGATTGTCTTATCTGTGACAGACCCTGGTGTGACGAGGGTGTGGAGAAGCCAAAGTGCTAGGTTTGGTTGGCTGGTCACTGTGGCCATGATGGTCACGGGGAAAATGGACCAACTCCAGTGGGCTCCACCAAAGTCTCACTTGAGCTGCTGACAACAGTGGTGCAAAGAATTTTGCAGAACATGAAAAGGAGTTGGCTCATCAATGCCTAGGGCTTGAAGCCTGATGGATTAAACTCTGATGTGAGCAATCTTGATTTCTTCTGCCTACAGAGGATGAATAGTTCTCATTTAGGCATCTGGTTTGGAATATTGAAGTTAAAACCTGAGATGTACCTATCCTTTTAAGGTTGAGATTTACTTAAACATTAAGAAACTAGATGAAAGGAACTTTTTCTTTCTTTCTTTCTTTCAGATTCTATTTTTAAGTAATCTCTACACCCAATGTGAGATTCGAACTCCCAACCCTGAGATCAAGAGTCACATGCTCCACCGACTGAGCCAGCCAGGCAGAAAGGGGCCTTTTTTTTAAAATCATCTCTCCAATAACTTATTTTGAGATGTCATGAAAGAAAAAGAAAACAAGTCAGAAAATGTCTTGAAAATCTTTTTTTTTATGTCTTGAAAATCTTAAAGAATAAAATTTTAATAACCACTGCCACCAGGCATACCCCTCCCTCCAAATTCCTATTTCATGAAAACTAATTCCAATGTAGTCTTGTTATAATGTCTGTCTGAATAAAAATTCAACATGGAATCAGTTTTCCACTCCTGATGGGTTCTTTGTTCAAGCGCTGTCAAGGTGACGTTGTAATGATATTTTTTCTGGGGAGAGGAATTGATTCATTGTTTTAAAATCTGTTCCAAGAATAGATTTTCACTAATAATTGAGTTTCATTAACAACAAAAAACGCAGTGATGCTACACTACAGTGTCAGAGTAGATGATAGAAATAAAGGAGCGAATTTATCTGTTTCTTCGACAGGTGCTCGCTGGAAGTCCGCCATGCATCAGCCAGGGTATGAAAGCCCTAGAAGGTGAGTAGTGAATAGCTTGAAATGGAATAGTTGTCAGGAGGAAGGCCAGTCCAGCCATGATGAAGATGCTCCTGCTGCTGCTGTTGCTTCTGCTGGAAGCTAATATTTATTCAGTACTTTATGTCCAGAGCTGGGCTAAGTATTGTACAATCGTCAGCTCACAAAATTGTGACAATTAATACTATGAAGTGGTTACAGCTCCCATCCTCATCTTGCAGATTAGAAAAACAGGCACATAAAATTAAATTAATTTGCCTGACATCCTATGTATAGGCTGGAGCCCATACTGACAAACAAGATCTGATTCCAAAGGCTGGGTTTTTCGTTTCCGCGTCAGCAGGAGAGATGGCAAGGGAGCTGTGTGCACTGAGAGAGTAGTGTTAGACGCTAGATAAATTTCAGAATTAAAAGCTGTACATGGAAGCCATAAACAGAAGAAGCGCTCTCTGTGATGGGGAGGAGGAGCTGAGAAGTTCTCTTAGAATGCAGACGAGAAGGACAAAAAAGTGGAACACTGGAGAATGTGAAAAATTTCAGGTAATTGGAATTTCTGAGGAAGAGATAAGAAGCCATGGAAAAGAAGGAATAGCATGTGCTAGAATACGAATTTCCTGATTTAAGGAAAACTCCATTCTGCACCTTGAAAAGATTTATCAAGTACAGGCTAAAATTGCCAAAAATAGGAGCAATAAATATATTCTGTGTATTTTTATCATAAGTGAAAAACGAGAACACCCACAGATCGTGTTTGGTTCTATAAGTTTCGACACACAAATAGAATAGAAAAAAATTCCCAAGCCCTTAATCGTTCTTACTCCCGGAGGCAACCACCATTCTGGTTTCTCTTACCGTATAGATTAGTGTTGCCTGTATTTGAACTTCATATAAATGCAACTGTACGGTGTGGAACTGTCTGGCTTCTTTTGCCCTCCGTATGTCTTCACAATCCATCAGTGGTTTATTTCTTTCTATTGCTGAGACATACTCCATTGTATGAATAAACAACAATCTGTTTGTCATTTCTCTTGCTAATGAACGTTTGGATTGCTTCCAGTTTGGGGCTATAATAAATAAAGTTGCTATGAATGCTCTCGTATGAGGCTTCTTGTAGACATATGTTCTCACTTCTCTTGGGTAAACACCTAGGAGGGGATTCGCTGAGACAGGGTGAACTTGTGTTCAGCTTTACAGGAAACCACCCAGAGCCCTACAAAGTGGTTGTATTGCTTATTCTCTCACCAGCGATGTGTCAGAGTTCTAGTTGCTCCACATCCCGGCCAATTTCTGATGCTCTTGGTATTATTTATTTTAATTTGGGTCTGAAGTGATATCTTGTTGTGGTTTTGATTTTCACTTTCCAGAAGACCAGTGACACTGAGCATCTTTTTCCTGTGCTAATTGGCCATTGTCTTCCTTGGTGAAGTGTCTGTTCAAATCAATGGCCCATTTTTAACAATAATGGCCCCTCAGGTGGGCAGGTGAGAAGTTAGGAAGACCTCAACTGAGGTTGTCATAATGGTGATAACAGAGTAGAGTGACAGTGAGGGAGGGCCAAGTGTAGGCTGACCATCAGGTGTCTGCTGTGGTGGGTAATGGCAGCAATGGTGAGTTCATTCAGACATGGGGAGCTGTGGTCCTAAGCATTTCCACTCCTAACACGCCTCAGCAGAAATCTTGGAGGAAGATTTCTTTACACCTGGTCTTCACCCAACACCCATTCCCAGCCTTGACTGTCTACATCACTTCTACACCTGGTACCCTCTTGGGAACACACCCAGAACTAAAATAACTGTATTAAATTAGAAGCTTAGAAGTGCATCAATTACATCCCCGTTAATCTGAAGTAATCTACGTCTTATTGGGTCAGGAGCTTCTAGAAGGTCTCCATGGGAGAGTTTTTTAAAGTGTTAAGTTTTCAAAGTCAACAAAAGCTACCCTTTTGACCAAAAAATGAGGTTTTGTGTAATTTTTGTGCCCCCTGATGCCCAGGTTTAATTTAATTTGGTTTGGATTTCTGTAAGAAATATATGTCATCAATCTCCAATAATCCTGTTCCTAGAACACAGTTTACTTGGGATTATCGAAGTCAGGACTCTTATATACTCTAAATAAATTGAGTGGCTTTTTCTTGGAGTCATTTGTCATATACATATAATGATATTTTCACCTACTTTTTATGGAGACCAACCTTCGGATAGAGTAAATCCACTTTTCTGTTATCCAGAACTCTTGCATCATGTAAGTATTTATGCTTCATTTGGAATAAGCTTAGTCATAAGATGCTGCACTTCATGAAGCCATGATGAAAACCTCTTTTTAAAAGCCTTTTCTGAGTCATTTCCAGAAAAATCCTGATGCTTTTGTTGGCTTCCACTTCCCATTATTCCCCTTCACTTGAGCATGTGTTTGAACACATGACTCATTATAAATGCTTTTAGGTGGAAGTTCCCAAAGCAGGAAGTATGAAATGAGCTCAGTCAGCTTTATTATATATAAGTTTAATTTTACTTAGCCATTAATGTGCAAATCATGGTATTAGTTGTCTAGTAATCACATTGGTTCAATCCAAGAACTATGTTTGCACAAAATGAAACAAATACAAAGTGCATTTTCGATGGTGTGAAAGCCAGCAGCCTAACGTCACCTAGATTGTAGCATATACACCATGGACCCATGGGTTGTGATGTTGGTGTGCTGTTGATTTCTGATATATCTTGCTTCATTTTGCCCTGAGAAGTATGGAGAGACATGCAATGCTAAACTGTAATAAAATACTGTATTATAGCAGTTGATTGAAAAAAACCCAACAGCATGAGATGTTGATAGTAGAGACAAGAAACCAACTCTAACTATGAAGGGAATTCTAAGAAGCAGATAATGTTGAGTGGGAGTAGATTCAGTAGTCATAGAAATAATATCCAAACAATTTTCCTGGTTGAAGATAGATACAAGCCTACATGTCAAAGGGTCTACCAACACCAAGAAAAATGAGTAGAAAGAGACCCATAGATCATGATGATGTATTTCAAGGGTAAAGGGACTTTATTCCTAGACCTAAGGAAAGCGTTTTAAAGGTGAACGTGCAGTCAGATTGGCTTCAAACTTATCTTTTGCAGGACAAAAAGCGAAAAATCAACATATCAATATCTCTACAATTCTGAGGGAAAATTATTGTAACCCAGTTCTTTAAGTTATCAAGCTATTGTTTATGTGTGAGAGCAACATACAGATTCTCAGGTATAGAGGAATCTAGAAAGTATACCCTTTTAGTTGCCTACTGTTGTCATAACAAACCACCACGAACTTAGTGGCTTAAACAATGCAGATTTATTCTCTTAAAATTCTAGTGGTGAGAGGTCCAAAAATCAAAGTCTGCATTCCTTCTGGAGGTTCTAGGGGAGATACCTCTTCTCTGCCTTTTTCAGCCCCTAGAACTCATCCACATTCCTGGTCTTGTGGCTCCTTCTTCTGTCTTTAAATCTAGCACAGTTGCAACTCTCTGACCATTCACCCATCCTACCAGCTCCCTCTGATGCTTCTCTCTTCCATTTAAAAGGATGCTTATGATTACACTGAGCCCAACCGGATGACCCATCATTTCCCACCTCAAGATCCTTAATCTAATAATATCGACGAAGCCCCTTTGTCAGGGCAGTTAATAGTTTCACAGGTCCTGAGAATTAGGACATGAACGTCTTTTGTGGGTGGGGAGCATTATTCTCACTACAGCATATACCAAACAAGGCTCTTCTTGAAAAAAGGTAAAGATCATATAAATGTAAAATTCAGTTGTAAGAAAACATGAGAATAGAAAAAAATTGAAAATAGAAAAGTAATGATTGGGACATACCCTAATAATCTCTAAAGTTGTAGAGCAACCGTACAATTGGCACCAGGACAGATTGGAAGTCCACTAATAGGTCCAAACATCCATATGAATTTAAAACAATGAGAAAATGAGAAAAAAATCCAAGTGAGGTTATTAGGAAAACTAACAAATCATTTGAGGGGGGATAAAAGGTTAAAACCTGAAGTCACATCATATGCCCGCAGACAGTAAAGATATAAATATGCATATTTTTAAAAATGAAACCATGAAACTATTGGGAGACAATTTTATTAATTTATTTTAAACGATTTTATTCTTAAATAATCTCTATACTCAATGTGGGTCTCATACTCAAACCTGGAGAACAAGAGTCACACACTTCACAGACTGAGCCAACCAGACGCCCCTCCTGGGAGAAAATTTTAGTGAATGCTTCTGTAATTTTAAAATGAACATGAATTTCTGACTGTAACTGCCAAGCCAGAAACCCTTAAAGGAAAATAATGGGTGTATATGAAAATGTAAATAGCTAAGTAATAATAAAAATGATTTCTACGTGACCAAATAGTTGAAAGACCTATGATAAATTATTTATAACAAAATTGACAGAAGTTAATATC
Organism: Canis lupus familiaris; assembly: GCF_011100685.1. Classification (NCBI taxonomy): domain Eukaryota; kingdom Metazoa; phylum Chordata; class Mammalia; order Carnivora; family Canidae; genus Canis; species Canis lupus. The sequence goes on along the minus strand of NC_049246.1, from coordinate 45,785,702 downwards.
CTTCTTATAGAAAAAACTCTTACAAATCAATAATTAAGAGACAAAAGAAAAGTGGGCAAAGGTTGCAAATTGAATTTTACAAGAAAAGGAATTGAACAGAATGAGAAAACATGAAAAGAGCTTTACCTGTCACAGTAACCAATGATTTTTTTTTTCCTAGAAAGAAGCAAATAGGAGCAATCAGGGTGCTGAAGTCCTGATTATGCAGAGATGCTAATCACAAATCATGCAAACTTCAATCATCATGTTCCATCTGCCCTCTAAAAGGAGGAACTAGTAAAGATTTTCCTACCTGATGATTCCAATTATTTTTTTAAGCTAGTATTCTGTCTTTGTGTGAGTGGTTTTCATTGGTTCTAACTTTCTGCAAACTAAGAACATTTAATAGAACTTCAAATGTGTATATTCTTTGTAGCAGCAAGTATAATTCTTCACCAGGTGGCGGGAATAATGCCTTGGCCAGCAGCGGGGCAGGGGTTATGCAGCTCCCATGGGCTCCTCTCTTAGTGACGGGTGGGGAGATACTTTATTTTCACTCAGTATCATCCTTCTCTCCCTCCCTTCCACTCCCTTCCTTTCCTCTCCTTCTTATGTGCTGACCCAGCAGATCCCTTTAAGTCCTACTCAACTATTGTGAATTCAGGGGTGGGGAGGGTAGTCACGGCCCTGTGAGAACAGCCTGAGTGTGGGCAGGCATAATGCATCCATTACACCTATGGCCCAGGTTGGGGCTGGCGGAGCCTGACACACCTGAGACCTTCCACGAATTCATGGAGAGTCTCCTCTCCTGTTAGGTCTCCAAACACAGCAAAGTCCCCGCCTTTTTTTTTTTTTTTTTTTCTCAGAGTTTGAAAGATTTATGGCAGGTGAGTTTCACTCTCTTCTCTGTTTCTCAGGAATATTTGGGAAGTTTCTCTCCTTGGCCATTCAGTGGGGAACAAAGAGGGGGGTATGGTTACCTTAGCTAAACTTGAAATTCAAAACAAAACTCTAAGTCATCATAGCATTTGACATCCTAACAGCCTGTGTGTGTGTGTGTGTGTGTGTGTGTGTGTGTTACCTCTATAATTAGATGTTTACACCTTTGAGGATACAGGTCTGTTGCTTCCCTGGGGAAATAGAGTCTGGCGTCTTAAAAACGGAATTAGCTGTTGCTTAGCCAGCACGCATCAATAACAAGAAATACATTTAAAATAAGTTAATCCCTTATATAATTAGAATATTAATGCTGACTCTGGGGCGTGTGCCTTCACTTATGCACACATATACTTTCTCCTTCAAAAATCAGAGTTTTGGGGGATCCCTGGGTGCCTCGGTGGGTTAGCACCTGCCTTCGGCCCAGGGTGTGATCCTGGAGACCCGGGATCGAGTCCCGCATCGAGCTCCCTGCGTGGAGCCTGCTTCTCCCTCTGCCTGTGTCTCTGCCTCCCTCTCTCTCTGTGTGTCTCTCATGAATGAATGAATGAATGAATAAATGAATAAATAAATAAATAAATAAAAATAATCTTTTAAAAAAATCAGACATTTTTTATTAACAACACGTTAACTTCAAATGGGCAAGACAGATCCCTATCTCCAGATTCAGAGCTTAAAACATCAGGAGACTCTAATCCATCATCTTCTATGGCCCAATCTCGTCCTCACGCCAGTCCCCACCACTGGCGGGACCGACGGGCAGGTGTAAATTCCAGGATGGATGCAGGAAAGGCATAAATGTGAATTAATTTTATTCCTCCTAACAAAGCCGAGTAAGAGTAGCAGAGATTCAAGAATTGACTTCCACATGGTACAGGTTCCTGTCCCTCTTAGGCTCTCAGGTGGCTAACCTGAAGGGGCATCTGTGTAGAGAGGCGACGGGCTGATGGCCTCATCCTAGACTGTCCCTGCTGTCAGCCTGGGCTCCACCTGTGTCCTCTGGCTCGCAAATTCCGTGTCTTCGCTGTTCCGGAGAATCCAGCTCCCTCTATAAAGTGGAAACTGATACCGTGAGATGTACTCGTGATTACATTCAAATACATCAAGAGCCATTCATTTCTGAGCCTCACAAGGCAGCGGGAAAGCCGAAGGGTATTTTCACATAACTACTCGCCAAAATAGAAAGACCTCACTAATGTTGCACACTTGTCTGTAATTGCGCTAGCCCTGCATTCTCATTAGAATAAAATCATCCTGTTTTTCATCTGGATGAGCTGCCGTTTCTGTTTTTCCATTGTGAAGGGTGGGGAAGACTTGATTGCTTGCGTCAATGTAAGATGTGCAATTTTTCCAAAAAGGCTACTTACGCAGATGCATTTTCAATCAGGGCTCCAGAGCCCAGAACACAATTTTGATTAATAGTCCATTGAGGGTTTCAACATATGGTTCAGTGTTTAAAGGATTTGAGATAAATCCACCAAAGGGGATGCAACCCCGGTTATGAATTTAACAGTATCTGGCTTTCTGGTGGAACCGTAGCCAGTTGAATATACAGACACGGGATGTGTCCTTGGTCACATAGGCCGTAAGCGCCTCGCAGGCAGGAACCTGGTGTTATCCGGAGGGGCATCTCTAGCATGTAGCCTAGCACCCAGGACACAGTGGGGACAATATGCATTCCATGAAGTGTTTTTCAACCTAATGAGATATGTGAGCAGAAACTGTGAGCAGAAAACCCACAATTTTTTTTAAAGATTTTATTTATTTTTTCATGAGAGACACAGAGAGATACAGAGACACAGGCAGAGGGAGAAGCAGGCTCCCTGCGGGGAGCCCAATGCAGGACTCGATCCCAGGATCCTCGGGGTCACGCCTTGAGCCAAAGGCAGATGCTCAACCACTGAGCCACCTGGGAGTCCCAGAAAATCAACAATTTTTGACAGATTCTCTGCAGACCATGTTTCTGCTGTTGCTCCCATCACTGCATAAACTAGCTAAGCTCTTCACTGGGCGTGTTTAGTCAGCAAGCATGCGCCGGGCACTCGCCTCCTACTAGACTCTGACCCTGGATGTGGCAAACAGCCTGTCATCAGAATCCATTTCCTCTTTTTCTCTGAGTCACTTCCCTGTCTCCCTCACAGTGACTGAGGCGTGTGGCTGGTTCTAGCCATTGGGAAATGAAGAAAAGGGTCTCTCTTCAGGCCTATTCTATGAGTCCTCCAGTTCCCACCTCCATGCTCTTCCTCCTTCAAATTGGCTGCATCAGGAACACCATGGTGGCCATGGAAGCCGTGTACTGACGATGGGAGAGACCTTGAAAGAACCCACCACCTGAACACCTGCCCGTGACTGTTAGGTGAACAGAGAAAGAGCTTCTATTGTGCGGAGCCCAATCCCAACCTGAACACGTGATTTAAGGTCAGAGGAGATGTGACCCTGCCCTGTACCGGGGCATCTAACCCCAGCGTAGACTTCAAAGGGCAGATCACCATGTGGCCCTTTATGCCTCCACAGGAGAGCTGCAAACAGAGAGGGTCCCTCCAGGATGCCCGCTCCAAGATCAGCAGGCCTTTCCAAAGTCTTCAAGAGAAGGCCCTGGTTGGACACCAGTGGTCAGAGACTCTCTGCCCTCAGGGATGAACCCAGTGCTACAACCGGTCCGATGTGGGGCTGATGACTCTGACCACTCACGTCTCACCAAAGTGGATCATCAAGTGCTTGCCAAGGGGACGCTCACCAACGGAGCACTTCTGACGGAGGCCCACCTCCCAGCACAAGGCATTCTGTTTGCTAGCAGGCAAACTTGTTTCTAGTATATTCATTTGAAGGGCCTTGGTATCCTCCACTTTTAAACTACTTTTAGGGACACCTGGGTGGCTCAGTGGTTGAGCATCTGCCTTTGGCTCAGGTCATGATCCTCGAGTCCCGGGATCGAGTCCCACATCGGGCTCCCTGCAGGAAGCCTGCTTCTCCCTCTGCCTGTGTCTCTGCCTCTCTCTGTGTCTCTCATGAATAAATATTTAAAATCTTAAAAAAATAAACGATGTGTATATGTATGTCTCATTTAGTCCTCTGAACGATCTCGCTGACCAGTGAGGCAAGTTGGCTCAAGGTCATGCAGCCAGTGGACGTGTTGGAACTCAGATGTTCTGACACCCGAATCGTTCAGTGTCCTCGCCACCAGGTCAAGCTCCGGTTTGTGTCAGGGCTGGGGACACACTGTCCTCCCCAGCCCCTACTATGTCTTAACATCCCCTGTGAACTCACGAGCTTGCAACAGATTTAAGCTCGGCCATGGAGCCGGGACCACGGATGCTCAGCCCCACCCCAACCACTGCCCCACCCTGGAGGCAGCATTATGGCTCTGCAGAGCTTCCAGAAAATGTCACGGGTAAGGTTTAAATGTCACGGTATCAATCTGGGTCTGGTGTTCAGTTCCCCAGGCAGCATACAAATGAGGAGGACCTGAGGACCATAAAGGGAAGTTTGTTTTTTTTTTTTTTTTTAAAAAAAAAGCTGAGCTATTTATTAAGAATGTCAGGGTGATACTGATAGATCTCACTGAGGTTTCACTGGTACATTTGAATTTCAGTGTCCGTAGAATCAGAGCCCAGAGCCTCAACCGTTATATTCCCCTCCCTTTTGCACCTTTTGCACCTCACAAATATTCCCTTCCCATGACTTAACTTCAATTCAATAAACATTTACTGGGCATCGAACCAAGGGAAAGGCTTGCTGCTGTCTGCCTGCTGTCCATCCCCATGACGGCATTATGTCAAGTGCGGAAGATAATTATTTACAAACATGGAAATTGATTGTCCCTAAGTTCTGCAAGCTTCTGGAGGCCCTGGCCGTTAACATCCAAATGAAACTACCTGAGTCCCCGCCGTTGACGGAGGGAAGCCAGCGCTGTGGCTGGGATCTGAGGGTAGTGGGCAGAGAGCAGCAAGGGTCCAGTTACCACTCAGGACGAATGAATGCTACGGGCCCAGCTCTCAACCCGAAAGCTTCTCTCTCGTCCCTTAGCTTCATTCACGTAGGTCTTCAGCAAGGGTCTATGGGACTCTTACCAGTTCCCAGGCCCCATACTGCACGATGAACAAGGCAGAGAGCCCTGCTCTTGTGACCGTGCTCCTTACAATCTAGGAAAAGACCCAGACAATTTACCAACCAGCAGTCACATAGTCGAACAGCTACTCTCTCTGAACATGGACACACCTGCTCCTCCATCCTGCCCTCCCAGGCTCCACCAACTCAAGGACGCTGTGCACAAATCTTTTTGTTGCCAGTTTGGGGGAAATAAACTGATGATTATGGATTCATACTGAGAATACCTTACAATTTAATGCCGTACGTCACTATTGCTAAAATTTCTCTGCCCATTCTCCCACCATATGGCATCCTTTCCAGAGATCCCGGGGAATTCAATTCGACCTTTGAGCATTTTCTTCAATCTTCCCCTTGTTATGGGGTGAATTGTGTCCCTTTCCCAAAAAAGATATGATGTTGAGGCCCTAACTCCCAGGACCTCCGATTGTGACCCTGTTTAGAAAGAGTCTCTTCAAAGATAATTAAGTTAAAATGAGGTCATTTGGGAGGGGCCTGCACCATGATGACTGGTGTCCTCATGAAAAGGAGAAAATGCAGAGACAGACATGGATGCAGAGACAGACATGTACAGATGCAAGGACACACAGGGGACTGGAGAGACGTGTCTGCAAGCCAAGGGGTGCCAAGCATTGCTGGCCAGACATCAGAAACTGCAGGAGGGGGATCCCTGGGTGGTGCAGTGGTTTGGCGCCTGCCTTTGGCCCAGGGCGCGATCCTGGAGACCCGGGATCGATTCCCACGTCGAGCTCCCGGTGCATGGGGCCTGCTTCTCCCTCTGGCTGTGTCTCTGCCTCTCTCTCTCTCTCTCTCTCTGTGAGACTATCATAAATAAATAAAAATTAAAAAAAAAAAAAAAAGAAACTGCAGGAGGCAAGGAAGGATTCTCCTCTACAGGTTTCAGCGGAGCCTGGCCCTGCCAACACCTTGATTTTAGGCTTCTGGTCTCCCGCACGTGAGACAACACATTTTTGTGGTTTAAAGCTCCAAAATGTGGTCCCCTGGAACAGCAGCTCAAGGAAGGTAAAACACTCTCATCACGGAGACTCAAGCTTCTCACGCCACCTCTGGAGCCCCCATGCATTAGGCTGCCTGCAGAAAACTCAAACGCTTTGCTATTTCAAGGCAAAGTAACTAACTTCAATCTCCCATAGCCTGACCCCCTATAAGGCTTTCCAAAAGCAAAAATATACCACACTCCCACCCCATGAATTTTGCCACTTCCCTGCAAGAAGTAAAAAGATGTTGGCAAGTTGTTTCAAAATGATGAAGTGTCAAAGCTCTGGGTGACACAGGGGCTGGGGACCTGGGTTTCTGCCCACCAGGGCCTCTCTGGCACCCAGTTGGGAAGCCCTTGGGTAAACTACTGATGGTTGAGTAGCTACCCTCCCTGTGCAGGTCGAGGCACAGCTGGGCTTCCAGATTTGAGGTCCAGTTTCCTGGGAATCTGAACGCACAATGATGCCCAATTTTGGCGTCTCTCAGGATACCAAGAGGTAGGCAGCCCCCCGCCAACTCCCCTTCCTCAAGGATCTGAATCAGAGTAGTTGGATGGGCTGGTTGGATGGGGTGAGACGTCTCAGTTCTGTAGCGGAGAAGAACCATGAAGAGAATTTTGGCAACAAATGGATAGAGTTGGGTTCAGGGAAAGAATACGAAGACAAAGATGGCATCCAGGCCTGCATGCTGGCTGAAGGGAGGAGGCAGAGAGGCAGGAGATGCCCTTGATGAAACCAGAGGCCTAGATGGGCTGAGGAAAGGGAATGTGCCATGTGTGAAGTACATGGGGTTCCTTTCCCTCCCCTGTCCTGGAGTTTCAAATCTGATCCCAAAGCAGGAGGATGATGTGCGTACGTGTAGCCTTTCTGTGGCTGAAAAGGCAGTAGAAACACACTTGTCCTCATGGAAACTCCACTTTAATTTACAGAAATAGGCCAGTATACATGATTTGTGAATTAAACACCTAGTGGGGGCATTTGAGTGTAGAATGACACCAAGTATTTTGGAAAAGTTGCAAGGACTAATGAGCCATCCGCAAAATTGATCTCTGTGGCCCAACACAGGTCAATGACAGTTCAGTTAAAGGTCATTAACAAATACAAATTGTGATCAATTATTTAAATATAATTTAAGACAAACGTAGTGCAAAGCCTTTCCAAACCAGACACCATCGATTTACTGAAAATAATGTTGTACTTCCAAGAGGCCAGCCAGGCCCAAATCAATAAAATTACCTCTAACTATAAACCTTTTATCCAAGACCGATTCATCATTATCAATACCTTTTAACAAAACAAGCATTTGATGTGCCACTTAGAGGATCCTCAGTGGTGATTTTCCTGAAAAAGCTTATAAGCAAACAGTGATTTATCCCTCTGTTCACACATGCCATCCCCTCTGGGTGAGGTTTTTGTTCAAAGGAATCCATTCTGTTATCTCTATGCTTCTGTTCTGAATAGAAACTGCAGGATTCAGTGTTCAATCCAGCCTGACAATCACTCATTGGCATCTCAACAGTGGATCTCAATCTTTTTATTCCCCAAGAGCAAGATAACTGCCCCATGATGGTCATACACACAAAACCTTCCCCAGGGTGGCCCGAGACAACCCTCAGTCCTGCCCTTCCTTTCACACTTAGAAACATGTATCAGGATCCAAGAAAAAAATGATTGTGACAATTTTCAAGGATAATCTTAAATGCATTCTAATTCTGGCCAATAAAAATAAAACTCATAAACTTTGGTGCCGAAACCGTCATTAGAGCCACTCTAATGACACATTAGTGGTCGAAAGCCACAGATGTACAAGATGTTCAGTGTTTGTGATCAAACCTTCTTCCATGAAATATTATTTTAATGACTTTTAAAAGAGATATGCATTCATGGAGAAGAAAGGAGTGTGACCTTGAAACCTGTTAATTAGACAAATGAGCGTCTGGTTCCTCTGTTAATGGCTCAAAACCCATTCTGCCTCTCAACGTGGTTTTGCAAATCTCTACTCAGAGATCTTGCAGCAAATTTAACTCTTTGTGGGGCAAATCTGGTTTTCCCACCTGCCAAGTCCTTGGAAGGACCCTGGAAGGGGGTCGCCCTAGATTACAGGCAGAGAGACCAGAAAAGGTCCGGTACGCAGATCCACTTCTCCTCTGGCCACTTCAGCAAGGCGGGTAGTTGGGGTAGGTGACAGGGGCTGGGACTGGTCGGTTGGCATCTCAATTGCGCTGAGAGTTGGTCCTCAACTAGAATGCACAGGTGGGGGCCTTCCAGTGATTTTCAGCATGCACCTTCTCATCAATCCTTGCACCGCCCTCACCAAAGCCACATGTGCAATACACTTTGAACCTTTATTATGGAAATTTTCAAACACACGTAAAAGCAGAGAGAGTAGTAGAGTGAACCCCATTTGCCACCACCAGCCTTCAACCGTTACCCACTCATGGCTGATCTTGTTCGTCTATACTCTCAGATTCCCTCCTCAACTGGATTATGTTAAGAATTTTAAATTACCGCAAATGCCCCCATTACTCACCTGCTACACTTTGGCAAATTCCTTCATCTCTGTGATGCTCAATCTCCTTGTGTCTAAGAGAAGAGCATTTCCGCTGGGGAGATGGTGGAAATTAAGTGAGCTAATACACATGGAAGCCTTACAGACAAAGCTTAAAAGGTGGTAAACGCAATGTTGGCTTATCCCTGTGTTCTCTCCTGCAATTCTAAACGTAGTCAGCATATCAAACCAGAGGATGCATTGTATAGAAGGGTCAAGGGATCTTGTCTTCAAATGAAATCTGTAGTACTGGGTTTTCTCTGCCTTGATGAAAACCTAGGAAATCTCATGTTTTCTGGCCATGCTTAGACAACATGCAGTCCCCCTCTGGTTGTCAGAATGTCCAGTCCATGTAGAGGTTCAAGCTTATGCTTCATTCAGATATGCAGCTTCCCCTTCCTACCCAGCCCAGGCCTGCAGGCATAACTGGGCCTCATTTGGACTGGGGCTGTTCCTTCTTTATTTCCCCTCATCCTGTGCCCTCACACAACCACCCCCTCTACACACACACACACACACACACACACACACTGCAGAGTGCCTGCTGTGGAGAAAAGAGCTGTGGGAAAAGAGGTAGTAATCTGAGTAAGAATGTTCTGAGTTGAATAGCAGATGTTTATATCATTTGTGGTGGAATTTCTAGGTCCTTTGGAGAAATCCTGCCCTGATCCCTGGATGTTTCTTATCAATGTTGTTCCCATAACATGGATAACCTCCAGCCAGCCTCTTACCTTTTTTATTCCCCACTAGGAACTCACCAGCACCTCAGGCTTGTCTCTGATCCACTTCATCACAGGACCCAATGTCTTGCACTGTGGGCTGACCCATATGGACCCAAATGAGGAAACAGCCCTGAATGCTTTCCCCCAACAAACGACACACACATTAGCCCTGGCATGCCCTCCTCTCCATCCACTCACCCATCAGCCATGAGCCAGGTCCTCCCGCCTTTCGTATTTGCTCTGAGGAGTCAGGTGCCAGTTCACTGTGTTCCCAAACTACAGGGAACATGCCTCAAGCTTTCCAAGAGGGCCTGGCAAAAACCCTCAAGCCAGCCTTGAAGGATGAGGAGTAGTGTTTACAGCCATGATAGCCTCCTCCAAAAACCAATCTCAATGTGGGCAAGGTTCTTAAAGAGCTATACCACTGGGTTTTTAAATTACTAGGTTGAAATTTCTGCATGGAGGCTTCATTGTTATACCATTTTACAACCAACGAATATACTGGATGTAACAAAGCACGTGGCCAAAGTTGGAAGTGTGTGTGGACCCAGCCAACCTGCCAAAGTGGTTTTCCAAGGGGAGGGAGACTGAGCACCTGACCATGGGGACAGGACCCAGAGCTTGGAGCCCAAGGACAGGGCACCCCATGGTCCCTGCTGGGGCATAAGAGGCAGCAGCAGCACCTGTTGTGTAGAGATGCCATTAGAATGCGTGGGACATTTTCAAATGTTTCTCTGTGTGGCAGCAAGAGAAGTGATGCCATTGCCTACTCAGATGCTTCAGTTTTCTCTCCAACCAGCAATGAGAGGCAGGGGACTTCTGTGGGCCGTGGGCTATAAATCACCAAGCTTCTGGGGCTTTGTGACATGGTGTGGAGATAGGCCAGGGTTTTGGGAGGGGGATGCTAGACTTCTTAGTATTAAGGGAAGTTGAGAACTAAGTAATTATTTGAAAAATGAGAGAGACATGTGTGCTTTCAACTGATCAATCAGTTATTTTTTGCAATACCATGCTCAGTCCTACCCCTGGGCCTCAGCACATGCTACTCGCTTTGCCTGAATGCTCTTCTTACGGCTATCCTTTGCTCTCCCACTTTCTTTCTTTTTTTGTTTGTTTGTTAGTTTGTTTAAAGACCCATTTATTTATTAAAGAGAGAGGGAGTGGAGGGGGGAGGGGAGATATAGAGGGAGAGAGAGAATCTCAAGCAGACTCCCTGCTGATGCAGAGCCCAATTCAAGGCTCAGTCCCTGACCCTGAAGTCATGACCTGAGTCATAATCAAGAGTCGGATGCTCAACGAACTGAGCCACCCAGGCATTCATTCTAGCCTCTTCTTAAATGTTACCAAACCAGAGAAAACTTCTCTGACCACTTATTTTGAAGAGTCATCTCCATCCCAGTCAAGACCTGTCTTCCCTGCTCTATTTTTCTCCAAAGCACATGTGATACTTGTTATGATGCATTTTCATCTTATTACCTATCTCCCACTGAAAAACACAAGTTCTGTGACAGATTGGGTTTTGTTTTCTTCATTGCTCTGTCTCAGTCTCCAAACATTGCCTGGCACACAAGAGATACTCCAATGCTTGTTGAATGAATGAATGGACCTACATTCTTTGGCTTTTGGCCTTTGAACTGTTTTTCCACTTCACCAACTCATTTTTTTTTTTTTTTGCAGTGGCCAAACTATGATCCCCACCTCCCTTAAAATAAAAAATATTGCAGTCCTGTTGTTCACTTGAAATCCATTTCTTCTGACCTAAGTGGAGGTTTCCATTTGAACAATTCAACGTCTTTCAGGATTTTTGTTAGTGCATTCTGAAGTGCTTGATTTCTTGCAATGGGTGTGTTTCATGGGGGAGACACCTCTGCTCTGTTTTCTCAGATTATTTGCCCTTTCTTGGCCTCCTGCATCTCTGCATGTACACCGATGACTTTTCTGTGTTGGTCATTCTTTCAGGATGTAATTCTTCATAAATATGGAAAGTTGAGATGAGTTTTGCTTTCGGTATCAAATGGAGAGAAAAGTAATAATATATATTATTACAAAAACTATAAAGTTTTTGTGAAAAAACCACTAAAAACAAATCTAAGATAAATGACAAACTAGGGGGAATATTTTCGATTTATGTGAGCTTTACTATATAAAGACCTCTTAAAATCAATTAGTGAGAATACTCTAAGAGGAAAATAAAAAAGACATTTAATTAAAAAAGAATAAAAATATATGGTGGTTTAATCTCAGCATTAATCAATAAAATGATTAAAATAACCACATGATATTATTTTTCATCTTTAAGCTTAAGGATAAAGAAGAATCATATCCCTTGTTAGCAAAGACTAGGGAACTTTCATATATTTCTGCTGGAAAAATAATTTACTATAATTTTCCCTGAAAGGGCATTTCTTCTGTTGGAATCAAGAAGCCTAAGCAAAATGCATGCCATATGATGCAGTAGTGTTTGCTCTGGCTCAGGGTTAGGGTGCTGTTCCAGGCCAGGCTGTTTGCTGAGTCCGTGGTGAGGTCTGAATTAGGGACAGGTACCTCAAGCACTGTGACACAATGCAGGTGCTTTTCTAACAAGGTCTGCATGGAGGCGTGGCCAGGCCAGACTCTGAGCAAATCCCGACGGACCATGTTAGGACTGAGCCACATATAATCACATCTAAGACCCCAGAGCTCCAGCCTAATTTGCCTTTCTATATTCATCATCTTTTGCTTCCGCTCAAATATGTACTTGTCCTCTCCAGAGGGCTAATTTAGAAACTAGAATAAAAACAAAGGAATACAGAGCAAGTGTTTATTGTAATGAGGATGAATTTGATTTGCTTCCATAATTATTCATTACGCATACAGACATTCTTGAAATATTCGACAGTATTCCATATATATTCCCCTATAGCGGGAGGAGCATATATACCAAGCAGACAGATTTAACCTAAGGGAGAGGGTGTTGATATATACCACCCCTTTCTTCATAGTCCGTGCTTTGAACAGATGAGACATGGAAAGAGAAGCCAGGCAAGAGATGAGAATATTAGCTTTATCAATGGCCAAGGTTCAGTGGAGACATGGCTTGAGATTGCAGCCAGGTAGGCTCCTAGTACTTGGCCACCGAATTAGTAGACACCCTGCTAGCCATGAACAGAGCTAGACACCCACAGGACGTTGCCTTCAGGGGCTGGCCCTGACTGCAGGGCAGGTCTGTAGACCAGAACACACTTCTCTGCAGGCAGTCAAGCAAGGCCAAGAAGTGAGGTGAGCAGGAGCTGGGCTGAAGTGCCCAGATGACTCCCCAGGAGTCACCCAGGAGCCATGCTCCTCTTCTTCCTAGGGAGATAAATGAGTGACAGGTGAGGAGGAATGAGGTTAATGATTTTCAGTCCTAGAACATTAGAATCACCCTGGCTCCCTAAAAAGCACAGATGTCCCCACACTACCGATGGGATGGATGAGGGTGGTAACAAAGCACAAGCACTTTCAAAGCCCCGAGGTGACTCTGATGTGCAGCCAGCATTGAGAATCCCTGCTTAGGCTGAAGCCCACTCATGAGGAAGCCTCAGGTATGGGGACCAGTGCCACAGAGTGAGTGGAGTAGCCTGGACCGGGGGGACCCAGTGGTGGTCCTGGAGATGACTCTGGGGGCTCTATTATCGGTTCTTCCTACCACCCACAGATGATCCAACCAGGACCATCGACCATATGAACTTTCTATGGATCAGGCCAGTGACCTCTTCTCCGAATGTCCTGACTGTATTGATCCAACCCTGTGGCTTCCGGCAAGCCTGAGTGCTGGAAGTACACACCAACAGTAGGAGCAAGGATAGGGAGAAGCCACTTGCGACACAGATATTTTTCCAACTCATGTAAGTCCAGGCAGTGGCAGCAAGTCCAGTCATGTCCTGACTCCTGATGCTGACACGTCACAGAAAGAGACACAGGTCATGCCTTCCACCACTGCAGAGCTTCCGTGGAAGGTCTACCCAGGCTTTCAGTCAACAGGTTCTTATGGAGGCTGCTTCTAGCAGGTTCCTAATCATACCATACTTCAACTAAAGGGAACTAAATGGAAAGACCCAATCTGTGGGTTGTAAATAATGATTTGTGCAAAGAAAATGAGAATCATTTTGAGGCATTAACGACAAAATGAAGGTTTTTCATCAGAATAACTTGCTGCCACCAAAACAAATAAGTTTAAAGTTGATCCATACTAAATTTTCATGTACCTGTGGATCAGGGTTAATAGTTACACACTTTGCTCACGTGCGCAAACATACTAGTGCTCTTTTGCATCACTGTCTCCTGTGGATGTAAATCCCTCCTCTGGGACCCGAGAGGTGTCAGGGCAAGGAGGCAGGACCAACCATGCCAGTTTCCTGCTGGAGGGTGTTCTGGGCTCTCTTTCTGTAATTCTTGTGGCCCCTCCCAGCAAGATTCCACCTGCATAGAGAGGAGAGTGGACCTGGTCTCCCAGCATGGGAGCGGGAAGGGCTTGAGTCCACAGCTGGTTCCCGGTGCCATACCTGGGTGTTGTCCACTAGGTGCCCACCTGCCCCCGCCCCCACACTCTGGGCCCCGCAAAGCTGGCCCGAAAGGACCCCATCCATAGGCCTCCATATCCTGTGGCTGCCTGCTGGTTCAGCAAATGGGGATGTTAGCAGGAAGGCAGAGGAGGGGAGTGAGACCAGGGAATATATTTCCCTGGTTCCTTCCCTGTGGGGTCCCTGAAAGCTGCCTTGTCCTTTGACTAACGGTCTTAGCCCCCGGAAGGCAGCCCCCTCCGTGCAGCCCTCCCTTGTCTCTGGGTTCAGTATGTACTCCCTCTCCTTGCCCAGGCTCTGCTCTGTCACTTGTGGTCCCCTGCCCTCAGAAACACTTTGGAGATAGCTCCTCTATCTCTACTTCAGGTATCCTAACTCGAGTGTGTTTTGTGTTCCCAGAAGGAATTCTGAACAAGGCTTGGGTCCCTCTCAAACCTCTGAGCGAAGCTCTGGTTCTGTTTGTGTACTTCAGGCCCAGCTGCAAAAGCCTGAGGCTCCCTGGGCAGAGCCAGGAACTCCCTTGGTCCCACATCCATTCTCACTGGAGCTGTGGATCCTCAGGGTCTCAGCCACCCGAGCAGCCTTGGCAACACGGGCAGCCCGCACACCCCTATGGGACCTTCCAGAACTCCTTCCTTCTCCCAGATCCCATTGGACCACAGGGTGCACAGTTTCTGCCCCTGGTTGGTGTGATGACTGGTCATCAAACCAGCTCAGCTGGTCTCCCTGAGCTACAAACAGGAAGTGGGACCAAAGGCCCCCTGCTTTCAACTTTACTTCTTTTTTTCTAGGGTCTCTATCCTTTTCTATCTCTAGAGAGTGCCGCCCTAAAGGGAGTCAGAATTCTGACTTTCAGTTCTTTACCTTTGTCCCCTTTCCCTCTTTCTCTCCCCTCCCATTCTGAAGATTCTTCACCCGTTCATTCCCCATGGGGACCTCCTCCAAGTCAGATGCATCGCCTTTCCCACCCTGAGAACCTTTATGCTCCAGAGTGTTCACCATCTTCTTCTTAGAGCCATCAGGTCACGTGGCTGAGTCTTAAGGACAGACGCAGTACAGGGAGAGGAACATACCAATACTGAAAATTTCCCTACTATACCAGGATAGGTTCAGAAATTCATACTTGACGAACATTTGGGTTAGTATCTCCTTGAGGGCTTCAGGCTGTGATAATGGTATAAGCCTTCTTGAAAATGTAACTCAGGAAGAAGGCAAAGACATGTACTGTAGGACTTGTCAGAGCATTTTCTGCACCGCTGTACTTTAAGACTGCCTTAGGGGGTACACAGTATGCCTCCTTCCCCATGAGGTTTGACCACAGATCTTTTTCCCACAGAGCATCTCACAGGGCCAGTACTCTGCCAAACACACGGGAAAGCACTGCTCTGATAGGATTACATTTAGAATGTCAAAGTTCAAAACATTTCAGAAGATAAGAGCAAGCTAAACGCATTTCTCTATGGCAAAGGGCAGATGAGAAATGGACTGTCAGGGAGCTTTCAGGCCGAGAGCACAAAACACAAAAGCATAGCAGGACAAGACATGGATTAACCCACTTACTAAAATACAAGATGCTCCCTGACATGCTACTTACAAAAATATCCCCCCAAGGGGGAAAAACAGGGAGATGAAAAATAAAGGGATGAGCAAACATACAACATGTGAATGTTAGCACATAAACAAAGAAATAGAATTGCAGGTAAATTGAATTCCAAGCAAATATTATTTCATGGAGCAAGTTGGGCCATCTTTAATGGACACAAAACCCAATCTAATGTAAGAGGATAGTGTGTTAGAGACTTATATATATACTGACTCAAAATTGGTAAGGCAAAAACTATTATAATTGCAAAGGACACTTAACAGAAAAGCAACGACAATATTGTCAATATTGTCAGTCCAAGGGAGATAAAACACACACAAAATGAACATTAACATGGGAGACTTGATCAATGTAATTAATAAGGAGAAATGAATAGATATTTTGTGATTTTTCCTAAAATAAGTAAGTTTTCTTATTTTTGTGTCTGTGAAAATTTAGAAAATTGGACACGTTTACCTTGACAGATCTCACACATTTCCCAAACTAGAAATTGCACAAAACACATTTTATTACCAACAATACAGTGAACTTACAAAATAATAAGTGAGTTCAAAAGAAAGCACAAAAATCACTCAGAAATTAAAAAATAAATAAAAATGAAAACTGATAGGAGTGAGATGTAAATGAAAATATACTATGATTAGTTTCTCAGATGAGAGTAGAAGCGAGATCACACTATCTCAAAACACATATGCTACAATAAGGTCATCAGACAGAAAGGTACACTTTTAAAAAAGGAATAACAGAAGGTACATGTACTAATATTGACCTCAGGCCTCATTTTTAAAATTTTGCTTTTAAATAAAATTAGTCCTAAAGAAATCCAGGAAAAGGAATAAGAGAAATATGGCAGAAATTAATCAGCAAAAAGAATGGAATCCATAAATACAGCTAAATATTGCTTTCTTTCTTAATTAGTAAAATAGGCAAAACTTTGTTAAATCTAATTTTTAAAATTCCAAAATGGAAAGAAATAAAATTAGAAATTTATATGTTGCTATAAGAAAAGGCATGACACCATTTCTTAATGAGTCTACTTCGTGAAACTGTATAATAATAAATTGAAAATGTCAATAAAAAGAAATATTTTATACACATTTTTTAAATAATAGAAGCTTTTAAATAACAGGGCCAATTACTAAAAAAAATACTATAAATGTTTTCAAATGATAACTCCTTAAAGTTCTGATTTCAGACATCTTTTTAAGTAAATTGCATTGATAATGTAACAGGAAATATGTTTTTGCAGTGCTAGCCTAAACCTGATTTCTACATGTGACTAGCACAGCACAATTATGACAACTGTAAATCAGTCTCATATTTAACTAGAGTGTAAAGATCCTAATTAAAAATCCTACCACACTCTTGTGTACTAAATCTGAACATACACATACACAGAAATATAGAATTTATTTATTTATTTATTTATTTATTTATTTATTTATTTATTTATTTATTTATAAGAGAGAGAGACATGGAGAGAGAGAAAAAGAGCACAAGCAGATGGAGCAGCAGGCAGAGGAAGAAATAGAAGCAGGCTCCCTGCTGAGCAGAGAGACCTGGGATCATGACCTGAGTTGAAGGCAGACACTTAACTGACTGAGACACCCAGTCTCCCCAGAAATTTAGAATTTATATCTAGGATCGGAAAGATCCTAGGGCACTCTGAAACCTGGAGGGGGCTGGAATGGGCATTATGACAACGGCTGCTAATTTATTCATTTATTCAACAATACTCATTGCAGGCCTGCCAGGCTCCAGGTGTTGTAGGTGTTGGAGACCTCGTTAGGCTCTGAGTGGTCATATGATTGCTACACTTGTTGCTAAGAATGCTGCTGTTACAATTACATCGCTCTTGTGTTGGTTGCCACACACCTAATATGCCAAAGTGCACTACGATGTAGCGCATGTCAGCAGGGAATCCACCCAAGTATACAGACAAATTCAACACCTGGAGTTTCCCCATATACCCAAAATCCCAAGGGAGAAGACTTGATGGTAGAAGAAGGATCCCATTCACTATAGTAACACAAGATATCCCAAGGAATACCTTGAAATCATCTTGAAGACTAGCGAAAGCTACACTGAGAGCCATAAGAAAGCCTTGCTGAAGGAAAGGAAGAATGTCGATTCTGCACCCCAGTAAGTCAGAATATGGTAAAAATAGTACTTGCCTCCATGTTAATTTCTAAGTGTAGACAATTTCAAAAAGTCATCCAAATCGAGGTGGTTTTTGTTTGTTTATTTTAGTATTTGGGAATGGGAATTTTGAAAGTTAGAGTTCTAACTTTCCTTTTACAGAAAAATAAGCAGATAAAAGAAACAAAAACATTTTTTAAAAAAGCATGATGGGAAAGACCAGGTCTATTGGATGGGAAAACACGGTAGTGGCAAACACTCACTCATTCATGAATTTCATGGATGTTGATTGCATCCTCCCAAGTGGCAGACACTGTCATGACTGTTGCAGGCTACGACTGTAAATGAAGAGACTCTGTCCCAGCTCTCCTGGATCTTGTGAGCCAGTGTCAGGCCACATCAGGAGGTGGTAAGTGCCACAAAGAAAAGGATGCAGAGTAGAAGGGTAGAGAGTAATTGAGAGCACAGGGCAGAGCTCTTCTGGATTGAGTGTCTGAGGAGGTGACTTTGACCAGAGACCCCAGTGAAGAGCGGATGGAGCCCAACAGATACCCGGGAGAGCTGAGTTCAGGTGGTGGGGACAGCACCTGCTAAGGATGAGAGAGTATTTGACAAGTTTGAGGAAGAGCAAGGACACCAGAGTGATGGGGAGACCTGTAGGCACAGAAGTCAGGAGGTGGCCAGTGAGCAAAGGCTGTCATCAGTACACTCCACTGGACATTGTTCCAGTTTCCTCAGGACAGGTCTTGTGCACTCCTGCTGGCCCTATGTAATTGATAGTGCCTCATTTCATCCTCTAGTTCTGTTTCTTCTCTTTATAGTCCACCACAGTTCCACAATTCAAGCAGCATCATGGATCTACACACTAAAAATAGGATATTAAAGCCCATAGAAGAAATCATGGGAAAAACATTTCACGATATTGAACAGAGCAGAGATCTCCTAATTGGAATACAGAAAGTGATGACCCTAAAGGATTTCATTAAGAAAACATGCTCATCAAATTACTCTAATGATGAGCCTGGAATATCTTATGCCATAAAGCAAGGAAGTGTTCAAAGATTGATCCCAAGCATGGCATGTTAGGCATGAAGGATTTCCCACTGGTTAAATTTAGGGTGAGTTGGAACACCTGGGTGGCTCAGCAGTTAAGCATCTGCCTTCGGCCCAGGGCATGATCCTGGAGTCCCAGGATCAAGTCCCACATCAGGCTCTCTGCAGGGACCCTGCTTTTCCCTCTGCCTATGTCTCTGCCACTCTCTCTCTCTGTATCTCTAGTGAATAAATCAATAAAAATCTTTTTAAAAAAATTTAGGAAGAGCTGATTCTCCAAAAGAATGATGACAAGAAAGAGTAACACACTGAATGGACAATGAATATGGGAGTCCACACTCAGCTAATAAATATAGAGGAATGAAACATAAAGGAAAGAAGGGAAGGATCCTTTTTTAATGACCAAATGCCAGCTAACAAGTGTAAAAGGCATCGTGAAGTTGGAAAATCATCATTTTGTGACTACCACAGCAGTAATTATTTCAGACAAGAACTTGGGTCAATGTTTGTTGGGGAGCCTGGTATCAACATGGTATTATCTCTCCATAGATTATGTACTAATTACATAGAAGGAAAAGATAACTTTATGGTGGAGAAATTGGGTAGGGGGCACTGGGTGGCTCAGTATGTCTGCCTTCAGCTGAGGTCATATGATCTCGGTCTTGGGATCAAGCCCAGCATCAGGCTCCCTGCTCAGGGAGGAGTCTACTTCCCCCTCTTCTTCCGCATGCCACCCCACTCCCATTCATGTGCACTCTCTCTAATTAATTAATTAATTAATTAATTAATTAAGAATCTAAAAAAAGAAGAAGAAGAAATTGGGTAGAAATTGCTTTATTTGAGTGATCAAAGTGACATCATGACTTCCGGAAGTGATACATTGAGGGCACAGCATCAATTATGAAATCTCCAGAGAGGAATGAAAATCCCAACTGAATCCTGAAGAAGCAACCAGAAATATCCATACTAGAGTATATTCTACAAAACAAGTGACCTGTATTCTTCAAGAATGTCGACACCATGAAAAACACAGAAAGATTAAGAACCTATTTTGACTAAAGGAGTCTACAGATCTGTGATGATTAATGTGGTCCTGGATCAGGGAAAACACTATCACAGACACAGTGGGACAACTGCTGAATTTCTAATATAGATTACAAGTCATATAATAGCAATATAAAAATGCTAAATTCATCCAATTTAATAGCAATATTGTGGGTTTGAAAGAAATGTCCTTGTGCTGAAGGCATCCCCTCCATAAGTATTTAGAGATGAAGGGTAACAGCGTCTATAACTTATTCTCAAATGATTCACAAAAACATTGATAACTAGGTAGATAGATACATACATAAATCAGTAGATAGATAAAACAACTATGGCAAATTGTTAATAATTGATTAATCTAGATGGAAAGATATATGAGTGTTCATTAAATACTTCTTGCAACTTCTCTGTAGATTAAAAGCTAAAACAGCTCCGCGCGGGCCTGGCGGCCGCTGCCTCTGCAACCCAACACAGGTCCCGGGGAGCGGAGCCGGAGGTGGGGAGGCGGGGGCCGGGCGGTGGCGCCCTCATGGAGCCCAACGTGCGCTTCTGGATCGCCGAGCGTCAATCTTTTATTCAGAGATTTCTTCAGTGGACAGAATTGTTGGATCCTACAAATTTGGTCGTTTCAGTTGAAAAAATAGAAAAATCAAGGCAACTATTGTTAACAAATGAAGATGCATCCATCCGTGACTTGGAGGACCCAAGGATAAAAGAAGCTTGGAAGAGAAGTCTCTCAACAGTGCATCCTGACAGCAGCAAACTGATCCCTGTTCCTTTTCGACCTGCAGCTCTCCTACCCTTCACGGCACCCATGATATTTTTCTCCATGCTGTCAGTAAAAAGTCTGAAGTCCCTGATTTTACCTCAGATTTCCTTCTATACCTACACTACAGCGTTCAACATTGTCAATGGAAATGCAAGTTATAATCGTCACCTATATGAGAGTCTACTGCTAGGGACAGGAGTGATTGCCTCTTCATCCTTTTTTGGACTATTCCCCTGTCTGCTCCAGCTGCAGCTGAATAACGCTTTGTTGAAAAGAGCCCTTCCCATCATCTTTCTCACCCACATCAGTGCAGTGAATGTTGTTGCAGTCCGAAGTCTTGAGCCCATTCGAGGGATTGAAGTCATGGACAAGGAAGGCCATGTCATGGGCTATTCCAGAAAAGCCGGGACAAAGGCTGTTAGAGATACAGCATCATCCAGGGTAGTGCTGTATGGGACCTCAGCTTTTATTCCTGAAGTCTTCTCACACTATTTTGTAAGGACCCAGTTCTTCCGGCAACATCCATGGTCATTGTGGACCTTCAAGCTGGCCTGTACTGTTTTAGTAATGGGATTGATGGTGCCAGTTTCTTTTAGTATATTCCCACAAATTGAACGGATACAGTGCAGTGAGCTTGAGAAGGAAATTCAGTCTGCGACAGAAGACACAGAGCTCTTCTATCACAGAGGGGTATAGGGATGCGTGCCCGGTGAATTTGGTTCCTGCTCGAACACCTTCCGCTCTGCTTGAGGTGTCGGTTCCGAGAAGCCGGCCGGAGGTCTGGAACCCAGGCGTCTGCGCCCACACGCTGGCTTACAGTTGCACAGGCCACGACGGTTTCAAGGCCGGGTGGAAGAAGAGAAGAGAACGGAGAGGCTGTCCTGCGTGACCCGCCCCCGCGGGACTGCCCGGGGGAGGGCTGATGTCTGGGTGTTCATCGGCCTCTGAAGGATACTGTGAAATGACTAATAAACTTGGCGAAGAGAGTTGAATGTTTGAAAAAGTAAAGGAGGAGGGTCCACGGAAAAAAATAAATAAATAAAAGCTAAAACAAAAAATTAAAAATTTATAGAAGACAAAATAAGTCCAATGAAAGAAGACTCGGTAGAGAAATGGACAAAAGTTATTGGATAAATGGTTGATAAACATTTGAAGTGAGACTCGACATCATTAGTCACTGGGAACAGCATTAGCAATAGAATAAATAAGTTGTGATTTGATGTGGAATACTGTACAGCAATGAAAATGAAAAATAGTTGCTGGACTTAATACAAACGAAACTCACAATCCTAACAGTGTGTGAAAAAAAAAAAAGCAGACAAATAAGCATATAGTCTGATTCCACTTACATAAATTTCAAGGCAAAATACTCTTTAAGGAGTTAGAAGTCAGGGGGCACATGATCCAGCAATGCCACCTCTGGGTACATATCCAAAGAAAATGAAATCAATATCTCAAAGAGCTATCTGCACCTCCATATTTATTGCAGCATTATACACAGTAGCCAAGACATGGAGATAACCTAAGTGTCCATCATTGAATGAATAGATAAATAAAATGTGAGATATAGGTATTTATATATATATGAACATACATATATTTATATATATACACACACACATATTCATATATATAATTGAATTTTTTTAAAGATTCCATCTATTTATTCATGAGAGACACACAGAGAGAGGCAGACACATAGGCAGAGGGAGAAGCAAGCTCCCCGTAGGGACCCTGATGCAGGACTCGATCCCAGGACCCTGGGATCATGCCCTGAGCCAAAGGCAGATGCTCAACCACTGAGTCACCCAGGTGTCCCTATATAATTGAATATTAATCAGCCTTTAAAAAGAAGGAAATTCTGTCATTTGTGATAGCATAGATGAACCTAGAGGACATCATGCTTAGTGAAATAAGCCAGGCACAGAAGACAAATACTATATGATCTCAAGGTATGAGAATCTTAAAATTTCTAGCTCACTGGGACACCCAGATGGTTCAGTCGGTTGAGCGTCTGACTCTTGGTTTTGGCTCAGGTCATGATCCTAAGCTTGTGAGATTGAGCCTGAAGTCAGGCTCCATACTGGGCCCGGAGCCTGCTTGGGATTCCTTCGCTCTCCCTTCCCTTTGTCCCTCCCACCCCCCAAGAAAAACAAAAACTAAAAACAACTAACTCACAGAAGCAGAGATTAGAATTGTGGTTTCCAGGAGCTGGAGGAGTGGGAAATGGGGAGATGTTCGTCAGGGGTACAAAGTTTCAGTTACGCAGGATAAATACATTCTGAAGGTCTAATGTACCATCATCTATGGGATGGTAATTAGAGTTAGTAGGACTGTATTATATATTTGAAATATGCTAAGAGAGTAGATTATAATTGTTTTCTCACACACATACATTGTGAAGTGACAGATACGTTAATCAGCTTGATTGCGGTAATCATTTCACAATGTGTATGTATTAAAAAATCATGTTGTACACCAAATAAATGTGTGTGATTTTTATTCGTTAATTATACCTCAAAAAAGGAGGTCAGGGGCACAGGGGCTTTTAGGGTGCTGATAATGTTCTAATTTTTGCTCCGGTTGCTGGAAACACCAATGGGTTTATGTTGCTAAAATCTAAGCAGGCGATATATACTTATTATTTATTTATGCTTTCTTCTGTATTTTATGCTTCATTAAAAAGGATTTCCAAAAGAAAAGCAAATATAATAGTCTTCTTCTGCAAAAAAAAAAAAAAATCAAAACCAAAAAAACAAACAAAACAAACTCTTAGAAAAAAACTTTCATTTCAAACTCAAGAGAAGTGGAAGGAGCTTGCCAGCTTACTTTGCTCTCACTCATTTCCTGAAGTACCGACTGGATAATCCCTGTTATTAGCTCTGGAGTTGAGAAAAGGTGAGTCACACTGATTAATGCTGCATAGTTTTGAGAGGAGCCTTGAGTAATTCCCACATGAATAGGAACCTGCAATTAATCACTGATTATTAAAGCAGTAAAAGTGTTTGAATTAGTAGCCAACAAAATAAAACAAAACCTATTAAAACATGTTTTTTTTTTTAGCAGAAAATTTATGCTTCAGAGTGTGTTCCAGACAAAACAAGTGTGTCATCTGCTGCACCGACAGGAGTTCCACTTAGCATGTGTGTGAGGACGCCAAGCCCATCACAACAGTGCAGGCAGCACCAGGCTGTCTCATACAGGAATCCCGGCATTTTAGCCTTGAGATTGCAATTGCAATACAATGGATTACTTTTTAAAAAACTCTATTAGCATCCTATTATTTATTTTTACCCTTTGCATTGGAAGCTAATGACAGCAGAAAGTATTAATTTGTCACAAAAATGGGGTGCTATTGGGATGCCTGGGTGGCTCAGCGGTTGAACATCTGCCTTTGGCTCAGCGCGTGATCCCACAGTCCAGGGATCGAGTCCCACATCAGGGTCCCTGCATGGAGCCTGCTTCTCCCTCTGCCTCTGTCTCTGCCTCTCTCTGTATGTCTCTCATGAATAAATAAATAAAATCTTTTTTAAAAATGGGGTGCTATTAACCTGGGAAGAAGACAGTGTGGAATTTAAGAATACACCCTCCCAAGATAAGGCCACCAGCCTGGTTGTGCGGTTGAAAGATATGAAGGCTGAAAGGTACTATCCAGGAAGATCACCCTAAATCCCACTGAGCAGCAGCACTTGGGTGGGTCCCCAAGTTTGAGGTCCCCTCCCTGTCCAGAATCTCGGTTGGTCGGTATAGCCAGAGCTACAAAGTGTCATCTTAACCAACATCAGCAAAACCTAGAGCATGCTCAAGATTACCAACCTACAAGTTCACAATGAGGAACACAGAATAAACTCATGAAGTTGGGCACATTTATGGTCATTGTACCAACAAATCTACAGAAGAAAGCAAAATGTCAACAGAAAGTTATTCTGTGAGCATGGAACCAAAATGAAATAGGCTCATTGGATATTCTTAATGACTAAATTTTTTTTTTAAATATTGTAACAGCCAGGAGAAGAGAGATATGTATGATGGGCATAAGCTCTCCCTTAAGAGGGCAGAATTTGGAAGTGATGGGTTTGGACCTTGATTCTGCCTTTTCCTGTTTGCATGGCCTGGAGCAAAATTGCTTGGTTTACATGAACCCCAGGTCCTGATCCATGAGATGTGGATGCTAGTACTTACTTCTAGAATGATAGGGAAGATGAAGGAGATGATATATGTGGTAGTGCCATATGCATGGAAAACATAATCTTTTCCATCTGCTCTGCTCTGTACAACTCCTCAGGACCTGAAAATCTCACTTGGCAGCTGGGTCCCACAAAGGTCCTGATCCATCCTTGGTAAAGCTTGGGGTACACCGGCCCCAAGGGTAGTATGATTTCAATCAGTGTTGTTTCAATGAACAAGATCCTCTCCAGGGTGTCAGACCTTTGCCCAGGGCACACACAGGCCACAAAGTTCTTTCTAGTCTTCCTCCAAAGTCTTCTGTTCTATTCCAGTTGATGTATCAGGCTTCCCACATGGTTCTTGCATTGACTTCCATTTCTTTGTTAAGTTGGTTTTACTGATACCCATTCCCCTCGCCTGGATGTTGATGGCCTTTCTACACCTTACCTGGTCCCTCTCCCTAGAGTCCCATTGGATTTCCTTACCATTACCCCAAGTCAGTGTCTGGGCTTCCTCTCAGTATTGGAACTTCGTGGAAACAGATATAATATTTCCTGCAGTAGGGCTTGAAGTGCCCTGGAGGTCAACATAGCCTCACTCCAGCACAAATTTGCCATGAATCAGGTCACTGTAGCATTCATTATGAATACCATCAATTATAGCATGTGGCATTAGGTATTTATTTTGCTCCCGAGCCTGTGAATTGGCTGAGGATCAGCAAGTCTAGGCTCAGCATGGCTAGAGGTGGCTCTGCTCTGCGTGTTTGTCATCCTCCTTCCAGGAGCAGCAGGGCCCCTTGGTCATCTATCCCCTTGGACAATGGTAGAAGCACAGATGTAAGTAGAATCACACGTGTACATTCCATGCCTACTGCATTCAGTCTGCTAACATCCCATTGGTCAACGCGAGTCACATAGTTGGGCCCATCACGGAGGCATGGGGAAGTTGCCCTGCCAGCAGGTCGACACTGAGAACTTATATGGTGAAGAGAATGGCTACCAGGAGTTCCAGGGCACTCCGCCTTATCCCTGTCTTTCTCAGAGGCTGGTTCAGATGTTCTCATGTCTGTTATATCTAGCCCTAAACTTAATCACTTAATTTAAAGCCAATTTTATTAATTTAATCATTTAATCCCAAATATCCCTGCTACCCCTTAACAAAGATTCTCTGCTTGACCAAACTTCAGTCAGACTCCTGAACACATCTGTGCACCGCCTTGTAAAATCTAGTTTTAGCACGAACCTTGGTTGGGGAGATTGACCAGGACCACGTACCCTGGATATCTGATCGCCCTCAATATCTGATCAGGATCCTCGTCCTCCACAAGCCCCCAAGTGATATCTGGTCACTCTGGCATGTCTTTAGCAAGAATCAGTAGGTAGGTTTAGTGAGAACCCCCTTTACTTCTGATGTTTCCTCTTAGAAATTTTCCATCCACTGATCCCTACCCTGCTTTTTGGCTATCAATCCCCACTTGTCCATGCTATATTTGGAGATGAACCCAATCTTTCTCCTACTGTAAAACCCCATCATGGCGATCTCTGTGCTGATCACAGCAGTCCCAAATGGAGACTACCTTTCCATGTGTAACAGATGTCATCAGATTTATTTTACTCTTTATCAGCCCCTTTTTCTCCTCTGTTGGTACACACTGCAATTAACCACTTCCACTTATGCTCGCATCTCTCCTCAGAGGAGTCTTCCATGGTCCCCCAAATAAGTGGGGTCCTCCTATTTCCTTCTCTCATGGTGCTCTGAAGTATCCCTTCTTGGCATTTATTTCTGGGTGTGAGAGTAAGTAAATCCTGGGATCATAAATACTGAGAGCCTACAAAGACCTGTAGATCCTCTGGTCCAAGTTTCTTGCTTTGGTGACATATAATCTGAGGCTCTGGGGGGAACCCATGCTTCTCTGGCTGGTGAGCAGTCATTTAGATAATGTTTCTGCAGACAAAGGCCACATTTGTCCTGAACTGGCCAAATCATTCAACAAAAAACATGAGCAACCAATAAGCACATGAAGAAATAAAAAAGTAAAATGAAATGTAAAAGGAAAAAATGAAAAGTAAAGTGTATATGCATAAGGATGAGAATACATGTATGTATATAAGTATACATATGGACTTATATGCATATACGCAAATTTTGTTGGGTATAATTGTTCCCAGGCCCCAAAACAAAAGAAAACACATTTTAAACTTCATAGAAAACATCTAGCAACACTGATGAATAGTATGAATCAGTAGTACAACTAGGATAGTCCCACAACATGTTACTCTGGTTAGTTGTTTTTGATTGTTTTTTTTTATTTGGAAGAGCAGGCTGGTGTTAGCTCACCGGTTTTACTTCTTCCCAATGATTTGTTTGGGAAAACTGAGCTGAGAGCAGCATGCAGAGAATCAATTGACAGGAAATGAGGCAAACAATCCATTGTTGCTAAGAAACAGCACCCTTAAAAGAGCAGCAGCTTTAGCCACCCTGTGCCTCTGGAGGCTGAGTCCAGGTAGTCCAACAGAGAGCCCTACAAGGGAACCAACACCATAGTGAAGAAGAAAGTTAGCCATGGTGAGCAGGGACATGGGTCTTGGTAGAAGCAGGAAGTAAAGTTTCTGTACCAAAGGGTGTATAAGAGGAGTAAAATCATAAAAACTGACTTTGGAAACCCATTGAATAAAATCAGCATAAATTCAGAGACTCCTGGAAGCTGCAGCTACCTGCCATCTTCAAGCCATGCCCGGTAGAAACCCTGAGTTTTCCAAGGTAACTGTGCAGACTTGACCAAGCAGTCAGTAAGCAGTAATGCCTGTTGGCTTTAGGGGACAGGACAGGCTGGGCAGATATTTAATGGTGTTTTGCAGGGAGTGTCAGGGCTACTATCTTCTTCACTGGAGCTTAACAGGAGGTGATGTACCCTTTCCAAGGGAAGGACCATCCTTCCCCGCAGGGAGACTAGAGCCATGAGAGGTTGCAGTGAGGGGTCTCCAGAGGTAGAAAGGTGAGATATCCACAGTTAAGGTCACTAAGATTGCCTGGAATCTGCAAGTTTTTCATTTTTACCAACAAATAAAGATTCAAACCCCAAAGCTTGAGGTTTGGACAGATGTATAAGAAGTAGCCAAGGCTTAGCAGAATTAAGTCAGATATCTTAGCAAACAGAAATCAGGCATCCTTGCAGGATAGAGTGAGCTAGAGCAGGCTGGACACCACAGGAGAGAATTCTGGAGCCCAGAAGGGAGGAATGTAGGTCAACATAATTGGTCTCTTAACCGGCCTGGCCCAACAACCGCCACACCCTCAGCACAGCTGAGCTACAGAAGAACACGTGCTCATGCCATCGATTCTTGATACATCTCAGTCTATGCACATGCGTGATGAATTCTAGGTGGTTGTCACATCAATGTGGGTCCCGGTATTCTTTTTTTTTTTTTTTAAGATTATTTATTTATTTATTCACGAGAGACACACAGAGAGAGAGAGAGAGAGGCAGAGACACAGGCAGAGGGAGAAGCAGGCTCCATGCAGGGAGCCTGACGTGGGACTCGATCCCGGGTCTCCAGGATCAGGCCCTGGGCTGAAGGCGGCACTAAACCGCTCAGCCACTGGGGCTGCCCGGGTCCCGGTATTCTTAAAGCAGTCTTATCTTCATCAAGATATCTAAAGTCTTTTTTTTTTTTTTTTTTTCTAAAAAATCCTTAGGTATTGCTATCTGTAAATAGCTGGACTGGGTGCACCTATTTCTTAGCTATCATCACCATTTCCTGACCCCAAGTGTGCAAAACAAGGACATAGCCTCTAGGTGCTACTTAAGTTTCCTGTTCTAAAGGAAGAGAGGGAGGAAGGGAGGGAGAGAGGGGGGAGAAAGAAATAATAGTGAACTGCTTATTAACAATGGACTGATTTTAATTTTAAAAGCTATATGTGTGTCAATGTCATTCCTATAATTGTCAGTATGGCATCACTGGGGTCCTTTCCCTAGCATTGATAATTCATCCTAAGAAGTACTTTTGTGACATAGTGTGGGGCTGGTTTAGAGAGCTACAACAGAGCTCTGAGCTAATTTCCTCTTGTCTTTTCCTATGGAATATAGTTGCTACAGGAAATTCCCTTTAGCAAAAATATCTTCAAGGTGTTTTTGAAATGCTTTGAACTCTCCTTGGCATTTAAATAAATATGTATCCTTAACAACCAGCATCAAAATGCTAACTTTATAGATTTAGAAAGCAAAGCTCTGGGAAATCATTGTGATAGAGATAACTTGTGTGTGTGTGTGTGTGTGTGTGTGTGTGTGTGTGTGTGGTCCGTGCCTCGGACATGCCCAAAGTGTTCCACACATTTCACTGTGCGTAGTTTGGGGTCTGAGAACTGCATCCCGACACATCCAGGTCTCCTGTCCTCCTAACCCATCCTGAGCACTTCACCCAGACCTCTCACCACCTTCTCCTGCATGCATTTGGTTCTCTGAGCTCCCACGACCATCCTGCTCTAGTTCTGCACACTCTGGGCACACCCATGACCATGTCCAAAGCACAGTGGCCCTCAAACCCACGTGTTTAACCTCCTATGTCCTTTTCTATGCCAACTATTGCAGCGAGCTCTCCACCCAAGCATCCTGGCTCACCTGGCACACCACGGAATATACAACTAACTTCAAATTGGAAGTTACTGCCTGTGCCATCCTCTGCAAAACCACTGTTTCCTGCCCTGATCAATGAGATCTATGTGGCCAGTGTTCACTGGAAGCTGGAAGTTGTACCTCAATCTCTTCTCTCACCTCACCTCCTTATAACCCCACCACTGCTCATCCCCGGACTCTCTGATGCATCGCCTAAGGCCCCACAACACTCTCCCTGGACTGGATGAACTGCAAGGCATCATTATGTTTGAGGTCTCCCAACCTTGGCCCTTCCCTTTCAGTCTATCCTCCTTGTCACTCCCCGGTACATTCCTAAAAATTCATGTGCTTTTGTTTTAATATTCTCCACAGCACCTACAAAGTGAAGTTCTACTCCCAGCTACCTTTCTGTCTGGGATGGGCCTTCCAAGCTCATTGCTTGTTGCTCCCAGACTCTCCAGACCTTCCAGTCCACCAGCTTGCTGCTCCCAGACACTCCAGACCCTCCAGTCCACCCAAAATGCATGGAACTCCTCTAATACAAATGTTCTTTTAAGGTTCTGTGCCTTTGCATGTCCTGGTCCTCCTGAAAAGCACCACCTCATCCTCACTGAGGCTCTCACTTCAGGGCCACCTTTTCTGGGCTGGTCATGCTCCCCTCTGTATGTGTACCCCACATTTTGGCATCTACTTCAGCATTTATGAGATCTTTGTTTATGCATTTGCTCCCCTCCCAGAGGGTGAACCCCTCGGTGTCCTCATCAGCACAATCCCTGGCAGTTTACAGAATGAGCGCACGCATAAACATCTGATGATTTCATATTATTAACCATGGTTTCATGGGGAAAGCAATGGAGGCACCTAAGAATTAGGTACATCCCTAACAGTTGAGATAATGCTAGTGTCAGTCTAATACAAAATTAAGCCAACCAAGCACACCGGTACTGGGCAGAATAGTGTCCCCCTCAAATTCATATCTGCTCAAAACCTCAGAAGGTGACCTGGTTTGGAAATAAGTTTGTTGCAGATGTAATCAGTTAAGAAGAGGTCATACTAGAGTAGGGTGGGCCCTCAATCCATTGTGACTGGTGTCTTTAGAAGAAGAGGAGACCAAACCCAGGCATGCAGGAAGAATGTAATGTGACAACAGAAGCAGAAATGGGACAGATGCATCCACAAGCCAAGGGACACCAAGGATTGCCAGCAACGCCATCGCTGAGAGAGAGAAGCTGGCACAGGTTCTCCCTGGAGATTCAGGAAGCATTTGGCTGGCTGTG
This sequence comes from Canis lupus familiaris, assembly GCF_011100685.1. Classification (NCBI taxonomy): domain Eukaryota; kingdom Metazoa; phylum Chordata; class Mammalia; order Carnivora; family Canidae; genus Canis; species Canis lupus. The sequence continues at coordinate 45,755,207 of NC_049246.1, read as the reverse complement.
ACCTTGATGTCAGACTTCTGGCCTCCGGAATTGGGAGAGAGTATAAATTTCCATTGTGTAAGCCACCTAGTTTGTGGTACTTGGCTTTGGCAGCTCTGGAGAACTGATACTCGAGTATCCTAAGAGGAGGGGACTGGTGGGAGCACCAATGAATTGCTGCATCTCTTCACCCTGGAAACAAAGGGCTTCCCAAAACAGATGATCCACGTGAAATGTGCTGTGTTAACACCAGCTTCCTTCTTCCTTTCCACGAAAGCCCCCAGTGCAGCCATGGTGCTTGAGAACACACCTAACAGAGAAGCTGTCACATTGGGGATAGAATATGTGACAAATAAACACAATGGCAAAGATTGGGGGCCAAGGCCAGAGTTACTTCTCTTCTTTTCCTCTTTGATTGATCTCTCAATGTGGTCCTTTAGACAACCCTGAGATTCCAAGTGACCTATGGGGCCATTTTTAGCTCTAAATCCAATCCCGCTCAGAAAAGGGATGAGAGGTGGGGGAAAGGCAGCCAGCAGGTCTTGGGGGTGGTGGTGAGGATGATCCCTAGAGCTTGTGAGTGTGGGATTTCTGGGGTCTCAGTGGTGAGAAAACATCCAGGATTACTCCCCGGCCCATCTCTTGGCTCTCTGCTGGTGTCCACTAACTGATGTTTATCTCTTCAGGAACAATTACTATACTGGCTTTTCAACATTATTGTTTTGGCTTTGCATGTACTTGAATATGTGATAGAGCAAAATCCGTCCTCCTTATATTCTGTTCCTAAAGGTGACACCAGTGACCCAGAAAGCTCCCAAGAAAGAAAAGGGCCCCTGTAGGATTTCTGTTTGAGTCTGAAAACTCTGGTGGTGCCTTGGCCATTCATGTACTTTTATTGACTCAGGTACATGTTTCAGTAAAGTAGTATCTATGCTGGAAAAACCCTACCTGCAATTTTGGTTGGCAATGTATTGAATCGATAGACTCATTTGAAGAGAAACATCTCTAGGATGTTAAGTTATCCTATATGAGATTATGGAGTTCCCCCCTGCCCCCCATAAATCTAGATTATTTCCCCTTTCACTAAAATTTGATCCTCAGGAATATTCTACAGGGTTCCTGATTAATTCCTAAATACTCATCAAAGTTTTGATGCTTTTGTGAATGACTTCTTAACTCTTATGTTCTGGTTACTTATTACTGATATTAGTAAATCACAAAGATTTTTCTGATTCTAATTGTTAACCTGTTAAGTCTGTTGTTTTCCTTTTCAGGCAGATGAAGACATTGATCCTCAAAGAGTGATAATTTCATGCTTCACCTACTAATCTCTTATTCCTCTTTCTTCAGTTTGGGCCAGAATTTCCAGTTCTATGGTAAACATTTCACTGATAACAGACAGTCTTGTTCACAAACTTAAAGAGAATATAGCTAAAAATTTGCCATTTAGCATATTTTCCATAATAGCTTGTGAGTATACAAACTTTCTCCAGTGAGGAGATTCCCTTCTCTTGCAGGGTTGCAAGGGGTCTAATCTTACCCAACGCTTTTTCCTCATATTTGGAGATAATTGTGTGATTTTCCTCCTTGAGTCTATGAATGTGGTGAATTACACTGATTCCTTGTCTGATTTGAAACGTCCTTGCATCCAGAGCCAACCGTCCTTCATCATGAGAAGTTAGTTTTGAGGGCACTGTTGGATTTGGATAGCAAGCCCTGCTGTAGAGGCTTTGCTCTTCTCTTCATAAGTGAAATGGGCCGATGGCTTTCCCTTCTGGTGTCACCCCTCTTGTCTAATTATAGAATCAAGATTACAGAGGACCTTCCAAGGAATGGTAGCCTATTCCTTCTGCTTTCTGGAACAACATTTGTGATACAGAGTTACTGTTCCTTGAAAGTTTGGTAGAACTCATCTGTAAAACTTTTTGGAATTGAGTTTGGGGGAGAGGTAAGATCTTCAACGACAATTTCAGCATCCTTAATTTTCCTGATCCATTCATGTTTTCTTTCTTCTGGCTCCAATTCGATATTTTACTTCTTTTTTTCTGGGAATGCATCTACTAGGCTTCTGTATTTTTAACTCTCATTATAGGCTTTTTATTATTTTTAAAACTGTTAGGCTGTAGTTACTTGTTTTGTATTTTTTATTTTGATTATTTGCCTCTTTTGTCTATTCCCACCCCCCCCCCCCCGCCCCGGATCAGCCTTAATGGAGATTTTAATTTTTTAAAATTATCTTGTCAAAGAGCCAGCTTTGATTCTGTGACTCTTCTTGGTTGTTTTATTGTTGTTGTTTTATACTCCACTTGATTGATTTATGTCCCTAAGTGTATTATTCCCTTCTGTTATGTCTCCTTGGGTTTGCTCTGGTGTTTTTTGTTTTTGTTTTTTTTCAACTTCTTGAGTTGGAAACTTCTACTACTTATTTTTATTTTTTTAATTTAAATTCAATTTGCCAGCATATAGTACATCATTAGTTTCAGATGTAGTTTTCAATAATTCATTAGTTGTGTATAACACCCACTTGCCTTTAACTTACCTGTTTCCTGGTAACTGTATTTAAAGTGATGAATGTCTCTTTAGATGTTGTCTCAGATATATCTCAAAATTCTCAACATGAGCTGTTTTCATCCTTATTCGGTTTTAACCAAGTTACTTTAACTGAATTAATCTTAATTTACTTGATAATTTCCCTTGAACTTTACAAAGATAAGGGATTTTAAAGCTGGCCTTTCATCATTCTTTTACAATTTGTGTTACATTATGATTGGAGAACCCAGTATGCAAATATTAGTTTCATAGACTTTGCTATATAATCAAATGCATCCATGTTTTTGTGTAAGTTTTAGATGTGGTTGAAAAGGACATGGGTTCTTTGTTTATGTGGTACTGAGTTCTTTTTTTTATTATTTAAATTCAATTTGCCAACATGTAGTATAACACCCAGTGCTCAGCACATCACATGCCCTCCTTAATGCCTGTTACCCAGTTACCTCATCTTTTCTTTTTATGATACACTTTTTGCTTTAAATTTTCTTTTATACAATATTGATATTTCTTTTTTTAAGTTTTTAAAAACTTATTTGAAAGAGAGAGTATGAGTAAGGGGAGAAGGAGGGGAAGCAGACTTGACACGGGGTTCTATTCCACTACCCTTAGATCATGACCTCAGCCCAAACCAAGAGTCTGACACTTAACTCACTGAGTCACTCAGGTGCCTCCCAATATTGACAGTTCCACCTTGCTTTCTCCTGGTTTTACTTAAGTGGTTCTTTCTCTTTTCACCCTTTCCTTTCCAGCCCCCATGTGTCCTTTTCTCTCAAGACTGTCTTGCTGACAACATCTTATTGCAAATGCTAAGGGCTGGGCCTACGTTTGTGTGAACCTAATTAATTTATGGAGGGATGGGAATTGACTCCAGCAGGGAGAGTCCAGAGCACACAGGCCATTGGTCTCAAACCTACAGCCACCACGGCCCTGGTAGGTGCTCTGCTCAGGGGCAGGCAGCACCAAAAAGGCAATCCCTTGGGCTGAAATCCATCAGCGTTGGTGGCTTGGAGGCAGGGATGGAGATGGGACTGCCCCCGAGAGGCTGGGCACTCTCTGTACACCTGTTCTCTTAGGTCCCCACCCTGCCATTGGTACTCTACTGTATGTGCATGTGCCGTAGCCCCTGGGTTGTTTACTTCTTCACTGCTGATGAAGACATTTTACCTCAAAAGCTCACTGCTGCAAGACTCAAATTTTACACCCCAGTTATTTACAAAGTAGCCCAAAGAAGTAAGTTGCATATCCTCTGAAACCTCACCCAACATCTGTTATATACTCATGAGATAGAGCCTGTGGTTAGAAGGCCCTAAGCCCCACTAATCTTCATTCAGTGATCTCTGACCTAGACACTGTAAGGCCCCCTTCCTAGAGCTCCTCAGTCCTCTCTCCTTCTGAGAAGCCACCCCTGAGGGACTTTCCTCCTTTGCAAACCTGTCAAAGCAAGGCAGGAGAGAGCTTGCATGTGCTATCACAACCTTGTGGTCATGTCTTTTCCCATCACACAGTCCCCAAAACCCTCCAACCTCCAACCTGGCCCCCCAAACCTGATGTACACTGGTCACCATCAAGGCGGGAGCTGCCAATTTCTGCATTGAAGTGGCAGGTAGTGACTGTGGGGGCAGAACCTACGATACTATTCTCTAAGCTGTCCTCTGGCTATGCCTCTGACCACCTTCCTTCCACTCCAGCTTGAGACTTGGCCTCAGCCCCTAGCACTGAGTTCAGGGAAGCACCCATCCCCCAGGGCTCTTCCTATTTTCATCAGTGGCAGTAGAAACATGGTTTACTTCTTTGCTTGTTCTTCTGCTATTGCCAACTTAAAAAAAAATTCCTATTATCAAAGTAATGCTCAAGTATTTTTTTTTTTTGAGTTTGGAAACTAAAAGAAAAGTAGAAGAAAGAAAAAAATTGCAAACATTTTTGTTATCAAAGACAAGCACAGTTAATATTTGAGTGTATTTCCTCCATGTCTTTTTTTCCATTTGCTTTTCATCTTACAGTTCTAGAGGCCCTGTGGTACATTCAAAATTGTGCATAATGATATTCAAGTCTATTTTCCCTGGTTTATAAGGAAGTTGCATGCTCATCACAGAAAAGCTGCTTCTTGGTGGTTATTGACTATTCTCCTCTAAAAAATATCCCAAGACTCAGGCCCGTCATTATGAGTTTGGAAGATGCAGAAAACTTCCACTTTCATTTTTTGGCACTAGAAATGCCATTTTGTTGTTCTGTGCATCTCTGCTGCTTGTGGAGAGAAGAAAAAGCCTTTTTGTTCAGCTATTCTTGCCCCACAACCACACAGAGCATGGCTGTTATTAGCAAGTGCCAAAGCAGAATGTCAAAGATCCTGTCTGAGTGCTTCCACCAGTCAAGGAGAATAAGGGTCTAGCCAGAAACTGGGTAAAATAAAACACATCCCCGTCTGCAAGGAGAGCCATACTCACCATGAATATATAAGTCACTTGGAATTTTGTGAGACGCTGGGGTGCCTGTACCTTTCTTGTGATGTGCTGGAGGTGGTGTGTGGGTTTATGAGAGCTGACTGTGCACCAATCTTCCCACTCCATATTTAGTGAATCCATGTTGGTAGCTTGAAATTGGCTATAGTGGTAGTAAAAAAGTGGTAAATGCTACAAAACAGGGTTTACTCCCCTACTCTGAAAAGCTTATTGTTAATCATTTATAAGCACATCACTGTCTTTGATATTTTGAAACAACGGAACATAGGAAAAGCAGAAAATTGCATGTGCAAGACCAATAAATAGTCTTATGTCCTGCATGTATGAACTACAACTCTTGAGGTGCAATGTGCCACCAGGACCGCACCCCACTTCCTGTTCTGTGGTTTTCTGAATGTAAGGTGAAAAAGAGAGAGATGGGGATGGGTGCCACGGGTGGAGCAAGGCTGACTTCCTCAACCAGCTGCTCCATGTAGCAGAATGTTGCCAAATTACCTTATTGGCAGAGAAAATGTCACTTCTTTCTTCTTTGCTATATCTCTCACATGTTTTCTTCAACTCATGTAATAAATATTTTTGGCACCTGCTGTGAGCCAAACCCTGCTCTCTGTACTTCAGGTATGGAGATAGACTAGACAGCCAAGGTCCCTGCCTTCATACAGCCTATGTCCTGGAGGGAGGAACTATCAATAAGCACACAACTAAATAAACAGGAAAACAAAAGGCAGCATAAGTGTTCTGCTAAAAATAAAACAAAGTGAGATAATGCAGAGAGACGGAGAGAGAGAGAGAGAGAGAGAGAGAAGGGAAGGTATCTTGTCTCAGGAGAGCAAGCATGGAGGTAGAAATATGGGAACACCTACAACTACTCTAATCAGAAACAACTATTTTTTTTTTTACACAACAGAAGAAACTCTTAAGAAAGGAGCTCTTAGATCAGCTACTGAAAAATTATGGAGACTTTTGGAGTCTACTCGAAATATTATCAGGAACGCAAAGGGCAAAGAAGTGTTTTTAGAAAGGCCACATTAGGAGCTTATTGTCCAGACCCTTAGTGTGTGTGGCTGAAGTGGTTTAACCACACCCCTGTCAGTGCATCCTGGGAGCAGATGCCTGAGTTCCTCTTGTGTGCTCTCCTCTGTAACCTGCTTTAATATTCTCCTCGCTGGCATGGCACAAGTGGGCCAGCCCCTCTGGGAGACCTTCAGGACCATCGGAGCCCATCTCTGCCTCCAGTTGTCACATGGGTTTCTCCCTGTGGGTCTGTCTCCAAACCTCCTTCTTATAAGGACATCAGTCATTGGATGAACTCCATCCTAATCCAGTATAACCTCATCTAAACTTGACTATATCTGCCTACTTCCAAGTAAAGTTTTATTCACAGGTTCTGGACAGACATGAGGTTTGGGAGGACACTGTACAACCCAGGACATAGGTCACTAGGGGAGGACGTGAGAACAAATAGCCATGGTTGCCTGCCAAACATGCATCCCACTGCTGGGGAGGAGCCGTCTGGGTTGGGTGGTACCATTCCCACAAACAGCCTGTGAAGACAACCTCTATGGTCCCATCCTCCATGCCATAGTGAGTGGTTCAGAAACCACGAAGACACATTCCTCTGCCACAGCTTAGTTTTAGATGTGGATGAATGACCCAAGTTGGTCCATTAAAAGGGAAGCTAGGACTTGTATTCCAGGGTTGAGGAAGGAGAACCTCTTTTCTTCCTCTGATTGTTTTTTGGTTTGGCTTGGTTTTTCAGTAATATTTTTAATCTTTTAAAAATATACATTCATTATAGAAAATAGAGGAAAGTACCAGAATTGTAAAATTGCTCCTAGGCAACTAGAAATAATCCACATCATAAAATACTCTTTCAATCTTTTGTAACATTTATACACTGTGTTTTTTTTTCAGTTTTATCGAAATATAACTGACGTATAACATTGTGTAAGTTTAAGGTGTGCATAGTGTAGGTCAATTTTTTTTCAAATATTTGTGTAAGTACAAATGTATGTAAGCACATAGGAAATGTTCTAAAATAGTACCCATTTACTAATCTCTGGAGAAAAGAGTTGACATAGAAGTCGCAGTGAAAGAGGCTTTCATATTTGACTCTATGTTTGCCCGTTATGGTAATTTAGCAATGTACTACTGGGTTGATTTCTAAATAATTTCAGAAAAGCAAGAAAGAGATAAGCAGAACTGAACAAATAAATTATAAGGCAAATATAATATTTGGAGCATATTCACGGGGTCATTCCTCAAAATCTATTTCAAATGCCCCATCTGCTTGACTTCTTTTTTGACCCTTTCGACCAAATCTATTCTTGTTCTCCTTCAAACCCCTCTTTTCCCAAGGCTCCTATCATCTTCAGCTTTAGCTACTCTCAGGGTTTCTCCTTCCCTAGACTGCCAGTTTCTTGAGGGTAAGTAAGACTGTTTCTTCCTTGATTTATTCACTACGTAATATCCCTCATACCCAAGCACTGTGTCTGCACACAGACGATATTACTCAATTATTTATTAAATGGATTTTGAAATAGTCCTTTATGGAATCCACTAATCATCATTGATTCTCTTATTTTAATAAATATTCTTTTCTTTCCAGGACTATAATCAATACCACTTTCCAGGGCAAATTTGTATGCCCTGGCTGATGAGCTCAGCAGGTTAGACCTCTGTATTAACAAAACCATGGTCCTGGTTGGCACTCATCCTCTGGTCCATGGCCCCAAACTGTGCCCCTAGTTCCAGCCAGCTGTTGCCAAATGTCAGTTTTGTATAATAATTAATATCAGATGGGAAAGCCAGAGAAATTGATCTAAAACTGTTGCCATTGCTCTGCGTAAAGACATATTTACTAGACATGCTCTCTTGGGATTATTTCCACTCTCACCTGCTTTTCTCATTTGACAACAAGCCTCATTTATCCTTGGGTCTACTTCAGTGCTCAAAGCTATTAGTGTGTGTGTTCAATAAGCAATCACTGAATTGAATTTTACCAAGAATGAGTATTTTGCTGGTGGCACATTATTGCAACACATGAAGGTCAAGTGGAAAAGTAACCAAGGAACTAGTATTTTAATTGCTTTCTGTGTTACAAGGACTGTTAGTAGGCTTTTGAATCTTTACTATCTTCAATCTGACAACAGCCTTAAATGATTCCATCACTGTTCATAAGAAGGAAAAAATGAGGCAATTAGGACATTTATGTAATAAATGGTTGAAGTGATATGTAGCAAATTTAGAATCTAAGCCTATAAAAGTTATTGTTATGATTTAGAAACACTTAGATTTCCAATCCAGCTAATCTTAGCTTATAACAATAGATCTCTACTGTCAATGGCCCCAAATACCATAGTGAGGTCAATAGAGCATGCGCAAGTCTTAAAAACAATCATCAGCTTATGAGGTCATTGGATCTGAATCGTTCTGGAATTCACTTTGGGTTTGCTTGACTATTGCCTGAAATAATAAGACTGTAAAATTGAGATGGCTTATATCAGTAAGATAGAAAAGGCAGGCCCTAGGAGGAACAGGACCTCCTTTAAGACCATCTTAATAAGTGATATTGGAATTTGGATTTCTTCCTTCATGAAACGTAGCAAAACCAAATATGGGAGGATGAGTTATGTTTGACTTTTCATTGGTTTCAACATAGGAGTGTGATATGAGCCATGTAGAGGGAAGATCTTGAAAACTAAATTGATGTCCAAACCCAGATATCCAACAGCCCATTCTGTATTCCCTCCAATTCCCTCCAATTGGCACAGATATCTTAAATCTAAAATCATGCGTGCCATCTTTCCCGAGAAATCTGGTGTGGTAGGCAGAAAAATGGGTTCCCCAAAAATGTCCACATCTTAATCCTCCTAGAACCTCTAAATTTTACCCCATATGGAGACAGGGACTTTGAAGATGTGATTCATTTGAGGATCATGAGATGGAGAGATTATTCCTGGGTTGTTGGGGTGGGTCAGACACAGTCACAGAGTCCTGATAAGATGGAGGCAGGAGGGTCAGAGCCAGAGGAGAGGTGACAGCAGAAGCAGAGGCTAGAGGGAGGTAGACTCACATGCCAGGCCCCTAGAGGCTGGGCGAAACTAAGAAACAGATTTTCCTCTAGCGCCTCCAGAAGGGATTGCAGCCCCATCATCCTATTTTAGACATCTGATCTTCAGAATTTCAAGAGAACAGATTTGAGTTCTTTAAGCCGTTCAGTTTGTGGTAATTTGTTACAGCAGCCACAGAGAACTAACACATCTGTCATCTCCTATGAGTCAAAAGACCTGTAGGTAACAGATGACTCATTCAAAACAAGTAACTGAAGACAGTTTAATAAAGGAGCCAATTTCAAGATGTGAGCACAGTTGAAGAAAAACAAAGGGGTGGGGAGAGGGTGATGCATCTCTCCTTGCATGGGTAGCATCAGGCAACCATCATTCTGCAGGACCAAAGGAGCCCTAGAGAGAGCAGCAGGGAAGGGCCTACAGGCTGGCAGGATGGGGAACCAGTGAATAAATGCCCTCACCACTCCCTCCTCCCACTCTCTGGTCTCTGCTGGGGTTGCCCAAGGGCTAAGCCCAGCTACAAGCCACAAAGCGAGGGAGCCCAACTGAGCAGTCCTTAGAGATGGGCACGGAATGGAAAAGGAAAGAATGGAGAGGATAATCAGCGTTCTTCTACATGCTCTGGATCTTGGGGGATGGTAGAACCATCCTCTGGCAACCTGGCCACCTTGGCCTACCCCTGGTCCTCCCTCATCTCCTCACAGATTCGGCTCTCTCTGGTAGTCAAGGTTCCCTGATTCCTCCTATCTCTGGGGCATCTCCACACTGCATCCCCCACACTTAAAAAAAAAAAAAAAAAAAAAAAAAAAAAAAAAACACTCCCATCATCTATTGTAACCAGAAGCAAAAAGAAGAAGAAAACCATTAAACAACAGGAGAGTGAGTTGTTTGGTCACTACAAATCTTCACTCCGTCTCGGGACACAACTCCATTGCATTCGTAAGATTATACTTTTTCACTAAAGATGCACTATAATTCTTCACTTGAGAACACTCACATTTATCCCCATTGTGTGGAAACTTTATGGGGTGATGAATTTGAGATATGGAAGTACAATATAGCAGAAAATTAACTGGTTATGTTGCCAGCATTCAGAGAACTTTGAATAATACAGTGAAGGCAAGGGAGACAATTCTATGAGGAAAGTAAGCTGAATTGATTGGCCCCTCGCCTCGCTTCCCGCAAGAGCATGGTAGTTTAAAATGATGTATGTTTTTCCCAATTATAAAACAGCATAAAGCATTGTAAGGATTTGAGAAAATATGTAAAAATATTAAAGTAAAAGATGGTCTTCCAAAACTGGTATTGTATAAACCCTTCACTTTTTTTTTTTTTTTTTTTTTTTATCAATACGTTTGCTTGAGATACAGGGCACATTCTATTTGTTACAATTTTGTTTCATTCAACTCATTTTATATGATGTCATGATGAGTATGTTCCCCTGTCAACAAAAACTGCATAATTTTAAGTCACTGGGGATTTGAGAAATGGCTTAATAAATAAAGTTGAGACAATTTATTAATCAGTTGGAAAAGAAAAGAAGATTCCATCAATTCTTGAATGAGTTTGAATTCTTACTACAAAATAAATTCCAGATTATAAAAATTTTAAGCATTGAAATACAAAAACATAAGAACTCTAGGGTAAAGTTTTGGAGAATATATGTGATTTTGAAGTGGGGAAGCATTTTCAAAGCATAAGACCTTTCAATAAAGAATAAAATGTGCCTGTAGAAACATTAGTTTTTATGTGAAAAGAAATTGTGAACAAAGTTTAAAAAACATGACAAAGAGGAATAAAATGTCTGCAACCTATCTGGCAGATAATGGGCTAATGTGCAAAGATTATTCACAATAAAAGTCAGTTAAATGACTTAAGGGATCAGTCACAGAAGGATAACTACAAATGTTCCATATTTTCATGTTTGTACCTTGTACTTTATTTTCATGATTAACATATATCCTTTAAAAGCTTGTAAAATATCTTTATAATAACACTTCTAAATATTTTTATAATAATCCATTAGGTGGCTGAACCATAATTAGGAACCCTTTGCCTTATCTTGAACATTTGTATTTTTCCAAAGGTTTTGTTGAATGCATAACACTACCATAAATATTTTATTGCAAAATAGGTTTACTTGAGTTTCATTAGGATGGATTGCCATCAACAGCATTAGTGGATCAAATGGCATGAACGTTTCCTGACTCTCCTATTGTTGTTTTTTTTTTTTTTAAAGATTTATTTGTTTATTTGAGAGAGAGAGAGAAAGCACGTTCATGTGAGGGAGTAGGGGCAGAGGGAAAGAATCTCAAGCTGAATCCCCACGCAAGGCTCCATCTCACGACCCTGAGATCACAACCTGAGATGAAATCAAGAGTGGGACAGTTAACTGACTGAGCTGCCCAGGTGCCTTACGACTCTCCTGTTTTCTTATTTTTCATACCACAAAATATAAACTTAATGAAATAAAACAGAAGAGAATAGGACAGGAAGAAAACTGATATTTGGAGAAATTCCCCACATTGGCAATTTGTTGGTTGATTTTGAATTTGTTGGTTGGTTTTACTTTGCAGAGCAGGATCGTTTTACAAGCTTTATGGGCAATTTCATGAGAAATAAGTCTGGGCTCACTGGCCTCCACCCTAACTAAGAAATCCAAGCACTCATATGGGGCTCAAGCCACCCTGAAATCCTATTTCCAGTTCACCACCTCTGAAGTGCATACAGAGCTTTGGGCTATTTATTTAACTTCTCAAGCCTCAACTGACTACAAAGAGAGATCCAAATGGCCCCCATCCAGTGATGTAAAATAAATATTTTGGAGTGGGCTTTTAACATGTATGAAGGACCTGCTTTGTAACTGTCTGACAGGTGTGGCTCTGCTGCATTGGTTGGTAACTGCCTTAGGAAACTGTTGCCAAGGATGGAGAGCAAGGGGGCTGGGAGCTCTGCTGGACAGAAAAAGAATCAATACATTGATTAAAACACATTACTGTGCGCTCTTTAAAATGAGCTCCTTCCTCTCGTCGGCTCTCCAAAGCCCAGGGGAGTGAACCTCTGTTGGAGAAAGGATTTTGAAAGGGATAAGAAGGGTGCTTTTGAGACCTGTAGGTGACCAGACTCATCCTTGAGCAAAGATAGAAGTCACTTTCTCTAACTCTGGTTGTCAGCTGGGGTGATCTTATGCCCCAGATGATAATTTTGGTGGCCAGCAATGTACAGTGGTGGGGACGCTGATACTGGCATTTGGGGGTGGAGTCCAGGGGTCCCAATAAACATCCTACAATGCACAAGGCAGCCCCCCCACACACACACCAGGAATTATCTGGTCCCAATTGTTATTAGTGTCAAGGCTGAGAAACTGCTCTATTCTAAAACGATGTATTCTAACACTTAATCCTATTTTTCTCTATTTAGCAATATCTCTTTAGTCTCCAAATTTACACACCCACATTAACCACTTTACAATTGTGATTACATGTCAAGATTGACCATATGTTTTCTAGTTGGTTAGAGCACTTCAGGTCTTTACTGGCACTAAATTAAAAAAAAAAAAAAAAAAAAAAAAGTAGAGGTGAAACAAAAACCAAGTGAAAAAAATGTAAACGTGGCTTTAGTTAATAAAAGGAATCAATGTGTAGTTACATTCAGAACATAAATACCGCTTATCAAATACCATAGAATTTGGGCAAAGCTATCCCCAAAGGAAATGTCAATGTTTTAAAAGCTTCTATTACTTAGCAAAATAGAGAAAACTATCAATAGACCAAGGATTTATCTTAAGGACCTAGAAAAGGAGTAGGAGAAGCAAAACCCTGAGGGAAAAAATAATGAGTCTTCAAACCAAAAATCCATGAATTACAAAAAAAAAAAAAGAAGAAGGAGAAGAAGAAGTGTTAAATTAATCCAAAAATGAATTGTTTGAAAAGGTCATGGCATCTACCAGTTTTTCAAACTTAAGTGATCCTAAGTGAAATTTCCAGGTCCTTCTACCCTCTTCCCCAAATTTAAATCCAGGACTTTGGAGGAGAGGCCCTGAAATCTGTGTTTGTAACTCCCTCTCCAGGAGACTCTTGCAAATGGGCAACTTCAGGAAACCCTGAATGTAGCCAGTCTTGAACAAAACTCATCAAGGTAAAAAAGGAGAGGTAGTTCAAATAGAGAAGCTCATGAATATAAGAAGAGCCAGACCCACATTTATGGGGGAAAAAAAACTCAAAAAGTATGAGTGAATGCAGTGTCATCTGTGACAGGAAAACCTTCTATCATGGCTCTGTCTTTTGTTGCTATTTCCATTCTGATGACAGATATTTCTAATCTCCTGAATTTGTCCTCCATGTCACTTACTTATCTCTACGTGTCTCTTGTGTATTTATTTATCTGGCTAGCTCCGCTCCTCTCATTAATCTCTGCACACTTTTCCTCTGAGGATCTCCGAGCACCTGCTCTGGACTTCTCTGCTTCCACTGGCTTTTTTTCCTGTTGTTCCGGGGTTGTACTGTTTATCAGAAAACCTTCTTCCCTGCTCACATGTCCTTCTCTGGTCAGACACACTGCCCACTGGGAACCCAGACTGGAGAATCTCTAAGCCTCTCTTTGTGGCCAGTCCCTTATTCTACCCCCAGGAATTTGGGGCCATGGTGAGGTGATGTTTGCCCATCATCCCCAGAATGATCTCTTTGGGAAGGATCTTTCCAAGCATCTGGCTGTTTTTCTCAGTTTGCTCATCATGTGTAGTGATGATGGGGCACAGGTAGTGGAATAGACTTCCAGAAGTGATGCAGAGACCATGCAGCATGCTGCTGGAGAGGTCTAAGCCCAGATAAGGGACAGAGGAAAGCCATGACTGATCATGTCTTTGACTTTCATAGGTCGGAGGTCATGTTCTCCACAAGGGGCTTCCTCCTGGCTTTTTCCTGGCCGAAGAGCTTCTTTGCTGAAGGAGGCTGGGTTGCTGGTCACTTTTCCAGCTGCTATGGAGCCTCTTGTTAGCAGTGGGAAGTTATAGTGCCCACAGCGTCAGGGGGTCCCTACCTCCACATGGGGACCTTGTGACGAGGCCCTCCAGTGCCATCTCTGACTGTCAGCTCCAGGACACCCACTAAGAGGGAGGGTGGCTTTCCATTGCCCCTCAAGTCCCCCTCTGCCTCTCGTCTCCGCAGCATGGCCATAAGGTATAGATGCAGCCCTGCTATGGCATTCCCAGAAGGCGTGGGACACACATGCCCTCCATCTGATTTCCATTGCATGACATTTTGCAGAGATCCCACGAAGTTTCTGGCATGCTTTTGAAATGCACCGTTCCTGGTTTCCAGTGTGAATGTATTTTCTTCTCTTTTGGATTACTTTCTTGATTTAAAATGGGGAACGGAGTCGGGGGAGGATGCAGTTTTTCCATTCACCATTTTAACTGAGAGATTCGTAGGGAGATTTCTCCTTTCTTGCTAAATATAGAACAAAACAAGGGGGATATGGCACAAATGGGTTTCTAAGGTGAGGGACAGCAGATGCCAAGGAAGCCAGCTCTGAAAGGTCCCAAGCCTCCAGCCAGGGAAGTGACATCAAGAGCTGTTGGGAGCCTAGGACCCATGCAGCCCCAATCCCGGGAACCTCAGCTCCCTTGTCACCCACCTCCCAGCCATCTCCCCACCTTTCGACAGCAGTCAGTGGGAAGACCATCTTTCCACAATTGGCTTCTAGCAACCAGACAGCTTCCTACTACTATTTCATTTTAGAAGGTTGAGATCTGATTTTCACAGGAAACTCATTCCAGAGTCTTTCCCTTTCAATTCAGATCCAATTATTGGAAACAAAGATGCACATGGCAACCCTTTTTAAAAAAAAACTGAAAATAGTTCAAACTAAAGAGCAGGAGAAAATGAAACCTCAGCCATTTGTCAAAAGCCCCATTAAACCCATTATTTTCTGAAAGGAAATCTTTCGGCAGCCTTTTGTCAGTTCCAAATTTAGAGGCGCTCACTCAGGATGTGATAGTGGGAAGGATGAAGCTAATAGAAGCTCCATGTGGGCTATTTTTAGGCCAATCCATGTGTCCTCATCAGGAGGAATGCAAAATTCATTAGGAAAGGATGTCTTGCTGGCTGAGAGCTCCCCTTCCATTGCTGTCAGCATCAGTGCCTCTTAGAACCATCCAATGACCCCAGCTGCCCCAGAACCCCTACAGCTCCACAGCTGGAGGCTGGCAGAAGCTGCAGTGGCCCCAAGCACAAACCAGAGTCATTCCTGGCCTTCCCAGCTGGGGCTCCAGGGGACTCCCAATCAAGGCAGCTCTCCTCCTTCCCCACCCCTAGGCTCCCTTCTCCTTTCCTGAAAGGAAAAATCAGGTGTGAGTTCTTGGTGATCCACAGGTCTGGGCATTCACATCCTCTTGACTGGACAAGCCCTTTACTTCTGGTACTTTCTAACTTGCTGGCTTCTGATACACATCACCCCTCCAGCAATATCATTGGTGTTTGCAAGCAAGGAGCCTTGAAGTTGGGTCTTGAATACCTGTTCCATGGCTTTGAACAGCTGCTCTGTGCTTTCCTTGTTGAACGACCCTAGAAAAGTTCCTTGATATCTCCAAGACTCAGAATGATCAATGCCCTTACAACTGGGCAATTGCGAGGACCAGAAAGGATTATATTCATGGAACACTGTATTGGGTTGAATAGTTTCCTCCAAAACCCTGTGCCCACCTGGAGTCTGTGAATGTCATCTTACTTGGAAATAGGGTCTTTGCAGGTGTAATCAAGTAAAGATTGAGGTCACACCAGATTACAGTGGACCAGTGACTAGTGTCCTCATAGAAGAGGAAAATTTGAACACAAATACACAGAGGGAAGAAGGTCCATGTGATGACGGAGACAGACATTGGAGTGATGCAGCTATGAGTCATTGTCACACAGGGGCAAGCCAAGAGGTGCCAAGGATTGCTGACAGCTATCAGAAGCTGGAAGAAGCAAGGAAGGATTCCTCCCTAGAACCTTAGAGTATGGCCCTGCCCACACCTTAATCTCAGACTTCCAGGCTCCAGAGCTATGAGAGAATACATTTCTGTTGATTAAGCCACCCAATTTGTGGTCATTTGTGGTCATTTGTAGCAAACAAATTCAGATGCCTTTAGCACAGTATCTAGCAAATATTAAGCACACAATCAATGTGGAGGTATATTTTGTTAGCCCAGCAAGTGTCTGACACATAGTAGGTGTTCAGTAAATGTTTGTGGAATGAAATGAGTTAACATTAAATATCTCTTTGAAGTGTATTTTGAGAACATATTTCTAAATAAAGAAAACCTTTACTCATAGTAATATTTATACTAATGGCAGAATTATATAAAGTAATTAAAAACATTTGCAAAGATTTTAATAATACCATTGAATATTATTAACATAAAATGTATTATCTGATCTCCTAAGATTTTTTAGTATCATAGAAAGTAAGTTCTGAAACGTATTCATTATGAAACTAAATGTGCTAATATAACCATAGTTAATTTATATTAAAATATATACTAAAAAGCTGGAATAGTAGTTGTCTTCGGGTCATTGTGATTGTTTTTCTTTTTTGTGTGGCTCTTTTCCATCTACATCCGCTACAGTGGGTGCATATTATATTTAAAACAAACAGAAACTTTACCTTTAAAAAAAACAATTCAAGTAGCAAAGGCAATATATATGAAAGTTACAGCATATAACTCCCCACCAATCCTTCTACCCTAGCACAGATTTTGCAAACTAGAGTAATGTGTGCTTCTGTCTGGTAACAGCATTTACAAAATGAATTACGTGGGACCAAGTTGATATCTGCAGCATGAAGAGTAATCATTTGTTGGCTTGAGAAGGCACTGCATCTGGCAGAAGCTATGTTCCTGTGAAATGATTGACCAAGGCTAAAAAATAGAAGATGGAAAATGGAAGATGTGTGAAATCAATCAGTCAGTAAGTCCCATTTTAATGTTCATGGTGTGCCTGTTATTATACCAGGGAACTGGAGGTTAAAAAGAAATGGAACCTGGGAACTCCAGAATTTGAAGAGGAATCACTGGTCATCCAGTTTAACATCCAGCATAGAGAATAAATCTTCATAATAAAATATAGCTAGCTGGGTACTGTGATGCAACATGGCTTTGGTGGCCTCCAGGAAACTTGATGCATTCACATCCTCATGCAGTTCCCTCCCCTTAAATTTTCACGGACCCAATGACCTGCTTCAGGGGGTGGAAGGTGGAGGAAGTGATCCCATGCTTGCCCTAAACCTCAGTGGGGCCTAGTGACTTGCCCTGGTTTATGTGGAACTTGCTGCAACAGAAGAAGTCCGGCCTCCCTGTGACCACCATGCTGTGAGAAGCCAGCCCAGTCACGTACGGAGGCCACGTAGAGCAGCAAGAGGCTTCCAGTCAACAGTCCCAGTGGAACTTCTAGGTGACAATCAGCACCAGCCTGCCATCCCTTAGTGAGGCCATCTCCAGGGTGGAACTGAGCCTGCCACATGAGGTCCCATGAATTATCCTTATCAAGCCCGGAGCAAATGCTCAGAACCCTGAGCGAATCAATGCAATAGTGGCTGCTTGCACCACTGAGATGTGGGATAGTTTGTTGCATAGAGGTGGATGACCAAACCGACATCTAGTCTCAGCTCAAACACTTTTAGGAACAAGAGACTATGCTTCATGAAGTCATCCGTTCCATTTTTAATAACAATAATTGCTAGAACATTCTTTTCTGTATTTAAAAAACCTGCCTTCCTCACTCACAACCTGTCTCTATGTAAAGTAAGTCTATGGTAGGTCTTCTAGAATCTTTAGACGATTGTGACCTTCATTCCCTACCCCTCTAGCACAAGACATGTACACATCTCATCTTTTCTTAGAAGTAAAAATCTCCAGCTTCTTCAGGTCCTGATTCTTTCCTTTGAAAGCTCAAACTTTTTTTGGTAAAGATTTGATTTATTTATTTGAGAGAGAGAGCATAGGGGGAGGAGCAGTGAGAGAGTGAGCGCAGACTCCCCACTGAGCACCGAGTCTGACTCTGGGCTTGATCCCTGGACCCAAAGATCATCACCTGAGCCAGAACCAAGAGTTGGATGCTTAATTGACTGAGCCACTCAGGTGTCCCCCAAAAGCTCAAACTCTTATTGGTAAACCAGATGCCATCTGGAGACACACAGGAAATCCACATTACTGGATAATAAAACAACACAATCTAAAAGCGTACCAGGGCTAAGTCGAACGTGTTTCCTCGACCCATCCAATCTGTCCTGTGGGTGCATACCTGTATGTACGTATATAAAATCATTTTTGCCCTTGCCCTAAGATATTTGTGATAGCATGGGAAATGCAATGGCCAATAGCACCGTAGGCTAGATAACCAGATGGGAATAAGCTTTGGGTCTGCCTGTATCTGGGAGACGAACGATGTTGAATGGAGTCTCCTCCAGCTACAGAATATGAAAAGTTACATGCTTTCCTTGCCTTTAAAGGAGCACCAGTATTTCAGTGTATGGTTGCTCAGAAATATTTTCCTCAGAAAACTACTGGTTAGAAAAAATTTACGACTTAACATCCACTGCAACCACAGGGAAGATGAAGGAGTCTGTTAGCTCTCCAAGGCTGAGAATTATCTTTGAGTCATGTGTGTTGCTCCTCAACAGCCTTCAGGACCAGGCTGTTCTTATGCAGATGAGGATTTCTCTAATATGGCACAGTCTGTTTCTAAGTTACTGCTGAAACAGCCTGTGGCACTGGGAATTCAATTATTGATCCAACTTTAGGATCGATGCTGGTCACAGCATCACAACAGACATACGGAGCTCTGCATTTGGAGGGAGATAGCCAATGGATGGTATGGATGTGGTGCAGGAGGCAGTGTTCCTTTGGTCCTTGTTTGAGTAAGACTGTGTGTTATAACAAGATGACAACTCAGCCGTTTTTAAGAGTCATTCGGGATGGCGTTTGGGGCCAAAGTGAATGCCTATCATTGCTCCAGATATTTTACTTTCCCCAAATACTGTGGTATTTGAGAATTGTGGTATTCCACAGAAGGGTCTATAAGGGGAGGAATGCATGCATCCGAAGGCTGAGTTTGTCCCTCCGACTCTGTCACTCGTTGGCTTTCTTATAATGAAATGGGTTACTAAATCTCTCTATGAATTAATTTCAACATTTATGAAGCTGAAATAAATACTTTGCTGAATTGGTGGAAGCACCAACAAGCTCCCTGTTAAATATGCTATAAATGACAAGTCGTAGAGACGGATGGGCCACAGTGTCCATGTAGATGTCCTTTAGTACACTAGACTCCTCAAATTCCAATGACCTTCACCTTTACTGCACTGTCTCACTATTAAGAGGAGCCCTAACAGAGCTGTAATACCTCCGAGACTCCGTGTTTGCTGGAGTGGCTCGTCAGCCAAGAGTAGTCATGGTTGCCTCTAAGTATTGGCTTTTCCACCATGCATTACACGCATCTACACCAGCGGCTTCCTTCACTCTCTATACTCTGATGAATTCCACATTGTTTTACCTCCACTCAGGCTGAG
The DNA here is from genome assembly GCF_011100685.1 of Canis lupus familiaris. Lineage (NCBI taxonomy): Eukaryota > Metazoa > Chordata > Mammalia > Carnivora > Canidae > Canis > Canis lupus. The sequence goes on along the minus strand of NC_049246.1, from coordinate 45,735,604 downwards.
CCCAGGCCCCAGCACATCTGACAGGCCACACCTCATTTCCGCGTGGATGGATGACCCACAGGCATCTCAGCCTCAGCATGACCTCGAACTCACACTGCGGGTTCTCCTTCCCAAACCCACACTCCTCCCATCAGCGTTGCCCGGAAAACACAGAATACTCAGTTACATTTGAATTTTCTATAAACCACAGTGAATATTTTTTTTTAGGAACTGGAGGTCCCATGTGATATTTGCAACATTCTGATACTAAAACATTATTCGTTGCATATTTGGTTGCATGGATAGACTACAACTACTTTTTTTTAGTATCAGAATATCCCAAATATCACAGAGACCATACTTATAAGAATGATTTCTATAAAATTCAAATTTCTATAAAATTTCTATAAAATTCAAATCTCACTGGGTGTCCTGGATTCTTATTTGCTAAAGCTGACAAGCCGACCTCAGCATTGTTGGCCACCCAAGGGTCACCTTCCACTCTCTAAGTTTTGCATCACCTCCCCCTTACCCTCAGGACAAACCCTCGGACTGAGCTAAGGTCCCTTGTGATCTGTTTCCTTCTCCTGCCACTTCTTGCTGCCCCCCTCCATGTCCCAACCCATGCGCTCACCAACCTCACTGGGCTCTACCTCTCGGGTGTCAAATTACTTGCAGGCTGCCTGAAATGTGCATGTTCTTATCTCTAGATCTGCATCCAGGTAGCATTAACCCCATTTTAGATCTTCCTTGAACTATCCTAGACAGGGAGACTTCTCGGGGCCCCCAGGGTAGAGACCTCAGCAGGGCTTCCTGCATGATTTCGTTCCTACTCTGCTCTCTGTGACCTCGCATGTGACTCTGAGTGTGCAAGTCTTCATCGGGGTTTAGGGAGGCATGTGATTTCCCCATGGGAGTGTGGCCGCGCAGCTGGGTCTCAAGTGACAATGGCCAGTGACAGTTCCTTCCTGACCCATGGAGTGTGGCTGTGTGACACTTCCCAGGACCAGGACGACTGTGCTAAGAACACAGATTCTGACTGTATCAAATACTTGCTGTGTGGCAGTGGGCAAGTCGCTTGGCCTCTCTGTGCCTCAGTGTTCTCATCTATTAAATGGGAAATGTTGGTAGCCTCTGTCTCTTTCTGTTGTAATGATGATTCCATGAACTTATGTTTGTGAAGTGGCTGCAGCCCTGCCTGGCCTGCCCGAAGTGTGACTTTCATGGTGACATCACTCAGTTTTCTCACTCTGATCGCACTGTATTTTATTTGGCTGTTAGCTTGGCATCTCTCCCCTCGTTGGAAAGATCTTGGTGGATGGAGACTTTCTTATCCTCCTTTGCATCCTGGGGTCTGGGGACTAGAACACATAGAAAGTGTCCAGTAAACATTTATCCTAGCCACGGCGGTGGCTGCAGAAACCTGACAGGGTGAAGATTAACTCTGCCTTGAAGATTATAGAATAGCTTTTCAGAGAAAGTGACATTTATGCTGCATCTTGGGGTGATGTAAGAGCTTTCCTGGAAGGTAGGGGCAACTAGAAATCCAAGCAGAGGAAATTTCAGAGAGAGTCGGGATCCTGGGGCAAAGCCCAGTGGGCACTGCTGCCTGTGTGGGATCACTGTTGGGAACGTGTAGGAAGCGCTGGGGTGGTCATCTGGGAGCTCAGATGTCTTCTGCCGGGAGTGGCCGCAGTTGTGCTGCAGGCATCAGCCTTGTCCCTGGAGGATTTGAGGCAGAGGTGTCAGGGAAGTCATCTTGGTGGGTTGGCCTGTGGGAAGCAGGCAGGCAAATGGGAAGATTGTTGCTCAAGAGGTGTCAGGAATCAGTGACCTGACGCAAGGCAGGGACAGCCAGTGCACCAACAGCCTGAGGGTGCCACACACGCAGAGGGTCCTGGGGATGGTACCCCTGCAGAGAAGGAAAGGCTGGCACCACAGACCCAGGGGCTGGAGGGACAATGAGGACAATGGGGATTCGTGGATCCACAGAGGGACCCTGGGGAGGGATGCAGAGCCCCTCCCTCCCGCCTGTGACCTCTGTGGGTCTCTGAGTCACCAGCATGTGTCCATCAGGGCCAAGCCAGCAACAAGTCTCCCTCCCAGACTTTTCTTAGCTTCTGATTTATTGGTTCTGGTTCAGAGGCCCACAAGATAGTCACAGGAGCAAAATGTGTGAAGTTTGAGGAATAAAAAGATGATATAAATCTCAAAGGAGACTTCACATTCTTCCCCATTATAGGTCCAAACTGTGCACCATAATCATCCCTTGGAAACTGGCAATGTCCTCAAAGGAAGAAGGGAACCCCATCCTGTTGGGTGCGGACCCTGTTCCATCAACATCTTGGATGCCTTCACAGCTCAGTGTCTCTGGTATCCCAATATCAGCCTCAGAGCTAACTGGTATCAGCCCACTTGACAGATGTGAAGGCAAAGGCTCAGAAAGGCCACATGACTTGCCCAAGGCCACAGCCCTCCTGAGTGGCAGAGCCAGGGTTCACCATCAGGCCAATGCCTACAGGCAGGCCTACACCACTAGGCAGGGACCTCACTTGATGGCCCTCTGCTCAGGGTTTCAGAAGCTGGAAGTTTTGCTCAAGGCTATTCTTGGACAGTCTTTCCCTCGAGTCATCAAAGCCCTACTAGGTCTTCAAGGACCCTAGGCTCCTTTGCCATTTAAAGCCATCTCCACAGAAAAACTCCCATGGACGTGGCCAAGGACATAGCCAAGGTCATAAGAAGGTCCATGTGGAATGTTAGTGTATCCCTCACTGATGACCTGAATCTGGCCCACGGCTGGTCTCATTCCTGGGTGGAGGTGGGGGCCCTGTATGATGGGCAGCCTTTGCCCCCCCCCCCCCCCCCCGCCCCATGCTTTAATTCTGGACCTTGTATTGCACTCTTGTCTCCTTCAGTCCTCTCCTCTTCCTTCCTAAGAGTCTGGGGTTCCTGAGGTGGACTTCCACTTACATGAGCATTGTGAGCAGAAGCTAGGAGTTCTAAATGAAAGAGGAAAGGAAATGGCCCACGCAGCAGCCCTGAGCCATTGGCACTTGCATTATTTATGTGGAAGACGGGAACGTTTCTTCCTCTCATCCAAATGAAACCCGGTGTTCATAAGAACCTTGGGATGCATAAATATGGCTACAAGCAGACTTCATGATAGAGCTAAATGAGGGTGCAAAGTCAGGCGTTCCTTCCACGTGTGTGATTGTCATTCGACAAAGAGCTCGAGACATCAGGGAAAAGGAAGCAGCAGCTAGGGAGGAACAGATGCAAACATAAATAGTTACCGGAAATAAATGCAGATGTCAGGCCTGCAAGGCATAGTGGGCTTCGTGGGGGAAATTATTGATCAGGTCTGAAGATTAGATAAGATACAGGACGTGGTGCATACTTGTGTTTTACTCCAGTCCTCACTGGGACAGAGGCAGAGAAACTCAGACTCGTGTCTCCTCCCCTGGCCCTCTGTTTCCTTCCGGCCAGCTTCAATTTCGGATCAACAGACATTGTTGACCTCGAAATAACTGTCCACTTCTCAGTCATCCCATGAGCGTGGCTGTCCTAGCCCTCACCTGACCAGGTGTGGCCGGTCCTCTGGGGGATCTGCTGTTACTGTGAGCTGCCTCCTGGGCCGCTGTGGGACCCCCTGGCCAGACCCATATCGCATCCCCCCTCTCTGGATCAACCTGTCTTCCTGACCTTGAGCCTGGTTTGCTAAATCTGCTTCTATTCCCTCTTGGCACTACACACACACGTGTGCATGCACAGCTGCCCACACCATACACAACACATGCATACATATAACCCATACAGAGCTCACATACACCTACACACAACCTGTACAACACAGACACAGTACATACGAAACACACACACAACACACACATGCACAACACAATAGACATACAATACCGATGATACACACCCACAACACGTACACTACACACATACCACACACACACACACACACACACACACACCCCTTCTTTCTTTGTGCACTCTAGGATGATAACCTCATCAGTTATCTCATTTCTCCCTTTGCCTAATTATGACCCTGGAATCTTTATGACTCACCCTGCCTTGTAGACCAACAGAAACTCTTCACACCTACTGGGCCGACTCATCACGCAACTATGAACTTGGTCCTGCCTATAGTGGGTGGTATGGAAAGCCTGAATTGAGGCTCATCATTTTGAATACTGGAGTCCTTCATCCAGAGTGATTTGAGCTCCCATTGCCTAAATACAACTCACCTAAGGCTTGTCATCGGGTCTGGAATTGTATCACTAACGAATCACTATACTGACAGAGCAACTCTCTGTGTGCATAAGATACAATATGTAAAAGAAACCTTAACACGTATGTGTGGGACTTACAAAACACACTCTAGATTATTCATTAGGATCCAGTTGTTCCATCAGTTGGTTGGCTGCCCACATCTGTTTGTTCAAGTGGGTGCTGACAGCATTCTGTGGGATAGACAGGATAGGACTGGGGCCTCTTCCTCACCAATGTGAGTACAGTTTACTGAAACCAGAGGGTGGTGTGCTTTCCTGGCTCCAGAGAGTTTTTTTTTTTTTTTTGAGAGTTTTCTAAAGTCTAGAGCACAAATGAGTATAATTCAGTCTCTCAAGGAAACACCTGGATAATACCTAGAAACAGGCACCATCAAGAGCTCTTTTTCACTACACAGCCCCAACTGTTTGTAAGAGACATTTCCAGGGCCCCAGAGAGCACCAGGTGATCCTCAGACATGTCACCAAAGGAGGGGGGGGGAAGATGTGGGTCTCCATCATTTCAGAATAGGACAGGGGAGAGAACATGGGATTTGGGGTCAGAAAGAACTGGGTTTGAATTCACCCAGTTGAATGAGTAAGTTTCCTCTGGGCAGACTCAGTTTTCTTATCTGTAAGATGGAGATTACAGCCTACTTCACTGAGTCATTCTGCTAACTAACTGAGTGTGTGGGACCCATCAGCGGTGTTGAGGACATGGGGGGATGGTCATTGTGTATACATCAAGCAATAAGTTTCCTGAATCATTTCAACTAAAAAGTCTCCCCAGATACATCATCTCAGGGCACAGATGGCATTGTGCTGGGGGGTGTGCTGAGCTGAGAGTCCCAGGAACATCATGGCAGGGCCCCTGGCAGGCTGGGTCTCACCTGGCCAGGTGGTCTCACCGGCAGGATTCTTGGGGCTTTAGACATGGTGACTTGGACCCCAAGAATAAGAAACGGAAGCTGCCTATTTCTTAAGATCTTAACCAGAGAACTAGTGCCAAGTCCCTTTCTTTGTGTTGTGCGGGTCACACATGGGCCCCACATCTCAAAGAGAGGAGTGCCAGAGAATCAGGGGCCACCTTTTATCCATCACCCTTTCTCACCTCCCTAAATGTCACCTCTTCGCTGAGCCCCTCTCCCCACTTTAGTCCCTCCCTGCAAGCCCCGCACTCCCCAACCCCTTCCATGGTTTATTTCTCTCCACAAAGTGGTGACCAGCTGATACAGTGTATTTTGCCTATTTGCATGTTTACCATCCATCTCGCCCCGCTGAAGTGCAGGCTGCTTATGGACTCGTATTTTGGTCCATGTTGTTCCACGCTGTAGTCCATACGCACAGCCATGCCTGGCACATAGCAGTCATTCAGTTCACAGCTGGGGAAAAGATGACCATGTGCTATGGCAAACAGCAGCCTTTGGTCCATAATCAGATGCACCCTGTCTCCTGTAGACATCTGATGGAAAGAGCTCAGACATAGAGGAAGTTTTCCAATGTAGACACAAGGTCTTTGACCTCCTTTTCCTCAAGGGGTGGGGTTATTGCCCTTGCATGTGGGCAATCTGTGACAATTGCCTTGCATGTGGACAATCTGTGACAATGGTGAGAGTGACACTGTATAACTTCTGAAATTGGGTCAGAAAGCTGAGGCACCCTCCACCCATTCTCTGGGGAAATTTGCTCTTATGAAGTGCCACCATCAAACCATGAGAAGCCAAGGCCACCCAGAGAAGCCACATGCAGCTGCTCTGCTCAAGAGATCCAGCCAAGCCCAGACTCCAGTGGTCTCAGCTCGAGGCCCAGACTCATGAGTGATGGATCCTCTGAAGACCCCAGCCTCTCTGCCCTTCACCTCATCACAGTGGAGGCCCCAGACCCCATGGAGCAGAGAAGAGCCCTTCCTGCCTGAGTTCCAGACTCATAGAACCTCTGAATGTAATGGAAAGGTGGTTGTCGTATGCCACTAAGTTTGGGAGTGGGTTTTTACCCAGGAGCAGGTGACTGGAACCCTCATCTTTACTTTCATCAATCGAGTGCATTTGGTCAGACCCCCACCCACTGAGGTCAGGACATCCCACTCAGTTGGGCTTTGGGAGTTCTTTCTTCACTACCATCTTGGGGCGTGGACTAAGAATGTGAAAGAATTTTCTGTCCTGATTACTTTGGGAATCATCTCTCCTCAGCTGGAAGCCCATCTTTTCAGGCTAAATGAGGGAGCATCATGCACAGATGTTTACTGAACTAGGCTCTGTCCCAGGCTCAGGGACACAGCAGGGAACAAACAGAGCACGTCCCTGCCCGCCAGAGTTATGTGTCAGTGGGGGACACCAACAGCAAAAACAGGCAACCACTGACTGAGGTCTAAACCTTTTCACTTGGTGGGAGGGTCTTGTTGCTGCAATCTATCACTTCACTGCACACTCTCTACTGTGCAGCTGTGGGGATCCCTCCACATGCATCTCACCTCCCAAAGCCAACCTGAAAGGGCAATGTGTGGGCTCATCAAATTCTCATAAGCAGAGTCACATGTGTACCTTGACTTTCATCTTCTGCTCAGTGAAGCTTTGCACTCACTCTCACTTTGGGACTGGTCTTTTCTTCCCTGGCACTTGCATTAGAAGTTTGTCCAAACCCTCACCTCTCTGTCGATTGGTTAATGATCTGAAAACAATCAAGACTAGAAATGCAAGCAGCCCTGGTATAATTTAAAGACCCATCACTAATGTGCTTCAAAAAAAAAAATTCAGTCTCTCAATGCCCATATAATTGTTTTTTAATGTATTGGCAATCAAAGACACAGACAATAAAATTTTAGTCAATCCTAGATGACTAGATGTGGAAGAAATGAAATTTCTTAAATTTGGTCTCTCTCTCTCTCCTTTCATCTTCACCCCAAATATCTGAGTTTCCTCCATTGTATAATCCAGGACCTTGGTTTATTCTGTTCATTCTCCTGGGCACTCTGCTTCCATTCTCACACCCAAGCATTGCTTAAGAGATGTTCCATTTTAACAAGGACAAAATCCCATAAAAAATGAGGTGTGGAGAGACCTTTAGCAACAAGTTGGCCCAACCCCTCATTTTGAAGCTGGGGAGCCAGAGGATGAGAGTGGAATGACTTGCCCAAGGTCAGCAGAATCTTGGAAGCTGGAGAGAAATCTCTGGGAAGGGGATGAAGGAGGGACTCTATACACTCTGACAGTCCAGAAGAATTATGTTTTTGCAAAGGGGCTTCAAATCACACTCTGTAGGCAGTTCTAATCAAAAGGCAGACTCTAAATATAATTCATGTGAAGTGTGTTTTGGAAATTCTTTTTGCTTGATATGTCTTCAATTATTAAGAATCTTTCGTTGGGGCGTATATTCTCCTTAAATCAAGAATCATTATCTCTCAAGGGCAGAAATGTGGCTGATTGTTCTCTTTAACTTTTCTCTTTCTACTTGACTTGGATTCTTTACCCTAATTGTATATGATTTTTACAAAAACAAAATAAAGTCTTCTTTTTTTAAAAAAAGGAATATTTTAAGAAATATTTTACTTGAATTCCATAGGTAATTATAGCTTTGCAGACCTGAACTTGCAGAATTGGGTTAAAAGCTAAGTATGCAAGATGATAAAAGAGTTTTTCTTTTAAAAAATTCTTAATATACCTCATGATTAATGTGAATATCCCTTGGAGCAGTTATAAATGTCCGCAGGTACATTTTCATCTGAACATATGCTGGAGTGCTCAGCCCTTGAATCATTCCAAAATGGAAAGAGCTCTTTCAGAAAGCAACAGCACAGATTTTTGTAGATTGATATATCATTGAAAGTTAATTTTCTTTTTTTAAAAAAGATTTTTGTTATTTATTTGAGAAAGAGTAGGAGAGGAGGGGAGGGGCAGAAAGAGAAGCAGACTCCCCACTGGGTGGGGAGTCTTACCTAGGGCTGGATCCCAGGATCTGAGGATCATGACCTGAGCAGAAGTCAGACACTCAATCGACTGAGCCACCCAGGCACCCAAACTGTAATTTTCAAGGACGACTACTAGATTTATCCAGAAAGATGCATAGGAATTGTTTGGAGTTAAGGGTGTGGGAGGGGAAGATCCAGATAATTCACAAAAGTAAAGCAATAAAATTAATTAGAAGGAATCACTACTGAAATGGGGAGATTTGTTTGAATTTTCTGAGTAATTTATGCTAAGCATTCAATTCGATGCCCAATGTATAGTCAGCACCCCATTGATACTGGCAATCATTGTTACTATTATGCACTTCTGGGGACTACAACTCCCAAATGCACTGCTCCACAACTCGTCTTCCATTCAGCCTCCCTTCCTAGTCTCATCACCCTTCTGGGAAGAGTAGAGAGGAGAGTGGGTGGGGAGAGGAGATTCAGCCCCCAAGGAGGAGAAGCAGATGACCTCTCAATTCCCTTGATGGTGGAGGCCCTAGCTCACTAAATTCACAGATAAACAGAGTGATTTTGTTTTTAAGGTCCTCTGAATTCTTCTCAGGCAAAGCTTGGAGTGCCATCCGTGCCTGGGAATTCCCAGAATTGTCTGTGTGTATTTGTTTGCTGCTTTAATTTTACCCAGCTCTGTTTTGTGTTGTAACTTTCATCAGTTCTTCCCAGATCATGGTGTTAACGAGTCTGCCAATTGAAATGAGTTTTAGTATTTGCTAAATACAAGGCCGTGTTAGTAAGAACTAAGAGAAGATCCTGCATGATTTTAGACTGTAATTTTGATAAAATGTCTGAGTGATTCTTTGAGCTATTTTAGATTTTAGAACAATCCAAGCATCACGTATTGCATAGAAAGATATCACACAGTTTGTTAAAATACATATGGTGCACTCTTTCTCATGCCTTAAAATGATATGAAGCATAGATTATTCAAGAACAGGATGAAATGGCTGTGACTCCACCGAGACCAAGTCTAAAATTTTTGGTAATCATATTTTATCTTGAAACTATTTTGAAAGCTGGTAAGAATAATATCTATTGTAATTTAAATGAGATGGAAACTACTGCATCTATAAATTAAGTTGAGCCCTATGAAATTGTTGGTTTTGTAGGTTGAAAAAAATAGTTGTGTATTGGCGTTTCATATGGCTTATCCTAGAAGTTGGGTTTTTCACCAAATATTTCTTAAGCCACCTACTACGTGCAGGACTCTGCTATAGGGCTCATAAGATTGACTAAGACCTAGCTCTTGCTCCCCAAGGAGGTGTGGGCATTGTCTTTGAGGAAGCTTAGGAGCAAAGTGGCCTAAGAGGCAGCTCATCAGAGATTTCCTCTAGACTGATAGAGGTGAGGCTGACAGATCGACACATGACATGTGTAGGCAGTGAAAAGCTTTTGTGTTGTTTTTTAAAGTAGACATGGAATATTGAAGTTTAAGGACCCTACAAAAGGCACAGAGGGCAACAGCTAACATCCATCACAGGGACCAGCCATGATTACTATGGCACCTGTTTGCTCTTGGATGGCAAAGCCAGTAGATATGGGCTGCTGGTCAAGAAGCTATTAATGTAGCTGCCAAGAGGATTCACCATCAATTGACAGCAGGTTGGCTTTAAAATCCACACCATAAGCTGGCTCTGGTAAAAGGTGATGACATCAAGGAGTACTGTGAAAGCAACCATCATCAACCATGGTCAAAAGAAATCATCACAAGGTGAAGAGAAAGAATCCAAGTGGGGAGAGAGGGCCTCCCCTCATCCCACTGAAACCCACCCATGGCATGCAGAGGAAACAATAAAATGTTGTTTCATTATAATTATCGCTCTGGAAAAAAAGATGAACAATTTGTCAAGGAAATCTATTGAGTTTGAAGACCTAAAATTTCAGGGTGAAGGCTCACATCAGCTACCAAGAGTTGAACGTTAGCCAACTGTAGGATGCCCAATGAAGACCAGCCAGAGAACAGACTGTAAAGGGTCATTCACATATAGGAAGCTTATATATGGTATCAATCTGCTCAAAGAAAAGATGGGCATTTGGAATTGCTTGCATTTTTCTCAGTGAGTGAATGCATTTTAATTTTCCCTTAATTGTGTTAATATGTGGCAAAGGGAAGACCTCAGGAGAGTCAACAAACATCAATTTTTTTTTAATGTTTAAATATCAAAGTGAGGATGAGTAACCTATTGTGGTACAATTAGGCATAAAACAGATTAATTGAATACAATTATAGAAAATATATGGTAATTTAAGTAACTAAAAGGGAAGAAAAGATTCTCTTTATCCAACCATAAAATTATCAATAAAGAAAGTTTCATGAGTGCCATCTGTTGAGATATTTAATATTAAACTAGATAAATAAATTAAAAAGACTACCTCCTGCAGTTAGAGGCAGATCCCAAACTGAGTCACAGAAGATCCTGAGATAAATACAATCTTTTTTTTTTTTTTTACTAGGGGACATGAGATCTTGTAGGAATTGTAATTAGTTCATGAATAGCTGTCATGAAGCCCTCTTCATAATTTGGAGGTAAGAGAATTGTTTTCCTAGTAATATGAATATTTCTCAAATATAATCAAGGAAACCAGTGTGCTTCCAAAATCTCCCAGAATAATTATAAGAAACCTCACTGAATTTGATGTGAAATTGGAAGTAGCTATAAATATAGACACATACACACACATACTCTTCTATATACATACACAAACACACAAAATATAGCTAACTATCTATCCATCATCTATCTATCCATCATCTATCTACCCATCATCTACTTATCCATCTATGCAATAAAAAGACAAAGTAATAAGTGAATGTACTACAAAATGTTTGCCACGTAGTAATATGCTTACAGAACAGTGCACAAAAGTAAATGGATACAGGAAGCCCTCTTTCTCATGGCCATAAGTAATCTGACCTCTAAACTGAATCAGTAGAAGAGCAAAGAAGGCCTATCAGACTCATCGTAACAGTCAACACGACACATCCTGGGACATAACATGTGAGGTAGGCACGAATTTATTAGCTCTTCTTGTAAAAAACAAGGGCATATCCAGCCTCTGTTTTGTGGTTTATGCCCACTGACCTCTTCCTGGTAACTTCATTTCTTATGGGCTTTACTGTCTGGAGGAAACACAGACATAGGGATTCCAGCGGTTAGGAAGAGGCATCCCTTGCAGGAATCAGTGCACTTCTCCAATATTTCTAGTTCTTTTCACTCAGGATGCTCAAGGAATTGTTCTCTGCTCCTTGGAGACCAGATGTGGTTGCATGACTTGCTTTGGCCAAGCCATGTGACTGGAGGTGGCACATGGAGAAGGCATTTAAGTAGCAGACAGGAGACCTTGCAGTGTGTTCTTTTCCTGCCTCATCAATCCTAGCCGTATCGTCAGCCCCAAACTACCACAGGGAGGACAGCTGCCCTGAAGAGTTCTGAGGCCTGTAGTGGCCTTTGCACCAGCAGCAGCTTTGTTGCTCTCTGGCCCTGCCTTTTGGAGCTGTCATGGCAGCACAGTCATGCCTATACTTATTGATACAAAACCCAACGGTAAATGAACCACATTCCCAAGAGATTTGTGAATCAATCTCTTATGAGTGTACTTAGTACAAATCCATTTCCCAAGGCCTCATTGATCTTAGGGCAATTGAAAACATGAAATATCTAAGTCTTTTAAGCTAAAGAAAAGCCCCGAAATTGCAGAGACCCACTGGGGCACAAATTCAGGAAGAATCAGCTGTGTCTTATCATCATTAGTCAACAGAGGATCAGGAGGGGGCTACAGACCTCAGCTCAGGGAAGGCCCCTGACCATGAATGGAGGGGAGTCCACATTCCCTGTGTCTGCACACGATGCTAAGTAGCATCACTCCAACCCCAGGCAGAGGTGCTTGGGCAGAGTATGACCTCCGGTCAGGAGACTAATTGGTGCCCAGAGTACCCTTGGCACCCCTTATATAGCCCAGAAGTGCAGTAGACTCAGCTTTTCGTATACAGCCCTGTACACTAACTGTCATGCAATTGAAAGTGTGAAAACCTGGGCCAGATCATAGGAAAGAAAAAATGGGAACTTGTGCATGCAAATGACTGACTATTAAATCATTTGCCTTAAAAAACTGTCAAACCTCTGTCAGGGGAAAGTGGACGGGGGAGGGAGGGACATGAATATCTGCCAGTAGTTGTATTTGCTTTGTGAGCCCAAGTGTAGATAATGCTCAACACACTATACAACAACATAAATGAAGTTGAAAATATTATGCTGTTGAGATATTTAATATTGAGTGAGGAAGCCAGACATAAAAGGCCACTCAGTGTATGACTCCATTCACATGAGACACTCGGCATTTGAAAATGCATAGAGGAGAAAACAGGTATGTGGCTTATGGGGACAGCCAGTGCTTGCTGGATTGAAGTTTCAGCCTGACCCACATGCCGGGACCTCCTGTCCCTCCAAGTCAGCATTTGTTTTTGTGGCCTCAGGGGTCACCTCTCCCCTTTGGGCCTCTGGCCCCTGTGCCCACAAATGCCGGGGATGGAGAGTCACATTACATGAACATGAGCATCTGAGTCCATGTGTAAGTGGCATGCAGAGGCACCACCATGGAGCAACTGTGTGATTATTTTCCCATCTCCCCACTCTGGGGGATTCTTTTCCATGGCCCCAAATGAGAGGAAGAACAGTTGGTCTTATTCTTGGCCTAATTTTTCTTCCTTGATGGAGTTGATTCTGCCAGCCCCATGAATCTGTTCCTGCACCATGTGTTGGCCCACAGACGATGCTCATCTATCTTCACCCATGACACACAGTTCCTTCCTTTATTAGAACTAATATACTAATTGCAAAAGGATTCAGCCTGGAAACTCTTCCAACAGCCCCAAGGCTCTGCTTGCATTCTTAATGAGAAAGAACTTTGACCACAAACTCTCTCGGGGTTTTAGGGGAAGCTGAGCAGGTCTGACTGAGCCAGCAGAAAGGGATTATGTTCTAAATAAGCCACCAGAAGGCCCTCTGCTCAGAGATGATTCTGGTTCCCCCCCAAAAAAAAATTGAGGCAAGCTGTTTGTCCAATGCAAGTGAAGTTTGTGACCAGTACCTTCTGCTAGATCAAGGCTGGCTGAGATCAGTTACCTACAAGCTCTGGAAATCAACTTCAGGCTGAGAGGGGATGCCCCCTGTCCTCAGCCAGCCAGGTCTTGTTCAGCTCTGATCCCCCGCTGCAGAATAGCATGGCTGCCCCACGTGAGCAAGCAGAGGAGTAGAGGAGGCCCCACCTCAATTGTGCCCAGCATGCTGGGGATGAGGATGAGCAGAGAGCAGGTTCTCTCCCTTCATTGCCCTGCATCTTATGTTGTCTTCATCCCCCAGGAAGTCACCCTGGAACTCCAGGAACAGTAGAGAGGGGACAGCTCCAGGCCATGAGAACTGGGTAAGACTGGCCTATGTTGGGAGTTTGGGGAAAGGGTCACACTGATGTTACTGACTGTTGGATATTCAGATGCTGAAAGAAAGAGATGACCAAATGTCGTTGAGTTCAGGTGGCTTTGTGTCTCCTCCCACATCCTGGACAGGAAGCCCATAATGAGGGCCAGCAGGGTTCCAAGCAAGATTTGGCACGGCTGGGTCTGCCCCTGCCTCCCAGACTGGCAGGAAGAAGCACGTTCTCCTCTCTTTCTCCCCAAGAACTCGCCTTTGTGGGGAGTCAGGTAGGCAGTAGGTTCCTCTAAGGTAGAGTCTTCAAGGCTGGGACCCTCCTGACAAGGCCACTCTAAACCTATACAGAGAGAAAGAGGGAGGTCTGGAGAATGTACTGGAAGCAGACTGAGGGCTGTGCAGATAGTCGCTATCAAAAAATTCAAGGAAGTTAGGCTTAAGGTACGTATTAGAAAAACCATAGGCTACCCCTTCATATTTCTAGCTTCTGGTTCACCCAGCCAAACTCCGGCTGCAGAATTGAATTCATCTGAAATTGCTTTGTTTCATGATTAATGTTGCAGCAGTGTTGCACTTCAGCTTTCTGAGAGAGAATAACCAGCACAATTCTAAATAGATATTCGTCATACATAATTTTCCAAGCTTGGGTATGCAGGGTAGACTCTACCCTCATACTGGTCATCTATAATTCAATTTTCTCTACCTGTCAAGGCAGAAACAATACAGAAAGCATTTCTGAAGATCAAGACTCAATTCTACCCTGACTTGTTTGAAAAGCAGTATCCGGAGTTGTGACTTCCTGTCCCTTTGATCTCATTATCTGAGTCTATAATCTAAAGGCGCTGAGTAACACCGTTAGTGGTGGGATACCCTGGAAATGCTTTGCGGAGCATCTCTGCAAACTAGTTAATTATCTACTAGTCTTACTAGGCTCCCCTTTAACAGTCTAGAGGTCATTGCCAACTGGGAGCCCCTGGGTCCTCTGGGTTAAGTCACTTGTTCCCACAGAGCTAACTGGGAAGAAGGAATCACCGATGCTTTGCCAACCGGTCCCCAAGACCTCCGGTCTCATGAGTCTATTGGGTCACTGAGCCCACAGCAGAGCCTCCTCACACCTTCCCCAGCCCATGAGGAAAGTTGACTCCCCATGTCTTCATGATGACAGCTCAGCACCCTCTCTGGTGGGACCCTGAGACATCCAGTCAGATTCGACCCATTTTATGTAGCGGCCAGCAGGAGGGAGGACCAGCCCTACAGGAAATAAGAGAAAACATATTAGAACCTGAAAACGCAGCTTCATAAATAACAAGCATGACACTTGGTATTTGGCAAGAGCGTCCTCTCCCAAGAGTCTTCGTTCCGCCTCTCAGTTCTCTGAGAATACGGAGGCCCCTAGAGGCTGAGTGAAGATGCCCACCTCTCATTCTCCTTGGAAAGGTGAACACCAACGATTCCATCTGTGCCCAGGCTGACACTGGGGCCATTTTGTGGCTTCCTCCTCCAGGCAGCATGGTTGCCTCTTCCTTTAACACTGACTTTCTGGATGACCTTTGCTGACCTTGGGGATGGCACACACTCCTTAACATTAGGAAGTCTCCCTCGGTGTCTGTAGATGTGATTAATGTCTGCAGAACTCTCTGAACACTCACAGTCTCCTGTTAATGAGAAGCAGGAACAGGAGACAGGATGTGGTCTTTCCCTGTCCTGAGTTAGTCAAGTTCTGGGCCTGGTGCCCCACCCTGAGTCACCCGCCTGCCCACCCACCCCCTACCCCCATCCAGCTCTCCTGTCAGCTTCGGGATATGGAAAACACACTGACAGCTTCTCTTCATAGGTTTAGCAAAGGGTCTAGCGTAGATCTTTGCAGTTTAGAAGTAAAGAACCCCATGTTTGTTGAATGAATTTTGTGTTTAAAACCTCTTTTTATAGGCTTGGCAGATAGTAAGAGCGCTTAAGGAGAAAGCGAAACAAGAATTGTCATAACATGCTTTGGTGATTCTAGGTGCTCTTTTGAGCTTCAGGCAAAAAGGTAGCTAACAGAAGATAGAGATCCTGCTAGTAAATGCCTGAGAGCCCTTGCTCTCATCAGCCAAACCCTTCTGGAATTTCTGCAGACGGCCCAGATACCTTCCTGTTCCATTCTCCCCCTTGCAGAAATCAGATTAATCTGCTATCACGAGGGCCCCACGATGGCTCTTCTGGGCCCTCTTGCCTTTGTAGCTCCTTCCCATCCTAGTAGATTTTTGTGGGGCCTGTTATGGCCTCAGTTGTATCCCTTGCAAATTGATATGCTGAAGTCCTAACTCCCAGGACCTCAGAATGTGACTGCGTTTGGAGATGGGGCCTTAAAAGAGGTAATCAAGTTAAAACGAGGCCGTTAGGATGGGCCCTAATCCAGCATGACTGGTCCTCATAAGAGATCGGGACACACAGAGACCCCAGGGATGTGCTTGCACACACACAACGAAACACCGTGTGCAAAGGCGGCAGGAAGAAGGTCCCCTACAAGCCAATGAGAGAGGCCTCAGAGGGAAGCAATCCAGACAACACCTTGATCTTGATGAGAAAATAAATTTCTGCTGTAAGAGCAATTTTTGTCTGTGGCATTTTGTTATGCTAGCCCTAGTAAACGAACACAGGCCCTAAACTTTTTCATTTCTTTCTGATGTAACAACATTCCGTCTTTTTTTTTTCTGATTTTAAAAGAAATGGATAAAGTGTGTGGGCTCTGAGCCCCCTGTGGGGATGGAGACACAGCTCTGGTGACCTGGAGATGGTTTTCCGCTGAAGCTGGCTTCCCTCCCTGCATTCCTCATTGGTGCCCTTGGACAGCCGCTCACATTTTATTCCGGCCTAGAGCTAGGTCGCCGGAATAAGACAACTTTGCCACTTAGTAACCCAGCCTCCTCTGAGAATCTCTGAGGGGTGAGGCAATTTAGAAACGCTTTGATAAACGCCAATTTAATAAATGGCAACATAGGTGTCAGATGACATAATCATAGGACAGTGTCGCCTCCAGGTGTCTGTGCCCCAGCAGCCGGCAAACCTCCAGTCCCTTTATTAAACTCTCTTTTGCATTCGAAATCAAAATAGGAGATGGGAAGTAGAAATGACTAGTAAGAGGTCACAGTTAGTGTTTTATTTAGCATGAAACAATTAAACAAATTTTATGTGTGACTTTGATGAAACAGCGAGATTATTAATTAGATCTAGAAGCCCCCGGGGTTCTCCTTTTTACCATGACATTAGCTCCCTATTTGGCAGGGCTTGGGCAGACCTGGGGCCCAAGGCCAGAAGATACTGCAGTGGCGTGTGGGTCCTCCAGTGTAGAAGGAAGGGACATGGGCATCCCAGGCAGGAGGCAGGGAGTCTACAAGGACACAGGCATGGAACAGGCTGTTGCCATCAAGACAGCCAAGTGGTCTGGGGCTGAGTCAGGGTGCAAAAGGAAGAGAGAAGACTCAAAGGTAGGAGGGCTGGACCGGTGATGGGGGCTGTATGTGCTCCCCTTCACAGAGCCTCACGGAGCCGCAAACCTAAGAGATCCTGACATTTCCCAGCATGCAAGATGTGAATCTGTGTGTAGAATGAGGAATAATACCCCTTTCCCCCCCAAAAAAAGATGTCCCATCCCAATCCCCCAAACCTGTGAATATATTGCCTTCAATGGCAACAAGGGACTTTGGAGATGTGATTACGTCAAGGATTCTGAGATTAACCTGGATTATTAGATTCGGGTGGGATCCCAGTCATCACAAGGACATGATTATAAGAGAAAGGTAGCAGTGCCAGCGTCAGAGAAGGAGGGAGACGGGGAGGCAGGGTGATGTGACCACGGAGAAAGTGTTCATGAGCCAAGCAACACAAGTGGCCTCTACGAGCTGGAAGCCAAGGAAGCAGATTCTCTTTTAGAGCTTCCAGAAGCAACACAGCCATGCCAATCTATTTCAGACTTCCGCCCTCCCGAACCGTAATATAATAAATTAGTGCTGTTTTAAGCTACTCAGTTTGTAGTAATTTGTTATAGCAGCTGCAGAAGACTCCTAACACTACGCAAGAAATGGCATTTCATCCATCCCTGGGAGCACACAGCCAGCCATCTCTCCGGGTGGTATAACAGTCCTGCCCAGGGGATCCCATATCCAGCCGGCTCATGGTCCAAGTGCTATACTCCTCCGTTCTTCATCTCGAACAGGCATTTTTGCAGTGAGTTGGGAGAAGCTATCTCGGAGGCTGCTAGCTCAGTGCAATTTTAAACCAGAGGTCCCCTCCCCCACCCCATCTAGCAGTTTGCTAGATCTTTAATGATACTCAAAACAAGAGTAGTTGCCATGGTAAAATACTGTAAATATCACCCAAGCAACTCTCAGGGATGCTTTTGCTTCAATAATTAATTGCCATGTTGCCATTTCTCCTGCCCTGTAGGTAAACACCGGCAGTGTGTGATCTTTCACAAGATGGTTGATCTCCAGAAGTGGATCCTAGTCCTGTTTACTTCCTCTTCTTTTAAATAGAATATCCAGAGCTTCCGAGGAAATGCTTTGGGTCTGAAGTGAGTTCTCTATCTTTGACTTAATAAAAGACATGTTGCTCCAGAATCACTGGTGAGAATTACAAAGATGATCATCTTCAGCTCTGTTCATGGAAGGGCTTTCTATGAATTAGATCAGGAGAATGGGATCTGGAGGAGGGACCCCCTCCCATAGGAATTAAGCAGAATGGTGTGAGATACGAGATCTTTTGCTGCCCTCAGAAGTTACCCAAGAATGCCTCCTTTGCCATGAAGATGGCTCGCACAGTGAATTGTTACAATCCTCCAGGGCCACCATCAGAGAAGCCTTGACTCCCTGCACCCCATGGGACAGAGAGGCCGAACTATCCTTGGGAGAAGTCCTACCCCTGGAAGCAGGACTGGAAGAGTCAAGGTTGAAGTGTCTGTGTGTGTGTGTGTGTGTGTGTGTGTGTGTGTGTGTGTGTGGACATCTTTCTATGTCAGTGAATCTATGGGTGTAGATGGATATTCATCCCTGTTAATGGCCGCAAAGCATTCCACTTTACTAGCATGTCACAATCTATCTATCCCAATCCATTATTTCTTTTTTTGTTTTTTTCAAATTTTTACTTAAATTCTAGTTAATTAAAGTATTGTGTAATATTGGTTGCAGGAATAGAATTCAGTGATTCATCACTTGCATATAACACCCAGTGCCCATCATCACAAGTGCCCTCCTTAATACCCATCCCCCACCCACCTCCCTCCAACAGTCCCCGGTTTGTTCTCTATCATTAAGAGTCTCTCTCTTTTTTTTTTTAAAGATTTTATTTATTTATTTTAGAGAGAGAGAGAGAGAGAGCACAAGCACAGAGGGAAGGGAGAAGCGGGATCTCTGGGCTCAATCCATCCCAGGATCCTGAGATCATGGCCTGAGCTGAAGGCAGTTGCTTAACCACCTGAGCCATCCAGGCGCCCCTCATTAAGAGTCTCTTATGGTTTGTTTCCCTCTCTTTTTTTTTTTCCTTTCCCAATTTTCATCTGTTTTGGTCCTTAAATTCCACATATTAGTGAAATCATATGTTTGTCTTTCTCTGACAAACACCATTCTATGTATACTATATGTGTGTATATATGTATATAAACATACCACTTCTTCTTTATCCATTCATCAGTCAATGGACATTGAGGTTCTTTTCAGAGTTAGGCTATTGTTGATAATGCTGCTGTGAACATCTGGATGCATGTGCCCCTTCACATCTGTATTTTTGTATCCTTTGGGTAAATACCAAGTGGGTTTTTTGGTGCAGAAAACTCTGAGTTTAAAAAGCCAAACACATACATCCCTCCTCATCTCTCCGTGAACCTCGTTAATTATGTGTATACTTTTTTTCCCTTCTTCTTTTTTTTTTTTTAAGAGAGGGTGGTTGAGGGGAGGAGCAATGGGGGTGGGAGAGAGAATCTTGAGCAGGTTCCATGCCCAGTATGGTGCCCAATATGAGGCTCCATCTCACAACCCTGAGATCATGACCTGAGCTGAAATCAAGAGTCAGATGCTTAATGAACTGAGCCCCTCGGGATCTTCTCCTCTTCTTTAATATCTCATTTACTTATTATTATTATTATTATTATTATTATTATTATTATTATTTTAGAGATTCAACTGCTTCGTGTTTTGAGGTTCAACAGCCTTCCCTGGCTTATCAATTCCCTGATTGTCAAAGACAAGCTTTGGTTTAGTTGGGGAGGGTGGGTAACCACAGAAGAAATACACACACCAGTCCATGATGGCAAACTAAGATGCTACTAAAGGAAAGGAACACGGTGCTGTGAGTGCCTCACAAAAGGACTCACCCAAATGGTGGAGGGGCTTGAAGGCTCCCCTTCATAGGAGGCTTCCCTAAGAAAACGACATTTTTGCTAAAGTCTGAGGACCATCTCAAGCTTCTCCAATCACTCTGGTCTTGCATCATCTTGCCAGGAATTTAAATTTTGATGCTCACAAAACTTAAGTTGAAAAAGAGAAAGGTTTGAATCACAACACCAACAGCAAAAAAAAAAAAAAAAAAAAAAAAAAAACACGTGATTTTAAATTCTGCTTTCCAGCCCTTGTGTCTTGGTGGAGGTTGGGCACAGGAGGGTGTTCCCATGCTGCTTTGTGCCCCGTCTGTCCACACTGGAGTGGACCATGGGGATAGAACTCCATCCATGTCAGTCGGGGGCCTTCGAGACCAGGAACTTTACTGAGCCCAGAACGTCTCAGGTGGTGGCCCGGTGCATCTGGGTGATGTGTCAGTGCCATTGAGCTGGCCCCCAGGGGCTGTTCACGTTCACCTTGTCACCTAGAGAGGTTTTACCTGACTTAACGGGCTTTTTAAAGCTTGACCTAATTGCACTGGGCTGTGTGGGATTCTTTGTGGTTCACATTCAGTGTTCCCACCAAGATCCAACTAATGTCAAAAACTTGACATCATTATAGAAAAAAGAACTCCCTTCAGTGAAGTGAATCACGAGTTGCAAATGTAACCTCAGGCATTTGGGGCTGAGGTAGTTCTAATATCTCAGAGAACAAAGGCATGGCAATTTGACAGCTTTTGTCGAGTGTCATAGAAATTTTCCATGTGAGGGAGTCCGTTGCTTCATCCTAGGAGGTCCGAAGAAGCTTTATCCTGGCCTTAGGAAGGATGCAAGTGGAGCTGTGGCAAACTAGGAGTCCTTGACATTAATTCTGTTTTCTGCCTCCATGCTCTCCCCCAAAGATAGATCTTGCTGATCTTAAGGCTGCTCAGAAATGATGCCCAGCACTCTCCTTACTGTGCAGACTCACACGGGGATCTTCTAGAAAGTGCTCTGACCAACACATGCCACAGCCTGGGGAAGGAGCCACAAGTATCAACAACTTGCCCCCAGGCCCTGCTCCCCACCCGCCCAGTCAGGACTATTGTGATGCTATAATTTCAAGGCCATGGAAAGAACCCTCTGGTCCATAAATGAACTGAGTTGAATAAATCTGTCCATGTTGGTCATTTCAAAAGCAACACAAAACAATGTAGAGTAATGACTCTGGGCCAGGAGCCCTGGCTCTGAATCCCAGCTCTGTCATCCACCAGCAGCATGATTTGGGGCAAGATCCTGAATCTCTCTGTCTCGGTTTCTATGTCTGCCAAGTGACAATGAAGACGTGCCCCCCGCCCCCCGACAAAGTGTTAGTGTGAGGATTAAATACGTTGATATATGGAAAGTGCTCAAAACAGCACATGGCCAGTGGTAAGAGCTTCATAGATGTGGTTACTATCAGACCATCCTTAAGAACCATCTGGGTGGTTGCAGGGTAGCCCTGGGGTGCAGGCTTGGAGCACAGTACCTAATGGGACTTTAAATACCCATCACCTCCCATGCTTGTGGGACAGATTTCAGCAGCTGCACAGCACCCTGACCAGTCTCCCCTGGGCTGGCTCACTGGCTATGCCCCACAGCCTCAACAGGCTCAGGCAAGCACATGGAGTGGGCTGCGTCACACCACTTGGATTAAGAACCAAACTTATGATCCTCAGGCGATGTCCTTGGCCCCACTGAGCCTCTCTGGTCTCCAGCCCAGGGTCAGGATGACAGTGCCTTCCTCATGGGGCCACCAGCCCAGCCCAGCCCAACCCAGGTCTGCAGGTCCCAGGTCTGGCCAATGCCTGGCCGCCATCTAGTGCCCAGGAAGAGGAAGTGAGCCTCTCCAGGCACAAAGGGACCCTTAACTCCAAGAATGTATGAGAGAGGACAGAGAGACTGTTCAATCCTGAGGACAACCCACTTTAGGAAGCCCTTCTAAAGGATCCCAGACCTGGTCTTTGCTTAAAGTCTCCCAGTACAGGGACTTCCTACTGCATTTTCGGACAACTGTAAATCCTAGAGCCCTATTCCTCAGCTAGAGTCCTGTTCCTTAAATTTTTAACATGCTGCTTTACCCCAAAGCTCCACTGAAGAATGGCAGTAGAAAGCAGGGAGAGATGAAAGGGGATGGGTGTGTGAATCACTGGTGCGGACTCACTGCTTGCAAGCTTCCACTTCTGTATCATTTCTCTCCCCTGCTTGCGAAACACCTGCCATGGTCCCTCCATGAAGATGTGGGAATAGAACAGTAACAAAAAACACCCAGCTTTGCCCCCCCATGGCTGGCTAGGAGAGAGCTGCAGTACCTCAACAGAAAGGAGGGGATTAACTCCATGGTCCTCATCCTCACTGCACATCGTGGCCACCCGGGAGCCCTTGAAAGCCATGGCCAGGTTCTCACTGAAGGTCAAATGTAACTCTCCCGGTCCAGGAATGGAGCTTTACAACTCTGTAAACTCCGTGTGGTTGCCTCACGGAGGGTAGAATTGACCCCCACCCCAAATTGCTTAGGATGTTGAGACTGGACCCCAGGAAGACATGAAAAGGGATATTTTTCACTCAATGGAACTTCTAGGGAGATGAGCCAGCTCATGGGCTTGAGCGGAGGCAGTGGTGGCAGTGGTGGCTTTGGTTTTCATCAGGGTTAGGAGTGGGCCAGGTTGACGGTTCCTGCACATGGGCCAGGTTTGAACTCCCCACGTGCCAAAGAAGGGGCTATCAGCATCCCTCTCAGCTTTCCCAGATGTGGGGCAGCTGAGGAGCAAGATGGGTGGTGCCTGGAAGCTGTCAGTGGCTAAGCATGGCAGGTGGAGTCTTTCTCTTGTTTATATCCCCAAGCAGCCCCGGCCCAGAACCACTGGATGAGACTAGTGTTTCCTCAAACCCCTGAAGAGAAGGATTATCAGAGGGAACTTGTTAAAACACAGATTCCTAGACCCCAATCCAGCCCCACGAGAAGAGGCTGGTAATCTGCACATCTGTCCAGAGGGTGCTCATCCAGTGGGAGGGCTGGGCAAGATGCTACAGATGGGCTCAGCGTCACTGTGGCCACTTCCTCTGTGAGCCCCTTTACAGTTTGCACAGGGCTTTCACACGCCATGACTTGACCACCATGTGAGCTATGAGGTAGACAGGGGACGTCCATGCTCTTTTGGACTGAGAAGGCTCAATGCTGTTGGTTTCTGTGTCTTACTCCCCCACAGGCACCAGCAGCCCTATCTGGATGGGGGTCCTGGGACAGAGTGCCTTTAGCATTCTGAGCTCACACCTCATGGGTGGGCCATAATCTCTACATTTTAGATCTCACTGTTTTCAAGTTGATAGACACGACTGCAAGAACTCTGTAGAGTCTCCTATCGAATGGAGCACGGGAGGCGAATGCTCGCCCAGTGGGCCTCCCCAGCCACACTGTGGTCCCATGGTCACCAGTCCACTCATGTGAGGGGTCAGCTGGATTTGGAGAGTTTATGTTAATAATTTAGCCACTCCAGACAGAATGCGCCAGGCACTAAGTCAATTATTGCATACACGCTCTTGCAGAGTCTACACCTCTGACAGGACAGTACTTGCTCCACCAGGCAGCAAGCTACATGTTTCCAAGGAGTTTGCTCATCTGGCTGGCGGATGGGTCTGGGACTTCCTGCTGGCCCTGTCCACAGTCTCAAGGGAGGAGGACAGTGACAGTGTTGGGGCACCAGGTATAAAATAATAGTCTCAGTACATTGTGTGTTTCAAAGGAATCAAAGTCTGGTTGGGTTGGCACAGCCACTTCTGAAAATAGTTTGTCAGTCTCTTAGTTCAGCACAAGCTTATCCCATGACCCAGCAGTTCCACTCCTACATAGGCATCCAAGAGAAATGAGAACGTGTCCACACAAAGACATGAATGTGAATGCTCACAGCAGCATTACTCACAAAAGCCAACAAGCAGAAACAACCCAGAAGTCCTCTGACCATGAGTGGGTAACAAAATGGGATCCATCCATGCAATGGGAAATTACGAAAAGGAACGAAGTACTAATACAGGCAACAATGTGGATGAGCTCCCCAAATGTGCTGAGAGGAAGTAGCCAGACACAAAGGCTGCATATTGTATGATCTCATCCATATGAGATCTTCTAGAAAATGCAGAGCTTTGGCAGCAGAAACCGGGCCAGTGGCTGCCTGGGTGAGGATGGGAAGAGGTACTGACCATTTTGACCGGGTGATGGAGGTGTTCTTAAATTTGACTGTGAGGTTCATTGCACAGTTGTATGAATTCACAAAGTTATTGGACTGTATGCTTTAAAAGGATAAAATTTACCTTGATAAAACTCTTGCAAAAATCTAGTTGAATTAGGAAGCAACAGGTGAGGTCATGGAAGGCCTCACCTTTTCAGGGTATTGCTTGATTGTGATCCATCTTTGATCCATCTGCTTCTCCAAAGTAGATTACACAGGGTCTGTGCCCCAGAGGACATCCACAATGTGCAGAATGGTGAAGAAATGTGTTGGCATGCATGCTCACTCAGGGCCAGGCACCAATCTGAGCATCCCACATGTTACCATCCCAAGGTAATCATAGGAGGCCATCATTTTAGCAGTATCATCCCCATTGTAGAGCTGGGGACAGAGAAGTTGTGGAGCTTGTCCCAAGTCACTGACTGGTAAGCAATGGGCTAGAGCGGCCACCCAGAGCCACCTTCCAGGTTGCCCCTACACAGTGTGCCCTTTTATCAAGGGTTCTGGCCTTTTCCCACTTTCCCCTGGTCTCAGCCTTGTGGAGTAGATGTCATTGCACACGAGCCTCATTATGCATGAGGCCATGCCCAGAGTCTGTCTATGGCTCCGAGCCAACCCCTCCAGCAATGGCCTTGCTGCTCGCAGTACCTAGGCATTTCCTGCTGGGTGGAGGAAGCCCCGTAGGAACGCTCTGCTAGCAGCTTGTCCTTGCAGGGGCCAAAATCAAGCTGTTTGCCTCCTTTTGTGCTCCTCTTACCCCATTTGTGCACTAGTATGCTTGGGCTGCCATAGCAAAGGACCACAGACTGGGTAGCCTAAAGAACAGAAATGTCTTCTCTCATACTTCTGGTGGCTACAAGTCCAAGACTGAGTTGTCAACAAGGTTGGTTTCTTCTGAGGCCTCTCTCTTTGGCTGGTAAAGGGCCATCTTCCCACTGCCTATTCACATGGTCATCTCTCAATCAGTGTGTTCCTACGTCCTAATCTCTCTTCTCCTTATAAGGACATTGGTCATATTGGATTAGGGACCGCCCCAATGACCTCAATTTAACTTAATTACCTCTTCAAAGGGTACATAGAGTCACATTCTGGTGTACTCTGGGTTAGCACTTCAGCATATGACTTCAGGGAGGACGGGGAGGACACAGTTAGGCCTGTAACACCATGTCTCCATTAAAGGCACCATCACCTTCTGCCTCCAGGACAGAAGCCTGGGGTGCTACCTTCCCTCCCCTTCTTTCTCTAATCTGCCCACACTCACTGCACCCCTCCATTCTGACCTCCAATTCCTTGGTCTAGACTCATTACCTCCTTCTAGATGGTGACAACAGCCATCCTAACCCAATGACGTTCGCTTCTGAATAACCTCTCTGCAACACAACTCTCTGACCTGACTGTAGATCACCTCATGTCTTGGGCAGGGGCCTTGTCTTGCCTATGCCCCCAAACCCACAGGGTCCCGTGTGTCACACCTCTCCCTCCCCTGCCCCATTAAGTTCTAAGTAGCTCTTGCACCTCACTGACAATCAGGACTGCCAATGCCTACAGACTTTTGATGAATGGCCATTGAAGATGAGAAAGGACATGAGGGTAGTTGACACAAATAAGAGATATCCAAAGGGAAAGAGGCAAGTGAAATGATGAGGAAAGTTGCTGCCAAGAAGAGCCAGAGGATGTCTGTGAGATCTGGCCCAGAAATAATGAGGTTGCAGGCTGTGAGCAAGTGCTGTGCATCCGAAGCTCACTTGGACCTTGCTCATGAGAACAAAGAACCAGCTGTGGTCCTGAGAGTGGCCAGTTCTCTGCACAACAGCGCAGAAGTGATAGGAACAATGCAGAGTCTTACAAAGATTCCAGAAATCCAGGATCCACAGGGAATCCATGGGAGCCATGGCAAAGACTGGGATCACAGAAGAGATGTTTAAGGACACTTTAGAAAATGTGGACCATCAGCAAGAAAAGGAAGAAGCAGCAGAAATGGAAACTGCCAAAATTCTGTGTGAAACTGCAGGAGGGCTCTGGGCAAAGCACACAGTCAAGGGATTGACACCTTTCTAGGGCCCGGACCTCCAGGAGTGATGGCCGCCTCAGAAGAGGAGCAGAAGGAGGAAGATCTGCTGGCTCGCCATGCACTGTAGCTAGCAAGCACCTAGCCATGTGCACCCCCAGGCCCCCCACCCACAATCTGCGCTCTGTGGTGATAGCCACTGCTTGTGTCTCTTGCTCTGCACCTGTCATGAAGCGTTGCATTTTGGAGAAGATTCTCTGCTAATATCTCCTCACTCTCTGCAGAGGTCTGGGGAGCTGTCTTGGATTCCAAAGGAGTATTTCTTATAAGAGATGGTATAATTAAATGCATTATTTCCAGGT
This sequence comes from Canis lupus familiaris, assembly GCF_011100685.1. NCBI lineage: Eukaryota > Metazoa > Chordata > Mammalia > Carnivora > Canidae > Canis > Canis lupus. Next base: position 45,708,998 of record NC_049246.1, on the reverse strand, counting down.
GTATAAACAGAAGTATCTTGCTTGAGGGAGGACAAAGAATACTACCTTTTTACAAAGTACTTCTGAGAATAGCTTTGCATGTTCTTGCCTGAATGTTGGAAACTCTGCACATTTTTTACATCAGTTAAACATTGTATAAATGGATTTTAATGCATTTCTGCTTTGCAAAGAGGGAATGGTACCCAGGGATTGGGCTTTCCCTGAATGCAGGTCATATCTTGAATATTCCACATGCCCAGCATATAATAAATACTAATAATAAAAGTTTTAAAAAGTTAACTATGAAACAATGATGATGACGATAGTAGTGATACAAGAGTTGATGCTGTTAGTGATCTAGTCTTACCTCCAGTCCAGGCCTGTTCTGCGACCTTTGGCCTCTGTGTGTTGCTGATGCGGACGCTCTTTGCCTGTTCGAGTCTCCCTTTCTGGTTTATATTTCCACCTGACTTATAGGTACAGGTACATCATCTCAGCTGGTGGACATCCTCCTAAGAAATTCTCTTCCTTTTTTCATTTCCTACCTTCTGTCCTAGCCCTACATTTTTTTTTTTTTGGTACCAGTTCCCCATTGAATTTCTTTTCTATCTTCCAAAATCCTTATCTTGAGATTTTTGGGTTAAGAGTTCATGAATCCTAAGTCAGTTACAAAGGGCATAAATGGAAAAAGAAGGGACTAGAAACTGAGAGTGGAAAAGATGGTAGAGTTAATGGCCAAGACAAGGGAGAGATATTTACAAAATGTCTTGGAGAAGATGAAGATAATGAACCAAGCCTTGGGCATGTACCTGGGCAGTCTGTAAATGGGGCCTGTGGCCTGGCTTTGGTATGAAGCGCTCTCACGGGCAGAGCAGGTGCATATTAGCCTGTGTCTGCTGGTCAGGGGGATCTGAGAAATAGTGAATGGGAACCAGGAAAACTCATTGCTGAGCTTCTCACCTAGACAAGGACACTTACATCTATCAGTGCCTAGAATTGTTACAATTAACAAAAGCCTTTTGGTTTCACCCCATTCTACCACAATCTCATTCCCATATTGTCTATCCTTCTACTCTCACTCAAGTTTTCATTCTTCCTCTGTCTCCCAAATAAATAACCTCCATGGTTCATATACCAGCCTATATCAAGAAATACTTCACCAAATGTTCCTTCTCCATCCTTGCCTTTACAGGAGTCTGGCTGCACCTGGCGGCAGTGCTCCCCAATCATCCTTTAGTGGAGACTGATGGTTCTCCTACACCCCCATACTCTCTCCCTTCCCTGCTACAATGAGGCAGTTATTCCTCCCTCTTCATAGCAACTTCCCACCAGACATCTCAACCTGGATGTCCTATCTCAATTCACCATGGCCAACCTTAACTCACATTTTCATTCCCAACCTGCCCCTCCCACCATGTCCCCATCTCAGCAAATGACTCGCCATCAATCCAGTTGCCAAACACAGAATCCTTGCCCCATTCTTTATTCTTCTCTTCCCCCTACAGGCAGTCAATTACTGAATCCCTTGGCTCTGCTCTCCATATATCTGTAGCATCTTCTCCACTTCTTTCTGCCCACCCTTACAAGCACTGCACTAATTCAGGGTCCCATTATCTTTCTTTTGGGTAACTGCAGCAGCTTGGTATCATTCTACCTGCCTTCCTTCTCCCATGACAATCCATTCCCCATATAGCTAAAGATTTCTAAAATGCAAATCTGATCACGCCATTTCTCTGCTTAAAACATTTTAATGACTCCCCACTGCCTAGAGTAAAATTCAAATTTTTCACCACGGATTACAAGGTCATTCATAATGGAACAGGGATAAAACAAAATCTACTAGGTAAGTATTTACATTCCCTCTCCCCTGTGAGCCCTCCCGCTGCCCTCCACACACATGCACACCTTCTAATGAAGGAGGCAACCGTGATCTGAGCTTTAATTCACTGCTCAGGGCAATGAGTGAGCAGCAGAACTGGAAGAAATCCAGAACGCCTAGATTGATTCACTTCAAAAACGAATGAAATCAAGTTGCTAACAAATTCAAAGGCCTGGCCTCAGGTCCCCAAAGGGAAGGTGGGCTCAGACCTCTGGCTTTAGGACTGCCTGGGAAGTGCAGCCAGCCTTGTCACAGGGGCCTGGCATCCAGGGGCAGGGCCTGAAAGAGGCAACTTCCAATGGGATCCCATTATTACAAATACCAAAAAAATAAATCAAAACCACTGCCTGAAGAACTTGCATAATTATTTTAGATGTGAAGAAAAGTGTACACATGGAGCTTAAAATTTTAATGAACATATTTCCTTAAAAAGTGTGTCTACAGACTCAACTTTCTTTTAGAAATTATAATAATAATAAATATCTCAGGCACTTACTCTATGATGTGCATTTTCTACATGTTCTCTTTTTACTCCTCTTACCCTTATTATATCCATTTTGCCGGTAAGAAAACAAACTTACAGAGGTTAAGCAACAAATATACATAGCTAGGAAGTGGCAGAGCCAAAAAAAACAAACTCCAACTTGCCTGGTGGCATAGCCCAAGCAGATAGTGGCTGCTTTAGAGTATCAGACATCTCTTCTGAAACAAGACCGATGTCTCAGCTTAAATTCCCTAGAAGCAGAGCCTGAGTCAGAGACTCAGGTACAGGTGATGTATTGAAGAAGGTGCTCTGTAGGAGATACCTCTAAGGGAAGGAGAAAGCAAGAGAGGAAGGAGAAAGAGCAAAGCAAGAATGTGCCTTCAGATAAAATCTAGTCTTGGATTAATCAACAAAATGGAAGGAAGGGGTGTCTCCACAAAATTGTCCCATCTGGAGGCAAAGAGAATAGGCTCTATTAGTCAGCATGCTGAAAGATGAGTGCCCATTAGGTAAAGAGTATCTAATAGATTCTATACTCCAAAAATACACAAATACTCAAGCAAAAAGGCCGTGAAATTTCTCAAACTCTCTAAATCTAAGTTGGGAATAAAAATGCCATTCTTCTTCATTCATCAAAACAAGTCTGTAACCCCCTTAGATAGTCCTAAAGCATTAGGCTGGAATCACAAAGCATTGGCCAGTAGTAAACAAAATCCTAAGGTGGCCCCATCACGCTCAACCCTGCATTAATGCCCTGAGTGAACCCCTCCCCGTGAGTGCTGCAGGGAGATGCAGACAGCTGCACTGTGAACTGGCTATGGAGAGGGCCATGTGGAGGGAACCATGGGAGGCACTGAAAGTCACCAAGAGCAGTCCCCTGCTAATGGCCAGCAAGAAAACCAGTACCTCTGTCCTATTGTCCTAAGATCAGTCATGCCAACGGCAGGAGGGAGTGTGGAAGCAGATTCTTCCTCAGTCAAGCCTCCAGATGGGAACGCAGCCTGACCAACACAGAGACTATAGCTTTGTGAGACAGCAGGCAGAGAACTCAGCTAAGCCATGTCCAGACTCCTGGCCCATGGAAACTGTGAGATGATGAAGTGAGAAGGTGCTCTGTAGGAGACACCTGTAAGGAAAGGAGAAAGCAAGAGGGAGGGGAGAGAGCAAAGCAAGAATGTGTCTTCAGATAAAATCTAGTATTTGATTAATCAACAGAATTGAAGGGAGGGGTGTCTCCACAATATTGTCCCATCTGGAGGCAAAGGGAGCAGGCTCTATTAGTCAGCACACAGAGTATGCTGATTTATGCTACTAACTTTGTGATGATTTGATAGTAACAACAGAAAACTAATATAAGGCAGCATTGAGTATTGGACTAGATTTATGAGTCATGCATTGATTGACACATAGATGTGTAAATATATTCCAAAAGTGCAGGGGCTATTATTATACCTGTAGGAAAAGGGCTCAGAAGACTACTGTCAGGTACAGTGTACTTGTTCATTGAATAACACGTAATTAAGTGCAGCAGAGTTCATTTTGGAACTTATACAAGACATCATACATATAATTTCAAGCATATCAACACACAACAAATCGTAATTTAGCAAGCTACAAAAACATCTGATTCTCTAATTTGTTAATAAAACCCCACATTTCACATCTCAAATAATTGCTCTATATTATTTATAATATAATTACAATTGCTCTATATTGTAGAAATAGGAAATTTCCCATTTTATTTTCTTTTTAAGAAATAACACTCAAACCTCAGGGTTAGAATAACAAAGGTTGACTAGCTATATTTTATCTTATTTATTTAATTTTTTTAAAAGATTTTATTTATTTATCCATGAGACCTAGAAAGAAAGAGGCAGAGACACAGGCAGAGGGAGAAGCAGGCTCCATGCAGGGAGCCCGACATGGGACTCAATCCTGGGACTCCAGGATCATGCCCTGGGCCAAAGGCAGGTGCTAAACTGCCGAGCCACCCAGGCGTCCCTTGACTAGCTATATTTTAAACGACTTCAACCCATTTCTCGTTTTAAAAATCATAAAGATAGTCAAAAATGGAGAGGAAAAGCCAGAGGTCAATTTCAAGGTGAAATTTCTGCTGTGGTAGAGACTAAGGTAGGTGGATCGAGAAATACATGTGCCATCTTCTGAACTTAAAAAAATGTATACGAGTCATTGATTTTCTACAATTTCTTGTTGACAACAAAAGTCAAAAAGCCAGCTAGCCATCAGTCAGCTTTGCAGACACTTTTTTCTGAATGAGGAAGATCAGGGCACAGCAGCCTCCCTTCCCACCCTTGACCCATGAGCACCCTCCCCGCGCTCCCCGTCACAGACCATAACCCTCTGCAGGCAGCAGAAGGGCAAAAGGGGGGAATGTGCAGAGGCCACCGCTTTCTGGGATGCTCTCTAACCATGAATAGGGTAGCTTCAAGCCAGGAGCCCAGACTGCAGGGGAAGCCCGTCCTGACAACCACAGCACTTAGCCAAAGAACCACACCCTACGCATCACCACTGATTTAGTTACAAAAAATAAAATGACTGATAAGGCAGGACATGAGTCAATGCTAGTCATGCACTGGAAGTAATCAGAATTTGCTTACTGTAGCCCTGCAGCTGTGCTCATCTGGTTGAGTTAAGGTCTAACTCTACAGCCCTGACTCCTCGCCACCAGGCCATTGCCCTTCCAGAACTGGGAATGCCTGAAAAGCTTTGCAAGTTGGCCATGGGCCTAGATACATAGACACATGATAGATGGATAGATAGATAGATGAGATGATAGAGATAGATGGTATAGGTACAGGTACAGATATAGGTACAGACATAGGTACAGATGAAGCTGCATTTGTGTTTAGATCTTATTTCTGGAAGCCTCCAGCCTTGGGGAGGGGCAAATCCTGCTCCAGCCAGTCTATTAGCAAAATGCTCAACCCAAGGTGGAAGTCTCCACATTCCTGAATGAATGGGAGAAAAAAAAAAAAAAAAAAAAACAGCAACCTCTGCCCTCTGTAGCTTCTGCCTCATAATGGTATGCAAATGATGATGCAAGTAATTAGCATTAGTAATTAGAAAATGTGTCGGAGATGCTGAGGACCTCTCCCAGAGATGCCGTTTGCATCTCGAGCAGAGGAAAGATTTGTTCCCAAATTACTTCCCAACAAGTCTATTAGAATTTCATTTCTGGACCATTTATTTATTTATTTATGCTGCTCACGATATTCGGGAATCAATTTATTGCTACCTGGAGATGACTTTCACTGATGAGGACAAAGACATTTTCCCCGTCACTCTTAATACCATCATTTGCATGCATCCCTGTGGCCTCACTGGCTGCTCAGGAGCTGCCAGTTTTAACACCCCAGCACGATTTGCAAATGCAACCTTTGCTATCTGAGATCTCATCGGTCTCCAGGTAGAGCCTGGGTGTGTGGCCAGGAGAGCCTCTGGTACCTGTGACACCCCGGAGCTTATCCCCGACCACTTCTGCCTCAGGGCAACCTTGACTCTATCCAAGAGGCCACCATGCCCCCTCTGTTCCCTAGCAAGCTGGCACATGGCTCTGGCTGTTAGGACAGACCTCCTTGCCCTGATTCCCAGCCTGCCTTCCCGGACTCACACCCTGGTATCCTCGTTCTGGGGCCTTGCAGAGCATGGAGTGTGCCCAGGAACACCCGGAGTCCTGAGAAGGAAACAACTCCTTTTCAGAAACCAGTCGAGCTATTTGGCACAAGGCATGCCTCTGTGTACTGTATAAACAAAACAAATTGACAAAATGATGAGGGAAACCTCTTCCCCTTCCAACCCGCCCTCCGGGAGAGCTGGGCACAGCTCAGTGTGGAGGCTGGAGGTGAGTGGCAGGGCCGGCAGCAGGTGATTGGCAGTGTGGAGAGCCTTCTTGAGCCCCAGGACCCCCAACCACGGGATGGAGGACATGGTAGATGGTGGACACCCACCCAGGGGTCTAAAGACAGCAGCAGGGTGATGTGAAAACCACCCCCTCCTCCCACCATGGACTCCAGGAAGATGAGATTGGGCAAAAATCTCCAGGAAGAGCTGACTCTGCGTGTTAATCAAGCAGGCAGGGGTGGGGGAGGGTTCGGAGCATAGATATTTATGGGATTCCCATAAAGTAATAGTTTTATAATTATCGATGGGGGCAGCTGGAAAAACCAAAGGACTCCCCCTTAGTGATACTCTTATCTTCAAAAAGATGGTCCTTCCAAGATCGGAAAAGTTTGTGTTGATATCTATGACCATTGTTTTATGCAATCATCTAACTCGTGTACTATTAATTAAAGCCTTTTACAATTTGTTATTAATTATCCTTCCTCCTCCTAAGTGAATCAAAAGAGGCTGTCTATTCCTCACCCAAGAGGAATCTGGAACTTGGGCAAATATGTGTTTAATGGATAAGAGGTATTTAATAAAACTCCAGGCTTACAAATAAAAATATAAAATCCACTTAGAAAAATAAATAAATAAATAAAAAATTTAAAAAATTAAAAAAAAAAATCCACTTAGCTCAAGTTATCTCTTGGAAGGCCTTTGGCTTCATCAGATTAGGCTATAGAAATCTGCATACTCCAGTCAGGAAGCTAAAGAAATAATGTCAGAATAGGGCTCAGAGGGGTGCTTTGGATGTTTCTTTTTCTCCTTTTCTGGTTCAAGCTTTTCCCAGATTCCTGCTGTTTATTGGGGTGTTTTGTTGTTGTTGTTGTTTTTTTTTCTTAGCAGCCTGATACAATCAACCAGGCCGCACCAGGAGCCATTCCGCATGATGAAGGACGGGCAGTCACAGCCAGCGCTCCATCACCACATAGATGAGGTTTCTCTGCTACGGGCTCGTTTATTTTTCTCATTGTTCAACTACCTGGTTTCTTATCTCACCTTTACCCCGGAGATTCTCCAGAGATCATTTATATGATTCTATGATAGCCTTGCAATATCCACGCTACCGAACATCACAGGGAGCGGTCTAGGAGGAGGATCTGCAATCAGAGCTGTAAACATTGATCTTTTGTTTCAAGACTTATAAGTCATGGATTTGTGTTGCTAGGGACGTCTATCTGTGTCTTTTACTTTGTTATATTGGCACCACAGATTGCTCACGTAATTCGTTACAGGGCATCCACATCTTCGGCGTTTCATAGGAATGTTACGGAAAGTAGTTCATAGTCCCATCTTTGTGAGATTTGAAACAAGCTCGACACGGACACTTTTCTACTTTAGATTTAAGCCAAGGTCGGGCTAAAAGCAGGGGAAGAGTGAGAAGTGGCCCAGAATTTGCTACGCTGCCCATCCTGGTGCTGGACGCCGTGCCAGGGGCAGGACACACCATATGCTGTGTCAGCCTTCCTCGTGGTTCCGTCCAAACGCACAGTTGTACACAATCATCTTCCCATTATCTGTGGGAAGGGGTAGAGTGTGCAAGGGGGAGGAGAGGGAGGAAGTTACAGAGATGTCAAAATCACCGCAGGTAATCCAGAAGGTCCGGGCCGGACTGACCTCCTCTAAAACACAGGGGGAGGGGCAGGCTCATCTCCCCATCGGACTGTGTCATCAGGCAATCTCTGTCTATCCCTGATTTCTTAGGATCGAGCCCTGGGAGGAATGGGGGTGGCCACGCTGGTGGGATCAAGTTCAACTGAAGCAGTTGTAAAACAGGTTCAGGATCACTCAGAAGCATGGTAGAAATGGGGGCCCCACTTGGGCTTGCATGAGTATGTCATGGATATTACAGGAAGGGCCTAAAGGCAGCTGAAGCAGCATTGTTGAATTAGGAGAAAACAGTCATTCCTGGATAAACACAGCAGCTGTTGGATACTTTAAAGGTAAAATCATGAAACACGATGATACTTGTCATTTTTAGACCCTATCCTGATTCTGGACACTAAGGTAAGTTGCTTTGTGGATATTCACCCACTTTATCACTTTATCCTCAGAGCAAGTCTATCAGAGGGGCATTTATACTCCACGTGGCTCAGAAGGAAGCTGTGTGACCCATGTGGTTCTGCTAAGGTCATACAGACACCAAGCACCACACACAGGAGCCAGCCCAGCCTGCTGGACTCCCCCGTTGGTGCTCTCCAGGAAGGACAGTTCCTCAAAGGGGCTCCTGCTCTAGCACCCATCACAGGCAGGCTGGCTCCACTGGCCCAGAAAAAGGAGAGAGTCAGCCAACACAGTTAATTTTGAAGAAAACAAAATTTCTTCAATCTAAAGAACATTCTTTTTTTTTTTTAAGATTTTATTTATTTATTCATGAGAGACACAGACAGAGAGAGAGGCAGAGACACAGGCAGAGGGAGAAGCAGGCTCCATGCAGGGAGCCTGATGTGGGACTCGATCCCGGGGCTCCAGGATCACACCCCGGGCTGAAGGCGGCGCTGACCCGCTGAGCCACCCGGGCTGCCCTGAAGAACACTCTTTAACTTTAATATTGTCCTTCTGAAGTTTTCCTTGACATTAGAATGTCTTTTCTTCCGTAAATTGATAGTGCTAAGGGCAAGTAGTATTTTCTTTAAAGAATATCATTTTTAAAAAAATAGAAATCTGGGATCCCTGGGTGGCTCAGTGGATCAGTGCCTGCCTTCAGCCCAGGGCATGATCCTGGAGTCCTGAGATCGAGTCCTGCGTTGGGCTCCCTACATGGAGCTTGCTTCTCCCTCTGCCTGTGTCTCTGCCCCCCTCTCTCTCTATGTCTACCATGAATAAATAAATAAAATATTTTTTTAAATTAAAAAATAAAAATAATAAAAAAATAGAAATCTGCCAACACATATGGTAACCCAGAATATAAATCTACACCATGTGAGCCAGGTTACCCAAGGGTCTGTGAGCGACCCATCCAGCATCTGCATCTGTCACATGTGTTGGCAAAGAGAGGATGGTGGCGGGTGAGGGGCAGATGTTCACCATCCCTCTGGCCTCAAGGCTGCCCTCAGGCCATTCTGAGAACATCCTATCATCACCGGATCAGAGGGAGAGGATCTGCTTCACGTCCCATTCCTGGGACCAGGTGCCCAAGTCCACCCTCTACCCAGTGGCCTTGCCTGCTAGACAGCAAGTGTCTCTAGAAGACATGTCCGTGGGATCCATACTCAAAGAGGCTAAGTGGTTGTTATGCTCCTTCTGCCCTGCCCTCAGGACAACCTGCAGGTCCTTCTTCCTTTTGTGCTGGCAGGATTCTGTTCTTCTTCTTCTATCTCCCCAGTGGTCTCTTTCCAGCAGGCTTCCCCTCCCCACCAGCTGCCCTTGCTGGTCCCTGGGAGTGGAGAAACTGGTTCTCCAAGAATCCTGTGGCTTGGTGCTGAGCTTTTTTTTCCTCAGAGGTTCCTTTGAGTCTTTCTCTCTGCTTTGGTGTAGGCTGCGGTGACCTGGCAGATGGAGAAGAGCAGAGGGGAGGGTCAATATTCCAGCTGTGCTATGGACTGAATGTGTGGGTCCCCCCGAAGGCATAGACTGAAGCCTAAATCCCAAGGTGATGGTACCTGAGGCAGAGCCTTTGGGAGGTGATTAGGTCAGGATGGGGTGGTGGGGAGGGACTGGTGGTGGGGAGCCTTCATGAATGGGATTAACACCCTTATGAAAAGAGGAGGAGACTCGGGATCACCTTCTCTCCGTTCTCTGCCATTGAAGACACAATAGAAGGCCGTCTGCCAACCAGGACCCAGGCCCTCATCAGACACTGGGTCTGCCAGTGCCTTGATCTTGGACTTGCCGCCTCCAGAGCTGGTCAGACCAAGAAGACTCGCTCTCCATTTAGTCCTAACAACAATTCTATGTGGAGACTTTTATCATCCCGATCTTGCAGATGAGAAGGCTGACATAGGATGAGTTTGAGTAAATTTTTCCAAAGGTCATGGGTGGTGAATCAGGACCAAGTCTCAAATCTGTCTAACTCCCAATGCCGCCTGGTCTCGGTCACGCAAACAGCAGCTGCCAGCACCTGTGTAGTGTAGTGTACCCCGGTCGTGTGCCTCCTCCTCCTGTCTGGAGGCACTTCCCTTATGCATAACGAGGTGCCTCTCCTCCTGGCTGGCTGAACAAGTTCAGCTGGCCCCCCACTACTGCAGATTCCCTCCAAAGGGTTAAGTTTCCATGGGTAGAAAATTCATCAACAGGCCCTGTGCTTTCTTCATTCCCTTATTCAGAATACCAGATGCTTCATGGGAAAATGTATTCAGAAGATAAAGCTTCCCCTTGGCCTACCTTACAGGGCTTCCCTCTATCTGCGCAGTGAACTCGATCTAAAAAAGCCTCTCAGCATTTGAAAGCCCTTGCCCTGTGTAGTCAAAAGATCACAGACCTTAGGACTGCTTGCTGCCAAGAGTAAGAGCAAGATATCACTTACCTCCCTCTACCCACCTACTTTCACTACCTCTATCTGGAGATCTTAAGTTTTACTTGAGACTTGGATGCAATTCTCTCCTCCTGTCACCAGTGATGACAGGATCAGTCAAGGGTCTTTGAGTGGATCCAGGGTAAACTGCAAATACCAGTGCCTTTTGGCCAGGTAGTCTGAAAATATTACATGGATGCTGGGAATCCATATATTGGAGCAAGGCAGAGGCTCCCTGCTTCTATATCTGGTTTATGAGGATCACATCCAGAACATAGACCCACAGCCTAGACATCAGAACACATGGACACAGGGTATTTGGGTCATGGGTAACAATGAAGTCTTATCTCAGAAATATACATATAAAAAAGTTTCAGTCCAATTGTAAAATGTCAAAGAACCTTGAATTCCAGATTTTCAGTAGTTTGAATATAGTTACTAAGGTTGTATCACTTTAACATTTTACTCATCCCAACTGTGATGCCAATAAGAAAATCAGTTGTGCAAAAAATTTATTTATAATCTGGGGGAACGACTCTAGAAATTTTCAGCAGATTTGAAAAGAAATACCTGAACAATAACGGGAATAATGATAATTTTGGAGTAGGTATTCTTTTGAAACTTAAAGATTTGTAAATGGGACTCTAGGTAATAAATTACCATCTACTCACTCAAAACAAGTTGAGAAAAATAAAATATACCTGAAACCTACAGTCAAAAATATCTATTTCTCATAAGTATATGTTTGCCGTTATTGAGTTTTTATTTTTCTGAAGAAAAAAAAAGGAAAAGAAAAGCTTTTGCAACTTATTAGTAATTGACCTAAAGATAAAAAGAAGAAAGAGCTCAAATGATGAACTCAGTTTGATTTCTATAAAAGATCCAAAATTCTAAAATATATCATTAGCACATCTATTATTTCCTATTGCTATATAACAAATCATCATAAAACATAGTGGCTTAAAACAACTATAATTATATTTTACCTCTCACAGATTTTGCAGGTCAGAAATTCCAGAGCAGCTTGGTTAAGTGGTTCTGGTTCTGAGTTTCTCATCAGGTTGAGTTAAAAAGTTGGTTGTCCATAATCATCCGAAGGCTTGCCTGGGGCTGGAGAACAAAATTCCAAAGTTGCTCCCTCATGTGACTGGCAGGTTGGTATGACAAGTTATTTCCCCTCCACGTGAACCTCAACATGGGGCTGCCTTTCCAGTGTGGCTATAGCTTCCCCCAGAGTAAGTGATCTGAGAGATCAAAACAGAGACTGAAACCCCTTTCATGATCTAGCCTCAGAAATCACAGGTTGTAACTTCCACCATATTCTACTGGGTTCCAGGGCCAGCCCTGATTCAATGTAGATGGGGTGATACAAAGTGTTCATACAGGGATGAGAACAATCAAGTGCCATCTTCTTGCTCTTACAGAATAATAAGACTGAAATGTATGAGTGAGGTCACCATTATCTAAGACTATAAGATGATACATAATAATATATTGTTCAGGTGCAATGAAAAAATAATAGCCAATCTAAGAGTTCATATTTTCTTTTAAAAAATATTATATTATATTATATTTATTTATTTATCTATTTGTCTGTTTATTTATTTATTTATTTATTTATTTATTTATTTGAGAGCATGAGTGGAGAGAGGGGCAGGGAGGAGCAGAGGGGAGAGAGATAGAGGAGGAAAGAAACTCAAGGAGACTCTGCACTGAGCACAGAGACTGACATGGGGTTCAATCTAATAACCCTGAGATCATGACCTGAGTGGAAACCAAGACTCAGATGCTTAACCCACTGAGCCATTCAGGCACTCCAAATAGTTCATATTTTCCAAATAGTTCATGATTATTTCTCTGAATTTTCTAAAGAAAGGCAGTAGAATTGATATTGCATAGGAAAATAGCAATCTCTACCACAATTGTCAGTTTTTATAAGACATTTTACCAAATATTTCCGTTGTTATTAACAAAGAGATAACTAGAATCAACACACATCAGTTATAAAAATATTTCTTCAAAAAAATCAAAATTGATTTTGGTGAAATAGGGTGTGGTCTGGGATGTCACTCCCCATAGGAGGTGGGGCCACTCAATTAGGAAGGAATTTTAACGAACCTCCTGAAGAATATGCTAATCACTACCAATGTATAATTGCTCTATAAATATATCGATTTCTTTTATATATAGTTTTGCATTTCCTTTCCATGAGATTTGGTGAGAAATTGAATAATTTTCAAAATGATATTAGTTGTATTAGTATTAGTTTATGTTGTATATAACAGAATATGTAAATAAAGTGGCTTAAAACAAAATAGAAGATTATCTCTCTGTTTTAAAAATGAAAGCCAGATATCAGTAGCCCAGGGCTGGTACAGCAGCTCTGTGATAATCAAGGACCCTTCTGTCTTCCTGCTATACCCTCCAAGTGCTTTGTCTCCGTTGTTATGTTTGCTTCATAATATAAGTTGGATGACAACAAGAGCTCCATCAGTCTGAATTCCAGGCTATAAAGGAGAAGGAGGAGGAGGAGGGAAGAGGAGGAAGAAGAGGAGGAGGAGGAAAAGAAGAAGTGCAGCCAGTTGACTTGAAGGAACTTCTTAGAAGTCCCACTTGATGCTTCTGCTCATACTACATTGGTAGAACTTCATTACATAGCCACATCTGCCTGCAAGGAGAGTTGGAAAATGTAATCTTTGTTCTAAGTGACTAAAATCATGATTATTTCTCTGAATTTTCCAAAGAAAAGCAGTAGAATTGATATGCATAGGGAAATAGCAATGTCTACCACAATTGTCAATTTTTATAAGACATGATTTATGCATTTACAAAAAAAAAGTTTGACAAATTAAAAATATCGAATAAAAAGAAAGTAAAAATAAATCATACTGGAAGCTACCCAATAGTTCCAAACATGTTGATTGCTTGTTGTTCTAATTGAGATTTAGGAAATTTTTAAATAGCTGAAATATTGAGAGTTTATTGAGCAACTCTTCAGTGATACAAGCAGCCAGTGAGTCGGTGGCTTGTGAACATCAGTATAAATGTAGATTGTCATTTCTTTACCAAATGCTGAGTGTTACAGACGTTTAAAAATATGCTTCATAGAGAAATGAGAGATATTATTTTTTTTCTCCAAAAGGAAAAGAAATGCTGTATTTAGATTCGATAGAAATGACAAAAGTAAAGGAGTTATGCTAAGATTGATTTATAAGGATTTTGAAATCATAATAGTCTTCTCTTTAGAAGAGATGAAATATTTGGAAGGCAAGTATAAGAATGTGGAATGCGGAAATATGGTTAGCAGATTAAGAGAAATTATATATTATATGGGTATGTAAGTGTATATGTAAATATATAATCAGTAATTATTACCAATGTTTGGATACATACTATAAAAATATACTTTAAATATTTTCAATTATTTTTTGTTGAAGTATAGTTGATATACAATGTTAGATTAGTTTCAGGTGTACCTCATGGTTATTTGACAAGTTTGTACATAATGCTGTGCTCACAACAAGCACAGATACCATCTGTCCCCATACAATGTTGTTACAAGACCATTGGCTATATTCCCTATGCCAAGCTCTTTAACTCCATGATTTATCCATTCCATAACTGGAAGCCAGCATCTGCCACTTGCCTTCACCCATTTTGCCCATCTACCCACCCCAGTCCCCTCTGGCTCTACATTTTAATTCTTAAGTTAACTAAAAAATAAAAAAAATTTCATTTACTGAAAAATGAAAAAAAAAATCAAAATTATATTTAAATGAAGAGTCACTGTATGAAGTATAAAAAAAATTAAATGTGTGTGAATTTTACAGATTCATTGCAAACCTCAGTCCAAGAAATGCGGTATGCCTGGTGCTCTGAAACCATTGTTGCTCGTCTGTTGCTATCCATGTAAGTAATCTTGGCTGTTTCTAATACGGTCCTCGAAATAAAAAAATAAAGTTACTGTGTTGTCAGCACTACTAGATTTTGGGTTGACCTAGCCAATCATGGCAGTGAGGGCAGAGGGCTCGTTTTCAATTCTAAGTTGCCTACAAATATACTTACACAGCTCAAGGGGGAATGGAAGCTAGAGGTTCAGAGACCTGACACAGATTCCTACTGAGTGGAAATTGTGACCGAATTCATGGAGCCTGAAAGACTCGCTGCTGGTGTACAAAACCTGGCCGTTAAAACGGAGCAGAGGTGATGGCTTATTAACTTAATTTCCCCATGAGGATTTTATACTTCAGTTATTGTGAGTTAAAGTTAGAAATGTAAGATAGAGCTCTAAAATTGCTCCTGCGATTTTAATTGTGTCTCTCTCCTTCTTTCTAATGAAGTTAAATTTTAAAAATTGAAAAGCCATTTTATGAAAATGTTTCATACCATCCTAAAACAAAGAACTAGATATTTCCGGCCAAGATGGATTAATAGGAAACGTTTTTTTAGAAAGTGAAAACCTGAATGTACAGACTCCAGTACTTCAATCAAATAGTAATCCAGGTGGTGTCATTAGAGTTCATGATCAGTTGACTATCAATAAATGGGATTATCCTAGAAGAATCTAGGTGGGCTTCATTCAATCAGTTTAAGGACTGAAGAGCAGAGCTGAGCTTTCTTGATGAAGAAGAAATTCTGCCTTTGAAACAGCAGCTTCAGTTTTGCATGAGAATTCTGGTCTGCCCTTTCTGATAGCCTCCTCTGCAATTTTAGATTTGTCCAGCCCAATCCCGCATTCAAATAAATCAATTCCTTGCAATAAACCTCCTAATATATATTTTCTACTGACTCCCTGACTCTAGTTGAACGCTGACTGATATGCCCATCAATTAAAGGATAGAGATTTTCCAAATACATACAACAGCAAAGTTCACCTACATGCTGCCTACAATAAATCTACTTTAAAGATGACACAGGGGCATCTGGGTGACTCAGTCTGTTGGGCATTTAAATCTTGATCTCAGCTCAGGTCTTAATCTCAGAGTTGTGGGTTCAAATCACACATTGGGCTCCACAGCTAGGCATGGACTATTACTTAAAAAAAAATAAATGAATAAAAATAAAAATAAAGGCACAGGCTAAAAGTAGATGAGAGAAAAGACACTGATCAAAAGAAAGCTGGAGTGGTTTTATTAATATCACGCCAAGTAAATTCCAGAACAAACAATATTAAGAGGAATAAAGAGGAATATTTCACGAAGCTAATTATTTATCAGGAGGACTTAGCAATTTTAAACGTGTATGTGTCTAACTGAGCTTTGAGATACAAAAGCTGATTGGACAAAATCACAATTACAGTTTGATTTGAATCCTTTACTCAGTAAAAGGTAGAAAAAATAGATTTAAAAAAAAAAACAGTTCAAAGTAGAAATAAAAATATCTTTTGTGACCTAGCCTCAAAAGTAACACATTGCCACTTCTGCTATATTCTACTGGGTACTACAGACCCAGTACTGATCCAATGTGCAGGGTAGTATACAGAGTATAAATACCAGGAGATGAGAATCATTCATGGCCATGTAGAGACTGGCTATTACAGAATAATAACAGGTAAAATGTCGTGGGTGAGATTATCATTATCTAAGATTATTAAGTATTGTATAGCAATGTGCTTGCTAATACAATAAAAACTAGCCAATCTAATAGATGATAAGAGCATTTTAATCATAACAAATTGTTGCTGCTTTTTCTCTTTAATAAAGAGATAACTAAAATCACATTGGTTATAAAGACATTTCTACAACAAGTCAAGATAGATTTTGATAAAATAGTGGTGTGGTCTGTGATGGCATTGCAATTGGAGGTGGGGCCATACAACTGGGAAGGGATTTTTTTTTTATATTTTATTTATTTATTCATGAGATATACAGAGAGAGAGAGGCAGAGACACAGGTAGAGCAGGCTCCATGCAGGAAGCCCGATGCAGGACTCGATCCAGGGACTCCAGGATCAGGCCCTGGGCTGAAGGCAGCCTCACTTAACCGCTGAGCCACCCAGGGGTCCCTGGGAAGGGATCTTAATTAAGAAATTTGCTGTAGTATATATAAATCACTGCATATGCATAATCACTGCAAGTATATACTTTGTCATCATTTGAAATTTTTGTTAAAAAATCCAGCAGGAGTTAGTGAGGCAACCCAGAAATTAGCAACAGCTGGAAGCTGATACCACTGTCAGGTGGTATCCTGTGCTAGAAGCTGGGTATGGCTGGTCTAAGCTGGATCCAAGGAGGAGATATGGCCCCTGTTGGTGTTATCACCAAAGGCAAAAATAGAAGAGAAGAGATGCTTTGGCTTTTCCCTTCCCTCACCCTCCAATCTCTCAACAATGCATCCCTCTGGTCAAATCCATTAGGAGGACAGTTAATAAATGTATTACTTTCCTATTGCTGCTGAAAAAAATCAACTCAAACTTTCAACACACAGTGACATAAATTTATTATCTTAAAATTCTGAAGATGAGAAGTCCAGAATCAGTTTCACTGGGCTAACGTCAAGGTGTTGAAATGACAGGTTCCTTCTGGAGGCTCTAGAGGAGAACCTGTTTCCTAGCTTTTTCCAGCTTTAGAACTAATTCCCTGCATTTCTTAGCTCACAGTCCCTTCCTCGACCTTCAACGTCAGCAGTGTAGCATCTTCAGATTTCTTTCTCCCCGTTCCAACTTTTTTAAAAAGATTTTATTTATTTATTCATGAGACAGAGAGAGGGGTGGGGCAGAGACACAGGCAGAGAGAGAAGCAGGCTCCATGCAGGGAGCCCAACATGGGACTGGATCCCTGGTCTCCAGGATCACGCCCTGGGCTGAAAGCGGCGCTAAACCGCTGAGCCACCCGGGCTGCCCTGTTCCAACTTTCTGCTTCTGTTGTCACAACTCCTTCTCTGACTCTACTGATTATACAAACCCACCTGGATGAGCAAGGGGAACCTTTCCATCTCAAGATCTCTAGTTTAATCACATCTGCAAAGTCCCCTTTGCTCTATAAAGAAATATATTCACAGGTTCTGAGGATTAGGACATGGACATCTTTGGAGAGTCATTACTCCATCTACCACATAAGGAAGACTGGGAGGTGTCACCTGTAGGGCTCAGACCCCCTGGGGTACAGACATAGAAGGGATTGGAAAAGGAATGGATCTCAAAGCAAAAGACCCAAAATAGGCACTCTTTTAGAGAAGAAGTTCTCTAAATTTTCACTATTGCAATCTTATACAAAAGACTCCATTTCTTTGTCTTTCTCTCCCTGAATACTATCTATTAATGAATTATTGTCTTCATCACATCTCCTCCCCAGAATAGAATAGACAATGCTGCTGAAATGGAAACAATTCATGGGAAGACAATGATAACACAATTTTTTCTTCTGATTTTGAGTTTGTAGAAACTGAGTGGTTTTTTTTTTAATATCATATTTGAAGTTTAATCTTTCACTTATTCCTTCCTTTCCAAACTATATAGGTGTGCTTTTCCCATTTGGTTTTGCTAAAGAGGAAAAGGAGAAATCTCCACATATTGTGATCTAAGACATTTAAAATCTTTCATCAAAAGACATGCTATCACAACAAGAAGACTGGATTTCCTAAACAGAGGTGGATCCCAAAAATGTGACCTGCACAGAACCTTAATATCTCTCTGTACATGACCTTCTTACCTCCCTATCCAGGTATCCAGCATTACATCTGCCTGCTATCAACCCACCATCTCCAACCAAAAGCAGTGCTCTAATATTTAACTTTAGATGTTGGCCCCTGAGGAAAAGGGACCTTGGCAACTACCATGGTTGCTTTGCTTAGGTCAGTTTTACTGTTTATGTACAACTGAAAGACCATAACCCAAAAAAAGTTACTGACATCTTACTCATTGATCATGCCAAGCATGAGGTAAGAAGGTCATGTACAGAGAGATACTGAGGTTCTGCATGGGTCCAGTTGGAAAAAAAAAAAAAAAAAGGAAGGTCAGGTAATGGCTAGTCTTCAGAGTAGAGGAAATCTGTCTCTTGCATTATTCATTATTCATTGATATCATTGTCTTGCATTATTCATTGATATCAAGAGTGGCCATGAGGGCCCAAAATGTAAGACTGTCAATTAATTGTAAATGTTTAAGAAAAACTAGAATGAAAACTCCATGAGAGCAGGAAATCTGATGTTCTCGTTTGCCATAGAATCCTCAGCACATAGGACAGGCCAACCTCCATTGAATGCTATCTCAATACTCATTGAATGAATGTATTATTTAATTTAACTTAAAAATCATTTGCTATGACATTACTCCTTCTGGGCTGAAAATCTATAAACTTTGCTCATTACTACAACTTATTTTTTCTTTCCCCAAATCATGTATATAGAAAAATTCAAACATACAAAAAGTTGAAAGAATAGCAAGATGAATATTCATACACCTGCTAACTAGTTCAATAATTATTGATGGTTTATTATATTTATTTTTTCAATATTTCATTTATTGATATTTCTAGACAGGCATGTGTACCAATTAAAGTTCAGAGACCCAGAACCACCATGTGTCTATATATCTTCATATGTATATTTGTTTTTATATATATTTAAGGCCATTATCTTCACATCTGATGCTGGAGTTTGAAGTCCACAGGGCAGAAGTCAGAAGGGAAGATTGATGTAAAATGGAAGAGATTAATCCAAATCCTGCAAGGACGTACAGATGGCTACTCCTCAGAGAACAGCAGAAGCCTACAGTTGGCAGACTCAACTGCCTCCAACCTTGATGAGGCAGGTGTCCTGCAAAAGCTGGCCATTCCTCATGGGGCTGAATGCACACACCTTGCCCAAGAGCCAAAGAAGATGAAGGGACATCCAAGGGAAGGTGGACTGGTTGGAGGCCCAGATGCTCATTCATGTCAACGAGGGAAGAGGTCCATCAGCTGCTCAGGGATGTGCAAGACCTACAGAATGGCAACTGTGTCCTTGTGCCCTCAGAATCTTCCAGAAATGTCCCTTGTGGCCCACAGAACCAGTAACACACAAGAAAGGTGATCCTGGGAAACAGGTCAGCATAGCCATGCAAACACATTACAAAGCCAACATCTCGAATTAAGCTTCAAAAATGCTACCATTCCACCTCTAAATTGTTCAACTTGCGTCTCACATTTCCCTTCCAAAATGACGGAACAGCATCTGAGAAATTATAATGGCAAATGTTCAGCTTTCATGAGTGGTATGGATTAAGTGTTTGAAACAAGCCCTAGGCACTGTTGCAGGTCAATTTTACTCTTTTATGATACAGTATCTTCTGTTTTCTAAAGATTTTGTTAAATTCACCTGGCCTGGTCTAGCACTGAGCTTTACTTTGCTCCACAAAACAATAGAATATGATTTTCAGAATCATTCTGACCAATACCAAATGGTTGTTTTCTTCAGGAAAAAACAAGTTAGCATAAAATTTCTGATGGGATCCTGCCTCCCAACTAACAGCTTGAGTTTTAAAATGAATCCTTTGACAAATGGCTTTTCTCCTGTTCTCAAGCTGCTATGAAAAAAAAATCTCCATTCTGAAAAAAAGAAAACATTCTAAATGTTTCTTCTCGAAGATCTGTAGTATAGCTTACAAAATATCGCTCTCTCTTGTTTTGTTTTAGAAGGGGTTCAGAAGAAGTGTCCCTTTGGCGTGTGCCACTTTGGCATGGGGATTATTTTAAATTGAAGGCAATCAAGACCGAGCAGACTCAAGAAAAACTTTCATCTCTCCTCTAAATTATCTAAAAGAATTTGGATAGGGGCCGTAGCCCAGAATGAGATCTATTACCAAGAGATCACATTTTTATCTTAATGACCTATCCACATGGCAGGTCAAACATCTGATTACCAAACATCTGATCTTCTCAACTTCCTGTGAATTGCCCTCTTCCCCTTGGAAGCCCCAGGCCCCATCCCTTTCCTTAGCTCAATATGACATATAAGCCTCAGTTGTCCAGCTTGTCCTCAGGTCTCATATTTTTAAGGGGACCCCTACATACATAATTAAATTTGTTTCTCTCCTGTTAATATGTCTTATGTTAATTTGATTATGAGACCAGTCAAAAAACCTAGAACGGTAGAAGGAAAAATCTCCCCCCTCCCACATTTTCTTTTCTTGGCACTCCTTGGGTGGGTATTGCTGGAATGAAGACTAAACCTGTTAAAAAAATATATGTATTGTCTCATTAGAATCAGACTATCCTTTCAGCTGCTGAAATTTGAGTTGAATTAGGAACAGCAGATGAAGAATTTGTAACCAAGCAAAACTCCATAGCAACAAGTAATTAAAGTTGATTATAATTGTAAGACATTTACTCAGGATTTTTTTTTAATTCTTAAGAAAAATTCAATAAGAAATAACATCTCAGGATTTCAAGGCACATAAGTTGGCAACAAGTAAAAACCATTCATGTTAGGTTCAGTCATTCAAAAAAATGGGTGCATATTTTCAGCTTGATAAAAACCTTTACTTCAAGAACTCCAATGCAGTCAGCTCCCCAGTGAAGCCTGGGATGAATTCCACATGTATGTTTCTAATCTGTGTGCAACCCCGAGTGGATTCTTCTCTAGTGACAGCTCTATCCCTGGTGGTTTGGTTTCCATACTAGTCCACAAAAGCTTGTTTTACCCACATACACCCAAATTACAGCTCTAATCATACTATTTCAACTACATCTAGCTGCATTGTTTCATGGAAAATGAATCTTGAATTCCAAGTTGCAATGCCAAGAACACATCTTCCCTGAACCCCAGAGCCAGAACAAGCAACTGTAGTGGGTTTAAATTTTACTTAGTAAAATATAACTCTAGATTAGCACTTCCCAAAGCATCCCTTGGAAAGTTCCCCAAAACAGAAAGGGAGGGGAAGTCCAATCAAATAAGCTTAGGGAATTGTAAAGGAGGAAAGATAATTTTCCCCCTACCCTTCTCAGTTCTTTGTTGAGGCAGCTAAATAAAAGACGGATGAACAGAGAAAAACAAACTGAAGTTGACTAATATGTATACCTCATATAAATGAGATATACCCAAGGAAAAGTGAGCAACTCCCCAGGTGGCCTAAGATACCATCTTTAGCTAAGATACCATCTTTAGCTAGAGGCAAAAGGAAGAAAGATATGAGCTGGGGTAGGAGAGGCCAGTCACAGACAGGTTGCTAGGAAAGCCATGGTAAATGAGGGCAAGGATGTTATGCAGGTTTGACTGGTGACTTCTCCACTGAAAGAAGTTTCTGGTGACTTGGAGCCATCCTTCTCTTCCTGGTACTGAGAAAAAGACACTTAGACAAATGGAGATTTCCTTTATACATGGTCACTTCCCCTTTTAAAAAAAAGGTAATTTCAACTCCATATTCAGAGTTTTTCCTGGGTCTGCTATTTCTCAAAATAATCAGCTCAAAATAATCCTTATGCCAAAGAAATATATTTTGGAGTACCATGTTCTGCTGCCCTTCAAAATGCTGCACACCCTCTCTGTGTCTTCAGAGACTTCAGTTCATATTAGTATATGTTAGAGAATGATTACAGTAGACAATTTTGATGATACAGACACATTTTATTTAACACTCCGTGGTATGAGCAGTCTCCATGGCAAGAACTGCAAAATGAGGCAGATGGCAGGAAGCTCTCATAGAGTAAAGGATGAGGAGCCCGGGCCTCCTCTGTTGTCCTTCAGCTGGAACCAGATGCCAACATCAGTCTATGATTGACCCTGTCCCAGTTGAACCTTCAGATGAGCACTCAGCCTCACACCTGGCTGACAACTCAAGTGCAACCTGTGAGGGACGGGGAAACAGAAGGCCCAGCTAAGCCACACCCAGACTTCTGACCCATAGGAACTGTGAGATAATAAGTTGTGTTGTTTTAAGCCACAAAACTGAAGTAACTTGTCACACAGAAACAGATACGTAACACAACAGCATTTGGAAAACTTCTGCTTCCCAAACTTGGGAAGTCCCAAGTGCTGACTTCCCAAACATATATACGGTATTAGTTTTCTAGGGCTGCCATAACAAATTTCCAGAAACTGGGTGGCTTAAACAACAGAAATTGGTTCTCTCACAGCTCTGGAGGCTGGAAGTCTGAAATTAATGTGTGGGCAAAGACATGCACTCTTTGAAACCTGAAAAGGGATCCTTCCTTACCTCTTCCTGTCTTCTGGTGGTAGTTGCAGTCCCTGGTGTTCCCCGGCTCATGGCTGCATTACTCCATTCTCTACTTCCACCTACGCAGGCCCTTCTCTGTGTGTCTGTCTGCACATGGCCATCTTCTCATAAGAACACAAGTCATACCGGATGAGGAACATCCTACTCCCACACGACCTCATCTCAACCACATCTACAGTAACCCTATTTCCAAATAATTCAGAGGCACTGGAGTTCAGACCTCACATATCTTTTTTTTTTTTCTTTTTGGTGGTTGATAGGGAGGGAAGGACCAAAAAAAAATCAAGCCATAATAAATACAAGGAGGCTTTTAACTACATGATGCCATTCTCTGAATTAAACAAGCTTCATCTGACCATGATTTCTTTACAGTGAGTAAAGGTTTATGTTATTCCTGATCCATGTGTGACTGATTAGACACAAAACAAAAAGTGAGAATTGTCAGGGATGTCAATCTCTTGTAAAACCCGATGATGCATAATGTAGAATAAATGCCTCAGCCAGATGACCTTTATAATATTTCCAGTTGACACAATTATTTCTCAGTGGAGGAAGGTGGCAGAGCATGAAAAGGATAGCATTTTGTTTGTACCACTGATGTGAGTAATAGGACAGCTGGGAAGTTTATGGACCTGGGCGATGACAGTAGTTTAAGAAGAAATACAATGTTTGATGTAGTTTCCACATGAGGATTTTTATAATGGTTACAAGATACCCTCAGATAATGTTCCAAAATCTACTTTCATAGCTCCTCCCTGGCAATGTGCCTTTTACATACATGTGTAACATGTGTCCATGAACTAATGGATCAGCATAGCAAGACCAGGAGTGCCAAGCAGCTTGGGCAGGAGATGTGCTTGGAGAGTGTTGTGGTCCTCATATTCAGATGAGCAAGGGGAGGCCTGGGAATGAGAAGTGTTTCAGGGTGTCATGGGAATGACCCACACATGGTCATTTCCAAGTGTTAAAACCATGTTGCCTGGTTCATGGTCTTGGACCTCTGTCCTTTAATATAATGCCTTGAACAACAATAGCAAAAGGTGTGTTATTAGGGGATGGAATCAGGAGTAGGGTAATGTTAAGCCACAAAGGGAAGAGAGACAAAGAAGGGAGGATCTACATCTCTCTGAAAAAAGTCTAAGCATATGGGAAAGACGTTGTCTGCAGCCCCTCTTCTCCTCTTCTTCCTCACAAGGCAAAGGCTAGAGTGGGTATGTGTGCAAGATGTCCTCAGGAACCTGAATCCCTTTTTGAACATTACAACAGCAACAGGCAGAAACATCCTAATCAAAAGGCAAGAACTAATTGGAGAAGAGGAATCTTAATTAGCTTGCCCATCAATATCAAAACTCTAAAATGTTATTCATTAGGCAAGTACCTTGGTGCGTGAGCAAGGATTAAGAAGAATCTCAGTAAACTGGATCATCGAGATATGGTCTCCCAGACAAGCACTGCTGACTTTATCTACTTTCTCTGATCATTAAAGACCCTCACCAGAGAAGCCCATTGATGCACCAAAGCACAACGTTTGAAAAAATATGTGCAAGGTCTGCTCAAGTTTGTACGGGCTGCAGTCTGGTCATCAGGAGACTGGGCCCTGGTTGCTGGTCTTTGTGCAAGCAGCTGATGTTCTTGAGCAAAGCCCTGCAGCCATGACCTAATGGGCTCTGGTTTCTTGTATAAAATGAGATGAACCAAATGTGATAATGTATCACACAACCCCCTGCCATAATGGTCAGCCCAAAACAACTTGAACAATAAAGAATGGATCGGCTCTGGAAGTGCAGGTATAGGACCAGCCTGGGCTGAACTGAACTGAACTGGCCCTGGTTCCATGCCTCAGATTCTCTTAGCAATGCCTTCTGCTCTCTGTCAACTTCATCTTTGTAGAAGAAAGACCCATAACACAAGAAGACATATCCAGCAGCTTCTAGCACGCTCTTCCTTGCTTGTCCCTGACTGGAATGGATTCACATGCCCATTTCTGGAACGGTCACTGGGTGGTCCAGCCGGCTGTGGACACTCTGCCCTCGGTTTCCAGGAGGACAGAAGACTCCTACTCTGAAGCTCACCCAACTCCAAAGACCCAGCAAACTTTATGAAATGACATAAACAAGTCAAAACTTTGAAAGATGAAGGAAACCAGATTGCAACATAATATTAAGGAGAAATAATTTAACAAGTCAACCCTGGATCTTCTAATGATACTGCACACACCCTGAGGACCCATATCTATTGGCTCCCCACAACCTCAAAAGGGTGTTACATGCAATTGTCATTTTTCTCTATGATAGCTTTATGGCTACACACCTTTCCTCAAGATTCATGGTGCAGTTACCCCTTCCTAAAGTAGAGGAAGGTGGAGGCTCTGGTCTGCATCTGTTGCAAACTTTTTAGTGTATGTGGCTGCATGTGTTTATGCATACTTAAGTGCCTGGGTGTGTGGATGTGCATGTGTGTTGTGTTTCTTTCTTAGAATCAAGAAGGAGCATTGCCCAATAGTTATTGGCCAAACAACTAAGGCATCTCGTATTTGATTATACTAAACAGCTTCTCTCTACATTAAATTTTTAAAGTAATTTTCAGATTCCAGGTCAGAATTACATAGACACATTTTGTAAGTTTATGGCAGGCCACAGTCTCTTATAAATTTACAAATGAGACACAATTGTTGGTTTGATAATGATTATATGATTTATTTTATTGCTTTTAATTATAACCTTTTGTGTCAAGATGGTAGTTCATATAATAATAAAATGTTTCATTCAGCTGAAAAACTGAGGTAGGCTCCCAGAACAATTGTTTCTGTTTAATACAGTCACGATCTTTGTGATAGTTATTTTGGCAAGAGCTTGACTTCAGGTATCACCTTTGAGCACATAGGACAGTTTGATGTGGCTCAGATACATTTGCTCCAATACTTAGCAATGAATATGCCAATGCCCTTCAAATGGGCTCTTCAAACATCAGCAGGAGAATAGAATCCTCGAATCTTAGTTTTTTTGGCGCATTACCCTCATTGACCAGGTATGTCACCAAGGTGAAATGATACTTGAAAACATTCCCGAGTAAAAATAATTTGATGTTAGCAAAATACAAGTTGAATCACAAATCCTTTGCTTCTAGATAAATACATTTTTCAGTGATTTTTCCATGCTGTCTTCTTCAGAACAATGATGCCCACAGACTTCTTGGGCTAACATTACATGTGGCAGCCAGTATGGTCATGTTATTCAAACTTGGGGACTGAGGAGTGAGCTGCCCATGCAACTGTTATATTCTGGTTGCTTAAGAATGACTGGCTATAGCTAAGGGTTTGCTGTTATTCTTTTAAATTTTTTAAAAGATTTTATTTATTTACTTGAGAGAGAGAGAGAGAGAGGCCATGAATTGAGGGGCAGGGGCAGAGGGAGAAGCAGATGCCCTCCTGAGCAGGGAGCCTGATACCAGGCTCCATCCCAGAACCCCAGGATCACAACCAGAGCTGAAGGCAGCACTTAACTGACTGAGTCACTCAGATGCCCCAGGGCTTTGCTATTAGAGTGGAGACCAATAAAAGAAAAGGCACAATGAAACATATTTTAAATACATGTCTGACACTGAGATGGACGGACATGAGCTAATGTTGATTAAAACGTATCAGAGGGAAGCATGGACTGCTAAGTGCTAGGTTACTGGTCCTCAGAGGATTATATTTCATGTTCACAAGGACAGTATTTGTAAGCATTGTCCTACAGATGAGTCAGAGTTATTACACATCCTATACCAAGTAGTGTAAAATAATATTTACAGAAATTACAGGCTTTGAGCAGTCAGCTTCTTGCAAGAGAGGCTCATGTGAGTGGAGGGTGTGTGCTTTGACCAAATAGTTCCACTTGTAAAGATTTTGTATTTTTTTATTTATGACAGACAGAGAGAGAGAGAGAGAGAGAGGCAGAGACACAGGCAGAGGAAGAAGCAGGCTCCATGCAGGGAGCCCGATGCAGGACTCGATCCCCGGTCTCCATTATCACACCCCAGGCCGAAGGCGGCACTAAACCGCTGGGCCACCAGGGCTGCCCAGTAGTTCCACTTCTAGATGATCTTCCTAAGGACACCATCAGATACTCAAAATGTATATTTAAGTGAATTTAATTCCTTGCTATTTAGTTAGTTCAATTTTAAAATATTAAATATGGGAGTGCCTGGGTGGCTCAGTTGGTTAAGTGTCTGCTTTTGGCTCAAGTCATGATCTCAGGGTCCTAGGATTGAGCCCTGCATTGGGCTCCCTGCTCAGCAAGGAATCTGCTTCTCCCTCTGCCTCTTCCCAGCTGGTGCTCTCTCGCTGTCTCTCACTCTCCCTCTCTCTTTCAAATAAATAAAATCTTTAAAATAAATAAATAAAATATTAAATATCTTGCTATAGAAGATTGATTGGCTTCCTCAAACTATAGAATAGTGTGCTGCTGTTAAAAATAATTACCATACTATCTCGTAGCATGAAAATGTTTATAAAGTAATTCATGTTTTAGGTTTCTAGGGCTATCATAACAAATTACCACAAATGGGTGGATTAAAACAACAGAAATATATTGACTCACACTCACGGAGGCTGGAAGTCTGAAACCAGGGTATCAGCCAACATGTCAGCAGAGCCATGCTTCTGACCAAGTCTCCAGGGAAGACTCCTTCCTTGCCTCTTCCAGCTGCTGGTGGTTCCAGACATTCATTGTCTTGGGGCTACATGACTCCCATCTCCACCTATGTCCTCACACGGCTTTCTCCCCTATGTGTCTCTGTGTTCTCTCCTCTTTGAAAGGACACCTGTCATTGATCTAGGACCTACCCTAAAATCAAGATGCTCTCATCTTGAGATCCTTAAATGAACTCCATTGGCAAAGACCCTTTTTCCAATCAGGTCATATTCATGGGTTCTGGGAAGATATGTCTTTTGGGGGAAGGGGAAGGTACAATTCAATCTATTACAATTAGTCAGAAAGGCAGTCTATAAACTTTACGCAGTCCTACCTCAGCAATGTACATATGTACAGCCTGTAATACGCTGTTAGAATGGGATTGGGGAACCAATGTGAATGTGAAAAGGCCCCACCACTGCTTTCCTATGCAGAGTTAAGAGAATGAAGGAGTCCTGGAAGCCAGAAGTCCCCAGTCAAGGTGTTGACAGGCTTGGTTCCTTCTGGAGGCTCTGAGGGAGAATCGAGTCCAGGCCTCTCTCCTAATTCTTGGTCATTCTGGCAATCCTTGGCGTTCCTTGGTTTCCTAGGCACAAAACTCCAAAGATTGCTCCGTCGTCATATGGACTTCCTTGCTCTGTCTCTGTGTCTCTGTTTCCCCATAAGGACACCAGTCACTGGCTTAGGATCCATCTGAAACCAGCTTCACCTCGTCTTAACTAATTACACCTGCAAAGATCCTATTTCCAAATAAAGTCATATCCTGAGGTTCTGGATAGACATGAGTTTTGAGGGAACATTACTGAACCCAGGGCAGCTGGCATGGGGTCATCTTACATCAGACCAGTGTGGCTGCATGGATGGGCAAGAGAACCTGGAGAAGGAGGGGGAGGCGTGATGCAGGTTGCTCTGGGGATGAGTGAGGGGTCTCAGGGACCATTCTGAGTAGAGCTATGTCTACTCCAGGCCCAGGCCAAAGGAACCCAGGAGAGAAAGGAGCACAGAGCATTATTTCTAAAGAGCCTTGAGTGGAAGAACCAGACTTACCATGTGCTAGGCCCCAGGGCAAAGCTACCCAGCCCCCCAGAACTGTCTGGTCCCCTCCTTCTGCTTGCAGTGCTAGTGTAAGAACAGAAGATTATGGCCATCCCCTTCCCCCATTCTAGGCTCAACCCCAGGCACCTCTGAGATGGGAGAGAAGGTGGGGATACTCAGCTAAGAGTCTTGCCTGTATAATAGGACATGTGCTAACATATATATATTAGTATGTAATACGCATTTATAATATAATATAATTACCAATTATATGCCATGCATAAAAACTCACTTTGAGAGTTGAAAATGAGATGTCCCTAACCTGATGTGTGCCTTGGAATGAGAAGCAGTAGGACACCCACCCTTGGAGCCACCAGGTGTTAAACCAGCTGATGTCTCTGCAGACAATGGCCCATTGAAGGGAGGTAGCAGGGGAACGCATGACAAAGGAGAGGAAGGAAGGGTGGAAAGAGCAAGCAGCCTTGCACAGTGGCTGCAACCACACAGAGCTGTCTTGGACGAAGCAGCAACAGCCCCTGTGCTTCTGGGCACAGAACGACACACATTTCCCAATTTCATTGTGACCTAGTTAGCCAAGAGGACCTGCCTCACCCTCCTCACCGCGGGCCCGAGGGGCCAAGCTTAGCAAATCCTGTCTGCCACCTAGTGCCCTCTGGCTCTGAGCACCCTGAACCAGCTGGGAGTCTAGAGAAAGCTCATTTTTCTTCCCCTCCTCCACTTTACCCACAAAGCCATTACCTCCGCCACATCCTAGTTCAGAGAAAAATAAGGCTCAGATGTTTTATCTGCTCACTAATTTTGTTTTTTCTTCTGAGGTAGGTTTTGTTTGGCTTTTAGGGATGCCAGTTTTCTGTTGAGTCAAAGCCAAGGGAGTGTCTATTTGGATATCCAATGAAAGAATGCCAAGGTCATGGGCAAAAGAAAACTTGGAATGAACCTGGCTTCTCATCTAATTTCATAAACCAGAAACTCCAGGCCTTCAGTCTAAAAAGAATTAAATAGACAGGCAACAGCGTGAGTGTTTAACACAGAGCTTTGGGGTAAAACAATTTCCCCACCCCCAGGTGTACGGAGTCTCTGTAGCTGATGCAGAGAAACATGCTCCCTGGCTTGGCTTATAGAGTTGCTTAATGCACATTTATCTGAGGGGTAGGTGGTCTGCAGGATGGGCTTGCAATGGTTTTGTAAGAAGCCACACTGGCAACATTTGATGGCCAAAGTGGCACATCAGGCCAACAATTTAGCCTTTGCTTCATATCTACTGAGAGAACGTCAGACCCACTGATTAACTTTCTAAAGGTTTATTTACTTACTTATTTATTTACTTTTTAAAAAATTTTTTTTAGGGAAGGGAAAACAGAATTCAGAGAGCTGAGATGTAAGCTCTTGCTAGTAATAGGATAAGTTTTCTCTAAGCCATGCCTTCCTCATTGGTCAAATTATGGTTATAGTCATAGGTCCCAATAGGGTTATTTTAAGAATTACATGACGCAATCCACGTAGAGTGCCTGCCTCGTCCAAATGATCGCTATTTGGCTGTTTGGTTTTTGTGGTAGGGTGAGTAATGGCCCCCCAGATGTGTCCAAATCCTAATCCCCAGGATCTGTGAATGTGTTACCTTATAAGGTAATAGGGATGTGGCCAATGTGGTTAAGTTAAAGATCCCAAGATGAAGATATCCTAAAATATCTGGGTGGACCCAATGAATCACGGGGTTCCTTGTAAGACGGATGCAGGGTGGTCCAGAAAGGGCCATGAAGGATGGAAGTGAAGACTGGAGTTTTGTCCTTTGAAGACAGAGAAGGGATTATAAGCCAGTGAATGAGGAGGACAGCCTCTGGAAGCCGAAAAAGGCAAGGAAATGAATCCTCTCTGGAGACTCCAGAAGGAACACAGTCCTGCTAAAAATATCTTGATTTTATCCCAGGAGAAACATTTTGAACTTCTAACCTTCAGACCTGCAAGATGATGCACTTGTGTTATTTTAAGCTACAAAGTTTGTGTTTCAGCAGCAGTAGGAAACAAATATAGTTATAAATACCCAAACCCTCTCAATGTGGCTGGCCCCATGACATTGGTTCAGGATCTTTTTATAAAAGGGATTTCCTCCTTGTCACCAGCCCAAGGATCCAGTCAGGTCGAACATATTAGTGAGCAATATATTGACTGGAAAAGCTGACCATTAACTATGGCAAAACAGTCAAATTCAAATCATATTTTAGAAAAGCATAGACACCATTTGGAATAAAATAGGCCTGCACTCCAAACAGAACAAAACAATAAAGGACAGTGGGGAGAAACCTCAGCTCATGTGAACACTGACTCGGGTACAAGAAAATAAATGTTTGATACTTTGCCTGATTTGGAACATGGAAGGAGAATGGCTGAAGCAATCTACTGCCAAGGCAAGAGAGCATGGAAACCATCATAGACGTTGGGATCAACACTATGCTGCATCCCACACGTAAGGGTATGAGAACGCAAAGAGGGAGAGAAGACTACTGATCCGGGCAAGGGAGAAATCAGCTCTGGGGGCCTGCCAGGGCCGATGCAGAAGACCTTGCAACATGGAGGGTAGAGATGAGAGTGGAGTTGAAAGGGGGAAGGAAGACAGAAGAAATGTGGGGCTTGGACAAATATGCCAACTCAAGCATGTGAGTTTGAGAAATCTGAGGGTCTCAGAACCATGGCTTCTCTCACTGACCTCTTGCTGTCTCATGTAAATTCTATTGGCAAATCCATCAGAATGAGCAGCTTTGGGGCAGCCCAGGTGGCTCAATGGTTTAGTGTCGCCTTCGGCCCAGGGTGTGATCCTGGAGACCCAGGATTGAGTCCCACATCCGGCTCCCTGAATGAAGCCTGCTTCTCCCTCTGGCCTGTGTTTCTGCCTCTCTCTCTCTCTCTCTCTCATGAATAAATAAATAAAAATCTTAAAAAAAAAAAAAAAGAATGAGCAGCTTTGGATAGCTTCTCTCCCTCTGCCTATTGGCATCTCCAGGAGGATGGCTTTTACACTGGGGGATCCTTTCCTTTGGCAAGGTGAGCTGGTGGGTGGAATCAGGACTGCAGCAACCATGACAGTTCAGAGATATAGCAGAGACATCTTGCTGTTCTGTAGAAATAGCTCTAGCCAGGGAACATAGGAGGTGGAGGTTGTCGCAAATTAAATCTGGGATTCAGTCTCTCAAAGTTCCCAGAGTGAGGTGCAGGTTATAATCCCTCCAAAGTGTCTAATTCTCTTGACCACCGATGTTCACTTGCCTGCATATGATGCTGGCAGCCTCTTGCAGTTCACTGCCTTAACCCAGCTAAAGATTTCATGTGCTGCATGGACCAGTGGCCACAGCTGCCATCATGGCAACTGCAGCTGGGCTTCTGACTTTGCAAAGTTTTTTGCCCTTGGGTGGCAGCTAGGGCAACCATAGGAAACTATACAACATAACAAGGGTGGTGGGCTACCACTCTGGAGAAGTCTAACCAATCATCTCCAGAAAGACCAGGGGACTCTGGCTCCCACTATGTTCTAGGCTCCTTGTGTCTTGAGACCTAAAGCCCACCCACCCAGCCCCCAAGCCTGCTCACCTCAGCTGTGGCCCCAGCTGAAGCCCCTTTGGGCTTCTCCTTCTCACTCTACCCATACTCTTCCACAGTGGGCCCCGCAGACCCTCCTTAAAATCTACCATTCACATAAACAGAGTTCTTCCCATAGGACAGTTGAGCAAGATGGAAAAATCCTCATTTGCCTTTCTTGGGGTTGCTGAAGCACTGAAGAAGGTACCACAGCCTAGAGAAGGAGAAGATGGGTATTGAGGAAAGACAACAGATAAAGAAGGAAAGAGAAAGTCCAGAAAACTCAGAGTTGATCAAGCTGAGCTTCATTTGGAAAGGCCAGAGCTTGGGATGCCTGGGTGGCTCAGTGGTTGAGCATCTGTTTTCGGCTCAGGGCATGATCCTGGGGTCCTGGGATTGAGTCCTGCATCTGGCTTCCTGCACTGAGCTTGCCTCTCCCTCTGCTTATGTCTCTGCCCATCTCTCTCTGTCTCTCATGAATAAATAAATAAATAAAATCTTTAAAAAGAAGAAAGAAGAAAGAAAAGAAAGAAAGAAGAAAGAAAGAAAGAAAGAAAGAAAGAAAGAAAGAAAGAAAGAAAGAAAGAAAGAAAGAAAGAAAAAGAAAGAAGAAAAGAAAAGGCCAGAACTTGGGAACTTGGCATTTGTAGTGCAAAGCATTTTGTGGAATGTTTCTTACCTTGTCCTTGTCCCACTTCTCCTGAGCCACTAATGCCCAATAGTTACCGAAGAAATCAAACCATGTATTGTGAAATGTATATAAAATTAATCTTAGGATCAAAATTAAATCTCCTGCTGTAGTCTGGACAGAAAATAACAAAACAGAAGACCCACAAAACAGCTTGGGAAGTTGTCCCAAGCTTGAGGAAGACACCAGCAAATTTTCAGGCTGAGGCAGCCCCAAAGGTGAGACCTGAGTATACCCAAAGGTGAGTGTACAGCTCTCTTTGCACATGTCCCCTGGACAAGGGAAGAAGGGTGTGGTGTGTGATGCGTTGGCGACAAGCCAAGCCACTCCGAGACATTCCAGGGTGGAAAATTAAAAAGAATGTTAAATGTTGGAACTCTGGTCAATTTTTCACCCAAGCTGTGAAGGGACAAGGGAGGTAAATGTCCCTCCATAGAGAGGTGTGCATGTTCCCAGGGGCTCACAAGAATACAACATTGATATGCTCATCCACACTGCTAATGATTCCCTAGCACATGAGTCACCTCATACAGATTGGCTCCAATCACATCTGTCTCTGGAGAGAGGCCAAAATTGCCCGCTGCCAGCCTCAGAGTGGCACAATGACATTTTTAGGGAGAGGTTTGTTGCTGTTTGTCTTGCATCAGGGTTTCTATAGAGGTGGGAACTGGGAGAGGAAAGATGTGTGCTGATCAAAGGAAACCCAA
Source organism: Canis lupus familiaris (assembly GCF_011100685.1). NCBI lineage: Eukaryota > Metazoa > Chordata > Mammalia > Carnivora > Canidae > Canis > Canis lupus. The sequence continues at coordinate 45,675,456 of NC_049246.1, read as the reverse complement.
GAAGTCTCTTTGGTTAATAGAAAGTCTCTCACCTGAATTCTGGCCTGAAGGAATTAGAATCAGCCTCAGTGAGAGAGCAGAGCCTGGGGGTCCTGCACTCTCAGTGAGTGAATGGAGCCTGGGGGTCCTGCACTCTCAGTGAGTGAAAGGAGCTTGGGGGTCCTGCACTCTCAGTGAGTGAATGGAGCTTGGGGGTCCTGCACTCTCAGTAAGCGAGCAGATCTTGGGGGTCCTGCATGCTCAGTGAGTGAATGGAGCTTGGGGATCCTGCACTCTCGGTGAGTGAGCAGAGCTTGGGGGTCCTGCACACTCAGTTTGTATCTTTGAAGTCTCTGCTGTTGCCAAGGTGGATGAGCCCATTTTTGCTGCTAAGTGTTTCTCTTCCTGCTGATCTTCTAACCCCCAGGGAACATGACTGCTTAGAGAAGGCACAGGCTGAGTGAGAGAACAGCAGTGCCTGTGCTCAATGAGGAGAATGGCATGCACAATCCCCATGCACACATTTGCAGAACAAATCAGTTTCTCTGACAGATACATGACCCAGTAGACTCCCACCCCAGCACCCATGAGTGCTGCCAAGCAGGGATTGACTATTTCAGGCCAAGGTCTGTTTCTTACTATTCTCTCCTTCCAGAAGACAGTGGAAGAACTGTGTTGGCAAAAATGTTTGGGGAAGGCAGATTACAGAAATATTTAAATTACTTTTGTGTGGTTAATATACTGCTGTGACCACTAAAGAAGTCACACCTGCCCTCCATGGATGTTCCTTTATTAGACCAGCGCACAGGGAGATGGTGGGCAGAGGGAGGTGTGCCGTGGGCAGGCCGTGTTGGGTTTCACAACATGGATACCAAACCAGATAAGATGGCACAACGACCCACAAAGGGACTCCATATCACTCTCCCGTATGAAAAGTGATATTAACAACCTCAGTGAAGCAACTGGCATCTGAGTAGCACATTTAAAGAATAGCAAACCATGGCTAAGTGGGGTCATTCCAGGAATGCAAGGATGGCTCAATTTAGGCAATAAAATAACATGACTCACCATGTTTTGTTATCAAAGAAGACAAATTTCAAGTCTCCAACTCTAAATTCAAATAAGAGAAATTTCAAAAGACATTTGAGAAATCTCAATATAATTTAAGAGTTATAAAATGTTAGCAGCAGAATGATGGATGCAACCTGAATAGAACTGAAAATATAAATACCACTTACACCAGACCAGAAGGCAGCATGGCACTGAATTGTGCAACCCTGAAATGCTTCTCAGAATGCTACCAAAGTGAGGAATAATACAGAATGCTTATCACCATACTGTTGTTGTCTAACCCTGCTGGAGTATACTCAAAGAAAACAAGAAAAAGAAAGAAATGACACTGAAAAATAATGAGGGGAAGTCAAAATTCATATTATTCCCAAAAGTGATACGGTATACATGAAACACTCTGGAATAGCAACTGAGATACCTATTAAAAACAATATGAAAATTGTTGTAACAGGCCAAAAACCTAATATATATTAGTCAAGTGTATATTATAAGATATAATGACAAAACATCTCATTTGTAATAACGGAAAGAAAATATCTAGGGCACCTGGGTGGCTCAGTGGTTGAGTATCTGCTTTCAGCTCAGGTCATGATCTTGGGGTCTTGAGATCAAATCCTGCATCGGGCTCCCTACATGGAGCCTGCCTCTCCCTCTGCCTGTGTCTCTGCTTCTCTCTCTGTGTCTCTCATGAATAAATAGATTTTTTTTAATCTTTAAAAAAATCAATAAATGACTTTTTAAAATCCCAAATATACCCCTTATGCAAGAAAAAGTCCTCTTAAACTCTATTAAGGGTCATGGAAGTGGACTTTAGTAAATGGAAATGTATAGCTTATTCTCACAGAACAAAACTCAGAAGTGGAAAGATGTCAAGTTTTCACAATAAGCCACAAATTTGGTGTGATTGATTTAAAACACTAACAGAATTTTTTTCATGACTTGACATGCTGAACTTTAAGTGGAAATAAAATAAGCATAGAGGAATATCCGGGAAGGTTCTGAAAAATAGGGAAGATTGGGGGGCCAAGGCAGTTTTTAGCCTCTGAAGACATTGAGAAGTTGTAGGAAGCTGAGCAGTTTGCCAAGAGCAGGAGTAAGCAGTCGCTTCTAAATGAAGGTGCAAATGACCGATAATGACTTCGTGTATCATCCCTCTGGGAAATAGTTCTCAGGAGCTGTGACATCTTCACGGAAGACCAGTGGAACTGACAGTGGGTTCAGTCTCGCTGGAAAGGGACTGCGTTTGGGTTTGGGGATGCTCACATCCTGTAATCCTCCCAGGCCAGGCTCCAGCAGGGCCTCTAACTGCAGCAATTGCCAAATGGCCTGGGAACACAGACCTCTGTCCTTGGGTACTTTCCTAGCATATCTGCTTGGACAGAAAGCTGGCTTTGCTATAGCGATGCCCTGGACTGAGAAGTCTAGAGAAAAAGAATCCACAGAGGCATTTTGGTGGTGGGGAGGGGACTGCCTTTCATCCCTAAATCACCAGGTGCTTTTTTTTTTATTAAAAGAAGTCACAAAAGGAAAGACACTCGACACCAAGCTGCGTGGACTGATGGTCTTTTTAAGAATAAGGAACTACAATCATTGCGTTTTGATCTAAAACAGTCATGTGACATAATTATGCTAAGAATGGCCGCTTTGTGAGTCCTTAGCTCCTAAAATCCTTAGGTAGTAATAATCTCTTCATGTCACTGCTTCTTATCTAAAAATTTAATAGTTACGCCTATTTTTTTTTTAAAAATCAGGCAATGGAAAAAGAGGAAGAGTAAAACATTTATTAAGGACTGGAACCAATCAAAAGAAAAATCACATAATTCAGAGAGTATCTTTCTTCACTGGAACTTCTATTCTTTCCGATGCATTCTGCTGTTAAAGGAGAGAAGCAGAGGGATTAGACTCTGTGGCACACATTCCACATTCTTGCTATGGAGACACAAGACCCAGCACTCCTGGGTGTATTCAAAGGGAATCCAAGATGGTGCTAAAGACTGGAGCAACTCCACAAAGCAGCCAGCGCCTTGGGCAAAGAAAAGAGGTGAAGGATACCTGCAGGGGGAAGGGGAGGTCGCCCCAGAAAGGAAACTCAACTTTTAAAAAAGGAAGAGCCAGAGAGCTCCTGAGGTAAAGCTGTAGCCAGGAGGGAGGGGGCCACCCAAGCCAGAAAAGGGGGAGACAGGCCTCAGCTACAGACATCTGAGGGCATGGGGCTGAAGGTGGGAGCATTCACTAATTCAGTCATTCATACATTCATCTGTCCAATAAACAGGTATGCGTTAAATATTGGGGGGGTACAAAGATAAATAAGGTGTAGCCTCAATCTAAAGAAGGAAGGAAGGGAAGAAATCACCAACCATAGAGAATCCAGAAGGGACTAGGGTACAGTAAGTATAATTCCAGGGATACTTGAGTGCAGGGGTTCCTGGAGGAGACTCATGAGCTAGACCCCGGAGACAAGCTGGGGGCAGAGTGCTGGAGCGCAGCAGCAGGGGCTGGGGATGGAGGGCAGAGCCAGACTGGGGGCCTGAGGGAACAACCAGCCCTGCGACTCTTCCACTTGATGTGGAGGCAGAGAGAAGCAGGGGCTGCAGACCCAGACCACACCACTGTACCGAGGGCCCGATTTCTCACGTCCTTCACCATCAGGGAGCTGAGACTCCACCCCACGCCCACCCGTGTTAGCATAACTCTGGGGACACGTGGAGGTGATGCTGAGGGGAACAAGGTGAGACCATCGGGAAGATGGTGACCACGCCAGGCTAGCAGAGGGACAGAGCTGGGACACTCTTCAGAGGAAGACAGCAGAATGCAGTGACTGGGCAGGTGAAGGCAGGGAGGAGACCCGAGAGGACTCTGGTAAGATCTGGGTAACCAGGTGGATGAGTTGGTTACAAGAGGAAGACTAGTCCTGAAGAGAATTCCGGATTGAGCATGTGGCAGCAAACCCAGATGGAGGCATCTGCTGTGCTATTGGTTATGGGGCTAAGGCACAGCAGGGGAGTGCCTGGGCTCACCTGGGAAAGAGGAGATGCAGAGGCAGAGCCAAGGCTGGAGTCCCAGGGACCACAACCATCTGGGGAGCAGGAGGGAGAAGAGAGATCCATGCAGAACAGAGAGAAGGGTTGGCTGAGAGGAGAGCCAGGAGAGGAGCACCAAATGCAGCCACCAAGTTCGGTGGGCAAAGGGAAGGCACCAGGAGGTACCAGGGCAAAGGCTGGGGGTGCCAGGAGACGGATAGAGAGCAGGCCAGAGCCAGTGGAAAGAGGTCCTTGGATGCAGCAGTGCAGACACCGCTTCTTTCAAGCCAGGTGGAAAGGGAACACGACAGTCAAGACGAGGTGAGGATGAAGGAGGAGTGGGGACCATTGCTCAGTTGACCTTCAGTATTTGCAGAAATCTGCCAACTGGCTAACATCCCTTGGTCACCCCCAAACCAATGCTCCTGCTGGTTTTGCATCCATTCTCAGACATGCTCTGGGTGGCAAAAAGCTAGTCCCCCAACGTGCATGGTGCCAGCCAAGGTCAAACAAGGTGACTCTCTGCCTCCTTATTTCAGCTCCTGTCGTAAACAAGTGTCCTTCTTGAAGACCATTTAGGGCCACTGTTTGGGCATTTCTGTGCTTTTTTGTTGGTGATTTTGCTGTTTATAATGGCCCGGAGTGCTGAAGTGCTGTCTCGTGGTGCTGTGCCTCGTGGAGAATACGTGTGTTCGAGGAGTGTGGTCCGGGCATGGGTTATAGTGCCATTGGCCGTGAGTTCAACATGAATCAATAGTGGATGTTATACATGGTGCCTTTAAACAGAAACACACATAAAACAAGGCCGTGCACTGACCGGTTGACAAAAAGTGACCAGAGGCTCCTGGGAGCCTAACCCTGTACTTCTCACAGAAACAATAGTTCAGTATTTGCTAATTCGGTGCTGGCAGCAACGCTGCAGATCACAACTACCATGATACTGAGGATGGACTGTCCCTGGTGGAGTAATTGTCAGGTGTGCACAGTGAATGAGCGACAGAGTGTAAGTGGACAGAGACCCACACAGCCTGCTTTCCACCTCCAGGGCCTTGGCTGGAGGTGGCAGTTGTGGGAGACCATGATAAGAAGTTGTCATTCATGGGTCTGACACTCATATATGGAAATCTCTCAGCCAGCTCACTTAGGGGCCCAAGTCACAGGGTCACCCCTCCCACCTTGCTGATGATGGGTATATGTTAACCCTTCCAGGCAACTAGTCTTTGCCTTCCAGCTGCTGCCTGCCTAGCTTCACCCAACACATGACAGATGTATCTTAAATAATCCTTGGGCTTTGGGGGGGCCTGGGTGGTTCAGTTGGTTAAGTGTCTGCCTTCAGCTCAGGTCATGGTCTCAGGGTCCTGGGATCGAGTCCTGCGTCGGGCTCTTGCTCAGTGGGCAGTCTGCTTCTCCCTCTGCCTCTGCCCCTCCCCCCTCTCTCAAATAAATAAATAAAATCTTTAAAAAATAATAATAATCCTTGGGCTTTTGCCCTTTCATGCAGTTTCTTAAGCATGGAGATACTGACGTGAGAGAGAGTGTCGCAGGTCAGGGAAGGAGACACACAGACATCAGTAGCTAAGTTCCCAGTCTCAACACCACCTCCAAGAGTAAGAGCCCCTGAGCCCCCTACTTCTCCATCTACTAAGCAGAGGAAATAATGACAGAGCTTTATATGAGTTGCTGCAAGATTTATAAAAGGCAGTGCCCGTAAAGGGCCCAGGCACCCTCCAGAGTTCCGCTCTTCCCTGGTGCAGCACAAAATCATGAGACTGACCCTTCTCAGCAGTCACCTGGCCACGGCAGGCCTCACTAGCAACGGCCTGCTTCGCTGCTCTGGGCCAGAGAGTTTCAGGGGTCCACACGAATCGACACTGCAGCGTAATGGAAAAAGCCTTGCTCACGCCGCTGTGGCTTGGGTGCCCTCCGTGTGGTTTGTGGCCACCCGGTCACTGCACAATTAAAGAGCGTGAACTATTCCAGCCAAAAAGATCAAGCAAGTGTTGGACACTCAGATCCCTAACAGCGTGAGATGTGGGCCCTGATTTTCACGGCCCCTATTTTAATAGAGTAGCAAATGAGGAAGAGTGCCAAAGCTCGTGTTTAAACATTGCCTTTTGCTCTCTATGCCTGTGAATGAAATGATTTTCTGGTCACCTGAAAGAATCCTAGAACAGTGTGCATTAAATCACAAAAACACTCAGCCCCTGTCAGGGAGCCTCTGAGGGTGTCGTGCTCCCTTGAACCAAAGCCTCTGCCTTCAGGGAGCTCCACACCGGAAAAATGTCATTCACAGCTTGAAAGTCATCATTCTGATTTGAGTCATGCATGTGTCCCTTCCTTCCTTCCAACCTGACCGAACCCTTATTATGTTCTAGACAATGTTCTCAACTTTATGGGAGTAAACTAAGAAAATGAATAAGAATGACAAGGCCCTGGACCCCCAAGGTCGAGGACTAGCAGGGACCAAAGTAAGGACAAAAATAATAATAAGACTTTGGAGGACGTGAGACTGGAGTGCTAGCTCAGAGCTCGTGATGGCAGCGCAGGCTCAGAGCCAGGTCCACTGATTCCAGACCCTGTGCTGGCCTTCCCAAGCTCGTTTTGGGAAACTAGGAAATTTGGAGCCCAGTGGGGAAATCTGAAGGTCGGGGGGAGGGAGGTGGCAGGGACAGAACTAGGACTTATGTCAAAGTCAATGTCCAGAGGAGGGTGGCAGTGTTGAGCCTTTCATGGCCGCTGCCTTTAAAGAGACATTTGGTTGGCAATCCATTTTGTTAAAGAAAGCAAATCAAGAATTTATATTGTCATACGTGTATGTGTATACGCCCAATAGAATCGTATTATCAGTAAATGAAATGCAGCCAGTTCATTGAGAATTCTATTTTGCCCCCCCCCCCGAGAATGCTCTGTAAAGCAAAAGGAAATGATTTAAATTTATAAAAAAGGAATACGATGAGTCCATTTCTTCATAATGAGTAGTTTCTAGATCTCCATATGAAGCTGGTGTTTATTTTTAGGAGGCACATAGATTAAAAAGAAAACCTACCATTTGCATCTTTCATCCAATACAGCCTCACTGGTAAATTTTCCTTCTATTTTAGTAAAATGTCAGTTGACTTTTTTCAAATTCCAGTGGTTAAAAATTAATTATACTATGCTTAACTGATTTAAAAAAAATAATAACAGTCTCGGGAACCTAAAGGGAAGGATTCCACCATCCACTCAAAAATACTTGCTGAGTGCGTGCTGTGTGCCAGTCTCTGTATGGGGCACTAGGAGACGGAAGCAGGTGACATGCCCTGTGCCTTGGGTCTAGAGAGTCTGGTGTAGCCCGGTGGGGCAGAGAGAAGATGAACAGGGGGCTCGTCAGGGGGCTCTGTGATGAGGACTATCAGAAAGGGGTCAGAGTAGATGTCCCATAGGAAGTGACACTGCACTGAGGCCTGGCTGGTAGGAGGGATTAGCAGGTGGCTGTTCCATGCAGAAGTCACAGCGGGTTGAGTTGTGAGCATCTCAGTACTGCCGGAGCTCAAGGCTGAAGCCAACTTGGAGAAATGGGCAGGGGCCAGATCCCCAAGGCCTTTGTGGGCCATGCTAAGGAGCTCGGACTTCATCCTGAAGGTGTACAGTGTCATGTAAACTAAAATCTGTGAAGGCTCAAGCTTTGTTATTAACGTGTGTGTGTGTGTGTGTGCGCGTGTGTAAAAATGAATCATGTGCATTGAATCAATGTCTATAATTGCATCTGAAGATTCTTTTTAAGTGTCTCCTTCCTGATGTCCCCTTACTACTTGGGAGTCTTTAAAAAGACTTAGCTACATCTGCTCCAATCCCTAGTATCTGGGAATTTCTATACTTGGTGGTACTCAGTGAGGACTTGGTAAACCAGGGCTCAGTCTTCAGCTCCCCACCACACTGGGAGTAACTAGGCTGCTCTTCCTCTTGGCTTGGTGTCTGCCTTTTGCACACCTCTGCTTTATCCCCAATGAAGCGAGCATTAAGAGACTTATGTGGAAAGATCAGAGACTCCTCTGTGTTTCAAGATAAGTCCAAGGACAGCATGCAAGGTAGACAACATAAGATCAGGACCTGGGGAAAGAATGCATGGACCGGTCAGGGGTGATGGTAATGAAATGATTGGCCAATGCCAGAGAGAAAGCGTGGCCATGGTCAATGAGGCCACATCCTGTGGATGTCAGGAGAAGAGAAAAGGTAAAGAAGAGTCAATGCTGCTCTAAAATTTTGAGCTAGAGAAAATTAGGTGGATGGCAACACCCTCAATTAAGAAAAGGGGTTGAAGAGGGGGCTGGGTGGGTTCCAGGAGGTCATGGGTACCCATAGCAATTGCATCCAGTGGGCCTAGGTCTCCGGACAAAGCATGGTAAGAGATGTGTGCTCAGAAGTAGTTGCAGATCATTGATGAAGTCAGGCAAGTGGGAGAGAGGACAGAGCCGTCTACTGAAGGAGGAGAGCGTGGGCTAAGGACATAGCACAGATGGTCACGGGTATTTAAAGCATTGATCGAGGAAAGGAAGGCAGACCCGATTTTGTGGATCTCAGGGCTGAAAGTCAAGGGTGCAGAAAGAGGACTGTGAATGGGAGGTGAGCAGGGTGGGGCAGCATCCGAAGGCCATGACTGCGTGGAGAGGCTCAGCACACAGGGCAGGAGGAGGGCAGTTGCTGGGATGGGGGTGCAGCAAAGGAGGGCCTGTTCCGTCTGTCTGCTCTTCAACTGGACACTTGATCATGGCAGTGGTGACAAACAGAAAAGCCACAGGAGAAAGCTAGAGGAGCGTGGGATGGGGGAGATGACGGAGGGACGGTGTCTGAGAGGAGACCAGGCGGTGGGAAGGCAAGCGAACACAGGAGCTGAGCGGCAGAGAAAGACATCCGGGGGCACGAGGGCAGCAGTGCCAAGGTGCTCACTCCAAGAAGCTCTGATTTCCAAATACACAATTTTAACTGTGTCCCCTTACCTCAAGGCCGTTACTCAAAGCCACTGTTTATTCCTGAAGTCTGTGCCACCTGTTCGGGTCCCCTCGATTCCCGGGAGGTAAGATCCTTCTCAGGTTCTCTATAGATAGAAGGACATATAGGCTCTATCATTCACACCAAGGTCTGAGACAAGGTGGACCCCACAACTATGAACAGTGGGCAGAGGTGTGATTGGCACCACCAGGCCCACGCTGCTGAGACATCCCCGAGAACACGACAGCTCTGTCTTCCTTACCTGGCTCTCCCTCACTCTCCCTTGCATGGTGTCGCAGCTGAACCCATGCTTATTTCTCTCTACGTGTGATCTGTCCCAGCCACTACTATAAGCCTCAAGAGCAGGGATGGTCACATCCGTCTTTCAGTCCTCCATGAGATCTGCCCAGTGCTTGCCACACACATTTGGTGAAATAAATTAAATTGTGGTCTTCAAAGCAGTCTCTAAGATGGCTGCAGAGCTGCATCCATGATGTTCTCAAGGCCCAAAATGTTTTTAAAATTCAGCTCTGGAATTACCTTCTGAGCCATATAAAAAGGATCCATCACATTAGTTAAAATTTTTTTTAAAGATTTCATTTATTTGTTCATGAGAGACACACAGAAAGAGAGAGAGAGAGAGAGAGGCAGAGACACAGGCAGAAGGAAAAGCAGGCTCCCTGTGGGGAGCCCAATGTGGGACTCGATCCCAGGACCCCGGGATCACACCCTGAGCCAAAGGCAGATGCTCAACCACTGAGCCACCCAGGTGCCCCCAATCACATTAATTTATATCCATAAAATATTTTGGGTCCCAAATGGTATTTTTCCAATGCAGTAGCCAGCCTCCAAGATGGCCTCCTGGTATTCACACTCAGGTATTCCCCTCCCACACTGGGCCAGAGTGGATCTGTCGACTAATAAAATACCTAGAAGTGATTATATACAAATTCCAAAATTAGGTAACAAAAGTCCGTGTCTTCTGTCTTGGGTGCTCTGTGGCTTGCTCATTCTCCCCCTCTGTCTCTGATCATTATCTCCAGGGGAAGCCAGTTGTCATATTTTGAGGACGCTCAGACAACCCTATGGATAGGCCTACAAGGAGTGAAGCCCTCAGTCCAAGAGCCCATGAAGAGCTGAGGCCTGCCAACAAACACATGACTGATCTTGGAAGTGGATCTTTCAGACCCAGACAATCCTTCAAATGAGATCACAGCCCCAGACAACATCTTACCTGCAACCTTGTAAGAGACTCTGAGTCAGAACCACTTGGCTAAGCGGCCTGTGGGTTCCTGACCTTCAGAAACTGTACTGTAACAAACACGTATTGTTTTAAACTGCTAAGTTTTGGGATAATTTGACACACAGCAGTATACAACTAATTCACCCAAGTTGGTTATTAATCTGATTAATCACATTTATTTTGGCTGTTTCCAAAATCAAATCCAAGGACAAGAATTTTCCTCCACTACAGCAATTCAAAAGAATGGGCCATAGATTCTGAAGGCAATGTCAAAAAGGAAGCATTCAAAAAATTATCCTCAGCAATGGTCACACTGTTTGAATGAATATATGTTCTCCCAAAGCAATAACCCAGAGAGTGTCTAAAACCTTTTTGTTTAGAATCAAGCCTCAGGGGATACCCGGGTGGCTCAGTTGGTTAAGTATCCGACTCATGGTTTTGGTTGAGGTCATGATCTCAGGGTAGTGAGATAGAGCCCTGCATCTGGCTCTGGGCTCAGCTCAGAGTCTGCTTAGGAATCTTTTTCTGTCCCTCCCCCTGCTCTCTCTGTCTCTCTCTCTCTCTCTCAAATAAATAAATAAAATCTTTTAAAAAAATAAATTAAAAAATAAAAATAATAAATCAAGCTTCACATGGTAAGCCCCAGCACTTCAAATAAATTGCAGTATGCTTAGTGAGGACCAAACATTGAGCTCAGTGAAATATTAATATCTGTGTTATTCTTTTTAATGAAGAACTCCCAAATAGGGTGAAATTCACAAGTCTTCGGGAAGACAGCACTGGCAAAAACAAAAGCTGGAGAGTCGGACAGGCCTGTATCAAAGTCCTATCTCGGCCAATCACTACCTGGATCCAAGTCCCACGTAGGCAGTATAGCCTTGGACATACTACAGAAACTCACTAAGGCTCAGTCTGCTCATCTGCAAAATGGGAAGGAACATAGTGCTGCCTCACAAGATGGTTGTGAACAGAAAGCTGCGCCAAGCAATTAGCACGAGTAACTGTTTTGCATATGCAGTTAGAATTGTTTGTCTCTTTTCTTGAAGCAGGTCATACAACACCTGGTTCGCAGATCTATCCTGAAGATTAAATGAGAGCAAAACTGGTATGTAAGAGGGAGGAACTGCAAGAACCGTTAATTCATCTGCTGGTCCCAAAGGACCGCTGAGGGTAGGAAGGCAAAGAGGGGTTCGAGAGAGTTTGAGCTTTTTCAGAAAACGCCCCACAACGAGGCAAGAGGAAAAGTCAGGTCTGATATCCTGAGCCAGAGTTGCCATTTTGATTCCTGCTAACTTTTTAATGAGTTGTGATGCCTCAGGTTTACCTTTTTAGTGACTTGCAAAGCAAGCTTATGCAGTACTGTTCTTTTCATTTTCATTTCAAATATTTTGCATTTCAGGGGTTAATCTACTATGAAATGGTTTCAGCCACGTCTGGCTTGATCCGAGAAGCATCTGTTGGTGTCAAATGGAAGAAAGTAGGACCACTTACCAACTGACCGTTCACGGAATTGTTCACTTCTGGGTTTTTCAGAAATGAGACCTGTAATGCAGGAATAGTCATAAGACAAGACCCCTCTCCCCACTTCCAGAATGTTTTGTGAGTTTATTATTGATGCCTCAAATATGCCTCTGAAGCAAGGAAGCAGTGAAAGATCATCAAATAGTTTTGCTGCCATCAGCACCAATAGGAAAAAGCCCCAGAAAAGTAAAAATGGCTCCTAACCCACTGGACCCTATCCCAACCCCACTTCAAATGTAAAGAACAGAGGTTCCTCTGTCCCCCAGCCAAGCCCCTTAAAGGGATGGTCACCTCTCATCACATGGTTGGAGGGTTACAGAATTCAACCTCAATCAATTAGATGAGCTTTAGTCCAGACCGTCCAGCCACACATTATCGCACACTTGGGTCCTGGAAGTTGGGCTGTGCACCCAGGACAAAACAACCCTGTTTGAGTTAGGGGACTCTCTCAACGTGTGGTCCAACATCTGCCCTGTTTATTTCACAGATGGGGCCATTGGATGGACTCATGTATGGAAAATCTCTGGATAGAAAAGAATAGAAAAGGATAGCGAAGAATAGAAAAGGATAGTATCTTTATTGCCTAGTGGTAAGAAAGGAGCAAAAATAAAGAGAATGTTCATTTTCTAGAATTACTATAACTGTTCACAGGTTACGTATCGATGTTTCCAGTTTTAAATGACTCACTAACAGAGCCTCGCTATGAAGCTGTTTCAAGAAAAAGAAAAAAACATTAAAAAGAACAGATCTCAACTCACCAAGTAGGTAGTTGTTTCTCCATTGAGAGGATCCCAATACGTCCCCCAAAAACATCTAAATCAACGTAGGTGTCGGAATGAATCAGCACATGAAAAGAGAGAAGAAAGAGACACTATAAAAAATGCAAATATCATCTGGAGGACTCTGACGCATTACATAATTCATTGTTAATGAAATAAGTACAATTTATTTTATTAAATAACTTTATGTGATGTCAAATGTGTGCCTAAGGAAACATATGGGAAGAGCAACTTACCTGAAATTTAAATTGCCTGAAAAGCTTTCTACTAGACTCAGAATGTGCTCCCAAATACTGGGGACCAGAAAGATGGAACCTTTTAGGCGGACTTGTAAATAGACTGCATTTAGATCAGATGTAGAGGTTTCCTGCCATGAAGTTCTCAGACTGTGTTCAGTTTGGAAAAGGCATCAGAAAGCCACTGAAAGCCCGCAGAACAACCTAAGTCCACACAAAAACTCACACAAGAATATTCACTGCATCATTATTTATAACAGCCAAAAAGTGGAAGTAACCCAAATGTTACAACCAATGAATGGATCGATCAAAAATAGTATATACCTACAAACAATCTAATTCAACACTAAAAAGGAACAAAGTACCAATACATCTTACAACAGGTGTGAACCTCCAAAACATGATTCTTAGGGAGGTAAGTCGGTCACAGAAGGACACATACCGTGTAATTCCATTTATATCGAAACGGCCAGAAGAGGCAAATCCATAGACCCAGAAAGTAGATGAGTGGTTGCTGGGGGCTGGGGGAATGGGGAACACAGAATGACGACTCATGGGGATGAGGTTTCTTTTCAAGGTGATGAAAATGTTCTGGATTTAGAATGTGGTGCTGGTTGTACAACCTTATGACTATACTAAAAACCGCTGATTTGGACACACTGTCAGGGTGAGTTGTGTACTATGTAGATTAAACTCAATAAAGGTGTAATTTTAAGAAGGTGGGGGTTGGGGGGACCCATGACCAAAGAGCCAGGAGTCATGTCAAGAGGTATCTCCAGGGGAGCTAGAGAGGAATGCTCCCTTTTCCGCCTAAGTTTAGAGGACTTGAACCTGGACCACCTTGTGACCTTGCTTCCTGCTACAAGGTGAAAGCTCATCTGCAGTAAGAGAAGGAGAAGATGGGGGCAAGGGAGACAGAAGAGGGTGGGAGGGGAGGGGAAGAGGGAGGGGGGAGAAATTAACATGGCACAGGTGGTGTTGAAATTTCCTAAAATTAACTGGTTCATGAGGCCAACTCTTCCCCGTCCTTTCTGCGAATGTGATCCAGGGACTTATCCCATTTGGGCTTAAGAGACTTGTAGTTGAACTTCTTCTTCTTCTTTTTTTTTAATATTTTATGTATTTATCTGACAGAGAGCAGCAGGCAAAGGGAGAGGGAGAAACAGACTCCCCGCTGAGCAGACAGCCCAATGCGGGACTGGATCCCCAGGACCCTGGGATCATGACCAGAGCCGAAGGCAGGCACTCAACCGACTGAGCCACCCAAGCGGCCCAGTAGTTGAATTTCTATCACTGGAAGTGGAACACAGCAAGTGAACCCAATGCCTATCAGCTCCCTTCCCCTGAGCTCAGAATTCCGTGTTAGTGACTCTTCCTCAGTTTTGCCTTTGGACTGTTTCTAGGTCTCTTAGCTGAAGCCTTGGCCAAATCTCATCGCATCTACTCCAAATCAGGGTTTGTCAAAAGTCAAGCTCAGGGACGTCTGGGTGGCTCAGAGGTTAAGCGTCTGCCTTTGGCTCAGGGTGTGATCCTGGAGACCCGGGATGGAGTTCCACATCGGGCTCCCTGCATGGAGCCTGCTTCTCCCTCTGCCTGTGTCTCTGTCTCTCTGTCTCTCTCTCTCTCTCTCTCATGAATAAATAAATAAAATCTTAAAAAACAAAAAAAAAGGCAAGTTCACTGGTCAACCTATAGGTGTTAGCGTCACGCTCTGGACAGGACAAAACAGGGAAGTGGTTGACCTTGTGCTCCTCTGCAGTCCGGTGCCCTTTATTATCTCCATACTTCACTTTCAAAATTAGCACAAATGATAGAAACTACCTGCAACACAACTATGCATTTGGTTAAAGAGAGAAGAATATTAGCAAATTTAGAAACATGTATTTTCTCAAATTTCCTTGCAGCTTTTATCCTTTTTAAAATCATGTAAAGGGGAAATCCAAACTTCTTACATTTGGTAGTTTCTCAAATCATATCCTTACAAGGTGTTTTCCATTTGATCAAAGTCCTTATTCTTCATATTTTGGATTTTTGGTCTTATCCTCCATGGCTCACACCTTTCTTCACATTATGTTCCTTTCCCTGGAAATTTTGCTATTACCTACATATGTTTTTCAAATGATCTTCCTTTTCATTACTCCAGAATTTTTTTTTCGGTTTTATTTCTTCTATTTCCTACTTCCAACAATGATTTACTTGTTTGATGACTAAATTCATCCTAGTCTATTCTCTTTTATGTTTGTAATATCACTGCTTATTTCACCAAAAATGGTTAACAGCTGTTTTCCACTTTTTTTCTGTTTCATATAAGAAATCTATTTCAGAGTTTCCAGGAATTACTTGAAATCTCCATCTGCTTTCTTCTTCTTCCTTTGAATCACAGAATTCTTTAATTTAAGGAATTCTTTTTTTTAATTGGCTCATAATTCTTTATAATTTCCTAATCTTTGAGGAACATCCACCTGAGAGTTTCTTTTAAAGTATGGTCTGTTTCAAGGGCCAATTTGACTTAGTGTCAGAGTCTTCTTACAAAACTTGGAAAAAAAGTGCATAGTCCTCACTATGCAATGAGAAAGTTGCAACAGATCTGTGGGTTGTGTGATCAGAATCAGCTTCCCAAATAAGAGATGGAAGAGGGGTTAAATGGGGGGGAGGGCAGTTACTGAATTCAGTTCAATGTGTTAAAGGTCATAGAAAGAACTAGAATCCATTTCTCAACACTATGTTAGCATTCCCTCTCACCTGTCCCGCCAGCCTCCTAGAGCCCCCACCTGCTCTTTGCCATCAATAGGCCTATTGACACTGGGGTGAAGCCAGAGATCCTAGACTTGACCCCAGAGGTCCGTCCTGACTTCCTCTCCATATCAACCTTATGCCTCTGTCCCCATTTTGCTCATTGCCGCCATAACGACTTCTATCCATTCCCACCCAACCAGCTTCTCTTGCATTTCAGGGACCTCCCTCCTAATCCCCGAGTGCTTAGGATCACTTTGCCTCCCTTCCCTAAACACCTGTCCTCTTTGTTGATGGAAGTTCTTGATGTGAACGTCAGTTCCCCCAGGGACACTCTCCTGTGCCCGGGCGATATTTTGTCCTCTTGATATGTGCCCCCAAATGCTTATCCTGGAGTCAAGGCTGCCCCTGCTGGATGGATCCCCCACCCCGCCCCACTGGTCTGCAAACTCCATGAGGGCTAGCATTGTTTGTCCCTGTCCCCACTGTCTCCCTGGCTGTTCCCATATAAGTCACAAAATCAATATGAACAAAGAGTTTGTGAAATGCTGTGCTTAGTTCTTGTCATTTCTGGATTAGCAGGGCCACAGGCATGTGAGTGTGTCAGCGTGGAAACACATCTGACTTCTTAGGTGCTTCAGTGGAGTCCAGAAAAGGAGGCCCTTCATATTTGCCCAAACACCCAGGAACTAGATCCTGAAACCATGGCTCCCTGGAAAGCCCAGAATTGGGGCTTCCCTGTGGATTGATCCTCAAAGGTCTCCAGCATGCTCGAGATCAATCGAACATTTCTGTGGAGAAAATCCCAATACCTAGGCTTAGTCATCCTGCACCTGTCAAATTGTTCCCTCTCATGGGCACTCCTAGCCATTAGCTGCTTCACATCCTGATCCTACAATGGATTTCCATGCGAAATATTTAAGCTGCGTGGATGTTCATACTATGGGAACATTAATTTTTATGTATAATTCTTGAAACTGTATGATTCTTTACTCTTAATGTAATTTTCACCTACAGAATGAAATCTTGAAAAACTGAAAAAAATGTGCATAGAGAAAGATCATGGTGGGACAGATCCAGCTGTCCCACGGTAGAAATATTTTAAAACACCAGTCAAGAATGTTATCCCATTTCGAATAAGTAATATAACAATTATATTCATGCCTAGTTGGAGTCAAGAGGTTTGATAGGAGGTTTCCTCATATCATATTCTTGAGCCTCTCTTCCTCCATTCTCTAATATTCATTGAACAAGCATTTCAGTGCAATTGGGGTGGGGTGAGCCATGTCCTGCCATTCACCAAGCATCTCTTGTAGACCAGATCTTCCTTGTCTATCAACATATTCAATTCTCTCAACACTCTGAAGTGGCTTTTACTCCTGGCGTCTCACACGAAGAGGCATCAGATCGTGGCGTTAAGTGCCCTGACCTAGACTGCAGAGCTGCTAAATGGCTTTGAACTCCAGTCCGACAAAAATGCTTCTCCCCCTTCCCTCCACTAAACCACAGTGCCAGGGATTTGCATACTTAGACCTAAAACTTTTAAGATTTGCTAATTGTTGCTGTAAGTGCTCTGTTTCCAAATCTCTGGGAAACAAGGACAGAGGTGGGAAAAGAGAGAGAGAAAAGAGGTTGGAGAAGTAGGGGAGGCTCCAGCCGAATAAGCAGAGCTGTGCTCGCCCCTGCCTGGAGATGTTCCCGAGACTCTGTCCCAGCGGTCTGCTTGTCACAGACCTACACAGACCCTACCAGGTGCTGTCCCGGAGGACACCAAGCCCCTGGTCCTACCTCTTCGCTGCTGTTAGACTCCGAGCTGGAGGACCATTGGCAGCGAACCCACACGTCTTGCACCTGCTCCGCCACCACCCGCACGGTGCTTCTGCAAACAGCTGCCGGCTGGAAAAGAAAACGGTGAGTTCCCTCCTCAGCAGCTCATGGAAAGCGTTAGGACCTATCTGAGAGATCAAGTGATAGTGTAAGTCCTGGAAGAATGATGCAAACAGGCATTTCATGTTTCCAAAATGAACATTTCTCGAGACCAAAGCTGAAACAAACGAAACATTTAAAAAAGATGTGTTAGGCATTTGGCACATCATGAGTCCCCCAGGAGAGCAACCATTCTCTCCAGGAGCAGGGAGCCAGCGGCCCTGAAGCTTCCCAGTGGAACAAAAGGAAGTGGGGAGAACCCAAAGGACTTTCATCTCCTCTCCTTTGACCTCAGGCTTCCTTAAGAACATTCGCTGTGACCCTTGGGTTTGAGTCCTTCCCAAAACAGTCCCAGAGAAAAGTCTTATGAAACAAGTAGCAAAACAAAGGCTTCCTTTTCCAGAATTTTACACTGTTGGGAAGGGACCCTGGCCTAACGTAACTCAAGTAACAAGCCGATAAAGAACAGAACCCTGAGAACGCATGCAGCTGAACAGAATCATCCTGGAGAGCAAGTGCTGGCTTGGTGCTGGCCTGCTCCGCCCGACTCTTGCCCGTGGGTGTGAACCCAGTGGCGGCCCATGTTCTGGTCACCAGGATACAAGGGTGAACACACCGAGGTCCTGACCCCTTGGAGTCCGAGCCCATCAAGGGGGCGGGGGACAGATATTATACAACAGTCAACTGCAAAATAAGTCAACTACAAAATAATGCAACTCATGCCAGGAACACAGTTGGTGTTGTAGATTCTTTTAAAACATGTCTGGAATTTGCCTTTGGGGGTTGGCCTCTTTGTATTCACCTTGCCTGGAACCATCATTATATTCACTTCAAAGAGCAGAAAACTGAGGTCACAGGGTTTAAATAATTTGCCAGGATCACTCAAGACCCCCCTGGACTCCGTAGCCCAAGACCTCAACCATGGAGCCACACCGCCCCTGCCCAGGGAACACAGTATGGACACAGCTGGTGCCTCCCAGTGTGGCTGGATGCCAGGCAAGGGCCAAGCTCTCCGTATGACTCAGAACAACTCCAGGTCATGGAAGAAGCAAGAATTGAGGCCCTTGTTGTGTTAGTTTCTGCGCTATGGCATTTCCTGCCACGCTTACCGAGTAGTAGCCCCTTTGGAAGTCACAGGTTGCGGGGTCTTCTCCGGAATCTCGCCTGCATGTTGTCTCCCGAATGCCAAACTCCAGGTCCATGTTCACGCTGTCCTGATCCAGAACATACACCTTCACAAAAACAAAGCATCAGTTTGCCCTGGGGAGCCTCTGAAGTCTACAATGCTACGAGGGTTTCTCCCTGAATCCTTCGGGGTGGAAGCTCTAAGTGGCCTCAGCAATCCCCTGTGCCACCCCCTCAGTCCGAGACCAGAGGAAGAGGTGCTATTCCAAAGGCACATGGTACTTCATTTAAAAAATGCAACCAGAACTCAGATGTCTGAGCTGCAAGGTCGACGTCACTCCTGATGACTTACAATAGATCATCATGATTCAGAGATTCCGGTTTTGCAAATCTGCCTATTCATTGAAATTTATTCATAATCCCCCAAATCAACGCTCAGGCTTCCTTTGCAGTCATGCTTACAGTGGTGAAAAACTTGAGTTGCCCCATGCACACATTCCCAGCTGAGACCAGACAGGGCAGCGCTCCGCCGTCCAGCCTCCGCTGTCGTACTGTAGACAAGTGTCATGTTCATGGTTTAGTTTGGACCATGTTTTCCTCATTTTTTTTTCTTGGTGATTTTGCTGTTTAAAATGGCCCCCAGGGCAGCCCGGGTGGCTCAGTGGTTTAGCGCCGCCTTCAGCCCAGGGTGTGATCCTGGAGACCCGGGATCGAGTCCCACGTCGGGCTCCCTGCATGGAGCCTGCTTCTCCCTCTGCCTGGGTCTCTGCCTCTCTCTCCCTCTCTGTGTTTCTCATGAATAAATAAATAAAATCTTTAAAAAATTAAAATAAAATAAAATGGCCTCCAAGTGTAAGTCCTAGAGTGCTGTCCATGCTCCTTAGAACAGAGGGCTCAGATGTGCCACAGGAGCAATAGTTGTATGTACTAATTTAGTGTGCATTCTGACGTTATAGGACATAACCACCACAAATAATGATAATCAACTATGTGTATCTTCAAGGATCATTTTCCTAAAAGAATGCCCCATAATTTCTTAATAATCAATAAGAAATTAACAGAACTACCCAGTCCTGCTTCCTGTTTGATCAGCTGTGATCCATGAATGAGCTCACACAATTGTCTATTCCTTTCCACCAAGGCTGGGATATGAAGGGAAACCCCCAAGCTTCATGATGAATCTGTGATGCTCTAATGACACGCCCACAGTGTGTCCTACCCCCAAGCCAGAGCAGGGAAGATTCCATGCAGCTTAGATTCCTGCTTAGATTACAGACAGCCACACAGTAAACACCTTAGAGAAAACTAAGCAAAGTTGTTCTAGAGGTTATGATGTTTTGGAGGAAGAGACAACATGATAGTGGCTGGGGGGGAGTCAGGAGGAGGAAGTACCTACTGCAGAGAAAGTGCCAGAGAAATCCTCCAGAGGGAGAAATATTTTCCCCTGAGGCTTATAGAATGGGAAAGAGCCCATTATGTGTGGAAAAAGCAGTGCCAATGTCCTGGGGCAGAACAAGTCCAGCTATTGTGTCTCCAGCAAAATGAACAAGAGGGGAACCGGACACCATGAAGTACAAGAGATGGGGTGTGTCAGGTCATTTATGGTCCTGTCACCCATGGAAGTATTTAGATTTCATTCTCATTGCAATGGGAAATTCCCAGAAGGATTTAAGAGCTGAGACATGAATCACCACAGCAGCTGCAGAGACCACACTGGGGCGGGAACAAGAAGGCAGCAGGGAAGCGAGACGGGAGCTGCCTTGGCCCAGTACCCGACCACATTCCCGGCCCCCAAACTCTCCTCCCTTTCAGTTATTGAACCCACCTTGTGACAAAGCTGATGCATTTAACTGACTTCCCAGGGAGGACAGGGTGGAGAGAACCCTGGGAGAGCACAGGCCGCTCACACGTAGGGAAGAAAGGGTACAGGCAAAACACTGTGTTTGGAAATAAGTGGCAAACTCCAAGCCTGGGATGCGGCGGAGTGGGGGGGGCCTTCGTGTCTCCTCCTAACCCTGGGCGAGGCGTGCTTATAGAAGTCGTGTTTCCTGGAAAAAAGTCAGACTAAAAATTCTACCTTGACAATATTTATTACCTCTTTATTCATAATTTTGAAATAGTGGGTAATAAATCTGAGTCTCATTAAAAAAAATAAAATAAAATAAAGCCCTCTTCTGCTGAAGCATGTGGTTGGGGCTCTCCACCCAGGTCCTGCTTAGGCAGTTTCCCTTAAAGCTGTCAGATGAGAGCAAATTAGCAACACAGAAGCTTGGTTAAAAAGAGGAAAATGTGGGATTTTTTTTGAGTACAGATAATTTTATTGAACCATGAGATGAGTTTGCAACATTTTTTTTTTTTTTTTTTTTTTGTATCTTTAAGCACTTGTAAGCACTCAGTTCAGGAGAAGGAGAAAAGCCTAATGGTTTTGCTTCCTCATCTGAACTCACTTTCAACCAGCCTAACTCCACCCTGTGTTTGGAAAAGGTGGGCCAACCTCAATATTCAAGGATAAGGAATCAACTAGAGAAAATCCCAAACCCAGTATTGTTGCTGAAGTCAATTGCCGAATTTTATGAAACTCTGCTCTTGTTTTTCTTTAAAAAAAATATTTTATACCAAAATATGAAAAGGATCCAAAAAGGCCTTCTCTGGGATCCCTGGGTGGCGCAGCGGTTTGGCGCCTGCCTTTGACCCAGGGCGCGATCCTGGAGACCCGGGATCGAATCCCACGTCGGGGTCCCGGGGCATGGAGCCTGCTTCTCCCTCTGCCTATGTCTCTGCCTCTCTTTCTCTCTCTGTGACTATCATAAATAAATAAAACTTAAAAAAAAAAAAAAAAAGGCCTTCTCCCACACACTCACAGTGGGTGTCTCAGAGGAATGGATAATAGATAGTACTTTTGGGGTTTTTTTTTTTCTCTTGTTATATATATACATATATATATATATATATATATATATATATATATATAGTTATATTGTTATATTTTCTGACTTTTCATAACAAGAGTATTTTGATGTTTTATTCCAAAAAGAAATACAAATATATAAGCAATAAAAATTTTAAAAACCCCATTGCAATTCCTTTTGGTGATTATTATGGTTCATTTTATGTGTCAAACTTGACCAGGCCATGGTGCTGAGATAGTCGGTCAGACCCTCTGGGTATTTCTTAGAAGGTGTTTTTTTGGATAGGACTAACATTTAAATCAGCGGATTTGAGTGAAGCAGATCATCCTCCTTAATGTGGGTGGGCCTCGCCCAATCAGTTGAAGGCCTGGAGAGCACAGACTGTCTCTTTCCTGAGAAGGAAGAAATTCCACCAGCAAGCGGCCTTCGGATGTGAAGGGCAACCTCAGCTCTTTTCTGGACCTCCAACCAGCCAGCCCACCCTGCAGATTTTGTATTTACCAGACCTCCACATGGTGTAAGCCGATGCTTTACAATAAATGTCTCTCACTCATTCATTCTCCTTTTCCCCCTCCCCCATCTCCCCTTCTCTCTTTCTCTCTCTCTCTCTCTTTCTCTCTTTCATCACACCCCCCCACACACACACTACTGGTTCTGCTCTGGAGAAGTCTGATGAGCACGGCAATCATTTAGGTTTTTCAAACTAATCCTTACGATTGGACAAAAATTAAAGATCAAGTCCAGCTGGTTAAGAATAATTTAGAAAGCCAGACAGTAAAAAAAAAAAAAGCGAAGATGACAGTAAAAATGGGCAGAAGGGGACACACACATACAAAGGATCCCCAACCTTCCGTGGCTTTGCCTCTGGCTGTCCCGGAACCCAGCGGCCCCCACCCTCCCTGCACCCAGGCCAGGCTCACCTGCACCCCCACAGCTGCCTGCTCCCTAAGGTCACTGTCTCGGCTTCCTCCCTAGCACCCCGCTCCCCACGGCAGCTACACAGACCTTGTCCAAATACAAAGATCTCCCTGCACTTTCATGTTTGTTCCATTGTCCTTAACACAGTCCTCAGGATCCTCAGTCATGCCCTGGGCATGTCCACCTCAGGTCCCAACTCAGACCCCACTCTCCGACCTCACTTGGCCCAAACCCGACTCTCTCTCTCAAGGCCTTTGGTCCTTCGGGTCCCCCCGGGGGTCTCCTCACAGCTGGAAGTTCTTGTCATTGACTGAGTCAGGCCGGAATATAGCGGCCTCCCCAGAGGCTTGGGCCTCCACTGACAGTTGCCCCGGCCCAGTCCATCCATCATCCCCTCTCCTGTTCCGTCCTCCCCACAGCACTCCCCACTCTCTGAAACCAACTTCGTTTGTTTGTGTGGTTGTGCACCCCATCCTCCTGTCTTTCCTCCTCTCCCTCTGTCTCTGCCCCCCTTCCTCTCTCCCCAGAAGGACGGACCTCTGTCCTCTTCTCTTCCTCCTCCCAGCACAGGGCCTGTGTCCACCTTTCCTTGCCACACCTGTGTCCTGAGGGAAGAATCTGAGCGAGCCCCGAGGCAGTGTCAGAGCAAGGAAACCATCACTGCTGAAGTCACATGGTCTTGTCCTCTTCTGTCTTTTTTTGAACTTGGGGCGCAAGAGATAAGTCATTTAAAATGCATTGCAAGAGTATTTGATCCAGGGGGGCCTGGGTGGCTCAGCTAGTTAAGCATCTGCCTTCAGCTCATGTCATGACCTTGGGGTCCTGGGTTTGAGCCCCATACCGGGCTCCCTGCTCAGCGGGGAGTCTGCTTCTCCCTCTCCCTCCCACTGCTCATGCTCTCTCCCACTCTCTCTCTCTCAAATAAATAAATAAAATCTTAAAAAAAAAATCCAGATCCATTTGGTAAAACTTAGTGGTTCTTAACCCCAACTGCCTTGGGTAGCTCAGCTGGTTAAGCGTCTGCCTTCAGCTCAAGTCATGAATGACCAGGAGAACACTGAAGAATACAGCCCTGACCCCTGTAGACCGAGACATTAGTAGTCGACCATCCCTCCTGGACATCAGTAGCTCCGGGTCTCAGGGACACTGATGTGCAACAGGTCCAGAGCTGCTGGGCTCCAGGATCAAACTTAGGAATAAAGTAGCAGGGCCTGGCTCTCCTCCCTGAGTCCACTGACCGGATCCCTGAACCTCCTGCATGTGTATGGGCACGACTTATTTCCTTTGGACATATTCCTAGAAGTGAAGCTATGAGATCAAAAATTATAAATATTTGCTATATCTTATTGCTCAACACACTTAGTCATTAGAGCAAAGCAGATTCCCAGCTCGAAGAGCAGCATCCAGGAGGCAGAGGCATCTCCTGCGAGTGAGCTCATGAAGGATCACACGCACACACGTAACAGAGCTGATTGGCAGGTGCACGTGTGTCTGGGCTCAGGTGTCCGATACAAGCTGGTACACAGGCCCGGATGAGCCCTGGGCGGCTGGGCCTGCTGCTAGCCCATCTCCACAGGCCACATTTCCATGACCCGGCCTCACATTCTTGTTCACTTTATTAACCACTAACTTTCTTCTGTCGTGAGTCTTAGCTAGATTACGGGTGGACTTAAAACTGTTCATCTGTGAGCTCAGCAAGAGGATGGTGATCCCCTCCTGCCACAAGCGGATTTCACAAAATGCAAAAGATGGAGGCCAATACAGCCAATAAGCAAAAAGCGGGTTCTTTATTCCGATGTTGTGCTCTTCTGGAGGAATGTCACTTGGCAGCTGATATACCTCCCGGTGCCCCCCGAATCACGATGTCAGTGCCAAGCGACCCCGCCCTGGCCGAGACAGCCTGCTCCTGGGCTGGACCCCCAGCTAAAACACAGCCCATCATCTTCATGACCTATGGCCCAATTAGAAAAGACAACTGAGGGGTGCTCGGGTGGCTCAGTCAGTTGAGCGTCCGACTCTTGGTTTCGGCTCAGGTCACAATCCCAGGGTTGTGAGATCAAGTCCTGTGTTGGGCTCCACATTCACTGAGGATTTTCTGTCTCCCTCTTCCTCTACCCCTCCTGTAACCCATGGCCTGGCTGCATGGAGCTGCATGGAGCTCTCATGTATGCGACCTGTGACTTTACAGAACTTCTCCCACCTCCCATCTTAGCACCCACTAGCCCAGGGGAATGTCTATTCCTACTGCTAGACGGTAGGCCGTGAAGTCACCTGCGGATGGAGGAGGGGAAGGTGACTTGCTGTCCAGCCTTCTCATTTCCTCTGAAGCCGATCTCTGCATTTCTTTCTTCTTCACCAATCACAGACTGAATCATTGGGAAACCAAGAAAATTCATGTTTTCCTCATTTCCCCAAGCTAACGGGAAACAGACCATTACCAAAATTGACAAAGGAAGGTGGGATTTCTTGGGCTTAAAAGCCAGAATTTATTGCCCTAAGTATGAGGAGCAGGGCAGCTGAAATTGAAAAAGCCTCATTTCTAATAAACAAGCTCTTAATAAAACATCTCAAGAAGAACCACAGGGACCTTGGATACAGAAGGAGGACACACCAAGGGCGACATCTGGAAATAGGAAGCCAGGCCAGAGGGGAAAAGCTCCAGAAGAATCCTGCATCCAAAGTGGCTTTGGACAATAAGTGTTATTCAATTCTTCCTCTGTCAGAAAACAGTACAAAAGAGAGGACTAGCTCTTATCTTTTTAAAGTGGAAACATTTTTAAAGTGTACCCAACAGATCAACAAATCAATGAATAACGGAGAGCAGTATACATCAGAATCAAGAAGGTAGAGCATGCACTTACTCTTTTTACTGAGCTTCGGAACGCCCGAAACAGATACGGGCTCAGAGACTGGGAGTTCACTTTTGCCACAGAGGCACTGAGGGCTTCCCGCAGGGAGGACGGGTCATAGTCGTACACGGGAAAACCTGAACACGCAAGCACACAGGGACACAGTGAGACAAGGCCCGCAGGCCAGGACAGCGCCCCAGCATTAGGGGCAGGGGGCCGAGTCCTTGAGTCCCTTACCTGCGCAAGATGGGAAATGCGCTCCAAGAACAAACATGATCAGTATCTTCACCACCATCTTCTCCATTCTGGGAAGAATGATCTCAATTCAGAGGCAGCGAGATGATCTCTATGCTCTTGGGGGTGACAAGTCCTCCTGAAAGCAGCTCCTTCTCAAATGTGACCTGGCTTGCTCTCGCCGACTGGAGCTTAAACAGAAACAATTGATCCCAGAGTCAATATTTACTGCTGGCTCTTCCTGTGGAAAGGTTCCAGTTCGAGGCTACTTTTGAAGTTTTGACCTCAATTTGGGACTTTAGCCCACGGGGAAGACATCAAGAGGCTCGAGGACTCTGTGTGCGCTGTTTGTTTTTCACTATTTTAATTTCATCCACATGTACTGCTTATTTCTCTTTATTTTAATGGCCTGTTCGGAAGCGGAGGGGAGATGTAATCTAATTTTTAACAAAACCGTGAATTTTAAACTGTTGTCTATTTAGCTCTCCCTCGTGCTCCTAAAGTCCTCACAGTTGACTGTGTATGGAAATTGTGTGGTTATTTCAAGATACTTTGGGACGTTATGACAGAGAAGGAGATAATTTCGTATATAGGACCTAGATAGGTCAAGCAAGTACACGTGTTGTGACACAGCCTCCTGTTGACCAGTCTTCTCTGCTGATGGACATTTTTGCACTTCAGTGGGATGATAAGAACCCAATGTAGCTGGTAAATATTAAAAAGGAGAGACACTTTGTAGTAAATAGTGTGTGTTATGAGCAGGTCACTGTGTTCTCATCCTTCAGATTCATGAAGGAGAAGCTATATTGTGCTGTGGCTCAAAAGGACTTTAGCCTGGAATGTTGGCTCCATGCTCATCAAGTGTCTACCCTTGGGCATGGTGCTTAGCGCGCCTCAACTTTCTCATCTATAAAATGGGCATAATTGGTTAAGCTATAAAGTGTGTTATTAATCGGAGTTCTCCAGAGAAACAGAGCTGACAGGGTGTTTAGAGAGATATACAGACAGAGAGAGACAATGACAGAGTGAAAGAGAGAGGGAGAGAGAGATTTGTCTTAAGGAATTGGCTCACACCATGGTGGAGGATGGCAAGTCCAGAATCCTCAAAGTGGGCCAACAGACAGGAGACCCAAGGAAGGCTGCAGCTCAGTGCAGAGGCAGTGTGCTGGCACAATTCCTTCCTGCTCAGGGAAGGTCAGTTTCTGTCTATTGATGCCTTCAACTTATTGTACAAGGCCCACCCACATTCTAGAGACTAATCTGCTTTACTCAAAGTCTGTTGACTTAAATGTTCATCTCATTTGAAAATACCTCCAGAGAAACAACCAGAAAAAATGTCCGACCTAGTATCTGGGCACCAAGTCCAAGCTGACTCATAAAATTAACCATCACATAAGGATTAAATCACTAACACTTGGAAGAGCCCTTGACCAATTAATTGCTCAATAAATGGCAACTGCTAGTAAGAATGCAAATCAATACATACGTTCTCGCATCTGTTTGTAGAAGGCAACAGGTCCAGTAAATATCTTAAATGAACGAATGATCTAGCTCACCCTACTTAAGGCAAGTATGAGTGCCAACAAGGGGGAGCTTATGTTGCTGCAAGAGTTCTTGGAGGTTCACTCATCCCTCCTGACCTCACTCCCAGGTGGGTGTGTGTCTGAACTGGGCCTGGATGGAAGCAGAAGGCCCCACAGGGGAGAAGGGAACTGGGGTCAGGAAGAAAGAGTAGAAAGGAGACCTCTGGGAAGGGGACTACTTCATGTATCAGGGACATAGTGTAGGGCAGGATGTTGGTCAGAGGCAGGCCAGCCGTTGTTACCCACAAGAAGGATGAGGAGGAGACACTGGGTAGATTTACCACCACCGCTGTGCTCTACCGGAAGTGCGGTATGCAAGTATTAAATTAATGCTACCACATGAGGCAACTCGATTAATCAAAATATTGCCTCTGTTTTGCCTGCCCTCTGCACAAAGGGTCAAAATCATGCTTCTGATGACTTCACATACTGGCTAGATCATGAATATTTATTTATTGCTCTGATCTCAGAGATAGTCTTTCTACAGGTCTTATTCATCAGCATGTTGCCCCAACGATGGATTATCCCTGGATAATCTCAGAGTCTGAATGTCCATTTGCCTCATGCAACATCTCTGGGTCCAGTGGCTTCTGGACTCATCTGAGGCCACCCTCCTTTCCTCTGCAGGTTCTAGTCATGGCGGTGTTCTTGCAGCCCCCTGGGGACACAAAACAACTTCCATTCCACAGCCGTTCCATGACTCCTTCTAACAAACAGTGATGACATGCCTCTTGCTTTCTCCAAGTCAGCCCCTTCCCATCATTCTGGTGTCAACTTCACTAGCACCTCCTCAGACAGCTTTCCTGAGCACCCCTCCACGTCATCTCCGCCTCCTGCCCTTCTCATCACTTATCCCAATGCCTGGTGGTCTTCCTTGCTTGCTTCTTATTGTCCTTCACCTCTAGGAGACTACAGGCTCCATGAGGCAGGGAACATGCCTGTCTTATTTCTGCTATAGCAGCACCCAAATAGGAGCACACGTAGTCTCTCTGAACCTTAATCCAAGTCTTCCCATTGGGAGCCTACACTAATTTCTGGGGTGCCAAAGGTACACAGAACAATAGGCTAGGAGATTTGTGATTCTCTTACCCTTAACCTGGTTTGAACTCAATTCCATTAGAGTCTTCCAGATTTAACTAACAACACCATCTGGCTCCGAACTCCAAGGTCTCATTAAATGAGCAATACTAATAAAAGTAATTGCAAAAGAACAGAGGAGATTAAGGAGACAACAGTAAAATAATGTTGCCAGCACAGGGCTATTGGTTTTGTTTGTAGCTTGCTGGCGCAAGACAGATCATTTCAGTGCTGGATTCACTTGGCTGTAATAAACAATGGCACAGGGCATGCAGAGGAGGTGCTGGTTGGTGCTCAAAAGTGATGATCTAAAAATGCATCATGTCTGGTAAACCTAGAAGATTATATATAAGCCATCTGTTGAAATTCACTCCATAATGATTTATTTCTTTTTTTTTTTTTTTTTTGGCCTATCTGCAGAAAAGTATACAGCATTAATTCCAGCAGTTTTTTGCTATTCCTACAAAAATTATTTAGGTAAAGTATTAAAAGTTATGTGGCAGTAAGCGAAGAAGGTTGCATAGCATTTTTACATAGTCTCTGGACATTTACATAAAATTTACCATAGGAAGTTTAACAAGAAATTGGAAGAAGTTTGACTAAAGATAGATAGTCATCCATATCACAGACTGATAAGAGTCATTGTTATCATCTTTATTATTTCTCTTGAGATTGTTTCTTTCATTTTGGTCATGTCTATAGTAATATTACTTAAGAAAAAGATCACTAAGTTTAGAGCAAATGTAAATCAAATCCTCATCTTGATCCATAAATCACAAATTTTGCCCTCTGTCTTGCAATATCTTATAAGAACATGGTTTCTCAACTCCTGAACTCCACCATCAAGATGTACCTTGAGGGCAGCCTGGGTGGCTCAGTGATTTAGCGCCACCTTCAGTCCAGGGCGTGATCCTGGAGACTCGGGATCGAGTCCCACGTCAGGCTCCCTGCATGGAGCCTGCTTCTCCCTCTGTCTGTGTCTCTGCCTCTCTCTCTCTCTCTCTGTGTGTTTCTCATGAATAAATAAATAAAATCTTCAAAAAAAAAAAAAAGAGATGCACCTTGATTACCTATGATCACAACTTTTCCATGTTCTGAAAATGTCAATATTATTTTTACTTTCATATTTTAGGAGATGACATGTTTATTCGCAGGCATAAGATTACAGATCAGAAGTTCTCAAAGTGTGGTCCCCAGGCCAACATCCTATGATGTGCAGGACAGATCCTTACAACAAAGAATTATCCAGTCCAAAATGTCAATAAAGCCAGCATTGAGAAACTCTGGTCAAAGGAGAGAACCTTGATTAGCAGCCCTGAGTTTAATTATGGCTCCCTAAAATTTTCATTTATTTTGGTTTTCAGTACGATATGACCTATGAAAGAGTTTTTCTTTTTTTTTTTATTTTTTTCTTTTAAACCCTATTCAACTAGGTTTTGATTTCTACTAGTATCATCTTTAGAAAGCCTTCAGGTTAAAGTCGTAATTGCTTACCTATATTTATAATTTCCTGCTTTACATTTCAATTATTTAATCCATTTGGAATGAATTTTGATGAAAGCTGTGAAGTAAGGATTTAATAGTTTCTTTTTTTGTATAGGACCCCTTATACCTAGGATATATAGTCACATCTATTTCTTAACCAAACCACAAGAGATAAGAGGATGTGTTTCACCAAAACAAAGGAATTAGCTAAGCATAAGGAAGGTTCAGTTTGAAGCAGCTTCAACTTCATGTGATCAGAAATTTGAAACCAGAATAAATGATATATAAGTTTATTTTTCACATTAAAAAAAAAAGTGTGATGATAGGCAGCCCAGTGCTTGTTTGGAGGTGCCACAGTTATCAGGACCTGAACTCTTTCAGGATATCCTATCATTATGGTCCAAAATGGAAGCCAGAGCTCCAGCCATCACATTCTATTCCATGCAGTTTGAAGAAAGAGAGAGAAAGATGAGACTCCTCCAAAGGTCACACACAACTTTGCTGCTTACATCTCATTGGCCAAAAGTAAGTTACCAGGGGATTCATGTTCTGCAGCAGAGAGGTGAAGAGGCTCTCCAGGAAGACAGTTGGGCAGGAGGCTAGAAGGCAACCTGTGAAGAGAGAAAGGATAATATTAGTAGAGTCTCTGATAAAGAATACTAAGAAGAGATCCAGACCCTTAGTGTAAACTTTGGAGTTGAATTTCTGATTAACAGAGAAAATTAAGCCAACCTTCTTTAAATGACACACTGCTATTTCCAGGAAAAATAAACATTTGCTCAGGAAAGAATTCAGTTAGGAAAACTTTGGTTACAGGGTGGTGACCAACTTCATTCCCCCAAAACAAAGTAGCTCAAAACAATCAAATCTTATCTTTTGCTTCTGCTACATGCTCACTGCCTGTTGGAAAAAAAGAAAAAAAAAAAAGGACTCTCTTCATCATAGTCACAAAAAGGACCCGGACTGATGGAGCAATCATCTTCTGGAACGTGGGTAATTAGCAATGCCACATGCAAAGAGAGCCTTGGAGAATTTCATATCAGCAATTAAACGCTCTGGAGCTTGTTGGCCTGATCAGTCACACGACCCTGCCTAAATTCAGAAAAAAGTCCTGCTGAGTATATGCCCTGAAAGTAGACTCCCAGACACCTGACACAGAGCAACAGTGGCAAACCCAAAAGGACGGGAAGCATTGCTGTGGACAATACAGATAAAGTCGTGATCACCACGTGAGCCCTGAACAGTGATGCTTGGGAGGATGGCAGTTCTGGGAAATGTAAGATGGGGGTAGGGACGGGGCATTAAAGAAAAAGGAGTCCTCATCTTCCACAATAGGAAGTCGCAGGAATCAAAAAATCACCAAATAGCTGTATAAGCCTATTATTTAGAAATATGAACTTACAAAAAGCGGAAAAACAGGCAAAAGACTTTTAAGTGTGTGTCTTAGTTATTCGTTAGGCACAGGCTGTTATTTTTCACTATAAGCCTCGCGGTGATTTTTGGCTTTTTAAAATATGTCAACTATTATTTTGGAAAGGAAAAGAAATTAAATTTCAAGAGTGGGAGGAAATGCTTCAAGTATTTGATAGCAATCATCCCTTTATCTGTTGAATGCACAACACCACATGTCATCCTCCAATGGAAAAAAAAAAAAAAAAAGCAAGGAGCACAATGAGATGCCTTATGGGTTGTCTTTGGCCCCTCGACTCCGGGTGCTCAGACCTGGGACAAATCCTGTGTCTGTTTCCATTTCCACAGGCAGCAAATAAGCACCATTTAGGAGCAAGGCAAACTACAGAAGTCAATAACCCCCAAAGGAAGGATAATTTGCAGACTTTTATACTTCCAGTAACCATGTCTAATCCTGTGCTAACCCCTTGGAAGCACAACAGCGTTTCTAAGAGACAGGAATCCAGAGAATTCTAAAACAACACACTTTCCTTTTAAAAATGTAAATCAGTCCGTGGATATGTTTGCAAGGCTCAACCACTGAATGCACTCCAAGGATTTATCGAAAAGCTTCTTTGATGCTTCCAAATTCTTGGGATTGCTTTGTGCCTTTCTGAAATTAATAAGAGATCGTGAATTTTTTTTTCTACCTGGTGAGATATGGATATTTTCAGACCGGTCATTTTCCAAGCATATGCTTGTTTGAAGAACACAGGGAGTGGGAGCTATTTGGGGGCCAGCATGGCTCTGTCCTCCTGCAGGCTTCTGGAAGGGCAGCCAGCCCCTGGGGACTGAGGGACTCAGCTCTTTTCATTGACTCACGTAGATGTAAATAACGACAAGAGTCTGGCATCTTCTCACCAGACACCCTGCACTGCTCTGATTCCCTCAGACAATTGTGATGAAGGTGATGAGGAGAAGACGACTCATGAGATAAGGAAATAAAGAATCTGTAAGTCTACCTCAAGGCAGTACCCTGCTTCTCAAGCCTAACCTCTTGCTGCCTAATCCTATTATGCCCCTTGGAAACCGAGAATTACCTCTACTTCCCTGCAGGATTCTCATTGCTGCTCCCTCCCCCCAGTCCAGGCAGATGGGGATCCTGGGCCAACTAGGGGGAAGGTCATGTTCTCAAAGAGACAAAAACAAAGTCATGAATCATTCCCAAAGTGTTCCCCTGGTTTTGATGCAGTTGCCTGGACGTTTGCCATGTGCCAGGGCCCTGCGGAGCGCTCACAATCCACAACCGCCCCCTGAGGGACACTGATGTGACCCCTTCAGCCAGAAAGGGCCCAGATTGTAGGGCTGGTGGTAGAGCCAACTGTGTTGTCTTGCTGCCCTCCACCAGGTACACTTTTCATGGCCCTAGGAGGTGATAAAGACTCTCCCCTAGGGACACCAGTGGAGGCTTGGTGCCATCTGTTGGAAGAGGTACAGCCTGGTAAGTAAAGGCTAAATGGGAATTGTTGGGACTTTCTCCTTGCTTTGACTCAAACCTCCTTCCTGGCCAAGCATTTACCCCACCGACTCAGCTCAGGCCCCAGCTGCCTTCGAGGTTCCCGGTGACTCCCTCTTGCTGCTCTGCACACCCGCATGGGCCCTGCATGGGTCCCCAGGACCTCTTCTGATATCATGCCTTTCACATCGTGTTAGGATCTTGAGTTCTCTCATCTGTCTCCTCATTAGAGTGTCAGTCCTTTGAAGGAAA
This sequence comes from Canis lupus familiaris, assembly GCF_011100685.1. Taxonomy (NCBI): domain Eukaryota; kingdom Metazoa; phylum Chordata; class Mammalia; order Carnivora; family Canidae; genus Canis; species Canis lupus. The sequence continues at coordinate 45,642,643 of NC_049246.1, read as the reverse complement.
CAACGGCGTCATTTATTTCAAATAATTTAAAAAGGGATGCTTGAATGAATGCACACGGGAGTTCAGATGAGGAAGCCAGAATTTCATGACCTGCCCCATTTCACATAACTGGTTATGCAGGGACAGATCTAAAAGTTATGTCTTGGGGCGCCTGGGCGGCTCAGTGGTTGAGTGTCTGCCTTCGGCTCAGATCGTGATCCTGGGATTCTGAGATCGAGTCCCACGTCGGGCTCCCTGCATGGAGCCTGCTTTTCCCTCTGCCTGTGCCTCCGCCTCTCTCTGTGTTTTTCATGAATAAATAAATAAAATATTTAGAATAAATAAAAGTTATGTCTCCTAACTTCTGAGCCAGGGCTTTCCCAGCATCTTTTACCGAACCTGGGACGTTTGCCCTCTTCAAAGTCCCCTCTACAATTCAGCGAACACCGTGGAGGAAACTAGTTTAACCACTTGAAAAGGAACAGAGCAGAGATTAAATATGCTGGGTGGGGGGATGGGGGGCTACAAATCAGAAGAAGAAGAAAAAAGTGAATATACAAACACGAGAGGAAAGAAGAGAGACGGTCGCCAAAACCACCGCTTCCATCAGAGCATCCCGTAGCAGCGACCCCGGGATGCGGTCTGTCTCAAGGAAGCACTAACCCGGCCCGAGACTATTTTGTTCTCCACACCTCGACACCCAAGTCCAGGAACCATGCAGAATGAATAAAATAGAATTACTGTAATTCATGTCAAGATTTCAGGAAGGTCTGAGACTTCACCCAGCCGTGGATGGTCATGGAAGCTGGGAGAAGGCCCAACACTCCCGGGTCACAGGTGAAGGGCAGCTAATCCCTGAGAGTGGCAGTCAGAGGAGCCTCGTGGTTCGTGTCGGTTACTTGAGCCCCAGGTCCCCCAGATGACACGAGAAGAGCCAGATTCTACCCACAAATACAGTCAACTCTGCCTCATAAGATCCCTGCTCCTAGAGAACCCAGATCTTTCCTAGAGGGCAGTAGGGTGCCGACCCGTTCCTCCGGAGGGAAAAGTTACCTTCCTATCAGAAAGCTAGCACACTGCCCATGGTTTTGAAAAGAGACCCTCTCTCGATCTTCCAGGGCTGTTCATCATATGAAAACCCTTGAATAAAGAACCAAAAACCATGAGAAGCCAGGGATGATCGCCTCCCAGCAAGCATTGGTTCACCTACCGGACACTCACCACCTGTCATATGGCAGGCAACGTGCTGCTCACTGGATACACATTGGGAAGCAAACCTGACATAGTTCCTGACTTCGGGGAGCTTATACTTTAGGGGGTTGGAGGGGAGCTAAGTATTCATCCAAGATCCCATAAGTACTTGCAACATGACAGCAGTGACAGGGAACATCAGAGGAGGCTCAGGGGCACCATAGAGCCATACCGTGGGCTGCTATGGAACTATGTCACCGGAGAGTTGGAGGTAGGGAGTCCAAAAAGACACAGCTAGAAGGGTAAATAGGCCCGGACCATGTGACCTTTGCAATCTGTGTTAATAACCAAGATCATTATCCCCAGAGCATCAAGAGGTTACTTAAAGGTTTTATTTTATTATTTTTTTAAAGATTTTATTTATTTATTCATGAGAGACACACAGAGAGAGGCAGAGACATAGGCAGAGGGGGAAGCAGACTCCCTGCGGGGAGCCCCAGGTGGGACTCAATCCCGGGACTCCAGGATCATGACCTGAGCCAAACGCTCAACCGCTGAGCCCCCCAGGCACCCCTAATTAAGGGTTTTAGACAAGAGTGTCACATGATCAGGTTTTCACATTGAAGAGGGCACTTTGGCCCAAATGTGGAGTCTAGAGGAGGTGAATAGCAAACAGTGGGGACCGGGGGTCAGAGTCGAGGGCTGTTGTTGGGAAGAGGGGAGGAGCGGTGGGGAAGGAAAGAGCAGTTAGATTCCAGAGACACTTAGGGGTACAACTGCCAGGGTTCCAAGTGAGAGGAGAGAGGGCACCGAAAAGGACCCCAGGATGCCCACCTGGCACAGTTGGTGAAAACACTGGACAGTGTGAGCAGAGAGGCAGCTGAGCCCCTGGAGAAGCAGGCATGGAGCTCAGCTGGGACACTCGGGGTGGACATGATAAATCCAGAAGTGGACACTGTGCAGACAGTAACTGGAGGCCCCAGGGTAGCATGAGGAGAGCGCCCAGGACAGAGCCCTAAGAAAGCCATCATTAAGAGGCAAGTAGCATAGAAGGGGTTCTAGAGGCATTTGGGAAGGTCATCAAAGGCATGAAGACAACCCACAGGCCATGGCTTCCAGAAAGCCAAGAGAAGAGGAGAAGAAGGAAGATGGAAGCCATCACCAGGGTCGAATCTGCTGAGAAGTGAGGTGAGAGGACTGAGAAATGCCATTGAGTGTGAAGGTCCTGGACTCACTGGCGATTACAAGGAGGGGATGGAGGTGTGGAAGGAGGGTTGACGCATGAGGGGGAGGGAAAGAAATGGAGGCCATGAGCACGGGGACAACTGTGACAACCCAGGCCATGAAAGAAAGGGACAGAAAGGCCAATGGGAAGATGGGGAGTGGAGGCTTGGCATTTTGAGGCTAGGAAAGGAAATTCTTCCAAAGGGAACTAGTCACATGAGAAGGGAAGTGGTTAAATAAAAGTGAGGAGCAGCGGTCCACCCTCGGGTCCTGAGGTGCAGAGTGGAGCAGGTGGTGTCCGACGCGCAGGAGGAAGCACTGGCTGGAGAAGATGAAGGACAGGGCCTGAGGAGGAAGAGAAAACCCTGGGTCCGGGTGTAGGGAGGTCTCTAAATCCGGAGGAGAAAGGTTGAGTGAGCGCCCATGGGAGTAGGGAAGCAGGGTGCAAGGCTGTGAGGGGGATCCAGAGCTTGGGAGGCTGGTGGAGGTCTGGTGTGGCCGCTGCAGAGAGAGGGGGGCAGAGGGAAACAAGGAGGGTCAGACAGAGTGTGTGTGCACGCACCTATGGACACACGTGTGCACACACCCGCAGGACACGACCTGGTCTCCACATGCCGTTGATTGTCTCTCAAATCCAGCCAGGCCTCCCTCCTGTCCACTTGCCAGCCTGGTGTCTGTTCCGGGAACTTCCCTCACCAGGATCGTCTCCACGACACAGTGGCCGGATGAACCGAGCAAGAATGTCTGCTTCTCCAAGGGCTGGGGGAGCCGGCAAGGGGGACGAAAACTGGCTGACACCCATCACTTCACATCTGTCCTTCATCCCTGCCATGTCTACGGACGTGAATTCAGGGACGCCTGGGTGGCTCAGCGGTTGAGCGCCTGCCTTTGGCTCAGAGCGTGATCCTGGGGACCTGGGATCGAGTCCCGCATAAGGCTCCCTGCATGGAGCCTGCTTCTCCCTCTGCCTGTGTCTCTGCCTCTCTCTGTTTGTCTCTCATGAATAAATAAATAAATAAAATTTTGTAAAAAAGAAAAAGAAATTAATTCAAAGCAACCCAAATGACCAAGAAGAGAGAAGGCCCATCAGTGTTCTGACCAAAGCAGTTTCTATTCTTGATTATCGTGAGAGTGGCAGGTCCTGAGTGTTTCAGAGAGTGGGGAGCCCAGGTTTGCCCATGGCAAACTGCCCATGGTTTGGCTCAGTCCCTCCATCTCTCCCATCTCAGCCATGGGCTGTCCATATTCTTCAAGAAAAGTGCGATACGAGAGAATCAATCCAGGCGCCTTGGATCCAGAGGCAGGCAGCATGTACTCCATGAGAGTGAATTTATCTTCCCTTATCCGACCGCAAAAAAATAAAATAAAAAATAAATTTAAAAATGCTCCATCCAAGTCAGATGCACTTGGCGTCTGAAAATGAAAACCTCCTCTCTTTTTAAACAGGAGGAGAAACTGTGTCACTCACTAGCAGAGGGATCTGAAGAGGAAAGCTCGCAAAGAAGGGACTTGGAAATCCAAGACCCTGGAGCTGGAACGCAGAGTGCTGTCAGCAGGGGGAGGAAATTGTTCTCCTGACCTGGAAACAACCCTCCCTTGGAATGAGTTTCCTACTTCCTGACATGCCAAGGACAGGAGGGCCTGGGGCTTCCAAGGGCTGGTGGGGCAGGTGGGTAGAGAGGTGGGGGTTCTGCAGGCCTTGGAGGATGCTGATGGGGTCAGCCCCGGGCTGTCCCTGGGGAGGGGGTGGGCAGGGAAACCTGCAGGGGTGGGGGGGTGCAGTGCTGAAGCCCCAGGGCAGGAACTCCGGGGTGTCTTCAGTTCTGGGTCACTGAAGGCGCACGGCTCAGAGCAAAGCATCCATAAGCTATCTAATCCGCCTAAAGAAAACTGACAGCTGGCCTTGAAAGGAAACCATTTCTGGAATAATCCAAGAGTGCTGCTGCTTCTGCTGAGCAGATTCAAGAAAAAGCAGAGACCCGCGGGCGGGGGTGGGCTGGGGGTGGAGGTGGGGACTTTATTTTGCAATGAGGTGCAGGGAAGGTTACCTAGAAGCCCTCTCCACCAACCTGGAAGAGCGGTTTCCCTTTAATCCGACCCTCATCTCAGATAAATTTAACCATCTGCCAGCACTGAAATGAGAGAGGAGAGAGGAAGCTTCAGTCCTGGAGAGTCAGGGCCCGGACACACCCTGGGGCTTCTGGACCTACTTAAAAGCAGTAAAAGGCAGGATGAGCACACGCAAGGTCATTTTTGTCCACGCGAAACTATCGCAAACACTATTTCCCTCACCGCATAACTCAAAAAAGAAAAAAAAAAAAAGGCTACTAAAACTCTTAATTTGGGAGCTTTGTCTTTTTCTTTTCTTTTTTTTTGGCTTATTTTTTTTTTTTAAAAGGAAGCCCTCCGCTGTGTGAAGAATGCACGTTGGGGTTGAGGTGAGAAGGAGCGGTTGAGGGTGTGTCTCAATGCCACCGCCCCCATGGGTCCCCCGCAACCCTGCAGGCAGCCCTGTCCTCTTTATTTATACAGATACGGTTCCCTGGAGGTGTTTGGTTTGTTTTCATTTTCCCTGGCAAAATCTTTTATGAGCTGAATTTTCACAGGATAACCGAAAGGTGAAACATTTGCCCAGAACCCAGAAGTTAGGCCGAGTTAATAAATGACCGACAGATGTCATTGCTAACACTGTGTGAGGACGCACCGCTTGCCTGCCAGGCACTGGGCTCAGCAACTTTCAGAGTCAGGATTTGAACCCAGGCAAGCCGGTTCAAGTTTATGCCCTACCCCACTCGCCTGCTTGTTTTTCCTCCACCTCAAACACTCCTCCCTGGATTCATCCTCTTTAGCCCTTCGCTGGTTCCAGGAGATGCCTTCCTGCTCCCGGGAGCTGGGTCTGGAGCCCTCTCCACCTGCTCCCGGGAGCCCTGTACTGACGATTCTTGCCACAGTCCAAGACTCCGGACCGAAATGTGATTGGACCTGCCCCTTCCTGCAGATGCTCCGGCCTCTGAGGACAGGGTTGGGATTGTGGCCGGCCTGCAAGGCACACAGTGTACGTGTCGCATGAATGCATGGGTTAACGAAATGATGGAAACGACCAGGTCTTTGTCCCACGAGAGCTGCGAATCCCGTGGGGAACAGATCGCCGCACCGTGCAGCCAGGCTGCGGCCAAGTTTAGGTTCCAAACCCACATGGGGACGGCCTGGTGACCTCTGCCTGGGGAAACAAGGAAAGAACTGGACAGTGTTTAATTAGGGATGAGTAATATTTTAACCAGCCAAGAAGGGAGAGGAAACAACATGAATGAAGAAACCGCAGGGCATGTTGGAGAACAGTGAAGAATAGACCGATTCAATCACATCCGTCCCTACCTGGGCTCCTGCAATAGACCAGATGCATCTACGTACAGGGAGTAAAACAAACCAGTAGGACAAAGTCCCTTCACCCCAGGACTTCACGGAGAGGGAGGAGGGAGACACGCAAACAGACTGCGATGAGAACCGGTCACTGCAACTTCCTGACCAGGACTCTGGACCAGGAAAGGAGTGACCAGTGCGCCCCGTGCTGATCCTCCAGCCTGAGTGGCTAGTGCGCGTTGGGCGCTGACGGTAGAGTAAGAGCTCGCTGGAAAGGCAGGTGGAAGAGACTTCGGACAAAGGAACAGCGGAGAGTGGTGACCATAGAGATGCTAAATTCACTGAGCAGTTACCCAGGGCCGGCCGGACCTGAGACCCTCCCAAGCTATGTCATTGAATCCTCTCAACTCTCTGAGGTCATTTTCCAGAGGAGCGAACCAGGGCACAGAGGGTTTGTGTGATCTTTGCAAAGTCACACAGCCAGCCGGCGGTGAAGTTGGGATTCACAGCCCCCGCACAGGTCCCGTGGCTCTGAGCTTCGGCTCCACCCGGCCGCCTGTTCGAGAATCTGCTGGGGTATGAAACCAAAGAGTGGGGGAAAGCCGCGGGGCAGGGAGGCCACCCCAAGCCACATGGTTTCCCGGGCCGAGGAGCGCTGCGCAGTCGGAAAGGAGCATCGCTGGGAGGAGGGCAGGGCTTCCAGGCCGGGCCAGGAATCTGGTGGCCGAGGATCTGGTGCGAGGCAGCTGTTGCTGCAGCTTGGGAACGAAGCGGGGAGGTCAAGTCAAGCGCCCGTGGAGGTGGGAAGGGGCCAGGCTGCTGAGGTCACAGGCTGCGCCCAGGGAGCTGAGCAGGACGTAAGAGTGAGCCCCGGAAGACTGGGGCGCAGGGGATCCAACGCGGCATCGTGATGTCAGGAAGACAACTCAGAGCGGCTTCGGGAGTCAAGAGCGGTGAGACTCCGGTGGCAACAGGCATTGGAAGGTTATTGCCGGAATCGGGGCGGCAGAGGTGTGGGGGTCACAGGCATGACGCGGCCCCTGTTGGGATGGCTTCATGCCTTCCATGTTCTTTTTTTGAAGATCTACACTGCGGCAGGGAGGGGGGGCCCAAACACTGCACCATGCACCACCCCCCCAGATCACAGCCCTTGGTCCTGTCTCCCCTACTTGGTGCGTCCTCCTCGGTTTCCCCCGGTGACTTCAATGCCTCCCTCCTGTCTGTGCACGGCAGTTTGTGGCCATCGTAAGCCACGTGGGGGGCACACCACCCCAGGGAGCTTCTCCGGGTGTTTGTGCAAATACAGGAGTGATCTCTGAGAGAAGAATTTGGGGGAAGCCAATTTCCTCCATCCTGAGCCCCAGCAGGTGCTTCTCAAATCCTTTGCACGATCCCTCCCTAGGCTGCCTCCCACGGCCCTTGCGTCTGTGCCTGCCCCAGGAGACCTGCTTTGCGGTGTTGCTTCTGCTTTCTTAAATCCATCCCCTCTCCCCCGGGAGACAGCAAGACAGGGGAGGGCAGGGGCGTCCAGTTGCTTCCATTCATTCTAAACCAGTTTTAGGACCCAGGAAATGCTCCCAGGGGACAGTGAATGACAGCACCTTGTACATATAAGGGAGCGGGGGGTGGGGGGGAGATTTCCCCTTGTCAAACAAGACTTCTGCAGGGGGAAGAAACTGATTAAAAAAAAAAAAACTGATGCTATAAATGTGTGGATCAGAGCAGAGGGCACATTTCCGAACCACAGATGTTTCAGATCAAGCTGGGACTTTGGGGGGGGTGGGGGGGGCGCTCTGGTCTGATTGATAAACGGAGCAGGCCACCAAAGGTTGCTTTTCCCCTAAAGATTTCCATCTTCAGGAGAACAAAGGCCCAGGGCGGGGGAGCTGGTAGGCTGCTCATCTCTGCTATCAGCACCAGCTGGGCTGAGGGCCCAACTTCTGAGACTTTTATTTTTGAGACAGAGGCTGTGGGCAGAGGCCATCTCCATGGCGACCAGCAGCTCTGTCCCCACTAGACTCCGAAGAAGCTGAGAGGGGTAGGGGGACACACACTCCTTCAATTCTCCCTGGCACCGATGTGACAGCTTTGGAGCAAGAGGGTCCCACCTTCAGCAAGGAAATCATGCCCCAGGCTGGGCCGGAGGCTCCATTATCCACGGGGTTGTGAACAACAGACATCCGTGTTGGCCCCAAGACAGATCCTGAGAACCTCTTGTGAGAGCACAAGGGGAATCTCTTTAACCTCAGAAAGAGTTAAATATGTCTGAGGGGTGGTGACATATGGGGGACTCCGGTTTAGAGAGGTCAGCCCATGTAACCTTGGGAACAAAATCCCTATGGAAACGAATCTGACTCAACTAAGGAATTTGAAGCCTTCTCCAGGGGAACTCATCATTGTCTGGGCCGCCAGAATGGCCAAAGACCCAGCAATCGGGGATCCCTGGGTGGCGCAGTGGTTTAGCGCCTGCCTTTGGCCCAGGGCGCGATCCTGGAGACCCGGGATCGAATCCCACGTCGGGCTCCCGGTGCATGGAGCCTGCTTCTCCCTCTGCCTGTGTCTCTGCCTCTCTCTCTCTCTCTCTCTCTGTGACTATCATAAATAAATAAAAAAATTAAAAAAAAAAAAAAAAAAAGACCCAGCAATCGTCAAGCCACCCAAGATGGGAAGACACAACCACCATAATCTCAAACCCTGTGACGTGAACACGCTTACACCCACTGACTTCCAGTGATCAGTGTACCCCAGGGGCTCTGGATAGAGGGCATCTGGTGCCTGGCTCCCCTTTTACCTCGGTTCTGACACGGGAAGTGTTGTTGTTTGTTTTTTGTAGACCTCGGAAACCAAGGCCAAAGCTGGACACATAATTGGTTTTTGAGAAATGTTAACACAAAGCTTGTCCTTGTGCGGAAGAAGCCATCTCTACTGGTTAGTTTACAGTGAAACTAAGTAATCCCTGCAGTGAAGTATGGGGACCTCATCACCCATCTTTGTGTTGTTTACCGTAGACAAGACCTTTGTCCATTGCTTACTGGGTAAATAGTGTTTGTGTTGTTCCAGAACTGGGGCCTCTTGGTTTCCTGACCACTACCAGTGGGAGCGTGGGCAAATCATGGAATAGAGTGTTCACAGGCTAGTTTCAACCCTGGCCCTCTTAATTGTGCTCTTCTGTGTCCTCAGGCCTTGTCAGTTGGGAGACCTGACATCTGTTTGAGACCTGGGTACAGTTAACAGCCAGACTTGGCAGGGACCCCCTCTTCCTGTGCTGAAACTGGAGCGTCCTCACGTTTTGGTCGGCCTAACAGACCACCCCATTCCTTAGCTATTTCTCACCAGGGCTGTTGTAGGAACGCTTCTCTTTTATGCGCCACAGAATGAACATGGTCTTGCATATCTTTTTTTGCACTTTTAAAAAACGATTTTATTTATTTGACACAAAGAGAGAACCAGAGAGCACACGTGGGCAGGAGAAGCAGACTCTGCACTGAGCAGGGAGCCTGATGTGGGGCTTGATCCCAGGACCCTGGGACCATAACTTGAGCTGAAGGTAGATGCTTATCCGACTGAGCCATCAGGCACCTCCTTTTTTGTGCTTTTTAAAGTGAGATTAATTTAACTTCGGTTTGGTTGAAAACTTCCTAAGGGAGAAAATTCAGTCTACTGTTTTGGTGCAGATAAATGGATGTTACTTTTTTTTTTTTTTTTTTAAGTAAAGAAAGTGGTACCTACATTTAAATTATAGTCTTGAGTTTTGTGTGAAACTAGCATCACCCTATTTTGATTTTCTTGTTTGGGCCATGCTTGAAACTTTATTTTTTCTGGGAGGCGGAGAAATTTTAAATTTTTCTATCTGAAATCATTGCCTTCCACAAAGAGTCCCAAATATTTATAAATATATAACTTACTGAGAAATAGAACTAGGGAAGCCACCTTTTTATTTCTCCTCTCGCCATGTACATGTTGGTCATTGTCTTAAACACTGTCTCAAATTCTGTTTTCTTTTTGTTTTTTTGGTTGGTTTTGGTTTTGTTTTGATAGTATCATGTCTACATAAGGAGCTGAGCTGACCTTTCCATAGAAAGGCCCTGGAATCTAAAATGTTCATTAATCTATTTCTGCCTTCTGTTATGCTTACATCTCTTCTTTGTGTTGACAATAAAAATCCTTACTGCTTTCTCAAAAAAAAAAGGTAATCTTATTTTATTTCCACTATCAATAAAATGACAAAAGCAACACCTGACAGTTCCTCTATGTCATTTAATTCATTAACACACTCAATCAAACCAAGTTGCAGGACCACCAGGGCTGGTGCTCAGGACACAGTGGGTACGCACAGGAAGGCATAGCGGCTTCGGTTAGAAGTATGATCGGTACCTGTGCTATTTCCGTGAGCTTCTCTTAAAGGAATGACTTTGCATCTGCAAACATCAGGTAGCATAGCCATGTGAAGACATCTACCAGACAAGCTGAGTTGAAAACACCGAGCTTTCTTGAAATCTCTAGGACCAGTGAATTCTGAATATTGCCCAGGCTCTCCATCATCAGCACCAATAGGAGAAATTTCCTGTGTTGCTGATACTAATGTGCGTGTAGGTCTCTTTCTTACACTAACAAAAACTCGGGCAGCAGAAATAGGAGTATATGGACAAACACATTGAAGGGGGGGTCAGCCCACAGTTATGCTAAATTTTGTCTTATGAGAGGTTTCCAGTTTGATTTTCTGATTTTATTCAGATTCACTGCTTGAACAAGGGTAAGAGGTTGAGACTGCTGTTTCTCCCTGAACAATCTCACAGACACAGTGCCACCTACTTTCTTTTTCCCAGGCAGCGCAGAGATGACCTAAGACTTTTCTTGGTGGCTTCAGAAAAGGCAGATATTCTAGTTGCCATAGTGAAACCACTAACAGAGAAGTTTTCAAAATTCCACTCATTGGCGATTTTTGCCATATAAATTTTATTCCATCTACTTTTAGCATCTGAAACCATGAACTCATCAACTCTACTGAAGAGGATTTCCCTTTTAAACCATTAATAAGGTTTAAGTAAAAAACCATTCATTCCCATGTATTCATTCCCTGCCAACATTTTGAATATTGTGAGTAATCATTTTAACTAAAGCCCAGACAAAATGATAAAACACTTTTTTTTGGTCCGTACTTTTGTAGTTTTCTAATTAGATGATCTTTTAATAGCTTCCTTCTAAGATTTCCTTCTTCAGCTCCTGAGTTTATAGTCTATTCAAAGCTGGGAAAACTAATTATGGACACTTAAAATGCCTTATGTTCTTCTAGCACGTCTTTTGGGCAAAGATACCACCACCTCCAGAGGAAGCTGGCACTAGAAGTGTTCAACAAGATGATCTCCCCAATTCTACACAAATACCTTCACCATTTGCAATGTTTAAGTGTATTTCTGCCTAAACTAAGGATTAAATATAATACCTTATGTGAAGAGTTCTAAGTTCATGTATCTCATATCTTGGACTAAAATTAATCATTTCTATTTGCTACTTATGAAAAAGCCCTGTAAATGATTTGATGACCAATATACACTCCTAGGAGTCTAACTATGGGAAAATTTCCCAAATGCAGAAAAAAATTCATGCACCAAGATGCTCATCCCACCGACCAACTGGAAACAGCCTTCAATGACCAGCTGGAAATCACTGGAGGTTGAATCCTTAATATAACATTTAAGAAGACCATGAATATAACGAAAGAAGTCCTTGATAAAATGCTAAGTGAAAAAGCTTATAAAAAACTGTATATGTGGTATGATGACATCATGTAAAACTTTATAAGAGAAATAAAATATGCACAGAAAAAAATAGATTTGGTAACACACCCTAAAATGTTAGCAGTGATTATCTTTAACCACTAGTGGGACTATTTATATTCTTTTTACTTTTCTATGTAGTCTGAATTTTCTATAATATCCATGAATTATTTTTACTAGGAAAAAGAATGAATAAGAGAAGTGGGGAGCACCCATTGAAAACAAAATCAAGGGTGCCTCTCAAGGTCCCATTTTGGGGTGATTCTTCACATCTTTAAGAACGGGGACCTCCTGGTGAAGTGTGAGAGGGTAAGTTGTCACCTCCTGCGATAGTTAAAAAGCCTAATGAGAAAGAAGTGAGAATAGTCTTTCCTGAGAAGAGCAGGGTCCTCTTGCTCCACCATGTTTTAGAATCTGCCCTGACTGGGGAGACATTTAACAACATGCCCACTAATGAGTCACACACTCCAAAAAGGGAGGCAGCCAAGAATTGATGGAACAACAAAGGTTTGGGAGGGAAGGCATGACCCCCTCGCAGGAGAGATGTAATATGCACTGAGTTAGAAGTAGGAAAAGTGAAGAAAGAAGAAGAGTGCAGGAACACACTCTAAGATGACCCGCAGTGGGTATGAGTGGTGGAGACTCAGGAAGTAACAGGGTGGCCTTCAGGGGAAGCTCTTCCTGTGTGTCTATCTTCTCGTGTGAAACCAATCACACGTCTGTTTCCCAGATTTGAGCACACTGGGGTGATGAAAGCCATCTGCTAGATACCCACGGCCTGAACAGTTCTTACTGAGCAGTCAGTAACAAAACTGTTCATCAGCTTTTCTTGACTGGTTCCCACTTCGATTTCTGGTGTCACCTGTGAAACAGAGAAAGAACACGGTTTTAAGAACGAACTCCCCACATCCGCTCTCAGGAGATGATTTGCTTCTAAATATATTGGTAATATACTGGGCATGAGTCCAAATACACTTCCAAAAATTGATTTTCTTTTGCTATTGAAGTGGCTATGAGACAATTTTTTTCTCTTAAAGATGTGAGTTCTGACCAGTTAGCCATGAGAACACAATGATAACAGGTGAGAGACAGAGGCTCGGCTCAGCCCAGGTGAAGACCCAGAAAGTTTCCAAGTGCTTGATTTGCTGAGTAGTGTTCCATTAATAAAAGGGTGAGTTGAAAATAAAGTTAAGAATTGCAATGATTGGGATCCCTGGGTGGCGCAGCGGTTTGGCGCCTGCCTTCGGCCCAGGGCGCGATCCTGGAGACCTGGGATCGAATCCCACATCGGGCTCCAGGTGCATGGAGCCTGCTTCTCCCTCTGCCTGTGTCTCTGCCCCTCTCTCTCTCTGTGTGACTATCATAAATAAATAAAAATTAAAAAAAAAACAAAAAAAGAATTGCAATGATTTCTTGAAATCAGTTTTATTATGACACCCAAAAGAACTTCAAATTCTTTCACTAAGCCAGAATTTCAGTGTAGCAAAGGCAAGGTGCAATGGATTATTATGTAGAGATCAAACCATTTCCAGTGACTGTCTATCCCCTATGTTTCCTAGGTCCTTGGGTCCACTCTAAGTATAAAGGTATGAGAAAACAAATGGCTTTGTTCTATATTCAGTTCTTAATTCCTTTCAACCTTAGTGTGGGAGAAGGGAAAATATATATACAGCAATCTGTTTATTTTATCCCAAACTACTAGATTAAAGGCTGATTTAGGGATGGAGAGCCCCAATGAGCAAATTGGTGAAGACCTGCCCCTACCAACACCAGTTCACTCCCACCTACAGCTGGCATTCTCTTTCCTTGCCCCATCCCCAAAAAGATTACTTTCACCCTCTAGAGACAGAAGTATCAGAGAGACACTACAAGAATAATGTTTTAGCTGCATGTAGACGGTTACCTATAAAATTACATTGTGCATGAACTTCTCAAGGATATGCCAGGCAGACAACTGAAAAAAAAAAAAAGAAAAGAAAAAGAAAAAGAAAATGGTCTTATATTGAGAAGAAATAAATATACAAAAAAACTGGGCATGTCAAATTCATTGTTTCTAAAGATATCAGTGGTTATGAATTTATGGAGTATCCCTTTTCTCAGACATTCCTCTTCTCATCCTCTTTTTTTATGGGTGGCCCACAAAGAAATGGAGGAATGTTCTTTTCCCAATTCACTTTCATTCACCAATTCATTAATTCTCCATATATTAATAAAAAATAAAGTTTTAGCAAAAGGCAAGTCGATAAGAAGCCAGCGTGTTTGCTCATTTTACTTACAGTCAACACATCTGAAGAGAAGAATTGAGGACACTGGGGCTGTAAGAGGTGGATGCATATCTCATTTTGGATCTTTTCTGATCTTTTCTATCTTTCATGGTTCTTTTAAAATCATGTTTAATTTGTTCTTATCTCTTCCTGGTTTTTTTAAAACACATTTTAGCTCATAAATTAAACAAAATGACAAATGCTTCAAGCTCAAATTATAATTTATTTTAAGGTCTAATATTATTTTCACTAAACTGCATTATTAAAGAGTTGAAATACATTCCTCCTAATATGTAAGGCCTGTTGTTACCTGCCTTTCAGATTATATAAAACATGCATCAGTCTTGCTCTAACAAAGTCCCCCATATATGATCCATAATTGTCAGAACCCAAGGAAAAGTATGGAGTGACCAGAAATATCAAAAGGAACCTAATGCAACACAATTCCTCCCGTGACACAATCAATCTGAGAAGAGAAATTCTGCAGTGTGTTTAGTGCATGGCCTGTGATCAGGGTCTTAGCCCCAGCACAGGTCCTGACACAAGACTTGTCTGAGAAGTTAGTGAGCACTCAGCAAATATTAAGGGAAGGAAGGAAGGAAAAGGAAGGAAGGAGGGAAGGAAGGAAGGAAGGAAGGAAGGAAGGAAGGAAGGAAGGAAGGAAGGAAGGAAGGGAGGGAGGGAGGGAGGGAGGGAGGGAGGGAGGGAGGGAGGGAGGGAGGGAGGATGGGAGGGAGGGAGGGAGGGAGGGAGGGAGGGAGGGAGGGAAGATGGTAAAAGTCTTAATTGTGCTTCCATTCCTTGCAATTCACTTTCTTAAAAAAATTCTAGTCAAATGGAATCCCCAATGCTGTGTTCCCCTAAATCTACCTGTTAATATTTTAACGTTTAGGTTCAGAATTTGGACAGGTAATGAAAAAACATCATTAAGGCAAATGGTAAGACCATGGAGCAAAGTCTCGGGCTCAACTGCCGTTAATTGAATTACATTTCTACTGTGCAAATGAACTATTGCTGAAAGGCCTTGAATGTCTCACTAAAACATTTTTGGTAGGAAAAAGATGATCAATATACATTTAGATATCCCATAGCAGTAAATATACGTAGTGTATAGTGTATCATGAGAATGATGTACACATTTTACCTCAATTCAGTTAATGGTAAAATAACTATATAGTTTGTGAGTGCCTTTAAAATATTCAAAAGGATACTTGTTCCCTATTGCTGGCAGTGCTGACCTCTACTAGGGAGCGAAATTGGTGGGAAAGAAAGATGACGAGAGGCTTCTACTTGTTCCTTCCTATATCCCTATATTGTTCGAATTTTTTAAACAATGCATTATTTTCAAACCTGATAATACAGGAAAATAAAATAACCGAGACAAAAATACCATGCTTTTAAATTAGTCTTGAAATATGTAAATTTTCATAACAAAAATATAGCCCATTAAAATGACTTACCTTGCTATAATTAGGTTTTTCTCCAGTACAGTCCATGAAGTTCTATTTGATTTTATTAGCGATCTCTTTCAGAAGGCCCTTGAGATCATTAATCTTGGAAAGGGGGGGAAAAATAGAACTGGTCTTAAGATGAATTTTTCAACTTTCAGTGATTTGAATGATTACTCTATGGTTTTTCCATGAAACAGATGTAGATACAAAACAGCAAGTATGGCACATCCGGGAACAGGGCAGAATGAGTGGCAGGTGACATGGGTCCTGTCCAATGCTTACTTTCTGAAATCATGTCACTAGCAAATATCAACACCAAGGAGTGTGAGCTTTCCTCAAAGGCAAATCAATAATGGTTCTTAAATAGCAATGACAGGTTTTAACCACACAGAGAAATAATACATAGAAATAATGATATCATATGTAATTAACATTAATAAAATTATAAGATACCAAAAAAGTTTCACCTTGATAAAAGCATAATACTAATAAAAATAATATGAGACAGGGGTATCTGGGTAGCTTAGTCAATTAAGAATCTGCCTTCATCTCAGGTCATGATCCTGGGGTCCTGGGATCTAGCCCTGCATTGGGCTCCCTGCTCAGTGGGGGAGTCTGCTTCTCCCTCCCCTCCGCCCTTCCTCCTGCTTGTGCTCTCTCTCTCTCTCTCAAATAAATAAATAAAATCTTTAATAATAATATGATACACTATAAATAAATCAAATGTTTGCAAAGTGTCTACTCCCACAAAAAAAGGATAGTCAAACAATTTAAGTAAAAAGCATAATAAAATTATTTTCAATACGTGGGTCTTTCACAAGCTCATGACACAAGATGAATGAAGCTCGTTTTAAATTACATGCCTTATCAGTATACTTGGTAAAAGCTCATGGACATAGTGTAACTTCTGTACAGTCAGCTTCTCACTTGCCATATCTCTTGCTCAAGGAAAAAAAAATCTGTGTTTATCTTGGACTTATGTCCAGTAATAATCTTTTCATTTAACTTCTTCTTTTTTTTTCCAGGAACAAAAAGAATCCATAAGGGCTAATAGCTGCCTAAAATAAAGAAGGTCTAGTAAGATCCCTACTTACAGACCTAAGGTCAATTGCAAATGACTTTGTTTTGGGGTATAATGAGATGGAGAAATTTTTATTCGCTAGAGGGGCTTGGGGAGAGCCCTGTATTTGTTGATGGTAGAATGACTTTAATAAACTGTTTAAAGCAGATGTAAGATTCTGAGAGCTTGCTCAAGAAACAGGTGATGATTCCTGAAGTTCTCTGTAGATGGAAAGGGGTGACTTTTTTGTTGCTCAGAAGAGAAGGGGTAACAGGATGGAGGAGGGAATAAAAAGGAGAGGGGGCAGGGGGGCAGGATGAGAAGCAGGGAAAGAGGTAGTGAAATCCTGCGCAGTTTGAGGCTTCCCTGAGACCCACCTAAACCTACAAAAGCACAGCGTCAGTGCATTTGCTGGTAGGAACCAGCAAAGGGGCTGAGCTCCACAGCCAAGCACATGCAAAGGGGAGGGAAACTGCAAGCTCTTTTCTGAGGGCCCAGGGGATTCCTGGCCCACACATGTGTGTGGACAGCCTCCAATTGTGCTCTAAGTGACAAATGAATTGCTCAGCCCCCACCTCCCACAGCCCCCACAGCTCAGGCCCACTGTCACCACCAGACCCTCAGTGGTCAGGAGGTCTCAGCCCACATCAACCTGGTCCCTGGGAATCAAGTCAGCTTGTCCAGTGCCCTAGTTCACCCAGTGACCTCTGACCCAAGCCTGGTAGTGTCCAGGAGGACCGAGGCTCCTGCTCTCTCTCTCTCCCCGCAAAGCTGCCCCAAGTGAGACCATGAGTAAAAACAACACAACAACCAAAAATGGCCTGTTTTCTCCACAAACACAACACCCAGATGAGTCCAGATCCTTCTATTCCCAAACCACACTGTTTAACCTGCTCTTGTGTGGCCATCCTGATGGCTCGGGGTTGTCTTTGAAAGAAGAGTCCACCAGATGTGTCCCTCTTGGCCTAAAACTCTGCAGAGCCTTCCCCTGCATGGGGATAAAATCAACTTGACAGAGGCAAGTTTCCACACAGGATGGCCCAGCCGCCCCCACTTCCTCCCACCCGGAGCTCCACTGGTTCACGCTGCCCCTCGTTTGCTGCCCGGAACACTCCATGCTTTTCTGGACTCAGGCCCTTCACAGCTGCTGACCCTGCTCCCTGCTGACGCAGACACAGGCAATCTGTGGAATGTGTGCCAGATACTGCATTGAAAATCATTGTTGCCCTCGAATCCTACACAATTCAGCTCCTATAACCACAAGACTTCACAAAGGGTCCATTCATGACATTTGAAGGCCACCTCTGCTTTGATGGCACTTAGCCCCATGCCTGGCACATCGCAGGTGCTCAGGAAATATTATGCACTACGTGGTCTAGCCACAGAAACAGTGGACAATATATTTAAATATAAATATAAGAGGTAGAAAAGTGAATATATCATACAAGGATATATATTATTCGTTATAAGTTATATATATCTAACGTACTCAACCTTAAAATTCTAACCCCTATTGCTCCTTTCATACATTCTCTTCATATTCTCTAAATTTTCTATAATCTTTAAAAAATACCTAGCACTTTTCTTTTCCCTCTCCATTGATTATAATCATGATACGCATCCTAGCATGATCATTTACATACAGCACTCAACGCCAATAAAATGGGCACCTTCCCAGTCCCTTCATTAATGATCAAAACACAACATCAGAATGAGAGTAGCTGCAACAAGATACACCTATTGTGTGATAGCGTGTGGTCAAAGCTGCCTCCAGTTCTTTTTTTGCCTGTCCCCACGTGCCACTCTCACCTCAAGAGGTGGATTACTGAATCTGGGCTGGTCTGTGGCCGCTCTGATCAATAGACTCTGGTGGAAGTGACATCACAGGAGGCCCAGGCCTAGCCTTCAAGAGAATGGCAGTCTCTGCTTCCTCACTCTTGGAAGCCAGCTGCTATGTGAGAAGGGGGCCTGCCTCAAGATGGCCATGTGGTGACAAGTCCAAGAGCCACAAGAATCAGATGTCACGGGTGAGAGACAAGCCACACAAGGAGCACTGGGATGCCAGATCCCGGCCTTGCCACCAGCTAAATCCAGCCCAATAAACCCAGTTGAGTCCACAAGATGCAGAACGGCCCAGCTGAGTTCTTCCCAAACTCCTGACCCACAGAAAAAAGCAAGAGCAAAATAAAACGATTGTTTGAAGCCACTGAGGTGTAGGGGTTGTTTTTTATATAGCAAAGCATTTGATTGTCAACACAAAATACACCAATGTATTGGTTCACTCCAATGTGTAATTTCCAGAGAAAGGAAAGGAGAAGAAGGCGCAGAAGGAAGAGAAGAGCTACTCTGGGGGGACTTGGAAGAAACTAGGTAAGACATAGTGTCCTGTCAGGACCAGACTTCAGGAGGTGAGCACTGCGAAAACACAGCCTTGGTTTCTAAGAATGCTAGTGGCAAATAACCCATAAATAACCAAGAATCTTTGAAGTGGGTAAATTCTCATGTAAGAGCTCCACGAGGGGCACTTTTTGGTCATTTATTCACTCAGCAAATGTTCATTGAGACCCTACTGGTCCAGACAAGGCGCGGGGTGCAGGAGCTTCTGCTGTACCAGATGGGGGACTGCCCAGCCACCAAACAGCACAGCGCTGGGAGGGAAAGTGAATGTCATCATCCAGGAGGCTATTCTCAAAATACCATGATAAAATACCAGGTTATCATCTCCTCCACAGAGCCTAACAAGGATCCAGTATTTATGAATCGATTGTAATTTCTGCTACAGATAAGCATAATTGCCGGCCACCCAGCTCAGGATGGATGTGGGCACACTATTCCTACGCCTCACGTTCACATGTGTATTCGTGCATCTGCAGTGCCCTTCAAATTAAATAGTTAGCAAATTAGAGCAGCATCGAAGACAAGCACAGAGGCTCCTAGACTCCCAAATCGCTCTTCTGAGCCTTGCTGGTGCTTCTGTAACTACAAGCATCTTACACCTGCTTTCACAGCTGAGAAAAAGAGAAGAGGCCCTGGGCCAGACAGAGACATCAAAGGGTTCAGAGACCATGGACGTGGGACTCCAGCTCTGTTGTCCACAGGGGCCAGGAACATCCGAGAAACAGCTCCATTCCAGCATCCAGACCTCACACAGTGAATGAAGAAAGATGAATATGGAATAGGGTCACTACTATCTTTTGTTGTTGTTGTTGTTTTCATAATTAATTTCTTTTGTTTTCAGACCACAACCACTGGCCTTGAGCTGAAAGCTCCAAGATAATACAGATTATTTTTTTTTTTTAGAGAGACATAGAGTGCCCAAGAGCATGGGTGGGGGGAGGAGCAGAGGGAGAGGGAGAGAGACTCTCAAGCAGAGTCCAGTCCACCTTGAACGCAGAGCCAGATGCAGGGCTCGATCTCAGGACCCTGAGATCATGACCTGAGCCAAACTAAGAGCTGGACACTTACCTGACTGAGCCACCCTGGTGCCCCGGATAACACAGACTTTAAAAAAAGTGTTTCCCAAACTATTATCAGAACTATACCTTTGTATCCAGCTGTCTAAACCGATGCCTCATTCTTCAAAGAAGTTAAAGAAGAGAGAGAGAACAAGAGAAGAGGGTTGGGGCGTGGGGAGAAAAAGGTATTAGAGTCCATTTTATAGTCTTTTAAAGAACAAAACACAGATCAGTTTTATTTTCCACTAAATTCATGTCAGCTGCGGTTTTCTCCTCAGCTCCCGCCAGAACCCCACCCTCACCCCAGTTAGAAGCAAATACATGCTACCTCTGCTGAGAGGGGGATAAGGTCCATCCTACCTTTCCAAAATCAAGATCTTGGAGTCCAGGAATGGAGAAGTGCTTAGGGGGTCCCCCTCTTACTCAAAGAGAAAGAGCGCGCCATCTATGCCGTGTGTCCCAGTGGCTGTGTTGAACTTAGCAAAGGAATTGGTTGTGTTTATATTTACTCTTTCTTTGTTAGAGCAAATTTTTGAGGTATGTTTGGAGCTCTCAGTAAGAGCAACATCAGATTGTTCGCCACGTTAACCTGCTTAATAAGAAGGGCACACTCGAGAGGCTCAGCATGACGCATTACATGGGGACCATCTATGGATTTAGCTGTGGCTTATCTAGTTCTATGGGATGTTGATAATAACTCCACGTGATACATAAATGATGTCCAGGACTTCTCGAGGACAGTCTGTAACACATCTACCAAATCGTTTTTGAATCTATTTCTTCGTCACAGAGACATGCATGTGGCACCTGCAAGATCATGCCAACTGCCCATGATCTGTGGGCCTTCCCTGAATTCACCTCTGCGGCCATGGCAGAGAGATCCATGCTCTTGTTACCTGATCCCAAGGCCCCGCTCTGCAGTCCCCAACTACCTCTTTCTTCCCCAGGGCCTTAGAAAACAATCAGGACGGCAGGTGGGTGGTTCTGCCCTTCTCGAAAGGCCAAGGCCGGCACACACTTAGGCGTTTGTCATCTTCAATTGCCTAGGCCATATCTTTTGGGTGCTATTTCTTTCTGCTATAAGTTCTCTTTGACTTTACACAAATGAGCAACTTATGTATACAAGGGGAGCCTCACAAAGCAGAAGTGAACTACTGACATACTCCTGTGAGGTGTCATTGGCCTTCGTGTTGATCTTGACAAGGTAATTTTCTTTCATGACACCCTCCCATGCCAGAGTCTCATTGTCTTCATTTCTGAAACCTTGAATAATGAGACAAAAAAAAAAAAAAAAACACATTCAAATTGTTTCATTTGCCCCTTACCTCTTAAATCAACACCTGCTAGTCATTTTGTGATACCCTGGAGTCAGAAGAATTAGATTCGTCCCACACAGGCTGATCTGAGTAATGTTACTTACTAGTGACAGCAGCAGAGCAATGGAATGCTAATGAATTTCTTGGTAACAATGAGGAATTGGAGCTGCCTGAATGAAATAGGAATGCAATCTTTATTCTAAATAGAGATCAATCTAAAGCCTGTCTGTGTGTTTTGTGACTTAGCAAAATCATTTCACTAATGAATTTTGTCCTCGCATTTTATATGTGCTCCTCTTTCATTTTGATGACATACAAATGCTAAATCAACCCCTCTGCTGGATAATTATGGATGGATTGCTACTCTAAACCTAAAACTGGCATAGAAACTCTGGAGGAGAGGAAAATAAGCCCTGGACATCATTCCTTCCCTTGTGAAATATGCAGTCTGGGTGTGGACCTCAAGGAAAATTCTTAGGTCTAGTCTTTTCCTTTCATCTAAGACAAAGCTTGCTATAGAATCGGCCCTGGGGGCATGTTCCAACAAGATTCTTAGTTCAGTTTCTTACAGTACTTGGGCCTTTCAGAAGGCAAGCAAAGTAACAGATCAACATGGCACCTGTGTTTTAGCTACTGGTGCAATGGACAGCAATCCTCCATGTGAATTCATGGAGAAAGAAAAGAACATATGGTCATGCAGGTGTCCAGTTGGAAAAAGATCTATCTAGTTCTGTTTTTCAATTGCCTTTAAATTATAAGATCTTCCTGGATTAAAAAAGAATTAGTTGGGGATCAAAGACAGCCAATCATGCAAGTGACAGGATTTAAGCAAATCCTATATAGTAAATAGAGATTTACAGAAAATGATTTCTAATTGAATTTATTTTCATTGTATTTTTCCCAGCAAAGTGATTTCCAGTGTCTTTTCCTCAAACTTAAATGTATGCAGAAGCCCAGCAGGAGTACTTAAAAATCAACATGGAAAGGATCAACATGCTCCTGAACACAGATGGCCAAAGAGCAACAATGACTAATGACCAAGAAAAAATGGCCAATTTTTCTAGCAGTCAAAACAATGCTGTTGAGATGATGACATGGCATTTTCACCAACCAAAGTGGAAATTAGCAGAGTCTACAGTAATAACTATAGCCTGTGTGGGCAAAGATGTGGATAAACAGGCTTCTCATATACTGGGAAAAATGTGCAAATTGTTACAGCCCTCGAGCATGATGGATGAGAAGGTGGAGGAGGAGTGTGGCAGACGATATCAAAAGACTTAAACCTGTATATATCTTTATCTAGAAGTTTCTCTCCTATAAATAACACCAAGGCAAAAAAATCATTGATGTGCTAAAAAATGAAGGCATGTAACTGTTTATCATAGTGTTGTATGATGTTGAAAGAATCAAAACAATTGACATATTTAACAGCAAGGGATTGGTTACATCAAATCTGGCGCATCCATAGGCCGGGATACTCTACCGTTCAAAACTGTCATATAGATTTATATTTAGGGATATGGAAAATGTTCATGATATATCATTAGCCAAATGAACAGATTAGATTATAAATGTGTCTTCGCAGAACAACCGCATTATTACACGCCCACACAAAAATAATAGAATCTACCAAAAATAATGGTATCTACCACTGTGTCGGCAATATTTATCTCTGGGTGGCGGGTTACATGTGTCCTTGCTCTTTCTTATTTGTGTTTTTCTGTACTTTTCAAGTGTTCTGTAATGAACATGGGTTACTTTTTAATCACGGAAAGCAATATATTTTATAAAAGTGTGATTACTGGGTAGCAAGCATACCTTTTCATGATTACTTGAGGAGGTCACCAGAACATACCCAATATGGAAGTCTGGATTCTCCTTTTTCCAAAAAGTTATTTGAAAAATCTTGCTCTTTTCTCCAAAGAGGGACAATTTTGAGCTTAAATCCCATGACGGCCCCCTCACGTGCAGGCAAATACAAAGTGAATTTGGGGGCATCCCCGGTGGCTCAGCGGTTTAGCGCCGCCTTCAGCCCAGGGCCTCCTGGAGTCCCGGGATCGAGTCCCACGTCAGGCTCCGTGCATGGAGTCTGCTTCTCCCTCTGCCTGTGTCTCTGCCTCTCTCTGTCTCCTTCTCTATGTCTCTCATGAATAAATAAATAAAATCTTTAAAACAAAAAAACAAAAAAAAAACAAAGTGAATTTGGGAAATCAATGACCACGAGAGGCTCTGGCAACCACAGAGCGCTGCGGTTTCTCGAATTAGTGATCTCCAGGAAGAAACAAATGAATGCATGATGAGGAGGCACCTCCAGAAGTGTCCCCAGTGAGGAAATGGGGCTCTGGGCTCCCCCTCTCCTGTCATCACTGCACGCTGGAGCGAGAAGGATCTGCCCTCCTGTGCTCGCCCATTCCCTCTAGTTCTTTACTCCTTCCTGAGACTAAGAACTTTTCAAAGAGAGAGAATGTCAACAACTTACACTATCTTCTTCTCAAATGGGTGTAAGATCCTCATTCTCCTGGGGGCCCATCAGGGAAACAGATTCACATAGTTCATTTCTGACCTATTTGCCTCTCGAAGCTAAAGCTTCTGTCCGCTTGATGGCCAAGCTGGGAACTGATTCTCATTTTTATATTCTAATTCTGCTTATTCACTAAATAAGTTTGGGAGGGGAAGGTAATGCATTTTGTCCTGCCTTCGCAACCCCATCCCAAATTCAGAAGACTCATTTGTCCTTAATGACACGCTGACTGGTCTGGTTCCACTGATCCTACACTGAGCACAGTGTACCTTTGGAGAGTGGATCTTCATCCCTATAGCCTTTCCATCCACTCAGCCCCAGACAGAATCCAACCAGTGGTAGGGACTCATGACCTCACAGAGCCATTCATTGCGTTTTCTGACAGCACATGTTGTCGGACACTGCTTTAAATATACCAAGTCAAAATCTTTCTCCCTGCAACTTTTATCCATTGTTTGTCTTTTTCTCTGTGTCCAAACATCCAAATGAACAAAAAAAAGGACTCTCCCTCCATTCCTGCTTAATGTGGTTGAAACACGTTTGTGAGCTACGAAGATGTGTCTGGCTCAGTGGCTCCAGGATTGAGTGTTAGGAAAACCTAGCCTGGCGCAGGGAACACAGCTGTCCCCGAGGAGGGTGTACCCGAGTGTGACTGAGAATCCCACAGGGACAGATTCTGGATCCTACAGCGGGGGTCTGGAGAGGGAGCTGGGTGGGGCCCTCCTGCCCCTTCTTCCTTGCCAGAGCTAAGGAAGTGGATGGCCACAGGAGAGGGACAACCAACCGAGCTATGGGCATTCCTGACTTCCGGAAGGAAGTGGGTCTCCATCGGGGAGAGGAGCCCTGGCACTCAGAGGCTCAGGGGAAGCAGCCACCAGAGAAAGTCTTGCCAAGTCCTGGTTGTTGAGGGGCCAGCCAAGGAACAGCTGGAGGGCCCACCAAGTGTTCACACAATAAGGGATGGATTTTACACACATGCCAGGTCAAAGAGCATGGAGCCGGCCTGGAACAGTAGCCCTGTTTCTAGAAAAGACTTTCTGCTTCTTTCCACCCCTTCTTCCCCATGCTCCAACCCACGGAGGGTCAGTGTTGGCCGCTGGTGGGTGGGACAGAACGGAGGAGGAGAGGAAAGAGCTAACAGCCCACACTTCCTGACAACCCTGCCAGCTGAGAGGGGGTACAGCAAAAAGGGAAGTCCTCCCCACCCCAACTCCGAATGGCAGTTAAGGGGCTGGTTAATAGGTCGATTGTCTACGTAGTGAACTAATTGTAAGACTTTCTATTTCTCCAGCAGCGACCAGAAAGCCATGAGCTCTGCTGGAGTGGGGCTAACACCTCGCAGAGAATACATCTCCCAGAAGCAAACACAAAGTCATGTTTTGACACCGTCCCATGAATCATGCTTGGTCGATGTACTGTGTAGTTATTATGATGCTCGCCTGCAAGGCCTTCTCCCAGCAGGAGAGCATCCTGGCAGACCGGCCACACTCCCTTAATCTACTCTTTCCCTCAAGTCATCCAGGGGCTGGCCTGGCGCTGGATCTTTACACACATACAGATGTGAGCGGTGACGTCACCGTGAATAATTCCTCCCCGTTGCCCCGTGGAACCGGCACACGGGCATCGCTTCCCCTCGATTAATCACTGCTTTTGATCCCGACCACAGACGGCTAAGCCACTCACAGCAGGCAGAAGGCTCGGCGTGTTTCTCCCTGCAGCAGCATCCGAAGCACTTCTTGACCACCATGTAGAAGTAGGCGAAGACCACAAAGGGGAAGGGGATGTTCAGGCGGTTGCAGTACTCCTGCACCAAGAAGTACCTCTGGAACTTCCAGACCTGATCGTTGTTCTCCTGGACCGTTCCCACTGTGTAGCTGGAAGGAAGAAGAGAAGGGCAAGCCTCAGCCTTCCACAGGCCTCCTCATTTCATTGGCAAGCACAGTAATATCGATGGCAAGGTGTTACTGTGACAGCTTCCGTCCAGAACAGGATTGCCAAAGCCACAGTGAGACCAGAGCCAGGACAACCCAGCCCCGGACACTCCCACACTCATGCTGGGCCAGAATTGTGTCTGACTTTTGGGGTTTGGGGCTTTTGCTTTTATCACCCAGTGAACTGTTAAAAACATTGTATTTCAAGGATTCCCTTTTGTCCTTAGTCTGTTACTAGGTTAGCCACAGAGAGGCCAAAGGTGTTGACCCTCTTAGGAACAACTTGCCCCTCATGATTGCTAATGGAGGCTTAACTGTAAACAATCTGGGAAGTTTGTTAACATTTATCAAGGGCCTTACAAATGTTCATCTCTTTGCTCCCATGACTTTACTTCTGGAAATCTAACCTAAGATCAAGGAGCCACTGAGAAAAAATATATAGAGAGATGGATATACATACAGTCCTGAAAATAACCCAACCTCCTGCTTCAATAGAATGGGACAACGGAAATGTTCAACACTAAGAAAATGGTTAATCAATAGGATTGCATTACAAAGTCGTTAGAAATAATGATTATGAATAATTTTTATACTTTGGGGAAATGCTTTTAATACATGTCAAGTGAAATGATTAGGCTCAAACTCATACTTAAGACTTAATCTCAATACATAACTCGTAACTCACGGGGAGAAATATATCCATCATTAGCAGTGGTCATCCCTGGCACACGTCATGAATGCTCTTTATCCTCCGTTGTTTGCTTTCCAAGCATTGCGCAATGGGCATGAATTACTTACATAATAGGAAAAATGTCCATTGATCAGCGAAATGTCTGATTGTGCCACTGATTTATCAGTTACAAATCAAACCAACTACAACATGGCTAACACTGTCCTAAGCAACCTACTTACATTAATGATGTAATCTGCCAACAACTCTCTATAGGATGTCAGTCCCATTATCATCTACAATGAACAGATGAGGACACTGAGGCACAGCAAGTAGCAGAGTATTGTCTGAGTCTCCCAACTCAGAAGTGATGAAGCCAGGACCTGGACCCTGCAATCCAGCCCAGCGTCTGTTGGCCTCACTGCCGCACAATGCCACCTTACGGAGTGGGCTATGAAATGTGTTGAGCTATGCTTTATTTCCAAGGGATGTGGTTGGACTACTCAATTAAAGAAAATGAAGCGTTTCACCATATGTGAAGTTCAATCATCTACAATACTTGTATTGCTGATATCAAATCACCCCTCCAGAGTCAAAGAAGGAGCAATCAGCATTTGAAATCTCTTATAAGCAAAGCCTGACTGGGGATGCATTCAATTCTCCCAATTCTGGGTAAAAACCTTCACAAGCCAAACCTGAATGAGGTGAACAAGCAGAGAGCCCAGATCTGTTTGTTATGAGACCTCATTCTTGCTCCGTGGCACATTATGGTCTAAGACTTCAGTATTACTCAGCTTTCAGAAAGGACGAACACCCACCATTTGTTTTGATGTGGGTGGAACTGGAGGGCATTACGCTGAGTGAGGTAAGTCAATCGGAGGACAATCACCATATGGTTTCACTCATACGTAGAAGAATATAAGAAATAATGAAATGGATTATAAAAGAAAGGAGGGGAACTGAGTGGGAAAAATTAGAGAGGAAGACAAACCATGAGAGACTTCTAACTCTGGGAAACACAAAGGGTTGCAGAAGGGGAGGTGGATGGGGGGTTGGGGTAACTGGGTGATGGGCACTGAGGAGGGCACATGTTAAGATGAGTACTGAGGGTTATACTATATGTTGGCAAATTGAACTTCAATAAAAACAAATGAAAAAAAAAAGACTTCAGTACCTTTAGCTAAGAAAAGATCTTACACACGAGCAAAACACTCACCTACACACATCACAATTTTGGCTTTGCTTACAAGCTTGGGTTTGTTCTTGTTGGAGTTTACTGATGAGTGAGATACCTCAGGTCTTAAATTCTGTGCAGGACAGGTGTTAGCAGCCCATGCCCCTTCAACACCTAAAACTCAAGCCCAGGGTGCATGCATTCTTTGCAGGGAAAAAATGAATGTTTATTGAACATCTGTTGCACAGAAGCTTCTACATGAGGCATGCAAAATGGTTACTTGACTGATTCTCATGTCAGTTCTATGTGGTAGATTTTTTTTTTTAGGTGAAAAACAGGGCTGTGATATACGAGAGTGAAGCAGAGTGAATCCTGCAGTTAGCCTGCAGTGTCTTCCAAATGTAGGTCAGGTGGCTTTGAGGCTAATTCAAATATCTTTGTTCTCACTAGTCCCTGCTGGCTCCGTCTGCAAGGCCCCTCACTGCAATGGGGAGGACAGTGGACACACCTCAGATGAATGAAGTCCTGGCTAAGAACTTGCCAGAAATCAGCCTATTACTTCATGACAGAACAAGTGTCACCATTCAAATTATTGTCCCCAGGAGTATCTTAAACTACCATGGTACCTAGTCAGAAATGAAATCTACTGACTGCCCCTTCCACAACCAAGACTTAATAGGCCAACACAAAAAAGCAACAGCATCCACTTTAGTCCATCAATATTGCTTCTCTGAGGTTCTACCTGGAAGGAATTAACAGCTCCTACTGAAGGGGGGATTTTTAGCATGTCAAGAGTAGGGGAAGCTGGCCTCTCCCTCAGGTGGGCCTCCCTCCCTTCCTCAGGATATCTGCATGGCACCATGGCTGAGAAGAGTTCCAGTGGGAAGAGATTTGCATCTTGGCTTAACTGGTCACTCAGAGGCAGTGGAAACCTGTCTTCCAGGTCATCTAGCAAAGGGACTGGCAAACTGGCCCAACTCCAGCCCACCTCCACGGTTTTGCAGGGATCGCCAACTTAGAATGGCCTTTACAAAGCAAAGAGGTGGGCGTGGATGCTTGGCATCTAGCCACAGCAAAGACTCTAGCTGGCCTTCCTAGAAAAAGTCACCAATCCCCAGTCTAGAATGGATTCGGGTCAATGCCCATAAACTAAGGCCTTCATTTGTATCATTCTCTAATAGGAAAAGCTCTGCCTCCTATCATTGCTTCATGTGTTCCTCAGGACAGCCCAGTGGCCTTCTGTTGAAACTCCACTGGCTCTGCTTCTCGGGGCACAGGTGGATCCAACGAGCTGCCTTCCTTTCCTAAACAAACAGTAAAAACTGTTATCCACATCCCAGGGGGTGAGCTGGCTGATTACTGGGCATTAATACCCCAAAGCCGCTTTGCATAAATAACACATTTCTAGGGCTGGCCATGCTGAGGTTTATTTATACCGAGGCCCACCTTCCCCATATGAAAGCAGCTTCCAAACTGCTTTATCCCCCGCAAAATTAGTTCTGGATTCAGCCAAAAAGACATGAAGATTCCCCAGAGAAGGCTGACAATGGAGCACTGCCTTAACTGCTTTGTTAAAATATAAAATTTTTATATTCTTTAGACACTGTCTTTCATTTCTGTAGAGGATAGGCCACATTCTGGTGCCAATACTAGTGCACCCCTCACCCCTCCTCGGCAAACCCAAATGTCCAGAGCAGCTCAGATATCATCTCTCCCAACCAGGCTCTGAGAATCTATCTCCCTGCCAGCCCCTGACCATCCAGAGTCTTCCCCGAGGGGAATTCCACAACGTTGCTTCTAACCCTACTACTCCAATGATATCCTGTGCCCTCTGCTACCCAGCTGGCAGGACATGTACTGTGATAACTGAGCTCATTCCCCTAAAGACCACCTGAGCACCCTCTGCTGAGCAGGACAGGAGGAAGCAGGAGCCCCCCACAGGGAGACAAAGTTTCAGAAATCTGCCGACACTGAAAATGTTACCAAGAGATAACAAATGTTCGGGACTCAGATAGCCTTGAACATAAATGAAATCCAGCAGTACGTTCAAAGAATAATATGCCATGACCAAAGAACAGAGAATGACTAACTATTAAGATCATTTATATAATTCATCATTTTCATAATACATCATAGATCAAAAGGAAAAATGTCATTTCGTTAGTTGCTAGAGGTCTTTTGGCAAATTCAACATCCATTTCTCATTAGAAAAAAAAAAAAGAAGTAGGAGAAAAAGAAAAGAGCTTAATAAATAAGAAATATGAGAAACTTTCCATGACAGGATTTTGAAAAAAAAAAAAAAAAGAGGAAAAAAATAATTAAGTAAAGAGACTTGTTCCAAAATAAATAAGCAAAACTTTAATACTACATATCAAAAATTACTTGTTAAAAAATAATAGAAAAATATCTCTCACACAATCACAAATGGCTAGGAAAAAAAGTGACCAAAAATATTCCAGATCTATAGGAAAAAACCATTAAACATCACCACCAAACTGTATATTTGAATAAATGGAGAATTACACCATTTTTTTCTGTATGGTAAGATATCATCTTTTAAAGATGCCAGCTTCCCCTGAATGAGTCTGCAAAGTTCACAACATCACAATAAAATTCAGAAGACTTTTTTTTTTTGAAGGGGAAAGAAGAAAGGATTTCAGGCGCCTCATGCCTTAGGCGCCTCCATATTATTAAATATACAAGAAAAGCCAAAAAAAAAAAGGGGGGGGTTTTGCATCAGAATAATGAGAGGAACTTGTACAACAGATGCGAAAATAATTTTTTTTAAAGTCAGTAATTAAAGCCATTTGGTAGTAAAAACCAAAACAGACTAATCAACAGAACAGAATGTCAAGTCTGCAAAAAAAATCACAAAGGAAAAGTAGTTGCTAAAACAATGGCAGAATTTTAGAATAAATTGAAAGACAAGAAACTTGCCAGCTAGATTTCAATCAGGAAACACCTCCTGTAAGCTTTTCACAGATTTCATACATTTTCCATCTGTTACTCCTTCCCCAACACGCCAGCAATATCCGGCCAGAACTGCCCTGTGACTCTGGGGACCCTGACTTCTGTGGCCTCCCAGTGTCCCATCCTGTGCATTCTGGTTCCCCTCTTGTTCCATAGCATTAAAAAAAAAAAAAAAAAAAAGGAAAAAAAGGCACAAAGTCAACAGTAAGAGACAGCCAAACAATTTCACCGCACTGAATTTTGAAGTGCTAACTTGGTTTAGTATTCTGCTATCAGAGTAACCCAGTCAAGACTGCCACGTCCCTGACTAAAGACCCACAAGATCTCCTTCCGCCTGCAAGAAAACGTCCAACTTCTTTAACATGGCGTAAAAGATACCCCACAACTGGCCTCTGCCGACCATTACACCTTCCTCAGTGGCTAATTCTCCCAGCTAGCTTTATCTCCCCCGCTTCGCCCTCCCAGGCCAGGCTCTGAGCTCTGGGCTCCCAGCTAGGGGTCCTCTGAGCAAATGTCCCCGCTGCTCAGCCCTGCTGATCCACCCCCAGTGTTCCATCACACTTCTTACCCTGCCCCCCGCGCCGTGCTCCTCAGTCCCTGAAACAGAGTTTTCAGAGCTGTTTATATGATATTGTCTTCTATTATATTGTTATACTACATTATATTATTTATTGTATTATATTGTATGTATCTTGTATGTGGACTTATTATACTGTATGCATATTGTATGTAGACTTCTCTCTGCTTCCAACTCCTCATTTGCGAAATGATAAGAAAGCCGCACCTACACAAAAATGATCAATAATTAAGTAAGGTAGCCCACGACGGGCACTTGGATGGCGGGGCTCAGAAGAGTATCAGTAAACATGAGCTCTTCTCACGACCACATTATCTTTTTTCTTTTATTTCTTTTCTTAGTTGGGTGCGGTTTTATGGCTTGCTGCTTTCTTTCTTTCTTTCTTCTTTCTTTCTTTCATGCTTTCTTGAGTTATTTCTTTCTTGCGTTTCTCCTATTCCTTCCCTTCCTTCTGCTCTCCTTCCTTCCTTCCTTCCTTCTTTTATCCATTTCAAGAGCCCTCCTTAGCCAGGTGAAGTGGCACCAAACCTTTAGTTGGTATCAGGTGATTGTTTCCTTTTTTCTATTTTCTGCATATTCATAACGAGCATATATTACTCCTAAGGTTAAAACGTATTTGGGCTATAGAAATTATCCTGGATCGAGATAGCCCTCTTGGGAAGGAACGCATAGGGTGGATTTATCTCCAGGACATGGTGCCCACCCGCAAGCATCACAGCTGCGTGTTGAGATGACCCAGAGTCATCTGCTGACTTTACGTTCACTTCATGCTCTGATAAGCCACATAGGGCCTGTGATCGATAATTTTAATGCAGAATAATCACATCCATTACATCTCCCCATTGAGTAGCATCTGGAGAGCACATCAATACTGCTTTAAAATTCCCAAGTGCACATTTAGGTTACAGTTCATAAGGTTGCCATTGTGTATGGCCAAGCATTTACATGAATATTTGGATATGGTGCCAGACAGGGGTCACAGCCCAGGGCTGTTGGCTCACAAAGCTCAGAAGAACAACCACAACCATCCAGAAAACAGTGTTCTGATTATTTAGCCCAAGGATGGTAAGGGGAAGGCTCTTGCTGCTCACAAGTTCCCAGACAGGTCTTAATGAAGAGAAGGCCTCTTGTTGAACCCAGGTCTATTCTAGAAAGCCCACCAAGAGAAGGGATGCTCCCAAACTGACACACCTCACCACTGAATGGGCAATGGGAAGGTTCTGTGCCATGGCTGAGGTCTCTTGAGGAGGAGAACTGCATTAAGTCTTGAATGGACACTGGTAAGCTGACAGAGGTGTGGCCAGAGCCGTGGTCATGGAGCTGCCGGGCATTCACTTCCTCAACCTGAAAATTTACAGGCTGGGTCCCAGTCCTTGCAGGCTCCAAGCTGTACCAGTTCATGGTTGTAATGCAGATAATGGATTACCAATGTGGCATGGTCCTCGAGAAGGGCTCCTGTGACTATCTCACTGCACACAGACTCAAGACAGCTCTAAGTAATACTCTACTCCGTGCCTCTCTGAGATTTACCAAGTTAGTGGAGCTTAATTGTCATGGCATTGGGAGCTGTCGGCCCTTTTTCTCTAATTTCTGCAGAAATTAGATTGGTGGTCAGATTCCACAGGGCCTAGCCAGTGTTCTGTGTAAAAGTCACAAAGTTATGTCCTCACTGTAAATTACGACCCCAAACCATCCCATTTCTTCTCTGCCCTAGCTTCACGTTTGGGAGTTGTCCTCGCTTCCTGCTCTCATGTGGCCACCTAATCACCCAGTATCTCCCACCTCTCTCTGCAGCTTTGACCCAGACACTGCCTAGCTTCCTGACTCCTGACCACCAGTTGGTGGTGGTGGCGGAGATGGCAGCCCATTCCCTCTTTAAGCCCACATGGAAACAACAGCCGCATGGTCTCTGGGGCCCAAGCACCTGCCACAGAATGGGCATTATACATCTATGTGATGAAGCCCTTGCTGGTCTGTTATTCACCGCTGATGCTTCTCAGGGAGTATGACCCCCAGAAGCCAGGCTCCTAAATGATAACTGAATAATGAACTAAACACAGGAGAAGCTCCATTCTTTTCATTCATCCAACCCACAAGGTACCAGGTGCTAAGCCAGGCCCAATCTCCATACTCTAGAACTTACCATCCAGAAGGAGAAAAGGTTGTCATTGCCCAAGGGGTGCAAGGAGTCTCTACACAAAGTGGGGAGGGCATCGGGGACCACTTGGACAAAGGATGATGCATAGCTCCTGAAAAGGCCAGCAGGATTGGGGCAAGGGACCGTCAAGATGGAGCAAGTAATCCCAGCAGAGGGACCAGCATTTGCGGATGTGACAGATCACCCTGTTTTGGGATGGACTCCAGGGGGTCCCCCAGGGACAGTGAGGTAGGTGCCTGGGTGTGTTCAAAAGCCAGGTCATGGACAGCCTTGGGAAAAAGCTGAGGAGCCTGAAATTTATCCTAAAAGCTATGGGGAAACACTCAAATCCTTCCAGAATTTTAAGTAGAGCAGTGACATTTTAGAAACATGACTGTGGCCGCAGTATAGAGGCTGGACCAGGGGAGAACTTCTTTGTACACAGAAGACCAGATGGCCACTCACTGCTCAGCCCGATAGGTGAGTGACATCCCCAAAGGCACGTGCTCCCACCCAGCCCTGTGCAAAGAGAGTCCACTGACCCTCATCCGAAATCCTTGGTCTCCCAGAGGCCCAGGGCTCTATGTGACAACTGTCTTTTTCTTATTTTCTTCTAAATTCTGAAAGCAATACGTGATCAGTATAACAAGTGAAATACATGCTTGATTCTTTTTCATTCCTTACTTGTTACTGAAAGAAAATGAGGCTATAGCATAAAAATTAGTCTGCGATTTGCTTTTTATATTTAACAAAATTATCCTTTCAAGTCAGTAAATAGAGATCTACCTTTTGTAAGACCTGCACAAAACTTGGCCATCTGTAACAAGCTCTACTTGACCATCCTCCTATCAACAGGCATCAAACCATGATCCAACAAGCATCCTTGTATCTATGTCTTAGGATAGAGTCCCAGATACAAAAGATTTGAGCCAAAGATTTGTGTGTGTGTTTCCTCTTAATAACTTTTTTCACATCACTGTCCATGGACTTAGAGGCATTTCACGTTGCCAGCAACAGTGCCCATTTCCCAGCCTCATCCCCAACACAAGTGGCTTTTTTGAAGTTTCTATTCATCTGATGAGTCCAAAGCCAGCATCTCATTGGCTTCATCTGGCTCTTCCCATCCACAGGATGGAGCCCCCTGGCATGTGGTTTTCTGCCCTTTGAATTTTCCTTCTCTGGCCCACACTTCCTCCACCAATTTTCTACTGGGTCCTCGTTCTGCTATCAATCTGCAGAAGCTCTTTCTACATTAGGAATCAAAAGTCTTTGGCCACACACATTTCCCCATTCTATCCCGTATCACAGGACTTCATTTGAGATTAAACCTTTACCTTCAACACCTGCTTTACAAGATCAAAAGTGTTTATCTTGTCTTTCAGAGTTTCTCGGTTTCTGACAGTGCTTCTCTTCCACCCCAAAGTTTAACAAGGAGATTTTGTTGCTACCTTGTCCATCTGTGCCGGGGTCACGGACTCAAAATGACTACCTACTTTAAAGTAATCGCATACTACGGTGCTCCCCCTAAAAGAGCCACTGGAACCCCTGGAAATCCTCCAAAGAAAGATGAAGGGAAGCAAAAATCATGATTTTCTCAAAGTAGTAAGGAGAACTGCCAAAGGCAACAAAGATTTCTTATAGTCACCATCATACTCTCCCTCAACCTCATGAGACATGAGCCCACCCAAAAGAAAGTCATTCTTCTGACTCTGCTCTCATGATCGTATTTAAACTAAAAAATGTTAAAGCAGCAAATAACTAGAGGCTGAGTCCTTTCAACTCTAGAATCCACGCCACAGAGCCCACAGAAAACATGGAGGTTGGAGAGGAGCTGCACTGCCCCAGCATCACACCCACATCGTGGCACTCGACATGGAGATGGCTGAAAGCATGCTAGACATACAGAGCGTGGACGTGCTGGACGGTGTCACAGGTACCTGGCTGTGGTGTCACATAAACTTACAGCATAGCTAATAGGGACATATTGTATTTTTAATATAGTCCCTTTAAGACCTCACCCCATCTGGACCACCAGTGTCCTAAGCTCTAACACAAGGGCGGACCTTCACACGCTTGCTCCTGGTGCCTCCAGCCCCACCTGGCACATGGCCTGCCACACCATGACCACCTGGGGCAACTCGTGACTGAGCACGTACCCAAACATGGCAACGAGCAGATTGACCAGCAGGATGTTGGTGGAGAGCATGTAGATGCACACCAGAGGGATGGTGATCCACTCGGGGAACCGGGGGAGGTTGTGCTCATCCAGCTCCACACACAGCGGCTTGGACTCATTCCCAGTGAAAGTGCAGTGGGCAAAGTCATATGTGGTACCTGAGGATGTAGAAAGTGAAAGGTAAAGTGAGGGCCCTCTGGAGGGAGCAGTACTATGGCACCTCAGGGTGGGGAGGGGGGAGCACAAGACGATGATCGCATAATGAGGATGGCTTAGGCTGGTGGGGATGGTAAGAGGCATTCAGGTTCCATAGACATTGAGGAGATTAAAATCAACACAATGAACTAATGGATTAGAGGTGAGGGATGAAATCACAGGAGATGTCAAAGATGTAGCAACAGACCCTAGAATAGGGGCCTTGGTGAAAGTCCAAGTCCTCACATAAGATAAAAGCCATTGGGGTGTATGGTTGTCCTGGGGACGAGATATGCTCCCTTAGGGAAAATGGTGAGCACAGTGTGCGGAAGGGAAATAATGCCAACAGGGTGCCTTTCCACCAGGGCATAGGAAAAGGGCTAAGGTCTCAGAAGAGGCTGCAGCAGAAGAAGCCAGGAGTCTCAAGGCCACAAGGACAATCAAGGAAACATCAGGGAGCTGAGAAATGCGACCAGTAGGGCAGGGGATACATTGGGATCGTCGTGTCGTGGCAGGACAGAGCATGACAAGTCCAGGCTACTGTCAGCATCATAAAGATGCTTTCGACAGCTCATTCAAAGCATGTGCTGGTCTGCACATGCCCCATACTTTCCTTAAGTAGACTGGGTGTGTGCGCGTTAACGCCATCTGTGCCACCGCTATCCTGCCCCTAAGAGAGAGTTGGCAGTGGCTAAGGCCGGAAGTTTACGTTTCA
Organism: Canis lupus familiaris; assembly: GCF_011100685.1. NCBI lineage: Eukaryota > Metazoa > Chordata > Mammalia > Carnivora > Canidae > Canis > Canis lupus. The sequence continues at coordinate 45,606,500 of NC_049246.1, read as the reverse complement.
GGTTCCAGTGCAAAATTTTCAATATTGCTCTTTTTGAAATAAACGGGGCACCCAGTTATATATAAGAGAGTACAACTCACTCATTTCTACACCAGTGAGGTTTGTTGCTGTCAATTGCCACATCGCTATTGAAAACACAAGCAACGCTATTTTTAAGAAGTTTAAAAATTGCAGACTGACATGTTGTACCCATCTGCAGGGCGGACATAAAATCCCACTCAGACACCAAGACGAGGCTGGGAGGGTCAATGTCACTCCCTGGTATTGGCCCAACTCCAGCTGTGGGTCAGAGCAGGGAGCCCTGGAGGTAGGTCCTGGAAGCAACCACCTGTCCCCAGGAGGTCCCCTCCCAGGCCAAGTCAGGCTCACCATCCACGTCGCTGGGCACTTGGCCGAACATGGCCAGGTAGGGCTCGTAGATAACCGAGCGGAATATCCACCTCCAGCGATGCTCATTTTGCCTGAGGATCCCTTGCCTGGCCACGCCGAAGGCCACCATCCACACGGCAAACAGAAACAGGAAGAAAAACACGTCGATCAGCTGTCAAGGGACGACAAGAAAAGGGAGTCAGGTCTGTGCCCTGGGGCGGCTCGTCTACTCAGTTGACCACAGGGAGGGGTGAAGGTTCTAGATACCCAGGGTTCTCCATAATTTTTTAAAAATGGCCATTGCCACCTTAGGATCTTGGGACCTCTGTCTTCTAGAATTAAAAAACTGATGCATTTTTGCTTGTAGGTCTCCAAACCAGCTCAGCAACAGAAACTTTCTGGATGAGAGATCTAACTCTGGAATACCTGTCCTGCTCTCCTTCTCATCACACTCACATTCTTGAAATCCCTACATGGTGTCCTCGGGGTTTTTTTGTTTTCTTTTCTTTAGGAAAATAAAAGCTATCTTTATTAGACAAGAATGTGCAGTTTCATTTTTTTTACTTTTTTGCACACACAGCATGACTTCATGGTGACTTGATGCCTCAGATATGCTTTGAGTTAAAACCACAAACTCAAAGAACCTCAGTGTTGGAAAGCAACCTCCAGATGAGCTAATCCAAATGCCCATCTGATTTAAAGACTGAAGTGCGGGAGGTTTGGGTCATCTGGAAAACAAGCTTAGGAAGCCAACATCATCAGTGTGCAATTAGCTTTCTCTTGGACATCCTTATGAAACAGGGCCGGGGGTGCTCATCCCACACCTATACAACGTGGCTATAGAATTGCAGCTCTGACCCACTGCACACCTCCAGACAAACATATTAACCTCCATGACCCACATCTATAAAGTGGGTATAAACATCCCTATCCTACCTATGCTCTTACTGAGCTGTGACTCAGTTTGACTCACGTGACTCAAATGAAAGCACCTGGTAAAGAGTCCAATGCGCTTAACTAGCTGGTTGCTCCTACTAGTCATCTCCTGTTAAATTTCAATCTCCACCAGGAGAGGTCCCTGATGAAAACACACCAAGGAAAGCAAACCTCACCGACTGTGACACATCTATGGACAAAACCCTTCTACCGACAATGGGAGGAAGTCTGGGTCTAGCGAGCAGAATGGCAACCACAAATATTCTCCGTTCTTACCATCCTCTGCAACATTATAATCTTCGGTCCCAAATTTCTGCTTACGGTGAAAATGTGGATCAACCTTAGGGTGAATATAATGTAATCCAGGCAAAAGATGACTCGTCCGGAATACAAAGAGGTTTTATTAGAAGGGTGGAGCCTATGGAAGGAAGGGGAGCAGAACATGTGAGTTATTGACAAAACAGTTCAAAATTTTGTTTTTAAAAATAATCAAACACGAAGAAACAGAGTCAGGGCCACCAAGCGTGAGTAGGAACAGGCCAAGGACACCACCGGTCCATCACTGGTCTTCTGTTCACTGGCCTCCAGGAAAGCAACGACGTTGCATAAGACAGAGCTTTCAGAGTTCTTGTCCCTTGAATCCTTCATCCCAAACCACAACTACTCCAAGGACCCATTCACATTGTTGCTAACTTCCAGGCTCCCTTGGTCCCTATAACGATCCCAATCCCCATCCCTGCCCAACCACTTGGGACTTGGCTTCACCAGGTTCCCCCTAATGAGACTTAGTTCATTCGCACCAGATCATTTGATTCGCTGACCACCTGCTAATGTGTTCATGGAAAGCCATATATGCTTTCTCCCTGGAATTCTCTAGAGATCATGTGGTTCAAAGGCTGAACCCACGCAGGGAAGGAAAATTACTGGAGGAAGATATTGAGTTTTTACTCACTTCAAATTGCAGAGTGGGCATGGGTAGGTGTAAATAGGAAGAGTCAGGCTTCTCTGCAGAGGGAACACCATGTGGAGAGCTCAGATATGACCATGAGCTTTACTTTGAAGCTACCTGGGCAGGCCGACCCGGAGGGATGCGGGCGTGGGCAATATGAGCCATGGTCTGGGCGTGCCTCAATTTCTCTATCACATGGAGTACACATTGCTTTTCAACAGTGATTGCAGATTGGTTTTTCTCATCATATACTCTGGCTTGGGGAGGACGGGCTCCATGGCCAGCGTTCAAGCAGAAGCCAAGCGTATTTTCAAAGATTATCTGGTGCAAAATGAATATGCCACATGACACCGACCATCTTCATCACAGTCTGCACTCCTCAATTACTAATCATCTGCCTCAAATTCTGCACGCTCAGAGGGGAACATTGTGGACAACATTTCAAGGATAGATCACCACGAGGAAGAAGAGTGGAGATGCAACTTTATGCCCACCGAGCCGTGTCCCTAAGAGGCGGAGACCGTGGCGTTTGCAATCATCTCGAATTCGGGGGTGGGGTTGGGGGGGGGACAGGTTCATCTTGGGCTTGAAATATCAAAGATCCTTCCTTCACCTCTCCACCCAAGAAAATCCCAAAGGCACCTGAAACCAGGAAGAGTGGTGAGGCCCTACTTACCGAAACACAATGCCTGCTATGAAGTAAAAAAGCCCAAGTGTGTCCATGACATTCCACAGGTCGGTAAAATAATTCACCCCATTCATGTACCACTGCAGCACACAAAAGGACAGAGAGAGAACATCAACTGCATCCAAGTGTTTTTTTTTTTAAATGTTCACACATTTTTTTCCCCAGATCCCTTCAGAGCCAACAGTGTGTCCTACCACATGCCCTGTGATATTCCAGAGGGATTGGAAAGTAGGTTGCACGCTTGCTGTTCCATGATGCATGTGTTGCTGACGAAGTCAGAAAAAGAACTCATGCTCCTTATGGTTCTTTAAAGATGAACCCACAGACAATGGGCACAACCTGTGTAGGCAAATGTGGAATCCAGGCCCCCAATACCGCAGTGTACGCTGTGCACTGCACAATTCTAGAGGGTATTATCCATACTGTCGTCATCACAGATTTGTGTATTCATTGTAAATACTTTTTTGCACAAGGCAATAAAACATCTTGATAAAGGGATTTTTTTTTTTAATTCGCCCACATGTATTCTATGTGGCACCTAGGAGGGCAGATGTGGTCGCCAAAATGACTGATGGGAAAAGTGTGTCTCAGGCGATCCTTTCCTCATTTGTGCATATTGGCATGATTTCTCCAAAGAAAGCATGTCGGGAGATAAAGAGGGATGATCCAGTAGAAGACTGCATCTGGACGGCCTCTTGGTCACCTGTCTGTGGGGTCTGGGGGCTTCCAGGGTGGTCGCCCACCCTTTCGTCTGTCCCTCCATTTCAAACACGTGTTCTGAGAGCTCACAGGACTCTCCTGGCACAGGAGAAGGTCAGATTAGGTGCGACACTAATTCTCAAGGAATCTGCTGGCCCCGGGGCCAAGGCAGTCATTAGACATCCTTAAAATGACGCATGGTCAGGCCTGGAGGGAAGGTGAGGCAAAGCCCAAGTGAGCGCAGGTAAGGACACCAGCGCACCTCCTCGTGGGAGGCAGGAAAGCAGGGGCAAGGAGGCGTCATCAACTTGAACCTTTCGATTTCACTAAATGAACTCCCCGATATGGGTCCCTCTGACACTCAGGTATCGCGTTCCCTATTTTGCACCCGAAAATAAAGCCTAAGGAAACGAAGTGAAGGGACTTGCCCGAGGCAGGTGGCCAGCAAGTGGGGGTTCTGAGGTTCAGAGATTTTCATCCTCAGCACCATCACGCTGCTTCACTACATCCCCCAGAGATCGTGCAACTGCAGACTTGGAAGGGATTCAAGAAACATCATCAGTTTCTCAAGAAGTATTTCCTTGTATTCATTTATAAATGTGAACGGCAGCTTTAGTGGACGAAGGTGGTGAAGGGCCTTACGAAATCAAGCACCAAGGAAATAAAATCCCCAGCCCCCGGGGTGACCACACACCTCTGTGGGATGGCTGAGCTGGTGGGTCCAGAAACCAAGTCAGCATCCCTCACTATCCTCTCACTGATTACCTGCCAAGAAGCGTCTGCAAAATGAGAGCGGATGGGACGGGCCCTACCTGCCACCTGCTACCCCTGTGAAACCCTGGTCTGGGAGCCAGATAGATGCAGGGCAAGCAGCAGCCCCAGCCCCAGAATCGTGGCCTGAGTGATGGGAAAAACCCTAAATAGATTGATTCTGGGGCTTGGAGGCACCACATCATTGAGAAAGCCTTTTTTTTTTTTTTTTTTTTTGTATGAACAGAGTCCTCTTTTCTGAATGGAAGGAATGACAGAGATGGGCTAAATTCATAAAGTATCAGAACCACACTTCACCATATGTTTCAGGATTTGGGGATTCAATGAGCCTTAAGGCTGAACAGTGCTTGCCACGAAGCGGGGTGTGGAACTCATCTCGTGTTACATAAACATCCACAATTTGACTCCGGGACATTTGTACTTACAGACTGCCCTGGTTGAAAATTTCAATTTAGCATATTACATCTGTCCCCGGGGAAGGAGACCGCAGGAGAGTGCACTTGGTGATGCACAGACACAACCTAAAACAGGTAACATCCTGTTTGGTTCTCTCTCTCTCTCGCTCTCTCTCTTTTTTTTTTTTTTTTCTAACAAGTGTGAATTAGGTTAATTAAGACGGAGCCAGGTGAGCCGAGCAGGTTCTGGGAGGAAAGCGAACTGAGGATTCCAGCGGCAGGAGTGTGCAGCCGGAAGAGAAACAGCGACCTCGTGCGTCGGATTCCTTGACGAGGAGGCTGTTGGAGGCCCTGTCCTGCAGCCCTGCGCGCAGACTGCAGGAGCAGCAGCATCCGACCTGAATCCCTGCTCCCAGCCCTCAGCCCGAGGCGCCCCCCTACCATTGCCTTAACACACAGGATTGCTGGGCCAAACTGGTCCGTTCAAAAGTGACGCTTGAGAAACTTAGCCTTTAACATGGCATCGCTCTACTAGCTGAGACCAGAAAGAAACTACGGAAACTCAAAAAACAAAACCCAGTTGGCAGACCTATCTATCTAAGCCCCTTCATTAAACTCTTCAAGTAACAACAACAACAACAACAAAAAGTGATGCTTAAAAGGAAGGAGAAGAGGGATGCCAGGGTGGCTCAGTGGTTGAGCATCTGCCTTTGGCTCAGGGCATGATCTCAGGGTCCCAGGATCGAGTCCCACATGGGACTCCCCGCAGGGAGCCTGCTTTTCCCTCTGCCCTGTCTCTGCCTCTGTGTCTGTGTCTCTCATGAATAAATACATACAATTTTTTTTAAAATAATAAAACAATAAATAAAAGCAAAGAGAAGAAACATTTGTCCAAAGCTATATGCCTGCATCATCACCCACCTCCATCAAACATCATCCATTAGAAATGTAGACAGAACAGGGGTCAGCCAGAACCTGTGGGCATCACCTCCTCCCGGCAGGCCCGGGGAATGACTGGGAAGTGCATTACCTTACCCAGGCACCTCTGCAGCCCACTTCCCTCCCCAAGGTTCCTGCCCACCTGCCCATCATTCCTTCTACTCTGTGTCCCTGATATATGCAACACCTCACACTCCTGGGCAACACCTCACACTGCTGGGCAATACTTCACACGGCACCTGCCCAGGGTCCTTCTCCAAACAAAATGCACGTGTCCTGAGACTCCTTCAAATAAATGACTTAATAGTTAAATGCACATACAACATTGTATGGAGATGTTTGTGACCCAAGGACTTCAAATTTCAATATTTCGAGTCCTCTAGGCCAACCCCCCAGTAAATATAAGATTCATCATGCAGCGCTGTTCTTTCCTTGGAAGCTCCTAGAAATGACCCTGCTGAGCCTCTGTAACTGGCTCCATAAGGACAAGCTCCATGAGGACAAAGATATCTGTGTGTTTTGTTCATTGCTGTATCCTCAATGTCTAGAACAGTGCCTGGCACCTAGTAGGTGCTCAGTAAATACTTATCAAAAGGAAGAATGTGTGAATGAAGTGTTTGGCTTATGCCAAGACATATCTTCCCACCCCATCCCTTCATGCCAAACCCTGTCCTCTACAGCAACTCAGAATAAGCCCTGTCTCTTGTCTTCCTGAAGAAGGCCCCATGCCTTCTTTAGATGCCTGGAGGAACCAAGCAATGTCTGGACTTTCACAGCAGCTTCTGTGCCTAAATGCTGTGAAGGAGGCAGGGTCAGGCCTGAGACTCGTGGAAAAATAACTGGGAGCATGAATGAGGAGTGGGAAAAGCAAGAAAAGAACTTTTTACTTTTTAGCAACCATTCCAAGAAGCAGCTACCAACAGCACCCTCCGCTCCCAAAGACACCTCCAAGCCCCTTCAGGCCGGCTTCCAGCATCTCCCTCGCTCTGGCCTCACAAGCCACCATCGTGGCTCCCTGCCTGCTCCCGGTCACAGTACAGCTCTGGGCCTGAATGAGGAAGACCCTGGCTCATCAGCTCATTTCTTAAAACACATACACACCTGCCAGAAATGGGCCGACGCCATCCCTGTGCTAACCGCTAGAGGTCAAATACGAATAAGAAACAAACATCTGCATTGGGCCATTTCCACGCCACTCGCTTCTGGGCAACAGCAGCATATGCAGGAGGAGCTAGGGAAACGCAAAGGACCTCGCAGCAGAGCTGGTGCTGGTTGAGACCCACAGGCTACCACGGAGGGCACCGGGGCTTCCTGCCCCCAATAATCTTGTACAGTAGGGAAGATGCCCATTTAGGGATGAAGAATCAAATGATCAAAGAAATTAAGTAATTTATTACCATACTGTCTATTTCCAATTTCTGTTGACTTTTTGTGCTCACCCCTATTCTCTCTCTCTCTCTCTCCCTCTCTCTCTCTTTCTCTTTCTCTCTCTCTCCCTGCTTACTTTGGGCTCATGACCTCTTTCCTCACTGGGCTGTGAATTCACTATCATGCCATCTACTCAGTGACTGTATTTAAGGTGTTGGGATGGTCACCTGATGTGAAGAAACCAGAACCATGAAGTATGTTGCCCAAGTCTTCACACAACCCGTACCTTTCCTGGCACCCTACACTGCTCCCCCAAATACATGCCAAAGCCCACAGAGCTCCAGTTCACACGTGGGACTCAAGCCACCAGGGGCCCCTTGGAGTCCTGCATGACCTCCTGGGTGGGCCCTCCAGCTCCACCTGCTTCCATAGGCCTCACTACAGGGTGGACACTGAAGGAGCCCCCACCTTCCCAGTCCATGGAGTCCAGTGCGACAAAGCCTTCCAGCCTCACCTTTTGCCCTCTTCTGCAATAGCTACACTGGGGATGCCACCTTTTGCTCCTTGATGTGCCTTTGAAAGGCAGTCAACTACACCTGGCAGTGGAGAACAAGGAGGAAGGCAGGACCCCAGAACCCAGTCACACCAGATTAGGACAAGGGAACATGTGTGCCCTCGTGCAGAGCCAGCTCCAACAATGGTGTTCAAGAGATTCCCAGTGAAAAGGGTGCTGTCCCCTCATTTCCTCACATTGACATGTGCCCATTTCTGCTTTAAATGTTGAATCTCTTCCATCTCTGCTTCTCTCCAGCAGGATATTTTCACCCCCTCGCTACTGACACACAGTAAGTCAAAGGAGAACTAGCAAAAGATGACAGCCAGGAGAAAGAGCCCATATGGGAGGGTTATGGGGTGGACTGAATCCCCCAAATTCATACATTGAAGTCCCAGCCCCCATGTGCCTAGATGGAACTGCAACCTCTCAAGTCAGTACGTGGGGTCCATCTGAGGCTGACGTGAGGTCACAGCATCCTCCGCACATGCACAGGGCCGTCCTGGAGGATAGTGGCTGGTAGATGGAAAGCCTGTATCTGTCCTTGCTCAGCACTGACTTGGGTCATTTGTCCTGTTCTTCCTTCATCTCTACCCCATCTCTATCCCCCACATGCACCTACTCAGCAGGGAAAGGCAGGTGCAAGCACTGGTGCCAGGACTCCTCCCTACCCTCCCACTCACAGTACATGTTGATTATCGATCAAGACACCCTTCTGCTGAGAACAGAAAAATTCTCAGAATCATCCTCAACCCAGGGCCCCTGGAAGCCACAAAAAAAAGTCTATCAGACTTGGCATGATAGTTGAAACCGATTTAGGATTCCTACACTAGTCAGCAACTCTGCGAGGTCAGGACCAGCATGCTGTGTCCCTCCAAATCTCTCATAGCACCTGTCATAGTGTCGTGAAAACATCAATATGTAAACCATTCTTATTGAAATGGGTAAAATGTTGGGTTTTGGCTCAAAAGGGACAAGAGAAGTGATAGGAACAGCGGTGTCCAAATAATCACTAAGTCTGAATAGATTTTCTGGGATGACTTTTCATAATGGTTTAGGGACAGCATCCCCCTTCACCACCAACATTTATCCATTGAACAATTACTAACTGAGCACCTGTTACGTGCCAGGCCTGGCCTAAAGTTTTGGGTTCAGTGGTGGGGAGAGGCTGCCAAAAAATGCAGATCCCATAGCAATTGCAGAAAAGCACCATGAATAATTCACATCATGCACTCCATGAAATCCACAGAGACTTTCCAACACTGTGACTCTGACACACTGGGCATTAAGATGCTCTTAGCTTAAAAGTACCCCCCCCCCAACTTCTCTGCCTCCCCTGGTGACAGTAATGGCAGGAATGGGTTTACAGTCCAAGGTCAATCTTCCCTTTGAACACATTCCCAATTCTGAGTAATTCATTTCCATCAATTAACATTAATCAGCAAGGAGCAAGCTTGGTGCTAAGAAACCTCACTGCAGTGCTATGATGTCGAAAACGCATCCTTCAGAAAAAAAAATATGATTTGGGAGCTTCAGAAGCAACTTCAGCTCCTCGTTGGCTCTAGGCAGATGCCACCTGCCAAGGAAAGAGGAAGTGCCTCACGTGGGGACCATCCTACCTGTCTCACTTCATCACAGAACAGGACAAAGACCAGTGCGTAGAGGACCAGCTCGGGGGAGTGTGGCACTGAGTGAAAATCCATGAGCAGCACGTAGGCAAAGAGCAGGAGGAAGGCGATGTAGAAGACCACGTTCCAGGCGAAGACCACAAAGGGGGAGGTGAAGAACGCCACGTAGTACCACAGGATCTTCTTGTGCTTGTCGATGGGCTTCTTCCTGGACCGAGAGGTGAGAGCACCGTCACTCCCTTCTGGAGCATCACTGCTTGTGGAGGCTGCGGCCTTCCTCCTGACCACAGATGAAGCCAGGCCCAAGGCGGCGGTGGGGAGCGGGGACAGGGGAACCAGAACCGCCTTCTAGGACCGACCCAATAAAAACTCAGCCCCTGGCCTTGCAGGATCAATACATCCGACCTCTGCCTTGGGTATTGAAGATACACTATTATCTATTTGAAATCAAACCCAAGAAGATCCCCAGCTGTGTAGGCACTACCTTGATCATCATAAATCCCGGGCTTTATAACCCTCTACACAGAGCACACGTGCATGCGCGCACACATACACACACACACACAGAGTCACTCACATGATCATGTGATTCGTGTTCATACCTAAAGGATACAAAGCCACAGCCCACCAAGGGTATAATAAACAAACACAGGATAATCTTCCAGTTCTTGGTGTCTCGGGAAATCTCTCCATACCATTGCTTGGAAAGAAAATTCTACAGGGAGAGAGAGACAAAGGACACGGGTCCTTATTAATGCAATGAAATGCAGGAAGGGATGCAACCTCTCTTCCCAGCCCTCCCACCCCCTCAAAATAAATAACCCCCCAAATTAAGGTCCTATCCTTTAATATTAGTTACCTGGACTCTGAGGGGCTCTGACAAAGCCATTCATAAGTCTGTTTGATTTTCAATCCTTTCCTAACTTGGGTTCTGTGAACTTTAAAATAGAGGTGGTGTGAGTCCAAATTCCCTAAAGCTATGAATTTTAACCACCTCTAATTCTTCTTATGTAAGTTTGAACAAGTGTCTCTCTAGCTCCTTCCTCCTGTTCGATTGCAAATTCACGCACCCGTCCAGCGCGACCCGCAGGACCACCAGGATTCATTGCTGGAGGCAGACAGGTGACAGAAACGGGGTGACGGCTGGCGTCCAACATCAATTGGAGCTGAAATGCGTGAAAAAGCTCTTCCAAGCCCTGAGAGGGGGACTGAAGCCTCCCACGAAGGTGGGAATTAGAAAACCCAGGTTGCCTCTGAGAGCCGCACTTCATGTCAACACGAACGGGTGAGCATAGACTGGTCCACATCAAAGGAGGACACAGCTCCCAGTAACGGCCCTGTTAGTCGGAAGGGGACTGGCTGGATGGAGAGCGAGGACTGGCGTGCCCACCAGACCTTCCACCTCGCAGAAGCCACTTCTCCCGGGAAGCCTGCCAGGCTCTGCGAAGGTGTATGCTTGGCCCACGAGAGGCAGCCCCCACAAAGGACAAACTGCACGTGGTGGGTAAATGCAGCTTGCTTGCCACACCAGGGTGGGTTCCATGCGGTCCCCAGAAGTCCCCACGGGGTGGAGCCCCATTGAGCACAGTGGTAACTTGCTTCTTAGCACAACCGTGTCTACTTCCTTCCCTGGCCCCTGGCCCCAGCACCTGCATGCCCTTCCCAGGCTCACCTCCGGAACACACCACCTGCATTTAAATCCTTGCTTTCTAATTTTTCCCACTCAGTTCGCCTCCTTTCCCTTATAATCCCTTTCACTATTTCTTATAGTCCACCTATGAGTGAGACCATATGATGGTTGTCCTCCAATTAACTTATTTTACAGAGGGAGACAAACCATGAGAGACTCCTAACTCTGGGAAACACGCAAAGGGTTGCAGAAGGGGAGGTGGGTGGGGACATGGGGTAACTGGGTGACGGGCACTGAGAAGGGCACTGGATGGGGTGAGCACTGGGTGTCATACTATATGTTATGTTAGCAAATTGAATTTAAATTTTAAAAAATGTAAAAATGGGGATGCCTGGGTGGCTCAGTGGTTGAGCATCTGCCTTTGGCTCAGGTCGTGATCCCGGGGTCCTGAGATCGAGTCCCATATCAGGCTTCCCACAGGGAGCTTGCTTCTCCCTCTGCCCATCTCTCTCTCTCTCTCTCTCTCTCTCTCTCAGTCTCTCTGTCTCTGTCTCTGTCTCTCATGGACGAATAAATAAAATCTTTTTTAAAAATGTAAAAATAATAAATAAATAAATAAATAAATAAATAAATAAATAAATAAAATCCTTGCTTTGAGGCCTGCTTCTCAGGGAGCCAACAAAGAAGGTAACATCCAGCCCTCCTCACGCTTACAATCCTGCCGAGGTGACGAGCACTTTGAGTGGCATCACTAGGCCCCCAATCATAGAAAGTTCTCCCCTAGCTCAGGTTCCACGGCCACCAGCAAGAGCTGACCCCAGGCAGCAGCCGGCACACAGGAAGCCAACTCCCTGGTCCTGCGTGTCTGGCAGGGAGAGTTCTCATGCATATTAATGAATTGGCATCAGCCTGAAAACCCTTGGGACCCGTACATTTGGGCAAGAACAAGAGTCAGCCTCCCCCAGGCCCTAAGCTCTGTGGCACCAGCAAGATGAGGCTCAGGGCCAGAGGAGGTATGAGCAGAGTGGGGTCTGTTTTGGCCTCCAGCTCAGCCTCTCAGGCACCCCTGACCCCAATGCCAGCCTCACTCCAGTGCATTATGGTGCAGAGGCTAAAACAGCAAAAGCAAGACTCTTTCTTTGTGTGTCCCTTCTCACTGATGACTGTTGCCGTGTAGCCTAATATAGCTGTGATAGCGAATGGATATTTTTTTTTCCACAAACGCTTTGCTAATTTTGCTAAAATATTGGCTGCCTGGTGTAAGGGAAAGCCCACAAGATGGCCAATCGACGTGGAATCAAATCTTGGCTCTCAATTCCTAGCAGTGCAACCTGAAGATTGTTCCAGAACCTATCTGAGCAGCTAAGTCCTTATCAGTAAAACGGGATGACCTCCTCCTCCACATGCGCTGTGAGGATGAAATGTGATCGCCCACATCGTGGGTGTGACAGATAAGTGTCAGTCCCCCGACCTCTCCCTACCCCCCAACTCTGCACCCAGACCCCTCCAACTGGGATTACGAGTAGAAAAATCTCCCCTCTGCAAGCTAAGACACCGAATGCAAACTGCCATTAGTTTAACTCAGTGCAGAGAACCTCTGGGCTGGCTTTACCCATTTCATACCCATTTCCTCTACTGCTGTCAGTGCCCACAGTAATGACAACGACACGCTCTGGAGTCCAGGGCTGGCGTCTCTCACATGCCATCCCACGAACCCCTCCTTTACAGACGAGGGAACTAAGGCTGTCTTGCGTGCCTTGGCCCATCACCACACACAGTTAGGGCTACAGTGCACTGAGACCCACAGCTGGGATCCAGAGACCCAGCCCATAATTACGGTGCAGTACTGGGTGCTTTGTGGAAACTCCAAGAATCTTCTTTCTCCTGCACCTGCTCTTGACACAGGGGTCTCTAACAACGCCCATGTGCTGCCATCTCCTGGACTGTCCCTCAATTTTCCCTGCTAGGGCTTTTCTATCAGAGGAGAAGGCTTGCTTTGAATGCTCTCTCGTTCCGTGCCGCGAACAGCATCTGATGGGCAAGGCCCATTTCTGCACGTGACGTTGGGTGAGTCCACGCTGCGCACCTGGACCCCGGGCTGGGCGATGAAGTGCTGGTCCGTGGCCTCCACCGCCAGCTCCAAGCAGTTGCTCCCGCCCCAGGCTTCGCAGGAGTACACCAGCAGCTGCTCGGCCAGGTCCTCGTCGCTGCTGTAGCACTCCGTGAACAGCTCTGCGGTGACATTATCATCAGAGGGAGGGAAGCCAGGGGAGGCAGGGGGGGCAAATACACAAAACTGGCCTGCCCCGCCCCCCTCAACCAAGCCCTGACTTCGGGAAAAGCCTGGTTTCTAAGAGGCATAGAGACCGCCAGCACCCTGTAACCCTTCGCTGAACAAAGGGGCTCTGGAGGCACACCACGCCCAACACAGCTCCTGATGGTAGCAGGTGTCCATAAAGGCCCACTGAATTGAGCTGCATGGGACCCTGGGAGCCCCCCTCTTTGGTGGGGCTCAACCCTGGGGAGGCATGCAGACCCTCTGCTTCCTCTCTCAGAGCAGCTCCACCTCTATTCATTTATATTCTCTGTGTTCCTGGAGGGGGACTCTTTGCCAATAAGGCACCACGCAAAAAAAAAAAAAAAAAATGTAAGAGACACCGACCTATGGCATTAAAGATGTGCTTACATCCTGAGACCTAATGATAGAAATTGGAGTATAAAGCCTCACAGGAAATTTTTTAAAAGTCAAAATACTGGGATCAATTTTTGAAGTCAATCAGAAATTAATAAAATATCTTTGAAACTTTAATATGGTAAAAGAAATCATTGGATGCCCGTTTTGCCAATGCAGAGAAGCCAACCGCATGAGCATTGTTTTTATTACGTAAGACGATAATGGACCAGCGTGCGTGCATTTTGCAACGTGCCCCGTTGCAAACCGAAAACTCTCCCAAGCAAAATAAAAAGGAAAAACTGGAGCAGGCCCAAACTCTCTGTTGTTGGGAGGCAATTGCTCTGGGTTTCTCATGCTCCTGCACGGTCCAGACCTTTTGAGCAAAAAGCACCGACAAGCTTTGTTCAAGGATGACTGAACAGCAAACAGAAGACAGACATTCCAGAAGGGTAATGCTTAGCAATGCCTCTCCCCCATTGCATTCCAGGTAACGAGCAACCGCACTCCGAAGGGGGCATGGGCAGGTCATCTGCAGCCCCTATAGATGCCCCTAATCTCCTAAACTTTGGGGGAGCTGCAGGGGCAGGAACAGCTGCTCTTAGTTATGTCACTCCAAGGGAATGAAGGCACGGGGAACCAACCCAAGATGCTGCTCTGGCTGCTGCTTCGGTCATCAGTAATAAGCCATCCATGTCCCTGACCCAGGGACTCGGGGCCTTCTCTATATGAAAAGGACAGGCTAACTTGATAACTTGCAAGTCAGGTAAAAATCTCAGATCTGTCGCAGTTTCTCAATAGCATCCAAAAACCCTCTTCCCCTGCCCCCAGACCGTGGTACAGAGTTTCTTAGACTAGCCTGGGGATGGCCCTGGCAGTTACAGGATGAGACAGCCTACATTTTCCTGCATCCATTCTGGAAAACATCAGTAAGGGCCAGGGCCAACGGGCCTGTGGCTTCTGCTACAGCATACACACGTCTGAACATGCAGTCTGCAACCCCTAAATCAGGCCAGAAAGGGGAGCCTGGACATGCCACCGATCTCTGCCACCTGGCCTGTGATTGCCACAGGCTCGTGTGCACCCACCGTGCTGTCCCATTCCTGGAGACTCACCAACTGCACGGGTCTCATACTCATTTGCCAGCTCCTCGGACTCCCCTGCAGCATTGATGTCATTCTTCACCTTGGCCAGAGTCTTCAGAAGCTTGCTGGCTCCCAGGGCTGCCAACGTGCAGCCCCTGGTCTTTTAGAGGGGTGGATAATGTCCATTAATTCATAATCCTTTGGAGTGGTCAAGTGAACATTAATGTCAGACAAGGACAAATTCATGGCAAAGGCAGGAAGTGATAAAATCTGAATCGTTCTTAACGATACAGAGTGAAACTTTGCAATGTACACTGAACAGTCTTAACTCTGAAGATGCTCACAGTCTTTAATGTGAAATTAGCATATAAAAAGAAAATATCAAGACAAATGCCACAAGAAACTGACTGCGTGAGGCCTGACTGCCCAGCACCATACTGCAGCAGCTCAAAGAGGAGAAGCGTGGATAGGACACGGGAGAGCTGAAAATGTAGGCAATAAGACTGTGTGGATGGACTCTATACTCAATATCCAACTTTACGTTCTAAAAATGGAGAAGGTAGCTTCTCCACAACTGAACATAAACTGTTACGTGCTAAATCACGAGGAAAAATCTCAGTAAGTTCCCCAAAGCAGAATTTATATATAAATCCTGCTTCCTACCTCTAATGCAATAAAGCTAGACATTATTTTTTTTTTAGACATTATTTTTTTTTAATTAAACTTAAAAACTGCATCCACTCGGAAAACAATCCCACACCTACACACACCTGAGAAGCAAGTGCCTTCAGGGTTGCCCACCAAGTGCAGCTTTGATAGCTTCTAGGTAGCTAGGTAGCTTCTAGGGGCCTTCTAGGGGCCTCCCCTCCCAATCACACCTCTGCTGACATGGAAACAGAGGCACAACCATATTCACCTGACATGAGACATTCCATTTCATTGATGATGTCTTAGATCAGGCATGTGAGTTTTGAGGTCACAAAAAAACACAAGAAAGCATGTATTTTGGGTAAATCTGGCATAGGCCTAGACACCGACCTGCTCCCAAATGACCTTGGACAGTTCCTTCTTGTTCTGAAGAATGGCCCAGATGAAGAGTGCTTGCAGCGGGTGCCGAGTGATAGGAGACACATCCTGGGAGGAGTTAGAGCGTGTGGTCAGCATGTGAATGGAACATTCCTTTAGTAGATGCACTGGCATAAGAGCAAAATGGTATCAGGATGCCCCAGGGGAGCATCCCATGTGTAGAGGGCTCTGTTACCTACAGCAACAACTTGCTGATAACACACCATTTTCATTGGTTCCTTCTTTTCCAAAACCTCTGTTAGTACCTCTGTTAGTATATGAATCCATTCCAGCAGCACAGTGATGTGATTTTCATCACTGCAACTCACCAGGTAGGATTATTTGACACAAAATCACTCACCTGTCATAAAAGATGATATATGACTAGATAGGAAGGAGCAAAGGATAGCAACATGTGCCAACAGCAGTTTAAGAACTAAACAATTTCTAGCAGGTTAAAGAATTCCTCTCATCACATAAATCTGTTTCTCTTCTAGAAAAGTCACTCAAGCTCAATTCTAACTTTCCTATAGTTTAAGTTCAATTATTACAACCTGAAACCTTGCTTCTTTCTTGGGACCATTATTCAAACTTTCAATTCCTAATTCACTTGCCAACTCCTATTCAGAATTCCCTGTCTTCCAATGGAAGTTTTTCAGATAGGAAACAATGAAACACCTCTATTCCTTTTAAACTTCCATATGGGTTTTACCAGGATCCAAAATGCTTCGGGCAGAATTATGGATACTGCAAAGAGCTTTAACATAAATAGCATCAAATAGAAGCTCGTTAAACACTTCCAATTCCTTCAAATACCTAGCTCATTTAGATTTTTGCAATGCACACCCATACACCTTTAGATTTTTTTGCAATGCACACACATACACCTATTAAAATCCTAGAATTACAGGAGATAATGACCTCGTTTGAGTTTTCACAGGAGCAACCAAGAATTTGAGACAAGTAGTCAATTTGAGGGGTGACCCCAGCGAAACCCACAGGGAGAGTGAGGAAATAAGATCGGAAAAGAAAGAACCAATGAAAATGGTGTGTTATTAACAAGTTGTTGCTGTAGGTAACTGGAGATTTACTACCACTAGGGAATTCTGGGAACCAGTGTAGAATACATGCCTCAGCATTAGCTCCTCCAAGTGGGGAGGGAGCTGGGGTATTTATACACCAACTGCTGGCAGTCACAGGGCTATAACCAGAGCAAACCTTCAGCAAAGAGCTGCAGCTGTGGGCTCGCAAACTGGGCCTGCGTGTGGTTGAAACACGAAGGCCTGAGAGAATTCAGGTGGTACCTCTACAGCAGCCTCCTGCATGGGAACCTGGATTATCCATTTGGAAATAGTCACTGCCCCTTTTATCTGCAAAGGGAAACTTGGCAGTCCTTTACCCAGGCTATTGATCACACCTGAAAGGCTGAGACATGAACAGGGAGCCATTCATTTGTCCCTCTTCCTTGTTAGATGCCTTCAGAAAGTGTGTGTGCCCCCAAGGAGCTTTGCAATTAAGAAAAATTGTGACAATAATTTGAAGTATAGCACAGAGCTTAGAGCAAGATGTCAGACAACTCACCCAGCAGACTCATTATCTTACTGTATCTCATTACGCCACAGTAAAGGCAGTCGCAAAAATGAACGATGCCAACATGCTAGCTACTTTATCGCATTTAGAGAAGAAGTGGGAACGATGGAAGTCAAGATATTTTTTTTGCAGGAAGACTCAAAAGCAGACCACCGCACCGCCCCAGTACATACGTGAAGTTCTACATCTATGTCATCCCTGCTATTTCTGTCTTCCTTTCGGAAGCCTCTCCGGAAGTTGGCCACCAGTTTCCAGACGAATGTGAGGAGGGCATCGTTATAGGAATTCTTGGCAATCTGCAGGTTCCGGTAGACAAGGGTGCTGAAGTGGTTGGAGAAGAGTTCAGTGAGGACGTCATTGGTGAGAAACTTGCGCAGGTTCAACCCATTCTCCAGGAAGAGGCGGACAAACTTGGGTCTGTCCTTTATGAGAGCTGTAAACATGACCTCTTGCAGATCAGCAGACTATGGAGAAAGCAGAGAGGGGACTCAGACCCCACAGCCAACAAAAGAAACACAACATGTTTTCTTTCTCCTTTACGTCATATTCCCAGCCACAAAGTAAGAGTGACCTCAACATCTCTTTTAATCCTGTTTTGGGAATAAATTTAGTCTTTTCAGCTCTAATGCCACTTTAGATCATAGTTCAAACAGACAGGGAGGTGGCAAGGTGGAAACTTTGAAGGCAGCCAGGTGTGGGCTTGGAGGTGACCTGGCCTCTTGCTATCGCAGAAGAGAGATAATTACATGGGGACGACATCGGTCAGGAATTTATCCCGGCGCCCAGCATGCCAGAAGCACCCAGGGGCAGTGTGGCTCGCACCATCTCTCTGAAGTCTACAGTAGACGCTGTGAACCGACCACCGGCCTGTCTTCACTCCACACCCTGGAAGCTGCCCTTCGAGCCACACACCACCAGGCAAAGGGCCCGTCGTGTTACATCGCAGGAAGTCACTGGGACACTTGACAATGACACCCGGGTCTTATTTATCTTTACCTCCACTTTCTGGGCTTCCTGATAAACCTGTCCCATAGGAGCTTACTGAGAATCTTATTAAAGATGATTAATGTTTACCTCAGACACAAACCAGTGGGCATCAGGCCACATCAGCTTTCAGCTGTGTTCCGCTTGTCCTCCAGAACATTGTTCACAGCTCCGTACAGTTGCCAACATTACCACTTAGAGGGTTCATAAACATCTACACATTTCCAGCATTAAAATCCAGATTTAGAAGGGGAAACCAGAAACTGACAACACAGAGAATCACCAGCTGGAGTCAAGGGACCGAGAATCTCTAGTCCCCAAAGCCCCCGCCCTGCCCCAACTCCTCATTCTGTCCACACGGCCCACTTCACTCACAATGTGTGCCTGACCCCCGCTTCTGGTGAATATCCTCTGCCAAGGGCAGCATTAACTGTTTCTGCTTCTGCCTCATGCCGGACTCCTGGGGATCACACATTGCCTAGAGAGGGACCTGGCAAGTGTCCCGTAGGTCTCCAAGCTGTGGCTCTACCCTCCTAAATCATCTGCCTTTCCTTGTTCACACACTTGATAGGGCGATGGTCCCCACACTTCGATCAGGGTCATCAGGGGGGCTTATTAAAATACAGGTTGCCAGAGACCATCTTAGAATTTCTGCTTTAGCAGGTTGAGGTAAGGTCTGACAATTTGTGCTGCTAACAAGCTCCCAGGTTACGCCCATGCTGCCACCGGTCTGAGGACCACACTTTGAGAACCGCTGGCATACAGAGAAAGAGAAAACTTTGCAGTCCGACACATCTTTGTTTCCAAATCCTCATTCTACCATTACCTACATGTGTGACCTAGAACAAGGCTGTGTCTCCCAGCCTCAGTTTGCTCTTCTGTAAAATAGGTGCTTGCCGGGTGAAATGAGCTAACGCAGGCCAAGTTCTTTTCAGAGATTTGAGGTCAGAGAAGGCCCTCAAAACAATATCAGTAACTCCCGATCCTGTGGTACCTTGGAACCCTGGATTATTAACTGGAAAAACGAGACCATCCCTGCTGTGGATTGGTGTGGATGCCAAATAAACTAACACCGTGGAACTGCTTTGTGCAGTATAAAAGGTGACACAGATATTGTCATCATTCCAAAAGCTTTTACTTATTTTGAAAGGCACACTTATACAGGGTTCGATACGTGCCAATGTTCTAAGTGCTTCAGAAACACCATCTGATTTAGCCATCATCACAATCCAATGAGGTAGGTACCGCTCTGATTCTATGATCATCACCTACATTGTCAGGTGAGCCTGGTGTGCAGGTAGATGTTTAACAACCACATCTCTGAAAGAAAATAATAAGCTCTGATTCATGGTACTTGCCAGTGCCTGTGGTGCAAAGGCTCCCACTGTGCCCAATTTTCAGCCACCAGTGTGACCTCACTGAAGGCTGAATTGGGAGCAAATGTGGAGAAGCACTCCCACTGCCTAGTATTTCCAGCATGAAGATGCAACAGGCCAAAACAACTTCCAGAGCACCGATAGTAGCAAATGTGGTAAAACAATTAGAAAGTGATGAGTTTTGATTATTTATTGCCTTTATTTTTAATAAAAAAATTTAATGGGTGGCTCAGCGGTTTAGCGCCTGCCTTTGGCCTAGGGCGTGATCCTGGAGTCCAGGGATCGAGTCCCACATCAGGCTCCCTGCATGAAGCCTGCTTCTATTTCTGCCATTCTCTCTCTCTCTCTCCCTCTCTCATAAATAAATAAAATATTTTTAAAAATTTAATTCTGAAGGTATATAATTTAATTCCTAATAACAACTGTATTAACGACAGACTTGCAAAATGTCTGAAATCTTAGCAGTCAACCTTTGCAAGCCAGCATGAGCTGACTCCAACACACCACCTATGGAGAAACTGAGGCACAGAGCAGTTAAGTGACTCGTGGAGGCTAAGTCATGCAGATGGGCTGGCTCTAGAGTCCATTCTCTTAACCGTTATGCCTTTCACCCTGAACTATCTTTAGCAGAGTTAATAAAATTAAATGTACCATTCAATATATGCCTAAGTTTATGTTTATTTTCACCATCTGACCTTACTTAAATAGAACATTTCGCACACAGGGATTAATTTATGAATCAATTAACTAGATCTCCTTATAATTCTACCTACTTTCAACTTCCTAAAGCCTTGCAGTGTGCAATAGGGTTCACCCTACTGCAAAGACCAAACACAAGATAATGTTTGCTAAGGGAATAAATAATTTAAAAACCCATAAGCCGTTACTTTATTTGCATTACATTATTAAAATTGATAATGTATTAATATAAATCAAGTCTTCATCTGATTTTACAACAATGAGCCTAGAAGTGTTTTCTGAACCTGACAACACAGGATGAATGTCATGAGATACACGAGCCTTCTGATCTACACAAACTCTCATAAAACTAAATAGATTCTCACTACCCACTTATGACTTAGATTGATCCAAGAGAGCAGAAAACAAAGCAGCACACAGCCTCGCAGATCCAAGAATGATGGGCTATAATTGTTCCTCTGAACAAAGCTCCTAGAACTATTTAACATGAGCTGTACACAAGAGGACACTGCTAAAGTAGGCAGTCCTACAGCTCTTCTGAGAAGAATCAGCCTACTGGAAAAAAATTACAGTTTTTATCGGACATACAACTTCCGTATTCAAGATGTTTGTTTGGCCAAGAATCCAGAGTCTCTAACTCTAAGACATTCATTGTGCGTCTTCAATCAAGTTGTTCTATTTTTCCCTTATGCATCTCACGGCTGACAACCCTCTTATCAGACCTTAGCTGGGCAGAGGGGGCAGGGTGCAAAAAATGAGCAGTGCTGTCTTGATTTTTAGTCAAGCTACTTCTGATAAACCCCTTTTAGCCATCTTGCACAGATTATCTCCATACATCGCCCCATCTGCTCCCAGGAGGGGGTCTGCACCTCTGCACCCAGATGGAGAAGCACCTCTCAGGTTGTGACTGCGGGCTGGAAACTTTGGCTGGCATTAGTGGATTGATACGTTCTTGCATGAGTGCTTCTGTTTTTATTATCTCTTAACAACAAACTTACTAAGTCCATGTGATCATCCTACACTATGGATAAGGAAAGTGACAGCTGACACCATAGGGGACAGTCCTCTACAAGATCCGATATTGAAGATCTCGCAATAAGTGGACCAGACCTGACACTGGACTAGCCCAGGAGAGCTTCTTTTTACCTCCCATCGGCGGTCGTTGGTGAATATCTCCTCATTGGCTAGGTCCAGCTGGTTCCATTCCAGCAGAAGCTTCAGCTGCCCATTCCAGTTATCCTTATCTTGTTCATTGGTGCTAAAGGCTGTAGGAGGACAGGGGGTGGAAAATCAACTCACTAGAAAAAAGAGAGTCAGAACCATTCCACAGCCAATTATCAGAGCTTTTTATAAAGTAGATTCTAAGCACGTTCTCTTAGAATCTGACACTCAGAGCAGTCGTTTCGCCTGTTCTTATGCCTAAATAATGAATTTATTCATATTGTCCATATTCTGTATGTCCTAGAAGTATATAATTAGGATCAATTCAAACCATAATAATATCTTTCCATTTCATATCCTAACAGATAATTATGCTATATTGATATTTTCCATAGGTTCAGATTCCATGAATATTATATTTCAAGGACCATATCTGACTTATACTATATATCTAAATCTACAAAATAATGAGCCATATTATAACAATGTCTAATGTCTTTTCCAGAGCTAATATATTCTGCATTCACAAATCTCTATAAATATAATCCCATTTTAATAAATACACTTACAACCAAATTTCTAGCAAACATAATACGAATAATTCTAATAAATAGTTAATGCTTAAATCACCCTTCCTAGGTACCTCACCCTACTCTCTCTGCATACCTTACATATATTAATCAGGTGGCTCAACTCTACATGGTCTTTGCCAAGGATCGATTTACTCCAGGTAACATCCACCTTGATGGAATTCTAAGACAGCAAAGACCACAGGTGAGAATTTTAAAATAGGTTCATTCATAAGCTTCAGGAGATTTGTAGATTCCTGAAACTGAATGCAAAATTATTTACATGTACAAAGTACATGTGCATGTGTGTACATATATATGCAGAACCCTAGGACAGAGCCCAAAGCTTTCACCACCTCCTGGGACTCAGCTGAAAAATTTAAACGATTGTTACAGACAGCTCTTTGGAGAGTGCTGGGATCGTATTTGGTCAGTACCTTAATGACATAAAAATTCTTGTTCTATTAAATACATCCAACCAAGAAGATTTAACTCAGCAAGTCAATAGTAGTTATTCTAGCTTCCAATCTATGATAGCGAAAATTAAGTACAAGATTATATTTCCATAAAGCTGTTTTAAGAAATACATGCAGGCCATTAGAAGCCACAGAAAGCAACACAAAGCCCAAACTTCTAGAGGAGCTATTTTTACTCACCTTTGTACAAAGCATAAGAAATAGCATTGCTCACAATTTCGTCTCCAGCTTCTTCCATTTTAATAACTGTTAATAGGTGAGAACTTTCGAGAATTTCTTTGAGCTGGCAAGATTTAAAGGGCACAGTTGTCAGGCAACTGATTTCAGTCATAATGAGCATAAACGTCTCTCTTTTGGTAGAGAATCTTTTATTCCATTCTTTCTTGAAGACCGTCTACGGGGTGTTCCAGAGCCCCTTCCCTCACCTACAGCACCTGTCCCCGTAGCACCTGACCTCTGAGTTGAAATAATGAGTCCTTAGCCACAATGAGAACAAAGTACTGGTTGTACGAGGGCGACACATGTGAAAAAGTTCCTATTGAAGAGCTGAGACTCAGGGACTGGGGGTGAATGCGAGTGTGTGTGTGCATGTGTGTGTGAGTGAGCATGCGTGAGTGTGTGCATGGGTCTTTATGAGTGTGTGGGCATATATAAGTGTGGACATGTGTGAGTGAGTGTGTGCAGGTGTGAGTGAGCATTGTGAGTGTGTGTATATGTATGTGAGTGTGTGAGTGGGCTGTGTGGGTGTGTGTGAGTGTGCATGGGTATGTGAGTGTGTGCAGGTGTGAGTATGCATGTGCATGACTGTGTGAGTATGCATGACTGTGTGAGTATGCATGACTGTGTGAGTATGCATGTGCATGCACCCATGTCATCAGGCTTGGCACATGGTAGGCAATTGTTGAATGAGCGAACAAAAGTGAAAAGAGGAAGAGAAAGTCATAGAAAACACCCAGTGTGGTCATCAGGGCTTAACCCGTGGGAAGGAAAAGTGCAATATAAACAATAGCCAAGAGGACTTGACTGGATAAAGAGAAAAGGAATTTGCTATTATCCTTCATGATTTTTCTGTAATACTTAATTTTAAAACCTGATCTCAAGGCACTTGGGTGGCTCAGTCAGTTAAGTGACTGCCTTCAGCTCAGATTGTGATCTCGGGGTCCTGGGATCAAGCCACACGTTGGCCTCCCTACTCAGCAAGGAGTCTGCTTTTCCCTTTCCTGCTGCCCCTCCCCCACACTCATGCTTGCCCTCTCTCTCTTTCTATCTCAAATAACTAAATAAAATCTTTCAAAAATAAATAAATGAATAAAACCCAATCCCAAGGCTTCCAGGGTCATTGAGCTTGGCCAAAGCTCAACAAGGTAGAGCGCCTGTAGAAGAGGAAGCCAGCCTGGTTTTGGTTTACTGGGCTCCAGGTTGGAGACAGGGGCCCAGCAACATTTGGAAACAAGGATCTGGAACTGCAGAGTCTTGCCTGGCCAGGGGGAGGGAGATCTCAGGCCAGGGTGGAAGGGTGAAAGCCGTGCAGCAGGCAGGGCCTTGGATTTGGACATTAGGAGTGACAGTTTGGGCTGCAGTCTCCTGGGAAGGCAGTACTGGAGGCCTTAGTTCAGAGCATGCAGTGATTGGGGGTGACCAGGAAATATAGGAAAACCACAGGGAAACACACACTGTAGGCAGTGGGAGGGTGAGCGTGAAGGATGGGGTCCTGTCTCCAAGTGGGCAGTCCTAGCCCAGGCAAGAGGAAGGGAGTACAACTAGAAATGACAGGGGGAAGGGGTCCAGGTCCCAAGATTCCAGGCACACGTGGGGGTGGGTAGCACTGAGGGGCTGAGACATCTTTCCCTTCCAAACAAAAAGGAAAAAGGAGAAGGTGAATATGGGTACAGGGCACACTGATGGGGCCCAGGGACACCTTTGGGGAATCCTACATGGTCTCCCTCCTCAACACCTCCTTCTTGCGTCCTCTAGCCCTGCCCCCTCCCACTGCAGCCAGTGTGAGCTTCCCTGAACACAACTCACCACATGCTCACCCTGATTCAACCTTGCAGTGACTTCCTCTTCCACTTGAACATGATCCAGACCTCAAAACAGTGATCGAGAAGCTGCCTGGCCTGGCCCTTCATAAGCTCTCCAGCTTCCCCTGGGAACTCCGACCCTCACTGCCATATTCCAGGTCCTCGGGTGGGCCATGCTTGCTTTGTGCCTCAGGGCATTTGCACATGCTATCCTCATCATTACAATCCCAGTCTTCACCCCCACTGACTACCTGCCATTCAGATCACAGCTCTCACCTAATCTGAGAAGTCTCCTGAGAGACCTTTCTTACCAGGCCAGGCTCCCTTGGCTCATACCCTTCCAAATCCATGTTACCTTTCTTTAGCACACTCATTTCAGTTTGAAATTATACAACGCTATGTATCATAATCACTCAACACAAACTTTATTCCAATTTCTGTTTTCTCTATGGGGACAAGGACTCTTCCCATTGTGTACACTGCTCTTTCTGAAATGCCTATTCCAGAACCTGACATATGGTATATGCTCAATAAATATCAACTGAATAAATGAGTAGATGAAAGAGTTTGAAATAAATGAATGCTATCTAGGCGGACTGATGGATTGGGATACTATGAAGGGTTAAGTTCTCCAGAAGGTGAGGAGCAGGCAGAGGAGAACAATTCTGGTTGAACTGGTAGAAAAAGAAAGCATGATCCCAGTGGAGATATATTGGGTTCCCTGGAAAGGTCAGGAAACCATGAGTTCAGATTTGAGGGTTGGTCATCCACAAGATCAGTGAGGTCACCTCTAATTAGCCTGGAGGGTTGTTCAATTAATATCTGACTGGATGTATACATTCATTAATTAACAATTCCACTCTTGAGCTTGGTCTTTTGGGAAATCTGTACTGATTGCAAAACTTCATATAAGTGCATAACTAAAATGCCAGACCAATTTTTATTATTGATGGATGTCTTCTGACCTGATTATAATTATGAAGGATCATTAGCATATTAGATATGAATATGAATGAGGTATGAATTCCAGGAAGGATAAGTGAGATGTGTCTGATTTTTAGCCTGTTTCAGATTTCCTGTAACAGTTTTCTGAAAGCAGAAATCAAATTCCCTCACTGAGGGTGGAGGACTCATTAGACGGCCTCCGTTCTTTGGACATGACCTGGCTCAGACTCTTCAAGCCAACTTGCATGAGGAGTAAAGGGAAAGCCACTGACAAGGATCCAGAGCCATCTTTGGTGGGTAAGCTAAGAGTTGCCTATTCCTTCCTCTGTGGGTATCCTTGAACCAACTACTGAATTTCTTCCATGCACCCAAGAAAGCACCTTGAGTTTAGTGCTCAACAGTCAGTGTCTCTGGGATTGCTCTGTTGCTGTGTTTGGAATTGACTCAGACCATTTAGGTCTCCACATGTGGAGAATGAAAACTGTATAACCACTTTGGGAAGGGAGGACTCCTTTTCCTCACCGACATATTTCCATGCAAAGTGAGCTCCATCCAAATCAAGCCCCTTGACATTCTCCACCCCTTCACTTACTCCCATTTAGGGTCAGGGAGTGACATGTCTGATTGATGACTCTCACTCTGCCCAGCCAGCCCTTTCCTGCTTTTCTGTTGGGATCTACTCCTTGCAGAGTGCTAGTGTTCTGCTCTGCCATGGGCCACACACTTGGCCGGGGTGGGGAGGCAGCTCCATCTAGATGGGCTCATCTGTCTCATTCTGGGGCTCAGCACAAGGAAGCCCATTACGACTGCACCCCTAAGCCACCTCTGCCAATTTTGCTTTTATCATCAACGAAGCTGATAAAATTTGATCTCTGTTCACCTTGCACCTATTTCTCAACTGGGCTTGGCCAAGATACAAGGAAATCCCAGCATGAACTTTTGTATAAAACCATCAGCTTTATATTTTTAGTAAAACCTGAAAAACACTATAATTCATATAGGAATATCATACAAGTCTACGTGGGGCAGGACATCATTCAGCACCAATATTGACACTGGAAGAAGATACATCTGTGTTTTTAAATTCGAAATTTTAGGTAATAAGACTTAATTATCCAGAAAGGACTTGCTTCTTCACCACTTCAGCCATCGCATCTCACCAGGATTACAAGCTAATCATCCATGCATCTGAAATTAAATAAGACCAGTAGGGTCCCACTGTGTGTTAATTTACCAGAGAACCCAGCAGCCTAGAAGGCTGAGTTCATTTTTCTCATGATTAACAAGTATTTGGTTTATTTAGACTTGCCTTAAACAATGGCAGAGACTACCCATGAACAAGACTATCTTCATGATACCAGAGTTTCAGTTTGCTGCATTGGATATTTTGAAATGCTTTCACAACTAAATAGTGTTAAAATGCCAGTCTAGTTAAATAATATTTCTTATACTAAATCCAACCTTGAACTCTAATGACAAAATGGGTTCTATGATTAAAAATAACTCTCAGGACGCCTCGGTGGTTCAGTGGTTGAACATCTGCTTCTGGCTCAGGGCATGATTCCAGAGTTCCGGGATCAAGTCCCGCATGGGGCTCCCCATATGGAACCTGCTTATTCCTCTGACTATGTCTCTGTCTCTCTGTGTGTGTCTCTCATGAATAAATAAATAAAATATTTAAAAAATAACTCCCTCATTGTCCATAGCCTGTTATTTCCTTTATGATTCCCAAGTGGCAGCATATATTCCAAAAAATATCCAAGCATCAAAGTCCATTCTGGAATGAGCTGACTTGAATGCACCCACTGATATTAACGTGGGCTTTCTAAGAACTGAGAAGTCAAGGAAATGGAAGTTGGTTCAACTCAACAGCAATCATTATGTATGGTGAAAGAGAGTGGTCTAGTTTCATTCTTCTGCATGTGGATGTCCAATTTTCCCAGCACCATTTATTGAAGAGACTGTCTTTCTTCCAGTGGATAGTCTTTCCTCCTTTGTCCAATATTAGTTGACCATAAAGCAGAGGGTCCACTTCTGGATTCTCTATTCTGTTCCATTTATCTATGTGTCTGTTTTTGTACCAGTACCACACTGTCTTGATGACCACAGCTTTCTAGTACAACCTGAAATCTGGCATTGTGATGCCCCCAGCTATGGTTTTCTTTTTTAAAATTCCCCTGGCTATTTGGGGTCTTTTCTGATTCCACAAAATCTTAAAATAATTTGTTCTAACTCTCTGAAGAAAGTCCATGGTATTTTGATAGGGATTGCATTAAACGTGTAAATTGCCCTGGGTAACATTGACATTTTCACAATATTAATTCTGCCAATCCATGAGCATGGAATATTTTTCCATCTCTTTGTGTCTTCCTCAATTTCTTTCAGAAGTGTTCTATAGTTTTGAGGGTATAGATCCTTTACCTCTTTGGTTAGGTTTATTCCTAGGTATCTTATGCTTTGGGTGCAATTGTAAATGGGATTGACTCCTTAATTTCTCTTTCTTCAGTCTCATTATTAGTATATAGAAATGCCACTGACTTCTGGGCATTGATTTTGTATCCTGCCACACTGCCAAATTGCTGTATGAGTTCTAGCAATCTTGGGGTGGAGGCTTTTGGGTTTTCTATGTAGAGTATCATGTCATCGGCCAAGAGGGAGAGTTTGACTTCTTCTTTCCCAATTTGAATGCCTTTAATGTCTTTTTGTTGTCTGATTGCTGAGGCTAGAACTTCTAGTACTATGTTGAATAGCAGTGGTGAGAGTGGACATCCCTGTCTTTTTCCTGATCTTAGGGGAAAGGCTCCCAGTGCTTCCCCATTGAGAAAGATCTAAATGTGAGACAAGATTCCATCAAAATCCTAGAGGAGAACACAGGCAACACCCTTTTTGAACTCAGCCACAGTAACTTCTTGCAAGATACATACATGAAGGCAAAAGAAACAAAAGCAAAAATGGACTATTGGGACTTCATCAAGATAAGAAGATTTGCACAGCAAAGGATACAGTCAACAAAACTAAAAGACAACCTACAGAATGGGAGAAGATATTTGCAAATGACGTATCAGATAAAGGGCTAGTTTCCAAGATCTATAAAGAACTTATTAAACTCAACAGCAAAGAAACAAACAATCCAATCATGAAATGGGCAAAAGACATGAACAGAAATCTCACAGAGGAAGACATAGACATGGCCAACATGCACATGAGAAAATGCTCTGCATCACTTGCCATCAGGGAAATACAAATCAAAACCACAATGAGACGCCACCTCACACCAGTGAGAATGGGGAAAATTAACAAGGCAGGAAACAACAAATGTTGGAGAGGATGCGGAGAAAAGGGAACCCTCTTACACTGTTGATGGGAATGTGAACTGGTGCAGCCACTCTGGAAAACTGTGTGGAGGTTCCTCAAAGAGTTAAAAATAGATCTGCCCTACGACCCAGCAATTGTACTGCTGGGGATTTACCCCAAAGATACAGATGCAATGAAATGCTGGGACACCTGCACCCCGATGTTTCTAGCAGCAATGTCCACAATAGCCAAACTGTGGAAGGAGCCTCGGTGTCCATCGAAAGATGAATGGATAAAGAAGATGTGGTTTATGTATACAATGGAATATTACCCAGCCATTAGAAATGACAAATACCCACCATTTGCTTCGACGTGGATGGAACTGTGGGGTATTATGCTGAGTGAAATAAGTCAATCGGAGAAGGACAAACATTATATGGTCTCATTCATTTGGGGAATATAAATAATAGTGAAAGGGAATAGAGGGGAAGGGAGAAGAAATGGGTAGGAAATATCAGAAAGGAAGACAGAACATGGAAGACTCCTAACTCTGGGAAACGAACTAGGGGTAGTGGAAGGGGAGGAGGGCGGGGAGTGGGGGTGATTGGGTGGTGAGCACTGAGGGGGGCACTTGAAGGGATGAGCACTGGGTGTTATTCTGTATGTTGGCAAATTGAACACCAATAAAAAATAAGTTTATTATTAAAAAAAGACAAAACAAAAAAAAAAGTCAACAGCAATCATAAAACAGAATGGCATGGCACTATGTTGAAATACTTCCATAGGCTAAGCTATAAGACATGTAATAGATATCCTGATAAGTACATGTTTAGAAAGGTGAGAGATTCTGAATTGTATCACAGGCCAGTTAATTTAGAAAGGCGATTATTCTGTTACAACAACTTCTCCAATGGATGTAGACTCTGTTTAGAATCTGGAATTCTAAAACTCATTACCAGGGATTTCTTTCCTCTGCTCCACTGATACACACAGAACTGGGAAGCTAAACATTTGTTGAAGTCATGGCGTTAAAGGATTACCAGTTTTGCAAGCAGGGTTGAGTCTGAACCCTGAATGCTATCCCCCAGGTCTGGAGACTTGATGAGTTATTTAATTTATGTGAGCTTCAATGACCAGCAAGAAACCTAGTTTGGGCCAGAGTATCGCTTCAGTGCCACCAAGAATGGATAAAATAGCCAGCTCTAGTGGAGTTGGACACTTCAGGCTTCCTCCCTCCCCATGAACTTGGCTGCCTTCTTCTCAGCTCCCAGAAGCTCCCCTACAGCTTACCCATTTGATCCAACTCTCGGTCTCCTCCTCAGGCAGCCGGGACACTGTGCGGGGTAAGAAGCGCACCAACTTCTCCTTGACCACAGATGACGTCAGGACGTCCTCCACCTCCACCAGGCTCGCGATCACGTCTGCAATCTGCCCTGAGCCTTCCACCACCACACAGGGGATTTTGCTTTTGATGGAGGTGTTGATGGCCTGGGAGAGGGGAGACAGAGTCAGCTAGATGGAAGACACACTGATGACCAACAGAACGTGCTCAGGACTGAGCTGGTCAACCAGACACCTTGATGCATCTCTGCACATTTTCCTTTGGGGTTTTGTGTCAGTCAGAAGCAAACCAAATGTCTGCAACTACTTATGAGTGAGCAACCTAAGCCACCTGTATTATATACTGTGCTACTACCAATTCCCATAAAAAGGACCTGTGTGATGGGCTTAAGTTCTCCATAAATAAGTGCTTGAAACATCTCTATATACAAAATTGATTATTTCAAATACTGACATCATAGATATGCATGACAACTGCCAAGACAGTATTCAATATTATCGGTGATAGCTTATCTGACAGAGGTTAACAATATTCATACTTGTAAGGTATGAAAATACCTTCAAAGCAGCAACCATGTGTTTTGTATTACATGGACACATATTTCCCTTATAATTCCCAAATAATTTTCCTTGCCCCCTTTTATGAAAAGAGAATAAAATTAAATTTGTTTCCCAGATAAATATGCAACACACTTTTATTATTTGCTTTATAAAAACTACAGAGGCTAAAATAGGTCTTAAGAATTTTAAATCACTTGACAGCAAGACAAAGTAATCTATAGGCACAGAAGAAACTGCCTTTAGCAGAAACTGAATGCCTTTCTGGAGAATACACTGTCCATAAAGTGTGTAGTGCCTCATCAGGGCAGAAAGAGGGGTGTTCCCAGCTCTGCACCCCACTGCCTGCCCTACGGACAAATGTCCACATGCTGGGGCCAAAGTGGGGTGATCAGATAGGGAGCTTCCCTCCTCTGTCCTGTCCCCTGTCCTGGGCATAGTTACCAGCTGCACAGGCATTTGGGGAAAATGCCATAGAACTACAGTGCCTGGGCCCGCAGTGTTCTCTGGAAATCAGAATTCCAAATCTAAAATTTGAGAGAGAGCTTGTAAACATAACCATCTTTCAATTCCTTTCTCCCCTTCTCTCTTTCTCTCTTCTCTCCTGTTCTTCAACCATTCACATACTGACAATTTCCAAAAAATTCTTTAATTTTTTTCCTGAAAATCTTTCCCTGAAAAACTTTCATTTAATCATGGTCTCAGCAGATCTCACAGCAGGTGTGAATGAATGAATGAATGAATGAATGAATAGGCCATTGTTGTATAAAAGAATAAACAAAGTGCTAGATCATGATTCCAAATAACTTCACCAGGAATTACTTGTAATTCCAGGAGGAGAATCTGAGAGGAAAGGGAGAGGATCAAGAACCATGGTATCTACACAGGATAGAGGACACAAGGAGGTAGGCAAACCAACATGGAAATTAATTAAAAGGAGGACTTAAAAATCACTTTCTTGTGAAGTCCTATTGCTAAAACAGTGAGATCTTCAACGTGATGCACATGCCTTCAAATATTGACAAAAATGCAATTACACTGATACTTTCTAAAAAAGCCAGGCAGAAGCCTGGCTGCAGGTTAAGAGGAATTCAGAAACATCAGAGTAACACGGATGGGGTGAGAAGCAGAATTCTTGCTCCACTGTTCAATGCTGCAGGTATAGAATCATCCAGGAAACTTTCTGTGACCCTGGAATCACTTTGGGCTCAGGGTTCCTTCTTATAGGTAGAGTCCTTGCAGGCCCAGGAAGCATGTGGATGGGCCTTCAGTGGTTTAGGAACCCCACTAGCCTGTTTGTGTATGTTCACAGCTTATCTCCATGCAGATGGGGTGGCCATGGTTTTCCAATATATATGCTGATTATGATCTTTAAGTCTTATGAGTTAAGACTCACTCCTTGGTGGGGCTGATGGCCAAAGCCAACATTAGGTATACAAGCCACTCATGTTCTTCCAAAACCTCCTCTGGACTGTTAGAGAACATTGTATGGTGAAGAAAATACTGCCTACTTGTTGTAGTAAAATAAATTAGTCAGGTTAGATTACATGAGCTCCAAAGCCCTGAAAACACAAATTTGCTGAGTTAGCTTGTTGATCAGTTTTCTAGAAAACCAAACCAAGACTCACTTTCAAAGTTTCTCTGCCACCTCCTTGGGCAAAACACACAATGGGGATCTTGCCACCATAGTTGGAATCTGTAAGGCATAAAATGTAAAACTTATACTGGGCTCATTAGAAATACTCACCTATGTCAAGAAGAGGCAGACCAGGAGCTTCTGCTCCATGAGCCCAGGGTGTGGGGTGATGACTGCAGATCTCAGACTTGACTATCTCCCCATTGATCGTGGCAGATGTTTCTCTGTACCCCAAACCAGTAATAGTATGACACGGGTCATGTTGCAATTTGTTAGTGATATTTATTTATTTTTTTAAAGATTTTATTTATTTATTCATGAAAGACACGGAGATGGAGAGGCAGAGACACAGGCAGAGGGGGAAGCAGGCTCCATGCAAGGAGCCCGATGTGGGACTCAATCCAGGGTCTCCCGGATCATGCCCTGGGCTGAAGGCAGCACTAAACCTCTGAGCCACCTGGGCTGCCCTGTTAGTGATATTTAAAACACTAAAGGCAGTGAATTATTTACTTTTGCTAATGTATATTAGGCCAGGTTCCAGTTTATCCTTATAATAGTTACACCCTCATTAATTTGCATAATCCTATGTTTTCCTGAGTGGGTGAAAAAATCCCATAACCACGTGTTCTCTAAAGAAAGAGTATTACATATATAAATGTCTTCCTTTATGTATGTCCCAGTGAAAAGGGAAAAAGGTTGAGAACATCTCCAATATGTCCCTGTTACGGAGTCTGTCACTACATCATGAGGTACTCTAGTTCCATAATAGGTCACATCTCAGCACCAATATCTCAGTAGCATGAGAGAGAGAGAATTTGTCACTTCCCATGACAAATAAAGGCTTTCACTCAACTGCTGCATTCTTCCCTTGAAGAATGGTTTAAGTGGTTAAGAATGGTTTTAAGTGGTTCTATTGTATAAAAATAGCCAAGATCCAAACCACTAACCCATCCAACTGTTAAGCTAACAGGTTGGTTTTTATGGTTTTTACCCTAGCTAACTACATTGCTTCATAATCTCAGACTTAGTAAGATGGATTTTATTTGTTCTTAAATGTTGTCTAGCAGAAGAGATAGCAGGTTTTCTATACTGCTATCAGTAGTGTGACAGAGTGTGATAAGGCAACATTTATGCTCCAGCACGTGGAAGGTACATGCACAGAAACCTTGGCAGAAACACTTCTAGGATGTCAAAGAAAGAGAAATAACAGCTCCTCTTTGGCAATAGGACATCTAATTGGGTGGGTTCACCATGCTTCACTCAATGATTGGCGGGTACTGTTGGTGCTGCAGCTACTGCTCTTGATACTATGTCTAAGGCCCATTTCCTAAACCCTGACCTTGAATAGTGCGCTCGGAGATGTACTTCTCCAGCTGATTCCGGAGTTTTGCTTCAACTGTAGGATGTCCATGGCAGCCGTTGTCCACAAGCAGCAGATGGGTGTGGTTGTTGTCCAAGATATACAGAGGGTCTCTCTTGAAGTCATCCATTATGTACTGAGCTGAAAAATATCCCTGAAAAGTACAGAGAATCTTGTCTTTGAGATTTATTTGTCGGTCAAGACACATGATAATATTTTTATATGTTAATGTTAAGGCTAACTGTTCAGGCTCACCTATATTGATACATCCTCCCAGGGTCCTAAGTTCAGAAGGATCTTTGAGATCTTACAGTACAGGACTTCATTTTAAATATGAAGAAATGAGGCTTCAAAATGGTTAGGTGACTTCCCCATTGTCACATAAATGGCCGGTGACAGAATAAGGATCAGATTCCCAGGCCAGTTCTTGTTTCATTGCCCTATGCTCGTTTATATCAATTCATTGAAATTGATAGCACTCAAGGAAGTGTGGGTGTTTATGTGTGTATGTGTGTATCCAGACACACACACAGATACGTGAGTGTGCATGTAGTTATGTACACATACACACACACACATACACTTATATTTATGAGTGTGTGTGTCTGGATACATTGATAGAGACACATATATATATGTATCTGGAATCTATCATATGCCAAGACCTTGCCAGGATCTATAATATGAATTAAAAATGAACAAGATGGGGTCTTTACTCTTTAGAAGCCCATAGTTATAGGACCACAAAAAGAAGCAATTAAACAGATACTTTTTCCTAATACTTAATACCAT
Source organism: Canis lupus familiaris (assembly GCF_011100685.1). NCBI lineage: Eukaryota > Metazoa > Chordata > Mammalia > Carnivora > Canidae > Canis > Canis lupus. Next base: position 45,571,952 of record NC_049246.1, on the reverse strand, counting down.
AGAATAAACAAAAGCTGGAGGAGCATGAAGAAAGGAGTTCCTGACCCCTCCATCCCATTCAAAAGTGTTTAGTTCTTAAATCTCATTAAAAGATGGGTCACATTAAAAGGGTCACATTAAAAGATGTTCAATCTGAACTCCAAGAAAACAAACGAAGTTGAAATTTTAATGAGGAGAGGAATGTTACTGACTCTACTGATGGCATATATATTCAATCAGAACAAAGGAGGAATGAAAACAAAATTTCAAATGTTACAGTTCTCTTCTCAAAGTGCTCCTTGCCCAGCCAGGAGCGCCAATCAGAAGAGTCCTGGAAATGCCAAATGGAATAATATTAGCAAGACAGGCATTCAGGCAATTGATGCAGGAGACCTCCAAACTTTCCTGGAAGAAATCATTCCTATTCCATTCACACCCTTCCAGAACACAACACTAGTTCCAAAAACTTACAAGGAAAGAATCAGAAAAGGAAAAGCCAAAGACCATAGTCTCTAATGAATGTGGATATAAATCATTGACTAATTAAACCCAGTAGGATTATTAAAGGATAATTAGCATTGTTTCCAGAACTCCATTCATTAGATTATACTTTAAAGGGAAAAAATAGCAACCCAACAGACATTTTTGTACTCAATATTCATTCTTAATTTTAAAAATTATAAACTAGAAATAAAAGGATGATGCCTTATGGTACTTTCTTAAAATATACGTTTTTTGACGTTTTTGAAAATCCTATTTACTGGTGAAAATAATAGTCTCATTCCCACCACTATGATACCAAGTATTTGGAATGCCTGTTGGGATACCTGTTATCATCACTGTTATTTAACATTACTCTGGACATTTTAGCCCAGGCATCAAGATAAGCAAAAAAATTCAAAGTATAATTAAATGGAAAGTTATGTTTAAAAACAACACTATTTATCAGAGATATGGTTGCAAACATAGAATAACCGAAAAACTGTTAAAACAGAAAGAGAATTCATAAAATGTTTGATTCAAAACAACAAATAAATCCTTTTCCATAAAAATCACTTCCAAAATTACATTGAATAAAGACCCTATGTGCAATAATAACAAAAATACATCATCTCTAGAAATAACACTCAGAAGAAATATGTAGGTCCTAATGAGGAAAACTGTAAAATTTTCCTCAAAGACAAAGACTTGAGTAAATTCCATATCCTATCACTGGAAGAAGACTTGATAATGCAACAATTTCAATTTTCCTGCATCAATTTATAGGTTTTAACATGATCCCACTCAGTGTGTGTGAAATTTTATTATGTTGTTTTGCCTTGTGTTTTGTCTTTGTAGTTGTACTTTGACAAGGGGATTTTAACACTGAAATAACCAATAAGGAGATGTATGAGCTCTTTTTTTGTGTGCATATGTAATGCAACAACACTTTTGACAGTGTAGCCTTGATCCAGATGAATAAAATCTCAGTGTTTGTGAAACCTGGTATTGTTTCAGGCCAGCTAAATCTGGGTCCTTGTAGAGCCCATCTACTAGTAGTGGGGTTTGTAATGAAGCCATGAATAGAAACCATATGGGAAGATATGGTTGACAAAGTTATTATGAACAATTACTGGGTTCAACTTATGCAAAAGACCAAGCACTATTTTTCAGGGAAGACCGAAAAGGAACAGAGGTTGACCACAAGATCATATGGGTTTGCTATGAAACTACTCTAAGTCACTGGAGATTTTCATTAACAGACACATAAAAGGAATGAAAACCAGAGCTATGATTTGAATATCTAAAAATAATACATACTCATTGTAGCAACATGGAAAATGCAGAAGAGTACAAGAAAATTTAAAATCATGCTTAATTCCACAACTCAGTGGTAGTCGTCAAGATTTTAGTGTGCTTGTATCTTTCCTAGGCATATAGATTAATTTATGTAGTTTTCATAATTTTCTATTTAAAACTTCAAATATTGGGATCCCTGGGTGGCGCAGCAGTTTGGCGCCTGCCTTTGGCCCAGGGCACGATCCTGGAGACCCGGGATTGAATCCCACGTCGGGCTCCCGGTGCATGGAGCCTGCTTCTCCCTCTGCCTGTGTCTCTGCCTCTCTCTCTCTCTGTGTGTGTGACTATCATAAATAAATAAAAAATTAAAAAAAATAAAAATAAAACTTCAAATATTTCCCATATTACCAGAAAATCTTTGGAAATATTATTTTGCACAATTTTCTTAATGTTTATATAGTAATCTAGTTGAAGATCCTCCTACTATTGATATTACTAGATATTTAGGCTTCTGTCAATTCTTGATATTATCAGAAATATTTTAATAATGTTTGTCTAAATATTAAATTCTCAAGTGATATAAGTATGGTATGAACAGTCTTCATGCACTTGGTACAAATTCTAAAATGGTTTTCCAGAAAGGGCATAGATTTGTTCTTTCTGCAGCAATTTATAAGGATCTCATGGTTCTCTGTGTGTTGGAGACTACAGACATTTTTTTAAATTAACTCTTAATAGACTTTTTAAAATTTTTCTGAGTGAAATCACCTAAGCCCAGAGCAATTTTCAAAATTTTTATTTCCCTTTAAGCTCATTCACTGATAATTCATGCAGTCATATTTTCTAGCTCTTCTTGTTGAATCAGCTTTTGGAAATTATTGTTTTATGGAAAAATATAAAATATAAAAAACAAAAACTTCCTGAGATTTTCAAATGTATTGACATACAATTGCATGTGACGTCTGTACAATTTTTCTCAATATTTATTACCACAGTGGATATCTCAGTTCTATTTATTCTTTAATTAAATTGTCAAAATGGTTTCAGAAAATAAAGAATATTTCTACTCTTCCTCTTTTTTTCTTTTCTAATTAATTTATTTCTGATGGAATATTATTTTTTCTCCTCTTCTTAAGTGTTATTGTGATGTTATTTTTCAAACCTATTAATTTGAAACTGTGGTGGCTAAAAGACCATGAACCATAGCTCTACTACTTACTAGCCATGTGACTAAAGAAAGCTTCTTACTTTCTCATCTGTAATGAGAAAGGTAATAGTACCACTTAATTCATTGTTAGCCTTATTGTTGTGAATATTAAAGAGTGTTAGATATTATTATTGAATTATTTTCTTGATTTTTGCTAATAAAGGTATAGGGCTATGCATTTCACTATGAGTGCAGCTTTGGACATATATTGTCAGTCTTAACAAATAATACTTTCATTTCCATTGCTTTCTAAGTGATCTGCAATTAAATTTTGAAAGTTCATTTTTGAACTTGAGTTATTTAGCAGATGTCATTCGTTTGTTTCTTTCTTAACTTCCAAGTGATTGGAACTATTTAATCCTTACATATTCATTTCATGTTTTACTTGTTGATAGAGGATGCCACCAGGGAAATACTAAGTTGCTGTTCCAATCCAGGGGGGAAACATACCTACCTTACAGGGTTGTTCTTGTGATTTTATGAATTTATCTATGGAATGTATCCACCAGACAGCAATGATGATTAGCCAATACCCCAGACAAACATGGCTAAAGACAAAGACTGAGTTCTTTCCCACTCAGCCTGTCACTGTCCTCAGAATCCTACCCCAGGCCACTCTCCCCCCTGAAGTTGGCATTTGATGTAAGATGATTTTACCATTCTTGGCTGAACATCTAGAAATAACAATAAAAGCTACCATTCACTCTATACAGTTAATCCATCCCATGATAATACAAGGTTATTATCATAAAAACTCAAAGAAGAGAACTCACTCAAGACCACGTAGCTAGAAAAAGTTCCTCACCCCTAGTTACTCTATCTGCAAAGCCCTTCTCCTCCCACTCCATCACTCCTGAGAGATGCTCAGAAATGGCTCCCCACTCTCCTCTGTCCCTTATACACCTGAGAAATGTTGATAAAAATAATATCATTTTTAAAAGCAAAAAGAATCAGGGGCGTCTGTGTGGCTCAGTCAAGTTAAACATCTGACTCTTGATTTCAGCTCAGGTTGACCTCAGGGTCATGAGATCAATCCCTTCATGCTCAGGGTGGAGTCTGCCTGAGATTCTCTCTCTCCACTCTGTCACCACCCACCACCCCCCCATTGCCCCACTCACGCATGCTCACTTTCTATAAATAAATAAAATCTTTTCAAATTAAAATATCAAAACCAGAGTAATTCTAAACATCTTGAACATTTACTGCCTAAACTTCCAAGGATTCCCAGGTAGAAGGTGGCATAGGCTAAATTGGGTTTTCTGAACCTCTGGTCTAAAGCTTCTAGTAGACATCACCTATTGTTTAAGGAGGTTTTCAACTCACTAGAAATGTTTTTTCCAAAATTCTACACTTGATACAAAATCTCATACATCTACCTTGCACATAGAACATGAAATTTGTGTTGATTACTCTCTAAATATGCTCACAGGAAACTTTAAGGGGAGAGCTGTTCATAACTTTCTTAATATCAAATTAACCAGGGTTCACAGCAATTCCTGTGAGTGTGGTCAGGGCTTGAGCCCTCCTGGGACAGACTTGGGTCACGGTTATAAAGAACAAAGAACCTGACTTTAACACGATATTACCAGGAAGAAAGTTTAAAAAATAAAACATATCCTTTGGTAACTCCTCAGGACTGTTTTGATTGTGTCATCCTTGTTTGTTTGTCCTAATTTTTTTGTTGTTTTTGTGTGTTTGTTTTTTTTTTTTTTCATGGGGGGGAAGAGAAGAAGGCATGGGAGAGAGAGAGAATCCTGAGCAGGCTCCATGCCCAGCGCAGAGCTGGACACAGGGCTCCATCTCATGACCATGAGATCATGACCTGAGCTGAAATCAAGAGTCAGACACTTAACAGACTGAGCCACCAAGGCACTCATGTCATTCTTGTTTTTAATTGTTGGTCCCAAAGGCACTCCTTGTAAGGCCGACTTCCCCATGAGCTGGCTCTATCATAGAGCCACAATATTCAGGCCAGATCCCCAAGCCATGGTCTTCTTCCCACGTGACCTCGCAGACCTCCTCCTGTCCCATCTCTCCTCCTATCCCATCCCTCCTCCTGCCCCATCTCTCCTCTTATCCCATCCCTCCTTTTGCCCCATACCTCAGCATCGCAATTCCTGAGGAGAGTGTCCCTGTTGGAGACCATGCCCCAAGCCGCTATGCCAATGGCCACAATGTTCTCCTCTGAATTCCTGCTGATGGTGTTGTCTCTCACCACCTCCCCGATGTACTTCATCAGGCCATAATGGGTTCCTCCAGTGAGAATCCAAGCACCTGTCAATGAAGGAGGAGAGCAAATGCTCAGTTGGCTCTGAGTAAGTCTCCCATCCTGTGCTCACAGACCCCTGAAGAAGTCCCCACCATGCAAGTACCAGGACAACACTGCCAGCCACACCTTGCAGTGGGCCTTGCCAAGGACCATATGAAGAGGAAGGAGAAGAGGATGTTTGGAGGAATTTCTAAGAGATAATTGGTTTTAAAAAGACACAGATTCTGGGCCCCGCTCTTGATCTAAATCATCAGACTCTCCAGAGGGTTGGACCAGAGAATCTGCATCTTTATCCAGCCTTTCAGGTAAATCTCATGATAAATAATAAATGCTGGGCCCGAGCCTGTGAGCATTGCTGCCATGGAAAGCGGAGCACTCTGCTCCCAGACCCCTACTCTCGTGCCATGACCCTGGTGCCTACAATTTAGCTTTACCTTGTAATTACACAACTTTGCACACCGGCATTTTAAGGTTTATATTTGATGATCTTCACAATGTCAAGGGTTTTGCTCATTTTTTTCCAGAAATGAAGTAAAGAAAATACTTATAAAATATAACTTAGCATAATAATTGAACGTAAAATTGGAAGTGACCCTGATCTAATGCACTACCCATGTAGGAACCCAGCCTGACGGTGGTCACTGGTGTCTCTTGATTAGTTCTGGTGATAGAAAGCTCAAGAGGCTCTGGGTAGCCCTCTCCCCCAGTTATTAGAAAGTCCCTTTGTTCATTATTTGTCTCCATTCTGCAATTGTATTACTATCCTCAGCAGTAACGAACAAGCTTAGTTATCTCCCCATAAAACCCTTCCAATATTTTAAGGTAAACGCAGCGTGGTCCTTAGGATTGTCACACCTGATTCCTGCAACCATTTCTCACAGAATATGAACTGCAACCCCTCGGCACCCAGTCTCCTTCCTCTAGACAGATTTTAGTTGTCAACGTCCCTCTTGCAAACCAGGCAAGGGAAACTGAAGCAGCACTCTGAGCAGCCAACGCAGAGGACGCCAAGACTGCTAACATCAGAGCCAGCCCCTCCCTTCCTCTGACTGGATGTACTCAGGCCAGGCTCTTTTGTCTGTTTTGTTCTGTTATATTCCCAGCACTTAAAACACTTCCTGACACACAGTAGGCATTTAATAAGTGTCCTGCATGAATGATGTGTGTTCAGGATTTAGCAGTAAGGAAGTGAAGCTGCTCAGTTTCATAACAAAATAACCATCTACTGTAGCTTCCTCTGGTGGGTCAGGAAATTGAGGATGAATGAGAATAATATCCAGGTTTCTTCTTGACATTCAAAGAAAACTCTTATCTAAGAGAGGACACCCCTGTTCTTGAGAGATTCATGCTGAAATACTTAGGGGCCAAGGGTCATGATGCCTGCAACAGACTCTCTAATGAGTCTTTAAAAATCCTAACAGGGGCCTGTTTCTGGAAAGCAATATGACACATGTGGAAAAATGCTAATAATTTGGGACTCTAGGTGAAGAGCGTACAGATGTGCATTACATGATTCAATTCTGCTGCAGGTTTGAATTTTTCAAAACAAAAAAATTACAAAGAAAAGCAGTACTAAGCCGAATATTTCAAGTAACAAAGCCACAGTTACTCGTCTTGATCTCAATCCCACACTTTTACCTGGTGCTTACAACCTGCCAAACACCATTGCTATTTCCAAAAGCCCATCATGGATCTCAAAATTAAAGAGCAAAGAAATGAAATTTTCCTCTTCCATTGGCCAGACTATTCTGGGTAAAATTTTATATGTAGAAACAAGACAATGAAAACCTTGGATGATTCAAGATTCAAGGACACAAAGGTGCCCACAAGGAAGCATCATGATGCAGATTTTACCTTATGACACCCCCATGACCACCACCACCTGCCAGAGCTTCTTGCCTGTCCATTCATCTGAGGACCTTGCTTTTAAATAAATCATGATTAATTGTATACTTCTGGAGTGTCTAGATTCTGCACATGAACTGCATCTGGGGACTTGGCTCTGTCCGAAGATGACGGGGCTCAGCCTCTAGGGACTAAGGGATGGCACAGCATCCCCCCCTCACAGCATTCCTGCCCTGCAGCATCCCTGCCCCACAGCATCCCCACCCCACAAGGACCACCCGCACCTTTGGACTGCGCGATGTAGATGAGGCGGCTGAAGATCTTGCGCATCCTCGGCTTCAGGGCGAAGTTCTTGGCGCCGCCGGTGACAGATATGACCAGGTTGGGCGTTTTCAGGTGCCAGTGCTGGGTCAGCAGCTCATAGAGGGTCTCCGCATCCGTGTCACAGGACAGGCGGATATACTGCGGAGAAGAGGGAAAGTGTCGGGGTCGGGGTCGGCACCTGTCCTCCCAGCCACCTGCTCCTGTGGAATGGGAGAGGCGCACGGACCAGCAGCCAACGGGGGTCCCCGCGGGGAAGGGGAGGAAAACAGTAGGCTGGGACAGAGGGGTTACAATGTGGGTGCCACCGATGGGCCTCCTGGGCCAGCTGGAGAATTTATCCTAGCCTCAGGAATGTGTCCTAAAGGCTGTAGGGCACCTGTGAGGTGTTTGAAGCAGAGTCGATGAGTCCTCCAGCACTAGCGTTGACTGTGGACCAGGGGACAAAACGAGGTAGGGGAAGCTGTGGGCAGGCAAGAGATGGTGATGGTGCATCCTGGGGCAGGGGCCCTGGGAAGGGACAGCAGTGAGCCAGGTTCCAGGGCTGCAAACACAGGCCCTGGGGTTGTGAGAAGTGAAGGCCCAGGCTTCCTGCTGCCTATGGATGGGCTGCCATGGAGACAGAGACCCAGGAACATTTGAGGATACCACCTGCCAGTCCTTAGACCTTGTTGTAACACTCGGTGGACAAGCCTGAAATGTGAGTGTCCCCTTATTCAGAGCCATATGCATTCCCAAGAGTGCCATACACTAAACTAAATGGGACAATGCACCAAAATGGTCATGGGCCTTGTGTAGCAGCGGCGGGGGGGGGGGGGGGGGGGGGGGGTCAACGCAGATGCAGCATGAACGCCCACAGCGTGCTCAGGGAAAGGCCTCTGAGTAGCAGCTGGGCATGAGCTAAGTCTTCCAGCTGCACAGAATCTAATCACAGCTTTTTGACTATTTTATCATTTTCTGCAATAGTGTTTGGATTTACTACCCATCTCTCTTGCCTCTGTACTATTAGACAATTCAAGGTAGCTCAGGATTAGCATATGAGTCCAGGTTGTGTTAGTATATGAATCAGCTAAAGTAGAAAACCATTGCTTACCTTCCCTTTCTTCCCCAGAGTCTCAAACTGAATATCCCCAAAGGCGTCAGTCGGAAATTCCTTGGTGTGTTTCTTGTAATTCCATTTCTCGTTTGAGTTGATCTGGGTGCCTTCTATGTGCTGGCTCTGGGCATAGCCACACTTGCACACATTTTCCCTGAGCCGGATGATATTGACAGGAGGGAACGGATTTCATTAAGCCTCCTTAAATGTGTCATCACATTTTTAGAATAAACTATGCATTATTAGCTTCGAGAAACACAAAAAGTGATCAAGCCTTATCTTCAGAGCACTGCTGCTGTCACCACCGCTGCCACAGCTACTGCCACCGCCACCGCCACCCTCACTGCAACCATGCCACCCTACACCATCATCTATTTCCCTGTTTGAGGGTGCTGTGAGGCCATGCGCATGCTGCTGGCTGACCAGGGCCAGAGCTGGAAGGAGGAGGTGGTGACCATGGAGACCTGGATGAAGGTTTCACTCAAGGCCTCCTGTCTGTACGGGCAGCTCCCCAAGTTCTGGGACGGAGACCTCACCCTGTACCAGTAGCTACCAGTTCAATGCCATCCTATGACACCTGGGCCACTCCCTCGGGCTCTATAGGAAGGACCAGCAGGAGGTGGCCTTGCTGGATGTAGTGAACGATGGTGTGGAGGATCTCCGCTGCAAATACGTCCTCCTCATCTACACTAACTACGAGGCAGGAAAGGAGGAGTATGTGAAGGCACACACATACCTGAAGCCTTTTGAAACGCTGCTATCCCAGAATGAGGGGGGCCAGGCCTTCACCGTGGGCAACCAGATCTCCTTCACAGACTACAACCTGCTGGACTTGCTGCTGATTCACCAGGTCCTGGCCCCCAGCTGCCTGGACTCCCTCCCCCTGCTCTCAGCCTATGTGGCGCGCCTCAGGCCCAGACCCAAGCTCAAGGCATTCCTGGCATCCCCCGAGCACGTGAACTGCCCCATCAATGACAACAGGAAGCAGTGAGAGCTTGTGGAACCCTGGGCGGGAAGCTGGGGGGCTGGCTGACTTCCTTTCTCCCTGACCAATAAAATTTTCAAGTGAGAAAAAAAAAAAAGTCTTATTTTCAGACTATCTTCATCATCTCAGTTGATTATTTGGAAACTATCTTGGAGTTTTCTCCCTATTGTCTATGGTCCATCCACCAACAGGCTGGCTCTGTACTGAGAGCTGGGATATAGGAGTAGCTTCATGGAGTCTGTCTCTGCGGACGTAGCCTTGAGGTTATTAGGAGATGAAGGCTTAGAGACCTGGAGACCATTTATGTAGCTTCCTGCATGGTTCATAACACACAGGAGCCCTGGATGCCAGCCCTGTCTGTGTGCCCAGCCAGTAAAGCTTTTTGGAGGTGAGTTGAGCCCTTATTCCTGGGGATGGTACTCACTGGAGACACTGGGTCCCCTGGCAGGGCCCCTAAGTGATCCAGAGATTAGAGAGACCCTCCTGTCCATACTAAACGTGAGCTGCTTGGGATACTTTCAATCATTTGGGCTGGACAAGAACAAACTGCGTTAAGTGAACGCTATTTCTTCCCATGAAAAGTGCAACAGAACTAAAATGTACGTGTTTGTTAAATGACACGTGTGCATATGTGAAGTCAGAAGAGGATGGAAGGATAGGCAGTAAGAGGTAAAGGATAGAAAATCTGCTCTGAGGCAGGCCTGGCCTGAGCTCACCGCACCCAGGGATTAACTGGGTGGGTGGCCTGGTCTCCAGCTTGGGGGACGTCTTGGGAACAGTCAGTAGGATGCCTGGCAGGGCGGTGCAGTGCAGAACAAGCAAACCCTTCCTTTACCCCAGCAGAGTCCCACTCCCCTGGGGGCTCCTGAGAGGTTGGAAACTGTGGCACAGCCTCCATGGGGTGACTTTCAGGCTGTGCCATCTGTGCAAATCAAAGACTAGTAGAGGCGGTGGCAACAGAAAAGAAGAAAAATGCAGTTTCAAAAAAAAAAATCTAAAAATACCTGCTGTGGCTCCCTGGCTCGTCTATCCAGAGCTGTGTTGCCTCCTGACCATCACGGTCTCCAAATAAATGAACAAGAACCACAACAAAAATGTGAATGTGGCCAAAGCAACTCTCCCCAGTGGGGCCCTGTTCACCCTTCTCCTGGTTTCTTTCTGCCTGCCCCACCCACTTGGCCCCCTGGGTTCTCTCTCCCATCAGGCTTCAGACAAGAGTCAGAAGGTGCTGAGAATTCAGGGAGCCATGGGCAGTGGAGAAGCAGAACAGAGTTCTGTCCCAAGAGGCCAGAGAGCAGCAAAGCAAGAAACCTGTTTAGCCACTGAAATAAGACAGAAGGGTAGAGCTCTCCCTCTTCTGCAAGAGCAAAGGGATAATGGAGCAAGACAGAGCCACCACCAGGGAATAACCAAACGCCCTGATCTGCCCAGGACAATCCCAGTTTATATCTGCTGCCCACGCTCTAGTAGAGTCAGAGCCTCTATCATGTTCATCAGTGTTCCCTCAAAATAAAGTACGTAGTCACCCTAACCACCAATGTGTTAGAAAAGATGCCCCCTCTGGCAGACATAAGCCTGTGGCCCCTAGCACACTTGTGCAGTGCACACCCTGGGCAACTATATGTGGTGACTCTGAAGCAAGGATTCCCTGGGTAGGCTGGGTCAAATAAAGGTATACAAGCTGAGAAATGCTGTTAGGGTTTGCTTCTAGCTGGACTCTATTTATCTTATATTCTCTGTTCCCGGCATATAAGGACATTCAGCTAATATCCTCCAGATGATGAAGGCATAAATGAGTGAATGAACACATTGATTAGTCTTCCTGTAAATAGTTTGGCTCCTCATCACTCCTCAGTGATTTTTACAAGGTAAGTACTTTTTTTTTTTTTTTTTTTTTTTTTTTTTACCTTCTGGAAGGTGAGCCTAAGCATACATAGCTATTATATAGCTGTCACAGGAAAGGCTGTATTCCCAAGGATCCTCGTCACTGATGAGCTTATTTGACAAATGGCAAAATGTAGGATTAATTCCAAAAATACTCTGTGGTAGTAGATCACATTTTCATTTTACAAAATGATAATAGCAGTATATGCTTTTCTGTGACAGCTTCTAAAAATATAATGGAGCAAAACTATTTGAGGAGGAGGTTTTATGATTGCTCCAGAAGCAGACAGATTCTAATTATGACCAAGATCCTACTACCTGGAAGCAACTGGCCTCAATTGTGTTACATGAAATGAGTTACTCTGCTAACAAAGATTTTTTTTTTAGATTGATTGATTGATTGGAGAGTGCACATGGACAGGGGGCAGAGGGAGAAGCAGACTCCCCACTGAGCAGGGAACCTGATGCAGGGCTCTATCCCAGGACCCCAGGATCATAACCTGAGCCAAAAGCAGACACCCAAACAACTGAGCCACCCAGGCACCCCCAGAGATCTTTTTGAAGTGCTGGAAGCCCAGAGTAACCACCAAAGCCATGCAATGAAGACCATATGTAATGAGGAACAAACACATCATGGCAGGAATCCTCATATGCAGCACACCCTCCTAAGGATGAGGCTGTGAATGACACATCAGTGTGGGTTTCTGCTGGAGAGTACACGCATGATGCAGACCCCAGTGAGGCTGTCCCTGCTCCCCAATCCCCTCTATGCGGCTGGACTGAGACCAAGCCTTTTCCTGGGTTCTGTGTGGCATTACTGTTTCCTTAGAGTAAACCAACCCTTTTAAGTTAAGCTAGCTTAGGTCCTTATAACTCAAAGTCTTAATTACTATAGAGTATGGAAATTATCTGTGTTCAAAATGCATGTCAGACTTTCAGTATTTTCCAGGACTATAAACATCAAGGTAAAACCTGGATGCAAAATCTCACCATCAGCAGCAATCTTGCCTCCTTTCTGAACAGTTCTCAGGGCATCACACAGTCTGGCCAAGAAAAGCAAGTCAACTAGAATTGATTTCAACCTCCTCAGTCCTTTCTCTTACCAAGTCCCAGGGCACTTCCTGAGCCAAGGCTGCTCCTCAGTGGTCTCAGAGTCCATCCCACGAGGGTCCTCATTGGCTTCCTCTCCTCTCTTTAGCTGTTAGCATCTTGCTACCCATTGGGGTCTATCCACACCCACCGAAGCTCATAGCAAGACGGGGGAGAGAAAAGCCGTGCCCCACCTGTCCTTGCCACAGCTGAAAACAGACTCTTAAGTCCTGTTCCCTTCTCAGGATAGGGATGTTCTTTAGGGGACCTTGGCTGAGAGAGTTGTTTGGCTCCATTTTGGTTTGCAGGCTGGTAGCCTTCTAACCACCAATTTGCATTAATTGATTTACAAATGGAGAGGAGGCCAGGAAGGAAGTGCAGATGCCTACAGGAGGGATGAGGGTGACAGAAAAGAGAGATGGAACAGACAGGAGAACATCAGGACCCTAATTCTTCCTCTCAGATCAAGTGCAAACCCTATAGAGCTACACTGTCAATAAGGTAGCCTTTAGCCACATGTGGCAATATAATCTTATGTTTAAATTAGTTAAAATTACATAAATTCAACTGCTTGGGGATCCCTGGGTGGCTCAGTGGTTTAGCACCTACCTTTGGCCCAGGGCACGATCCTGGAGTCCCAGGATCGAGTCCCACATCAGGCTCCTGACATGGAGCCTGCTCCATGTGTCTCTGCCTCTCTCTCTCTCTCTCTCTCTCTCTCTCTCTCTCTCATAAATAAATAAATAAATAAATAAATAAATAAATAAATAAATCTTTTTAAAAAAATTTCAACTCCTTGATTGTACCTGCCACATTTCAAATGCTCGATACCTATCTGTGGCTAGTGACTATCATATTAGACAGTGCAGATATAGAATATTTCCATCCTGGCAGAAAGTCCCACTGCACAGAGTAGCTATAGAGAAAGTAGAATCCTCCCTATTTCTACCTACAATGCAGCATGGCCAAGGCAGTAAAAACTGAAGAGAGCAAAACCAGATCAGGGGCTTATAGCCTCAGAATTGCCAGGATGCAGCCCCTAAGCTGGGTAGCAATGTTTCAGAGGGCCCCCACCAGTAGGAGCAATGATTGGGCATCAGCCCCAAGTGACCACTCAAGAAATAGACATCCACAAGGGGTAGAGCAGAGAGACTTGAGCAATCTGGGTGTAGCACACACGAGCAATCCCAGGGATTCTCTAGGGAGACTTTGACTGCCTATGTCAGCTCGTGTGGTAAGCAAGCAAATTCGGGGTATCAATATTAATAGTCACTTCATTTGATTTCCTTGTCCAGTGGGTAATTTGGAAGACACAGAGTATTCCTACCACTTATGGAGAGATGATAGTAATAAATATGGGGAATTTCAAAGAGTATAGAGTCTCGACCCTGGTCTACAATCTTGTGCCTTTCTGAGAGAGGAACCAGAAGACCCTGAGGTGTTCCCATCCTTTGCTTGTGCTGTGAAGATGGGGGCTGCCCACATCTCCCTTTGTTTTGAGCCAGACTCAAGCTGTAATCAAGCACTTTAAGGTAGATAGCTATAGGTTTCCCTACCTTGTATCCTATTTCCTGTTCTGTTAGAAGGAGCACCTTGATTTTCCTTTGAGGAGTCCTCTCTTTCCACATGGGATTCATGTGGATACAATGCCCAAACCTGGTCAATCAACATATCATATCCCATTGCCCAGCCTCAGGGACAAGTTTAGAGGTGGACATATGGCCAAGCCAGGCCAAGAACTATGAATATCAGTCCAGAATTTTTGGTGGATTTGCTGAATGAGGCCCTCTTTCCCCCACTGGTAAAATGGTAAGCTGATAACATATCCAATACGGAGACCACTTTGCCACCATTTGTGAAGAGCTTTCTCACCCAGAGGACAACAAAAATAACAGGTGGAAAGAGACAATCTTGGTGTCATTGAGTCCTGGCTCTGGTTGTGCTTTTCAGCCAAAAGCTCCCATTACTACCCATTTCACTTAAACCAACTAGACTAGACTTCTGCACCTAAGAAATTGCTTAGGTGCCTGAGGCAATGTCATTCTTAGAAAGGGTGGGGCAGCGAATAAACAGAACACCCAAGCTAAGAATCAGAAAACCTGGGTGCAGTCCCTCATCCATCTCCCACTGGCCATGTGACCTTGGGTAAATACTGAACTCTTGGGACCCATGTGCTTTGTCTGTCAAATGATAAGAGCAGCTACCTTGGGTGCCTGGGTGGCTCAGTCAGTTAAGCGTCTGCCTTCAGTTCAGGTCATGATCTTGGGGTCGTAGGACTGGGTCTGCTTCTCCCTCTCCTTCTGCCCCTCCTCCCATTCATGCTTTCTCTCTCTCTTTCTCTCAAATAAATAAAATCTTAAAAAAAAAAAAGAAGAAAGAAAGAAGAAAGGAAGGAAGGAAGGAAGGAAGGAAGGAAGGAAGGAAGAAAGAAAGAAAGAAAGAAAGAAAGAAAGAAAGAAAGAAAGAAAGAAAAAGAAAAAAGAAAAAAAGAAAAAGAAAGAGCACTGCCTTGAAGAGGGGGATTATAGAATTAGTACTCAAGTATATAAGTCCCCATGACATAGTAGATGCCCAATAAATATTTATTGAGTGAATGAATGAATCCAAACTGTATTTTCTACTGGTCAAACAAATAGACTAACTGCAAAGTCTTTCATTGAAACCATTCAGGTAATAAAGAGCTGACTCATGACGTTTATACTGTCAAAATAACTCATGATGAGTAAGTTTACACCAATGACAAAATAGAGATTCTTAGTTTTTCTGATGTTCATTTTCTAATTCACACGAAGCATGAAAACACATTTATTAAGACCCTTTTATGCTCTGAGGCACGATGGTAGGTATTTTATGTGTTACTGCATTGAATCCTTACCACAACCCATGAGGTACACTTTGCTAGCACTTTAGCATCAGAGAATTTGGTTCAGAAAAGAGAATATGGCTCAAGGTCATGTAGTAAGCAGGCAGCCGGGCCAAGGTTGGATCCAGGGCTCATTCTAAAGCACCTGCTCTTGCCTATTCTTACATCCTTCCTCTGTTGGCTGCCTCCACTCAGTAGAAGATCAGTGCTTTAATTATAAACTACAGCAGCAACTATCCAACCAATTAATAGCTAGATTCTTTCTTCTCCCAGCCCCAGGCAACAGAGGGGACAGGATGAGAGGGGGGTAGCACTAAAATTATCTCGTTGGGTCCAGAAGCATCATCTATGGGAAAGAGCAGCAGTTGGTCACTCACTTGCTCATTAGCTAACATTCATCGAACACCTCCTGCATTTACAGCTGCTGGTGGCTGCTCCCCATGGCTTTTGAAACCCAGCCTTGATTCTCCAAAACATTTGTGACTCAGAGTAGATGAACATCTGATTGAATGGGAAGGCCCCAAGTCAACAGCCTAATGGAGGAGCCAGTCAGATTGCCACATGCGCTCATGCTTGGGGTCCTCTGCCGACCACTGTAACACAACAACGTTCAACACCATGGCTGCTCAGGTGGGCTCCCAGGCTCATGGGAGCAAACACCAAAGGGGGTGACAGCTTCTCTTAGAGCCTCTACCAACTATTGCCAAAGCTAAAAATATAAGACAAAATGGTATCGCTCTAGGGAATAGCTCTAGGGACCGAGTCCAAGCTACATGCCAAATTCTTCCTCACACACCATTTCTGAGAATTGCAAGAAGAAAACAACTTTAATAATGAACTAGTGAACATTTGTTTGTTTGTTGTAATGGTTGTTAATAATGTATTTTCCAACATGGAAGCAAAAACAGAGGGAAAATAGTTGCTTACGTGGCCTTGGAATCTTTGGTGAAGAAGACACATTCTCGTTTCTTAAAATTTGCTTGAATAAAATTCACCAAGTCCTTTGGAGAAAGAACATTGGACAGCATATGACTAATTTATTCTCACCCATTGCTGTTATTAACGAATACTAAATATGATCTACACTTACTTCAAAGGTTTCCAGAATTTACCGCATAGTCATAGCACCAAGCATCCGTTCATGCTTTTAGAATACCACAACAGTTTTTAAAAGAGACATACATTTAAATGTTTATAACTAAATGCAAATTTTTCTGAAAGTTAACTTGGCGTTATCTTGTAATAAATGTCATGACACACATACAAATTATGTTTTTCCATCTCTAGGACGACCAGACCAAGGGAATGTAAGCATTTGTTGGTAGTTTAGCATAAATAATGGATCAAAGCAGATTCTTTCCCCTTACACTTGCTTTTCAAAAGAAAACATATTCCAAAGACTCCTTCAAGGATTGTGTTTGCTCCCCCATGGACAAGGTGGTAAGGCATATCCGGGACCTCATTCTGATAAACAACCACAAGTTTCTATACACCAAAGGCTTCCCTTTAGATGGAAAAGCAAACTATTTGGAAAGAGATGAAGAATACGTTGAAAAAAAAAAAAAAACTACACTCCTCCAGGACTGGTAGATAGACTATATAAAGGACTGGAGGGATCCCTGGGTGGCGCAGCGGTTTGGCGCCTGCCTTTGGCCCAGGGCGCGATCCTGGAGACCCGGGATTGAATCCCACGTCGGGCTCCCGGTGCATGGAGCCTGCTTCTCCCTCTGCCTGTGTCTCTGCCTCTCTCTCTCTCTCTCTCTGTGTGACTATAATTAATAAAAAATAAAAAAAAATCTTTAAAAAAAATAAATAAAAATAAAATAAAATAAAAATAAAAAAAAAAGGACTGGAAATCATTAACAATAGCCCAGATGATCTAAGGGGGAAATGACAAAAGGCATGAGCATGCATCAAATAAAAGAAGACACAAAAAAAAAAAAAAAAAAAGAAGACACAAAAATAACCCATAAATGTGTGCAGAGAGGCTCACCCTCACCGGTAATGAAGCAAGTGTGAAGGAAAACCAGTGTGACTTCCCATCACACACCCACCAGGTTGGAAAAATCAAAAAGGCAGCTGATGCCAAATGTGGATGAAGGGTGAGGTAGTGGGGCCGCACGCCCATGCGGGGTGGGTGAGTAAACTGGTATGACCACTCTGGAAAACTGTCTACCGTGGCCAGTGAAGTCATCCCCCTAAAAATTGTCCCCTGTGGAGAGAGAAGTCGGTTTGTCCCATGAACAGCGCACAAGCTCAGAGTGCCTGGCAATGGGTTGTCAGCCGTACAGGGATTGTTGCCCCGGCGAGGTGGGGTTGGCACTCCAAACCCCCTTCCCTCAGGTCGTTGAGTTCTCAAACAACTTCATGCAAGTTTAGCCTCCCAAGTTAGGCCACTGGCATCAAAGTTAGCCTTGACTCCTTATCCCCGACAGCGAAGCTGCCACCAGCTGCCCCTAAACTGGGCAAGCAGTCTCAAAGAATAAAATCCACAGTGCATTTCGCGGTCTGCCTCCTGCTACCCGCACCCCTTCATTCTGAGACATCAGAGAAACAGTGATGCCTCCTCTTCCTGGCTCTTTGGACAAAAGTTATCCCATAATCCTGTGTCTTAAACCCAGGCCCCCCGAGGGAGACGTGTCTACCTTCATCCACCTGGCTTCCTCCTAAAAATGTTTCCCAGAGAACCCCCAGCTCACATATCCAAAAATGTCCGCATGGCTCCTAACAGCAAAGCCCAAAAACCCAAATGTTCCCTTTAGGCTGGACAGATGTGCGCCTGACCTAGCGCTGAACAGCAGTGAAGCAGACCAGCAGTTGCTACAGCAATCAGTGTGGACCAATCTCAAAAACATAATGATGAACAGTAACACCAAAAAAATCCACAAAAAAACAAACTCCCAAAAGAATACTTGTAGAATTCCATACATATCAAAACCAGATAAAAGTAAAGAATATATTGTTTAGGGAGATAAATATATATATATATATATATATATATATATGTACATATTTGTATCTGAATATTCATATATATTCAAATAATAAACTTATAACTAAAAGCAAGGAATGGGTAATACAAAATGCAGACTCGCGGTCACCTTGGGAGGGGCAGGAGGAAGGGGATGACACCTGGGGCAAGACGGGCCGTCTGGAGTCCTGGTAATATTCTGTTCCTAAGCTGGTGGTGGGTACCAGAGTGTCCGTTTTATTCCTATTCCTGAGGCTGGAAATTTGCACTTGTACATTCTCTTCCACAGACAAGAAAAGTGTGGGATGCAACAGTAATTCTTACACTTACCTGAACACAGGAATTTTAAAAGCCTATGATGCTCCTTGTCCCTCGTAATATTTTCTAACCTCTTAGCTGACGTTAAATCTATTTCACCAAATGAAGAAAACTCAACAGGTGTATAAGCCTGTGAAATCAGTGATCATGGGTGAGCGGTGGTGTCAACACTGCTTTGTTGCTAAAAATTCCCTCTGGAAATGCACTTTGCAGGGGCGTGTGTCCTAGGGAGGAGGGATGCAAACAGGGCCCCGCCCCCAGAAACTGGGGCATCCTTGGGTGGTCTCCGAAGCCCTACCCAGAGACCTGCCAGCACTTCAGAGGGCATGAGTGGGAAATCCATCCAGAAATCCTTTGGGAGCCGCGGAGTGTGGCACAAGAAAGAGTCGGGCTTTGTCTGTCTCCCAGAGGCACCAAAGCCCAAGTCCAAGAACGAGGTGGGAAATTGCCTTTCCTGCCTTCCCTGAGGTCTCTCACTGCCTGAGGCTGGAGGAGAGACCCCCACTGTCTTTGCCCATCATTTGTTTCTTGCAGGACCAGGGCTAAGGTGAGACCAGGTGTCAAATCTAAGGAGGTGGGATCCCTGGGTGGCTCAGTGGTTGAGCATCTGCCTTCGGCCCAGGGCGTGATCCTGGAGACCCAGGATCAAGTCCCTCGTCGGGCTCCCCTTTGAAGAGCCTGCTTCTCCCTCTGCCTGTGTCTCTGCCTCTCTCTGTGTGTCTCTCATGAATAAATAAAAAAAAAAATATATATATATATATATATATATATATATATATATATATATATATATAGGCGCTCTGTGTGGATGGGTGAGGGCAGGAGCAGCACCTGAGAGCAGCGCTGCCTTAAATAGGCAATGTGGGAGGCCGTGTTTGGCCCCCTTGTTTGTTTTCTTAGAGTTCACTGGTAGATGACAAAGCCAGCCCCATGTAACCTCCAGCCCGACCTAAACACGGCTGTGCCCAGCACCCCAGAAGCACCCCTCCCAATCCCCTCTCTGTCCTCGTGCCCACGGCGGGCCACCATCCTGACTTCCGACACCGCAGCCCGGAGGCCCTCGGTAGCAGGCTGGAATCTGGCTTCATTTCCTGACAAGCGAGCATATTGGGTCTGCCCGCAGGGTGGGCACGAAGCCAGTGGGACCTGCCCGAGCGGCCCGGCAGGGACAGGGATGGGGAAGCGGGGCCATGGAAGGCAGAGGCCCTGCCGGCACCCAGGAAGGAAAAGGCCCCTGCCAGCACCCAGGAAGGAAGAGGCCCCTGCCAGCACCCAGGAAGGAAGAGGCCCCTGCCAGCACCCAGCAAGGAAAAGGCTCTGCCGGCACCCAGGAAGGAAAAGGCTCTGCTGGCACCCAGGAAGGAAGAGGCCCCTGCCAGCACCCAGGAAGGAAAAGGCCCTGCCGGCACCCAGGAAGGAAGAGGCCCCTGCTGGCACCCAGGAAAGCAGAGGG
This sequence comes from Canis lupus familiaris, assembly GCF_011100685.1. Lineage (NCBI taxonomy): Eukaryota > Metazoa > Chordata > Mammalia > Carnivora > Canidae > Canis > Canis lupus. The sequence continues at coordinate 45,551,893 of NC_049246.1, read as the reverse complement.
CCCCTGCTGGCACCCAGGAAGCACGACGGGCATGTCCCCACATCCACTGGGCAGTGTGGGTGCTGGCTTGGAACCGGAGACAGGGACGCCCAGGAGAAGGAGCTGTGGCTGCAGGGACATGTGAGGACCCGAACCGAGACCCAGCCGCAGAGTCAGGGAGCAGGGTGCTGAGTCCACGGGACCCACAGCGACACACCAGGCACCGAGCCGTAGAATGAGCGTTGATGGGGCGATACCGTGAATTTCGGGAGGGCCAGCCAACCAGTGCATCATGTCACCATGTGTTAAATAAAACCGTTTAAAATAAGGCGGCTGGAAGAACACAGAGGAGAGGAAGCTTCCACCCTTGCCCAGGACAACCGCAGGACACACCACCACACGGTGAGGTACGATCTCTTTCAAGAAGCAGCGTGGGTTCCCCCAAGTGACATAAGGGCCAGAGCGATGCTCTCTGGCAGCGCCGCCCCGGACTCACGCTTTCGCTGTAGGACACGTCGGTGCTCCGAGACGTGCTGGAGTACAGGGTCCGGGTGCTGTCCAGCGTGCCGTTCCTTCTGTTCCTCATGCTGAGCCTGGCCCCCTCGAAGGACATCTCTCCTGTGGAGAACGCGGAGGGGTGGGGTGGGGGGGCTGGTGGTTAGTTTGAGTCACAAACAGTAAGAGGGCTTGTCTCGTCCTATGGTCTCACTCATACGGGGAATATAAGAAGTAGTGAAAAGGATTATAGGGGAAAGGAGGGGAACTGAGTGGGAAAAATTAGAGAGGGAGACAAACCATGAGAGATTACTAACTCTGGGAAACTCAAAGGGTTGTGGAAGGGGAGGTGGATGGGGGCCTGGGGTGACTGGGTGATGGGCACTGAGGAGGGCATTTGATAGGATGAGCACTGGGGGGTTAGACTGTATGTTGGCAAATCGAACTTCAATAAAAACAAATTTTTTTAAAAAAAATTTTTAAAAGCCTTGTCTCCTGCTCCACCCCAGAGCCCCCACCCCCACCAGTAACTGCACCCCTGCCCTGCTCTTCTGGCCTCATCCCCTCTCATCCTCCAGGACCTCCCTGAGCCAACAGCACCGGCACCGGGCCCTCCAGGTGTCCCCCTCCCAGGCGGGTTCCTGCCTCTCAGACCACCATGCTTGGGAGGTTCCCAATAGCTCCTTCCAGTTTAAGGGATCTGGAGTAAAGGGAACGTAAAGAACAAACCCTAACAACGGCTTTTGTCACCTAGAGGAAGGGACAGACTCTGAGAAGAATCCTGGCTCTGGTCCACCCCATGGTGACAGGGCTCCAGAGCCTGGGTGTCCAGGTCACCATGAAACTCAGAGCCAACATTTGGGCCCCAGGGACACCCAGCAATTCCCTCTCAGGCCTAGCAGGAGGCTGTTAACCCTGGGTGTGGACGATGCAGAAGCGTCGGCCCCCACGGGGAGACTTCCAGGGCTGGCCCTGCTCTCCCCACGCTCAGACCCTCCATCCCAACCTGCAGGGGCACCCTCAGACCCATAGCCCAGGCGTCAGACGAAAACCACCAGTGGCTACTCGGTCCCCATCCCTGCATCGACCGGCAGACACAGTAAACACGACGTTTCTAGAACAAAAACATCATCTTTCCCGGTCTCCCTGGGTCTCCTCTTCTGGTGCCAAGCTCCACCAGCTACCTGTGACAGTGCTGCAGTACGCCACATCCAAGAGCCCGTCTCTCCAGTGGCCCCCAGCTGTCCCCAGGGTCCCACCCTCTGTTTGGAACTCTCTTCCCCAGATGCCCACCCTCTGGACCTCATGTTTTCACCACTTCTCTATGGAGCAGGGGGTGCTCTGTGACACCCCAGGCGGGGGCACGTCCCGGTGACTGGTCCTGTGGACCTCCACTCTCCACCCAGCCGCCAGAGCCCTGTTTGTTTAATGATCTGTTTGGCTTCTGGACCAGCTCTATCTTGTTCAGCACCATCTTCCCAGGCCTGGCGAGGTGCACAGAGTAGATCTATACAACTACTTACTGAGTGAGTAATTTTAAAAAATAAATAGCACCCCCTCCCAAACCCTAAATCCTCCTCCAGCTTTCAAATTGCTTCCGCATAGCATGTGGAAAGGCCCAGACCTTGCTCACCGACACGTTCCTGACCCCCAGCCCAGGAGCTCTGATTTATCCGTCTACACTGCCCGCCCCGCCTCGGGCAGCCTCAAAACTCTCCCACCCCCACAGAGACTGGACACTTCTTTGAAACCCACTCAGAACAGCTGGTACAGGCTGTTTAAAACAATGAGTGCTTCTTTACTTCTCTCCCCAGACATTTCACAGAGAGGCTCAGAGTATTAATTGGTACTTTACATACATTATTGTAAAACCACAGATCAATCCTGCAAGGTATCTTACTCTGATCCCCATACAGCAAATTGCTTCTAAGTAGGGCCCCAACGGTCAGGAAGGGATTTCATTTGCCTCACAATGAGAAACTGCTTTGTTTCATTGCAATGGGAACAGGTGTATTTTTGCTTTTTAATCATATAAACGGGCAAGTCACGTGAGATGTGCAGTCAGCTGCCCTGTTCTGACGTGTCAAGCGCCTAGATGAGGTATTCGTTTCCAACTGCTTTTCTGAGGCCAGTTGATATTCAGGTTGACTGATTAGGAGTTTGGGCCTTCTGTAGGACGTCTTACCTAACAGGTGCTCCAGGTGAGCATCCGCCATCTGAACACCACCAGGAGTTAACAGCATGTATGACAGAGGAGATGGGGCATTGGGAGAAGGGATATAGGAACGAAGGCCATGGGCAAAGGTCAGAAGAGGCCACAGGGGAGGGCCTGGAGAGTGAAAAGAGAAGATCCACAGCCTACCTCCCCCAGGAACCTCGGGAAACAATGGGTGAATTGGATAGGACCATAGCCAGGAGGGGAGGACGGAGTGAAAGCCACATCAGGTAGGGGCTTCTGGGTGGCTCAGTCAGTTGGGTGTCAGACTCGGTTTCAGCTCAAGTCATGATCCCTGGGTCCTGGGATCGAGCCCTGCATCAGGCTCCGCACTCAGCAGGAAGTCTGCTTAAAATTCCCTCTGCCCCTTCCCCTACCCTCCTCTCTCTCTCTCTCTCTCTCTCTCTCTCTCTCAAATGAATGAATAAATCTTTAAAGAAAAAAAAAAAAAGAACATCACAGCAAGGAGAAACCAGTCAATGCATTCAGTGCTAAGGAAAGATAATGAAGTCATATTACCAGGCCAAACAATACAAAACCCAGAAGAAAAAAATAGGCTAAGGGCTAAAATCCAAATCCACCTCAGAGGGAACACAGATTGCTAATGAACATGAAAACAGACAAGCGACCCTTGTCATAAAAGCCCAACAACGAGAGACCGAGAGGAGGTGTTTTCAGACAATATTGTTTGATGTTGGGAAGAAGGTGATGAAGCAGACACTTCCAGACAACTGAGTGGGGGTGGAAACCATTTTACAGCCTGCAAAGCAACTGGGCAATGATGTAGCAAGGCACTTAAATATTGACGACCAAGTGAACTGGCTTTGGAAACCCTAGATAAAAGAAATAGAAACACAAAAAAAGTTGTATCGAAAAGCTGTTCATTGCTGAGTTCTTTCTAATAGGAACACTTGGAAACAACCTAAATTTCCATTAATAGACCATTCCACCCAAAAGAAGTGAAAGGGTGGTGCCATTAAGGGGAGAAATCATTAAAGCATGGAGAAATCATTATGATTCGTTGCAAGTAGAAAAAGAAAAAGCAAGAGGCGAGGAATCCTGGTGGTTAGGAGCTCAGGCTTCACAGACAGGGGTTTGGGTGAAGCAGTAGAGCTACAAAACTTGAGTGTGTCTTTCCCCCCTTGGCTCCTTATAAAGGTGGCTCAGCCGCCCACAGGAGGGGCGGCTCCAGCTGTAGGGAAGATAACTGCCTCATGGATAATGTGTAGAAGGCACCCAGGACAATACACCAGGAGTAAATACACCAAAATGCTAACCACTATATGCTAACGTGGGGGGGGGTGGGGGATGGTGAGTAATTCTTTTTTTTTTTCAATTCTTTTTTTTTTTTTTTTTTACTTTGTTACATTTAACAAAATTAAATGCATCGCTTGTGTAATCTGGAAAGTATACTTGATAAATAAGATGAGCATCTAGAGGCTGGGCAAGGGGAAGATAACTAGTGACGATGGCAACGGTATTTCAGCAATGGGGGTTGTGTAGACAACCAGTGTAGACAACTCGTGTGGACCTTCCCTCCACAGAGGCACATGGGAGGAAGGTCCGACAGCTGATTTGTTGGGTCTTATTTCAATCTTGTGAGAAGAAAACTAGAGGACAGAGAGCGATAAAAGCACAGGGCAAAAAAAAAAAAAAAAAAAGAAAAAAGAAAAAAAAAGCACAGGGCAGATGTGTCCCTTATAAGAATAACAAAGCGTGGGGCAGAAGGGCTTCATGGGGCAGGGAGGAGTGCAGAAGTGATCCCCCCTACAGTCACTGATCAAAGACAGATAACCAATTGAAGATCAAAGGAAAAGAGAGCCAACAATAACATAACAAATACTGATGAGAAACTTGGATTGTCTTTCCCTCTCACATCATATGATCCAAAATCCTTCCTGGACAAGGAACTGGTTGATTGATGTTCCTACCCCAGCACCTTGGTCCTACCTGGCCTGCCTGACTGACTCCAGAGAAGAAACGGGGACAGCACACAGGTGGTTGGGGCTTCACACAACAGCCAAGTCTAGAGTGTGGTTTTAAAAGGGGGCCTTTGAGGGCACCTGGGTGGCTCAGTTGGTTGAGCACCTGATTCTTGGTTTTGCCTCAGGTCCTGATCTCAGGGTCATGACATGGAGCCCTGTATTGGGCCCCAGGCTGTGTACGGAGCGTGCTTGGAATTCTCTCTCTCTCTCTCTCTCTCTAAAAATAAATAAATAAATTTTTTTTAAAGTTAAAAATTTTAAAAATAAAATAAAATAAAAGGGGGTCTTCGAGGGACACCTGGGTGGCTTAGTCAGTTAAGCGTACAATTCTTAGTTTCAGCTCAGGTCACAATCTCAGGATCGTGGGGAGATTGCTAAAGTTTTACTATCCTCTCCCTCTGCTCCTCCCCTCCACGTTCTCTCTCTCTCTCTCTCTTTCTCTCTCTCGTTCTCTCTCTCTCTTTATTTCTCTCTCCTTCTCAAATAAAAAAAGAAATCCTAAAACATAATAAAAAAATTTTTAAAGAGGGTCCTTAGGGCCTCCCTGCTGAGAGGGGCTCAGGGACCCCTTCCCACATCAGTGGGAGCAGTCCTGCCTTCATCATATTCATGCATCCAAGATCCTAGAAGGTGGCCTCTGAGGAAGTTTCTGCTGCCAAAGAGCAGCCTGAAACATCTACTCTACTCTGCTCTGCACACCTGCTCCCATCTCCTACCTGCACAGGCAGATGGGGGACGTCTGGAGCCTTAGTCTCTTGGATTGGATAAGAGCGCCACTATTGTCATTGAAGAAAAATAGGTTTATAGATGGCTTACCAAGCTCCTAAGGTGATGGATTTATTCATGACAACCCCAACAGAGTTGGAGTTTCACACACAACTTGGGAAATAAGATTGCATGACTCCAAAACAACAACACAATGTAACATGATACAGCATTTGATAACCACCATCTATGGTCTTGAAGCCTCTCCAGAGTTACTACTGGGATACTAATTCTCTCTGTGGATCAGATTTGCAGTATTTGGCATTCACATGAAAGAGGCACCGGCATTCCACCCATTTGGAGGTCACTGGAGTAATGATGCTTAAAAGTATGTGTTTCAAGTCTAGGACCATCCCCTTATTTTCTCTTTAACTCTGAGTGTATTTCTCTAAATGAATGGAACTCTCAACTAGAAGTTGGAAAAGCCAGTCAAGAAAATGAGAGCCTATAGCATGGATGGACCTCCCCTGATAGACTCCACCAGTAAGCTGGCGGGAATGCAAACTGGTGCAGCCGCTCTGAAAAACGGAGGCTCCTCAAAAAGTTGAAAATAGAGCTACTCTATGACCCAGCAATTGCACTACTAAGATTTAACCAAAGGATACAAACATAGTGATTCAAAGGGGCCCATGCACCCTAATGTCCACAATGGCCAAACTATGGAAAGAGCCCAGATGTCCATCAGCAAGTGAATAGGTAAAGAAGATCTAGTATACACACACACACACACACACATATATATAAGAATATTACTCAGCCATCAAAAAGAATGAAATCTTGCCATTTGCGATGATGTAGTTGGAGCTAGAGAGTATCATGCTAAGTGAAATAAGCTAGTCAGAGAAAGACAAAATGATATAATTTCACTTATATGTGGAATTTAAGAAACAAACAGATGAACATAGGGGAAGGGAAGTAAAACAAAATAAAATAAAAACAGAGAGGGAGGCAAACCATAAGAGACTCTTAACTCTAGGAAACAAACTGAGGTCGCTAGAGAGGAGGTGGGGGATGGGGTAATTGGGTGACAGGCATTAGAGAGGTCATGTGATGTGATGAGCACTGTGTTATATGCAACTGATGAACCACTGACTTCTACCTCTGAAACTAATAATATACTATATGTTAACGAAATTGAATTTAAATTTAAAACATTTTTTAAAAAAATAATCCACCAGTAAAATGACAGCAAGGGCATCTCACAATGTTTAATATCCTATTTGAAGAGGATGATTTCTTGTAGTGCACACACTCAATTCACTGTGCTGTTCTTCTCAAAAATCACGGGGTTGGTGAACACATCAGGAAGGTTCAGGAAACATCACACCACTGGCCAGAGAGTCCAAAGTTCAGGCAAAATCAAAAGACTTGTCAAAATACTCATTTTAATGATGAACAATTCAATGTCAAGAGGAACTTGGATCAGCACACAGAGAAATATCTATTTATATAATCTAGCTTCGAGGGAAAGAAGACTGAAAAAAATAGGTAGAAAAAAACAAAACAACAGCAAGGGCTTGGATTCAGGAAAGGCCAAGCTTGAGGCTGCCCCACAGTGTCGCCCGGTAGATGGTGAGCATCATATAGGACGAACCCACAGCAGCTCAGCACAGTGCCAGGGTGACATGAGCGTCCGTGCTCCTGTCCTTACTAGCAATAGTAGTGTGGGGACTTCATAAGAAGAGTGAATAAGGTGTCGCCGAGAAAGCAAAGTGGCCGAAAAGACTAGTGACTCGTGAGCATCGCCACCTTCTTCCCTTGCCTCCCCCGCCAGGGAAACGTGTTTCATCTGCTCACTCCTGGGGCCCATGTGGAGTGAAAATGGGGAGTAGCCTAGAGAAGCTGAATAGATTTACTTTCAAAGGGACCCAGAGAAACAGGAGGAAGAGGGGAGAGATGGTAGGGGTGTGTGAGGAGAGCCGGGCGCGCAGGCTGCCCAGGGCAAAGGGCATGGTACGGCCATGGCAAGATAGGTGGATGGCATCTTCTGGATGTTTTCCTGAGTTCAACCATCCCTATGAGTTCTCTCTCTCCATCTCAGAAGGTGACTACAAAAACAACACGTCCTTGGACCTCAGAGTTTCCACGGGTCAGGAACCTGGGCACAGTCGAGGGGGGATCTCTGCCGTCCGGGTACTGGCCGGAGCTGAGGTCTCATCTTCAAAGTTGGACTAGACAAGGCCCTGCTTCTCAAGCTCACCTGGTTGTCAGCAGGGTCGAGTTCCACGGGTCCTGAGGACCTCGCTGGCTGGTGGCGGGAGGCCCCCCGTGGTTTCTGGCTCCGTGGGCCTCCAGTGTGGCACCTGGTTTGTCAAAGCCTGCCAGCGGATAGGGCAACAGAGAGAATCTGCCACGAGGCAGTCATGGGCTGTGTAACCTAATCATACAAGTGATGTCCCAAGTCACCTTTGCCTTATTCTATTGGTAGAAGCAAGTCGCTAGGTCCCACCCGTCATTCCAGGGGAGGGGACCACACAGGGGCAGGAGCACCAGGAGGACAAGAGAGGGATCAGGGGGGTTCGGGCCTTCTCAGAAGTCCACCTACCACTGGGCCCTTGCATTCATATTCATTTCCAGCGCTCTTGCTCTGACCTGAGTATCTTTTGAATAAAACATTGCACCGAGAGCGGCCTTAAGATTTTTCGATTTTCTCTGGGTCCCACACATGTAAGAATCAAAGCAGGACCCCTAAGGTATCTGATTCAGCACCAACGCTAAGGAGGCGATCTGAGTAGCTGGAGGAAGCAATGACGGAGCCCACAACAAACCTGACTCTAACGGCACAAAGTCGGCGCTGGGGCAAGTTTGCTCATCTGCCCGCTGCCTTTGGGTCACTCTCTGGGCTACTGTTACCCAACCCCCCCCCACACACACACACCCATGACAGTCATTGTAATCTAGGATTTTGACCTACCTTGTTATTATCAAGCTATTTTTTTAGATTGTATTTCATGTATGAGAATAATTTTCATTTTCATATTAATTTTATGTCTATGATTTCGACCCTTTTCATGCGTCCCTGGTGTCCCTGCCCAGTGGGAGTCTATTCGCACCTGCCTTGTCCACCCTGGACTCATCTGCCTGCATTAGGAGGAAGACCCTGGGGATGATTTCAGTGGAGTGACTCATAAGACATGTGTGTGAGGAGCTTTTTATTCATGTGAATGTCTTTTTCTGCACGTGGACAACTTGACAACACTTTCCCCCCACGTAGGACCTGTTCCACTCTTCTTAGACTTTTGATCTTATAAAGGAAAACCCGGAGAGCAGCCTCATTGTTATCCTTTCTGTCCAACATTTCTTTGGTTTTCCCCCTTATTCTTATATGCTAATATTTTTTTTGACTCTTACCAGATAATGACCTAAATTTTCACTTTGACCATGGGCTCTTTTTACACAGACTCAAGTTTGGTTGTTTTGTTTCGTTGCAGCCCTGGAAAGCTTGCTGTTGTCCTATTACTGTGCTCTGATTACAGCCCATGCTGGGTACGGATGACTCAGGGGAGAGCGTTGTGTCCCCAGTCCTATAATGCGGCGTTGTGACCAAGAGAGAAGGGCGATGCTCAGAAAAGAAGTCTCATGGCCCACCAGTGAAGTGCCTTCCAGAATTGACTCCAGTCCTATTTCTGCAGGAAACTGGCACCCTACTCAGGCACCATCAAGTGACCCAATGTCAAACCAGAGAACATGCTCAGGTGTTCAGTGGACACCAGCCCATGGCACAAGCACCCGCCCAGTATGTCATGAGGCTTTGCCCCCGACAAATGCAGCTACTCGGAGCAGCAGTGCCACTCCCTGCTGCAGCCATCACCTGTGGGGCCACGGGGAGCACCCAGAGATGCGTCATGTAAGTGGCAGGCCTTTCAGAAGAAGACAATGGTCCACACAGAGCAGGCCTGAGAGTCAAAAAGTCAACAGAATACATCTTCTTCGCTGGGCCAACGAAAAACATCAGATGTTCCATTCAAAAAAACAAAACAAAACAAAAAACACACACACTGGGTCTCCCGCAGGGCAAAATTAATAGGCTTAGAGATGTTCTGGTGAAATTATTCAAGGTAAGAATAAACACACCATTATACAAACAGCACAGCAGGAAAAAAAAAATGAGGTACAAGAGGGAGGGGAGTAAGGCTGGCATCAAACTCCTGCAAGCTAGAGGATGGAGCATATTTGCATTTCTCCGAGGGAAAAGACTGGATCTAGGAATTGTATCTTCAGCTGCGTGGGGGGCAGAGAGGAACACGTGGGATCTGGGGTGGGGAAGGGGGCCACCCGCATCCACCAAGCGGCTGTGGAAAAAGGGGGCAGGGTCGGGGAGGGTATACGTGGGGAACACGTGGTACTACTTCTTAGCAGTTTAAATTTCTACTTTTTCCTTGGTGGGCGCCCAAAGTTTTGAAGAGACTGACTACAACATTGCTGAGTAGCAAGAGGAGCGCAGAGGGTCCAAGGAGAGGGTAACGCTGGTGACATGAGGAGCTTATAGAAGCTAACTGCACCCGACCCTGGCTGGGCCCCACGCGAAGGCATGAACCGGTCAGGGTCAGGTGCAAGCAGGACCAAACCCAGGCGTCCCCGCTCCCGGCAGCCGCCAGGGCACCTGCATCAGGGGACGGGGTGAGGCGAGATGCGCGGCTCTAAAGGAGCATCTTCCCAGTGATGGAAGCGTTCCAAAGCTTGATGGTGGTGGCGGTTACACAATGTACCCCTGCTAAAAGTGTGTGTGTAAAACCATACACTCACAAATGAGTACATGTGAAACCGGTGAGGAATCCCGGTAAGGTCTGTGGATCACGCCAAAGTCAGTTTTCTGGTTCGGGTGTTAGGCTAGAGCTCCGTGTGGTGTCACCATTGGGGGAAATGGGCAAAGCGTATGTGGGACCTCTCGGTGTTCGTTTTCCAACTTCCTCTGAACATACCATCGTGTCCAAATAATAATTTAAAAGGAAAATAATTCCCGTGTAAAAAGAACCCTGGGCCCCATGGTGGGGGGTCATCCTAGGTGGAACCTGGTGACACCTACACCTACAACCTATGCCTGTTCCCTCTAAAGTCCTGAAGGCAAGTGGAGGGTGCATCCCGAACATAAAGCTCCAGGGAAGGGATTCCAGGGTAGGCCAAGGGATGGGCCCCAGGGTACAGATACCCGAGAGTCTGGTCAGACTTAGGACTTATTTGTTTAACTGTGTATGATCTTTGCTTTCATAGTTTTATCAATATCTCAATTATTTTTATTTATGGTCCTTGCTCTTAAAGATTGCTGATGGATCTGATGAAATTAATGGAGCCCTAGTACCCGCTATGGAGATGGCCTCAGTAAAAATCAAAACCAAAATGGACTTGAATTGCTCTTCACGTTTTCACAAGTTCATAATAAGATCTCAAAGATACTGACTCCTACACACATCAGAAGGTACGGCGTCTCGGATTTCCTACCCAGAGAGACACGTGTTCTCTGCACAGACTGAATTTGCTGGGCCCCCAAAAAGTGCTCATCGGCTCTGAGGTGGCCCACAGACTCTGCATCTCTAACAAGTTCTCAGGTTTAGGTGGTGCTTCTGGTCGGGAGAACCACTGGGCCCATTTAGAGAACCACTGGGCTCCCCCGGGACCCCACCAACAGTACCCATGACCCTCTTGTCTCTGGCTGCAATCCCAGGCTCTTCAGAACTTGTAATTGGATCTTTTTAAAACACAGAGCATGTAACTGGGATGCTTTAGAGACCCTATCATATCAGTTTGGCCTTAGTGTGCTTCTGTGGTCACAGCTTGAATTTATGGCCAATGCAGCTCATCCTGCAAGCCCATGAAACACATGTCATCGTGCCGTGAATGGCACCCTAATCCCAGGAATGAATAATGGTCATGTCTTATGTAATGTCCCTTATGTCCCAGGCGCTATGCTCAGCTCTTCGCATGTATGAACCCTCAGTCTTCCTTATTATTTCCCCACTTAAATAGATGAAGAAACCGAGTCACAGAAAGGTTAGACAACTTCCCCAAAGTCACACAGCAGATCAGTAGAGGATACAAGACTCAAACTCACACAGGCTGGTCTGAGAGCCTAGTCCTTAAACATTAAGCTCTTGTGTGCTACTTTAATACCTCTTTGGGAAGAGATAGATTGTCATTTATATTGTATTAGTACACTATTAAAATTTAAATCAAGGAATCAAAACCTGGTTTTGTTGGCCAGGGGAGAGGTTGGCCTAATATTATTTTTTATTGCTGATGCTCATCAGCAATTTTAAATAATCTAGATATCACCCATTCCCAACGGAATACTCTTACACCCTGTGAGCCTGTTGCAAAAACAAAACCAAAACCAAAAACCAATCTGCTCTGTTACTGTCCGAATATAAGAATGGCATGGGGCACATTTTCGAGAGTACGGCTTACCTGCCTCTCACCACAGTCAAACCAGTCCTGAGATGTCCTTTCCAAGCAGGACGTTTATCTAAGTCTCCATATGGTAAAGGAGACGGGAGAAGTTTTCCTCACCAAACACTGAAGGAGAGGAATTGTGTGGTTCACGCTCTGAAAGAACGTTCCAAGGGGCCCTACCAAACCACGGCCATCTCCACTCTTTGCTCCCATCAATTATTCATTATAATGGTGAGTATGACACTTGCAGAAGCTCCAAATAGAAATGACACCATCCAGAGAAATCTTCTCAATTCCCATTCTGGCCTGAGCCTGCCAGGGTGCACACAGGAGCGACAATGGACCCTTGAGGGTCCATGTACTCCTAGCCTCCCCTGCCTCATTCACCCTGGAGAATTTGTTTCATTACAGGAATTATCCTGCTTTTCTAATTGCCATATTTTTGTCAGCCACATTTTTGAAGTTTGCATTGATAGGTAAAACCCCAATGGTGAAAGCCCCAGGGGAGCCCCCAAAGTCATTTGATCCCAGTGTCTCTCGCCCCAAGAGGACAGGTGAGAGACAGGAAGTGAGTCCCTGCAGCAAATGAGCTGGAAGGTGCTGTTTGCTGTGAGCCCTCCCCACCCCCACCCCCCCAGGATAAGAGGAAAGGCAGGGAGTCCCTAAGTGCCTGGATCCTGTTGTCTTCACAGATACCAATAACATCAATTCTTAGGCAAGACAAGATGAATAATGGGCGACACCAACTTTGTTCCAAATTTTAAAGAATTACAAATCAAAAGTCACAACCTTGAAAGAAAGCTCCTCACACTCTCGAAACAGCCGAGGAGCTGAAACCCCAACCGTAAGTGTATTTGTATTCTGCTTAAGAATCTTAACTCTGAAGAAGTCAGCATTGGCTATCGCGGCCTCAAAATTAAATAGAAATAAAACCTCTAATTATCCAACCCCCAGTAGTTCCCTTTTGCTTCTAAAGAATACAAGCAGTGAGCGTGTGTCAGAAGCTAAATGTAAAAGTAAGTCAAATATGCTTTTCTTCTTTATCAAAGACTTTTGACTGTCTGAATACATCTTTCTTGATGCTAATTTAGGTTCCATTGTAGTCTTGATTTAAAAAAACAAAAAACAAAAACCTGTTTTGTGATGTCCTCGATAGGTCTGAGAACATAGGATCGCTTTTAGATAGTTGCAGAGTTAAGATGCCAGTGAATCTTTTAATAAGGCTCATTTGAGGACATTTCTGACTCCGTCAATCAGAAAATAAAAGCTGTAATCGTATTTTAAAATCATTCAAAAACCTAGCACAGGCTCCACTTCTAAATAAATCCGAAACAGTACCCTAAAGATCTGTGAACTAGTATTTTGCTTAACCCCACGGCTCCTTGAGAAATTTCACCTTTTGTCTCGGTTTCAAATCTTCCTAGAAAAGCTAAATGATGTCCTTGCCAACCACACTCTATTCACCCTCTATTCTACAAGTTACAACAACGGCAACGTTTATAGAGACGCGAAAAGCAAAAGTCGATAACATACCGGTTGAGGTTTGTGAGGCAGGATTTGCTTTCCCTGGAAAGATCCTGCCGGCCTTCCCTTCTTGCCAGGGAAGAAGGCTTTTATACCGGGAGCTGCCTCAGCCCCGCCCTCCTCCCCGAGGAGGAACAAAAAAATGTAGGCCGAAGACTCTTACAGCCCGGGCTTACGGTAGCAACTTAGGCATCTAAGCTGAGCCACCAATGCCTAACTATGGAACGTGGTATTTTAAACGCTGATAAGGTAAACACAAACTTCCTCCTCTTGCCCGGCCAATCCTCTAGTATTAAGTCATACTAAAATTTAATTTCTACAATTTGCGGCACATCTTAAAAACCACAAGTGAAATAGGAAATGCGCACTATGGAAGGTAATGACAAGATTAATTAATAGATTAAAAGCTTTTAATTGATTAGGAAAAAATCATAAACAGAGGACATTTAATAAATTTTTTTTTCTTCAGATTCTGGTAGCTTTCTCTACACCGACGTGTATTCAGCACTGGGCTAACTGGGCAGGGGTCGGCAGGGGTGGCAGGAAGCCTAATTTATAGTAATTTCCATGATTTCCTTACACTTTGTCTTTATGAATACTCCACTAGCAGAGATGAAGTACTAATCGCCAGGAGGCAACCTTCATTCATTTTCTTTAAATGATGTAGCACAAATACCATTTCAATAGTTTTGTCATAATCAATGCTCCTGGAGTATTGGCTATTCTTTTTTTTTTTTTTTAAGATTTTATTTTTAGGTAATCTCTATACCCAACGTGGAGCTCGAACTCACAACCCTGAGATCGAGAGTGACACACTCTCCCAATGGAGCCAGCCAGGCACCCTGCCTTCTCTTTCTATTATGTATTTATATATGAAGTGTATGCTATCGGCAAGAAGAAAGAGGATAGTGCCATTTAAAAATCGATTATATAGGGACACGTGGGTGGCTCAGTGGGTTAAGCGTCTGACGTCGGCTCAGGTCATGATGTCAGGGTCCTGGGATCCAGCACCTTGTGGGGCTCTGTGCTCCGCAGGGGAGTCTGCTTCTCCCTCTCCCTCTGCTCCTCCCCCTGCTCATGCTCATTTTCTCTCTCAAATAAATAAATAAAATCTTTTTTAAAAAATAATTGACAAAACATAAAATTTGACTACACAGTACAAACAAATGCAAAAGGGTTAGAGGTTAAACATAAGGAAAGTCAAGGGGCAATTTCTTAAAGGCAGAAGGATCTGAAGAAGATCTGAAAGGAGAGACAAGATGCAATTCGTGAGAGTGGCCGCACCTATGGAGAGCATATTCAGTTCAAAGGGAGAAAATCCCTTTGACAAAGAAAGACAAAAATGTTAAGATAGGCCACAAACCCAAATAGTCCAAGGCTCAGGAAAGTCATGGAAATGAATGGAGTGACCAAGTGCAAGGCAATGGTGAAGAGGCGGGGCTGTGGAAAATTGAGAATGACAGGTGCTATGTGTGAAAAGGACCCATGTGAGAAGAGATCTAGCAGGGAATGAGGACAGAATCAGAGAAATCTCAAAATTACTCTTAAAGTGGATCCTAGGACTAAAATTCCGGCACACCTACCATCTCCTTCCCCGTCCCCACACACATACCCAGAGCCCCTGGATTCCGTCCTCTCTTTCATGAGCCTGCAGCCCACACAGCATCCCTCCAGGTATTCTCAGAGATAAAGGCATCAGAAGGTGGGACGAGAAATCTAGTTTGAAAACCAGAAAATGAACTGGAAAGGACTAGAAAGCTAGAAAATTATAGACAAAGTGGACCACGATACGCTATGCAGGGATACTGGTGTGAGGGGTGAGGCCACCATCCCAGGCTGACAGAGAGGAAGCTGATAGCAGAGGGGAAGAGCATGACGGGGGTGAAGCATGGCCTTTCATCAGATGAAACCCTACAGAGCCAGAGAGCACCTTGACTTAGAGCATATTTATAGGGAAAGACTCAAAATTCATTCTGTCAACTGATCGGTGTAGGTTGCAAAACTGAGTGTATGGTTTCATCTTGGGTTTAAGATATGCTTTGAGGGAAGGACCAAAGGATAAGGAGGCTGGGGTAGAGATGGAAGGGGACGGGTGGTGTTTGGGAGAATCCATGCAAAGGTGTCATGACACCGAGGAATAAAGAAAGGTGAGGCTTTGAGTACACAGCTGGGGGCTCAGCTTTGATCTGATGGACAGTCTCTTGTAGGTGAGTTCATAGTGACAGCAAGAGTCACAGCCATGCTGAAGGTCACACGCAGCCTAAACTTGAGGGTTTGCAAGGAGGAGAGTCTCCAGGTGGACACAGTCCCTGTGAGGTCCAGGGAAAGCAGATGCCTCCTGAGAATGATGCGGACAGGTCCAAACTCCAGGCCTGGAAGCTGCGCCTACTGCATGCTTCGTGTCCCAGAATGCTGGATTGAGCCCCTGTTCTGGGCTGAATTGTGTGCCTCACCCCCATCCCTCAGAATGTGACCATATTTAGAGACAGGGTTCTTCTTACAGAGGTGACCAAGCACAATGAGGTCTTCAGGGTGGGCCCTGGTTCCATATGCCTGGTGTCCTTATAAGGAGATGAGACCAGGACGCAGACACACACAGGGAAGACCACATGAGGACACAAGAAGCCAGCCATCTGCAAGGCAAGGGAGGCCTCTGAAGAAACCAAACCTGCCAACTCGATCTTGAAATTCAGACTCCAGGACGGTGAGGATGAAAGGTTTGATTACTTAAATCACCCAGTCTGTATTTTGTTACAGCAGCCCTTGCAGACGAATAGAGCCCCCGAGGTCAGGTGCGGAGGGAGTTGTCAGCCGGTCCCCCTAGGAACAGCCAGGAGCACCCTGGGACCACCATGGATGCCCCAGGAAGAACAGAGAGTTCCCATGGGAGCCTGTGGTGCTCCCATTCCCACCTGGCTCCCATCTTCAGCACTGCCCAGCCCAGCACGTTCCCCTGAGGGGTGACAGATGGGCTTTTCCTGTAATGTCGGGAGCCAACTGGGCCTGTCCTGCCCTCAGAGTGAGATGAATTAAGTTAGTGTGGACTTTCCTCCTTCGTTTCCTGATTCCTAAACCAACGGATTCTTTGTGTCCCAATTTTCACCCTAATTGCAAACTTGTATCCATAACAAAGTACCATCCAGCCTAAACAAGTTCTAGTCAAATGTCTTCTTTATATCTTGAATGTCCTTTTTTTTTTTTTAATCTTGAATGTCTTAAGTGAATGGATCCGTGCTGTAAGTCAATGCCGTCATGTACGGGAGGGATGGAGATAGACGCACAGGTAGAGATATATAGGTATGGACATCCAGGTGTAGTATAGATGTGTGGTTATAGGTATAGGACAGGTACAGACATAAAACCCGCAGATTCGCCATTTTATCCAAGACTTAACAAAATGCCCAAATTCCTCTACCAAGGCAAGTGTGAGGGATTTTTTTAATGACTTTTTAAATGCTAGGTGGTTGCATTATCTTTCAAGTGCCAGAAGGTGGCTTCTCTGAGCAAAATCGGCGGCTGCCTCAGGGATGTGCTCATGCACGTGGATCTTCAAAGCGGGTTTCACAGGTGAATAATGACACGGGCCAGGCATGTTGCCCCAGACCTTTCTTGGCCCCATCAGAGAAGCAAAGCCTGTAAGCACAATCCCCGCCAAATCTGGAGGCTGGATAGTCAGCTTTGCTTTCCTATTTTCTGCACTGTGAGAAAACACGTCGAAACAGAATGAACCAGAGATGTGGGCGGGGCGGGGGGGGGGGCGGTGGGAGGGGTGCTGGGTCCATCACAGTGGAAACATACCTAATGCCACCAAACTGAACAATTAGAAATGGGTGGGATGGCAAATGCCACATTACGTATGCTTTGCCACAATGATAAATAACTTTCGGGGCACCTGAGTGGTTCAGTCGGTTAAGCATCTGCCTTCAGCTCAGGTCATGATCCCGGGGTCCTGGGATCGAGTCCCCCATGGGGCTCTCTATTCAGTAGTGAGTCTGCTTCTCCCTCTGCCTCTGCTGCTCCCCCTGCTTGTGCGCTCTCTTTCGCTCTCTCTCTCTCGCGCTCTCTCTCTCTCTCTGTTAAATCAATCAATCAATCAAACTTTAAAAAAAAATAATAAAAGAATAAGGCAGACAACCAACGGCCCTGAGCACTCCATCCCTGGAAGATAGGTCTGGAAGACAGGTCTGGACTAGGGTCAGGCTCCAGGGCAACCTTGGGCCAGGTCCCTGACCTCTCTGAGCCCGGCGTCCTCACGTCTCAGGACACCACCTGTAAAGCTCTCGGCTCGGTCGGCTCGGTCGGCAGGACGGGAGTGTAGCACCGGGGAGTATGCATGCGGCTGTGTACCCTGTGGCACAGATGTGACATTTCCCGACAGACAAGCTTGCCCCCAACACCGGTGAGCAAGGAATTAGAGGATTTGAGACGTAAAGCAGATCATCTCAAAGAGCCTCAGAGGAAATCGCATTGAAACAAAATCTGCGATTCAAGCAGATAAAGCAAGCGGGGTGATGAGGAGGGGAGGTGGGAGGTTGAGTCTTTTGAGGAACTACTTTTGCCTCGACTCCTGCCCAAGAAGTGCTTCAGCCTCCGAGTGCCAGAGAAAATGAGACCACTCTGCATATTGAAAATTCACATGGTAGTCACTGTGGCCTATCTGACCTCGCTCTTGCCCATTTTAGAGCTCAAGGCAATAAGAACCCATTTCTTCCCTTTTATCCAAATTACCGAAACTTTGCTTAAGGAGACAAAATAAGTTCTGAGTGATTTCTGACCACTTTTATGTGGTCACGGATGGCATGAGAAGGGCAGCAGACCCACTGGGGTTAGAAGAACCATTCCACCTTCCTTCTGCACCAGGGCATGAGAAACCCATCCCAAGACAGGAAGGACACTTGGACGCTACTTAAAAGCACGGCGGCTATGGCCGTTGAGGGATAATGGAAAAGACAGCGTGAAAAGTGGTGGACACTTCGGATTATTAGAAGTACTGCCATCCCCCCAGAGTGGACCCTGAGTAGAAGAGGGTTCAAATGTCAGAAACAAAAATAGCCAAGAGACCCCAGATGATAACTGAGCAGTTACCCTGAAAGTAACGTGACTGGAAAGATGTTTTCCTGGGCTGGGGCTGCAGATTCAAACACCCTGAAGGCAAAGCCCAGCACTCGAGGCATCCAGTCCAGGAAAAATCGTGGTAGATAATGAAATGGGAGTCTATCGTGGGTTCTGGTCTGTTTCATGAGGCTTCCCAGCCAGAGACCAAGGATGGGCTTTCTGTGAAGCTCCTTTCCTTATATCCATCCTATAACGACGGTGTCTCAAAGAGGAAAGTACTAGACCATTCACCCGATAAACTAGTCCTATTTTTAACAAGTGTGCAATCAGAAATTTCCTCCTGTCGTGGGAATGTGTCCACAACCACCTGCGACAGTAGCTGCCATTTGTTGAGCGCCTGTTGTATGCCAAGCACGGTTCCAAGGGCTTTCCATGTGCTGACTCATGGAACCCCCCAACAAATGTGCAGGCAGATGCCGCTAGTATCATCAGCCCTGTTTTACAGGTAGTATAACTGAGGCACAGACAGGGTAAGTAACTTGCTCGAAGTATATAACTAGCAAGTGGAAGAGCCAGGTTTGAGATCCAGGCTGGTGATTTCCAGCGTCCTTTTGTGTAACTTCTGTGTGACAGGCTCACACCATACACATACACACACACACACACACACACAGATGCACACAGACACGCACATACCTACATATACACACAATCAGAGAGGACGCACAGGGGAGCAGGTTGGCCCTAATAAAACTCAAAGAAAGGCAAGGCTGTTCAGCTGCCCTCTTCAGCCACACTTTTGTGGGACACATTATGTTTTCAGGAATTTCCAAGGAATCTTGCTTAATGTCTTACCTCTGTGTTTCGGAGGTGTCTCAGACTTACCAGTGCCAATCAGATCACTTGCATCCACACCACACTCCAGCCCTAATCTGCACCTCCCCATGGCAGCTGGTGACTGTCACCATCCCAGAGTCGTTCTTGGGTGTCTCCCTCCATGACCCAACCCATCAGTAGCTCCTGGGGGCTCTGCTGCCAGTCCCAGTTTGGTGTACCCCAAATCCAACCATTCCAGGGGTCGCCACTGCCACCTCCTCCATCCAAGGCACCACTGTCTCTTTCCTGGAAACCTATATGGCATCTAGCTGGTCTGTCCCCTTCCACTCATGCTCCCATGACCCATTCTCTACCCCTCTTCCAAAGCCATCTCCTCAAAGCCCCTATCAGATCACATCAGTCCCTATTATGGAGTCTTCAGGTGGCTTCCCATAATAGGCAGGATAAAATAATGGCCAAACAGTGGCCCACAGTGGTTAGCAATCTGCTGACCTCAGCATCCTCCCTATTGTCCCTCCCCAGGCTGTTGGCGTGTTCCATTTGCCATGTCTAGAACTCTCTTCCCCCAGGTCTCCTAGCACATGGCTGCTTTGAGGATGCCTAGAGCAGAGGTTAAGAGCTCAGGCTTCAGAAGGGGACTGCCCAGGTGAAAACCCCAACTCCACCATTTCACCTGTGTGAACCTGGGCAAGTTACTGGACCTCTCAGTGGCCACTTTTCCCATTTGTAAGAAGGAGGTAATAATTACAACATCCTTGTAGATATTTTGTGAGGATTTCATTAGTTAATACATGTAAGGTGTTCAAAGTAGTACTTGGCACACAGTAAGCATTCACAAACCAT
This sequence comes from Canis lupus familiaris, assembly GCF_011100685.1. Classification (NCBI taxonomy): domain Eukaryota; kingdom Metazoa; phylum Chordata; class Mammalia; order Carnivora; family Canidae; genus Canis; species Canis lupus. Next base: position 45,531,808 of record NC_049246.1, on the reverse strand, counting down.
CCCCTCATTCAAGAAGCCCACCCTGATCTCCTACCCCCAACACTCGTCACACCGCCTGTCTTGTTTGTCATCTTCGTGTTGACCACTACTTACATTAGCTTTTTCACCATGAAACACAGTAGAAGAAAGCCTTGAACCTCCTTTTGAACACGTCACCTTTAATCAATTGCAAGTTGTGGATGGAGGATCAGCACCAACGTATACATCATTAGTCTTTACACAAAGAAGATTACAACTCCGACGACAACCAAGACTGGACACACATTAACATGGAGCCCTGAGAGCTATAGGTGCATTGGTGGGTGTTTCTGCCTTTTTTGTCTCCTAACTTTTTCCTAATCCTAGAACAAGATAAAATATTTAACATTCAAATACGTCCAGTGCTTTCTTGTTCATTTTCTTGTAGACTACAAACAAATGGAAAATTAGTTGCTGTGTGATGCTATAGCTCAGGTTTAGAGAGGGTGACAACAGCATAATAACTCTGCCTCCCATGGCTCCCGGTACGGCCAGTTCCCAATAAATATTGGTTCTTTGAGTCATCAGCACGTCACCAGAGCTCCTCCAAATGGCATTTCTCTAAAGAGAAACTAAAGCCCAATAGGCTCCCTGCCTGTACTCCCACCTCCCCAGAAGATGGGCTCCTTTTCTACTTTGTTTGAAGATAAGAAGTCTCAGGACACCTGAGTGGCTCAGTTAGTTTAGCAGCCGACTCGTAATTTCTGCTCAGACTGTGATCCCAGGCCACACTGAGATCAAGCCCAATGCCAGGCTCTGCACTCAGGTCACAGTCTCTGCTTAAGACTTTCTCTCCTTCTGCCCCTCTCCCCCATTCTCTCTCGCTCTCTCTCTCTCTCTCTCTCTCTCAAATAAAGAAATATTTTTTTTAAGTCTCCATCGTGAGACTCGTTTGCAAACAACTCTACTTCTGGGCTCAAGTCATATAAAGCCATCAGTTGTGGACTAAGAACAAGTACACCCTATATAGGCTGCAAAACAGAACGGAAACACATACCAGGACTTTTCTACCCACCATGATTCTTTTTCTGTGAAGGACATTTCCTTCTGTCTGTCTGTCTGTCTGTCTGTCTCTCTCTCTGCCTTTTTCACTCCTCATGTTGTACCCTCTCTTTCACCAGTGCATCAGGACTCTTGGCAATTCCAGTATCACTCTGAGCCCAACCACTGATACTCACACTTGAAAGTTGCTAGATCTTTCTCTAGCCCCTTTCTCTACCCTCTGTGGCATATCTATTATATTAGAGACTTGGAGAAATTTTATTCATCAGATCTTTTAAAGAGATCAGCCTATCAGTTTGACTCTCTGCTGCAAGTAAATGAAAACCCAACCCAAACTCAAGTTAGGTCAAGTATGGGACTTATCAGCTCAGGACCTGAATGTGACAGGGTCATACCATCTTAAGGATCAGCTTGGTCATGGGCTCAGGGAACATCACCAGGATCTGGCCTTTGTCTGTGTATTTCTCTATCCATGCTTTATTCTCAGATATGTTTTTCTACTCATGATTCTAGGATGGCCACACAGCTGGGTCTACATCATCTCTTGTGCAAAGAACATGGGGGAAAGAGTGCCCACTTCCCAGACCACATAAACAGAAGTCTTAAAGTTGAATCAAATTGAATCAAAATTGAATGTAAATGAAGGGTCTCATTCACTTGGATCATAGTCTTCACATCCTTATCCCTACGGCCTCAAGATGACACTTTAAAAAAAAAAAAAAAAGCTTTTATTTATTTATTTGTTTATTTATTTATTTGAGAGAGAGCGTGAGTGGGAAGGGGAGGAATATAGAATCTTGAGCAGACTTCCTGCTAAGCATGGAGCCCAATGCAGGGCTCGATCCCACAACCCTGAGATCACGACCTGAGGCGAAACCAAGTCGAGCCACCCAGACATCCCTCGAGATGACACTTAATGCTTTACCTGCACACTTCGGAGACAAGTCTTCTCCGAATGAGTGATTTCAATTGTCCTGATCGGTTGTCAAATACCAGCTTTTAGTCCTTGTTCCAAAAACTTTGGCTACCTCAGCTCATTCGGTCTCTGAATCACCCCATGGAGTGGGCGGCATTATTCCATTTCACAGATGAGGAGATTGAGGCTGAAAAATATGAAGTAATTCACCCACGTTCAGCTACAAGTGTCAGAGCCAGAAATCGAACCGCAGTCTGTCTAGCTCCAGAGACCGTGCCCTTAATAACAAAAGTCAATTTCCACATCAGGCCCCGGGTGTTGGTTGTTATTATTTTATCTGAATGATTGTTTTGGCGCAGTTAATTTAGAACACTAGCTGAAATCTCCATCACTGCGTAAAAGGTTCATTTCACTGTGAAATCATATGTCTGCGCTGGACCCAATGGAACCGACAGTCGGGCTATGAACTTGCTCTCATGCCAACCCCAGACTCGGCTCCTGCTCCCACAAATTTCTGAAGCAACGACATTCCCCCCCAAGGCTCAGTGGGATCTGGATTCAGAGCGACAGGAGGCTGAAGCGTGCCACAGGTGTGCCTGCGCATCCCAAGTTCCTTCTTTGGCACCACTGCTCCAGGTGAGAGTCAGGCAGGATCAGAAGATAAGAAAGGAACATCCAAATCACAGGCTTCTCTGATCCCCATTTTGACAGAGACAGTCAGCCATTTGAAAGCGGTTGAAAGCAATTATTGAAAACAATTTAAATTCTAAATACACTGAATTTTAGAAAAAAAACTGCAATGAAACGACACTTTTATGAAAAATAGATGAGGTTGCTTCCAGTAATTATAGATCAGTACGGATATGTTTCTTTCATTGGCCATTAATTTATATCAATTATTTATCAAGTCCTGTGATGCTGTGTGCTTAAAACCACTTAGGACTGGGTGCTTTAATGTGTTCTTTAAAGGGACAGACTATAGATTCCACTTCACGATGTGCTTTCTCTCCTGCGACTGGCATGGAAAGAAAGAATAAGCTGTTGGGATCAGAAACAACCTCATCCTTACAAGGAAGTTACTTCTCCTACCTTCTGCCTCCTAAAGTTATGGTGAGAATTTCTACAATGATTTTTTTTTTTTTTGACGGGGGAGGAAAGGGGACCAATAGTTTCCTTGATTATAAAGATGATGCTCTTCTTAAGAACATTCTTGGTGACCCAACACAATGGGCATCTTAGGCATTATCCTGGCTCAGATATGATCCTGATTAGATGTCCCATTGGATGTCCTGGCCACACCCACAAGTATGAGATCAGACTTGTCCCAAGTTACTTTATGACATCTGGTCAACCCCCCACTGCACCCAGGGAACATGAACTCAGAATTCAAGTCCAGGGATGGTGTTTAACAGATGGCTGTTCTAGCCTTTTTCTATCTTTGTGCTGTTTCCTCTTCTTGGATCTCTAGTAGTAACAACAGTGCCTGCTAATACAGAACAGAAACTCCTGGAGTGTCAGAGAAGAAGTAGGAAAAGTGGTGAAGATGACTCAAGATAGAAGTAGTAGCAGTGGTGGGGAAGACTCTTTCACTCCAAGACGAGCTCAACTGCAGGTGCCCACTCATTGGGAAAACCATATGCCAGCCTGGATCAACCACTAAAGTCCAACTCACCTTCTGGTGGTATTTAAATACCAGCAAGCTGGCTGGCCATTGCATCCCTTCTCTATATTCATGACTGACTTTGATCTCATGCCTCCATCCGGCTGAACAACCATGCCTGACACTCTCTCTCCTCCATGCTTTGCATGTTGGCTTGCTCCCTCACTGGGATATTTTCTCTCCCACCTTCTCTGCCTGGCTTAACGCCTTTGCTCAGCCTTGAAGGGCCCAATTCGAGCATTTCCATTTCAAGAACCCTGTTCTCCGTTTCTGCCCTTTTTTTCCCTGAGTCATACCTCATGTGACCATCACTGCTGCTACGTTGGTCCCTCACTGTGTTGTGACTTCTGTGAGGACAGGGCTAATGTCTCCTGGAGTTCTCAAGGCACCCTGGGATGTCCAGAACAGTCAGAGAGAGAGAGAGAGTGCTTGGAATACATTGTGTAATTAATGAACCATGCCAAAAATGAGCGAACAAACCAGTTCTGGATGTACGGGGGGGGGGGGGGTGGAAATGATTTTGTTGACAAACCTTGAAGGGCCTCATCAGTTTCAAATCTTTAGGATTTGGATTCTTTCCTTCTCTATAATTCACACGCTAGATTCCATCCCCAAACATTCTCACCATTGTGGTTTCATCTTAAATTTAGAAAGTTGATAAAAGTAATCTACTAAAAAAGAGTAGCTTTGAAGGCCTTATTCCTGAAGAAAGGATGAAGAACCTGAAATTGGTCAAATCAGAGATCTCATTCAGTAAAAGAATAAGGTTTCAAATGGGAAATTATATGACCTGAAACAATAATTTGTCATATTTAAATAGTTCCTTATCAGCTATGAAGAATTTCTGAATATGCTGTGCCTTTTTGTTTACCCATATTTCAGCTAAGCATAGCCTGGATGAAATGAAACCCAGGTATCTGGCATTTCAACATAGCACATGGGCCATATACATTATTTGCTTAAGAGGGTCACTTTAGAGCCAGGCTGCCTATGTTCCAATCACATTCATCACAGACAAGCTGTGTGACCTCGGGCAAGTTGCATAATCTCTCTGAGCCCTAGCTTCTTCACCTGTAAAGTGAAGGTAATGGTTGAACCTTCTTTTGAGGGTTGTTGTGCGATATAAAATAGTTAATGCTATGCTTCTCAACCTGGGCTGCATATTAGAGCTATCAGGAGGGCTTTTTTTTTTTTTTAAGATTTGTTTAATTGTTTGAAATAGAAATAGCATGTGGGCGAGGAGTGGAGGGAGAGGGAGAGGGGCTCTCAAACAGACTCCCCACTAAGCATGAAGGCCAGTGCAGGGCCCAATCCCATGACCCTAAGAACATGACCTGAGCCGAAATCAGAGGCAGCTGCTTACCTGACTCAGCCACCCACATGCCCCCATCAGGAGGGTTTTATAAAATACTGATGCCCAAGCCACATTGGACCAATGAGAGCAGAATATCTGGAGTGAAGCCTGGCCATCCAGACATCAGTATTTTAAAAGTTCCTCAAGGTAATTCTAATACACAAACTTCATTGAGACACCCCTTCCCTACAAGTTAAATGTTGGGAATCACCTAGCACCATGCCTGGCAAACATTACGTAATGTTTAGTATGCGTGCCCTTTCTTTCTTTTGTTTTTAAAGAGTTTATTTATTCATGAGAGACATAGAGAGAGGCAGAGACATAGGCAGAGGGAGAAGCAGGCTCCATGCAGGGAGCCCAACGTGGGGCTTGATCCTAGGACCCCAGGATCATGACCTGAGCCAAAGGCAGGTGCTCAACCACTGAGCCCCCCAGGTGCCCCAACACGTGGCCATTCTTGATGCATGCAATCACCAGCGGGTTTACCTATATCATTGTGGCATGGGGCTATGGATGACTTTTGATTTCCACTTTACTGATTTTCCTTGCCTTTTAGTTATTCTTGCAGGAAAGCTCTTTAAAATGTGCTGCATACTTTCCCTTATTCTTTTTTCTGTTAATAACTTTTTAAAATTCACATAGGTAATTAGAAATTGGAAAAAAGCAGTACATAAAAACGCATTTAAATCTCCTATAATTCCACACTAGAGAGAACTACTATTCACAGGTTGTATAATGCTTCTCCAGATTTTAGTAACCAGGTATATGTTCCAAAAGTAGATCACTCAAGGAGCACCTGGATGGTTCAGTCAGTTGAGCAGCTGGCTCTTGGTTTCAGCTCAGGTCATGATCTCAGGGTCCTGGGATGGCCCTGCAGCGGCGGGCGGGGGTGGGGGTCCTCCACTCAGCAGGGAGTCTGCTTCAGGATTCTCTCCCTCTGCCCCTTCCCCATTCTCTCTTGTAGGCACTCGCGTGCATTCTCTCTCTCTCTCTCTCTCTCTCTCTCTCTCTCTCTCTGTGTGTGTGTGTGTGTGTGTGTCTCCCTCAAATTTTAAAAAAAGTAGATTATTTGAGGTATACTGCTTTAAAATGTGCATTTTCACATTTTAGGAATATTTTCATGTTGATAAATATATTTCTAAGACTTATTCTAATCTAGAAATGACCATAATATTTTTAGCCATGCCCCTTCTTCTTTTTTTAAAACAAATAAGCTGTTTCCAGTTTCTATAAAACATTCATTCATGTATTTCTTCATTCTTTCATGTAAGAAATATTAGTAAGCATCTGCCTTATGCCAAGCATTGTTCAAAGCAGTAAGGACACAGCAAGAGGGTAAGAAAAATTCCCTTCCAACCCTTCCAAAGGGGGAAGAATGACGGTAAACAAACAAATGAACATATGATCTGTGGACAGTGTGACAAGGGCTATATGTAAAATCGAATGAGAGCAAGGGGGAGGTTGGTAGGTTAACTCGGTGACCAGATGAGGAACTTACATTGAGCAGAGAAGCACATGAGATGAAGGAGTGAGCCAAGCAGATACCCAGGGAAAGTGCATCCAGACAAATGAGGTGCCCAAATTACACCAAGAGAGCCCCTGAACCTGGGGAAGGCAAGGCCCAGAGGGAAGGGAGAAGTAGATGACACAGGACATTGGAGAACATGGGTCAGTCCTTGGGATTTTACCCCAAGTAAGAGGGGAGCCACCGAGGGTTCCTAACAGAAGAGGAGGGACAGGACTTGTGTTCCTCCCAACTGCTGCTTGTGGAGAATGAGCCATAGGAAGGCAGAGATTAAAAACATAATCATCAGTGGGAAGGCGATTGCAAAAATCCAAACGAGAATGGTGGTGGCTTAGCCAAGGTTAGGAAAGTGGACATGGAGAGAAGTCTACTTACAACCAAATCTTTGTTCACATCTTTACCTTCTGTTATGGGCTGAATTGTGCCCTGCCCCCACTAGATTCATATGCTGAAGTCCTGGTTTCCCAGACCTTAAAATGTGACCTTATTTGGAAATAGGGTCAGTGCAGATATAATTAGTTAAGATGAGGTCATCCTGGAGTAAGGTAGGTCCCTAAATCAGTATGACTGATGTCCCATAAAAGGGGAAAACCTAGGGACAGACGTGCACAAGGAAGGACACCATGCAAGGATGAAGACACAGAGCAGGTGATGCTTCTATAAGCCAAGAAAAAGACTGCTAGCAAATCCCTGGATGCTAGGTGAGAGGTGTGGAACAGGTTTTTCCTTCAGAGCCTCCGGAAGGAACCAACCTTGCTGACACCTTGATCTTGGACTTTCTTTCTTTCTTTTTTTTTTTTTTTTTTTTAAGATTTATTTATTTATTCATGAGAGACACAGAGAGAGAAGCAGAGACACAGGTAGAGGGAGAAGCAGGCTCCCTGCAGGGAGCCTGATGGACTCGAACCTGGGACTCCATGATCACGCCCTGGGCGGAAGGCAGGAGCTCAAGCACTGAGCCACCCAGGTGTCCCGACCTTGGACTTTCTGACCTCCAGAACTGTGAGACAACACATTTCTGCTGTTCCAGGCACCTCATTTGTGGAACAGCAGCCCTAGCCGACTAATAAAGACTAATAACGCCTCCCTAGGATAGATTCCTACAACAGAATTGCTACTTCATAGGAAACCCAATATTAAGGTTTTTGATACATATTTCTATTGCAAAGGGTTGTATCTATTTACATTTCCAACTGCAGCATCTACAGGGGTCCATGTTATCATATTCTTACTAACCCAGGAAATTAGAATTTGTTTTGTGACACGTCACAGTACAGTAGGTAAAACTACCTTATTCTACTTTAATCTGCGTTCTTTGATAACTAGTACTTGGACATTCTTCTACGTTCACTGATTCTTTTGTGAATTACTCGTTCCCATCCTTCGCCTGTTTTTCTATGGATCTACTTGCCCATCCTTACTGACTCATACACACACAAAGAAAGCATCTTTTCAAGTTTTCATTTGGCTTTTACTTTTTAACAGTTTATACTTGTGCTGTCTTTTTGTTAAGATTTTTTTTTTAAGATTTTATTTATTTATTCACGAGAGACACATAGAGAGACAGAGACATAGGCACAGGGAGAAGCAGACTCCTTGCGGGGAGCCTGATGTGGGACTCCATCCCAGGATCCCAGGGTTACTACCTGAGCCAAAGGCTCAACCACTGAGCCACCCAGGTGCCCTAAGATTTTATTTTTAAGTAATCTCTACACTCAATGTGGGGCTCGAACTCACAACCCCAAGATCAAGAGTAGCACACTCTACCAACTGAACTAGCCAGGTGCCCCTGCATTTGGCTATCTATTACAGTAACCTCTAGCTGCGGGTGGCTAGTGAGACTTCACACATCATGGTCCTACTTGAGATATGCTGTTAGGATAAAATACATACCAGATTTTGAAGACGTATCATGAAAACAAGAACATAAAATATTCCATTAATTTACAAAATTTTTAACTTAAATTCAACTTAGTTAACACATAATTTGGTAGTATTAGTCATCTCAGGGGTAGAATTTAGTGCTTCATCAGTTGCATATAACACCCAGTGCTCGTTACATCACGTGCCCTCCTGAATGCCCATCCCTCAGTTACCCCATTCCCGAACCCCCTTCTGGAAACCCTCAGTTTGTTTCCTAGAGCTAAGAGTCTCTTATGGGGGACACCTGGGTGTTTCAGTGGTTGAGTGTCTACCTTCAGCCCAGGGCATGATCCTGGAGACCTGGGATCGAGTCCCACATCGGGCTCCCTGCATGGAGCCTGCTCTCCCTCTGCCTATGTCTCTGTCTCTCTGCGTTGCTCATGAATAAATAAATAAAATCTTTTTTTAAAAAAAGAGTCTCGGGATCCCTGGGTGGCGCAGCGGTTTGGCGCCTGCCTTTGGCCCAGGGCGCGATCCTGGAGACCCGGGATCGAATCCCACGTCAGGCTCCCGGTGCATGGAGCCTGCTTCTCCCTCTGCCTGTGTCTCTGCCTCTCTCTCTCTCTCCGTGTGACTATCATGAATAAATAAATTTAAAAAAAAAAAGAAAAAAATTTAAAAAAATAAAAATAAAAATAAAAAAATAAAAAAAGAGTCTCTTATGGTTTGCCTCCCTATCTTTATCTTATTTTATTTTTTCTTCCCTTCCCTTGTGTTCATCTGTTTTGTTTCTTAAATTCCACATAGGAGTGAAATAACATTGATTACATGTTGAAATGGTAATATTTTAGGGACATTGAATTAAATGAAATTTGTCATTGAAATAATGTTACCTGTTTTTCACTTTCTTAATATATCTAACTATAGTAAGCTTACAATTACATATGTGGCTCAAATCATGTTTCTTTTCAACAGAACCATTCTATATCATAAAGATGTAATGTTTTGTGTAAGTTCTTCATTTTCTTGCTAAAGTAAAATCTATCTGGTATTTCCTTTATGGTTTTGGCTTTCAGTATCAGGCTTATATACTCCACACCCCACAATTATATTAGTGATTGCATATAATTTGTCCTAATACATTTAACATATAAATAATTACTTAATATGAGGGCAGCCTGGGTGGCTCAGCGGTTTAGTGCTGCCTTCAGTTCACGGCATGATCCTGGAGACCCAGGATCAAGTCCCATGTCAGTCTCCCTGCATGGAGCCTGCTTCTCCCTCTGCCTGTGTCTCTGCCTCTCTCTCTCTCTCTCTGTTTCTCATGAATAAATAAATAAAATCTTTAAATAATTAAATAATTACTTAATATGAAATGCTTTTTTTGCTCATCATAAGAGATTAGAATCTAACTTTAATTCTTTTCTAGTTATTTTGCTTTGTTTCCGAAACTTTGCTGGTCTATTCATAGTCTAATCATTATAGCTTTAGAAGGTATTTTAACATCTTTTAGGACAAATATCCCACATTGGTTTTCTCTTTCAAGTATTTCCTTCCTAAACTTGTACATGTGTAATTCCAGATGCACTTTCTATCCCTTTCATAAACAACAACAAAAAAAAATCCTTGGAATTATGATAAATATATGAACTATTTAGTATGTAGCATTTTTAATAACAGAAAAGAATAACAACAATGCCCAAGAATAGAGAATCCCTTGTCTAACTCTTGCTCCACCCCAAGTTTATGCTGTGATGATGTGGTTGTATACTTATTTTACCTGGAAAGATATCCATGATATATTATTGAATGAAAAGGACAAGTTCTGAAATATGAAGTTTAGTAATATTCTCTTAATGTGAACTTGTATACATAGATCTATATATATCATGTTCAGAGACTCCTGCCTAAAACCAGTGACAATGATTATTCTTACATGATTCTCTTCAGTTTCTTCCTCTTTTTTTTGCATTTCCTACATTACTTGACTAATTTTTTATAATTAGCCATTTTTTAAAAAAACAAAAGGTTATACAGTTAAATATCTAATTGACCAATTAATTCATAAATCCTGAATTAACATTTGTACTATACAACACTTTGTTTAGCCATTTAAGGACATATCACTCAATTTTTTTTTTTTATGATAGTCACACAGAGAGAGAGAGAGAGGCAGAGACACAGGCAGAGGGAGAAGCAGGCTCCATGCACCGGGAGCCCGACGTGGGACTCGATCCCGGGTCCCCGGGATCGCGCCCTGGGCCAAAGGCAGGCGCTAAACCGCTGCGCCACCCAGGGATCCCCATATCACTCAATTTTAAGAAATATTTTGCCTCCCTCAAAAAAATTTTGCAGTTACAATCACATAGGCCCCATATATTCCTTATTATTTAAATTCCAACTTTTCTATTTTTCTACTATATATTATAGTTAGTTGTTGATATGTGGAAAAACTAGAGAATTTTATTTATTTTTTTTTTTTAATTTCAGTTACCTAGAAAGGGAGCGATGCTAGGGGAAAAAATTTCAGTCACCTGATGAAAGCCTTAATTAATTCTACATGTTTCTCAGTTGATTTATTCTCTCAAATTTTCTCAATAGACAATTATATCACCTGCAAATCATCTGTTTATTTTTTCCTAATGTTTAAACTCTTTCCTTTTTTTACACATAATACAGTGGGTAGTTCTTTTTATTAATATTAATATAATTATATACTGCAGAGATATAATTATAATGTTACTAACACACATCCTTGTCTTCTTCTCGATCTAAAAAGAAATACCCCTATAATTTTGTCATAGTTACAGCTGTGGGCTCCTGGCTCCTTCTGGAACATACCACCTTGGTGTTTCTGTCTGGGGCAGACCCCAGCACAGCCCTTGCTAAGTTTTGTTTTGACATAGCTCTAGTTATAGCCAAGAGGCTGGCAAGAGATACATATGCTGTCTGGAGAGGATGAAGCCTCTGCACTGTCTCCAAGTGAAAGCGGAGGAGGTGCTCACTCATAAGAACCAGCAAAGTCTTTCCAAGGCTCTGGGAAATGCCAGGTTGCTGGAGACACCAGTCTGAACTTCCTCTTCTTTCCCAACCAGGACCCTGCCTGGGCACAGCACACCTGCCTTGTTTGGGGATTTCACCTTTTCCAGAGCTCAGCCACACTGAGCATTCGGTCTTGGGCCTGAACCTCAGCATACTCTGCCTCTCTTCTGCAGGAGATGTGCCTCTTTCTATGCTACCAAGGAGACCTCTGCTTTCAGCTTTTTATTAGCTATACCCAGAACATCAGTCCATCTTATTCCATGGCTCTTAGAGCTGCTACTTCCCCTCCATGTCCCACTGCCTGAAACACTACAGCAGCTAACACAATCCCTTCCAACACTCCACCATCCCCATCCACCACCAGGGAAAGAGGCAACAATTAGACCTCTGCTTGGTACCTGGCTCCCATCAGGACAGGATCCAAAACCCCATCTTATCCCCTATGTAGCGGGCTGAGCATATCAAAAAGATATGTCTCTCGGAACCTGTAAATGGAATTGTATTGGAAAAAAATCTTTGCAGTTGTCTTTAAAGTGAAGACCTTGAAATGAGATCATCCTGGATTAGAGTGGACCCTAGGTCCAATGACAAATGTCTTTATCAGAGAAGGCAAGAAGACAGAGGAGAAGGTGAAATGAAGATGGAGACAGAGACTAGAGCTGAGCCAAGCATCTAGAAGCCAAGAATACCAAGGATTGTCAGTAGCCACCAAATCCTCCCCCAGAGCCTAGAGAAGGAGCCAACCCTGCTGACACATCAATTTAGAGTTCTAATTTCCAGACTTGTTTTAAGTCACCCAGTTCCTGGTCATTTGTCAGGGCAGCCCTAGGAAACTACTATAATCTTCTTTCTAAAACCACTCTTGGAAATAACTGTCTCCAGTTGGGTTCCCTAGGAAGCAGACTTTGTGATGGAGTTTAGAACACAGAATATTTATTGAAGACTGTCCTTGGAACCAATATCTGTGCAAAGGAAGATGGGGGCTTAAACCAACATTTTCAACCAGAGAAATATTTTAAGATCTTGCAAAACAAGTTTTCCAAGAGGCACCATTTGGGATTTATAATTTAAAAAAACTAGGCAGGAGGCATTTATTGCACACTAAACATGTCTCAAATCTCACAGAGCTTTGTCATAAGGTTTTACCAATTTTGCTAAACAAATAATCCTCATGTCATTTATACTTTTCAACACATACATGAAATATGGAAAGGTTCCCAATTTGCTCAACCAAACAAGCAGTTGCTAAGACAAGAAAAACCTGAATAGGATAAGACAAAGGAAGAAAATTATGGATCACGCTCACTTATAATGATGGATAAAAATACAGTCCAGCAGCAGGAGAAGGAACAAAGCTCTTTGACCAAGTGGGATGGGTATATTCTGGGATTACATAACATTGGGAAACTAATGAAGGCAAGTCACAATACTAGATGGGTGAAGGTGAAAATCAACACAATCATATTGATAGATGCCAAAATGGCAGTTGATACAATTAATGATCAAAATGTTCAGCAAAATTGGGGAGTGAGGCAGTGAGGTAATGTCTTAATAAAATAAAAAAGTATTATCTGATGCCAAAAGCAAATGCCACACTCACTGACTGTAGGGGATGCTGTGCTGTGCCACCTGGACCCCTGTGACACAGGACCCAACAAGACAGCAGTATGACGTTCATGTGCCATAGTAATGTTGCTTTTATGAATCTCTTCCTTCATTAAAAAAAATACATATATGTTAAAATTTATATTTTTATGATTGCATTGGTATAAAGACTAATATAATCCAAGGTGACTATATCCATTTTTTCTTTTAATTTAAAAAAAGTTAAAACAATTTTGTGGCCCTTGAAAGTATGGTGACTGTAAGCACCATCTTCCCATGTCGATAGAGAAGACAACCCTCAAGTTCCTTGGCGTGCAGATGCCTTTAGCCGCAGCCTCTTCTGGGCTTGCCTCAGCTGTAGAGAGAGGGCACCTGGCCTAAGGTTGTGCTCCCTCCTGGGGGGCCTAGATCCAGGCTTGGCCATCTTGGTCCAACTTGGGGCAATTCAAAGAGCCATCTAGCACCACAACCACCATGGGGGCAGCCGACTTCTCCCTGGGCCCACACCTATTTCCATCCCCTCCCTCCCACAGGGGTCCCAAGTGCCCCCAAATAAACCTCCTGCCTCAGATCCCATCTCAAAGTCCTCCTCCCAACCTGATAGAGCAGCACATTACAAAGGAAACCATATTGTACATTCTTGGCTCAGAAACAGGCCAAAAGAACCTATCGTTTAAGGAGTGCATTCACAGGGGCAAAACTGCAGGAGAGTGAGGGTGCTATCATCACAAAGTCAGAACAGAGGTCTCTTCAGTGGGAGGGGGCATGCAGTGAGTTTCCCGGCGGGGGTCAGGGGGGCTGGCAACGTCTCATTTCTTGATCTTCGTGAAGTTCCAGTGGTGTTTGCTTTACAAGTGTCCTTTCTGCTGTACATGGATGTTTTTATGCAGTCTTCTATAATGCTAAATGCATTTTAAAAAGAAGGGTTTTAACAACAACCAAGAAAGTATATTTATTGTCGTCATTACTCTCACTGTTACGGTTTAGTGGTGGCGCTGTCCACTGTTCTGGATTCTGGATTCCCCTCCAATAGGCAGGAAGAAAGAAAGACCATATATTCCGGCTTCCGTGTAAATATAATGTATAGCCATGGCTGTGTACAACTGTGTTCCCAAATGTTGGCATCCAGGTTCCCCAGCAGAGAGGAAACATAAGTACTATCGGTGTAGATGAGTAGCAATGAGGGCTTTTTCACATAGCCTGAAAAAGTCATGCCTGCCTTCTTGACCTGCTTCCATGAATGATGAGACCTGGTCCCTTGTTACCTGCTCTTCCCAGCAGTGGGTTGCATGAGCCCAACTTCCAGGACGTTGGTTTCACATCTGACCCTGTCTGTGACATTAATGGGCATTCTCCCCTTGCTGAGACTTGTACTCAATTAAAGAACAAATAGACACCAAGATGGATGTAATAATCCCCAATGAATGGAGTGGAATTGAACCTCATCTTTCCAACAGACAGGCTGTTCAAAGGAAGGCAGCCCAAAAAAACACCATGGCTTAGAAATTTCCTTTGTCCTCAAAGCCATCAGAAGGGTAACCACAAGCCTCATGATCTGGTGAGAAGGAGAGCCACAGCCTGAAAGGCAACATTATTGCCCGCCTGCCGCCGTTCAAGGTTGTGGCAAAGAAGTGTGATATTGTCAGACCTTTCTGGGGCAAAATGGTCCATTAGGCTCCATCCACAACACGGTAGGTGTCCTGTAAAAGCCAAGAAAGTAAGCACAAAGTAGATACCTGGAAAATGCAAAAGTGCTGCCCTCCAAAAAGAGGAGGGGGAAAGTAATTTAGCTAAAGCCCCTGTTGCAGAGCCACTTAGAAATCTCTGTAAGTATTATATTTGCACTAATACTTATTTGGTTTCCATTTGGCTCTTTAAAACTTTAAAGCTAGATCCAAGAGCTATTCTCTGAAATCACTTGGTAGTTCTTTCCAGGCTTGGAGATTTGGGATGCTAATTGGAAAATGGTGCCTCCACCCAGATTCCATTCTAACTACATACTCTGGATTGACAGGCTCCCCTCACTGCCACTCAGGGCATTTCAAGGACACTTAGAAGTAACCCCTCTCATCAGCCTGCTCCCCAGCCCCATGTTTGCAAGTCAGCGAATTATGTTCCTTAGCGGCCGTCACAGTTCAAGTCAAGCACTGGACCAGGTGTTTTTACACAGCTTGTCTGATTGAATTTCCACAACTCTATGAAGTAAACACTATTCCCATTTTCCAGCTGATGGATCTGACATTCAGATGAATCACCCAAGGTGGCCTTAGTCACAAGCTGCAGAGTTGTGATTTTACATGAGTTGTCCCCCTCCTTTGCTCAAATGATTGAAAGACACAATATGTGTAAGTTGCTTAGCACAGTCTGCTCCATGAACAGAGTTATTGTTACTACCACTTATAAGAAGTGAATTGCCCCAGGACCCACCCACCCCCATCCCCTTACATTACCCTTTCAAAGAGTCATTCAATCAAGGCCATCCTTGAGGCCCATCGACCCCCCTAAGCAGAGCCTATCATGGGCAAAGGACCAAAAAAGGATAGTTTACAGAAAAAAAGGAAAAAAAATGCCCATTCAACCTATAAAAATATGCTCAACATAATAAGGAAAACTAACACAAGCTAAAGTTTATCTAGATTAGCAGATCAGAAAAGCAAAGGTCAAAGATTCTGATAGCACATGACACTAAGGAAGACATTTCTTGTCCGACTATAAACTGGTAGACCCCAAAGGAGGCAGTTTGGCAAAGTTTATCAAATTCTACATGTAATTACCATTTCGTTGCAATTACCAATTCTGAGTTATCTCTGCTCACTTCCACATCCTTCTCAATCTGTGGCATGCAGGCACAAGGAAATGAAGAACTCTGGTTTTTTCAATAGTTAGAGATCAAAGATGAGAACCATCTACTCATCAGTAGTGAGTCAGTTAGACAAAGGATGATACCTGCAAGCTGTGCCATCCTCAGCAGCTATTAAAGAATTAATTTACTAAACAAAGGTTTAAGGCCCACTCACTATGTAGTAGAACTGCAATCTTCATCAGAACCCAGGAAAAGGATGCTTTACCTATCCCCAGATGAGAAAGCAGAAGCACCAAAAAGGTAAATACTTTACCAAGATCACACAACTAAGAAGTGACAGAAGCAAGCTCTGAACTAGGCAGTCTGGCCCAGAGTCCTGCACTTGCAACACTATGCTGCAGACACCATCAAAATTATTTTTCAGGGGATGCCTGGGTGGCTTAGCGGTTTAGCACCTACCTTTGGCCCAGGGCGTGATCCTGGAGTCCCGGGATCGAGTCCCACATCAGGCTTCCGGCATGGAGCCTGCTTTTCTCTCTGCCTGTGTCTCTGCCTCTCTCTCTCTCTGTGTCTTTCATGAATAAATAAATAAAATCTTTTAAAAAATTATTTTTCAGGGACACCTGGGGTGGCTCAGTGGTTGAGCGTCTGCCTTTGGCTTAGGTCATGGTCCCAGAGTCCTGGGATCAAGTCTCACATTAGGCTCCCCTCAGGGAGCCTGCTTCTCCCTCTGCCTATGTCTCTGCCTCTCTCTCTGTGTCTCTCATGAATAAATATGTAAAACTTTTAAAAATTACTTTTCACACTGAAGACCAAATGAAGAGCTTTTCAGACAAAAAAAAAAAAAGCCATGAAAAAAAATATACTTTTTAATGCCAAGAACTGTTATTGCCAGCAATCATATTAAAAGAAATGTTAAGGAAAATTCTTTAGGGAGAAGGACAATGATAACAGATTTTTTATAAAAAAAAAAATGAAGATATCCAGAAATGGTAAAAATGAGAGTACATATAAAAAATTGCATATTCTCATTTACTCTAAAAAATAACTATCTGAAGCAAAAATAGAAACAATGTGTTACAGGATTTATAATGTGTAAAAGTAAAATGTGTGATAAGAATAGCACAAAGGAAGGGATATAGGAATTGGAGTTGTACTGTTTCAAGGCTCTTACACTATATTTGAAGTAATATGATATCATTCGAAGGTAGACTGAGAAATCAAAAATTAAGTTTTAAACCATAGGACAACCATTTAAACACGTTTAAGTCAATAACTGGGAGATAAAATGGAATCATAGAAAATAATTAACCTGAAAGTAAGCTCAGTTAGAGGAAACAAGAACAAAAAGAAGGTGGGACAAGAGAAAACATGCAGGATTCAAGCAGATTGCATTCCAACCATATCGATAATTAAGCAAAATGTACATGATCTACACTAAATAATAAGCAGAGATACCAGATTGAATTTCTTTTTTTTTTTAAGATTTATTTATTTATTTATTTATTTATTTATTTATTTATTTATGATAGACATAGAGAGAGAGAGAGAAAGGCAGAGACACAGGCAGAGGGAGAAGCAGGATTGCGCCCTGGGCCAAAGGCAGGCGCCAAACCGCTGAGCCACCCAGGGATCCCCCAGATTGAATTTCTTTAATGCAATACCCTACTATAGGCTGTCTATAAGAAGTCTATTTTAAACATAAAGACATAAATTAAAAGAAAATGAATGGAAAAGGATATTGTGGAGGCCGAGAAAAATCAAGGCCATTCCACCTCAAGTTTAGCATTAGCACAAGTACAGCCATTTAGGCCCCTGTGAATAAGAGCTGTACTTTACAGGAAAAACTGCAGAATGTCCTCGGCAGGGAATCCCATATTGGAAAGACAACAGAGCCCACACCCGTGGTAGAGGGTCCCATATTAAAATGAGAACCGAGCTCAATGCCCTTTAAAGCCCCATATCAGAATGTAAACAGAACTTGAGAAATTCCTCCACCCCTTCTGAAAATCCCCTAGGCCAGCCTATAAAAAACCCAGCTGTAACCCACTTCGGGGTCCAAGTCCCTGCTCCGCTGTGTCGGGTATACTTGGACCCAGGCTCGAGCTTGCTAATAAACCCTTGTGCACTTGCATCGGTGTCAGCTCCTTGGTGGTTTCTCAGATTCGCAATCTTGGGCACAACAGATACACCATTCAAACAGTAATTAAAACTAAGATGGAATGGTTATATCAAGAACAGACAAGTTAGATTTCAGGGCAAGAATGTGCCACAAATAAAGAGGGACATTATAAAAGGGTAAACTGACAGTGCACTAAAAAGACATAACCATCCTAAACGTAGTTAGCAGCAGAGTTTCAAAATACATGGAGTGAACACTGATAGAACTGAATTAAGAAACAAATCCACAATTTCAGTTGAAAAATTCAAAATTCTCCTCTCCATAATTGATAAAGACAAGTAGACAGAAAATCAGTAAGGGTATGAAGGACCTGAATAACACAATCACACTCGACTTAATTGACACATGTCAAGAGCAGGATATATATTCTTTTCAAGTTGTGCAGTCCCCAAGATTGACCCTATCTTGGACCATAAAAAAAAAAAAATCCTCAACAGATTTAAAAGAACCGTAATCACACCAAGGGGTATTCTCTGACCATTACAGAATTACACTTGAAAACAGTAATCCTAAGGTGGTGGCCCAGATCTGGGGGTGGGTAAGGGTTTGACAACAGAAGCAGAAGGGAATTTGGGGGTTTGATGAAACTCTTCTATATCTTGGCCATGGGGGCTATTGCCTGACTGTATTTGTCAAAACTCATAGACCCTACACTGAATCAATAAATGCTAATTTCTATAAATTATTCCTAATCAAAACTGACTAAAATTTTTCAAATAATGATAACAGGAAAACTCTCTAAAGGGCTGATATAAAAGGGAAGTCATTTTAGATTCCTTTCCAAGTCAACATGACTGTAGATAAACTTTGTTCAATACAAGGCCTGATTTGTGCCTTGTAAACCTGCTCTGTGAATAAGTAGCCTTTACCCATCCTGTCCTTGAGATATGGATCAATGCTCCCACTCCCTGCATTCCTTGAGAATAAAACTGCTGATTCCTAAGTGTTAATCTGTAATCTTTTGCAATTTTACAAGACGTAAAAAGTATATAGCACTATAAAAACTGTTCATTCTCTTGGAACACTTTCTTCCTGGTGAAGAGCATGTTTCCCCGGGCAGCTGTCCTAACTTGGCCTCAAATAAAAATCTCTTTCCTACTTTTAGAGATTCTAAAAGGTTTGTTCATTTTGTGTCGATACCTTCAGGGTATGAGGAATTCACAGGTCCTCCAGAGGTAAACAATCAGGCTCAAGGACACTCACTGCAAACTAAAGAATATTCCAGATAAAGGAGACATTGGTTTCTATAGTTTCTCCTCTGAATACTAGCAGATTATATCATCAATTTCAGAGGGAATGACTAAAAATGAAGAACATAATATTTTCATAATAAATACAATGTGTGGTAAAAACACTACTCATGGGCATGGAAAGGAGTAGATACAGAAATGGGAGTTTTTATTGCTTTCGTCAAATACTTACAGAACAATAGAATTCGGAAAAATTTGTAAAGAGTTCCAAAATACACAGCCCACTCAGCAATAAAAGAAGAAGAAGAAGAAGAAGAAGAAAAAAAAAAAAAAAAAAACCTGGGATATAAGCAAGACATCCAGAATACAGAAGATGAGAAAACAGGTGAGAAGTGAGAATCCTAAAAAGCCCACATTCTGTACATTTTATAACCATGTTAAGAAATCATTGTGGTAAATGAAAAAGACAGAAATTCTTATCTCCTGCAAGAAATAACTTTACAAGAATGGCGACGGTAGTTGAATATAAAAAGATAAAGGTAGTTGAGAGAAGAGCTAACACTATGAGAGTAAAAGTTAACTTTACGTAAGGTCTGGATGTACCAAAACTTCACAAAACCCAGAACAGAGTGTCTTCTGTTCCTTTCAAACAGACCACGGTTGACCCTGGGAGGAAAGATAGAACTGCAATGACTTGTCAAAGAGGAGAGGTAATCCTGGGACACTTCTAAGGTAAGTCATTTTTTTTAAGTATCTAGCAAATTATCAATTAACCTGGTGCCTTCTGTTCTCAAACTATTCATACAGAATAGCAGAAGAGCTGATCCTTGAATGCTTCAGAGAAAGATGTCCTCAGAGTTTTCAGGTCCATAAATAATGGGGTTGATTAAAAATAGGTCATCCAAATCTAATTGCTTTCTATTTTTAATATAAATTCGTTTCATTGATTTTTAAAATGGGCAGTCCATTAAAACACATTAATCATGACCCTAAAAGTGTACTTGTATTGCAAAAAGCTTAAGGTGAAGAATAAAAAGCAATTTCCCACCACATGAAGCTGAGGTGGGAACATCACCAAAGAGAGATGGAGCCCTACTTTTCCTAGGGAAAAAAAAAAAAAACATTTCTGGGCAAAAGCTGGGAGGTGAGGTATCATTATGATAAAACATTGTCCAGCTGTTTGACAGCAGTTTTAGAATGCTTGGTGCCTTGCATGTCTAGTTTGGATAAGTGGTCCCTGATTTTGTAGAGCCAAGGTAAAAACATAGGATTGAAACTGCTGTATTTTCCTTTACGTGCGCACTCATAATTGCAGAAGACTTGTTTGTTCTAGAAAATGCAGCTAAGGAAAACTAATACTAAAAATAATCCATAATATCATCATCCGGAAATAACAGTAGAAACATTTTGATACATATCTAGTCAAATTTTTTAAACATACAATGTATATTTTAATTGCAGACCTATAATAGGCCTATAACCTTTTATACTAAAAATGTCACATACATTTCAGATGCCAACATATAGTTTCTCAAAATTGTTGTGAATGGAGCACGCTGCACATCCAAGACCATTTATCCAATCACACTTCTAGTATTGGACTTTATAAACAGTGCTTCACTAAAGTCCTACAGCTAAACCTTTGACGACATCCTTAACTACTTAAAAAAGATTTCAAAAAGTGGGCTCGTTAAATCAAAGAATAAAAACCCTTTGTGAACTTTGATACTTTTGGAAAGCCAACTTGTCAGTCCCTACAGTCTCTTACCATCAGCTCCAGACCCACGGAAGAGAATGTACCCTTTACTTGGCAGCCAAACGGATGGGGCTTTAATGTTTGTGGTTGATAATTCATCTCAGATGGATGTTTTCACTGTTATGTGGCAGTTGCTATGTCAACTGTGGGACCAGCCCAAAACTATGCTTCTCCAACCACAAATGGTGGTGACGTTTCCTCACCTTTCCAACACAGAATTATTTACATGTAAACTCTGCAGAACAAATACCCATCAATTATGTAAAATTCTGATAAAATTTAGGCACACTTTATGAGAGCAGTCATAAAAAAAATTCCAGTGAGAATTATTTCCTATGCTCATACTTTTAAGTAACACTAGAGGGTTGAAAATTCTGGCCAGGCCAGCAGAGGGAGCTGTGCAGGTGCAACCAGAGGTGGAGATCCTAAGGCAGGGCTGAGCAGCCTTCATCTCTGTTGCTATGGAAACCCTGTGAGACCCTAGGTGATGCACCTAACCAATTCTGCTGCCAGGGAAAGAACTGACTTGTGATCCTCCCCTGTTACATGGGAGCAGTGCAAGAGGAGTTTGGAGCTCTGGGGTACTGAAGTCACATGTTTAGACCGCTACATAGGGGCAGGTTGTTTATAGGGAACGGGGTCAAATAAGAAGCACCTTGTAGGGCTCCTTCCTTTGCTGAGCCATCACTTTGGGCCATGGGATGGTTAAAATTCAGTCAAAGAGGACTGGGATACCAGCTGGCCAGAAGGACAAGAGCCAATGCACTGGCTTTGGCTGGTTCGCAGGGGATTGGCCAAAGTGGGTGTGTTTTGGGAATTTCAATTAAAGACATGCACTTGAGATTGAGAAATTGTTCCCCTGAAGCTGTCCATGAATCCCTGGGGTGGAGGCAGATCCTTGGACAATCAATGAAATGAGGGTGATTAGCCCTGGAACCTAGGAGTGGGCCCACGCCCTAGGAGAGGCCAATTTTGAAGTCTCAAATCTCTAAACATGGTGAGTTAAATGTTTGAAACTAACTTGTGTGGAAACACAGAATTGAAGGAACATCAGGTTAAACTTCTGAACACTCCCAAGGGAGGGGAAGGAAGAAAACAGCCTATCTGCAAAAATTCCAAAAGCAAGAAATTAAATGTGTAGATTCAGTGGCCACTGCAGCGAGACCCTTGTTACAGGTTGGGTCCTCCAGAGATCAGACTGAGTTATTGTGCAGGGTAGGGTGTCTGCTGGGAAGTACCTTTCAGCTTGACCCCTGTGGAAGGGAGGGAAAGAATCAAAACAGGACGGGTTTCTCCATTCGTTCCAGGGAGAGGTCAGGAGCTGGAATGAACCATCAGAGCTGTCCCCCTTTGGAGTAAAGTGGCCAAGCCCTCCTATTCCCACCCGGATTTGTCAGTGAATTTGGGCCACCCTCAGGCTGCACACCATGGGCAAGGGGCTCCCCTGAAACCGAGAGGTAACCCCTGACAGCACCTGCAGATAGCCCTGCCAGCAGCTGGGGCGTCTTGAAGGCAGATCCATCCAGCACACTCTGTGCCCATCACAATACATTTCCTGGACACTTACACTCCATGCGCCCCAAAGTTCTCACCTGCTACTTCTCCCTTAATTTCTTCCTGATGGCCTAAGAGGATTGGGTTACAGGCTGAGAGGATGTGAAGAGCCCCATCTAAGGGACCTAACAGTGCTCAAAGTTATGACATTTTATAGCATTCTTCGTGTGATTGATTTTTAGTTTCAATGGCCTTCTAGAAAAGATGGTTGATAATTTCAATCTTCTTTAATTCATTAAGACTTGTTTTGTGGCCTAACACACAGTCTGTCCTGGTGAATGTTCCACGTGCCCTTGAGAAGAATGTGTGTTGTTGCTTTTGGATGAAAGGCTCCATATATACCCAAATCCATCTGATCTAACATATCACGCAAGGCTGATGTTTCCTTATTGATTTGTGTCTGGATGATATATCTCCGTTGATGTAAGTGGAATACTAAAGTCCCCTACTATTACTGTACTGCTATTTCTCTCTTCAGGCCTGTTAATATTTGCTTTATGGATTTAGGTGCTATGTTGTGTGCATACATATTTACATGTTACATCGTCTTATTAGATTGACTTCCTTATCTCATGTAACACCTTTCTTTGTCTCTTATTAGTCTTTGCTTTAAAGTTGACTTTGTCCAGGGGCACCTGGGTGGCTCAGTGGTCGAGCATCTGCCTTTGGCTCAGGCCGTGACCCCTGGGGCCTGGGATTGAGTCCTGCAGGGAGCCTGCTTCTCCCTCTGCCTCTCTGTGTCTCTCATGAATAAATAAATAAAATCTTTTTTAAAAAATAATAATAAAGTTGATTTTGTCCAGAATTAAGTATAGCCACCTCCAGTCTTTAAGTAAGCACTCAAAAACTATGTAGGAAAAAAAAAAAAAAAAAAAAAGGTGCGCCAGAAGGTTAATAAAAATATTATTTTCCAGGATCCTGCCACATTTACGGTATTTCTTTTTAAATATACGTTCGCTTTCCTCCTTCTGTAACGGTAATTTGGTGGTGTCCTCTTGGATCCCCGGGGTCCTAAGTGCGCACGGCCCGGGGGCCACCCCCTTCCCGCCCCGCAATCACCCAGACATCTCAAGTGCACAACTAAGAATCATCCGTATTTCGCAGGATTCTCGGTTTAGAAGACCCTGCACCTGCAGCGCCAGCACAGCCCGCATCCGGCGCAGGCGCAGTGGCGGACCCCAGCCCCTCCTTTTCGCCCCTGCGCGGGCGGGGGCGGGGCCGAAAACTCGGCAGCGGATTGGCCGGAAGAAAGATACGCAAACGCGTTTGAAAGGCCCAATCAGCGCCCGGCCTCTCTGCACCAGCCAATAGGCAGTCGGAAGGCAGGCAGAGGGGGCGGGAGTCGCTATTTGAACCGGGGGCGCGGGAGGAGCCACGGTCCCGCTTCCCGCTGCATTGGGCGGCGGGTGTCGGCGGGCCATGGAGGGCCAGCTCCGCGCGGAGGACAGGCTGCTGCGGCAGCTCCGGGACAGCCGCTGCCGCTTCCAGAGGCACATGCAGCAGCTGATAGAGAAGGTGGGCCCCCCCCACCCGGCCCAGTGGAGGAGGGGCGGCGGGGCGCCAGGCCGTTGGGGGAAACGGGGTTGGGGGAGCCCGAGCGCGGGGGCGGCGGGGCGGAAGGGGAAGGGGGGACGGGAGTGGAGAGGAGGACGCGGGCCCGGGGGGGCTGGGGTAAGGAGGGGGCAGGGGGGAGGTTGGGGGGCTGGGGTAAGGAGAGGGCGGAAGGGGCAGGGAGGAGGTGGGGGGGGCTGGGGTAAGGAGGGGGCGGAGGGAGCAGGGGGGAGGTTGGGGGGCTGAGGTAAGGAGGGGGCAGAAGGGGCGGGGGGGAGGTTGGGGGGGCTGGGGTAAGGAGGGGGCAGGGGGGATGTTGGGGGGGTGGGGTAAGGAAGGGGGCAGGAGGAGGTTGGGGGGCTGGGGTAAGGAGGGGGGCGGAGGGGGCAGGGGGGAAGTTGGGGGCTGGGGTAAGGAGGGGCGGAAGGGGCAGGGGGGAGGTTGGGGGGGCTGGGCTAAGGAGGGGGGCCGAGGGGGCAGGGGGGAGGTTGGGGGGGGCTGGGGTAAGGAGGGGGCGGAGGGGGCAGGGGGGAGGTTGTGGGGGCTGAGGTAAGAAGGGGGGCGGAGGGGGCAGGGGGGAGGTTGGGGGGGCTGGGGTAAGGAGGAGGGCGGAGGGGCAGGGGGGAGGTTGGGGGGTGGGGTCGAGGGGGCAGGGGGGAGGTTGGGGGGGCTGGGGTAAGGAGGGGGCGGAGGGGGCAGGGGGGAGGTTGGGAGGGCTGGGGTAAGGAGGGGGCGGAAGGGGCAGGGGGGAGGTTGGGGGGGTGGGGTAAGAAGGGGGGCGGAGGGGGCAGGAGGGAGGTTGGGAGGGCTGGGGTAAGGAGGAGGGCGGAGGGGGCAGGGGGGAGGTTGGGGGGGTGGGGTCAGGAGGGGGCTGAGGGGGCAGGGGGGAGGTTGGGAGGGCTGGGGTAAGGAGGGGGCGGAAGGGGCAGGGGGAGGTTGAGGGGGCTGGGGTAAGGAGGGGGGCCGAGGGGGCAGGGGGGAGGTTGGGGGGGCTGGGGTAAGGAGGGGGGCGGAGGGAGCAGGGGGGAGGTTGGGGGGGCTGAGGTAAGGAGGGGGGCCGAGGGGGCAGGGGGGAGGTTGGGGGGGCTGGGGTAAGGAGGGGGGCGGAGGGAGCAGGGGGGAGGTTGTGGGGGCTGAGGTAAGGAGGGGGCAGAAGGGGCAGGGGGGAGGTTGGGGGGGTGGGGTAAGGAGGGGGGCAGGGGGGAGGTTGGGGGGCTGGGGTAAGGAGGGGCGGAAGGGGCAGGGGGGAGGTTGGGGGGGCTGGGGTAAGGAGGGGGCAGAAGGGGCAGGGGGGAGGTTGGGGGGGTGGGGTAAGGAGGGGGGCAGGGGGGAGGTTGGGGTGGCTGGGGTAAGGAGGGGTGGAAGGGGCAGGGGGAGGTTGGGGGGCTGGGGTAAGGGGGGCAGGGGGAGGTTGGGGGGGCTGGGGTAAGGAGGGGGGCGGAGGGAGCAGGGGGGAGGTTGAGGGGGCAGAAGGGGCAGGAGGAGGGTGGGGGGGTGGGGTAAGGAGGGGGGTGGAGGGGTGGAAGGGGGGGCAGACAGGAGTGGAGAGGAGGAGGCGGGCCTGGGGGTGCTGGGGGGAGGTGGTTGGTGGGCGAGAGGGAGGGAGGCCAGTCCCGTGCTCCTCGGCTGCGGCCCCTCGAACCTGAGGGACGCCCCTTTCTCTCCCGCAGTACAACCAGCCCTTCGAGGATGCCCCGCTGGTGCAGATGTCCACGCTGACCTATGAGACACCCCAGGGTACGGAGTCATCCCCTCCTCCTGCATATTTACAATGTGAACAGAGTAGCACCTTTCCAGAGTTTGCAGTGCTCTCCTTGCTCTCTTAGGAAAGTAAACTTGGTTCTCCTAGTAAGGAACTAAAATCTGACTAGTTCCTTGAACCTAGAAATGACTTAAATTACTTCTTTCCGGCAGAATTACTTACTAAAACAGAATTCCGCAGGTGCATAGTTGCCTGCTGGCTGGAAATGCCTCTGCCTGACCACGTGTCCAGTCATGGGCTGGTTGCTTTAACAGTGCGGGGGTGGCGGCCTTTCTTCGGCTGTCAAATGGGAAGATGATACCATCTGCTTGACGGGGATGTTTTAAGTTGCATGAATGTGCTTGTGGAGCTCTTGGAACAGGGCCCGGCCCTAGTAAATGCGTCCAGTAAGTTCCATTTGACTTGGAGTATTAACTGAGCCACCCCCACTTGTCAGGAATTGTTGACCATAGGCTGTAGCATGTAGCTAACACTCCCACGCTGATTATTATGAAGACCGTTGGGGAGTAATGAACAGTTGTTCACATGTGTTGACAGCTAACCGTGTGTCCTATGCTTCTGAGAATCTCATGTGTTTGATTCTCAACAACCCGTTGAGGCAGGTACTGTTCTTAGGGTCGTTGTTTTATAGCAGAGATGCAGCAGAAAGAGGTTCGGGAACTAGCCCCATGTCACTCAGCCAAACTGGCAAAGCCTTGACTGGACTTAGCACATTGGCTCAGCGTCACTCTGTCCCGGAAAGGCCACATGGCTTAGTGGTCAGGAGCACAGAGAGCCACTCCCCTGGGTTCGCAGCCTGGTCCCACCACTTAGCTGAGCAGCCTGGGCTTAGTTACTTAACCTACTTCTTGCCACTGTGTCTCCATCTGCACATGAACTTGGTGAGTGCCTACACCCTAGGGAGTTAGGAGTACTCTACACGGTCCATAAACGTGAGTTGTCAATACTAAATACAGTCTACATGCAAAGTGTTTAGAGCCTGGAACACTGCAAGCACCCTGTCAATGCTTGCTGCTGGTATCGTGTTAGCAACCATCTCAACCCAGGGATCCCTTCTTACTCACTTTGAATTTAGCTGGGGGCAAGTGGAGGTTTAGGGAGGGACTGACTAAGCATTCTTGCCCAGGTTCTGCTAGCTAGTAAGTGGCGGGACACCCACATCTCAGTGTTCACCCCCGTGCTTAGGCCTTGCTCCGTACATACAGATTGTCCTCAGAAAGCACTCCCTGTGCGGGGTATGGGGTAGAGAGATTGCCCTCAAAAAGTGCTCCCGGTCTATATGTAGTACGTAGATTGCTCTCAAGTTACATACTGTGAGGACGGTACTCGGCAGTTGTATGTTCCTTGTTCCCGTTTGACTCTGGCTTAACGATAGAATTGAATGAACTGCCTACTAGGTAGGAAAATTTCATTAATAACAGATTTTTGTCCAACCTTAATTTCAAAAAAAAAAAAAAACCCTTCAACCTCACAAAGATGAAAAACAACAGAATATCATCACAAGTGTGGCTTGCTTTCAGTGTTACACCTTTTTTTTTTTTTTTTTTTTTTTTTTTGCCCTTCCCTTTGGTTCTCTTTGAATGCAGATTGGAGGGAAATTCCACAGTCATGATTACTTAGGTGGTAATTTTTATTTTATTTCTTTTCTGAAGGATTGAGAATTTGGGGAGGAGGACTGGTAAAGGAGACAAACAAAGGACAAATCCAGGTACTTGACGTCAAATCATACCTCCCACACGCGCTGCCGTGCAGGCATATGGATGTGAATTAAGGTGTGGGTCAGCTGTGGCTGCACCAGGAGCCTTTGGAGGTCCCCGGGGGTGCTGATCTCTGGCTTGTCAGGTACCAGGAGGAGCTGACCCTGTTTCCTCTGCTGTGGACTGAGGAGCTCTTGACAACAGGGTGCCTCCCCCCACCCTTGCAGGGCTGGCCAGCAGGAGCTTACTTTGTTGGATTCTTACAGAAAAGACCCAACCCAGTTTCACTGAGGAAAGAAACCTGCCTCTTTTCTCTTCTGCTAGGGGAAGAGATTAGGAAGAGGGTTCAGAGTCACGCACTTCTTTCCCCCCCTAAGCTACCTTCCAAAAGCCAAGGGTGGTTTTTCCCGAATCTGGCCATGGACACTGGCGAGGTGGCCTGTTACATTCACAGGAGGAGCCAGTACAGCTTACCTTCCCCCGGGGAGACCCACAGAGTCTTGCTGCAGTAATTTTTGCAAGGATGTCCGGTGTTCCCTTACTGACTGCTTCCCAGCCAGGAAGCCAGTACCCCAGAATGAAAACGTCAGGGTTAGAATTCCCCAAGCCTTTTTTTTTTAACAGCAATTCTGAAATAAAATTTCTTCCCGATTAGTCTCATCACACACATAATGCAGTTAGTTGTGGAAATCTTAGAAATACACGTAACTATTAGAATCAACCCGACTTCCTTCGTCACTAATGATATTTTAGTATAATGTAATAACTGTTTATAATACACGTGTTTATTTACCCTCTTTTTCTCCACATACGTGTTCACATATACATTGTGAACCTTTCTTTTTCATCATCCACAATATAATTCAATTACCTTTTTTAAAAAACAGCTCTTGTAGATAGTTAGCTGTTTGCCCCTTCCTTTCTTATTAATCAAGATGGGCACACTTCAGATGAAGGGCCAGGTGATAAGTATTTCAGGCTTTGGGGGCCATGTGGTCACAGCTGCTCTGCTCTGTATTGTGAGGGGAAGGCTGCTATAAGCCCTACGTAACCGGGCAGGCATGGCTGTGTTCCCGTGAAACCTTATTTATAAGACACCTGTTACAGATACTCCTCAGAGGACCATCCTTGTCTCTTCCCATTGCTGATATTACGCCTTATTAATAGGTGCCAGGAGGTAGGATTATTAGGTCAAAGGATTTGCATCCTAAATTTCGTGTAATAATGATGCCCACCGATCAGACTGGTGCTTGAATGGCCCAGGTAGCAAGGTGCTTCCATCTGGACATTTATTTAAGGTTTTTGCTTAAAATGTAGGAGCGTCCCTGCCTGGGGTCTATAGAATTTTAAGCTCCTAGGATAGGAAACTGGACGTCACCTGTGCTGACCAGTCAGACGTCTGCAGCCCCCGGAAGTTACTAGGAGTGACTGTGCCCGAATCTGCCTTCTTTTCCCAGACACCCAGATAGTCCACTGCCCATCTCCCCTCCCACACACACCCTTGAGATGCCTGCCTGGAGGCTGTAGGAGGCCGTCAGCCACAGTGGGCTGCGCATGTGTCGACCTGCCAGTTTGGTCCTGACACAAGGCCCGAGTTCTCTTTGAAGCCCCCAGAGCTTCTGGTCATCAGGGGTCATCCCCCATGGGCCGCCTCCCCACAATTCTCAAATCAAGTTCCGCCTCACTTCCAGACACAGCAGCCCACGGAGCAGCCCTGCAGACTCCACAGGTCCCTCCTGTGTGTTGTCCTAGGTGACCCAGTCCCTCCTTACCTGAGCCAAAGGGGGCGACATTCCCAAGGCAAGTTTCCTCTACCTCCTGGTGTTCACAGACAGGCACAAATTCCCCTGATCCTGAGGTGACACCCAGGGATCATCCCTGAAGGGACAGGCCTCACCGTGTTCTCATTCCTGTCCCTACAAGGTGACACGGTTCCTGAGATCCTTTGGCCAACCTGGTGTCTCGAATATTCAAGTTGCACTAACGAGAACCCATTGAGGGCATTCATCAGGATTGTCAGCGAGGCCAGGGGTACAGGCCTGGTGTGGAGAGCGGAACACGGCCCTCCCGCCACCCCCGCGGGGTGCGTCCCATCATGAGGGCTGACTGCCCCTGAGAACTGGCTTCCTCCTGCACAGGGTCACAGAAAGTCCCCCAGGGCCTCTCAGATTTCCGGGTTCTACTTGCAGACCTAGTGCCAAGGCTGGCCTGTGGCCTTTTGGTTTGTGTTGTCGCCCCCCTGGGCCGGGGTCTGGCCCCTGCATTCCTGCCCTTGCTTCTGCTTCCCCTGCTCTGCCCCTCACCACCCGAGGGGCTCTGGGAGGAGCAGCCCAGGCCACAGCCAGAGGAAGAAAGCTGTTCCCCCTGAGGGGAACCTGTGCACCCGCCTCGGGGCCCTTTATGCGGGAAAGTGCTAGGAGAGAAGCCTGTGAAACCCTGTGCTCTCAGACCCTAAAGGAAGGATTGTAGGGTTGGTATTGCACAGTGGCCTCGGAGTGTGTTGTGACTGAATCGGGCCTGTCTTTATCCACTTCCTGATTTTGAGGACTCCCTGGTGGAGTGGGTCAGCCGGAGCGGCAGCAGCCCCGAGGGAGCCAGCGCCCAATGCCCGAGGCTTCCCCTGTCCTGCGCACAAGGCCTGGGAGCGGGTGAGTGTCCCTGAGCCAGGCCGCGGGGTCGGGGGTGGGGGCTTGCATCCCGGTCCCAGCATTTAAATCCCAGATCCCCCCACTCTGGCTTCTCCCCGAGGCTATATTAAAAGCAAGAGCATCTTAAAGTGCCTGCCCCTTCCTTCTGTGCTCCTCAAAACTTGCTCCGTTACCCCCATGGTACTTGACACCTGAACAGCACTCAGACATTCCTGAATAACGGACACACACTCTCCCATTAATTAGTTTCTTAACTTATTGCCCCCCTCTTTAAAAAAAATTAATCTCAAAAAAAAAAATCTCAGGAATTTCACAAGACTTCAGATTTGCCCCACAGGGCGGTGTTTGAACTGCTGACTTCCGTGCGATGTCTTCTTTCCCTCTTCCTTGTTCTCAGAGGGGCCTCCCCTCCTGCCCCAGGCCAGTCTCGCTGCCCAGACCCCCACCCAGCCTGTTCTGGGGGAACCTGCTGATCCCTGCCATGGGTGCATGGGGGCACTAGTCACCTGTGGCTGTTCAAATTAATTGAAAATTAAAAATTAAGTTCCCCAGCCTCACAAGCCACATTCCAAGTGTTCACCAGCCCGTGGCCAGCGGTTGGCCTACCAGGCAACAGGTGGGGAACTTTACATCATCACAGGATAGGTCTGTGTGGTGGTAGCGACTCAGCTCCTGGTATCAGAGCCGTTGAAGGAGCTCAAGGGGACACAGTGCTTCTCCGGGGGCACCTGGGTGGCTCAGTTGGTTAAGCATCTGCCTTCAGCTCAGGTCATGATCTCAGGGTCCTGGGTTCAAGTCCCACATTGGGCTCCCTGCTCGCCAGGGAGCCTGCTTCTCCCTTTCCCTCTGCCCTTCCCCTGCTTGTCCCCTCTCTCTCAAATGAATAAATAAATTTTTAAAATAAATAAATAGGGATGCCTGGGTGGCTCAGTGGTTGAGCGTCTGCTGTCGGCTTGGGGCGTGATCCCAGGGTGCCGGGATCAAGTCCCATATCGGGCTCCTTGCATGGACCCTGCTTCTCCTGTCTTTGCCTCTCTCTCTGTGTCTTTCGTGAATAAATAAATAAATAAAATCTAATCAATCAACTGCTTCTCTGGTTTCCACCACTTGAGGCATAGTCCCGTTCTGATGAGTTTGTTGCATTACTAGTAATCAGAGCAACAGATGGCTATGTCCTAATTAAAGGGAGAACTCTAGAACATTCTCTAGTGGTGCAAAAAGTATCCTTAAGAGGAAAATGCTAGCTTTCTTTAAAATTCTCACTGAGATTTCCTTTTTTCGCTTTTAGATTCAAACAACAATGATGATGCGTCTTTCTATCAGGAAGATGTGATTGCTGGGTCCTTCATGGTAAGCCCTGCCTGTTGGAATGAAGGAACCGAGCTGGAGATCGGGGTGCAAACGCACATTCTCATTTCCAATGTCTGTCTTGTCCTCTTTGGAGGCTCGCTCTTTGGCTAATAGCACCCCTCACGTCTCTGGTCCTCCTCCTGTCTAGCGTGCAACAGCCATTACTGCCTCCAGTCCAAGCCCAGTTTCCTGAACATGCATACATGTTGGGATGGAACAGTCACAATTTGTAGTGTGCCCTTACCCTTGACCGAGCACACCGTCCTGAAAGTTAGGTTCTACGTTGGTCTTTGTCCGGACAGGCAATGTCAGGAGGAGGTTGTTTCTGGGAAATATTTCCAGCTCAGCCCTTGGAAGCCCATGTGGGCCCATGTGAGGTCCTGTAATCAGGCCACTGCTCTGCCTCCCAGAATGCCCCCGTGGTCCCAGAAACCACCTGTCCTCCCCACCTGTCAGGATCTGATCTCACCTTCCCTCCATCAGAATACAGAACTTCGTCTAGCGGGCGCCTTTCCTGGCCCAAATCAGACGCTGCGATAGCCGGTGTGAGGTTTTTCTCTCAAATTGCTCTTTTTGTGCAGAGTTGGCCCATTTACCCAATGTGTGACTTCTAGTGTCTAACTAGAATAAGGTAGTGACCCTGGGGGATTGGAGGGGGTGCCTTCTGAAGTAGGACACAGAGTGGCCCCAGCAATAAGGAGCATCCTGAACCACGTGTGTGTGTGTGTGTCTGTGAGAGAGAGAGAGAGATCCCCCACCTGCATCCCACTCAGCTGCAGAACAAAGGTCAAGACCCCGGGTACCTGGGGCGGCGGGCGGGGGAGGGGACGGAGAGCTGGTGCCTCCTGCCTCCCGACCCAAACTGCTGAGCATCTTGTCTTAGAAACATACTGATGGAGTCTAATTCTAATAGTTGAGCCCTGGACTCACCTAAGAACATTCAGATTGTTTTCAATTATTTTCTTTTTTTTTTTTTTTTTACTTTCTTGGGGATTGTTGCCACTGGGTACATTATCTAAAGTTCCATTTCTGGGTCAGGTGGCTTTTCAGAGGGCCTGGACCACTTTGCGGTGCCATCTGTAGAACTTCATTTACTGATGCGTGATGAACCAACTTGCTGGTTTGTTCTAGAATCCAAGAGCACATCCAGACCCCAGAGCTCTTAAGAATACTGATTGTCTTTTCTATCAGCCTGCAGCGCCTTGGAGCCCTTCGAAAAATGAGTTAAGGAGGAAATACTTGACCCAAGTGGATATACTGCTGCAGGACGAAGGCTGGTCAGAGGTAACGTGCTTCCCGGGATGTATCTTCATATAATCGAATCCCTAAGACACATCAAGGTCCACTAATCAGGTTTTTTTGTTCACTCTTCATGGAGCTTGTTCACTCTTCATGGAGCCTGTAAGGAGCCTTGCGAGCAAGTTTTTAACCCATTTCATTCGTGGCCTTGCAGACTTCCGGTCTTGAGGAAGCGCTCTGGGTCCTCCGGGGCAGCGGCTATCAGGGAAGCTCGTGGGGTGCGCCCTCATGGCCCACTGTTCTGGGGCAGCTCACAGAAATGTAGAGGACCCCACCCCCCTTGGGGGCAGTGACGGGGGAGTGACAGCTCCACCCCCTGCTGCTCTGGTGTGACCGGGGCTGGCACTGGCAGCAGGGTCCCCACTGCACCTGGTGTGCGGTGTGGGCAGCAGCGTGGATGCCCGCCACACTCCACTGCAGCCGTCTGTCAGAGCTTGGCCTGACAAAGAGCAAGAAGGCCAGCTCTATTTTCTAAGTTCTGATAAAGTCTGATAAAGGACGTTTTCATACCAAATAACTAGGAGGCACGTGTCGTGGGATGAGTAATTTATCTCAAAGGCAGCAAACCTCATAGGAACATAAGACTTTTTCTCACTGTGCTGCTGACCAGTGAGGAGGCTGTGTCTGAGGACCACTGACTTGGCGAATGTACTGGAAAAGGCCTTCCCTTTATCCCAGGGCAGCGGGGGCGTCCTGGCAGGTGCGTGGTGGCAGTGGTTCCCTGGGGGCTCCCTGGGGACCACGTCGACCAAGCTCCCTGATTGTACTAAGACACTTCTTCCCACCACCGCTGGAGGCAGTGGCCACTGTGAGTGCAGTCATGCTTGTCACCTCTGCGGCCGCGCTCAGATGCACAGCCTGTGGTTGGCGAGGAGTGGCTCCTCACACCATCCCTCCCCGCACGGCACTGGCCATGGGGGGCATCTTAGGGCGCCTCCATGTGGTGATTATGTTAGAACCCTGTGCTTTGATTTCAGGGCACTGATGGAGATGGAGAGGACGCCCATGTGACGCTGATCCCTTCATCAGCCTTACCTGCCACACCTGCCCATGGTGAGTGTGACATAGAACCTTTGCATGAACTGTGTCCCTCATTCAGAGCCACGGCGCCCCTCAGAGCAGCGCCCTTAACACTGGGCACCCTTTTGCTCTCGTTCATGTTTCATGGACATAAACTGTTAGAGACAGCAAATTATTCATATTTAACCAATGAACTGCTTTTTTTCCTCTGGGATTCCAGCATGCTAATTGCTGCTGTGAAACTTTTTGATTTTCCAGAAACACAGGACTCCCACAGTGAACCTCCTTTGCTGACACGTAACAATCCACATTTTGTGGCATTTGCGTACCCGTGCTGCACCCACGCTCACACGCGATGTGCATCGGCCTGCACTCACATATGTGCTGCTGGTCTCCTAAGAACAGGGAGCCCCCACAGCCGCGGTAGGCCCGGCACAGGCCAGGAGGCCCCTGGGCCGTGTGTGCTGTCACCGTCGGCACTTTTCCTATCACGACTTCCCTGAATAGTCCTGTCCACTGATAATTTTCCAGAATGTCCCTCAATTTGGACTTCTCTGGACATTCTCAAGGTTAAGTTCAGGTTAAACATTTTTGGCACAAATACTACTCGTCTCTCTGTCCCGTTGTTGGAGATGCATAAGCCTGGGCACTTAGCCAAGGAAGGATCCCCCAGGTTTCTCCCTCCCCCAGAGTTGTCTGGGTTTCCCCTTGAGATCACCTGGGTCCCCACAATCCTCACATCCCATGGTTTGGGCGTCAGACCACAACTCCTACCTGAGTCCTGCTGCAAAGTCACATTTTTCTGGTCCTGCCATTCCTCCCATGTGCACCTGTTGGTGTTGTTGCATATATATATAAGCTTAGCCGTCTCACTTCTTTGCTGAATTCTGTTTCTTCGTTTATCTCTACATGCTTTTTATTTAAAAAAAAAAAATTTTTTTCTAGAACCAAGAAGAACTAGACTTTTATTTTTAATTCACATGTTAGAAACCACTAATGCTCGAGTTGTCCCAGATGCAGGCTGCAGGAGCCCTTCACGCTGGCTTCCATGTCCTGTGGCCCGACCCGTCAATTTTGAGCACGTCATCCCCTCACCCCGGCTCCAGCCCCGCTGATCCCCAGCACCAAAACCCTGTGTTCATCTGGTTGGTCGTGCAGCATGGAGCCGTTTGGAGTCACGGCCCCTGCCACCACTTGCCGACAACCTGCTAAGGAAGGTTCTGGAGTTCCAAGCAGCTCTTTGATCCTCAGACCGTATCCCTCTGAGGGTACGCGTTCAGAATATTGTGTTCAAAGTCATTTGGATTCTTTTTCCTCTTTCCGTTATTTATTTGATATGCACCTGGGTCCTTTCTGTGTCTGTTTTTGCTTTTAGGGTTCTCCTTATCTTTGGTTTAATTTTCTTTCTTTCTTTCTTTCTTTTTTTTTTTTTTTTTAAGATTTTATTTTTTTATTCATGAGAGACACAGAGGCAGAGACACAGGCAGGGGGAGAAGGAGGCTCCCTGTGGGGAGCCCGATGTGAGACTCGATCCCAGGACCCCAGGATCATGACCTGAGATGAAGGCAGACACTCAACCACTGAGCCACCCAGGCGTCCCTTAATATTATTTCTTAAATACATAACACATTTAACATGATGTGAAAGTTAAGTCTGCATGAAGATCTGTCTCGGGAGCCCTGTGCCTTCCCCTGCTTCCCCAGCCCCGCAGGTAAACAGTGTCACTGTATTGTTTCTAGTGAGACTTTGAAAAGGCATCCAGTGTGTAAACCATCACCTGGGGAAGGAAGGCCCCTCTAGGGAAGTCTGGGTTTAAGTTTGAGAAGAATCTATTCCCACATTCTCCTGGACTTTCTGTCTTGGTTTTTGTATTGCTTAAAAACAGCGTCATGGTCATGATCCACCCTCCTTTACTTGCGTGGTCTCTGCAGATGACACGCACGCACATCACTTTGTGTATGTTTTCCTCCAGGGTGCTGTGACGTGTCTGGAGAGAGTCCTGGCGACCCAGTTGAGCCAGCTTCATGTCCCAGAGAGTGTGATCCTTCACGCCCCTGCTCGGCAGACCTGGCCCTGGTGCCTAGAAGCGACAGTCTCTGGCTACACGGGGCCGGGGGGAGCAGCTTCTCAAGCAGCCCACCCCTTGAGGCTGACAACATCTGTGACGTGACGATCAGCGACCTGTACGCAGGCATGCTGCACTCCATGAGCCGGCTGCTGAGCACAAAGCCGTCGTGCATCATCTCCACCAAAACCTCGTTCATCGCTCACAGCTGGAACTCCAGGCGGAGGCACAAGTGTAAGAGCAGAATGAACAGGACGCGTTGCCGGGGAGCCGGGCCCTCTCGGAGGGGTCCCCAGGACAGACTCCCTCCCTGTTCTGAGCCAGGGAAGAATAGGGAAGTGTTAAGAGATTGTGAGAACGTACTAGATGCTTCTGGCCAGAAAGCAGATTTAAAAATGGAAAAAGCTTTTCCTAAAGTAAACAAACTCAAGGTCTGCAAATTAGATCCAAGTTGGAGGGAGTTTAAGGGGCTAAGAAGTTTAATGTCCCAGAGGAGTTCTTCGATGACTTACGGAGATGCCAGGGCAGTGCGTCGTCTTGATCGGGAAAATAGATTCATGGCATTAAAATGGTTAATTTCTCCTGTAAAAATCCTTTCCAGACCAGGAGTACTGCCAGGCAAGGGAGGGAATCATTACAGGCAAATTGAAATCAAATTTGATAAGCTTCATCAGGAATATTGCCCCAGCCCCGGGAAGCAGCCCTGCCTGACTGCCCCCCCAGGACCCTCGGCTGTGGCCATGTACAGGGGTGACCCAGCGAGCCCTCGCGGCCCCCAGGCCTTAGAAATCCGCAGTCTCAGCGGGCTTTTCTGCAGAGCCGAAGCCAAGAGGTCAAATGAGGCTTTTGAGGACCTGGGTGAAGGAGCTATTGGAGCAGGGAGACGCCTGCAGAGGAGGAGCTCCCCTCCCTCGCTTCCAGAGACCAGCTCCACGCAGAGTCTCAGCCGCTCTGAGCAGACGCTGGACCTTCTTTCTCAAGGAAACAATCTTGGAATACTTGGAAAGTCACTATCCCCCAGCAGAACTAGCTCAGTAGCAGGGGTACTGCCTCTAAGCTGCGGAAGGGATCGTTACAGTGAAATTAAAGAAAAATTTGACAAGCTTCATCGAGAGTATTGCCAGAAATCGCCGAAGCGGACCCAGGCGCCTTTATGTATCGGAGCACCTCCAGAGAGATCAAGTGTGGAAGCCCCGTATCCAAAAGGAGGCATCTTAGAAAAATTAAAACCAGACTTTGGCTTCCAGGGTCCCCCAAAGCTGTCAGCATCACCCCAGCGGAGCAGAGAAAGCACGCCGGGCTCAACCACACTCGAGTGCTTCATGCTCACGGCCAGGAGGGCCCACCAGTCCCCTCCAAAGAGACGCCAGTTATCAGACTCCCTGCTGTATGGACAGTGGGCCAGTTCCCCGGATTCGTCGCGTGTGGTGGGCCAGGCCACCCTGAGGCCGGGCGAGAGCCCAGCCCTCGCCAGCCCCCCTGGGAAAAGAAGGTGCGTTTCTGTTGGTTGAATGTGGGTGTTTTGCAATAGGATTCTTCTGCATTCAGTTTCCAAGCTTTCTCCCAAATTCTTTTCCTTCCTCTGAAACGAGCATTTATACCAAGAGCATGTTCATGTATAAGACGCATCGAGGTGGAGCCGAGAATGTTCCGACTGGGAACATCTTACACTTTTCCCGCCGGAGTGCGTTCAGGGGTCTTCTCTGAAAAGCCTCACTGGTGTCCTCGTCAGGCTGTCCTCCCAGCCTCTCCTGGTCTCAGGCAGCAGCTGCCACAAAGCTGATCTGGAAATAGTGACTTTCCTTCTATTTCTGGATTCCTTCCTGGGGACAGCGGGAGCGGCCTGCTCGGCCCCGCGCTCCTGCCCTGCCCACGATCTCCGTGCTCCACGGGGAGGTCTGTCTGCTGTCCTACCTCGCCCTCCGCTTGGGTTTGTGTGGACCCCTCAGTGACACACGTGTGCCACTCTCTTTTCTCCAGAGAAGCTTGGCGGAGGGGGGAGCATTGCACATCACGGCGGGTTGTTCACCTGTTTCACATGAGCGCCAGGCTTTCCAGCGTGCACTTCAGTGTATCCCCAGGCCAGGATTCAGACACGTGACTCCTCGAGTGTACGTTTGGGGGTTTGTGCGTTGGTGGTGTGGGCAGGCGAGGCCACGTAGACCACTTCCTGCTCCCTCCTCGGCGGTCGTTCAGATGGACCCCGTGTGCCCTGGACGCCCCGTGTTCTCTTTGTGCCATGATCCCATCTCAGGGGCAGGTGTGTTTCTCTCAGAGATAAGCCCCAAGTTGTCACTGTCACCACCCCTCAGACCCCACAGGTCCTTCTCTGCCTTTGCTTATACTTCTCAGCATTCAGACCCACACGGCTCCCCTCGGAGAATATTTGCAAAAACCTTGCAGTGCCTTGGCCACAGCAGAGGCTGGGTGCAGGAGCCAGCTGCCTCCTCCGAGTGAGCACAACGTGTAAGTGGCCACCCCGGCTCCTGCGGCTACGTCAAGGTCAGGGTCAGAATCGTGGTCTGGTCTTTCTTCCTTCTTCCACTTCTTGGGCTGCTCCTGTTTTCTCCACCTACCATCTGGCTTGTGCTCCCCGAAGCCGCTCCCGCCACCAGCACGTCCCGTGGCCTTAGCCAGGTGGGTGGTAGCCTTTGTCAGATTAACCAGACCTGCGTTGTGATTGATCTTTCTGGTCAAGGATTGAGGTCCGGGGCCTTGGTGAGGCCAGACATGGAGCTGGAGCAGAAAGGGAGGGGACTGCCCACGCCCCAGGAGGCCCTCCCCCGATAGCATGAGATCCTTTCCCTTTCTTCTGGGCCTTGTGCTCTTTGCCTGCACCCACCTCACACCAGGCCCTCAGCAGGGTAAGTGGGAGCCACAGGGAGTCCTGTGGGGCCGAGGCTTTCAGGGACCATGGCAGGGACTCCAAGGAGACTTGAGGGTGGGTACCAGTGACCCTACAGAATGACCTTCCTTCTCAGTTGAGAAGGGTTGTCACGAAGGCAGCGCCTCTAGTGAGAGCCATTCCCGGGGTCCCCCAGCCCCTGACCCGTCAGATGTCAGGGCTCCCTTGTCCACTGGCCCCGCTCGTCTAAGCCTGCACCTGCTCCTGCAGTGTCCGTCCTGCTCCTCAGGCTCAACTCTGGCTTTTCCCACCTCGTCCCCAGATTTGCTGGCAGGTCACACCGCCTGCTGGCTCAGCCCCTGGAGCTCAGCGGGTCGCTCCCCAGCCCTCTTCTGGCTCACCAGCACCCGACCCACCTTCCCACCTCAGGAGATCCCCCTTCTGGATGCCTGGCTCTCTCGTTCACCTGCCCAGCGAGGGTGCCTGGAGCAGGGACGGCCCACCAAGGTCACAGCCGTGAGCAGTGCCTTCTGCCTGGCATTGGAGCACCTGGAGGAGGACTCAGCCCTTTGTGGGGCCCTTGGTGCGCCCCTGGAATTTGATAAGTCATGGTGGCCGCCCCCTGGACGCCTTTTGCAGTTTCGTCTTAGAACTGTGATACAAACATCCTTAACCATTTTCCACATTTTTCCTTGTTTTCCTACTTAAATTACAAATGTCTTGAGGAAAGGGACCAAAGCTTCATGAGCTGTGACTACAGAAGGGATTTTAATGGCTAACGTCTGGGTGCCTTTCTGGGTGCCAGGCTGTAGAGAACGTTCTTAATCCACGCATGAACCCGTTGATGAGATGGGTTTCATCCAACAGGCGGGTTCTGTCTCTTATTTTACAAATAAGGGAATGTAGCTGAAGCCTTCTAAGTCCTGGGTTCACCCGGGTGTCGGGGGCCAGGCCAGGATTCGAAGGCCGTGGGTGTAACCGCCCGCTTGCCCGGCTGCCCGGGAGGGGTTTACCATCAGGTGGGCTTTCACATCCCTGCCCCTTTACTGTCTGTAGTGGACGCACAAACATATGCGATACAAAACAGTTATGCTTTTGATGGCTTGGGAATTCTAATGGAATTTTACTGAAACTATTTTCATTCTTTTTTTTCTAAAGGAAAGAACACCTCTTTCAAGATGGAAGAGAAAAGTGACTTTGTATTAGAGAAATTGAAAGCTGAAGACGTATAGCCGAGTTATTTTAGAGAGTTGTCTATCTTCCCCCTTCCTGTGTGTGTGTGTGTGTGTGTGTGTGTGTGTGTTTAATCCTCAAGAATATGTGAGAACTGGCTTCACTTAACTGCCCTTCAAAGCAAATGTCAGTGAAACTGATCCCATTGAAATGACTCTTTGAGTTCTTGGTATAGAAGTTATTTGAATAAAGTTACTCGATTAAAATTTTTCACGTGACCTTTATAGGCCTGTGTTCCTCCTGTGTTCTTTTTAAAATATAGACACGTCCTCGGGATGCTCTTCATTCCTGTTTGGTTAGACAACCTCCTTTGCTCTGAAACTCCTGTAAGCCACAGAGACGATGGTTTAAGGTTTAAATTCAGAGCCAAAGGCTTGGTCTCTTCCACATTAGCAGGTAGCAAATTGAAACAGTAACCCTGAAAAGTAATTCCTAACATCATAACGTTAGCTGAAAGTGTGCTCAGACACTCCTGGGATGGTCCCCAACCTCACAGCCACGTGGCGTCCCTGACATCTCAGATTTTCATTGGCGCTGCTTATAATCAGGTACCACGGTGACTTTTTAAATAAAATATTTCACATTAGGAGCACAGTGTCAGCCCATGCATTGCCATGTGTGGCAGACTTTTAAATAAAAGGTCAAAATGAGATTAAATTCTGCACGCCTTTCCTCCCTGCCCCCTTCTGATTCTGATGGTTCCCTTTCCACCGACGCCTTCATGCCAGGACATCACCTCTGCATGAATCAGCTCAAGCTGCCTTAACAGAATAAATCCACAGACCGGGTGCCCAAGCAGCAGAAATGTATTTTGCACAGTTCTGGAGGCCAGAAGTGGGTGCCCGGACAGTTGGCTCTGCTGAGGGCCCTCCTCGTGCAGGCCCCGCCCTCAGGACCTCACCTGAACTTGATCACCCCCCCAAAGGCCCTACTTTAGGTACCATCACATCAGGGTTAGGGCCTCCATGTGTGAATTTTGGGGGTTTGCATTCAGTCCTGAGAGCCGTGAATCAGAAGACCTGCGCTGAGAACCTGCCAGGAGTCTTACCCTTGCAGGCAGCTTATCCTTCCTTGGCACAGACCCCTGGGATGCTAGACCTTTCCTTCGTGCCTGCACCTTGCTAAAAGGAGCATGACCCATCCTTTGCTCTTGGTCAGAAAAAATACCCTTACCCACAACTGTGCCTTGTCACACCACCACCACCATCCCTGAGCACGCATGCACATGCACATAGGACACTACAGTTGATGCGTGGGATGGTCTGTGTATTCTCTGCAGCTTGGTTTCACCAAGAGGTGTTTGCCCTTGACAGGAGCTGATGGATGTGGGTGTCTCGTATTTCAAGAGTCTAGGCAGCTGGTTTCCTCCACGCTCCTGCTGGGTGTCTGCTGCTACGGACGCACGCAGCCGTGATCCTTGAGCACGGGCATGGGCTCCCCTGCAGCAGACCTCTAGCGGTGAGTTGGTCGTGGATACCGGTGTCGTGGATATGTGTGTCTTCAGCTTCCCCTAATGATCGCCAACTCGCCCTCCCAAATAGCTCTTCCAGTTTGTCCAGCAACAGAAGAGATCCCATGACCCCCCTGCTGCCACCAGTCGGTGCCAGGCCGGTGGAGGTGGGGAGTGTGTGCGAAACACCTTGCACGTTACATTTCTGAGGTACTGCCTTTTCAAGGGTCCTCTCAGGACTCTCTCCTTTTTTTAAAATATTTTATTTATTTATTCATAAGAGACAGAGAGAGAGAGAGAGGCAGAGAGCAGGCTCCATACAGGAAACCCGATGTGCAACTCGATCCCGGGTCTCCAGGATCAGGCCCTGGAAAGAAGCACCCCAGCATCATCCCCGGCCAGTGGCCATTCCTCCCCACGCCCGCACCACTAGGGCACTAACACCCTGGCTGGGCCCTCCTTACTTGGGTCACAGTCCCCGGCATCAGACGCCTCTTTTCCCTTCAAGAATGGGGTCCTGAGGGGCAGAGACTGCGGCAGCCTGCCTCTCCTCGCTGGTTGGCACAGGGCTGGGTGGCACTGAACAAAGGTGGATTCTGACCCCCTGGGCTGAAGGGGCAGTCTGACACCCGCACGCTCCCGGGAAGCGGGAATAAAACCGCTCTCTTGGGACTAAACCCCTCTGTCTGGGCTCTGGGATGTTGTCACCTGACAGTCAGGAATCTGCACTCGCAATGACAATGGGGGTTTATTTCAAGGGGGAGGAAAGAAAGGGACACTGATTATTTTAGAATGATGCTTTTCTTAACTAAATTAAAAATATTTTTGCATTGCCGTGCTCCAGCTGCAGCCTGGCCCTCCAAGGACGCAGTTTACACTTTACACTCGAACCACCTAGCAAAATCCTCCGGATGAAGCCAAAAGCAGGTGCTGACTACACGTATCCAAGATTTTGAGAGTCTCCAGGGCTGCCCTCCGGACCCCGGGATCCGAGTCCAGCTGCAGCTCCTGGAGAGCTGAGAGTGAGCAGACACGGGACACAATCAGGACCCAGCTCGGCCGTCCCCTCCGCCCCGGGGGCCGCTGAGCCAGTGGAAGGCCCCCTGCTCCCCCCAAGCCACCATCGTCACAGCGCGGGGCTCCCGCGGGCTGAGGAAGGGGAACCCCTGTGTTTGCAGCCAGGAGACAGCAGGTGGAGCTGTGTCTGCACACACGTCCCCCCATCTGGGCCTTCTGCTAGCCTCTAGGGGGGACACAAAGATCACCCACAGAACCCGAGCTCCATGCGGATCAGTTGAAGGAATCAGGGAGGATGCATTTCGCAAATATTCGTGATGGGGAGCCGGGCAGAAGGCCTGGGGTACGGAAGGACTCCACGCCCAAATAGTTGTCTTCCTGGGAAGCCCCCGTGCAGGCCCTGATTACACAAGGAAGGGTCGGCTGGCTCTTCCCCCAGGGGTCTCTCGAAGTTTCCCCAGATGAGGTTAGCCGTCTCTACTACTCACAGTCCCGCAAAGCCGGAAAGTCCAGTTTTTTCAGATGATGTGCAGACATCTGCTTCATAATAACGCCTGGAACGAGAGCGAGGGGAAATGCCCAGCTCACAAATATTAGGGCAGCGAGAGATTCCCTTTCACCTTTTGAGACAATCTGTGTAGGGCTCCGCTGAAGATGCTGAAGTGAGAATCAGCCAGATGCGGTGGAATCGGACACCGAGAAGGGGGGCTGGCCCCTACTCTGCTGCCTGCCCCCCTCCTGCTCCAGGCCCCGGGTTCGGGCCCTCCCGCGGCCGGAGACCTCTGCTCGCTCGCCCACCTGCCAGGTCGCACGCAGCGCTTCTGATCCTTGGCAAGTTGCTACTAACATAGGTCATTGTTCCTAGCAAGAAGCTGTAGAGCACAGCGGGTTTTTTCTGAGTCTGCAAAAGACAAAGGATGAACGGAGCCATGGGGATGAGGCCCTAGCGATCGGCTGCTCACGGAGCGCGTTCCCATCTGTCTGACGCGGGAGGGGCTAGTGCCCATCCCAGCATCACACAGCAAATAGCTGGACAACTGAGGGACCTTCGGACCCTGGTGCATCGTCTGACCCAGAGAAGAGATGACATTGTCTACAAACTGCGTGGCCGTCCAATACTGTGGCCCTCTGGCCGCGTGTGGCCCTCGAGCACTTGAAATGTGACTAGTCTGAATTAAGTATAAAGAGCCTCCTGCATTTTGAGGACAGAAACTCAAAAAAGGAAAATATCACATTAAAAATGTGCACATTAAAAAAAATAAATAAATAAATAAAAATAAAAATGTGCACATTGATTACATGTTGATATGACAACGGTTTGGGTCCACTGGGTTAAGTAAACTCTCTTATTCAATCTGGTGTCACGTCTTTCACTTTTCCTAACGTGGCTACCAGAAAACGTACGGGCACGAGGCTTGCATCCTGTGTCTGTTGGACGGGGCTGCTCTGGAGGCTTCAGGTCCGACAGGTGAGCACCGGGTCACAGGACGGAAGCCTGTGGCGGCCGCGACCATAAGCCCCAACCCCAGGGCTCCCACCTCCAGCAGGCCCAGGGCCCTCGGCTTCCTCACCAGGATGGAGCAGAGCGTTGTCTGGAGGACGGTCATCTCGTCGGCCGTGCTGCTGTCACTGCGGCCTGAGCTGCTCTCCGGCGCCTTCCAGCCCCAGAAGTGTGCACACTGAAACACGGTAGCCACGCAGGCCTGGGGGGCCACGCGGCACAGAATGGAGGGAGGGCGTCAGGCAGACCCAGGGGCTCGAGGGGCTCTCGGGGCCCGGGGGTGGGGGTGGCAGGGCTGACATTCCACCCGTGGGCCAGAGGGCAGCCCCGGGAAAGCCTCATGGAAGGGTACCCGGGACCGGAGCCCTCCGTGTGCATTTATGGAAAACCCATTGGAGGCAGATGCAGCCCACTTGCACCCTCAGCCAGCACCTCCGTGCCCTGGGCAGCCCTGCCTGGGACCTGCCATCTGGGACGTCGGGGACATCAGGGTCAGGAGCCTGGCCGGGACTGGTAGGACCAGGCGGAGCTTTCTCATCCCTAGACCCTCGCTGAGCACCGAGCCACCAGGGCCCCTGGCCTCTGGCCTCCAGCGGGTGTAGGCCACAGGAGGGGACGACAGGAGGCTGCGGGGTGGGAGAGGCTGGGCTATCCATTCCCAGGGACAGGAGT
Organism: Canis lupus familiaris; assembly: GCF_011100685.1. Lineage (NCBI taxonomy): Eukaryota > Metazoa > Chordata > Mammalia > Carnivora > Canidae > Canis > Canis lupus. Next base: position 45,487,228 of record NC_049246.1, on the reverse strand, counting down.
GGCAGCAGTGTGGCTGGGACCAGCCCCGGGGTTCACCTCCCCTTGGTGGCCCTGCCCTGGCCCCTCCTGGCTGCTCCTTCCATCACCTTCCAGAAGTACGCCCCACAGGGCAGTCGCCATACAGCGTGAAAGAACAGTGTGAGCCACTGATGGATTTGTGAGGAAAGCATCTCTGAGAGGTGACAGTTCCCAGCCGGGTTCTCCAGTGTCTCCAAGGGAGAGCAGGTGTCGGAGCGTACCGCAGGATGCCCCTCACTGACCTAGGGGAGCCCCCAGCACCCCCACGCCAGGTGGACACCTGCAGTCCTCACAACGGCAGGATTCTTGGGACCCCAGGGCCGGAGACATGGTACTAGCTGAGCATGAGCACCCCAGTCCACGGCAGGGAGACAGAGGTCAGGGTCACGGCCTGCGCGGGGTGAGGGGCCGCCGTCGCACAGGCGGGAGCTGCGGTGGGAGCTCCCAGCAGCAGAGGAGCTGGGCGTCCAGAGGGAGGAGAACCTCGGGGTGCAGGGCCAGGCCCGGCGGCCACCCCCTCACTACCCCCCTGCAGCCCCAACACAGGCCTGCCCCACCCGGAGCCCTGACAAGGGATTTAAGGTGAGTTTTGAGTGTGACCGAGTCCTAACGCCCAAGAGTGGTGGCAAGCTGTAGAACCCACTGGAAGAAAAGGAGGTTGGGCAGAGGATGCCCACAGGCAGCAACCGGAGGAGAAAGCTACGTCAGACGCCTCAGTAAGCCTGGGGGGCGGGGGCGGGCACGGCCCCTCCCCAGCCCGGCATGAGGAACGGGGCCGATGGGGAGAGGCAGGGGGAGGACCCCCGCGCAGTCTCCTTTCGGGGCCAGCAGTCCCCCCACTTGGGGACACAGAGCGGAGGGGGTGTCCCACCTGGGCTGCATCCGGGCAGGGGTCCTGGCAGTGCAGCAGGAGCGGGATCCAGGCTTTTTTCACTTCCTCCTTGAAGAAGTGCTTCTTGGAAATCCCGACCACCTTCGCCAGCCGCCCGAACAGGACGAAGGCTTTCAAACGCAGCAGCTCGCTCTCCTGCGGCCCAGATGCACCGGTGACGCTCAGGAAGCCAGAGGCCCCCACAAAGCCCCATCTGCTCTCCGTGGACCTTTCTAGCTGTCTTGGCCCCTGCAGAGGCTTCTGGATCGCTCCGTCAGGTGGGAGGCTCTCCTGCAGGGCTCTCCGTACCGGGCCCCTTCTCTTCCCTGGGGGGCACACCACCGCCCAGCAGACAGCCCGCCCAGTACCTCACAGGGCCGAAGCCCAAAGAGCATCCCTAGGCCGCAAGGGATTAGGGGAAGCTCCACCCTAACAGCAGGGCAGGGGGCCCACAATCAGCCAATGGGTGCATCGGCGCCCAGTCAGGCCTGCGGCCCTCTCTCATCCAGAGCCTGCCTTTTCTTTAGGGGATGAGAAGTGCTGACCCAGTGGCTGAGGGGGCATTGGAGAAACCCCCTGCCACCCCGTCATAGGGCCAGGGCCCGGCGAGGCTGCACTCTGGGCTCACGCTGTCGAAGAAGGCCCTGCACTGCTCGCAGAGGACGCTGAACGAGGACCCCACGTCTCCCTCCCGGAGCTCAGCCAGGATCTTGGCCAGGGCCTCCATGCCCTCGGAGGTCACGCTGGTGCTGACGGGCCCCCTCAGGGAGTCCAGGCACTTCTCCAGCAACAGCTTCCGGTACTGCCTCACCTGAAGGGGGTGGGGGGGGACAACGAGGAGCTGCAGTCCCCACCTGGTTCCCCACTGGGTTCCCCACCTGGTTCCCCACCGGGCTCCCCAGCCAGCTCCCCAGCTGGTTCCCCTCTGCATGCGGCCAGAACAGGCCAGCCCTGAACCCCGTCCCCCAGCCCCTGCTCGCTGGGTCCCTAGGCTCTGGGCCGGGCGCCGCACCTTCTTGGGGGCACCGAGGGCCATGTTGCCCAGGGCTCGCAGGGAAAGCACCCGCAGGGCCTCGTCCTCCTGGTCGGCCCCTTTCTCCAGCAACAACACCGTGGGTTTCAGCAGTTTCTCCTGGTACAGAACCGGGTCACTCATGAACTAGAAAAGAGAACTTTCTGGCAATTTGGCCCCATGCGGGCCCCTTTCTCATCAGCCACAAGGCCAGTGTGTGACGAGATCCCATGCACAGAGGGTCTCCGTGAAGAGAGAGGACACCAAGCCCCGGCTCCCCAGGACCAACTCTTGGCTCCTCCATCCACCAGCTGGGGCCCCTGGCCAGTCACTCAGAACCCCCCGAGCCTCAGCTTCTCCCACCTGCAAGACCTGGCTCATGGGGCTGTTGTGAGGCTTCCTAAGGAGACCGTGGGGAAAGCCTCGTGAGTGTGGCCTATAGGAATACACCTGTTCAGTTAAGCTGACCGAGCAGCTCCTGTGTGCAGGAGCCGGGCCCACGGGCTTGCTGGCTTGCTTGCTTTTGTTTTTAAAGTTTTAATTATTTGAGAGAGAGAGAGAGAGAAAGAGAGAGAGAGAACACAAGCAGGGGGAATAGCAGAGGGGAGAGGGAGAAGCAGACTCCGCACTGAGCAGGGAGCCCCACACGAAACTCGATCCCAGGACCCCCGGATCCCGACCAGAGCCAAAGACAGAATCTAAACAGACTGAGCCACCCAGGCGCCCCTGTGGGCCTCAACAGATACATGAACTTCCCTCCCCCGGGACTCAGAGAACCACATCCGGCTCAGCACTCAGAGCGCCAGGACCTCAGGCCAATGGGGCCCCCCTGGTTTGTGTGTGTGTGTGTGTGTGTGTGTGTGCACGCACACGTACACAGATTATAAATAAACCTGAAAAAAGTAAACACCAAACTGGTGACCCCAAAGCAGGAAATTTGCCATCCAGCCCTTTATAGAAAATGTTTGCTGACCCTACACCAGGCGGATGTGGGGCTCCTAAGGCATATCGGGAATCACGCAGCCAACCCAATTTCTCCTAAAAGTTTTCTGGCCAATTCCCTTGGGACCTGGTAAGAGCTCAGGAGGGTGGCCGGGCCCCAGTGGGTGTCACCCCCTTCCCTGGCCTTCCTGCCTGGCCAGGCCCTATTGGCCCCTGATAGCCTTCCTACAAGGCCTTCCCCAGCCCATCAATCCTGGCGAGAGCCCAGGTGCCCTCCTCCGGGCCCTTGGGTGTTGCCGGCACTCAGCACAGCACCGCTCATTTAGCTGTGCACCCTGGGTCTGGGGCCCCCTTTCCCCACGGCGTACACCCCAAATCACTCACATCCCCAGGGAGGTGGGACAGTTGCCTGCCCCTTGACTCAGATGCCCCTCAGAGCCGGGTCCTGGGGGGTGGAATGGGGAGGGTGCACCCAGCAGCCCCGCCCCAGCTCCCCCAGCCCTCCGCGCCCCGAGCCTCACCTCCACGCAGACGGCCGTGCTGCTGATGCGACAGCTGAGGACATCGGAGTCCATGCCTCTGAGCACCAGCTCCGAGAGTCGCTGCCTGTACCCCTCCATGCTCCGCATGCACAGCCTGCGGGGTGGGGGGGTGCAGCCCAGGGCAGGGAGGGCTTCTCAGCTGCTGCCTGCAGAGCCGCTCTGGGGCTGGGCACCCGGGGGCATATCTCTTAACCTCTCTGGGCCTCTCCCTCCTTCACCAGGGGGATTTGGTCGGGGTGTCACTGGAGTACCTACTTTTCATTTCCTTTTCATCAAAAGGGACCAGAATGAGTGATCAGGACCCAGGAAATAGCTCTCTGACCTGGCCCAGCTTGGAAGCCCCATGTGGACTTGGGTGAGCCCCTCACAGCTCCCACCTTGGAGCAGGACGGGTTATGATAAAAGATTCCCCCTGCCCTACACGCTGCCATCCCAGAGTCTGGAACACGGGTCGACTTGGCAATCCCTCAGAAGCCAGGCACTCAGCCGTGACCTAGACCATCCAGCAAGGAGGCCACCCTGCGCGTCCCGCTGCCCGGGCCTGGAGGCTGGGTGCCCACCTGGCCAGCAGGCCCACGCCCTGCAGGAACGTGGAGCTGCTCTGCAGGAGGGCCCACACGCCCTGCTCCTCCAGAGTGTGAACCAGCTGCTCGCTGTTGAGTCTTCTGAACAAAAGCTGCATGGACTGGATCGTGATCCTGGAAGAAGGTGGGACTGTATCACGACGAAAAGGAGCACCCACCGCCGGGCAAACACTGCACCCGGGTCGGAGAAACAGGGGTCCCCATGCCTGCTGGGCCTCGCTCAGGGGGCTAAGGGCGATCACGTGAGGGAGTGGGTCTGCAAACAGTGAAAACTACACTGCCCTGGACTCATGCGAGGGAGGGTTGTTAAGATCTGCTTCCAGAAACTTCTCTGCAACACGAGAGGACCACAAGGCCTCTTGGTGGAGATGGCTCTTGGGATCCTTGACTTCTAAGAGGCCGGGTCCAGGTCAGGCCCACTGCCTTACACCCCCACCCCAGCCCTGCTCCGCAAGCCACCCCCAAGAGCACCTCTGCAGGTTGATCTCCTCTGGCAGCATCCCTGCATGGACCAGTCTCCACGTCTTTAGGACAGGCGACATGGCCTCTGGCCCCTGGCTGCTGCTGAGCTGCAGCAGGAGGGTGTAGATGAGGTCCGGGAAGAGGTCCAGGAGCTTGTCATTCACATCTATCTTCTGGATGAGAAGGTGGATGGTGCACAGGGTCTGCAGAGAGACGCGCTGAGGTGTCAGGGCTCCTGCTCTGAGCCTCCAAGGAGCCCAGGGCCTGCCCCTGGGACTCACCATCAGAGGATCCACTGCGGCCAGGCGCCAGATGTCAGCTTTGGAGGTGGCATTGGCCTTGGGGGTGAACCTCGACTGCAGCCGGCCCATCAGCCCGTGGAGCATCGTCCGGGCAAAGGGCACGTTCTCTGCCACAGCCAGCCACACCTCCGTCAGGTGCCTAGCCAAAGACAGGACACAAGGACCGTGGGTCTCCCGCCCTGGGCCCTGGCAGGTAAGAGCCTCTTTGGCTCCGCAGGCAACCCACTGAATAGGGGCTGAACCCCGAAGGCTGAACCTCAGGGAGGTGGGCTGAGTTGCCAAAGGTCACATAACCAGAACCCGGTCCGTGACCCCATGCTCAGCTCCCTTTCTCTGCCGTGGCCCCAGTGCCAGGTGACCTTAGAGGTGCCCACGGGGCCTCCCATCTGATGACTTTATAGGTACTTCCAGCAACAGCTGCCAAGGCCCCAGCTGGTCAGGCTGGTCCAAAGCAGCTGCCTCAACGCACAGCATCTCCTCCTCCCAACACATCTTTGAGGAAGATGCTTTCAGCTCCGTGGCCCACAAGAGAGGAAGGGGGCCTGCGGAGGTTAGGCAACCTGCCAGACGACCGTCCGAAGCGGCTCCGCATCCCCAAGTCGAGCCCACAGCTCTGCTGAGAAGGGAAGGACCTGGGGGCAGTGGTGTCATGGGCCCAGAGTGCGTAGGTGCGGGGGGGTGGGGGGGTTGCAGGGGGCTTTAAAGCACTAAGGGGGCAAGTCTACCAAGATCAAATGCAACCATGAGAGGTGCCCCCTCCCGCGTGAATCCACAGAACCAAATCCACAGACGTGAGTTCGGGAGGACACGCGCCGGGCGCCTGGTGGTCGGACGGAGTGGAGGGGTGGGCCATGAGCTCACGGGCAACCGCTGCTCATAAAGAAGCCATCGGGGTGTGAGGAAACAAGAAAGCAGGACCTCAGCCCGCGACAGCCAGAAACCGCCGCGTGCCCTGGAGGGAGCAAAGGCCCCAGCTCAGCCGGCCCCGGACCCCCGGCCATGGAAGCTGTTGGGTGGCGACGGGGCTGTTCGGAGCCTCCAAGCTCGTGGCAATTTGTGCCCAGCGAAAGGGCGCCAGTGCAGTGAAAGCCAGCGGGCGGCGGCCACCGAGACCACCAGCCTGACGGAGGCCACACTGCACTGTCCCCCACCCCAGCCCTGCTCCGCGAGCCACTAACCCCCAGCAAATCAAGCAGTCCTCACGGGCCTCCCGCCCGATGAGGAGCAGCCCCACGGCGGAGCCAGGCCTGTGTTTCTCACGGGGCAGCCCGCTCTGTTCGTGTCACAGCATGTTGAGTGACATCGGCCACCCCTCCGTCGCCCACAGTCTCAAGGCTCTTGGCTGCCCACCCCTTTCTATGCACTCCCCGGTGGGTCCTGGCACCATCCCAGACGCACTCCCCCTGCCCGGGAGACCCTGCCGCCAGCCCGAGTGCCACCGTGATGGGGACACAGGGACCCAGCAGGCAGCAGGGAACACGGAGAGGCAGGGCCGGGGCTACATTACCATGAGGCCACCTGAGGGTTTGAGGGTCTATTAGCTCAATCCTCGGGCACCTGGACCTCCCCTCTCAGGGCCGCATTTGGAAGGGAGAGGGACACAGCGGAGCGTGTCCAGAGGCCTGCATAGGCCTTGGTGACCACGTCTTCAGGCATGTCCTGGAGAAGCCCAACCTCGGAGGGGGCCCGGAGCCCTGTCCTCCAGGGGAAATGAAAGGGCTGCTGCGGGCAGAGGCCAGAGGGGATGACAGGACACCTGAGAAGCTGCGGGATCCGGACTCCAGCTCCGAAGGATGGAACGGTGACGCTGGGGCTCCAGGTCCGTGGTTCCCAGAGCCTGTTCCTCCCACAGGAGATGCAGGGACAGGGCTTGACCCACCCCAGGTTTGGACACGCCACTGCTCAGGGGCCCTGTCCTCCCGGACACGTCGGGCTGGTGAGATGGGCGAGGTCTGGGCTGCAAGGGGCGCTGTGGCTCCCTGTCCAGGGCACCCACCTCTCCATGGGCAGGGGCTGCCTCAGGAGCGATGTGAGGACTGTCTCCTGGTGGTAGTGCGCCAGCAGGAGGATGCCCTCGATGAGGCAGCGTCGCACCTCCAAGTGGTCCACCACGGGCAGGTGGACCAGGATGGCGCCCAGGATCTCGGCCACCTGGGGAAGGGCAGGCATCACCAGCACAGCCTGGGCCCCTGTGACCGCTGTGCACCCCTCCTCCAGGGGACCTTGCCCAACTAGATGTTGGGGAGGTTAAACCACCTGCGCCTCCTTTGGCCTCTTCCTGGATTTATCAGGTTTTCTGTGTGGGAGGCAGGACGCTCTGGGAGAGCGAGCCAAGGGCCTCCAGTCCACTGTCCTCTTACTTACTAGCTTCAACATGTTCCTTTCTCATTCTAGAACTCTACTCCCTGTCCTTTTTACAATCAAGGGTTTGAGGAGACCTTCTCCGTAAGCACAGCTGGGCCCTTGCTTGTCCCTGGGCGCACTGGACAGCCCCAGCCCCGAAGCAGCCCAGCCACGGCTCAGCCACCTTGTCTTCCAGCTCCTTGGCCCGCATCTGGAGGAAGGTGCCTATCCAGGTGACGGAGGCCTTATCGTGCTGTAGGTCCATGGCCCCGATGTTCTCACAGAGCTTCTGGATGAGCGAGACCACCTCATCGCAGTTGAATTGCACGCAAGCCACCTAGGACCAGAGAAACCACCCCTGGGCTCCAACAGCCAAGTTGCAGGCCAACTCCCTGCCCCCACCTGCCACCACTAACGTCCCCTTCCTCTTCCATCCGACACCCCGGCCCCGGCCCAGGCCCCCATCCTCCCTCAAACCACCGCCAGGGCCTCCCCCCGCCCCGCCTCCCTGCCCTGCCCTGGGCTGTTACTCCTCCTCCACCACGGAGACCCAAAGCTCAGCCCTGCTTTCCAAGGCTTAGGACATGTGCCCCCAACCTCTGCTGCACCTCATGTACCTGACACCGCCCACCGCACCTGAATTCCACTCAGGAAGCCCCACCCACACGTTCCCCATCCTGTCTGTACTGCCCTGCAGCCTTCACTCAGGGTGTACCCTGAGCCCGGCTGCCCTGCCACCTCATCCTGCCACCCCCCACCCCCCCCACTCCAGAAAGCCGCCTCTGCCCCCTGAGGCAGCAGGGCCTCGTCCCCTCTGCAGAGTTCGGGTGACTCCGGGCATTCGGCCATCAGTGTGCCCGTGTACCGACACCTCTCCGCGGGACCCCATGTTTAACTCTCTCTGGGGCTCTCCACCTTCAGTGCGGCACACCGCAGGGATGGAGACTATTGAGCACCTACTACGTGCCAGGCACCACAGTGGGGATCTTACATACTGCAGGCCATTTAAGCACAGAGGGCATGAGTTAGACCAAAAGCCATGGGAACTTCGACATCTGGAAGAAAAGGAAGGCTGCCTGGCCAGGCTGAGCAACATCCCATGCCCCAGAGACAGTCCAGGTGCCAGAGTCCAGCCCAGGAGCCTCCCCACCTTTCCAGCTTGTCACCTTGGCAATTCTGGAAGATGCACTGAAAATCTTCTCCACATCTGGGCCCTGGAGATCCTCCTTACATTTTGCAAGCTCCAGCTCCTTGGAAGGGCCCCATGAGGAGCAGGTCTGGCTTGCTGTTAGGAACATGATTTTAGACACGATCAGAAGGATAAAGGGTCCATCCACAGGCCACATCAGGGTGGCCTCCTGGCCTGGCCCACAGGACTCCCTGGCTTCACCGGCCTGGACCACCCTTCAGTCTCTGGGCATCTCACCCATTCTTGCCTTTGCTCTCATTGTCCTATTCCCCCCACACCACCTCTACACACAGCTCAGATACCTGCTTTCTAGGAGGCCTCCAGCCGCCAAGCCGGAGGCAAAGTCTCCCCCTCTGAAAATCATCACCTTGCATTAGCCCCTGAGCTCATCTCTGGTTCCTTCTACTGTGTCCTGGGTATCTGTGAGCTGATCTTTTCCCAGGGAGCCCCTTAGTACCCAGGACATGCCCTCAATGAGTTGTGCCAAACCAGTGAGCTTGTCCTTCTGGAAACTTCCATGGCCTCTGAGCAAGCTCTGCACCCTCTCCACCATCTCTGCTGGCCACCCTTATTTGTCTATACAAAGAGGTCATGTTCCCCCCAGGATAGCCCCACAGCTGACACCCCTGCTGTCAGACCTCCCTCCCAACATCCATGTCCTGGGTCTCGCCTTCCCCATACCATGGAGATCCAGCAGGCTGGACAGGACATCCATTGAGGCTATGCGAGTTCTTCTGTGGGAGTCACAGGTACAAGGGGCCATGAGTCCCACCAGCATGCCAAACTGCCCCAGCTTCAGGGGGATCTGAGGGACAGGAGACCTCAAGGCTCACACCCTCTGTCCACTCATGCACACCTGGTGCTGTCCAGGGACAGTGTAACAGGCAACCAGAGAGAGTGAGCCCTGCTCGAAAGCACCCCAGCAGAGACCCTGGAGGCTCAGTAGCCAGGATCCCAGGAGTCTGGCTCAGGACTTGCCTTTCTGTCCACAGGCCCAGGTTTTATAATCAGGGCTCCTGCCTTGTTCCTGTAATTGAGCCCTGGGATTAAATCTGGCCTCCCCTGCTCACTAGATGTGTGACCTGGGCAGGGTACTTAGACTTGCGCCCTTATGTTCCTCATCTGTAAAGGGGAGATAACCATGGTGCCTCCTCCTCCAGGGGGATGTTGAGAATTGTGTCCAAGAATCCAGATGATATATTCTGTACAGTATCTGACCTCAAAGCTAGCATGAGGCTAGGCTCTGGCTTCACTTTGCTGGGCCTGGGTCTCCACCTGAATGGCACTCCCAGACCACCAGGAGTACTGCTCATCTAGTTCTCATCACACACCGGCCCCCACACCCCAGGGAGACCATCCTCCCAACACCATCACTGAAGACTAGGAAGTCAAAGAGCATGAGGCCAACAAATGTACAAAGAGAGGTCTCATCAAGGTGGGTCAGATTGTTAATCAACAAAAATACCTCATTGCTTTCCCAGATTTTGTGATGTTCAAGTGCTTGTCAAGTTTTATAAAATTTGTAATTTTGTAGTGGTTTATTTTCTTGTTCTAAGTAGATATTTACTCTCCTAACCAATGTGGTATTTCCTAAGTGTGTGCTCTTTTTCTTAAAGAGGGCCCTCACTGCTATGTGAGCCTGGATCCATGCTGAGCCATGGCCCACCCCTCTCTCAGCATCCCCAGAGCCTCAGGGCTAGCTCCTAGTGGGGCCTCCTCTGCCATTCCCAAATGAGACAGCCTCTTCCCAAGGGACTCTTCAGGGGGCAGAACTTGATTTTGAAAGTGTGCCCTCTTCTCATGAATAGAGACAGGAACTCTTCTGTGGGTGCCAGAGCAGCAGGCTGGGGGATTGGGGGCTCCAGGACTCACGCAGACACCGATGCTTTGCACGTAGATCTGCATGAGATGGAGATGGAGGTTTGTGGCCTTCTCCCGCTCCCCTTCTTTCTCCGACAAGATCCACTTTTCCAGGAGCTATGGGTAGAGGCCAGAACACAGAAGACGCCATTAAAATCCCAAGGCCAGCCTTTCCTGGCCAGCTATTGTCCGCCTCGTCTCTCCACTCAGAGTCTGAATTTCAGAGGTGTTGGGTGGTTCTGGAAGCCTCTCATTCTCTTTCCAGGCACCTCCATGAGGGAGATGAGGCAGAGGGCAGAGACTGTGTCCCCATTATCCTGACCAAGATGGCGCTTGGCTGACGGGTTTGGCCTTATTCCAAATGTCTGTCTGTGGGTGAAAGGTCCAGAAGCATAGCCTGCCTTGCACTCCAGGGCCTAAATGTTCACACACACAGTGACAGAGCTTAACAATGTATGAAGCAAAACTACCACAACTGAAGAAAATATAAATCCATAGTGAGAGTCAGAGATTTCAGTACCTCTTTCTTAGAAACTGGTGGAACAAGAAGACAGAAAATCAGGAAGGACAGGGAAAACTTGAACAACCCGACCAGCCAGCTTGGCCTAATACTTAGGAACCCTTGACCTGAAGCAGTAGGCAAGTGCACACAGAACACTCACCAAGATAGACCACTCTGTGCAACAAGGTAAGTCTGGGTTGATTTAAAAGGACTCCAATTATACAGAGTGTGTCCTCAGACCACAATGGATTTAAATTAGGGATGAAAAACAGGAAGATCTCTGGAAAATCTTCAAACATTTGGGTGAAAGAAGAAATCAGAAGAGAGATTAAAATGTACTCTGTATTGAAACAAAATGAGAACACAACATATGGATATTTATGGGATACAGCAGCAAAAACAAAACAAAGTCAGTGGACTCATACTATCTGCTCCTGTTTCCAAGGTTTATTATGTTACAGTAATCAGGATGGGATGGCATTGGTGCAAAGATAAAGAAATAGGTCAACAAAGCAGAAGAGGTGCCAGAGACAGGTCCATGCATACGTGGTCAGTTGATTTTTGACAAAAATGCAAAGATAATTCAATGGAGAAAAGTCTTTCCAACAAATGGAACTGGAACAGCTGGTTGTCTGTGCACAAGCAAACAAACAAACTTGGATCCATACTTCACACCACATATAAAACTTAAACTATATCCTAGACTTACTTGTGAAACCTGAAACTACAAACTCCTAAAAGAAAATCTTTGTGACTTCTGTGACCAGGCAAAGATTTCTTACATAAAACATCGAAACCAGGGGCGCCTGAGTGGCTCAGCGGTTGAGCATCTGCTTCCAGCTTCAAGGCCTGATCCCAGAGTCCTGGGATCGAGTCCCACATCGGGCTTCCTGCCTGGAGCCTGCTTCTCCTCCTGCCTGTGTCTCTGCCTCTCTGTGTCTCTCATGAATAAATAAATAAAATCTTTTTTTAAAAAAAAGAAAACAAAAGGCAAATTAGACTTCATTAACATTGTAATACTTCTGTTCTTTAAAAGACACTGTGGGGCAGCCCTGGTGACACTGCAGTTTAGTGCTGCCTGCAGCCTGGGGTGTGATCCTGGAGACCCAGGATCGAGTCCCATGTTGGACTCCCCGCATGGAGCCTGCTTCTCCCTCTGCCTCTCTCTCTCTCTCTGTGTCTCATGAATAAATAAATAAAATCTTATAAAAAATAAAAATTAAATAAAGAGCACTTCCTTAAAAAATAAATAAATAAAAATAAAAAAAAATAAAAGACACTGTGAAATCAATGAACATACAAGTCAAGGATGGGAGGAAAATATTTGTAAATCATATATCTGATAGGGACTTGAATTCAAAATATATAAAACCTCTGAAAACTCAATAATAAGAAAGCAAACAACCCAATTAAAAAAAAAAAAAAAAAAAAAAAAAACTAGGGCAGCCCGGGTGACTCAGCGGTTTAGCTCTGCCTTCAGTCCAGGGCCTGATCCTGGAGACCCTGGATCGAGTTCCACATCGGGCTCCCTGCATGGAGCCTGCTTCTCCCTCTGCCTGTGTCTCTGCCTCTCTCTTTGTCTCTCATGAGTAAATAAATAAAATCTTTAAAAAATAAAAACTAGACAATACCCCTCAAAAAATGCCAAGATTATGGAAGATTGAGGAATTGTTCTGGATTAAGGGAGATTAAAGAGATGTGGTAAATAAATGCACTGTGTAATCCAGCTTAGATCCTGGATCAAGGAAAAGAGCTATAAAGGGTATTATTGGGATAATTCATGGAATTTGAATATTGGCCATAGATTAGAATACAGCATTGTGTCAACATCACAATTCCCCATTTTGCTCATTGTACTGTTGTTATACCAGGTGTTTTTGTTTTCGACGTCTGCAACCAACTTTCATGGTTCAAAAGTGTGGTGGTGTGTAAAACAAGAGAAGGGAAGACAAAGAGGAAAAAAAAGGAAATGTGGCAAACGATTAACAATTGTGAATCTGGGTGAAGGGTATACAGGAGTTCCTTGCAAGTTTTCAGTGAATCTGAAATTTTATCAAAATAAAATTACTGTGGGATCCCTGGGTGGCTCAGTGGTTTAGCACCTGCCTTCAGCCCAGGGTGTGATCCTGGAGTCCCGGGATTGAGTCCCACATCGGGCTCCCTACATGGAGCCTGCTTCTCCCTCTGCCTGTGTCTCTGCCTCTGTGTCTCTCATGAATAAAAAAATAAAATCTTTTAAAAAGAATGAAAAATAAAAAAATAAAATTAGTGAAACAATTTTTAATGCATACCCTTGTTTTCCATAGAATCTGACCATGAGGCCAGCTTTCTGGGAGGGGTGGCCATCCCTGGCTCCTGGCCCTCCACCAGGGAACTCACGTGTACCATCTCCTGCAGCCCCTTGGGGTCCAGCTGCCTCTGCATGAGACCCTCCATCAGCTGCTCCAGGGCATGCATCGCATTCGCATACAGGGTCTGTGGCCAAGAGAGGAGAGTACCCAGCAGCAATGAGGGGACATGCACAGCCACCCACCAGGACGCTGCAAGGATCCATGTCAGGGTTGAGAAGTATGAGATGGTTTGAAACTCACCCCTTTACTTCAGCTCAGACTGGGTTCTTAATACCTATATTCTCATGTGACATACGAGACCACCTCTAAAGAGGAACCCATTTTACAAAGAAAGAAAATGAACCCCCACCACCCAGTTCTTCTGACTCCTCATCTGGGATTAGGACACTGAAGCAGAGATGGCTACCTGTTCACAAAAGGTTTGTCCTCCTTTTCCACATTGTTGCTGGGAAACAGGCAACTAGTCAGGAACTACATTTCCCAGCACCCCTTGCATTTGGGCATGGCATTTGACTGAGTTCTGGCCAGTGAAAGGTGCAGAGTGGCTCATAAAGCCTCCATCCATACTCTTTCTCTTCCACTCTAGGCTGGATATCAGTATCCCAAGGGACCTTAGGCCATGCACTAAAGATAGTAGGGCCTCTGTCAGCCTGGTTCCCAAATAACTGCATGCAGCAGCTCCATCTCCACCCCTATTGCCAGCTGGACTTCACTTGAGTGAGAAATAAACTGTCTCCTTATTAAACCATGGAGATTTCAGGGTTTAGCTGTTACAGCAGCTAACGTTACCTTACACTAACTAATAGGGCCTACTGCACTTTGCTGCCCTTAACCACTCACAGGTGGTTCAAGGCGGCGTGCTCTCAGCACTGCCCAAGTTGTTGTAAGCTTCCAAGTCCTGACCCGGAAAATGAGGCAGCCCAGAGGGACCTACCTGAATGGACTCATTGTCCTCTGCTGGGGGTTGGAGAGAAATTACAGAGTGAATACTGATATCCATCAGCTCATTGTTTTCCTCCATGGAGTAGAAAGGCTTCAGATTGCTAAGGAAAGAAGAAGGGACAAGAGGAAGGGTCAGAAGGGAGTTGAGACCCTGCCACCCCACTGCCCAGTCCAGGGTGCAGAGGCATGGCACAGAATGAGGGAGAAGACAGCTTCCCCGGCGGCGGGTGCAGGCATGCATCCCTCCCTCCCCAGGGGCCCTGGCTCCCCTCCAGTGACTGTGTCTGTGACTGATGGGGAGACGCAGGGGCCCACAGGCAGCTCTCCTCCTTGTTGCCTACTCTGAGCCTGTCCCTCTGCTGCTTGGAAACATTCCATGACTCCTCCCCGGCCATAACCATAGACTCCGCCTCCCAGGCTGGCCCTGACCCAAGGGTTTTTGGCACTTCCGAGAAATGCAAATTCTCTGGCCCTACCTCAGAGCTACTGAATCAAAAACTCGGAGTGGAGCTCAGCCATCTGAGATTTAATGAACTCTCAGGGGTGGAAGCTGGCTGCTTGATGCCTGCTAACTCATTCTTCTCCTATTTCTTCATCAATAGTTCTCAAGCCTAGGTGCATTCTAGCATCACCTAGAGAAGCTCCGAGGTGCCCAGGGGCCACATCCAGACTCCAGGGATCCTTATATAAAGATGTGGGGTGGAGCCAGGGTATCAGCTACCATTCTACTTAACTTTAAACACCTGCCCCCCAAAGATATCCTGTATTTTGCCCTGCCTGGAGCTTCCAATTCCTACCTAAATCCTGTTATTTTGTGTCAGATGCCAGCACCTTCTGATCGCCCCTCTTGTATCGACAAAATTATAACTTGTTAGTGGACCCCCTTTCTCTGGTCCTAGATTTTTTTCCTGCTTATTCATGCATTAATACACAGCTCTGCCCTATTATTCCTTCTGTAGGCATTCGTTTTACCCCACAGGTGAAGAATTCCCAGAGACCACCCAACACCCAACCACTTCAGATACTAATGTTCATAACTTCTTCCTCCCTCCCCCATTTCGCCCCAGTGAATGGACGGCTCCAGGAAGGCAAGCCTGGGGTATTATATTACTTTATATTAACTGTATCATAAAGCATCAACAATTAAATTCTTTGATCCCTGCCCAACCCAACTAGAAGGATGCCATCCCCCTGCTACCCTATCCAGTGCCATATGATTTCTTGCTCAAAATATCCCCTAATGGACCAAAGAACAGCCTACCCACCTGCCAGTCACCTCCCAACCCAGAAGAGCCCAACTGGAAATATTGCTAAAATTATGGAAAAGACCTGGCGGAAGCAGACCCCACCTCCCCGGGTGGCCCACTGCCCCAAGAGCGGCCACCCAGGGCCCCTGCTACAGAGATGGGGAGGCAAAGTAGGTGACCACCCCCCCACCGACCAAGGAGCACTGAGGGGTGGTCTCAGACTCTGCCCCAACCCTCAGAGATACTTGGGGCCCAAACAGGGGCCCAGCTCACCTCAGGTGCGAGAGGGCCTCCATCGCCATCGTCCGCACGGGAGAAACCAGGCTGTCGGTGGGTTCTTCCTTGATGGTGGCCTGCCCGGCACAGCAGAGAATGAGCCATCCAGGGCCCGCCAGTGAGGCCAGTGAGCGTGGAGACAGCGGCACCCCCAGGGCTAGTGCCCAGGGCCTGGCACTGCATGGGGTGCTGACACCCCATACCACATTCTCTGTTTTTAGGATCACTTGGCCTTTAGCATTGTAGGGGAAGCAGCAAAATCTGGTGTGGGAAGCAGCAGGGCTCCAGACAGGCCAGGGCTGCTCACTCAGGCCTGCCGCCTGCTTGCTGTGTGTCCTTGGGCAAACCCCTTCCCCTGCCTGAGCCATCACGTGTCAGACAAGGCCTGTTTCACCAGATTGTGCCCCTCGTGTAGCATGAGATGGCACACGGACAGCCTATGTCCCTGGGCTGGAACAAGGGTTCATTTCCTTCTCCAAACCTCACCTCCCTCGGGGACAGCCTCCAATGCTTTCCAGGGACCACAGCTTTAGAAGGCACTGGCGGGGCGGGGGGGTGGGGGGTGTGTGTCTGGGGACAAAGGACAGTAGCTGCCCAGAACTCCACTGCCTCTGCCATGGCTTCTTACCCTCAGGCAGCTGACGCTTTCTAGACCTTACTGAAGCTCTGTGCACAAAGAGCTTTCAGACCCTCCTGCCACGGAGCCCACCCCCTAGATCCCTGCTGTGGAGAAACACCAGGTGACAGAGGGGCGGCCCGGTGGGCTTCCTTCTGCCCACTCTGAACCAGCCACCTCCAGGCACTAGCGCATCCCTGGCCCATCATACCCTTTGTCAGATGGACAAATCTCATACTCAGAAATCCTACAGTTGGACCGAAGCACAATTGAGATAGGGAGGGACTCCTGTGACACCCCCCCGCCCCCCACGGCACCTCCATGTCCCCTCAGATGCCCTCAGAACCTCTGGAAACCTCTGACCACGGAGAAGCCGGCAGGCATGAGACCCCCAGACCGCCCAGGACCAAGGAAGCCCCCACCCAGCCTACCGTTATAATGCCCGTCAGAGTCATCTTTTGGGCAAATTGGAAATCCTCCAGGTCCTTGATGTTTTTGATGGCTTTGGTGACTTGCATCACACTCTTCATGAAGGCCATCTTGAGACAGATGTCCTGAACCCAAACCAAGAAGAGGGAATAGCAGGAGCACGTCGTGAGTGGGCCCGAAGCCCCCAGGCCGCAGCCCTGGTCAGCACCCTGCTGCTGCGTAAGGACCGGTCCTCCGCGCCCAAGGAGAGGCAGTGCCAGGGGCGCTCCGCGAGATGGCAGGCCTCCTTCTGTCCTTCAGCCCCTGGGCCGGGCGTCTGCCACATGGCCAGGGTGCCAGCGGGGGGCTGGACAAGGCGGAGTGCTCCTGCGCCCCTCTGAAAACGCCACCTCCTTCCAGCCCCCCCACACCTGTGCCTGACGACAGCAATGCCAGGACACCAAGCCCCGTGGGTCGCCAAAGGGACCGAATAAGTTGAGATAAAATCATTTTTGTTGGGGCGCCTGGGTGGCCCAGTGGTTGAGCATCTGCCTTTGGCCCAGGTTGTGATCCTGGGGTCCTGGGATCGAGTCCCGCGTCGGGCTCCCACAGGGAGCCTGCTTCTCCCTCTGCCTGTGTCTCTGCCCCTCTCTTTCTGTGTTTCTCATGAATAAATAAATAAAATCCTTTTTTTTTTTTTTATTGTTTTTGCTTTGACAACATGGAGGAGCCTTGAGGACATTATGCTAAATGAAGCAAGCCAGTCATAAAAAGACGAATGCTCTGTGAGTCAAATTCATTAGAGGCCAAGGGTAGAGTGGGGCTTGCAGGGGCTGGGGACAGGGGGTGTGGGCATATCGGCCGGTGGCTGCACAGTCTAGGCCTAGAAGACAAAGAGCACTGGAGACGACCGGTGGGGACGGTGGCACAAGTCACATGTACTCAATTATTAATTATTTAAAATAATTTTTGCTTTATCCTGTATTTCTTCTTCCTTGCCATTCCAAGAAAGTAGCAAGTCCCTTTGCATCCCTGAGGACAGCCCCACTTCTTGTCCCTTGGTAAAGGGCTTGGGTCAGATGTCAGGAGGGGAGGGAGTGGAGTCAAGGGCAGAGGGAGGGAGGGAGTGAGGCTGGGAAGAGGGGGTGCTCCTCTTGTGATTTCTGGGACCTGCCCTCACCCCCCCCCCAGCACCGTGGGGGAAAGGCTGTCCCCCTTCTCCCCCCTGCAGCAGAGAGCACCAGCCTGAGGCAATGGGCTTCCCAAACGCTGAGCGTCGGGTAGGAGTCCTGGCTGTCTGCTGGGTGGGGTTGGGGTGCTCAGATAGTGAGGCAGGTGACTGTGACTCTGCCAGCCTGGCTCTGGATGTGGCGCTGTGGCATCTGGGGTTACCTGGCAGCTGCTGGAGTAGTGGTGAATGATCTTGGCCGTGATGGGGTTGTCCACGTGGGTGAGGAGCATCTGGGGGTGGCAGTACGAGGCCACGCAGCTGTATATCACCATGAGGGCACTCTTCACTGTCTCCCGCCTCCAGGGATGGTCCTTCTGTGAGCCCAACGAGGAGAGGAAGAACCACCGGATGTGTGTGTGGGAAGAGGGGTCTTGCTCAACTTGCCTCTCTGAGAGGTAGCAAGGCCGCCCCAACTGCGCGTGGACAGTCTCTGGGCGCATGGCCGAAGGAGCCATAGAGTCAGCAGAAGGTGCTTCAACTGAGAGTTTTCTGGGTGCCTCAGATCCTCATTCATTTATTCATTCATTCAACATATCTTTCTTGAGCACCTACTACTTGCCAGGTGCCGGGTACACAGGGGTGAGCAACTCACACGAGGGCCCAGCCCAGGGAGGCTCCAGTCCAGCGGCCGATGCCCGCAGCACCTGTTAGCTGTGAGCAGGTGGTTTGTGTGGACGCCCCTAAACGAGGCCACCCATACACTCCTCCATACCCTCACATGCCAGCCACCTGCTCCGGCCCGGGGCTCTCCTGATACTGGGAATCCAGTGGGAATAAGCAGCCCGAGATGCGGTGTTGCGGGCCACCAAACCCCCATGCAGGGCGGGCAGGGGTGCCCATGCCCATGCCCTGCCAGGCCTCTATAGAAATCCCTGCCTCAGGTCCTGCTTTGTGGAGAAGCTGGGGTAAAAGCCTGAGATGCACTTGACTTTCTCCATCCAGACTGCCAGACCCCCAGGGCAAGGGTTCCAGGTCAAGGCCAAAGTCCGGGGCACCAATGACTCTGGATGGTTGCCCACTGGGGCCTCAGCCAGCCTGCGGCTCTGTGTCCTGTGGCAGAGAGGGGCAGCCTCCAGAGGTCCAGCTCCTGGCTTCACCGCTGGCCAGCTGCACACCTTGGGACAAGCTGCAGCATTCTCCTCTATGGGGCAGAGGGCAGGGTAGCCTCTCCACCCCACTCCCATTGATCCACTGAGGCAGAGCTCCCGACACGTGGGAAGTACCCACTGAGCGCTCCCTGAGCAGCTTCTTCACCTGGGTGGGGGTGAGGCCTGGGACGCTGCATTCTCACCAGCACCCAGGGGCGCTGCTGCCGCTGCTCTGAGGAGCCCCCGGTGGGCACTCCTTTGTAATATCTGGGTCCTGGAAAGGCCCACTCTGTGTTCTTGAGATCATCCAACAGCAAAAGCTTTGGTGGAGGAGGCCTCCGGGTGACACTGAGGGGAGTTTGCTGTTGAGATCTAGCGAGGACCTCGACTGGGTGCTGAAAGCACTGGTCTACGAGGCCCCCGGAGCCCTGACGCTTACCCGCCAAGCGCCGATCTGCCAGGACTGCTCCGACTCCTGGATCCTCTCCTCGAAGTCATGGAGCACGTTCAGCACAGTCTTCACCTGGCCACGGGCACAAAGGCCAAAGCACAGAATCACGCCCTGCAGGGAGAGACCCAGCCAGCTGGGCTGAGGGCGGCGGGCAGGGGCCGGAAGAGGAGCCCGCACAGGTACACATACACACAGGCATGCACACGGACGCACCTGTGCACACACATGCACACACACACTCCAGTACACGCATAAGCATGCAGGCACTCATGCACTCACAAGTAAGCACATGCCCATAACCCCGAGGGTCCAGAGGGGTCCGGTGGGTAGGAGGGGGCTGCCGGGCACCCTCACCTCCCGGTCAAAGTCGTTGCTGTAGTCTGTCTTGTACAGCAGCTCCAGCAGCAGCACCTCCACCTTGTCGGCCTCCAGGCCCATGGCCAGCGTGAAGCCCAGGGCCCGATACAGAAAGCCCTGGAGAGGCAGAGGGGCAGGGGAGCTTCAGGCCTCTCTGCTCCGCCCTCCAGGGGTTGCCGTCATGGGGATTCCCCTGCCTCACACTCGAGGCTTTTTGTTTTGGTGCACAGATATCTGTGCATTTCGTCGAGTCTTTAAATGTGCAGGTTATTGTGGAGGGCTGGACTGCGTGCAGGGAAGTGTATTATAAATAGTGGCCAAATTATTCACCCCTATAGAGGTTGAACCAATTTTCACTCACACTAACCAATCTAAGAGCACCTGCCGATTAGCCATGCTGAACAACTTCGCACGTTCTCACGATCCAGTCTCCGAATCCCTGCATGTATTCCTTTTATTTATTTTTTTAATTTAAATTCAACTGATTAACATATAGTGTATTATTGGTTTTGAGGGTAGAGGTCAGTGGTTCATCGGTCTTATATAACACCCCGTGCTCATTACATCCTGTGCCCTCCTTCATGCCCATCACCCAGTTACCCCATCTCCCCACCCACCTTCTCTCCAGTGACCCTCAGTTTGTTTCCTATGGCTAAGAGTCTCCTATGGTTTGTCTCCGTCTCTGATTTTTGTCTTATTTTTCCCTCTCTTCTCCTATGATCCTCTGTTTTGTTTCTTAAAGTCCACATATGAGTGAGATCGTATGATGATTGTCTTTCTCTGGTTGACTCATTTCACTTAACATAAGACACTCTGGTTCCATCCATGACATTGCAAATGGCAAGATTTCATTTTTTTTTTGATGGCTGGGTAGTATTCCATTGTAAACATATCCCACATCTTCTTTATCCATTCATCTATCTATGGACATCTGAGCTCTTTCCATAGTTTTCCCTGCCTGTATTCTTGCCCCATTTCCTGTTGGCTTATTTCCCCTGTCTTCTCTTTTATCCATAAGAGCCTCATGTGTAGGTTTGGAAAAACAACAAGAACAAACACGTCTTATTTCATTTAACCCACATGGCAACTCCAGATGGTAGATATGGTTGCCGTTTTGGGAGATGAAAATGCAAGGAGGAGGAGATAGAAGCAGGATTTAAAATCTGCAAAATAAAATAAAATAAAATCTGGGGTGCCTGGGTAGCCAGGCTGGCCAAGCACCTGACTCTTGGTTTCAGCTCAGGTCATGGTCTTGGGGTCATGAGATCAAGGCCAGCATCTGGCTCTGCACTCAACTCAGAGTCAGCTTGAGGATTCTCTCCCTCTGCCCCTTCCCCACCCACCCCCACTCACTCTAAATAAATAAAATCTTTAAAAAAAAAAAAAATCGAGCATGATCTGAGGCTCCTTTCTTGAGGCTCGCATACCAGAGGCCTCAACCAGCAGATCACTCTACTGCTTTGTTTTCCCCCTAAAGTCTTCGTTCTCTTTTGATTTTATATTGTGACTTTGTCACACAGGAATTGTTCATTTTCACAGAGGAAAGTGTCTTTCACTTCCTTTGCCTTTCTTGGCTGTCTTTCATGCATATGAAGGCCTACTCCACATCAAGATTTTAAAAAAATATTCATTGATATATTCTCCTAGTTGTTCCACGGTTTTCTTTCATTTTGTACACTTAAATCTTTGATCTGTTCCGAGAGAGTAAATCCTTCCTTCGTGAACTTTATTGTCGATATGTTCCTAGCTATTCTCTTCCACTCGGTCATTCAGATGAACTTGGACACAATCTAGTCAAATTCCATAAAATTACCCAATTTCCACAAAAGCTCCTTTTGGGAATTTGACGGGGAGTATGTTGTATGGCAGATTAATTTGAGAAACATGGACGGCTTTCCAACGTTGAGACTTCCCAGCCAACAACAAAGATTGTGTCAATGTCATCCCATTTCTCTCAGTGTTCCTGCCCCTCCTTGTCATTTTTTGTTCCTCACACTGGTTCCACACATATCATATAGGCAATAATTTATTCAATTACGTATTTACATTGTGTTGCTACTCGGAATGGGATCTTTTCTCATTATATTGTATTTTTGTTTTATTTGAATGTGGGAAAGATAATGATTTCTGCATATCAATTTTGGGAGAAGACTGGATCCTACACCTGGGACTGTAAGTCTGGAGGCTCCTGGTGGCCACCCTGCTCCTACCTGGAGGGTGCCAGCTGAGCCAAGAAGAGATAGGACAGTCCTGGTGAAGTTCTGTATCCAACTGTGCCTCCTTAAGTTTTCTAAGCCAGTAAAATCCTACTTATTGATATACTTTCCCTAGGCTAGGTGATCTATTGAAATAAGGTTGAATTCCACACATTTGCTTATTGAATATCATATACAACTTCCTTTTTTTAAAAAAGATTTTATTTATTTATTCATGAGAGACACAGAGAGAGAGGCAGAGACACAGGCAGAGGGAGAAGCAGACTCCTCGCAGGGAGCCCAGTGGGGGACTCCATCCCTGGACCCCGTGATCACAACCTGAGCCAAAGGAAGATGCTCAACCACTGAGCCACTAGGCATCTCATTTTGTGTCCTTTTAAAAGAAAGGCGACTGCCACATGTATCGCTTTGTTTGGATGTGTCTGGAGTCTTGGAAGCTTGACTGCCCTATGTTCTCCTTAAAAAGGACGTTGAGAGCTTGTTTGGAAGTTCTAGCAGGGGAGCACAGGTATTTGTATACCCATGACCAAGAAACAGTCCTCCTCTACTGGGGAAGGTCATCCTCCTTGACCAGGCATGCAGCTTCGAGGGAGACGCACATGAAGCAGTGAGGGAGGATGGAGATACCCAGCTAGCCAGCCAGATCAGCCAAATCAACTCTGGCAATCAATGAGGTGACACATGTCACAGCCAGATTGCCCTCACATCCTGCATACAACATTCTTGTGAATGGTCATTGTCCTTAAATTGACATTGGATAAGATCTTATACCCACAAAGAAGATTATCTGTAAGATAGCCCTGCTTTTTGTTATTTTACATACAGGCTATAAAGGCTATCTATCTCTTTGAGCAAACACAATTTTTGGTTGACACCTGTAAAAACCTTTTCTTAGACATCTCATTGAGATATAATTTACATACCATAAAATTAACCCATTTAAGGTCTACAAATTCAACAGTCTAGTCACAGAGTTGTGCAACCATCAGCACAATTTAAACTTAGAACATTTTTATCACTCCTCCAAACACACAAAGAAATCTCATACCTGTTGGCAGTCACTGCACATTTCCCATAGCCTCTGGCAACCACTGATCTACTTACTGTAGATGCTTAAGAAGATGCCTATTCTGGACATTTCAAGTAAATGGAATGTTATAATAAGTATGTGGTGGTTTGCATTCCTTTGAGTCTGGCTTCTATCATTTAGCATGATGTCCTCAAGGGTCATCCTTTCTGTACTTCATTCCCTTTAATGGTTGAATAATATTCCATTGTATGAATAGACCATATTTTGTGCTTTTTGTTTGTCTTTTCATCCATTGGTGGGCATTTGGGCTACTTCTACTTTTTGGCTATGTGAACACTCCTACTGTGAACATTTATGTACACATTTTTGTGTGGGTTTATGTTTCTGTTTCCCCTAGGCATATACAACTCAGAGTGGAATTCCCAGATCATATGGTAACTCTGTATTTAATACTTCAAGAAACTGGTTTTCCATTCACACCAGCAATAGATGAGTGTTTGAATTTCTCCACATTCTGGCCAATATTTGTTATTATCTGCTTTTTTTATCACAGCCATCCTAGTGGGTATGAGGTAATATGTCCTTGGGGGCTTTGATTTGCATTTTCCCTAATGGTGATAATCTTTAACATTTTTTTCATATGCTTACTCACCATGTGTGTACTTTCTTTGAAGAAATGTCTGTTCATATCGTTTGCCCATTTCTAAACTGACTTGACTTTTTGTTATTGAGTGATAAGAATTCTTTGTATACTCTAGATACAAGTCCCTTATCAAGGACTTAATTTACAAATATTTTCTCGCATCCTAGGAGTTGTCTTTTCACTTTCTTGATGGCATGATTTTCAGCATAAGAATTTTTAGTTTTGATGATGTCTAATTTATCTATTTTCTCTTTCCTCACTTGTGCTTTTGGTGTCATATCCAAGAAGACTTTGCCCAAAAGCAGCTGACAGTAAATGTGAGGTTTATTTCTGCACTCTCGATTCTATTGCATCAATCTGTCTACCCATCCTTATGCCAGTACTACATTGTCTTGTTTACTGTAGTTGTGTGTAAGAAGTCTTGATATTGCAAGACTTTATATTCTTGTATTCCCACATGAATTTTAGGATCAGATTGTCAACCTCTAAAAAAAGACAAAGAGGGGGATCCCTGGGTGGCTCAGCCGTTTAGCGCCTGCCTTTGGCCCAGGGCATGATCCCAGAGTCCTGGGATCAAGTCCCACATTGGGCTCCCTGCATGGAGCCTGCTTCTCTTTCTACCTGTGTCTCTGCCTCTCTCTGTGTGTGTCTCTCATTAAAAAATAAATAAATAAATAAATAAATAAATAAATAAATAAATAACAAATATCTTTAAAAAAAAAAGACAAAGAGGGAAAGGCCGGCTATGGTTTATGACAGGGGTCAAAATGAATCTGTAGAGAGATTTGGGGAGTTGTGCCATCTTGACCATATCATATTCCAATTTGTGAATATGGGATCCTTTCTGTTAATTGAGACCTCTGACTTCTCTCAACAATGTTCCAAGTTTCATAAAGACCTTTTTAGGTCTTAAAGGTCTTTAGGTCATAAAGACACACATGGTCATGAGCCAGTAGCTAGATGGGTCAGGTGTACACAATGA
The DNA here is from genome assembly GCF_011100685.1 of Canis lupus familiaris. Classification (NCBI taxonomy): domain Eukaryota; kingdom Metazoa; phylum Chordata; class Mammalia; order Carnivora; family Canidae; genus Canis; species Canis lupus. The sequence goes on along the minus strand of NC_049246.1, from coordinate 45,462,763 downwards.
CATCCAACAACCTGCCAGTGGGGGTGGGGACAGTTGAAGGTGCTGCTCCAAATCTTAGCTTGCCTACTCTTTCTTTGCCCCCTCCTGGCTTCATCGTCTTCACTGGTGAGCTAGAACTCAACAACCCCTCAGCCCCCTTCTGTAATTCAATGTCATCCTCATCATTTTCACTATTTGCCAAAACCTGTTCAGACATCTGGATCCTTGTCTGTTGCACTCTGCTAGGAGACCAGTTCAGGTGGAGAGTGAAGTGAGAGAATCAGGAAGACTGAAGAAAGGACCACCCCACCCTCCACCCCAGCTTCAACAAGGCAGGTTCTTAGAGAAGAACAAAACAAGACACAAAAACCCACTGGCCTAAATCACCCACTTCTCCTCCCAGGACCCTGTAGACAGCCACAGGTGCAGCTGGTCTCACACAGTCTGAGCCTCCATTCCACCATCCCTGGAGTCCTCTCCCTGTCTGAGTTGCCCTGACACTGTGAACACAAACCTTCTCCAGGGAGGGGCTATCGAAGCTTTCGATCTGGTTGTTCAGCTCTTTGCTCAGACGCAAGCTCCAGTTGGAACCTCGGGTCTTCTTAAGGGAGTTTCTCAGAAACTGAGGAGGCAAAAGACGTCGGTGGGCAATGCCAAAGGCCCCCAGTCCTGTTCTCTCCCAGGCTCCAGGAGTGTTGTGTGACCTTGAGCTGTGACTCACCCTCTCCAACCCCCTTCCCCAATTCCTAAATTGCTCGACCCACTGAACCCTGACCCAGAGCTAACATTCTGTGGACCGGGGAGCAGCTGTGGCTTTTGGGCTGGAGGCAGGAGAGTCCCTGCTGTGCTGCTTTCCTGAACACTTGGTTCCCCAGGATAGAAGGCTCTCTGTTCTCCCCTGCTGACAGATATAGCTGTGGACATGCCTGGTACTCCCCAAGTCTTCTCTGACAGAAGGAGAAGTGTCCTTTAGGGACTCCTAAACTCTCCACATGCCAACCCCACCAAGCATCCTCCCATGCACCCCTCCCCTTTCTCCCTACCCAACCTCAGCAAGCTGGATCATATCTTTACTTGAATTAGCTTGTCCTCCCAGGTCTTCTGATTCCAAGTAAACTCGGTATGTTCTGCAGAAAGAAGGTCCACATATGCTACTTTCTTCTGCTGCTCCCCTCTGGATCAGCCTCCTTAGTCAGGCATTTAAAGCCCTCCATAGTTGGGCTCAGCACACACTGCATGTCCCTCCCCACGCCCCCAAGGACCTAAATAAGCCATACTGGTCCACCTTGAGCTTTGGTTCCTGTTGTTCAAGCCACAGGATTAGGACTCTCAGTATGTGCACAAAGTAGAGAGTTGACTTGGGGTCGGTGACCCGGATGCCTCACCTTCCAAGTACTTGACCAGCAGTGGGATCTCCACCTCCCACATGTCAGCCATGGAGGGCGCAATGCTCTGGCTCAGGGTCCTCAGGAGGTTGAGCATGGCTATCCCACGGCCCTCCCCCTTGTAGGGGGATGACATCAGCACCTGGGGAGCACCAACACTCCAGTGGGGCCCTGTCCCAGGCTGGGCAGTGCCAGGCATTTTGTTCCCAGAAAGGAGAGGAAGGGTAAGATAGTGGGCTTTCTCCCCACCTGAGGCTTCCGTGGAATGTGGATTAATGCCCAGAGTCAACACAAGGAGGAGAAGGGGGGCACCTGGGTGGCTTAGTCAGTCAGACATCTGGCTCTTGATTTGGGCTCAAGTTGTGAGGGGGGGTCTCAGGGTTGTGAGATTGAGCCCCGGATCCAACTCTGTGCTGGGCATGGAGCCTGCTTGGGATTCTCTCCCTCTCCCTCTGTCCCTCCCCCTCCCCACTCTCTCTAAAAAAAGAAAGGAAGAAAGAAAGAAAGAAAGAAAGAAAGAAAGAAAGAAAGAAAGAAAGAAAGAAAGAAAGAAAGAAAGAAAGAATAGATGCAAGACCTCCAGGTCTTTGGAAGTGTCATGGGGATGCTGTAGAGCTGCTCAAAGGCTGAACAGAAGAATCTGGTAACATGTCCTCACCGGGTCCCTGGGCATCTGAACACACTGCCCCTGCCCCATCTACCCAAGAGGAATGGAAGGGACCCAGAACACTCTGTCCAGCCGAGTGTCTAGTTCCCTCCTCCCACTGAGGGCTTTGGGAATTAGGAACTCAAGAAAGAGGTGCCACAGGCCATGGCCTGCTCAGGCCAGGGCAGAGCCTGGGTGAGCCACTCACCAGGAGACGGGCCAACAGTTTCTGGGGTGCAGGAAGGTCCACTGAGGAAGAAGGAAATGGGAACCTGCTCCAGTTGTGTAGCTTGAACCAGGACATGCCCGTCCCTGCTCCCATGCCCCCGTTACTCTGAGAAGGGCTTTGCCCTGGAAGGTACTTCCCCAACACCATCCCATTGCCCCCAGAACAGAGAATAGGTTGGCACAGGGACCAGTGATATGTCCATAAGGAACATTATTTTAAGTGGCTTATCCTGAGAAGAGGGGAGGACCATGCTTTGGGCTAAAGCATAGATGTCGTGGGGGTGGGGGAGCTGGCCCAGGGTCCAGATGAGGTCAAGAAGACCCCTCACCATTGGCTATCCCTTGGTCCTAAAGGGCTCCTAAAATCAGGCCCATCCCCAGTGACGCCCATCCAGCAAAGAAAGCTCCAGGTCGGTGAGAACAGCCCCCTTGGAACAAGCAGCGTCATCCTGCCCCTTAGATCGTGCCAGTCATTTTTTGAATGTCTGCTGTCAAGGGTGCCGAGTTGGGGGCGGGGGTAGGGGGAGGCATGGTAGGGTGGTTTACAGAGCACCCACCGGATGGGACCTGCTGGCTCACAGAGACCCAGACAAGCCACACCTGGAGAACAGCTGAATCTCCACAGGGCGGGGTCCTGGGACAGGGTGCAGGGGGAGGGGACATGAGGAATGAACCTGCCAAAGGAAGTTTGCACAACTTTAGGACCTCCTCAGGTATGATAAGGGCAGGCCTTTGGCCTGGCTGTCTGGATTTCTGGACGCTCCCTGGAAGATGGGGAGGGGAATTATTCCAAGAGAGCGAGCGGCCCCCCTGCCCGATGCCAGCAGCTGGCGCAGGGAGGCTGCCCACCGTGCTTGCTCTTGCTGGCCACACCGGCCGCCGCGTCCTTGGTGTGGAGCTGGCGTTCGGCCAGGTTAGTGAGGCTGATGCAGATGGGGGTCAAGGCCTCCGTGTAATCCGTCTCCATGATGTAGCACAGGAGCCTCACCCAAAACTCCTGGATCGGGCGGGGGTGGGCGGGGGGTGGGGTGGGTAGAGGCAGCATTAGCGGAGGGCAGCCGTAGCCGACCCGTCCAGCTCGCCCCACACCCGCCCCACATTCTGGTACCTGCCCTAAGCAGCAGCTCCACGGATGGTAGCTCCCACCATTCTCAGTATCTCTGTTATTACGAGAAACTGCCCCAGGACGGGGAGCATCTAGCCCAAGGCCTCACTTAAAGGACAAGGATCCCCTCCTTATAAATTTTTCCTACTCTTTGCTAGGTCACCCTGTGTCGCAATGAAAAGTTGGCACATTCGTTTCCCCCTTAAGCCTGTGACGTCCTGGGGCGTATCCTGAGCCTTCCCAGCACATGCCTTCATGTCTTCACATAGTAGGAGCTCCCTGGATGTTTGTGGAATTAATCCATTAATCCATTCGAATCATCTCTTCACACACACACACATACACGCGCACACACACACCTGGGTGGAAGGGACACATTTCTGGCTAGAAGTCAATGGGTATGTATCGAGGCCCGCTGTGTGCCAGCAACTGCCTGAGGCTCTGGGGGACCAGGTTCCCATCGAGGGTACAGCCTCTGGAATTGCATCTTCAAGGGCAAGAGCTCAGGCAGTGGGAGGATCAGGGCCTTCCCGGCATCCCAGATAGCAACAGGACAGGATTCTGGGCATGTGCCATTCGCCCCGAGCTGGTGCAGGACGCACACAGGTGAAGCTGTCACCTGCAGGGCCCTGGCCCAGGGGGTGGGGGACACACTCACATTGGTCATCCCACTGACAGAGGAGGTTATGATCCTCACGGTGTCCATGGTGACTTTATGGACCATCTTCTCCTCCAGATCCCTCTGATAAAAGCTCTCTCGGTGATTTGTCTGGAAGCCAGAACCCAGGGGTCCCTGCTCGTGGGCCGGCAGGGGCTTGCTGTGGTCTCAGGTGTGGTCTCCTCACCCCCATGGGGCTCCATGCCCAGATACTGGGTCTCCAGAGTTTTCTAGATTCCTGCCTGGGCGACTGCACACACCTCTACCTACAGCTTGCCGTGCACGTGGGCACTCGTGTCATGGATGTAGATTCGTGCGGGTTCAAGCACAGGTGCAGCAAGCAGATTCTTTCCTCAACGCTTTGGAAACCCCTTCCAAGGACCTGCAGCACCATGGTCTGCATATCCGGGCCACTCACCAGCTTGTAGGTGGACAGGGTCAGCTGCACGGACACATACTTCAGGCCCCAGCCTTTGATCCTGTCCTGGTAGCCGGATAGAGCCAATTGGCCGATGATGCGGAGAATAGCCATCCTCACCTGAGGGCACAGGGCAGTGGACAAGCCGGAATTGGGGTGGGCTCCCCGGTTGGGGGGCTTGGCATCTAAGACCCAATCTTGTCCCATGAGACAGCGAGGAATCGGGGGTGCTCTGGGTGGGGAGGGGTCGGGGGCTACTGCCCTCTCTGTCCGCCACCCCTTGACTCATCCATCCAAGGAATCAAACTCTGCAGCAGCATGCCCACCCAGGGCCGTTATCTGAGCCCTTCAGAGACACGGAGCACACCTGTCCCTTCCAGATGGGGTGCTCCATCCTCGGGCCGTCCTGTGGGGACAGCCTGACTCTTATCCTGGGCTCCCCAGGCTTGGCCAGCCCAGAACACGCCTATTCTCTCCCCCCTTGACGGCCTCCACATCTTGAGAATGGCTCTGCCTAAATCTCCAGCCCTAGCTCCTCCCCAGCCCCATGCCCTCTCACGTTTGTGCAGACCCTCACCCCCCTGGGCCTTCCCAGGGGACATGCAGCGACCTCCAGGGCCTCCGGCCAGAACTGAAGCTACATTCCAAGGTGGCTGTGGCTACAGTGGACCTGGGCTGTGGTTATTTTTTTTTTATTTTATCCTCTATTTGGAGGGTGAGGGTGAATTCCTCAGTTGCTGCTTTCAAATGTAGTAAAGATTTTATAAAACCCTCAGGATTCACTCAGCCTCCCCTCTGCCCAGGGCGGTGTCTGAGCCCCTTCACCCGATGACAGTAAGTGTCTCAGGAGCAGGACCGCAGCTCCAGTGGGCCTCTCTCCTCTACCCCTACTCCGTGCCACCCAGGAAGCTAGGTTTCCCATCAAAGGGCCTCGGGCGGGCAGCCCCCATCCACAGAGCAGATGAGCGAAGGCCACCTGCCGGGCCTCCCTCTGGGTCCCCCACAGGTGCCCTGAACACCGTCCCCTTCCAGGTCTCTGCCCTGTTACCTTGAAGCGGGTGTCAGAGAGGGTGTTCTTGACCACCCGGATGGCCAAGGAGATGGTCCTGATATTCATTCTGGGCTCTGAAAGAGGAAAACCAGCCTGGAGGGCCACCAGCCTCCGAGCTGGGCCCGGGGGGAAGCGAGAGTCCCAGAGCACCAGGCCTGCCTGCCACCCTCCACCGGGAGCCAGGCGTCAGGTGGCTCATCCACATCACGCCTCCTGGGAGCCTCTGACTCCCACCACAGCTCGGGGACACTTCCCTCAGGAGCCTCACTGGCCACCTCCTTGTCCCCTCAACACCTGTCCCACCCCGCCCGGCCAGGGGACGGTGTTTCTACACCTCATTCCCTTGGCCTCTCTGCTTTGTGATTCCCTTTGGAACCCAGTGGACTCTGCTTGCCAGCAGGGTCCCCACCTCCTACGTCGTTAGTGCCTCCCGGTGGACACGCAGGGCCAGGCACACAGTGGGCACGCACTGGTCACAAGGCACAGCGCTGCAGAGCCGGGGCGCTGGGGCCGGGCTGCCTGGGTTCAAATCCTGTGTCTGCCCCATCCTAGCTACGTGATCTCAGGTGAACTCCTCAGCGCCGCCCCCTAGGCCTCAGTCTCCCTACTTTTGAAATGTGGATGATAATAGCACCTCTGTCACAGAGCTTCTGCGAGCAGTAAAGAGTGCTTTGTAAGTGCTTATGAGTCATAGCACCGCTGACGGGCGATTCGGGGAAGAGGAAGACTAGGAGACATAAGATAGAGCCACGAGAAGGTTCTGGGGAGGCCAAGTATGGATAGAATTACGGTTGGGTGCTCAACCTGACGCTACACTCAAGGCCCCATGTTACTACGGGTCATGGCTGGTGGAAGAAGGAGAGGCGCGCAGGACAGGATGGAGGTAGCAGATAACCAGGCACTGAGGTAGCATGTTACAGTTCCAAGTTTGCACCTGCAAAGTAGAAGCCTTACACCCCACCCCCGTCCCCTATTTTAAAAATAGCATATGCTCCTTGCAGAATTATTATTATTATTTTTTTTTTTTTGCAGAATTAAAATAAAAGGTACCCACTCAACAGTCCTGGTGTGTCCCCTAAACTCACGCAGCAATAAGCATGTGGATTTCCCGCAGGTGACCAAGGTGGTGCTGCGTGTCCTGCTGCCCTTCACCCAGAGAGGGCATCTTGTCCACAAAAAGGTACAGACGGACTACACCCTTTATGGTTGAGTAATATCCCACTAGGTGGATAAACTCTCATTCGCTTCAGGAATCCCCCCCTATAGAAAACTGGTTAGGCTGTTTGCAGGGTTTTGCTTTTACACAAGACACGCTCACCAACATCCTTGTCCGGTTACCTTTAGGGGAAGGATTCCCTTCAGACAACGGTCACTGGTCAAAAAGTCGGGATGGTTAAGCCCAGGTTTTGGTCCCTATCCAATTGAGCGCCCAGAATGCTTTATCAGTTCACACCCCCTGTCCACAAAGTGCAAGAAGCTAGTTGCTTGTTGTTCCAGCTCTGGGCTTAGCAAAGTAGAACCCGCGGGCTAAATCCGGCCCAAAGCCCATTTTGGTAAACAAAGTCTCATCGGAACACAGCCACCCTCTGCAGTGTGTGACGGCTTTTGCACAGTTGAGTCGTCGTCGCAGAGGCCGTATGGCCTGTAAAGCCAAACATATTTTTACTAGCAGGCCTTTGACAGAAAAATAGCCAGGCCAACCCTAGTCGTGATCATCTCTGGCCGCCAGACAACTCAAGATGGTCTCATTGTTGCTTAAATTTGTATTTTATTTTGTTTTTCAGAGAAGGCTTTACTGGCAGCAGAATGTGCTTCATAGACAGTTGCCCAGTTTGTGCAGTGCTCGAGGGCACCCAGTTGAAGGGCTGAACAGGAGTGGCCCGGGCTCCTCTAAATAAATCGTGTACCTGCAGGGCCACAGGCTGCCAGCAAAGGGTGCCTTGCTCCAACTCACACAAAGGTGCCGTCTGAGCTAGTGTCCCAGTTGGGGACAGGTTTCCCCCCTTTTGATTGCAAGGCCAGGTTTAGAGTTTGGGCCTAGGGATTTAGAATCAGGGTGTTTAACTGCAATGAGGGACAGTGGGGCTTTAGCCCTACACCTACACGGTGGGATGTGGCCTTATTTAAAGCCTTTGATTTCACTTTGGGGTCGGGGGTGGGGGGGTTCAGTTACCAGTTTGGAATTCAGACTCAGAGGGAAGCTGGGATTCAGAGTTTGAGGAGACGACTGAGGGTGGGGAGTGTGGGTCACGGTGCTGGTTAGGCCCAAGGGTAGAAAATAGGAAGCAACCGGGAGCTGTGACTCCATGTCCAGCCCGTGGGGTCTATGAAAGAGGAAATGACAAGGGTCCAGACATGGGTGAGACCTGCCTCCCTGGCCTCCCGCCCGGTCCAGTTCCGTCCTTGCTCACCATCTGCGCTCACCACGGCCCTAATCAGGGTCAGGGTCCCCACGCGGATGGCCTCCTTGCTCATCTCTATCTGACTGAAGAAGAATTTCATCAACTCCTTGGGATAGGACCGGGCTGCAGGGAGAAGGCTGCTTTAGTCCCGGGGCTGGGACTCCCCAGGCTCACTCACAGCGGACAGGGGGTGCTCACCGAGGGCTATGAAGCACTGTACGATCTCCACCAGGTTTTGGCTGCTGTATTGCTGCTGGGCAGGAACCTTGGCACACACCTGGGAAGGGGGCGTGCAGGGAGGGTGGTGAGATCACAACCAGAGAGGGGACGCAAGTGCAGGGCCAGCCCAGCCGGGCCGTGCCAGCAGCACGTGGGCATCAACACCTTGCACCCTGCCACACCCACCCTGGGGGTACGGGAGCCCGTGAGCAAGACCGGGACTCCACCACCACCACACCCTGTCCTCCCCAGGTCGGGCATGCCACCTGCCGCAGCCCACTTCCCACTGATCCACCCTGAGGATGCTGGTGCCCCAGCCAAGCTTGCCGGCCTCACCTGGACGTGCAGTTCTGTGAAAATGGTGTGCAGTTGCATTTCGGGGACTGGGGTGTTGGTGGTGACGGACATTTCCAGGATCTGCCTTAAGACCTACAACAGACAGGCAAATGGTGGGAGATGACCTCCTGCCGATCCAGGTCACTTAACCCTAGACTCTTGCTACTCAGCCAGCAGCGTGGCCCAGCAGCCGGCAGGCCACATCCGCATCTCCCGCTGGGAGCTAGTTAGAAGCGCAGCCTCTCAGGCCCTGCTCCAGCCCCGCTGAATCTGACCCTGCATTTCAGCCAGCCCCCAGCCAGGGCCTAGCACAGTGAAGCTTGCAAAGGGCTGTGCTCGGCCACCGAGCACGGCATTCAAGGCCCTCTTCCCCTTTCTCTCAGATCCACCTGGAGGTGAAGCCCATTCTTTCGCCAGAGTGACCCAGCAGCGGGCCTCTGGATCTATCACATTAATTCCTGCTCCTTGCTTTTAGAGTTGAGGACCATGCCTCATCTGCAGACAGATGAGTGATCCCCTTACAGTGTCTTCAGCCTGGGTCACACCTCCACTCCGAACGCTGCCAAGACTCCATCTCATGTGGCTTAGGGGCTGTCGTGGGTTAAAGGGTCCCCCCAAAATTCACGTACACCGGGAACCCCTGAATGTGACCTTATTTGAAAACAAGGCTTTCCAGACATAGTTAAGGGTCTCATATGAGACCATCCTGGATTTAGGGTGGAGCTTATGTCCAACCATCGGTGTCCTTGTAAGAAAAGGAGAGGACACAGAGGCAGACACGGAGAAGAGGCCGCGTGAAGAGGGAGAGGGACCCTGGAATGGTGGGGCTGCCAGCTGCGCAATGCCTGGGGCCACCAGAAGCTGGAAGAGGCAAGAAAGGATCCTTCCCCAGGCCGTCCTTCAGGGCCTTATGGCAGCCGCCCCAGGAAACTAATGCACCACCTCACTGTGGCCTCCAAGACACTTTGGGATCTGTCCCTTCTGCCTGGAACAACAGTTTTCTCAAAAATCCAACAAGTGCCAGGCCCCAGCTTCTACCCAGGTGACACGTCCCTAGCACCCCCCCCCACCCCGCCCTGGAAGCAAGCATCCCGCCGGGCTGAGGCCCAGCGAGCTCTGACCTGCGTGATGAAGAGCGCCTCCAGGCTGCCCCGGTACTCCGCCAGCAGCAGCGGGATGTAGTCATACACCTGGTCCCGCAGGTCATCGTTGGGCAGGAGCAGGTTCAGCATGGGCTTCAGGGATTTGATGACCCCCAGCTTCACCTACCCCAGGAGCCCGGGACCCCGGCAGTCGCGTACCTGCAGGGGCCCCATGCTGGCCCACCAGGGCCATCACCGCACCCAGAGAGTCAAGGACACGTGACAGAGGGCCCCCCCCCAAGACCCCCAATAGCAGGCGACGAGGCCAGACCGTCCCTGCGAGTCCCAGCTCGGTCACTCAGTAGAACCTCTCTGAGGGCCTCAGTGTCCTGGTGTGCAGAGCAGTCCTGCAGCGTAGAGTTGATGCGGAAATAGCTCCCTCAGGTCGAATGCACTGTAACGGGGCCCTCACCCAGCACCCCGGGGGCCCGTTCTCAAGCCGGCCTCCTGAGGCTCCAGGTGCCCTGCCGTCCAGCTCCTCTGTCACGCCGCTGTCTCTCCGGCGTCCCAGGAATGACGCCGGGCCCAGGGGTCTCTGAGCCCTCCTAGCCACACAGGCGTGACCTGGGGGGACCACGGGACCCCCCTCCCCCCACCGAGAAAGGGGCTTCTCACCTCGGGGTTCTGGTTCCTCAGCCACACGGTCACGAAGTAGCGATACAGGGGGAACAGCTTCACGGCAAACTGATCTTCGGTCATCACGGGGTACACGCTGTCCTCCAGATGCCTCAGGTAAAACTGCACCGTCTCACAGAAGGTCTCTGTGGCTGCGGGTTTGGGGGGGGATGCAGTGAGCCCCGAGGGGCAGGGGCCGGACAGGCCTCCCCACGCACCTCCTGCAGGGGGAGCGCTGCACACTTGGGGACCCAGCGGGTGACCCACGTGGCCTCAGGCCGAGGCCTAGAAAACCCTTTCTTCCGCCCTTAATCTCTGCCCTTCCGACCCTTATCAGCTGGATATCCATGCAGGGACCCCGGTGCTACACATACAGGGGCGTCCGGGCCCCATCCTTGAGGTTCAGGTGCAGGGGTCAAGAGTGGAGCCTGGGCTGTGGCCCTAGTCACACCCCGAGGATCGTACTGCGGAGGCCGGTGAACACATTTTGCCTCATTGTTCTCAGGTATCAGAGATTCGGAGCCCCCCAAAAACGCTCAAGAAATCAAAACCCAGGCCCAGGAGATCAGATGTAAACGGCACCAAAGACCTGCCCAGGTCAGGCCACGTCAGAGCCGCTTTCCCTGGGCCCCTCTCCTGTGGATCCGAGTCACCGTGACAACTCCCTCCCGCCAGGCCACGTCCTCCTGGACGCACGCGCCACAGCTCAGCCCCCCGAGAGCCAAACCCAGAGGCAGGTGGGGGGGGGCAATGTCCGGGCAGACGAACAAGCCCCTCCCCGGCGAGGCCCCTGCACCTGGCCGCCCAGCCCGGCGGCACGTACCGCTGCAGATCACCTGGCGCATCTTGGCTTCGTTGGCGAGTCGCAGCATCGTGAATATGGTGGCCAGCGTGATGCCCATGTACGGCATGAACTCGAACACTGGGCGGGCGAGAGGCGCGGTGGGCTCGGGGCGGGGCAGGGAGGACGAGCCCCTGGCCTGCGCCTCCAGCCCGCGGGCCGCGTGGGAGTCAGGGCGGCCTGAAAGGACGGAGCTAGAAACAAGTGACGGGGGAGGAGCCGGGGCCCAGGACACAGAAGGGGACGGAGGACAGGTGGGGCGCCTGGCTGGCTCGGTGGCTGAGCGCCTGCCCTGGGCTCGGTGTGGACCCCGGGGTCCCGGGATTGAGTCCCGCATCGGCCCCCCGCGGGCCTCCCTCTGCCTGGGTCGCTGCCTCTCTCTGGGTCTCTCATGAATAAGTCTATAAAACCTTTTTTTCTAATTTTAAAAAAAGGAGGAGGACGACGAAGAGCCGCAGGGAAGTGCGGGAAGTTGTGGGGGGAGAGACTCAGTGGGGCTCATGGGTAGATGCCCGGCTCCGAGGTGTCCCAGGAATGTCCTTGGATGAAACAGGGAGACAGCCCGGGTTGGGTGGGGGGGACCAGAGGCAGGCAACAGGCAGGCAGAGAAAGGAAGGCAACCCGGAGGTGGGGAGGGGGACAGAGGACGGGTTCTTGGGACACAGAGCCACCCTCCCCACCCAGGACCGACCCCCTCCATCGGGCCCTCCAGCTGCCACCTCAGCACAGCTGCCACCTCAGCAGGCTAGTCCTCCCGCCCCCAAGGCCTCTCTGCCGTCTGTCTGCTTCCACCGGCCCCATGTGACCAGAACCCGTGCACGAGGGGACACACTGGCCCCTGGGCCCTTCCTGAGTCCCTGTCCTTGCAGCCTCCACGCACACCACCTTACTGTCCCCAGATGCCTGCCAGCTGTCTTCCTGCACTGGGCTGCTCCACCCGTGTGGCCTCCTCTCACCTTGCCTCACGTCTCCCCTCCCCTCCCTTCTTCTCTCCTCTTTCCCTTCCCTCCCCTCTCCTCCCCTGTTCTCTCTTCTCTCCTCCCCTCCCATCTCCCCTCCTCCCTTCTCCCCCTCTCTTCTCCTCTCCTCGCCTCTCCTCCCCCCTCCTCTCCCCCCTCTTCTCTCTTCTCTCCTCTCCCCTCTCCCCTCCCCTCTCTCTGTCCTCTGCCCTCCCCTCCCATCTCCCCTCCCCTCTCCTCTCCTTTCCTCTCCCTGTACCCATTCTGCAGGTGTGGGTGTACTGAGGACCCTGCGAGGAAGGCCCCACCCCTGCCCTCGAGCTCTGCAACCACACATCAGCTGGCCACTTGCCCTCCCCCCTCCGACGTCCCGCATGCATGTGGACTCAGTGCACCTGCCGCTGGCCCGCTGCTCAGACCTGAAGCCGGCATCATCCTCGGCTCCTCCTATTTACTCCTTCACCCCCAGCACACAATTCATCAACAAGTCCCATCCACTGGAGCCTCATCTGTGTCTCCCATGTGTCCCCCGCTCACGGAATGTGCCTCAGCGTGAGCCACCAGCACCTCTCACTACACGCCTCTTAGCCCTTCTCTGTCCACACAACAGCTAGGATGGTTTTCCTGGAACCTACGTTCCACAAGGCAGCTGCAGCTTTGCATCCTTCAACGGCTTTCTTGTGCCCTCGAGTGAAGTCCATTCTCCACCATGCCTTCCCCAGGCCCTGCTAGCCTCTCCAACCCCCTTTACACCATCTCCCCCTCATCCTGACTACAGCCACGATAACCCCTCAGTTCTTCCGAGAAACCAAGCCTTTTGCTGCCTCAGGCCCTTTGCACGTGATGCACATCTGGTTCTTCACACAGTTACCATCATTTCTCATCCCTTCGGGCCACAGCTGAAATGTCACTACCTCACTGAGGGCCCCACAAACCTGAGGTCCCCTCCCTCTTGACCTCAAATAGCCACCAGGCTGTTCTCTTCCTACCCCTCATCACATATGATGACTTGTTGACTTGTTTACGGTCCTTTATAGGACAGAACCCAGCACCTCGTATTCACTGCATGGCCCAGCACCTACCACAGCCCTGCGCAGAGCCGGAGCCCAACACCTACTGGTAGAATGAGGAGGGGGCCTGAGAGTGAGAAAAGTTTGGAGAAAAAATGAGAGGAATGAAGAGATAGAGATGAGAGGCAGGGACACGGAGAACCTTAGCAGAGGGAGACACATGGAAACAGAAAGTAGGAATGCCAGAGAAAGATAAGAAAACAGGGAGGGATGGATGGGATAGGAGGCAGGGAGTGAGGCGCGCACTTGTCGTGATGCACAGCGGGTGATGTATGGAATTGCTAAGTGACTACACTGCACACCCAAAACTAGTATAACACTAGTTATAACACTGCATGGCAACTAACTGGAATTAAAATAAGAATGTAAGGGGGGCAACTGGGTGGCTCCATGTTTGAGCATCTGCCTTCAGCTCAGGTCATGATCCTGGGGTCCTGGGACCGAGTCCCTGTGGGGAGCCTGCTTCCCCTCTGCCTATGTCTCTACTTCTCTGTCTCTCATGAATAAATAAATAAAATCTTTTAAAAAAATAAAATGTAATAAAAATTTTAAAAGTAGAAAAGAAAGGGACGGGGGTGGTCAGAGAAGAGAGAGGCAGAGACCAGGAGGGGGCGCCAGGCTGGCCTGCAGGACCAGATGCCAGGCTGGGGACCCGCGTGGGGAACCTACCGTTGCCATTGGCCAGCTTCGCCAAGGTGATGATGACAAACTCATCCGTGAGGTTGAGGGGCTTGAGGTGGTGCTGCAGCTCGTACATCACCAAGCTGAAGTGGTTTCGGGACAGAGCCGCCAGCGTGTCACTGGCCACCTCGGCCTTCACATAGCCCTCTGCCTGCAGGGGACGGGAAAGGGATGTGGGGCCCCACCATCCGCTGGACCCTCATGCAAACCCTCCTGCCCCACATCTGCTCCAGCCCATGTGTTTCTTGGGCTCAGCCTCTTCTTATCCCCCCAACCCCTTCCACCGAGGTCACCGGACAAGAGCCTTGTGCACACCACGCCATGCCTACCAACGGCCCAGCCCCTGGTTTGGTTGGAAGGGGATGGGGGACGGGGCTCTCCTACCTCCAGGGTCTCCCTCATCTCTTTGGAGGCGATGGCGACCAACCTCTGGACTCCCTGCTCCTCCAGTTCCCCCTCCTGCTGGATGATCTCCTGGAGGATGTTGTAAATGTTGACTTTGCGCTGGGTAGAAATCTGGGAAACAAGTAGTGCAAGAGGGAAGATCCTGGGCTGGGCCGTGGCACCAGGGACAGACCCAGCCCCCACCCGCCCAGTACAGTCTGCCATCATCTCCCTCCTGCAATGCACCTGTGATTTATAAGATGCATGTATTGGATCTCTGTCCCACTTCTGGCACAGAGCTCCTAAAACTCTTGGAGTTTCCTAAGTGAGGAGAGCGATTTAAAGTGTCCTCTGTTATGTTAACGAGGTGACCTAGCTAGCACCTAAAGATGGGAGCTGGTTGCCTGGAGAACCAACCCTTCAATGGGAGGGTTGGACCTTTCAGTCTTCGGAGGGAAGGGGAGCTAGAATCTGAATGGAGGAACCGTAGCCAATGGCTTCATCAACCGCGCCTCTGTAGGAGGCCTCTGTAGGACGGGGCTCAGGGAGCTTCTGGGCTGGTGACCACGTGGAGATTCTGGGCGAGATTCCCAAGAAAGCACATACACTCCACACCCTCTCCCCACGCCTCTTCCTCTCTGCATCTCCTCCGTCTGGGTCTTCCCGAGTTATATCCTTTTATAACAAACTAGTACTCTAGTAAGGAGCCTATTCCCCTGAGTTCCGTGAGCCACTCTAGCGAATTAATTGAACCTCAGGAGTGGGTTCTGTAGCCAATTGATCAGAGGCACAGGTGACAAGCACGGGGGTAGGGCGCGGAGACAGTCTTGTGGGACTCAGCCCTTAACTTGTGCTGTCTCCAGGTGGAGACGTCGGAATTGAGTGGAACTGTAGGACACCCAGCTGGCATTTGAGAATTGCTTGGTGGTGTGGGGAAAGCCTCCCCGCCCAACGCTGGGCCTGGTTGCAGGATGATTAATCTCCCATCCGGCAGCTGTGCCCACCATCCTCAAACTGCCCAAGAGTCAGGCCCTACTCTTCCACCTCCAACACCTTTCCCTGCCCTTCCCCATTCAACTCATCCAACTGGCCCTGTCGGTGTGGCCTGCAAGTCTGTCCTCTCTTCTCTGTGTCCAGGCTGGCATATTCAGCAAGGCAAGTGTCAAACGGTCAGCACGCAAGCTCCTCCAGGAACTTGGCACTGCCCCACTTGAAAGTCCAAGAAATCAGTCTGCCCTGGTGACGGAGCACCCGAGGCCAGCAGGTGTGCCTCTTACTGTACTTTGGTTCCTATATCACCTTATCACCATTTCTAAATGGCCTGGTTTAGGATAGAATTGGACGGATAAATGGTACAACCCAGACCACGCCTGGAAAGGCCACATTCGAGAATCAGATTTGATCAGGTCTGAGGAGCCGCTCTTGAAGAATGAGTGTGCGCCATGGCCTGCAAAGCCCTGGGCAAAGGCCTCCTCCCTCAGGTAGTAGGGTGGTCACTCCCCAGTGGCTCAGAGACCTTGGAAAATTTGGGCACCTCAAGAAGAAAAGAATTCACCCAAATTTCTATGTTTTCCTAGTGAAATCTGTTCCAGAAAGTTTTGGCTTTACTTGCCTGGTCTTAGCATAGCCTATAACTAAAGTTTCTAAACTCTAATTGGAGGTTCCTCATGAAAATCCCAGGAAGAAAGAAAATTGTGGGACCTTGGCTATCCAATACCGCCTGGCCTGGACCAATGTCCCTCAATCTTATTTTTTACTGGTCCGTAAAGAGCCTTCTTATTTTTTTTAAGTTTTTATTTGCTTATTTGAGAGAGAGAGAGAAAGGGCATAGGGAGGGGGGAGAGACAGAGGAAGAGGGAGAAGCAGGCTCCCTGCCAAGTAGGGAGCCTGACCAGGGCTTGATCTCAGGACCGCAGGCACGTGACCTGAGCCGAAGGCAGACACTTAACCAACTGAGCCACCCAGGCACCCCCCAAAAGAGCTTTCTTAGACATTTTTCCTAATCCCCCCCCCACCATGAAACCTTAATACCATCTATTTATGTGCTATAGGCATCTCTGAGCTTTATACATAAAAAAGTAAGGTTTTTTCAGCCCCCACCCCGAGAACCCAATTTACCCACCTCAGGATGGTATCACCCCCATTGACAATACGCGCTCTAGATTTTCCAAGAGAACTCAAGGAGGCAGTTCCAAGAGAGCTGCAATTAGTGCTCTTGCAGCACCTGCATAAACAGCCAGGTAAATTATAAGACCAGCTTTGTTTGTGATCAAGAGGAATCTCTGGAGAGTGTTTATGGTCACAAGACAAAAACTGTCCAAGACTTGGACACTAGTATAGAACAGGCACCAGAGGAGGTGTGGGTGCCATCTGCAGCCGCTCACGGGTTTATCAGGCCTCAAGGAGAGCGTGTCCTTGACCTCCTGATGGTGATGGTCTAGGCTAGGTTACGGCTCCATGGGCATAGAAGCTCATTTGTAGGAAACTGATAACAACGCAGACAATGTTTCCCCCATAGCGACAAAAATTATTCCTCTGCATGGCAATGTAAATGAGTTTTGCCTGGTAAAGAATATAAATCTCTAGAAGTAAAATTTTTCATCTTAACAGTTGCTAACATTTTGCTGGTTCCCTCACTGTTTGATGAATAACTGAAATCTTTGAAATGCGTCAATTTTTAAAACATGCCTGCTTGCTTATTGTCTATTTATTGCCACTTATCACTCCTGATGGCCCGGGGATTAATCATGGTCTTAAATTTGTTTATATTTCCTGACATCTTGGGGCCTCACTGACCCGGGGGAGACGGCCCCTCCAAGGGCGACGCAATTATTGCTACAGAGAGCAAATAACTCAGCTTGGAGCTATGCTTTTCAAATGCCAGCCAACCAATCCAGAGCCTGCACCCCAACCACCTTTTGTATCAGGCTCTAACTCGGGGACCAGGTGCCAGACAATGGGGATCCCCATACCTAGAGCCATTATTATTCAGTTATTCAAATTGCCCCATCCTCCCCGACAGAGACCACAATACAGACTCTTTTCCACATTTTCTCCTTGCTCCCTCTGCCTCCTGGCCAACCCCGGTGCTTGCTCCCATGGCCCGGCACCATATGGCCTGCCCTCATCTCCTGAGTGTTGGCATCGGCGTAATAATAAAACCTACATTTTAGAAGTCTGTTATAGAAACCCTCTGCCCATGCTCCCGGACTCTGGCACACCTTCTCAGCTGCCACACATCTTTCTATAAAATGAGGCTTTCCATAAAGAACCTCTACAAAGAACTCATGTGCTTCCCACCCCCAAAGGCTACAGGAGAGTCTAAAATCCAGCAGTTCTCAAAGTGTGGTCTCCAGACCAGCAGCCTCAGCGTCATGGGGGAAGGCGTTAGAAATGCTGGTTCTCGGGCCATGCCCACGGACCTTACTGAATCAGTAAATCTCAGGCTGGGGCTCAATAATCTAGGTTTTTAACAAGCTCTCCAGGGGCTTCCGGCACTCTGGATCCACTCTGTCCTGTTGTTAGAGGCCTACCACGATTGCCCATCACACATCCCATCAGTTCCCCCAACATCCCCCATCCCAGACCCGACTCCAGCTACACGGTCTCCCCACTGGCCAGGCGTCCCTGCATCCACGTCTGGTGTGTCTTCGCTGCCCTGCGTCCACCTGCTTCAATCCTGCTCAACATCTTTGTAACCAAGTTCATGTGCCCTAGGACAACGGTTCCCAAACCCACTGTGTCCGAATAAGGCAGCTTTTGAAAGTTATGAAAGCCCCAGGCCCCTGTTGGTCGTCAGAGTTAAGGACCTCACTGTCTTCTTGCCCACCCCTGGGCCCCAGCACCCGGCCTCGGGCCCGCCACAGTCAGTAATGTGTGCTGAGCGGCGGCTGGACCCCCAAGCAGCCACAGGCTGAGCTCAGAGGGGCAGCCGAGGGTGAACAGGCCCTACCTTGGGCACCTGCAGGCAGCGGATGAGGGCGTTCATCACCACGGACGGCTCGCTGGTGGCCTTCTCCGTGATTATCACCGAGGCCAGCGTCTTCCGCATGTCAGGACCTGCCCCGGCAGCATCCGTCTTTGCTGCCCCACTGTCCATGATGTTGAGGAGGTTTGTGACTTGTTGGAATGTACCTGAGACAAGGTGGCACAGGTGTGGTGCTGAGGGGGCCACCACGGGAGGTGCTCCCGTGGCCAGGCCTTCCCAACACGGCACAGCTGCAGCTCCCCCTGCACCATGATTGAGCCGGGCCTCCCTGTCCACCGTGTGGAAGGAGACACTGAGACCGAGGCTGGGACCCGCCCCAAGGAGTTGGTGGTCAGGACGGAGAGGCAGGGGCAGGAATGCAGTGCAGGGGTGGGGCCAGCTTTCTTACCCCCATCGTCTGGCTCCAGAGGTTCCAGGTCCTCCGTTTCCTCCAACGGGTCCTCATTTGAGTCTGCGGCTGCTTCTGTCATCTCTTCCTCAAGCTCCTCTAAGATAAACAAGACTTATGAGTTGGTGTCAACACATCCTAAGATGACCCCCAGTGAGTCATGGCCTGTATAATCCTCTCCCCTTGAGTGTGGGCAGAACTGCAACTTGGTTAGACCCGCGTTCTAGCCTTTAGACCATGGTGTAGATGATGGGAAGCCACTTGCATGATCACACAGTCTCTGTCTTAGCAGACTGGAAGGGGATTCTCATACTAGCCTTGAAATGGAAACAGTGTAAGCCGCCTATGGAAGGGGCCACGTGGCAAAGAAGTGGGGGCTCCAGGCCTACAACCACAAGGAACTGGATCCTGCCAACAACCGCATAAGCTTAGAAGAGACCAAACTCCAGAAAGGATGCGGCCCCACCATTACCTTGAATGCAGCCTTTGAGATGCCCCCCTACCCCGAATCCTGGCCCATAGAAACTGTGTGACAATAGATGGGTGTTGTTTTAAGCCACTAAGTCGATGTCATTTATTACACAGCAGTAGCTCATACACTTCATTAAGAAGGGCCCTCCTCTCCCGTCTCTTGATACTGAAACTAAAGATTAATGAGAAATCTACCTCAACTGCCTTCATTCCTCTTCTCAAGGGTCTCATGCAACATCAGCAGCTTCCTAAGGGTTGGCAAACAACACAGATGTCAAAATGGAGGGCTGAACACTCCCAGATCCATCCTGTGCTCTTTCCCTCCTGAGAATCCTGTAAAGAGCTACTCTGGGACCCAAATACTGACCTTTCCACAGAGTCCTCTCCTGGATGGAACAAAAATATACCACAAGAAAAGGCCCCGTTCTTTGCCTAATACACATCAACGGTAAGGTGGACAATAGCAGGATGGGTTGTCAAAGCAATGGGATAGTTGGCTTCTCAGTCGTAATGTGGATGAGAAATGGGTCCCTTGGCGGGTGGAAGGGTTTCATGAGAATCAACACCGTTAGGCCGCAGACCCTTGGAACTTTGAGATCTAACTGACTTCCTGAGTCTTTATCAAGTGAGGGCTTTGAGGAGTGCACAGGGCCCTGTGATCAAAATGCCACATTATGTTGTCACTAAACATTTCTGTTACCAACATGTGTGGCAATGTACAGTGGCCTGTTTGGGAAAGGGACATGGTGTTAGTGGGTGCAATTCACTACCATGTCCCTTGGGGATGCACTGTTGGTTTGCAAGCTCTGCAGGAGTTTCCTGGATGAAATCTGAAACTGGCCCCTGTAGCAGCCCCCTGAGATTGGGAAAGGCAAGCAGAGCCCTCATTCCAAGGATAGGAGAGGGGCTGGGGAGCCTCCAATTTCCCAGGTCCAGCTCATGAGTCAACTGGCAGACGCATCTTTTCAGTGACCTCTTCCAACATGCGGTCATAGGGCCTCAGGGTGGAAAGGTATGATCAGGCCTGCTGGAGTGGGGTGGATGATGGAAGAGACCTAGGAAGAGGACCTTTCCACCCCAAGGACTGGACAGATTACGGAATACTTAGAAGGAAAGACCCAGTTTCCCTGAACCAAAAGTGAGGTCCAAGGATTTCCCTGTCAGTTGTAGCTGTGTGACCGGCCAGATCAAGAGTTTGAGCAATAAAATATTGGCCTTTGGAAACCTTTCTGTGCATTAAAGGGCAACAAAAACAGACTCAGAGGGCAGCCCAGGTGGCTCAGTGGTTTAGCACCGCCTTCAGCCCAGGGCCTGATCCTGGAGACCTGGGATCGAGTCCCACGTCAGGCTCCCTGCATGGAGCCTGCTTCTCCCTCTGCCTGTGTCTCTGCCTCTCTCTCTCTCTCTCTCTCTCTCTCTGTCTCTCATGAATAAATAAATAATCTTTTAAAAAAAAAGAAACAAACAAACAGACTCAGAGCCACGTAGGTC
This sequence comes from Canis lupus familiaris, assembly GCF_011100685.1. Classification (NCBI taxonomy): domain Eukaryota; kingdom Metazoa; phylum Chordata; class Mammalia; order Carnivora; family Canidae; genus Canis; species Canis lupus. Next base: position 45,442,306 of record NC_049246.1, on the reverse strand, counting down.
CAAGCCTGCTTAGTTAAAATTCCCACTCAAAGTTCGCCCACCCTCCCTAGAGTAAGTTCCTCAATCTCTGCTTGGACACCTCTGATACCAGGGTGCTCATTACCCTTCCTAGCCCACTGAAGCTGGATGCTTGGAAAACAAGCTTTCCCAGCATAGCACCAAGCACTTCTTTCCTGTAAAATTCATGCACTGTTCCTCGCTCTGCCCTTGATGACATCCTGACCAATATCGAACAGGCATAAGAAGACAGTTATCACCTGCTGCTCTTTCATAGCTACCTCTGCCCTACCTCCTCCCACTCCCTCTGGGCCTGCTCTCCTCCTTCAAAGATCCCTCAGGTGATCAATAATTCCTTCCCGAGACTTTGCTTTAATTGCTAGGATCAGGGGGCAGTTAGGATGAGTTAGAGGTTGGGGAGGAGATTACAGTGTGTGGGAGATGGGGGTGGATGGAGACTTCTCCAGTCTTTACATGCTAGTAAAATAAGGTGACGTGGTTGCCATTCCATTATGCAGACCCTACCTGCCTGCCTGTTGTGTGCAGCTAACATGGTTCTCCATGCAGCAGTGAATATAGAGATGGGTAGGATACCTTTGTTCTCTGACAGTCTAAAGACCTAATACATGAAAGATCAGGGATTTAGGGCTAGGACTGAATGTATCAGTTAGCCAGTGCTGTATAACAAACCACCTCAAAGCTTAACGATTGAGAACAACCATTTATTATTCTTCATAAACCTACAGGTCAGCTGGGCAGTTCTGTTGATCTGGGCCAATCCAACCATGGAGTCACTCAGACATCTGCAGTCAGCTGGTGGGCTCGGTGAGGGCTGGCTGGTCTAGGACAGCCTCCCACAGATTGTTAAGTCTGGTGGTTGGCTAGCTATGGGCTGAAGCAGTTAGGGAGATTGGGACACCTGTCTCTCACACGACAGGGCTAGCCCAAGCCATTCTCACAGCAGGTAGGCGGGCTTCTGAGAGAGTGGGCAGGAACATGAAGGCCTCTTGGGGCCTAGGCTTGGAACTGGTTCCAGCTCCCTCTTCTACATGCTACCAGCCAAAGTAAGTCACAGGCCAGCCAATCTCAAGGCAGTGGGAAATCGGTCCCTCCTCTCCATGGGAAGAGCTGCAAAGCCACATTGTGAAGGGCATGGCTATCAGGAGGGGTAGACAAAGGGGCCATTTTTTTGTTGCACACCCAATGAGTGTGTAAGCCATGGCAAAAACTGGGATGGCCCTGAACACACTCTCCAGAGAGGACACTAAGACAATGAGATCAAGGATAAAGAAGTGGGCTCTCCTTGGTTTTCTGAAACAAAAATATTTTTCAGGGTTTTTTTTTTTTTCTTCAGATTAGGACAATAATATTTGACTCCCATACAATTCATTGACGAAATCAGTCACTCTTATGTGCTGTCACTCCACTGAGCTTCCCACCTCTGCTTCTATGGGAATTAACTTGAAAATAAGAGAGCACTGAATTGTAGAAACCTGTGAGCTTAAATGCATGGAAGTGCCAAGGCCCGGAGTAGAAAAAATGGACACAACATACATGGGTAGTGGACATGTTTGGGAGCATCTCCCCAGCTCACTAGACTCCCTCTTCCTTGACCCTTGGGGTCAGCTATGGTTCCCCGTGGCCATGTTTTCCCTGTGCAATCCCTCCCTCAACACTTCTGATTGGATGACCAGGAGTGGACACCTGATTGGACCAGTCAGTTTCTTCCTCCCTGGAATTTCAGACTCTGGGTAAGAGAGAATCTGGTCAAGTTTTCCATGGGCCTATGGGATCTTGGGGATTGAGAAGCAGATAAGGCCAAGAGGAGAAGGAAGCATAGCTAGCGCTAGCACCCAGAGCACGTAGGGACTGGGCAGGACAAAAGAGGCTCTACCAGGCAGCACCGAGGCCGGGACATGAGCCCCATGTCCTTAGGAAGCCTCCTCCTTACAAAAAAGACCCCTTTTGTGCTTAGGATATCCCAACAAGAGGACGTTAAGGCCAGAAAAATGAAAGTATGAAGGAGCATGAGCTGGTGGAGGGCAAAGCAGCTCAGGTCCTAAGAGGTGGGGGTAGGGAGCCAGGGGCAGTGAGGCCGGGAGATGGTCCCTGGATGGACTTAGAGGGTCTTGAAGGATGGCGAACGTAGTCCATGAGTCACTGCAGGGCTCAAAGATGTGGGGAGGGATCTGGCATGAACAGCTTGTGTGCCAAAAGCAGCCAGGGGAAGGAATAAATAGGCCAGAAAGATTTTTTCATTGATGCAGTAAACTCTCCAAACAAATCCTCAGAATTGTTCAACACCCCATAGGAAAACAGGCTGAGGATATTCTCCAAAAAGGAAACACAAATGGCTCATAAGCTTAAAAAAAAAATCAACCTTCAAAGTAATAAATAGTAATAAAAGCACATTTAAAACAAGATCCCACGGCACCTGGTTGGCTCAGGTCATTGAGTGCCCAACTCTTGGTTTCGGCTCAGGTCATGATCTCAGAGTTGTGAGACTGAGTCCTGCATCAGGCTCTGCACTCAGTGGGGAGTCTGTTTGTGATTCTCTCTCTCCCTCTCCCCTACCCTACCCTCCGCTCTTGCACTCTCTCTTGCGCGCGCGTGCACGTGCTCACTCTAAAATAAATAATTTTTTAAAAATTTTGAAACAAGATTCCCCTTTGATCTACATTTCCCCAGGGGAGCAATGCTGTGGTGCCCCACCCAGATCCCTGTCCTTCTGTATGAGTACCCAAGGGCCCACCTCCAACACTACGCAGCAGTTTCTCTCCCTGGGGGCTCTCTCTGGCTTTTAGGGTCCCCTTGCCTGTCTTTGTGGTTGTCTGGAGGCAAAGGGATATTAACACGACCTGGGAGCAGCCGGTCATGGACAGGGCAAGTGCTCAGAGAGGCCAGGACTTTGCTTCTCACTAAGGTGGGATAAGTCTGGCATCTTACATTGTCTCCCAGCATCAATGTAGAGATTCAGCTCCAGCCTCTCACAGGACAACAGCTTCTTGGAGGCCCTCACTCCAGGTCCCACTCCCCAACCCCATGTCAGGGCTTCCTTCACTTACCAAATAAGCTACTTGCCCTGGAATCCTTGCCTCAAGGGAACCCAAGCTTAGACAACCATGGAGTTGATGGAAACAGTCATGAAGACGTGCAAAGATCTAGCTATTGAGCTGGTCCATTTATTTTCTCTTTTATAGGAGAAAATAAAAGTGAATCCACCCAGAAGTCTTGGTTAAACAAATCCTTCCATATCCATGCAATGATTACTTCCTGGCCACTAAAAACAAATTAAATGTTATAGAAAAGTGTGGAGATGGGGCACCTGGGTGGCTCAGCGGTTGAACATCTGCCTTTGGCTCAGCTCATGATCCCGGGGTCCCGGGATCGAGGCCTGCATCAGGCTCCTTGCAGGGAGCCTGCTTCTCCCTCTGCCTCTGTCTCTGCCTCTCTCTGTGTCTTTCATGAAGGAGTAAATAAAATCTTAAAAAAAAGAAGAAAAAATTGTGGGGGAGGACAGTCCTGGCAAAGTGATGTGAAAAAGAGTGTTAAAATATACCATATATATTTAGTATAGATGCAGTATTTTCTAAGTATATGCATTTTCCAAAATAGTAACTGTGGTTATTTCTGGGGAATATGACTACCAGACTTTTATATTCCTGTGTGTGTGTGTGCACCTCTGTATTTTTCTAATTTCTGTCATAAGCATGTATTATTTTTGTAATTAGCACACATCGTTTAACAACCAATAAATGCAACAACAATGAAGAGAAGAACACCTAAGCAATATGATTTGTATGAATTTATTAATGTTTTCAGTTGTGAAAAACATCAGAGAAAATACACTTGTGAGACAGTCTGGGCTTTTCTCAAATTGAGACCCATTTGGCACAAGCCACGATTATCCTCTTGAACACATCACTCATCAATTCTGTACATCATTCTTTTTCCCTAAAGTCAGAAATCACTGTTCTCAAAAGACCCTCTGTCATTCATTTATTTCATGTACAAGGCACTATGCCCTAAGGGAATAAACGTCTCCTTCTTTAAATTCACAAAGTGACATCTGTGAAGCATACGTTAGGACCTGCCGTCTCTGGTGAGGGAATTGATCACAAGTCTACAGAAGCCAGATGATGGTGTTAGAACCATGCTTCCAGGTGGGGGCTTGGGGTGGAGCACCTCTGAAACCTGTGCCCCCAAACAGGCCTCACTTCCAAGTAAAAAAAAGTAATGCAAAGTGCAAGACGGACCCGTCCAACCCTCTTGGCAAGTCCTTTGAAGGATGACAACTGTAGTCCAGATTAAACACACTAGAGGGGCCAGAAAACATTCCAGTGTCTCTACCTGTTAGGGCGTGATCAGCAATTAGATTGTTTTTATTAAAAAAAAAAAAAAAACAAAACAAAACAAAACAAAACACTCTGGGGCATCTCACTCAGAGTTAAGTGTTTCTCTAATAAGCAGAACAGGAATTTAACATCGCCTCTGGTTGCAACCTCAGGCCACGTCATTTCCCACCCACTTGTCAGTGTGCCTTGGATTTGTGAGGTTTCTTAACCCGTCCTTTTTTCCCAAAGCACTTCCGGCAGCCAAAGGCACAACATTTGTAAGTGATGAAGACAACCCCCAGCACCACGGCCAGGAGGAAGCCGATCACGTCCAAAGAGTGGTACTGGTACCAGGTGAGGTCGTGGGCTGCGGGACGCAGGTGGGGAGCCCCCTTGTGCCTCATGACGAACTCCACCCAGAACACAGCCAGGTCCAGGGGCTCGATGGGGCGGTCCTTGTGCAGCCTGGAGAGGTGCATGATGTTCTCCTTATAGCTAAACACAAAGACAGTTGTGTGAATGTCTGGAATGGTGGTCTCAGCGGAACACTCTCCCTTTAGGCTTGCTGTAGTTAAGCAGGCTACCAGATTTTGCAAACTTGGTAGAGGAAATGTGTTTCCATTATAGACAGAAAAGAAACACACACACATGCATGTACACACACACACATGCTAAATGGTCTTCACCTCTGAAATTTAAAAAAAAAATGTAGAAAGAAAACTAGAAGCCAAAATTATAATATTAAATTATTTGAACCTTGCTTCCTTTCCTCTTCTTTCTTTTTTCTTGGTATTTTTGTAGGAAATTAGATACTTTCTTTACAGTAAGAGATAGAAATAAAAGAAAAGGTTGTGTCAGAAATTAGTGTGTTTTCCTTTCAGGATTTTAAACACTCACATCTAGTCAAAGCAAAAGCGATTTCTAAGTGCCATCTCCAAGGTGGTGGCATACGTGGCTTTGGTGACACCTCACACCATCCAAGTACTAACTTTAGTGGGAGGCTGTGTCTACGCAGCCTGTTCAACAAAACAGATTTTTGTTGATTTTGGACAGTGTTGACAGCTGCATCGGAACATCCAAATCCAAACTGGATTGGATGCTTTGACTCTTAGTGGGGGCGCGCTAGGAAAAGAAAAAGAAGGAGGGGGAGAGGGATTAAAAGGAAAAGGAGAAGAAAGACCAGAGTAAGACACTCTTATTCAGGAGTAATTATAACTGCTGTCTTTAAACAAACCTGTCATTATAGTTCAAGACATTATTTTATGTGATAATAATATTTGGCCATAAGTCACATTAAACATCTTCCTTTCATAGAAATCTTCTCTTAAACAAGAGAGATTTTCTAGAACTTTCATTCCTTCATCCACTATTCATTGAGCACCTGTTATGGCCTGGTTGCATCACCTGATGTTCGAAATCTTTCCTTTTGTCTTCGTTTTATGCCCCAGTTTGGAGTGTTGGGAACATGGAGATTCACAACTAGGCAGAGATGACTCCCAGGTAAATAAATGAAGTTTGCTGGTAACATAAGCTGGTTGATGAATGTTTTTTAAAAAAAATAAGAGAACTTTTACCAGGTCATTTTTAGGTTCCAGGTAGTCATCAATACCACTCGACAGAAGGTCAAAATTGTGCTACTAATATGAACCTCCGGAAGGAGTTTTGTCAGCAGTTGGAGACAAGTCAGGTTTTCACTGCATGGACTTTGGAGCAGCGTGGCCTGACGCCAACCTGGGCTGCCATGAGACGCCCATCAGAATGGAGGGATGCCACCCGCTGCTCTGGGCGCGCTGGGCATTTACCCCAGGGGTTCTGTGGACTTTTCTTTCTCATCCATTGGCACCACATCCGTGAGCACCCCATGTCCCCCCCATTTCTCCTTGCCCAGGTTCACTGTGTCACCCTGTGCAATGTCTCCTCCCATCTGAAAACACTGCAGCCTTTTCACATCTGTCCTTCTGATTGATGTCTCTTTCAAAATGAAGCAACTATGGGTGAAGACTCCTGACACTCTCGTAGACACACACACATGCACAGGCATTCACACGTGCATGCACACTCATGCGTGTACACACATTATTAATTGTTGGACGAAGTCTAGCCCGGGCCATCACTTCTTCCCGGAAGGTCTTGGCCAGCCTCTTACTAGTGAACTTGACAGCAATGTGATAAATTTCATGTGCAGAGATCATTTGATCTGATGGCTTTTGCCTCTTGAATTGTTTTCAGAGTCACATTTGAGCAAACTTATCTTTACTTTTATTATAAGGCTTTGTCTGTGATATCCACAAGACCCCATCCCGATTTAGAAATCCCCATGAACAAAATTTCTCACGGGCTTCAGTGGTAGGCAGAGCTGCACTTCGAAGCACCTGGTTTATTTTTTATCTTATGGACACTATGCTTCTTGTAAGGAAATATTTCTCTCTTTGCAGGAACTTATAGATCAGATGTCTATCTGGTGACAATATTTTCTTAATAAATTGAAGTTTTAATCCTACCAAGGGAAATAGTATTTAAAATCATTTCACTGATAAGTCCCATAGGAATTAAAATATCCTTTTATAAACTGAACAATAATAATCCCCAAATCATCTTACTTATAAATTCGGTTTTTATGTACTTGTTTTCACATTTGAATATTTGTTGCGAATGAGATGGGCAAAATATGGGTAGTATTCCTCTGTATCTTTTCTCTTACCTTTTGTCATTGATGACAGCTTTTAGGGCATTTGCTAAATCTTCAGAAGTCATTTCCAGGACATTCAAGGTCACTCCAGCCCCCCGAGTCTCCATGCGCTTCGCATTGTCCATCTGATCACCAAACAAGGGCAGCATCACCATTGGAACGCCGTTGCATATTCCCTCATATATGCCATGGGAGCCAGAATGTGTGATAAAGGCGCGAGCCTTCGGGTGACCTGAGAGGCAAAGCAGGGAGGGATGAGAGTGGTCAAGCCACCGAGTTTCACAGTCTGACACCATCTAGGTTCTGAAAGCACTCTAAGGACCCAGTGCCACCCACGCGTGGCTCCTGCAGAAGTCTGCAGAGGAGACTGTGGGCTGAGATGCCCCACTGGGTAAAAAGCTATGTAGGATACTTTGGCCATAATAGTTTCCAGCTAAACAGTCCTTGAGAACAGCCATACGCAAGCCACTTTCTTAATTTCACTTGGGTTTGACCTATGCACCAAATCCTGCCCACATACCAAGCAGATCATTCTGGGGCAGCCACTTGACAAGTATTGTATTCTTTGAAAGATTCGGTGGTGGAGTGCCAGTATAACGCCACAGGACCTTGAAGAGACAAAAACAGAATTTAAAGAACACAATAATTCAAAAACATCTGCCGTGATAGTGATAGCTAGAATGTGGAGTCCTCTGAATGAACATAAACTGGGCAAGGGTGGAAAGTGTAGCAGCTGGGAAGGCCTCTGGGGACTGGTAACATTCTGTGTATTTGTGCAAATTCATCAAACTGTACATTTATAATTTTTGTGATTTTCTGCACTTCAAGGGGAAGTTTACTTAATAAAATGAATGAATGTAGAATTACAGAAGCAGAAATATAAGAAATGAATCCAGTGTCCTGACCAGTAGCTTTTTGCAGAAGTACTCCTATGTAATACAAAGAAACACTATCCTGTTCACTATCCTATTCATTTTATCTTTAAAATAAATTCCCCTTGGAGGGGCCTGGCTAGCTCAGTCAGTAGAGCATGCAGCTCTTGATCTCAGGATTGTAAATTCAAGCTCCAGACTGGGTATAGAGACAGCTTAAAAAAATAAAATCTTTAAAAATAAATCAATGAAATGAAATGAAATTAATTCTCCTTAGTACACTTTTGAATTTCTTAGAGAAAATAAGACCTCCAAGTGAAGTAGACAAGTTTCACAGAGTAGTTGAGTGTGACATGGCAAACAGAACTTTAGATTAATAATTGAGAAGTGGCAGGGAAACCTAAAGTCCAACTAGTAGGATTTAGCATTGATACTAGAAGTCTGGTGTTCCAACCCTTGTGAAGATAGAATCATATGGAAGCTTCTTACCGTCTGAGGTATTTTGCCCAAAGCATCAGCAATCTCCATAGCTTTCTTCTCAGGAATATCTGATACCATGGAGCCCAAAGAGAAAACCACAATTCCATGTTCTCCAGAAGCATTAACATAGGCTTCAAATTCCTAGAACCATAAGAGAAATTTCCAGTTAAGTTTTTTCTCCTCTTCTTTGGGAACTGCATACATTCAGCTATAAATCAGATCTCTTCATCTTAAGAATGTGATTAAAGGTGTGTGTGTGTGTGTGTGTGTGTGTGTGTGTGTGTGTGTGTGTGTTAGAGGCATAAAATATTAGTTCATATTACACCCTTCCTTACTTCCTTCCAAAGGGGGAAGGCTTCTTGCATATTGGGTTGTCTCCTGGGTCCTTCTTTGAGACTCAGAATCCAGGTAGCAGGCTAATTTTCCAAGGAAAAGCAGAGATAAAACCAGATCCACTTCTCAGGGGCTTCAAGCTGCTGGGAGGGTCTTGGGATAAAGCAGGCTTTTGGGGAGACTAAAGGAGAGAGCAGAAGGTAGTACAGAAGGAAGGGGGAAAGATGAATGAGCATCACAGAGAAGGGAGAGTGCTATTTAGCAGATCGATGAAGAGAGACCCTGAGAGGGAGGAAAGGTGTCCAAGGAGGATTTCAGAAAGCTTTCTGCAGACTCTAAAACTCTTGCACCGCACATTTAGGAAAATCTATAGTAAAGATGTGTATTACTTTCCAAGGCTTCTGGAATATTCCTTTTATGTGGAAAGAACAGATGGAGCCTAAGCAGAAAGCTGCAAATAATGTTGTGGATGAGGCTCATGGTTAAGGAAAAACCTCAAAAAAAAAAAAAAAAAAAAAAAAAAAAACAACAACAACAACAAAAAAGGAGAAACCTCAAAATAGCCAAGACAGCCTGTAACAATTCTTGCTTCCCCACAGCCTATAGCAGAGTCTTCCATATGGCAGCCAATACATTGGGGTGATTAGGGATCATATTCATCTCAACTCAGTGCTGAAACTTAACCAGTCAACCTGGAAATTTCCTACCTTGCCTGGAGAAGAGCTTTCTGAAGAGTGTACGTCAACTTGCCTGCCTTAGCCAGAACATGCAGAAAGATAACTGAATCTTTCTTTGCTGGCTTCATAAAGCACTGCAAAAAGCAAAATATTTCTCCCTAGGTATGAGAGATATAAAACTGGACCGAAAACCTTGCCAAGGGTGCTCCAGGATCTGAGCCCCTTCTGCAGAGCTCAGAGAGGGGACAAAGGGCACGCCAGCAAACCCTGAGTACCAAAGCCACCAGCGGGAAGGATAAACGCAAGCAGTGAGTCTCAACCCACCCAGCACATGATCCCCACAGAATATTCCTGTCCCATTCCAGAAGCTGATCCCCTCTAGCAATATACCCATCAGCATCACCAAAGGAAGATTGCAAGTATGAGGCCACTCTGACTCCTCCAACCAAGACCACCACTGGGCATTATAGCTTTGGCTAGGTAAGCTCAAGACAAAGCAATGGGGCTTGTTTCTGAAGAAACTTCTGGGCCAGATGACCCAAGAAATAAGGAACGAACTGTGAGTGCTTTTCTACTCAATAATGAAACAACTACTAGAAAATGGACAACCCGTGTTTCCCTCGGATGAAGCAGGAGGATGGGATCTTTGGAAGTGTCTGTATATAAAGGCTGAGAGATAGTGATGGCAGGGACCCCACTAGTAAGTACAGATCACAGATTATGACCTATCAAGCCTCTACCCCTAAAGTAATGAGAAAGAGACGTTAGAGATGGATGTCGGACAAAAGCTCTGAGAGGAAGCAACAAAAAGATAATGCAATTAGAAGAACAGCAGCATTAGCTGCAGTGTAGAAACAGGAGAATCTGAAGGCAAAAGTGGTGGCTGTGTCCCCAGGAAGAGAGGAAGGAAGCCGCCAGACTCAACCCTCAGCAATAATCTCAGCCCAGCCTGATCTGGCCTTCAAAGCCAACTCCAGAATACTATGGTCTTCAGGAAACATACATACACACTCACACATACACACACAGGCACACGCTGGCATGCACACACAGAGTGGCAATTCCACGCAGAGGAAATAGAGCATGGTGTGAGTGTGGCCATTTTCCCCCAACTGTAGGTTATTAATGATCTAATTAACTCCCCTAGAGTCTCCCAAATGATTTTATACGTTTCCCAAGAATGCCAAGGACATTCATGGGACTGTGGGATGTGGTGGGGTTTGCCCAGAACGGAGCAGTTTCCTGAGATATGAGACTTTCAGTCCTGTTCAAACCAGAACGCTGGCCACCCCAGGTGTGAGATGCAGAGGACTTCCCCCAGGGCTCAGCACACATGATTTTAAGAGACTTCTTTTAAGTTTGGTTCAGAGCATGACCAGCAGAGCCCAAATACTGCCCAGCCCTCTTCAGGAATGAGTGCCCTGCCTGGTCCACTCCCACCAGCTCTCTTCGAGGCCTTCTGGCTCCCAGCAGCTGTGTCCCAGCCTTCTCCACTGGGCTCGTCTGAAAGGTCAGGGCAGCCAGCATCATCGTCCCCATCACCACACTGCATTTTTGGTCTATGGCAAAAATATCCTAAGGATGGTTTTTCTGAAGTCCTTCCTCCCTGGGATTCCATACCACATCCTTCTCTCCTGTGAAAGGACAGCTCATCTCCAAGTACCTTTTGAGTTCTTTCTCCTGAGTGAAGGTAAACAGCTTACCTCACTTCCTAGGACCTTCCCTCCTTCATGAAACCCACTCTTACTTTTACCATGTCTACAAAGCATCAGGTCTGATTTCCCCTCCTTGCACACTCTCCCACACCCAGTCAGCACCCAGCAGGGTGTGATTATCATAAAATGGAAACCACAGGTCAATAAATACCCAAAGTTACATGGCAAGATTAAAGTTTAAATGTCATGAAAGTTCATCTACAGATTACAGGAGGGCAAACTGCAGAGACTGTGTTGTCATAGCCAACGCCTCTTCTGGTATTCAATAACAGCGAAGTCCACACTCTACTTGGCACAATGTCCCTAAGCCTGGCCCTGACTTCACAGACTCTAGAGTAGCCAAAGAGTGAAGCGATAGGTTAATGCCCTCGATTTCCCCACCTCTTACCTCCTTCCAAAAAGAACAAGGCCTCCCCTCTGAAGTGAAAGCACTTGCCCACCCCATTGAAACCTTTAACACAGGTCCTAACTTTTGCTGGGAATTTAGTATTTTGAGTTCCAGGCTTTTATTAGATTTTCTCTTCCCAAATGTCTTTTGTTTTTCAAAATCCTTGGTAAGCACTTAGCATGTTGGAAAACTATTGCTTTATTACTACACATTTAGAGCCACCAACAAAGACTGCAAGCTTCCCTGCTCACCAGTCTTTCTTCTCCTCACCATCGTCAAGTCAAGATGATATCCATCTCCAAATCCCAGCATGTCCACCAAGCTGGTCTCTCACCCTGAGCAGGGAAGGACATCTTGGAGTTCCCGAGTTTCATTCCTTTGCTCTCAGTGTTATTCTATCTTTTGTCTGTCAGGCATCCCAGACATGCCCCACACCAGGTGTGCTTTCCATATGGACTCTCCTTATTAACTAACTATTGTATCTCTATTCTTGAAGTTCAGGATTTTGACCAAAAGCATTGGGACCAGGCTGGTCTCCACTAGAGGAATGGAAGTATAGAAGAGCATTTATTTATTTTTTTTAATAAATTTATTTTTTTTGTTGGTGTTCAATTTGCCAACATATAGAATAACACCCAGTGCTCATCCCATCAAGTGCCCCCGTCAGTGCCCGTCACCCAGTCACCCCCAACCCCCGTCCACCTCCCCTTCCATGACCCCTGGTTCGTTTCCCAGAGTTAGGAGTCTCTCATGCATTTCAAAAAGGGGAAAAAAGATAATCAACAACTAGCCAAAACAGCAAAAATTAGGAAAAGGGAAAATGGCCAAGTAAAATAAAAATAAACTGGAAAAGTTAGAATCAAATCTCTGAATTGTTAAATTAATTGCAAACAGGCAAAATTCTCCCAAGGTTAAAAATATCAACTCCACGTTGTTTAAAAAGAAAAAAAAGAAAAAAAAAAAAGCTTGAAGACAAAGGGGTACCAAAGAGGCACTAGAGAAATGTAAACAAGATAGTGCAGGAATGGTAATGTTAATATAAAAAAACTGGAATTTCAAATTAAAAATATTAAGTAGGGCAAAGAGGGTTATTGTCCAGTAAGGTTTATAAAGACATTTCCACTCCCAGGCTTGCTTGCACCAAGTAAGGCAGCAACCAATACATAATCATGACAACTCACCACTTAGACAAATTCCAGGGGGGGGGGAATATATTAATAAATCATGCCAAAACTATAAAATTGAGGAAGACCATTGATAAAGTTCTGTAGTCCCTCCCAGTAAGTAAACTAAAATAAAGAAGAAAATCATGGAAATAAATGAAGACTACTTGCCAAAAAACAATGGCAAACATAATACAAAATGATGAAATGAAAATCAATCTTTTTTTTAAAGATTTTATTTATTTATTCATGAGAGACAGAGAGAGAGGCAGAGACACAGGCAGAGGGAGAAGCAGGCTCCTCTCAGGGAGCCCGACACGGACCCAGGATCACACCCTGAGCTGAAGGTAGATGCTCAACTGCTGAGCTACCCAGGTGTCCCAAAAATCAATCTTCATTACAATCAGGAGCAAGACAAGAATCCTTGCGACTGCCAAAATTATTCAATTGTTTTTAGAGATTCCAGTGACTTCAATAAGACCAATACCTGGCATGGAGTTTAGAACAGAAGAAACCATATTTTCTTTATGGATGAAAGTCTACATGTTAATTTGGTTTTTTTTAAAGGATGAAATCAACATTTTGATTAGGCCGAATTTTGATTTGGGACTGAATAGGGAGAAGATAACCAGCTACGAACAGAAATGGAAATCTATCACATTCACATTAGTAACAAAAAGAAAAAAAGTGTAAAATACTTAAGAAAAACCAAACAAGAAAGGAACAGAACAAATATGAAGAAAACTACAAAGGACTTAACCTCTGATAAGGTAATATTTGAAGTAACAACAAAAAGAGCAAGACCCGGTACACAAACTTCAGTGTTCTTCCCAGGGAACTAGATCATGTGGCTAACAGAACGCCCTGTGGCACATAAATGCCATGCAACATGGAACAGTTAAAAAAATAGATATAATATTTAGAACCGAAACCACATCCATGACATATTGATAGGTGAGCAATGGGGATACATTATTACCTTTTTTTGTAAAGCAGACAGCAAAAACTTCTATACAATTACATGTTGTAAAAGTATAAGGCGATTGTAATTGTAAAAGGTGGTTACCGCCTATCTGGTGACTAGCCCTCAGTTCATACCCTTTTGTGGTTTTTGTTCATTCCTTTAACAAATATTTGGTAAGTACCGATTATATGCCCAAGACGCTGACGTTTACGAGGCACCAATCACGTGCAGACCCATCGCCGGGCCTTAAGGGTGAAGCAACAGGCAGCAGTGGTCCCTGCCCCCACATCTATGAAAGAGACGGTCAATAAACAATGATCTTTTAAATGAGATGATCACAGTACTTGATGTGCTAGGAAGGAAAGAGCACAGGATCCTATCTTAGAGAGGACTCCCTGAGGAAGTGACATTGCAGCTGATCTGGAAAATAAGAAGATAGCCACCTCACAAATTCAGGCACAGCATCTCAGAAGGATGGAACATCAAGGGTCCTGAACTGGGAAACAGTTTGGAATGTCCCAGGAATAGAAACAAGGCCAGTGTCGCCGAGGGTATCGTGCAGATTTATAAGCAAGCCCTCCTATTTCGAATGGAATTTCTATCATGCATGCACATCTCCAAAGTTTTAAATTTCAAAGTAAATATGAAACACAATTGTTTTCACTTGGATCCTATAATAATGATGCCAAAAAGTATTTCTCTTTAATTCCGCTCTAACTGGGACATGCTGACTAGCTCTCTTTCCTTTGATCTATGATGTGATCACTGGTTTGGTAATATTTCACCTTCTCCTACATTGGAAAGTTGATTATTACTGGTATTCTATAACGTGAGGTTCTCTCATTTGGCTTTCTAAAAAATCAACACCATCTCCTTTCTTAACCTGATCTCTCCATCAGACATATACTTCTCCAACAGGCCATGGATTATCAGAATCTTATTGGTGGGAGATCTGCTGGGGTCACTAGATCTCTCTTCACATTATGAGGGAGGAATCAGAGCCCCACAAAGGGGATCTAGTCATGCGGTAATGGGGTGGAAGCACCCACACAACACTGGATTTCTCACAGGGTGTTTTTCCTGCCCTTCAAAGTTTCTCCTTGCCATGGCAATGACGTGATCATTTAAAATGTGAAAAAAATAAAAAATAAAAAATAAAATAAAATGTGAATCACATTGGAGTCACTCTGGGAATAAGATTCAGTACTCTCTGAGGGTGATGACAATCCCTTATTAGGAGCCAGACTCAGCACCTGCAAAGTGCCTAGGCTACCAGTGGATCCTCAACTGATATTTGAAAAATAAATGAATGAATGCCCACTGATATGTCACCTCCTTGGAGAATCCTTTCCAACTCCCCATCTGACAGAGATCCTCCTGTTATTCTCTATTCCCTCCATTGCGACTCGGAAAAGGATGTGAATGCTACTTTTTTGCATATCTCAAATTCTGTATGGGAAAAACTTAACTTAAAAGCATTGCAGGGAATGAAACTCAGGACCTTTCTGCCCAATGCCAGAATCTGACTGTCTAATGTTTGCTTATTAGAAGAGAAAAGACCGTAGAAGCCAGCTTCCTATCAGAATATCTAGCAACTGTATCTTTAACCAGAAACATAAAGGTTACTTTCCCCACCAGGACCCATAGATGTCGAAGAATTATTTCAGCAATCTTTTTTTTTTTTTTTTTTTTTATTTCAGCAATCTTGACCCTTGTGTGCCTGACCCAATCAAGCGTAAGGTGCATACTACAGATTTGTGTTCTCTGCAAGGATCCCTACAATCATTGTTCTGTGCTTATGGCAATTATCCTTTGCTTCATCTAACTGATTACTATTCACTGGAACACACAGAATAAAATGCCCAAAGTATACTTTCCTAAAGTGTCCTATACAAAGAAATAAACCCAGAAGAGGATGCCAAAGACAGATATAGGAACACTTAGGTGGCTCAGTGGTTGAGCGTCTGTCTTCGGTTCAGGGCGTGATCCCAGAATCCCGGGATTGAGTCCTACATCGGGCTCCCTGTGAGGAGCCTGGTTCTCCCTCTGCCTATGTCTCTGTCTCTCTCTCTGTATGTCTCATGAATAAATAAATAAAATCTTTTTTTAAAAAAAAGGATATAAATTACAACCCAGACTCAGGAGATTTGTAATGTAGAAACTAACGAAAGAGGGCATTTGAGACTAGTTCAGCATGTATCGGGGGCAAGTTCATCCATCCAAAGTACTTGCGAGGATATAGGCTTGTAAAGTTCCCCCTCAAATACACACCTTGGATAGTGGGTTTTTGCTGGCACAGTTGATCCCACCAACAAAAACCATGCTGGGCATGATGGGCCTGGAGTAATCCTTGACAAAGTCACCTTTGAGAAGCCAGATGGATGCAGAGCCCATAAGTTCCTGGACTGTCACATCTTTCTGAAGGACTTCCGAGGCAAGTGGTTCATATGGGGAGTAAACCACATTGCACAAAAAGCTCTCGGACAAGAAAATGAGCATGTTCTTCACCCGCTGTAGGAAGGTCATGTGATCTGAGTTAAGGGACAGAGCCCTGGGCACATAGGATGGTGGGTTGGGGCACTGGGTACCTTGAAAATCTAGGCTGCATGGCAGTGCGTGCAAGAAGAACACAGCAGGGAGGGCCAGGTACAGGGCCACGATGGGACCGCAAGGAAGGAAGGGGTCCGTCAACACAGCATCGAAGCTGCTCTCTGCCAGCGAGGCCATCAGCTCCTTGTTATGCAGTAAATGGGAGCAAGCAGACAAAAGCAGAGCCGAGTCCTCCTTGACCTTCTTGTACGTTTTGATCACACGCCGCAGCAAAGGCACATTCTCAAAAACACCGCGCCCGAGGCTGGTAAAAGTGGCTTCCACGTCCTCCCTTCGGAATGGCACAGGGTACCTCTTCAGGGTGTAAAATGCTGCTCCTTTGATGTACACAGAAGCCTCGGAAGCTATCACCACTACCTCATGTCCCCTCTGGTGCAACTGCTTGACGACCCCGAGCATGCTCAGCCAGTGGCTGCCATCCACGGGGATCAACAGCAGCTTCCCACCCTGGGACACGGGGGCACTCAAGGCGCACAGCAGCAGGCCCAGGACCAGCGGACGTGGCCCCGGGGCCCCTGCTGCCATGGTGCCCTTGTCTTTGCTACCAAGACTCTCTCCTACCAAGAGTTTGCCCTCTCCTACTTCGTGTTGCAAGAACCAATCCATACTCAAAGTTAATGGTTGATCGTGTCACATGACCATAGTTATTCGCCAGCTGAAGATAAGTAGGAAGTTCACCTTTAGAGCTAGCTAACCAGGGCAGAGCTTTACTAGGTTCCTTTTTTTGTCCCCCAAGTATTTTTATGTTTTATTTATTTACTCTGAAGTTTTTAACTCCAGTTAGTTTAACACACAGTGTAATATTAGTTGCAAGTGTACAGTATGATGATTCACCACTCCCGTACATCACTTGGTGCGCATCCCGACAAGCGTACTAGCGTTCTTGACAGGCAACCACAGTTTAACTGGGGGAATTCTTTACCAACCACTGAAATCACATTCTTGATGGGCCAGAGAAGGGAAAACAGCTCCAGCACCTTTGAATGCATGAAATGAGTATTTCCATGGACCAAGAGGGGAGAAAAAAGGCTATGTGGTGATAAATTCGACTTCTTTTTCAGGATATGAAATAGAAAGCAGAATATACCGTTTAGAAAGAGAACAACATGCCGCTGTAAGCCTACTTTTGGCCCATGGCAGCCTTGCAGGATGTCCTTCTCCACCGGTCGCCACCAAGGACTCTGCCCAACGCTGCATCATTTTGATGCATTCATCCAACAAAATACTTATTGAGATGGCGCCGGCCCTGGGGATGCCAACAAAGACTGCCACAGATGAGCCTCCCGCCTCCCCAGAACTCAAGCTCCATCAGAAGAGACAGACTGACAATGTAAACAGATAAAGGCGTGTCAGAGGCTGTGGAACATGCCAAGAAGGAGATGAACGCTGCTGGCTAGTAAATTGCGGGAAGGGAACCCCACTTGAGCGCGCATGCACAGAAGGCCTCTCGCAGAACAGGTGCATTCTCTCAGACCGGCAACAGAGAGAGCAGACACTGAGAAATTCTGATGACCCGGTTGAAGCAAAGGGGAAAAGTGAACAAAACCAATAAGAACATATATGTCTTGAGTATGTCCTAGGAGCCAAGCATGGTGCTAAGCGCTTTACAACACATCTTATGGAATCCCCTAAAGGCAGATAACGTTATTCCCACATTACAAAGGAAGACACTGAGGCTGAGAGAGACAATACGACCTGCCAGAGTCCTGCATTTACTAAGTGACAGAGCCAAGATGCAGGCCCTAAGTGTCAGAGCGTGATGACCCTGCTCTTGACCACAATTCCCCATGGCCTCTAGCAGTATCCAGCTCTTATGGCCAGGTTTGAAATTTACAGCCAACTAGGAACCAGAAGTAAAACAGTGACCCTCACAGTCACTACCCAAACTAAATGGGGAGAGATGGTGGGACTTTGGGACCAAGTAGAATGTGCTCACACAGTAATACCAGCCCTGGCTGGTGCCCCAAAAGATCAAGTGAAGGGCCAGGGAGCGAGTATGGTAGTCACAAACAGGAATACCCCTCCCAAAGAAAAGGCAAATGTGAGCATAGACAGATGAGAGCACAGATCCCAAGATTTTGATCATGGACATCGCTGGCCACCCATATTTGGGGACCTGTTAGGAAGATCATGGAGAAACTGCTAACTTTAAGGTTTTAATGTCCTGTGACGCATGTTCACAGGGCCTCCTTCATTCTGGTACTGACAGTCCCTTTTCCCCATACCACCCCTTCCTCCACAGACCTCCAGTCTTGTATGTGCTTATATATGGGTGCACGCACACACACATGGTCAAACACACATGCACTCTGAAGCTCCCCACCCACAGCACCCCCTCTCCACTCTAAGCATGTTCCATTCTCCTGGACTAAGATTCTGGGTGGGTAGAAAAGGAGGCAGCAATGCTTTGACTCACTGGTATGCCCCTATCTGCAATTCTGAAATTCATAGTCCAGTTTAAACATTAAGGGCAATAATTCTTCTGAACTCTCAATGTCATAAGAGTTCATCTGTAAATTACCCAGAGCAAAAGGGCGGTAAACACAGACAATCACCACCACGATGATTTTTTTTTATTTTCCTGTATCACATAGAGCCTCAGGACTTTATGAGGCTTCTGCATACCTGGACGGTTTGGGACACGACTCTGCCCTTACAAAGCAGGCTTTCAGCACAGATGCCAGTCCATGGTTTTGAAGACAGTAAGCACTCAGTAAATGTTTTTGTATCTATATGACTTCCCTTCTCCTTTGCTGTGGACCCCATATCCAGGCAAGCGAGTGCTTAATCCACTGTCTCTGAAACCCAGCTGCCATAGTCTTGTTTCCGGGCCTCAGACTCCCAGGGCCTCCAAATCCCATCTATCCTTGCTAAGTTCCAGCATCAGCTGCGCCCTGCACTATCCCACCCCATCACCATCCATGAAGCATTGGTCAACAGCTTCCTAGGACCCAGAATAAGACGTAGCCTTGCCCGCAAAATTCCTTAGGATGGACTTTCGGCCCACCTGTCTGAGCTCATTCCTCCTCTCCAGTCCTTTCACCGCGACCCATGCTTCCAACTTTCCCTCCACTCATTCTGAATCACTTGACCTTCCCCAAACATGCCCTTCCCACGTTGCTTTATTCACGCTAGACCCTACTCCCAATCTACTCCCTATTACTGTTTATTGCGTGATTATAAGGTGCCAGCTCCAGGATTGAACTCCGTCCCTCAAGGTAACATAAAGTTCGCTCTGGTGACATAGAGTGCCTTACTGAATCTACTACCCTTTATGATGAAATATTACAGAGTTCACTGGTTAATCATTTTCCTCCTAGAACTAAATGACCTTTATTGGTATTGCCTTGCCATATACCAAAGCAAAAAATATAGTGTCAGAGAATAAGAAGAAAGTAGAGAGAGGTCAGATGTCCAAACACACCAAAAAGAAAGATCATGGTATAGCAGTTTTAGTGGAAATAATCACTGCACCCAGGTTGACCCACAGCACTATAAACATGGCCATCAAGTCTTGGTCATTTTGATACACTAGACCAGGAGTTCTCAAACTCTGGGCCAGGACACCCTTGGTATACCCAAGAAATTTTTTAGGGGAATTTTGCAAAGTCAAAACTATTTCCATAATGATATTTGGCTTTTTCACTCACATGCTCTCTTACAGGTGCAGTGGAGTTTCTCAGTGGCCTCATCACCCATGATAGATTGACTGCAGAAGCAAAGAGAAGAATCCCGTTCTCTTGTCTTAAACCACAGAGATGAGGAAGAAAAAACGTAATATGATGCCATCCTTCACCGATTTTTTTGTTTTGGAAAAGTGATTTGGGGGCACCTGTGTGGCTTAGTCAACGAAGCACAGGATTCTTGATTCCTGCTGGGGTCATGAGGTCAGAGGCCTGAGACCTAGCCCCATGCAGGCTCCACAATCAGAGAGGAGTCTGCTTGGGATTCTTTCCCTCTCCCTCATCGTATACTCTTCCCCATCCCTTGCTCCCTTGCACATGCACGCTCTCTAAAATAAATAAATAAATCTTTTTTTTTTTTTTGGAAAAAGTTATTTTCCCATAAAAATAGGAGTCCTGTTAGCATGTAATGGCTTCATTGCTTTTAAACTGATGGATTTTTCGATTGCTTTCATTTCTAATGGAATAAGAAGTACTGACAGATACAACCTACACTAAAAAAAAAGAAAAAGAAAAAAAAAAAGAAAGGGCAGCCCCGGTGACTTAGCGGTTTAGCGCCACCTTCAGCCCAGGGTGTGATCCTGGACACTCGGGATCGAGTCCCACATCAGGCTCCCTGCATGGAGCCTGCTTCTCTCTCTGTCTCTCTGTATCTCTAATAAATAAATAATCTTAAAAAAAAAAAAAAAAAAAGCAAAAGGGTCCTGAAGCCAAAAACCCAGAGAACTGCTGTTCTGGACAAATGATGGGGCGGGCTGTCCAGAAGAAACGCGCCCCATCACTCTGCCCCACGGGCTGAGGGTGAGCCTGAGGAAAGCCTGCTTTAGCAAAATCGGTCTCCCTCCAAGCCAGGGCCCAGCGCGGGAGCGGGGCCCTAGTCCCTGCTAATTTCCTCTTTTTTCTGCGGGGGATTTGCAGATCGCAGCCCACCCCCCCCATTCCCCACAGCGCGCGAGGGCCGGGTGGGCGGGGCCAGAGAGAAGGCGGGGCCTCAGTGGGCGGGGCGTCCGCGGCCGTGCGAGACACGTGACAGAGAGCCCAGAGGAGCGGCGAGCCTCGCCCGCAGTGCATTCTGGGTAAGGCGTCGACCAATGAGATGCGAGCTACGTCACAAAGGCGCCCGCTCCGGGTGTCGCCCCGCAGTCGGGCCCGCGCCACGGAGGAGCCACCGGGGGCGCCGCGTGTCGTGCGGGTGGCCCGCGGGCCGAGCCGGGGGCCGTCCGACATGGTGGACTACTACGAGGTGCTGGGCGTGCCCCGCCGGGCGTCGGCCGAGGCCATCAAGAAGGCGTACCGCAAGCTGGCGCTCAGGTGGCACCCCGACAAAAACCCTGAGAACAAGGAGGAGGCGGAGAGGCGGTTCAAGCAAGTGGCCCAGGCCTACGAGGTGCTGTCGGACGCCCGGAAGAGGGACGTGTACGACCGGTACGGCGAGGCGGGAGTGGAGGGCGGCGGCGGCGGCAGCGGGCCCTGCCACGACCCCTTCGAGTACGTCTTCACCTTCCGCGACCCGGCCGAGGTCTTCAGGGAGTTCTTCGGGGGCCAAGACCCGTTTTCTGCCTTCGACTTCTTCGGAGACCCGCTGGAGAGCGTCGTGGGCGGGCGGAGGAGCTCCCGGGGCGGCGGCGGCGGCAGGGGGACCGTCCCCTTCTTCTCCGCCTTCAGTGAATTTCCAGCATTCGGGGGAGGTTTTTCCTCTTTGGATACGGGATTCAGTTCCCTGGGGAACGGAGGCCTGTCTTCCTTCTCCATGTCCTACGGTAGCGGCGGGACGGGCAACTTCAAATCCGTGTCGACTTCCACCGAAATCGTTAATGGCAAGAAGATCACCACCAAGAGAACCGTCGAGAATGGCCAAGAACGGGTGGAGGTGGAGGAAGACGGAGAGTTGAAGTCCCTGGTGATAAATGGCAAAGAGCAGTTGCTGCGCCTTGACACCAAGTGATTTCCAGTCCACGTTTCATTTTAGAGCACGTTGTGTGGAATAGCAGGACTTTGGTTTTTTGTTTGGTTCGGTTTTGTTTTGTTGGCTTTTTTTTTTTTTTTTCTGGAAGATTTCAAGTGAACTCTACTTTCAGAACAGCTGTACTCAAGAATTTATAAACAGTTCGTGCCAGTGCCTATTTGTCATTTTTGTTGGGACCACACGAATAGGACCTCCGTTTGTTTGTCTCTAAGACGGTTGCAAATACCTGTAGGCACTTTGCTATATATTAAACATAATCCCGAGGCAGACGGGGACTGTTTCCTAGTATTAGGACAGAATGTTTCCAGCACCTTGAACCTTGCCTTTCCATCGTGTTTGAAATGCGAGCCAGGTAATTTGCTCTGAAGGTAACATTGCCAAGATAAATGGTCTTACTTCAGTTTTTCTTCTCCAACACATGGTGGTAAAAGGTATGAATATAGTAATATTTCTGGCTTCAGGATAGTTTTTAGCCCCACATAAATGCTGGTGACTACTGAGAGTTTTCCGTTGAAATATATTAAGCCTACACCTTTTTTAAAAACAGGGAAACCTGGCAAAGTGGGTGTATTCATTTCCTATGGCTCCTGTAACGAATTACCACAGATTCGGTGGCTTAAATCAATGCAGATTTATTCTCTTGATGATCTGGACGTCAGAAGTCTGAAATCCCCATCCAGTGGACTGAAGTCGGTGTAAGCAGGAACATGTTTCCTCTAAAGGCTTAGGCAAAATGCTTAAGTGAATCCCTCACGGTTACACGATTAGTTAATAGCATCCTGAGGATTTTATTCAGGTCACTTAAGAAACAAACAGTGGTAGTGATGACTCAAAACAATACAAATCCAGTTGCTAGCCCATACCCAACTTAGTTGTATGACTATTGATGGAAGCGTGGGAAGTGTTTCCCTGAGGCTACACGAAACTATCCCATCGCCATGCGCAGGATGTTTCTTGTCTCAAATTAAGTTGACAAAAGCTAAGAATATTGGAAAGCTTGGATTATTGATTGGGTGAGGCAATATACGTCTGAAAGAGTAAATTTCTGTTGGCACAGTTTATACCCACAGTGAAAACCATTTTGGCCATGGTTGCCTTGGGATAGTCCATCACAAAGTGTGCCATCCTCCTTGGTCATGTCTAAGGAGAAGTTTGCATGAGGCATGGGAGCAAAAAAGCAACTGAACTGAACAGACTAAAAATACAGCATAGTTGTAATTCTTTACAGGAAGGTCATGTGACCTGAGCACAGCAGTAACTAGGAATGTATGATGTTGAGTTTGGTCCCAGTAGAGCCCAGTCCCCATGGAATGGCATGTGAACAATTCACAGCAGGAACGTAGGATTCAGCCACTACTGTCCCACAGGGTACACAGTCTGTTAAAACTACATCAAATGGTCACTGAGGTACCCAGGCAGTGCTTCTCGCCCACTAACTGTACAAGAAGTAACAATAAAACAGACTACACCAGGGCTTTTAAAAAATGAGTTCATTTGCTTGCCAGGCTAGGGAACTTATACCAGTGAAGATACTCAAGAGTTGTTGGTGGAGAGGGAAGGAGGAGCAGGGAGAGAAGAGATGTCAAGAGTTTTGAAGTCATAGAAAAGGGTGCACGTTTTCATGATGGTTATGCCAATTAAGGGTTAAAAAATGCCACTTTGTATAGGACAGACCAAGTGCATTTGTGCCTATACAATCAGTTAGCATGTCTCCATTGGTCAGAAAAGTCTTTAGTTGGGTCCAGTAAAAGTGGCAGTCGGGCTACCCACAGGTCATGGATTTAACGGCTCTAGTGGAAGCAACCCACAAGTCAGTGGATGACTGTATAAGCAAAATGTGCTCAATCCGTATGATGGAATATTATTCAGCCTTAAAAAGTAAGGAAATTCTGACACGCTGCAACATGAATGCGCCTTGAGGATATTAGGTGAAGTGAAATAAGTCAGTTGAAAAAAGACAAATACTATATGATTCCATTTATATAAGGTACCTAGAGTGGTCAAGTTCATGAAGACAAAGTAGAATGGTGGTTGCCAGGGGTTTTAACAGCATTTGTTGAAGGCACACAACATTTAGTTATAGATCTGGATTAGTGCTGCTAAGTGGAAAGTTTCCCTTTTACATAAATGTAAAATATTTAAAGAATTTTCAAAACTGAAAACCTCTTTTAAAAAATGTCAGCGCCAAAATCACTGTCCTGTATACCACTCAGTATTCCTTATCTATGGAAAGACCAGAGTAGGGAAAACACGGTAGAGAAAACAGCACTTTGTCTGGTACAGAGATGACCATCTCAAGGACCCTGTAGTGGATTCTCTACAAGGACTCACAAGCACCATCCCATGGAGCACACCAATTAAATAAGGAAGTACTTTAAGACATTTTAATAATTGGGCATATTGAGGTTTTTTAAATAGAAAAATTTTAAACACACATTTTTAAGTGTATTTTTGGAACATTTACAAATGTTAATCACATCTTGCCCAAAATAATAGCCACTAGCTACATGTGACTACTGAGCACTTGAAATGTGGCCAGTCCAAATTGAGATACGCTATAAGTGTAAAATACCAGATTTTGAAGACTTAGTATGAAGGCAAAAGAATGTAAAATATCTCATTAATAATTTTATATTTAGTATGTTGAAAGTATGTTTATACATATTTGATGAAATGAAGTATAATTTTAACCCTCATTTTGCCTTTTTCATAGCATGCCTACTAATTTTTTAAATTATGTATGTGGCCTGCATTATTCTTCCATTAGGCAATTCTGACCATAAAGAAAACCTATCAAATTATTTAATGTAGGGACTTCATAAGAAATATTATCTAATTAATATCTAAAATGATTAGAAAAAAATAAGAGAAAGATAGTTAAAATAAATCTTAACTATATGGGAATAAACAGCTTTGAAGATAGCCATGGACTTAAAGAGGAAACTCAAACCAGAAAATTAAACGAGCAAAAACAAAACAAAACGTATGAACGATTTATGCCAAAACCTGCGAGACCTAGAATATGTTCTGTTACCTTCAATGCTTCATCATTAAGAAAATGCTAACAGAAAGGAACTTAATGTTTACCTAAGGAAAATTAGAAAAATAACTATAAAATAAACCAAAAGACAAGACTGACCATTATTAATAAAAAGCAAGCTGGCATTAATGAAATAGAAAAAAAATAGTAAAAAAATAATAATAAGCAATTCCCAAAATTATTTCTTTGAGAAAACCAATAAAATAAGTTCACCCATCTTAAGTCTTTTTAAGTAGACTCCATGCCCAGCGTAGAGCCCAATGTGGGGCCTGAACTCAGAACCCTGACATCAAGACCTGAGCTGAGCTCAAGAGTTGGGTGCTTGGCCACCTGGGTGGCTCAATCAGTTAATTGTCTGCCTTCAGCTCAGGTCATGATCCCAGGACCCTAGGAGCCCCACATTGGGCTCTCTGCTCAGCAAGGAGCCTGCTTCTCTCTCTCCCTCTGCCTACTGCTCCCCCTGCTTGTACTCTCTCTCTGTCAAATAAATAAATAAAATCTTAAAAAAAAAAGTCGAGTGCTTAACTGACTGAGCCACCCCTGTGCCCCTCACCCATCATAAATCTTAAAGAAGAAAGGAGCAAAAATATGAAAGACTTATATATTGATCTTTCATACTTGGAAAAAGTTTCCATAAACTAGTTAAAGAAGTCACATCTCAGGGTAAACCAAACCAAACAAGAGTGACAAGATCTCAAAGTAAAAAAGAAATTTAGTGGAACAAAAGTGGGAACAGTGCACCTATCACATAAAACACTTGAGAATTTCAGTGTAAATTATCTTTCATGTACCAAAGAAATTGGCACAAACATCTAAAGGTCTTCAGATGACATACTTTGTCCTGCTGGGCACCTTTTAAATAATGATAATAGAAAATATTTATTGTGTGCTCATTGTGACAATAGTGAGGCTGTCCACCAGCCCATTCAGCTAGAAAAATGGGAGGAAAAATTTGAACCAGTGTGCTTAACTCCAAAGAATATATTCACAGAAAAACTAAAAGATGTAGTCACTACGGAAAATAGTATGGTGGTTTCTCAAAAAGTTAAAAATAGAAATACTTTATGATATAGCAATTGCACTACTAGATATTTACCCAAAGAATACAAAAGTACTAGTTGGAAGGGATACACACACCCTGTTTATAGCAGCAGCATCTACAATAGCCAAATTATGGAAAGAGCCCAAATGTCCATCAAAAGAATGGGTGGTTAAAAAAAAATAATAAGTTAATGGATAAAGATGTGGTATAGGAACAGCTGGGTGGCTCAGTCAGTTAAGCATCCAACTCTTAATTCCGGCTAAGGTCATGATCTCAGGGGCATGGAATTGAGCCCCACATAGGGTTCCATGCTGGGCATGGAGCCTGCTTGAGGTTCTCTTACCTTCTTTCTGCACCTCTCCTCCTCCCCACCCCTGCAGACACTCTCTCTGTCCCTCTCTCTCTCAAAAAAAAAAAAAATGCAATATATATTTAGATATATAATGGAATTTTGCTCAGTCATAGGAAGGAATGAAATCTTGCCATTTGCAACATATGGATGGAGCTGACTTATTTAGCTATAATGCTAGTTAAATAAGTCAGTCAAAGAAAGACACCATATGATCTTACTTGTATGTGGAATTTAAGAAACAAAACAAACATGGGGGAAGAAAAAGAAAAATCAAGAAACATACTCAATACAGAGAACAAACTGGTGGTTATGTGAGGGGTGGTGGGTGGAGGGATGGGAGAACTAGGAGATGGGGATGAAGGAGCCCACTTGTTGGGGATGAGCACCAGGTGTTTTATGGAAGTCCTGAACCACTAAATTCTACACCTGAAACTAATATTATACTATATGTTAATTAACTGGAATTTAAAATTTTTTTAAAAATATTTTTTTAAGATTTTATTTATTCATGAGAGACAGTAAGAGAGAGAGGGGCAGAGACACAGGCAGAGGGAGAAGCAGGCTCCATGCAGGGAGCTTGACATGGGACTCGATCCCAGGTTGCCAGGATCACACCCTGGGCCAAGGGCAACTAAATCACTGAGCCACCCAGGCTGCCCTAAAAAAAATTTTAAAGCAAAAAACCAACAATGACTTCTTTTTTTTTTTTTTCTTGTTTTGTGTGGTGTATATGCAAAGCAACAAATGTTGGATTGTTTGGTTTTTGTTGTTTTTTTTTTATGATAGAGAGAGAGAAAGAGGCAAAGACATAGGCAGAGGGAGAAGCAGGCTCCATGCACTGGGAGCCCGATGTGGGATTGGATCCCAGGTCTCCAGGATCGCGCCCTGGGCCAAAGGCAGGCGCCAAACCGCTGTGCCACCCAGGGATTCCCCAACAATGACTTCTTAAATGCCTTTCTATTTTTCAACTTTTAAAAATCTATTAAGTATATATATATTTTTTATAAGTGAATAAATGCATTATGTGAGGGAAAAAGAAAGCCAAGTAGGATAAATCCCTTTTGGTATCGGCAAAAACAGAAATGACATTAGAGTCCTGTGCAATAATATATACATAAAAAGAGCTGCAGGAATAAGAATACAAAAACTATGAAAAGATCTAAAGTCATGGAAGTTAACATAAACGAAGTGAATATGGCATAAATGGTAAAAAAAAAAAAAAAAAAAAAAAAAAAAGGCTAACTCAGTGAACTAAGAAACAAATAGCTCCCATGAGTCCTACTTCAATTAAACCCAAATATCTAGGATTAATGTAAGTTGCCTGTGAAACTATTAGTAAAGCAGTAGTTCCTAACATGGAAATGTGGGGTGGGGTGGGCTTGGTGATGCAGTCACCCCTCTGAACATCCCCTTCCCCTTTTAGATGTTCATCACTGCCCACCCCCTTCACTGGGTTTATGCCCTCAAAGCTTGATCTCCATCCTACTCCCTCCCACCGTCCTCTAATGACTTCAGCATCACAAGTAAAAGACCTAGCCAACCTGCAGTCCAACTCTGATCGTGCCCATGCCATACACCAGATCTCAACCCCGGGTCAGAAAACTAGTCAGCACAGCTCCACCTCTGAAAAGCTGAACTCCTTTCTTTTTCTTATGGATCGCACGGACCCCTTCTTGTCTTATCTGCATTGTCTCACTCCCACATTATTTACTCAAGTTCTCTGACACTTCTACTTCCTTGTGGAGGTTAGGTCCCCTGTGATCAGATCACACTCTAATTCTTTCCAAGACAGGGCCACTAAAAGCTATCATGTCAACAAACTCAATCTGCAGTTCCTTTTTCCTTCTATTGAATAAGCAAAAACTCCTGACGGGAGTCACCTGAGCAGATCATGGGTTAAGTGGTTAAACATTTGCCTTCCGCTCAGGTCGAAATCACAGGGTCCTGGGATCCAGCCCTGCATCGGGCTCCCTGCTCAGCAAGGAGCCTGTTTCTCCCTCTGCCCCTTACCATACTCATAATCGCTCTCTCTCGCTCTCTCTCTCAAGTAGATAAATACAATCTTAAAAAACATACACACACACACACACACAACAATTCCTGATGGATCGGCTCACAAATCAGCATCCCTGTTCCTGCACAAAGAAAATTGCACAAACATGAAGACAGTGCATTTCCAAAAGGACAGTGTTGGTTGCTCATGCCAGAGCTGGTTCAGCCCAGCACAGACTCTCACCTCTACCTCTCATTTCTCTTGGTGACGATTGCAAACATTTACAACACTAGTGGAAGTACTTTAATATTTATCTTACCAAACTGTCAGCAGAAGGAGATGAAGAAATCACAGAACGACTGGTAGACAAAAAAGGAGCTGGAAGTAAACTTCCACCTGTAAAACTGATCGCACATAGGATCCAATACAAACCTGAGACAATGGCTTCCTGTTGGCACAGTTTATGCCTCCAATGAAGAACATGTTGGGCATGATTGGCCTGGGGTAGTCCAGAACAAAGTCCCCTCTGAACAGCCACACAGATCCAGAGCTGAGGATGTCCTCCAGGGATACCTCTCGCTGAAGAAGCTCAGAGGCAAGGCTTGCATAAGGAGTGAAAGAAAAGTGGCAAAAGTACTTCAGGGCCAGGGGGTAGAGCATGTTCTTGACCCTTTGCAGGAACGTCATGTGGTCTGAATTCCTTGTTAATAATCTGGGAATATATGAGGAAGGGTTTGGGCACTGCGTGCTCTCAGATTCTAAATCACATGGAATGTTCCGCAAAAAAAACACAGAGGGAAGGGACAGGTACCTAGCCAGTATTGCCCCACAGGGATAAACAGGATCAGTTAAAAGCACATCAAAGGAACTGGCATTCAGGTGCCTGATCAGGTTCTTGTTATGCATCAGCGACTCACAAGATCTTTGAAAAATCAAAGTAGCAGTTTTCAAACCTTCCATAGTTTTCAAAAATGTTTTTAGAAAAGACATCCTTTGAAAAACCAGGTAACTCTGGCCCAACAGAAAGTTATCAAATTCTTCCTGGGTGTAAGGTGTGGCATAGGTTGTCAGGGTGAAAAAATCCTCTTCTTTGATATGCATATTCGACTCTGGGGAAACCACCACCATCTGGTGGCCTCTGGCATGGAGCTTCTGCACAGCCTTCTTCATGCTAAGCCAGTGGCTGCCATCCATAGGCACCACCAGTACCCTCCCACCTTCAACCCAGCGTCCAACACACAGGATGAGCAACAGCCCCGTGAGCACTGGCAGGGGAGCCAGGAACCCTGCAGCCATGTCTGTAGAAGCCCAAAGGAGCCGGCTTTGCAGATCAGGCTATTTCTCCTACATTTATTTTCTTTGACTTTATCTTATCACTAAGCCACTTCGCAGGGCAGGTAACTGGCAGGCAGCATGCCCTCCTTGTGTTAATCATTAGACTAGACCTGTCCCACTCTTCCACCACTGGCCCACTCTTCTGCTTCCACGCAAGGAGAAATCAATCCCCCTTATCTAGGAAACATCTCACCTGCCTCTGTGCTCTCTCCAGGGAACATTCTAATTGTCTCTGTTGCCTTCTATCCAATTCCCAAAACAGGGCTGTGGATGCCCAATTCACTGGATCTCCTCCTAGTTCCTGGTTTGTCCTGTGCCAAGAGCTGTGACTGAGCTCTGGGGAGTCACCAATGCCCCAGCCTCAAGCATAACCTCTCTGTGGGATGGAAACTTAGCTGCAAACTGTTGAAGTGCTTTCCTCTTGTGGGGAACATGGAACACACCCAGGAAAATATATAACACTGCTAAGGCAGCTTTCTCTAAACAGGGAGGGGGACACTAGCTCTTAGGTTTTCCTCCTTTTCCACACCAGGACATCTCTTGCAATGGTCAGGAAAGAATCTACTTGAAGCGCCTGTCAAATAAGGAAATACCGTGAAGGATCCTGCAGTGCACATGTGAACACACTGCAAGAGTTGTTGAGCATTCCATACTTACTTCTCAGAATAAGATCTTTTGTTATCTAAAGCATATATGGGCAAGATAACCCTTATGGATGACATAAGGGACCAGAGAGCACCCTCCCCCCGGAGCCTGGTCACCTTGGAACAAGGAGAGCTGTCACAAAGCCTCCAATCAGGCCCTGACTCCACTCCTCTTCTCCTGTCTCCTGCTACCTTGTTTAGGGACTGGGGTCTTTCACTAATAACTTCCTGGCCCTGCTTCCCGTGAAAACCACCCATTTCATACAAGGCCTCAGAGCTCCCCTCTGCTTCCTAGATGGGATGCTGCTCAGTTCATGAATCCCTAATAAGGCCACTTGATCTGCAAATTTACAGGTTGGACTTTCGTTCTTTAACAACACTAAGATATCAATCTAGATAGAATAAATAAAGAGACTGCAACATGCTGGATGGGAAGATTTCACTTTGTAATGCTCCTGATTTTGTCCCCAGTGAAGCAATAGATTCATTTCATAAGCATGAAAGCCAAACAAAATCTCACTGGGATTTTTAACATGACCAAACAACGTTTTCAAAATCACCTAGGAGCCTTTGGGGCTTCTGCTAATACAGGAGTAGCTCCTCTCAGTCGCTGGTCCCACAGATAATGATTATAAACTCTTGCAAAATGTTTTTCTAAATAATGCTGTCTGAAGGCCTTGGGCAGCAAACAAATGAGGGCAGAAATGGAAGAGACAAAGGGGACAAGATGATGGCACAGGACCTCAAGGGTAACCAGGAGGGAGGGTAGAGGTTCCTTACACTTCTTAGCAGCCACCTCTCCTACCTCTAGCCCCACCCACTGCACAGCTTCTCCCTATTAACAGGGAGATTGTCTTAATGCCATTGTACCCACGTGGCTAGGAAATGGCCAGCACCTCAGTCAATCCACTACTCATCATCGGGTTTCACCCCCTTCCAGAGCTTGGACCAAAGTTCAAGGGGCATTCTCCTTCTGTGGTCTCTATCATGGGGTCCAACCCATACCTTGTTGATCCACCTCGAAGCCACCAGACCAGTGGGCATCGCACATCCTTCTGCAACCTCAGCCCTCTTCCAACCTTGTCATTCAGGCTTTAGCCTCTAGTTGAATTTCAGTGGTCTGCTGACCTGCCCCCCACAGCAGCTGGCCCAGCACACAGACATCTGTTTCCACTCTCTGCCACAGGCTGCCCTGAGCAGCCCCACCAACACGCCCATCGAACCAGCCAGTGTTTTCATGTGTCCCCATACTCACGTGGCAGTCCATAAGCATCTGATATAGGTGCCCCTCATCCTATAAAAATGGCTAGTTCACCAATTGTTGGCTCACAAACTGGCCACTGGATATGGAGGCAAGGACACACTGAAAACAAGGCAGGCTGATCTGGATGGGTGGTGGCAGGGGTCAGAAGCAAGGGATGTTCCTCACAAGGCTTGTCTTGAATGGCCACAAGACCAGTAGATCTCTGCCCCTGCCTGCCAAATCTAGAAGGCTATATAGACACATTAACTGGGTTCGCTTATGTATACCATCTGGATAGTATACTGTCCACAACACCTGACTCTCTCAAGGCCACATCTTGGAAACCAGTCCAACTGAAAGAATGGTGGGCAAAACATACATTCCGAGGACTCCTCCTTCCGAGGAGGAGTTGAGAAGCCTCCAAATGCCTGGAACCAGCCCCCTTGTAAACCTGCATCAACATCCTCACAATAAGTCCCTCCAACACTCAACAACATCAACAGAAATAGTTTTTTAAAATACACAAGGGAACAGAATAGATTACTGTTGAAGAAAATATAAGGACAGTCAACAAGCCTATGAAAATATACTCAGCATCAATAGTCACTAAGGAAATGCAAATAAAAATAAGATATCACTTCTTGCCCTCTGGGGTGGCTATAATAAAAAGGAACTGAAAACAACTGTTAAACAAAACCTTTACAGAAATGCTCATAGCAGGAGGATAGACAACGGCAAAGAGTAGAAACCCATCAACTGGTAATAGAAATGTCTGTCCATCAGCAGGGGTGCCTGGCTCAATCCGTCAGAAGAACATGCGACTCTTAGCTCAGGGTTGTGAGTTTGAGCCCCACATCGAGTGCAGAGATTACTTCAATAAGACTTTAAAGAAAATGTCTGTCAACTGATAAATGTACAAACAGTGGTCCATCCACAGAAAGGAATATTATTTAGCCATAAAGACATGAGGTATCAGGGCACCTGCATGGCTCAGTCACTTAAGCATCTCACTCCATTTTGGCTCAGGTCCTGGTCTCGGGTCCCAGGATCGAACCTCGCTTCAGGCTCCGTACTCAGTGAAGAGTCTGCTTAACGACTCTACTCTCTCTCTCACTCTTTCCTTCTATCCCTCCCTCCACAAATAGATAAATCTTTAAAAAAGAAATTAAGTACCAACATGTGTTGTTATATGGAGAACCTTGAAACATTAAGCTAAGTAAAGAAGCCAGATACAAAAGGCCACATCCTGTATGATTTCATTTCCATCAAATCGCCAGAATAGGCAAATCTATAGACAGAAAACAGATTTGTGGTTGCCAGGGGCTGGGGAGGGTAGAATCAGAGTGACTACTTAGAAAGGCACGTGCATGTCCTTTTGGTGTGATAAGAATGTTCTGAAACTAGATAATGGTGATGATGTACATCACGGGTGTATCAATCACCGCTGGAGAGGACACTTTAAAATAGTCAGTGGGATCCCTGGGTGGCGCAGCGGTTTAGCGCCTGCCTTTGTCCCAGGGCGGGATCCTGGAGACACGGGATCGAATCCCACGTCGGGCTCCCGGTGCATGGAGCCTGCTTCTCCCTCTGCCTGTGTCTCTGCCTCTCTCTCTCACTGTGTGCCTATCATAAATAAATTTAAAGAATTAAAATAAATAAATAAATAAATAAATAAATAAATAAATAAATAAATAAATAATAAATAAATAAAATGGTCAGTTTTACTTTATGTGTATTTTATCACAATAAAACAAAGGGAGCAGGCACTCTGAACAACAACCTGGCCATTCCTCAAAGGTTTATCACACAACCCAGATATTCCACTCCTCAGTACATATGCAAGAGATTGGAACATATGTCCGCATAAAACTTGCACAGGAATGTTCACAGTTGCAGTATTCATAATGGCCAAGAAACAGAAAAAACACAAAAGTCGATCGACTGATGAGTAGGTACATGAAGTGTGGTATATCCATAGAAGGAAATATTATTAAGCAATAAAAAACAATAATACTACAACCTGGATGAATCCTGAAAATATTATGCTATATTTAAAAAGCCTGTTAGGGCAGCCCGGGTGGCTCAGCGGTTTCGCTGCCCTCAGCCCAGGGCCTGATCCTGGAGTCCCGGGATCGAGTCCCACGTTGGGCTCTCTACAGGGACCCTGCTACTCCCGCTGCCTGTATCTGTGCCTCTCTCTGTGTCTCTCATGAATAAATAAATTTAAAAAAAGAAAAAAAGAACGGAAAGTCTTGTTTGACCATGCTGGCGCTTGTTGATCCCATCACAGACCTGCACCCCTGCCTCTCAATTCTCTTTGTGACCATTGCAAACCTTTAATGCATGAGTGGAAGTACTTTAACACTTATTTCACAGAACTCCCAGGAGAACAAGAGGTAGAAGACATCTCAGAAAGACTGGCAGATAAGTAAGCACCTGGAAGTAAGCTTTAAAAAAAACATAAGTGTTCCACCTGGAACACTAATCGAACATAGGAGGCAATACAGACCTGAGACAATGGCTTCCTGTTGGCACAGTTTATGCCTCCAATGAAGAACATGTTGGGCATGATTGGCCTGGGGTAGTCCAGAACAAAGTCCCCTCTGAACAGCCACACAGATCCAGAGCTGAGGATGTCCACCAGGGATACCTCTCGCTGAAGAAGCTCAGAGGCAAGGCTTGCATAAGGAGTGAAAGAAAAGTGGCAAATGTACTTCAGAGCCAGGGGGTAGAGCATGTTCTTGACCCTTTGCAGGAACGTCATGTGGTCTGAATTCCTTGTTAATAATCTGGGAATATATGAGGAAGGGTTTGGGCACTGCGTGCCCTCAGAATCTAAATCACATGGAATGTTCCGCAAAAAAAACACAGAGGGAAGGGACAGGTACCTAGCCAGTATTGCCCCACAGGGGTGAACAGGATCAGTTAAAACCACATCAAAGGAACTGGCATTCAGGTGCCTGATCAGGTTCTTGTTATGCATCAGCGACTCACAAGATCTTTGAAAAATCAAAGCAGCAGCTTTTAAAGCTTCCATAGTTTTCAAAAATGTTTTTAGAAAAGGCATTCTTTCAAAAAACAGGTAACTCTGGCCCAACAGGATGCGATCAAATTCTTCCTGGGTGTAAGGTGTGGCATAGGTTGTCAGGGTGAAAAAATCCTCTTCTTTGATATGCATATTCGACTCTGGGGAAACCACCAC
Organism: Canis lupus familiaris; assembly: GCF_011100685.1. Lineage (NCBI taxonomy): Eukaryota > Metazoa > Chordata > Mammalia > Carnivora > Canidae > Canis > Canis lupus. Next base: position 45,407,584 of record NC_049246.1, on the reverse strand, counting down.
CATCTGGTGGCCTCTGGCATGGAGCTTCTGCACAGCCTTCTTCATGCTAAGCCAGTGGCTGCCATCCAAAGGCACCACCAGTACCTTCCCACCTTCAACCCAGCGTCCAACACACAGGATGAGCAACAGCCCCGTGAGCACTGGCAGGGGAGCCAGGAACCCTGCAGCCATGTCTGTAGAAGCCCAAAGCAGCCGGCTTTGCAGATCAGGCTATGCCTCCTACATTTATTTTCTTTGACTTTATCTTATCACTGAGCCACTTCACAGGGCAGGTAACTGGCAGGCAGCATGCCCTCCTTGTGTTAATCATTACAGACTAGACCTGTCCCACTCTTCCACCACTGGCCCCACTCTCTGCTTCCACGCAAGGAGAAATCAATCCCCCTTATCTAGGAAACATCTCACCTGCCTCTGTGCTCTCTCCAGAAAACATTCTAATTGTCTCTGTTGCCTTCTATCCAATTCCCAAAACAGGGCTGTGGATGCCCAATTCACTGGATCTCCTCCTAGTTCCTGGTTTGTCCTGTGCCAAGAGCTGTGACTGAGCTCTGGGGAGTCACCAATGCCCCAGTCTCAAGCATAACCTCTCTGTGGGATGGAAACTTAGCTGCAAACTGTTGAAGCGCTTTCCTCTCGTTTGTGGGGAACATGGAACACACCCAGGAAAATATATAACACTGCTAAGGCAGCTTTCTCTAAACAGGGAGGGGGACACTAGCTCTTAGGTTTTGCTCCTTTTCCACACCAGGACATCTCTTGCAATGGTCAGGAAAGAATCTACTTGAAGCGCCTGTCAAATAAGGAAATACCGTGAAGGATCCTGCAGTGCACATGTGAACACACTGCAAGAGTTGTTGAGCATTCCATACTTACTTCTCAGAATAAGATCTTTTGTTATCTAAAGCATATATGGGCAAGATAACCCTTATGGATGACATAAGGGACCAGAGAGCACCCTCCCCCCGGAGCCTGGTCACCTTGGAACAAGGAGAGCTGTCACAAAGCCTCCAATCAGGCCCTGACTCCACTCCTCTTCTCCTGTCTCCTGCTACCTTGTTTAGGGACTGGGGTCTTTCACTAATAACTTCCTGGCCCTGCTTCCCGTGAAAACCACCCATTTCATACAAGGCCTCAGAGCTCCCCTCTGCTTCCTAGATGGGATGCTGCTCAGTTCATGAATCCCTAATAAGGCCACTTGATCTGCAAATTTACAGGTTGGACTTTCGTTCTTTAACAACACTAAGATATCAATCTAGATAGAATAAATAAAGAGACTGCAACATGCTGGATGGGAAGATTTCACTTTGTAATGCTCCTGATTTTGTCCCCAGTGAAGCAATAGATTCATTTCATAAGCATGAAAGCCAAACAAAATCTCACTGGGATTTTTAACATGACCAAACAACGTTTTCAAAATCACCTAGGAGCCTTTGGGGCTTCTGCTAATACAGGAGTAGCTCCTCTCAGTCGCTGGTCCCACAGATAATGATTATAAACTCTTGCAAAATGTTTTTCTAAATAATGCTGTCTGAAGGCCTTGGGCAGCAAACAAATGAGGGCAGAAATGGAAGAGACAAAGGGGACAGGATGATGGCACAGGACCTCAAGGGTAACCAGGAGGGAGGGTAGAGGTTCCTTACACTTCTTAGCAGCCACCTCTCCTACCTCTAGCCCCACCCACTGCACAGCTTCTCCCTATTAACAGGGAGATTGTCTTAATGCCATTGTACCCACGTGGCCAGGAAATGGCCAGCACCTCAGTCAATCCACTACTCATCATCGGGTTTCACCCCCTTCCAGAGCTTGGACCAAAGTTCAAGGGGCATTCTCCTTCTGTGGTCTCTATCATGGGGTCCAACCCATACCTTGTTGATCCGCCTCGAAGCCACCAGACCAGTGGGCATCGCACATCCTTCTGCAACCTCAGCCCTCTTCCAACCTTGTCATTCAGGCTTTAGCCTCTAGTTGAATTTCAGTGGTCTGCTGACCTGCCCCCCACAGCAGCTGGCCCAGCACACAGACATCTGTTTCCACTCTCTGCCACAGGCTGCCCTGAGCAGCCCCGCCAACACGCCCATCGAACCAGCCAGTGTTTTCATGTGTCCCCATACTCACATGGCAGTCCATAAGCATCTGATATAGGTGCCCCTCATCCTATAAAAATGGCTAGTTCACCAATTGTTGGCTCACAAACTGGCCACTGGATATGGAGGCAAGGACACACTGAAAACAAGGCAGGCTGATCTGGATGGGTGGTGGCAGGGGTCAGAAGCAAGGGATGTTCCTCACAAGGCTTGTCTTGAATGGCCACAAGACCAGTAGATCTCTGCCCCTGCCTGCCAAATCTAGAAGGCTATATAGACACATTAACTGGGTTCGCTTATGTATACCATCTGGATAGTATACTGTCCACAACACCTGACTCTCTCAAGGCCACATCTTGGAAACCAGTCCAACTGAAAGAATAGTGGGCAAAACATACATTCCGAGGACTCCTCCTTCCGAGGAGGAGTTGAGAAGCCTCCAAATGCCTGGAACCAGCCCCCTTGTAAACCTGCATCAACATCCTCACAATAACTCCCTCCAACACTCAACAACATCAACAGAAATAGTTTTTTAAAATACACAAGGGATCAGAATAGATTACTGTTGAAGAAGATATAAGAACAGTCAACAAGCCTATGAAAATATACTCAGCATCAATAGTCACTAAGGAAATGCAAATAAAAATAAGATATCACTTCTTGCCCTCTGGGGTGGCTATAATAAAAAAAGGAGTGAAAACAACTGTTCAACAAAATATTGTACAGAAATGCTCATAGCAGGACTGTACACAATTGCAAAGAAAGGAAACCCATCAACAGGTGATAGAAATGTCTATCAGCGGGGGTGCCTGGCTCAATCCATCAGAAGAACATGCGATTCTTATCTCAGGGTCATGAGTTTGAGCCCCACATTGGGTGTACAGAGGGATTACTTAAATGAATAAAACTTTAAAGAAAATATCTGTCAACTGATAAATGTACAAACGGAGGTCCATCCACACAAAGAAATTTATTGAGCCACAAAAGATATGAAGTATCAGGGCACCTGCATGGCTCAGTCACTTAAGCATCTCACTCCATTTTGGCTCAGGTCCTGGTCTCAGGTCCCAGGATCGAACCTCGCTTCAGGCTCCGTACTCAGTGAAGAGTCTGCTCAAGGACTCTACTCTCTCTCTCACTCTTTCCCTCTGTCCCTTCCTCCACAAATAAATAAATACATCTCTAAAAAAGAAATTAAGTACCAACACGTGTTATTATATGGATGAACCTTGAAACATTAAGCTAAGTAAAGAAGCCAGATACAAAAGGCCACATCCTGTATGATTTCATTTCCATCAAATCGCCAGAATAGGCAAATCTATAGACAGAAAACAGATTTGTGGTTGCCAGGGGCTGGGGAGGGTAGAATCAGAGTGACTACTTAGAAAGGCACGTGCATGTCCTTTTGGTGTGATAAGAATGTTCTGAAACTAGATAATGGTGATGATGTACATCACGGGTGTATCAAGCACCACTGGAGAGCACACTTTAAAATGGTGAGTTTTACTTTATGTGTATTTTATCACAATAAAACAAAGGAGCAGGCACTCTGAACAACAATGCAGCCGTTCCTCAAAGGTTTATCACAGAACCCAGCAATTCCGCTCCTCAGTACATATGCAAGAGATTGGAACATATGTCCGCATAAAACTTGTACAGGAATGTTCACAGCTGCAGTATTCATAACGGCCAAGAAATAGAAAAAACACAAAAGTCCTCAACTGATGAGTAGGTACATGAAGTGTGGTATATCTATAGTAGGAAATATTATTCAGCAATAAAAAAACAATACCACAATCTGGATGAATCCTGAAAATATTCTGCTATATTTAAAAAGCCTGTCGAGGGGCACCTGGGTGCTCAGCCACCTGGGTGGCTCAGTGGCTGAGTGTCTGACTTCGGCTCTGATCATGTTTCTGGGGTCCTGGGATTGAGTTTGCATCACGCTCCTACTGGTATGCTGCTCCTCCCTCTGCCTATATCTCTGCCTCTCTCCTTGCATCTCTCATGAATAAATAAAATCTTTTTAAATAAATAATTAAATAAAAATACAAAGGCCAGCCACATATTCTGTGATCCCATTTGTTTGAGATGATCTGAATAGGGAAATCCATAAAGACCGAAGAGTATTTCAGTGGTTGGCAGGGGCTGTAGAGTGACTACTCACTGGGCAGGGGTTTTTTAGGGGTGATTGCAAACATTTCAAAACCAATTGTGGTGATGGTTGCTCAGAATATGCTAAAAACCATCGAACTGTAAACCTTCCTAGAATGAATTGTATGATCTATGACTTATATCTCAGGAATGTTGTTTGTTTTTTAAACCCGTTTAATCTCATTCTCTTAGAATTACACAAATCAATCAACCAAGGTTGAAATTTTTCAGATACTCATGTAGGATACTTTTTTAAAAAGGCTGACTCATGCTAGCATTGTGCTACTCTGGATAATTATTAACAGAAAAAATACTATCAAAATGTTCTACATGTCCAATCAGTCATAAATACAAACACATTTCAAAATCCTTTTTGAAAGAAAAGCAAACCACAAAAAGTATTGTAGACATTGACCTTAATTATGTACTTTAAAAAGTACCTATTAAGAATGACTTGGCATTTTGGCATTTTGTTGCTTTGACTTGACTGGAATTCAGTCCTCAGATCAACCAAAAAACGTGGAAGCCCCAGCTTGGGTGACTATTGCTTGTAGAGACCCCTGAAGGGAGACCACATGGCTCAGGGAATGGGCAGAGGATTCTTGTGGCCCCCCATCACTCAGCTATGGTCCTGGGTAGAAGTCACTGATACTCACATGGAACTGATTTAGATCACCAGTATTTCTCAACTTCAGCACTATTGGGGAACAGATAATTAATTCTTTGTTAGGAGTGGGTGGGTCGCTATGTCTTGTGCTTTGTAGGACTTTTACCAGCATCCCTGGCTTCTATCTACTACATGTCAGTTTCACCCCCTAATTGTGACACCAAAAATGTCTCCAAAAGTTGCCCTCTAGGAGTGCAAAATTTCCCATTTGAGAAATGCTATCTAGATGATTCCAGAAGGGGACACCCGGGAACAAAAGAGCTAGTCCTTGGGAATTGGGATCTAGCTTTCTGCGAAAACATTCCCCCTAAGATGCTGCAAGAAAGCCAAGCTGTTTGTATCAGCTCAGTCAGCATTGCACAAAGGTCCAGAGAAGGGAGGGCCAGAGACCATGGCTTCCCTACTAGTCTATCAGGCAGGCACCTCCACATGCTGCCCAAGTCATCCTCAAACAGCCCTGTGAGGAGCAAGGCACATGATCTCCACCCCATTCTGAGATAAGAAGACTGAAATCTAAGGTCACTTGGCCAGGAGGAAGCTCTTCAAATCTGCTGACTCATTGTCCAACCTCATTTCTTCCCTTCATGAGTCTGCTACGCTCCAGGTCTTATATCTTTGGAAAATGAGTGCTGGGCAAACATGTGGCCTTGGGATGGGAGAGTGACAAGGAGGTGGGTTCTCATCCTGCCTCATCTCCTCGCTGCACCCCGTGGCCTTAGGCAGCTCATCTGTCTTGCCTGGTAACTTTGGTTTGCTCGTGTACAGGAGAATAGGACTCTCTCTTGCATGGGGGGGGCTCTGTCCTGTTATTCCAGCCTAAAGAAGCCTGTCCTACGTGTGTTGCATTTGTGGTTTTCAAAATTCTCCAATGAACTCCATCTTGCCTGCCCCAAACCCTGACCTTTAGAGTGTTCCCATTTCACAGATGGAGACATGAACAATGCCAGAGATAAGCCACCTGCCTCAGCCACAAAGCTGGGCTTGAATCCAAGTCTTATCACTTTTACTCCACCAACATAAGGGGGACGAGGGTGGAATCTCTGGAGCCAATGGGGAGGGAAAGCTAGCCCTTTTCCACCCAGGTATAAGCTAGGGCTGGGCTCTGATGCATTCCCTCCCACAGAGCAGCCTGGGCAGAGAGGTGGTGCTGTTATGGGAGCCTGAGCTCCCTGGGTTTGTGTAGCCCCTAAAAGGGAGATTGGAAACCTGTTCCTGAAGCTTTGAGCAGTTCTCTGCTTTGCAATTGGAAGAGACTGGGATTTACCCCTGAAATCCTTTGTTCTAAGAAAAACACTTCAATGGCCCTTCTAATAGTGAAATGTAACACCAAACTCTCTTCTAAAATGGAGATGTTGGAGGGCACCTGGGTGGCTCAGTCGGTAGAGCATCCTACTTTTGATCTCAGGGGCTTGAGTCTGAGCTCCATATTGAGTGTAGAGATCTCTTAAATTAATAAAACTTTTTTTTTTAATTTAATGGAGATATTGGAAACCTAAGGAAAAGAAGTTAGCCATGGGACAGATGAGTCTCAACTCAGGGTTGGAGAGGAGGCCTTGGGTTCAGGACATCTGGGGTCTCCCATTGGGAACCAGGCACCTGAGCAGCTTCTCCAAGAGCATCTTGGGCCAAACCAACCAGGGAACCCTCTGAGGTCCCCAGTCCTTTCCTAGGCAGAGGAGGCAGGAGGAGCCGTAGTCAGTCACGCTACCTTGGGCATTGGGGAGTGATCTCATGCTCTGTCATACATGCAAGCCTGGGAGCACACAAGTTACCCTGAGAATAAGCACACCTCCCCAGATGGTGAATCATAGCATTATTTATGCAGAGTGTTCACAAAGCTCTGGTTTTCAAAAGGCTCTGCACAGTAGCAGAAGCATAATAAGAAACTTAATTATACTGGTTTTATAATTAAGCCCATAGCTACTTATAAAACGTGCTTGCTGACTTGCTCAGCAAAATTGAATTTCATTGCTTATAGTCTGAATTTCTTGGATTATTTCTGAAGCCAAATATGTCTCCAAACTTAAATGGACACTTGTATTGTGGTTAGTATTACCTGATAAAGTTATTTGCCTACTAAGGAGTATGCGGGGTTTTTTGTTGATGGTGGTTTGTTTTCAGCTATAAATTAGGCCTTTGTTTTTCCTGATCTATGATGTATCTTCTTTTTTTTAAGCAATTTTTTTCGATGAAGTCACATAACATCATCAACGATATTAAAGCGAACAGTTCAGAGGCATTTAGTACACTCACCATGTGGTGCAACCACCACATCTACATGATTCCAAAACATTTCCATCATTGCAAAATACACTTTTTTTTCCCAGAGTGTTGAAATGGTTAGATCATTTAAGCCAAAAAAAAACTCTGATTTTGATCACTTTAATTTTCAATATACAAATACAAGTTGATAATTATATACTGTGTAATACAGAATGTTCTCTGTGGTAATATTTGGGTAATAGCTGAGAATCCCATGTAAATTCATGATGCTCAAAAAACACATTCCCTACAGTCTGGTTTTCAATATGACTACATGCAATTCTTTTTGCAAAAATGCGATTGTTTCCTTCTTATGCCATATATTTCTTATGATATTTTTGCTTATTGACTGACTACTGGGTTAAAAGTCCCTGGCATGTGGGATTTGCATTCTGTGCCCCATGCTTCCTGGAACCAGTCTGATTATGCCCATTGCCCCTGCTCCTACCAGCTCCTATAGGCATGGCCAATTGTGCAACGTGCCAACAAAGAAATTGGCAGATATTCAAGAAGAGGGATAAGGGTCTTTGGGACCTGCTTGGGATTTTCTTTCTGATGAAAAATGCATTGAAAAAGAGAATTCTGCTGGGAAAGTGTGATCTGAAGCCTTTCAGAGGTATAAATACAAATACAAAAACCTCACAAGTTTTTAATTTCCAAAGGAACTCTGGGCTCTCTTCCCATATGTCAGGAAGGCATCTAAAACCATTTGCCTTAGTTCAGAGGTCAACATACTTTTTCTGTAAAGGGTCAGGTAGTGAGTCACATACATCTCCATCCCGTATTCTTTGTGGTTGCTGTTTTTAACATTCCTTTAAAAATATAAAAACCAGGGGGATCCCTGGATGGCTCAGTGGTTTAATGCCTGCCTTTGGCCCAGGGCCTGATCCTGGAGACCAGGGATCGAGTCCCACATCAGGCTCCCTGCATGGAACCTGCTTCTCCCTCTGTCTATGTCTCTGTCTCTGTCTCTCTCTGTGTGCATGTCTCTCATAAATAAAAAAATAAAATCTTTTAAAAAAAACTTAAAAAAAAAATAAAATAAATAAAAACCATTCTTAGCTCTGGGCAGATTTGGTCCACTGGCTATTGTTTGCTGATCTCTGGTTCAGGACCCCGGGAAAAAGCATGGTACCTAAGTGGGAGAATGGGTTTCCACCTGGACTGTCCTTACAGCTCTGTGTCCTCCTAGTCAAGCCCTCACCTGTTTCCTCAATGGGTGGGTGTAGGATTAGATTGGAAATTTCCAAGGCTCCTTCTATGCTCCATGACTGTCCTCAGATGACCCAGCTAAAGGTACCTCCTCTTGTTGTCAGGCATACACCCTGTCTTCCCCCAAAGCCTCAGCTTCATTCAGAACCTCAGCCTTGGGGCACCTGGGTGGCTCAGTGGTTGAGTACCTGCCTTTGGTTCAGGTCGTGATCTTGGGTTCCTGGGATTGAGTCCCATATCAGGCTTCCCTAGGGAGCCTGCTTCTCCCTCTGCCTGTGTCTCTGCCTCCTCTCAGTGTCTCTCATGAATGAATGAATGAATGAATAAATAAATAAATAAATAAATAAATAAATAAATAAATAAAATCTTTAAAAAGAAGAAAAGAAAAAGAACCTCGACCTCATACCCCCACCACGCCCCTCTACTCTGATCCTGGCATCTCCTCATTGAGGAAGCCCTCCCAAGTGAGAGTTGGCTCAAAGAGCCAAGTGATGAGAGAAGACTGAGCACATCAGAATAATATCTGCCCATGAAGAAACAGAGCAACCAAAAAAAAAAAAAAAAAACCACTAACCTGAGGCAGGACTCCCTTCATCTTGCAGTTGGTCCCTCCAATGAAAACCATGTTGGGCATGACTGGTCTGGGATACTCAAACACAAAGTCATATCTTAACAGCCAAATGGAGCCGTTCCGATACAAGGTGGGTAAGTGCACATCTCTCTTGAGGATATTGGATGCAAGGTCTTCGTACTTTGAATACAGACAGTAGAACAGGTAGGTCTCCAGGTAATTAACGAGGTAGTTGCCCACCCGTTGGGGAAATGTCATCTTGTCTGAGAACTGAGTATAGCACCTGGGAATGTAGGACACAGGGTTTGGGCTCCTGCTGATAGTATGCTCCAGGGAGCATGGGAAGCCCCTGAAGAGGTACACGGAGGGCAGGCCCAGGTACTCGGCCAGGATCACCCCACAGGGCAGAGCTGGGTCTGTGAAAAGGGCATCGAACTTGCTCTGCCTGAGGACACTGAGCGTGGCCGAGTCCTCCAGAAGGCTCTGGCAGTTGGTGAAGTACATGTCAATAACAATCATGCTATTTCTGTACTCCATCTGAGCAGCGTTCAGGAGCCATCTCTCAGCAAAGTGATTCTTTCCAAAAGAGCGGTAGCGGTTCTCCAACTCTTCCTGGCCAAATGGCACTGAGTAGATTTGTCTCGTGTAGTGTTTGGATTCCTTCAGAAGCAAATTGACTTCTGGCACCAGCACCACAATGTCATGCCCCTTCTCACTGAGGAGCTCAACTATGTTCTCCATACTGAGCCAGTGGCTTCCGTCCTGAGGGACCACCAGAAGCTTGTCACCTACAGCCTCCCCCCAGAGCATTAGGAAGAACACCTTTTGAAACAAATGAAGGAGGCGAGCCATCTGGGGGAGAGGACAGGTAGCCGCGAGAATCAACAGTTTCTCTCTCTAAATAATTCTCGGGACTCCTGGCTATTTTCCCTAAACTAACTAGTTCTCTTCACAGCCCCTGCCTACCTCACCTTGCTCTGAATTTTGCCCTTTGTTTTAAAAGAACCTAAATTAATATTTAACCATTTTTATACACATAGCCATCTCGAGCCAATGAGGTCCCTTATCAGCTTTCGGCTGAGCTTTTGGGTTTATCTTTCTCTTTTTCTCCACCGTTCTGTCTCTCCACCCCAAACTCAGTCACATTTTGAGGACAGCTTGGGAGGCCCCTGGAGGCTGGCGGCAGTCCCCTGCCCTGAGCTTCCTGGATCCCCTGCATGGTCACGATGCCCGCAGACGAATAGCTCTTAGCACGTCGCCACTTCCTCGACGTATCTCAGAAAGCATGTGTCAACAGATGCCAAATTCAAGACTTGAAACAACACGATGGAGCTGGCGACTCCACACTCCGGTGATCTGGTTACCACAGCGATAGCTGGATTAAAAGGTGGGCAGCATGAAGCTGAAGGGGCAGAGGGGAGTCCGATCTAGCTCCCCGCTTCTCTTGGGTCAACCACTGTTACTGGGAGTTTCCTGTTCCATCAGAAGCCAGACTCTAATCCTGAAGATAGTCACTCTAACACCAAATTCCCACATTGACTGTAATTAAAAGCAAAGATTCTGGAGTCAGCCTAGCCCTTCCAAGCTGTGCAACCCCCACCGCTCTCTACCTGAACTCCCCATCCCTCAAACAGGGGTCGCGTCTGTACCTCCCCCTGCCCGGGGTGGGAGGGGAGGGTGTGAGATTAGTGAGTCAATCTGTAACCTGTGGGTGCCCAGGATAGGTCCCACCGAGAGGCTCCCTCTGGCTGTCATCAGGCAGCCGGGATCTATATGCTACAGACTAAGAGGCACCCTGGTGATTGGAAAGTAGCCCCTAAGAAGTCTCAACAAGTGAAAGAACCAATTCTGCACTGTAAACACAAGAGTATAGGAGGAATAAAGTGCGAGAGAAGAGGAGGTGGAAAAATCAAAAGGGAAGGAAATGTAGAAACATCAAACAATGCGAAGGCTTCAGATGCCAAAGCATTTAACGGTAGCAACTGACCAGCCTGTACCCAGAACAAAAAGGAGGCTCTAACATCAGGACCTCTGACACCTACAGAACACTTTCTGGTTTGCAGAACAGTTTCCCATTGTCTCGGTCCTAGGGTCTCTGCAACAAAGTATCACACAGTGGCTGGCCCAACAAGGGAAATTTCTTCCCATAGTTCTGGAGGCCAGAGTCTGAGGCCAAGACATCAGCAGAGTTGAATCATTCTGGAGGTTCTGAGGCAGCATCTGTTCCTCTCTCCTAGCTTCTGGTGGTTTGCCGGTGATCTTTGGCATTACAGGGGGTAGACAGGCATCACTTCAGCTCTACCTTCACGTTCACCCTTCGCCCTGTGTATGTCTTTCCAGGGACACGAGTTAACCCATAGCACCCATCTATCATCTCACCTAATTCAAACCCCAAAGTACAGGTCTGATTATCCTTGCACGGGGAGAAACTGAGCTTGCCACCTATGGAAAGGGCATTTTTAGGGAACTTCCGCAGCTCAAAAGGAAGTACAGAATTGGCCCCTTCTAGATCCGCCATTCCCAAACCTTTACCGTCTCAGGCCTCCTTAACACTCTTAGCAATGATAGAAGACCCTAGAAAACTTTTGTTTGTGTGGGTCATGTCTACTCAGATGAACCGTTTTAGAAACTGAAATCAACACATATAAAAAGGAACTTCCTCATACATTTACGGTAACAAGACTAAACCCAAGACAAGTTAACATGACTGACAACTTTAGGGAAAAAGTACTATATTTCCCCAAACAAACAAAAAATTAGTCGGAGGCAGAACACTGTTTTACACGTTCTGCAAGCAAGCCCCTTTAATGTCTGACTTTGTCCATGACGGAGGGACTCTGCTACCCACCTCCGCACTATGCCTTTGCAATACCATGTGTCACGGTGCCTTTGGAAGACTCCACAGTACCATGGTGAGAAGATGAAGTAGAAAAAGCAAGTAACATCTCAGCAGTATTATGAAATCGTTTGACTTCAGGGATCCCCTGAAAGGCCCTCAGGAATCCCCCCATTTCTACACTTTGAGAATCACTGTTCTAGATCAGGGGATTTTTTTTTCAAAGGCAATTGTGCCAGTGAGCGCCCAGATAGAAGACTAAACAAATGGGCCTGGAGTCCCCTTCCAGCCCTGCCACCTGTCAGCCTGGGACATGACCCATCTCCTGACTCTCAGGTTACTCAACTGAGATCCAGAGAGAAGATCATGTTTCTCCTGCCTGATATACCACATGATTGAGGGAGGTCCAAGAGGGTGATAGATGTGGATATGGGGCTGTGCAAGTGAAAGGTGGTTCCTGGCTAGAACAGACTCGCCCACAGCTAGTCACGCACAACTGAACTGTCACACAAGGTCTTGTCATAACCCATGCCCAATGACTCTGGAGGCATGCTGGGATCTTGGAAAGCAGGAGGAGCCTGAGGAGTGGCATGGAAGGGATTATCTCAAGCACAGGGCTGGCCCCGGGAATTTGCAGCCAAGATGCAAATTCATTGCAACCTCCTACAGGGAGGGACACCAGCAGGATTTCCATTCACAATGATCAGAGCCAAGAGGAGGGCAGCATTCTGGTTTGAGTCCATTTAGATCACAATAAGACCCCAAGATGGTTACAAAGTGAGCACAGAGCAGGTCCATCCCTCCAGGGCAGGGATGAATTAAACAGGTCCTTTCTAAGAGCAGTACATGGGGAGGCAGAAAGACTTACACAAATATGTAGACATAGGAGAAGCCAGGTGTGCTATAAACTTCAACTGCTTCACACCAGACCCCCATTCTGCTGAGGACCTTGGCCTGGGCTCTTCCTAGCAAAGTCTTGCTCTGGTCTTTGTGTTGTTAAACAAGAAGCCTGGGAGAAGCACATGACTTCCAGGGGATGGGGGGAGCGGGTGGTCCATTCTCATTCCTAGCAGGCCCACAATACATTGGGGAAAGGAGATGAAGGAAAGGAACTAACCTCACTTTGCAAAACATCACTAGAGAGATGTCTTGCAAATTAAGAGAGCTTTAGAAAACATTTCTAGGGGATCCCTGGGTGGCTCAGCAGTTTAGCGCCTGCCTTCGGCCCAGGGCATGATCCTGGCTCCCTGCATGGAGCCTGCTTCTCCTTCTGTCTCTCTCTCTCTCTGTCTGTCTGTCTGTCTGTGTGTGTGTGTGTGTGTGTGTCTCATGAATAAATAAAATCTTAAAAAAAAAAAAAAGAAAACATTTCTAATCCTCCTTCTGAGATTGGGCTATTTGGGCTATTCCTAAGAATGGTGTGTGTGTGTGTGTGTGTGTGTGTGTGTGTGTGTGTGTGTGTGAATCCAGTGGGTCTGTCAGTCCCAGTGGTTGCAGAGATCCTAAACATAAGCTGTTAGGACCTGCCCTGGGCATGTGGAGCTTGACCTGTCTTCAGGCATCATGAAGAGTCTGGGCAAAGGCCAGTCTCTTCTCGGGGATTCCTGCAGACCCCCTTGGGACATGGCCATGTATTAGTGGGGAGAAGGAGGTAGATCCTGGGATTTCCCAAAAAGTCAGTAGAGGACACCTGGCATTTTGCATAGAGGGGGAATCATAGGTGTGCATGGAGGTGATGACATAATAGGAGCAGGAGGTGTTTAGAAAGGTTGGCCCTCCAATCACCCACAACCTATGATAACGGAGCCTGGACCTACAAGATTTAAAAGCATCTGAAAAGTGCTTGGGACCTGAATAAAGGACATTTGTTAAATGCAGAGTACAAAAAATGGCACAATCAAATTAATAAATGTTTTATTAAATAACTACACAAATATGTCTATGTCTGAATGGTCCGCTATGGTTCAGCTCATCAAGTGATGCAACGGCGTATGTAATGTGGGATCCTGGGGCAGTTTAATCCATTGGGTAGGCTGCAGAAATCAGTGCTCTGTGCTCTGTGCTCTGGGCCCAGGTCCTAGTGCAAGTCCAACATGGTCAAGTCTGGATCATCCATGGCTGGGACATGGCAGTCCAGAGAAGGATGGCTTACCTGGCCAGACATCCCCAATGGGCACTTGTCCTACTGTAAGGACTGTGTCTATCCCCACTCAGGGAGGTTTGCATTGACATGGGTGGTGGTTCCAGAAGCCTGGAGCAGTGAGGAGTGTCATGGCCACTAGCCATGACAAAGGGACTACTTAAAGGACATAGTCAATAAGATTTACTAGAGTAAAGAGACCCACAAACACAGGGTAAAGGGGGAAGAACATGCCCGGGTTCCAAACATTAAAGACCTTGCGCTATGAGGCTTCGTGTCTCACCTGCTCCTCTGCTTGGCACACCCTTCCCCAACTTCACCCAAGATTACTCCTCCTCAGCCTGCAAGTCTGCTATTATCAGTTCTCCTTAAACTCTTTCCTTGGGATGCCTGGGTGGCTCAGTGATTGAGCATCTGCCTTTGACTCAGGTTGTGATGCTGGGGTCCTGGGGTTGAGTCCCAAATTTGCCTCCATGGAGCCTCCTTCTCCCTCTGCCTGTGTCTCTGCCTCTCTCTCTCTCTCTCTCTCTCTCTGTCTGTCTCTCATGAATAAATAAATAAATAAATAAACCCTTTACTTTTGGGGGTACCTGGGTGGTGCAGTTGGTTGAGCATCCAACTCTTGATTTCAGCTCTGGTCAAGATCTCAGGGTCATGAGGCCTCAGGATCAGGCTTTATGCTCAGTGGGGAGTCTGCTTGAAAGTCTCTCTCTCTCTCTCTCTCTCTCTCCCTTTGCCTCTCCCACTCATCCTAACTCTTTCTCTCTCTCTCTTTCTCTAAAGTAAATAAATAAATCCTTAAAAAAAAACCTTCCTTTTCCTTCAAAGTATGTTTCATGATTTGTAATTGATGAACATCTGCCTCCCCTACTGGACAGCAAGGCTCACACACAGTTATTTGTTCAATGACAGACCTTTTGTGATAGTTAAATAATCAAAAAAGAAGGAAGGAGGCACCTGCCTGTTTGTCTGTAACAACACAAAGCAAACAAATGCCATGTCCACTGAGTGATTAGAAACCATGTGATGTAAGTCAAGATCACCCTCAGTAAATTTCCCTGCATCTAATATTCCCTAGAGACCAGGGGCATGATGTTCTCTGAGAAGTTTCAAGTCTACACAGGGAGGCAGTCGAGCAAGGTTAGGCACCTGGGCTCCAACATCAGAAGGTCCGGGCTCAGGTTCGTGTGTACCTGAATGTTCACAGCAGCATTGCTCATCATGGCCATCAAATAGAAACAACCCAAATGTCCAGACACTGATGAATGAGCAAAATGTGAGGTCCATACAAGGGAATAGTATTCGGCCATAAAAAGAAACGAAGTACTGCTTTTGTGCTATAAAACAGATGAATCTTGAAAACAAAGTGAAAGAAGCCAATCACAGAGGTCCACATACTGGGTGATTCTGTTTCCATGAAATGTTCAGAATAGGCAAATCCATGAAGACAGAAGGCAGGTGAGTGGTTTCTAGGGGCTGGAGGGATGGCAGTGACTGCCAGTGGGCAGGGGCTTTCATTTGAGGGCAACGAAATGGCCTGGAATGAATGATGATGGTTGCTCATACCTTGAAAATACTAAAGACCACCTAACTGCACCTTTTTTAAACTCACAAACTTTATGATACATGAATTGTATCTCAATTAAAAGAGAAAAAGAACATCTGTCTGTGTTCAAGTCCTGGCTTCCTTGCATTTTAGAGATGTGACCATGGGCAGGCCTCTTAACCTCTCTCTGCCTCAGTTTCATTATCTGTGTGTGGAATGGGGCTGCTAGTAATATTAACATTCCTTAGCTTTTGGTATATTTAATTTGCAAACTCTCCCTAAGGGGATAGTCCACCCATCAGAGGGTTAAGTTAATTCATGAAAGCCTCCCAACAAGAGGGGATTATTGATATCTGATCACGTGCCTAATATCATGGAGGTTGGAAATGATCTGTGCCCCAGCCAATTATGGCTATCACCAATTCTTTACCGCATCCCATGCACTGTTGCATTTAGTCTGGAAAAGAGCTCTGCGTGGTGGTACTACGTTATCCCTATTTCACCCACTTAGGAACTCCGGTTGCTGCTACGTGAAAGAGCTGGTGTGTTTATGAACCCAGGCTGGGATGGCTCCAGAGCTCATGCTCAAACCCTATAATATACGTCCTCCAAGTCCTCCGGCGTCTAAACCAGGACTGGAGGTTCAGCTTTACTGCTTCCTTATTAACCCCCCACAGCCTCCAGGCATGAGCCGGCCCGTGCACATCCTTCCTTTCGGAGCCCTGGTGGCAGGGCTCAAGGTGAGGAGATGACACAGAGAGGAAAGACATGGGTGGGAAAGAAGATGGAGAAGAGGAACAGAATAGAGAGGAAAAGTAAAAAGGGTGGAGGAGATGGCAAAGGAGAAATGTTATGCAGAGGGATTTTCTGAAATCTAGAGTCGGTTCTATGCGCTTATCAGCTGAGATCATCTTGCTCCTCATGGTCTAGATGACACACCCTGCCAAGAGTCCCAGGCTCTCCCCCTAAACTTCTGACTCCTGAGTGAAGCTCTTGCTGATTCCTGGTCTTCTCTTCTCTGTCTTCCAGATATCCTTTTATTTCAAATCAAACAAAGGACCCAGCCCCTTGATGCCACCCCCAAAGCAATTCTCAATGCCAGGCTGTTTCTCAAAGCAAAACTTTCATGAAGGTCAAGGGTCCCTAAGGAGGGAGCTGTATCAATGCAGCACAGAGATAACAACTTACAAGCACAGGTAGACTCTCTTGTTCCTAAAAGTCCTCCCAGCCACTGGCAATTTCTCACTTACCAGGTGGCTCCCCAAGGTGACCAATCTGCTCTGCCCTCCTCCCTCACAATGGGAGGCCTCGAAGAGTAGATGCGAATTTTTGGAAAGCGGTTTGACAGAAACATAAAACACAGGCCAGCATTTCCACCTGTTCTGTCCTGCAAGGTGCTTTGTGCTCCTAACAGGAGGGTAAAATCCACAGGCTAAGGAGTCTGACTCGGGACGCCTGCCTTTCTTCCTCTTTCAACAATCTCCCAAGGCCTCGATCCTTCAGCACCAGCACCGAGGGACAGGGCAACGGAAAAGCCAGATGTGGTTCCTGCCCTCGTGGAGCTGATAGCACACAGGAGTATAACAGACACCACACAGTGTTGTTGAAGACTTCATTAATTGCCATTGTGGTAAGTGCTGGAAGGAAAGGTGATAGCAGGCCTGAGGCCCGGCGGAACGTGGTGGGTGAGAGACCAGAAGCACGCAGTGTGGCTGGAACAGGAACAGGGGAAAAGACGCAATGGAGGGGTGGGCGGAGGCTAGATGGCACAAAGCTTCGTCAACTGTGCCAACCATGCCCTGGGGGCCCAAGTCCAAACCAAAAGATCATTGGCTCACACTTGTCCAGTCTGACCCAGGCTTGGTCACCCGGTCTTGGGTCCCTCAGGACCGCCAGGAAGCCTAAGCAGACACACGACAATGTGACTCTCCACTCGAAGAGCCAGGTACCTTCCGGCATGATGCAATACGAAGTACACCGCACTGTGGATGAAGTGTGCCTGTCAAACAGTGGAACCTGGATCCGTCAAACCCACACCGCCTTCCAGTTTCCAAGAACAGCTTCCACACTGCCGCCAGAGAGCAATGACACAGACTGGAAGAGGGAGTATCCTCCAGGACACCTGACCCAGTTAACTACAAAAAGGTACAGCCGTTATGAAAGGGGAGGGAACTGTTACAGATTAATGGAGTGTTAGAAGAAATGATGCAACATGGGAAGCGTGTTTGTATTCTGTTCAAACAAACCAGCTGCTGAAAGACATCATTTCCCTTTTTAAGAAAATTGTGGTCAAATTCACATGACATGAAATTCATCATAATCATTTTGAAGCATACAATTTGGTAGCATTTAGTTCAGCCACAGCGCCATGTAACCATCACCACTGTCTAGTTCCAGGACGTTTTCATCGCCCTAAAGGAAATCTGTTCCCCATTAAGCAGCCATTCCCCATTTCCCCCTCTCCTGAGCCTTTGGCGACCCTTCATCTGTGTTCTATCTGTGGGCTTGTCTATTCTGGGTACTTCACCAAAATGGAATCACAGCACATATGGCCCTTCGTGTCTGGGTTCCTTCACTGAGCGTTGCATTTTCAGTGTTTATTCATATTACATACCAGATATCAGGTCTTCATCCACTCTTACAGCTGAGTGATATTCCACTATATGAATAGACAGCATTATGTTTATCCATTCACCACTCAAAAGACATTTGGGTTGTTTCTGCCTTTTGACTATTATGAACAGTGCTGCTACGAACATGCCTATAGAAGCTTTGGTATCAGTACCTGTTTTCAATTCTTTAGATACATACCTGGGAGCAGAATTGCTGGGTCATACGGTAGTTCTATGTTTAACTTTTGGAGGAACTACCAAACTGTTTTCTACAGGAGCTACATCGTTTTATGTTCCCACCAACAATGGATGAGGGTTCTAGCTTCTCCACATTCTTGTCAATTCTTATTCCACCCCCCCCCCCTTTTTTTTAAATATATTCATATCAGGCATGAATTTGTATCTCATTGCGATATTGATTTGCATTTCTCTAGTACCTAATGATGAGCATCTTTTCCTGTACTTTTTGGCCATTCATACATCCTCTTTGGAAAAATGTCTATATTCCAAGTCTTTGTCTGTTTTTATGCTCATTAGAGTTCTTTACCTATTTTGGATACCAGAATCTTATCAAATATGTGACTTGTGAATATTTTCTCCCATTCTATGGGTCGTCTTTTCATGCTCTTAATTGTGTATGCATAAAAGTCATTCATCTTGGTAAAGTCCAGTTTATCAATTTCCTTGTCTGTTTCTTGTACTTTTGGTGTTATACTTAAGAAACCATTGCCAAATGTAAGGTCATGAAGATTTAGTTCAATATTTCCTTCTAAAAGTTTAATAGTTTTACCTTTTATATTTAGGTTTTTGATCCATTTTAATTTTTATATATGGTGTCAGGTGAGGGTTGAAATTCATTTCTTTGTATGTGGATATCCAGCTGTCTCAGCACCATTTGTTGAAGAGACTACTCTTCCACTGCTGCACAATTTTGACATTTTGTCAAAATCAATTGGCCACAGATGTATAGGTTTATTTCTAAATTTGTAACTCTATTCCATTTATCTGTATTTAAAAGATACAGAGATAACTGGGGAAATTTAATAAATAGTCTAGAAATTAGATAACGTTAAAGAATTATTGATTTTGTTACGTGTGATCAATATACTGCAGCTATGTAATAACAAGTTTTCCTTATTTTTTATATTTAGTGAAGTCTGGGGATGGAATGACACGTCAAGAACTTCCTTTAAAAAATAACAGTCAAGGAGGGATTCCTGGGTGGCTGAGTTGGTTAAGTATCCAACTCTTGATTTCAGCTCAGGTTGTGATCTAAGGATGATGAGCTGGAGCCCTGCATTGGGCTCCACACTCAGTAGGGAGTCTGCTTGAGATTCTCTCTCTCCCTCTGCCCTTCTCCCCCCACCCTGTTCTCTATCTCTCAAATAAATAAATCTTTAAAAAATAAAACAAAAATTTAATTTAAAAAGTAAAGAAGTCAAAAAATTTAAGAAAGAGACAATGGGATAGATGAATTAGTACAGCAAAATACTTAAAATATTGAAAATTATTTAACCTAGGGATCAATATATGGGTGTTAATTATTCTACAGTCTCTCCTTTTGTGCATGTTTGAAGACTTTGATAATAAAAAGTTGAAATAAATAATCTTAGTGAGAGGTGCTGGGTTTCCCCACTAACAGATACATTTGAATTTGAATTTGACTTTTGGGATGAAGCCAGAAGCTGAGAGAAACGAAGAAGCATGCATAAACTCTTCCTGTTTCCATTTCTCCAGAGCTAGAGCAACTGCCCTGAATTGTATAGACTCAGACTGAATTCTTTCTAGCTGGACCCAGTAATCAATTCTGTTAGAACTCACTAAAAATTGAAAAATTCTGGAAATGATTTTTTTTTCCCCACTAAAACTACTTTAGTGTTTTCCTGAATGATAATCTGCCATCCATGTGAAAGCATTTAATTACATCCCTGAATATAACTCCCCTGGACAGGTTAAAGGAGATTTTGTTGTAGGAGACTCTTAGGAAAATCTCCCTCATGGCACTTGAGACACAGGACTACAAACACACACATGCACACACTAAAATGCACATGAGCAAAACACACTATTATCAGGCTATGTTTTCTTCTATCAGACAGATGAGATTCAGACTATGACTCCTGTTCTCAAGCACGGTACAACAAACTATGTGCTTTTTCCAAGAGACATCCTGCCCATCTGAAACAAGGCAGGAGAAATATGCAATGTCCATAGGTCTTTTGATGAAAATGTACTTTTGCAGTTATGCTGTATCCAATGTTTTTTGTTAAGGGGGTCTATTTAATTTCAGAATTCCTCTTTAGGATCAGAATTCCTCATAAATAATTATGCTTACTTTGGGACACCTGGCTGGCTCTGTCAGGAAAGCATGTGACTCTTTTTTTTTTTTTTTTTTTTTTTTTTTTTAGCATGTGACTCGATCTCAGGGTCATGGGTTCAAAATCCACATTGGGTATAAAGAAAGAATATACTTACTTTAAAATTATATTTATAAATATATGTTGCAAAAATAGAAGCACATTTATAAATATATAACCTTTTACATATATTAAAGACTTTCATACATATACACCCTTTAATAGATATATAAAACCATAAAATTTTAAAATATTTGAAGATATGAATAACCAAACATACAAAACTGTATATGGTTCAATATATTTTACGGATCTCTATATAGTAGGTAGCTATGAAATCATATATGGCTTTACACATCTCTAAAATCCTCTGAGTGATCCAGTATAGACTGGTTTGGGAAGCATTTGGGATCTTACCCCAGGGTAGAGGGGAAGGGTGCAGGTGGTAAACAGGTGGTGCTTGGCACTTTCACTGATACAGAGCAAACAGGGAGGCTCAGCCTCTCAGAATCCTGCAACTTGATCTCCTTGCCATCAAGAGAACCACAGCCTGTTCTTACCAAGAGCAGAAAGCCAAGCCTAATGTTGACAGGCCTAAAGAGCATGATTTCCCTTTCCCATTGGTGGCTGACAAGTCACTTATATACCAACCATCTGCTGAGAATGTGTAGGGTTGAGAGCATAGGACTAGACTTTAGGGGCCAATAAGGATCCAGGGTATATGGTGTGCCTTTGCCTCTTCAACTCAACTTTGCTGTGAATCTAAAACTTCTCCTAAAAATGAAATAGATTAAGGGAAAAACAAAAAGATGGAGGCTCAACCCTGGCCTCCAGGAGAGCTCTTCCAGCAGAGAAGACAGATAGGCAAATGATGCCAGACAGGATGAGGGTGGCACTGCTCTGCCAGCTGGCTTACTAACAACTGCCTAAGGAGCCATGGCAGCAGGATTTAGAGCCGCCTGCAGCCCCATTACCGTACAACAGCCACAAACAGGTGCCTCTGAGCAGCCTTTACCTGGCTTCTACCAGCCTGAGTGTATCAGCAGCAATTCCAAGTTAATATGAGCTCAACTCAGGACACCACTGACACCCCTGTGCTCAGACTCCCTCTGCTTCTAGGCCCAGGTACCTGACAGCCACTCTAAAGAAAGGTTAGCTCTTACTTCTTCCCACCTCTCCAAGGCTACTGTGTGCCCCAGTTCTGATCTAGCCTGAAGAGGGGCCGGGCTGGGCTGAAACTGAGTGTTCAAGGGGCCACTGGCCTATGTCCAAGAGACCATAAAAGGGCAAGGCAGGCCTATCTGTAAGGTCAGACACTCCTTCCACTTTTCCAGATAGGCTTCCTGTTGCAGCTCTGAATCATCTCGTCTCTGGAGCCCTCCCAGATTTCCCTGGCCATGGGGTTCCATGTTCCCCTTTCTGTGCACATCCACGCACTGTATGGGCACTTCCACTTCCCGACTCTGTGCCCTGGACCAGAGCTCCTCTGGCCCTCCCAGCTGTAGCACAGACCTAGTTCCATTGCATCCCCAATGCAAGTCTGTCTGGAAAATGTCAGCGTAGGATCATCACACTGCAACATCTCTTAGTAACATGCCTGATAGCTTCCCAACAAAGTCTATGGAAACGAGTGTCTTTTCAGGAAGAAAGAAAAGCCTTTTGTTTTCTACCTTCAGGAAGCACTAGTTGAAGCACTGCTGGGATGTGCAGCAGACAGAAAGCCCAATGATGTGACCCAGGAAATGTCCCATCCTTTTGGAGTGAGGGACAAGGTCTCTGTCCCTGCCCCCAGGGAAAAGCCAGAAGTAAAAAACCAAAGAGAAGGGGAGTCAAATGAGCCAGTCAAAGACCCCATTAACCACAAGGGTTCAGGGACATGTGCAAATCCTAAAATAGGGGTACCTGGGAGTCAAGAGCATTACAAAATTATCCTACTTCCATGTATTTGTTATTGATGGAAAGATGTATGAATGGGGATGTTGCAACCCCAATTGTATTAGGAGAAACATGACCTCTGCATCCAATCACAGTACTTTTCTTTAAAAATAACTGCAAACACAAGGACGCCTGGGTGGCTCAGTGGTTAAGCGCCTGCCTTGGGCCCAGGGCATGATCCCAGGATTTGGGATCAAGTCCTGCATCAGGCTCCCTGCATGGAGCCTGTGTCTCTGCCTCTCTCTCTGTGTGTCTCTCATGAATAAATAAATAAAATCTTAAAAAAAAAAAAACTGCGAACACCAGTCATGATCCCACAGCTGATCAGAAGCACTTCGGTTACCTCTTGAGTGCTCTAAATTCAAATTCAGTAACCCTGCTTTGTATCAGTAGCATTCATTTACTAATAAATTTTCATGACCTGGTGGTGCAATGACTTTTTTCAGGGATAATAAAGTATTACCATTTATCTAAAACTTATGTTTTCTTATCAGATCCCCCTTCTTCAGTCATCGCATTTCTGACTTTTCCCCGAAGGAGCCCAGAAATCTTGTTCTCCACTTCCAAAGGGATAGAAAAATCTGAGCAACCTATTTTTGTATGGCTCATGAGCTAAGAATGGATTTTATATTTTTAAAGAGCAGTAAACAAACAAGCCAACAAACAGACAAACAGTTTACAAGACACAGATGGAATATGATGCTACAAAGTCTAAAATATTTACCTTCATGCCCTTTACAAAAAAGTTTACCACTGAGGGGGGTACTTGACGGGATGAGCACTGGGTGATATGCTATATGTTGGCAAACTGAACTCCAATAAAAAAATAAAATAAATTTTAGGGGATCCCTGGGTGGTGCAGCAGTTTGGCGCCTGCCTTTGGCCCAGGGCGCGATCCGGGAGACCCGGGATCAAATCCCATGTCGGGCTCCCGGTGCATGGAGCCTGCTTCTCCCTCTGCCTATGTCTCTGCCTCTCTCTCTCTCTCTCTCTCTGTGTGACTATCATAAATTTAAAAATAAAAAAATTAAAAATTAAAAAAATAAATAAATAAAATAAATTTTTTAAAAAGTTTACCAATCTCTGATGCAACATCTTTAATTTACACAAATTAACATGATCCCTATTATAACACTTAAATTCACTCTTAATGTATGGATGATGAAATTGCTTAATGATTATTTTGCCCCCCCCCCCAAATTTCTTGAGGTAAATGTCATGCATTACATAAGTCTGCATATCCTACAGGTCAACAGATACCTTCATTCTCATTTGCCTGCAGTCATGCTAAATAAACCCATCATTATCATCTTAGTTTTCATATATGTATGTGTGTGTGTGTGTGTGTGTGTGTAATCTGAGCACAATTTCTCCAGCTATGTGAAAATTCTGGTGCCTGTGGTATGCAAGACAAGGTGAGCAGAGTCCCCTTACAAAATGCTGTCTTTCCAGAAGTGGTTCAGGCTGTGGGTAGTCTGAGTTACATACACAGCATGCCCACAGTACAGATTCATGGAGGGCATGGTCCAATCCTAGCCACTGTTTAGTTCAACAGGGAAAATCAGGTTCCCACTATATGGGAAAATATGACTTTTACAATTTGCTGAGCCTTCAATAGCCAGATCAGTAGATAAAATGCACAATACGTCCCTAATAAAATAATTAACCATAAGATATTTCATCTGGATTTAGTTGCAATGTATTCACAAGGAATCTTACTCTTGTATTTGTCAAGACCTTGTCAATTGTAGGGACTGAATCCCAAATCAAACTGGCCAGACCAACTATTTAACATTATTCAGGAACTATCAAATAATTGTTCTGAACTAATTGTTCAACAATGTTTTGAAGGTACATGCTCCAATAAAGCAAAATAAGAAGCATGAATACGGGGAAGGATTACTACAGGCAGATGATATTGTATACCTAAGAGTCTTAGAAACTAAGAAGAGAAATTAAGAATGTGGTTAGATAGAAGATAAATGTGCAAAAACCAAAGCTATACATTACTTTATACTAAAAATTACTAAAAATTTTTATGCTAAAAATTGATTACTAAAAATCACTTCAAAATAGCAATGAAAAAATGCCCTATTCACAATAGTTTCAAAAATAGTAATATGCCTAGGAATAAACGTTACAAGAAAAGTGAAAGGCATATAAAGTAAACTGCAAACTTTTATTAATACAAATAAAGTAAGATCTGAATAAAGACAAATATTACAACTCTAAGTAGGAAAACATCAAAGCAAAAAGATGTCAATCTTTCTCAAATTAACAAAGACCTTTTTGTCATATAAACACAACCCTATTATTTTTGAAACTAGACAAAGGAATTTGCAATTTTGTGAAAGAGAAGCAAAAACAAGAATCACCAAGAAAATATAGAAAAAAATAGTGACTATGGGGATTTCCTTATTATATATTAAAACAGACTATAGAGCTACTACAATAAAAATATGATACTGCCACATGAGTAAATAAATAAATTGATAGAACAAAACTGAGAGTTCAAAAGTAGAGTTCAAAAAAGTAAATAAGGGCAGCCCCGGTGGCGCAGTGGTTTAGCGCTGCCTGCAGCCCAGGGCGTGATCCTGGAGACCCGGGATCGAGTCCTGCATCGGGTTCTCTGTGTGGTGCCTGCTCCTCCCTCTGCCTGTGTCTCTGCCTTTCTCTCTCTAGCTGTGTCTCTATAAATAAATAAAATCTTTTAAAAAAAAGTAAATAAATCTGGAAATTTAAAAGATGATAAAGATGCATTTCAACAGATAAAGAATGGATTTCTTTATTACATGATGTTGGGACAATGGACTATCCATTTAGAAAAATAATAATGTTAGATCTTTATACCATGTAAATTCTTCACGGTAATAAACATATTAACACTGGAAGAATTAAAAATACTAAAACATAGTATGGAAAAAATGTTTATATATCTCAGGCTTGGAAAGACCTAAACAAGGTGAAATCCAGAAACCACTAGGAAAAATGGTAACAAGTTTCACTAACCAAAAAGAAAACTCTATATGACAAAAGATAAAGAGTAGTCAAAAAATATTTGCAATACATAAAAAATGTTAATATTAATAGTCCTACTACTCAAGAGACTTACAGTCATTAGCTATAAAAAGACAAATGGCTCTAGACAAACGACTAAAGAGGTGAATACATAATTCCCAAAAGATGAAATCAAGTGACCAATCTATGTATGAAAATCAAAGCAGCTATGTAGAATTTTTTTGTTAAAAGAGTTTTGAAAGTCTGACGACATCTAAAGCTGGAGAGGGTATGGAAAAACTAGAGCTCTCATGTACTGTTCATCAAAGTGTCAGAATGTTCAATCTTTTGAAAGCAATTTCTCAAATTAATTAAAAGGTAATATGAGTATACCATATGGCCCAGCAAGCCCTACTCCTAAGGACATTGCCTACAGAGAGAAGAGAAAGAATGTGGTAATGTGAGCATGCAAAGAAATTATTTAAGAATGTTTAGCACAATCTTGCTTATAAAGGAAACAGTGGGAAAAGCTTAAATATCTATCAGTATGGATGAGTTGAATGAACTATAGTGTACCCAAAATAAAGAATTTTATTATTAAAAAGAATGTGACAGATTTGTATGGGCTGACTATAAAGATGTTAATGATTTATTAGAAAGTGAAAAGAGCAAGGGGGATGGCTAAGTGGCTCAGTGGTTGAGCCTCTGCCTTTGGCTCAGGGCATGTTTCAGGGGTTTCTGATTTAGTCTCCCATCAGGTTCTCTGCAAGGAGCCTGCTTCTCCCTCTACCTAGGTCTTTGCCTCTCTCTCTCTGTCTCACGTGAATAAAAAAATAAAATCTTTAAAAAAAAAAAAAAGCAAGGTAAAGAACAATATGTCCAATCAATTACTATATTTTATATTAATAATACAGATGTGACAATTTACATTAGATATATGTGTGTATGTATGTATATATATATATAATTTCAGAAATGGGAAAAGAAAAGTAGCATACAAAACTGCTAAGGGCATTTTCCTAAAAGAGATGGCATTAGAATTTTCAAAAAGAGAAATTTCACTTCTTACTGTGTTTTTCAGTAGTTTCCAAAGGATAGTACTACAAAACACACCCTAAAATTATATACAATTATATCAATTGTATATATATACATGTCAAAGAGGGCAACTTTATAAGATTTGCTAATCCACGAATCAATGAAATGGCACAAAAGAATTCTTTCAACCAGGAAAAAATCTCCAAATGTAAGAAATGTAAATGTCAAATCCGGAGTTCAGTAGGAATCTTTTTTTTTTTCCTAATGCCCAAAGCCAGATTATTCTTACTATGCAAACGAAGAGGTAATTACCTTTGACAATGGATTTCCCTCCTGGCATTTGATGCCTGCAATGAAGACCAAGTTGGGCATCACAGGTTTGGGATAGTCCAAAACAAAGTCAGTTCTTAACCAAATTGACGTAAGGCTATAGAGATCATAAGGTATGACAGCTGTTTGGAGAATCTCAGATGCAACTTCTTGAGTTTTTAAAAAAATAGTGGGAAAATAAATGTTCCTCCAAGTGGGAGATATGATTCCTCACTCTCTCTGTCTCTGAAACTCATGGCATCTGACAACATGGAGAAAGGTCTAGGAACATAAGAAAGGGGACTGGGGCACTGTGTGCTTTCTTCAAGAAAATGGCAAAATAATCCCCTGGTGAAGACCACGGATGGGAGTGAAAAATACTTGGCTACAATTAAGCCACACACATCGAAAGGATCCAGAAACACTGCATCAAAAGAACTCTCCTTTAGGAATTCTATTTGTATCACTAGGGCAGCCCCGGTGGCTCAGCGTTTACGGCCGCCTTCAGCCCAGGGCATGATCCTGGAGACCTGGGATTGAGTCCTACATCCGGCTCCCTGCATGGAGCCTGCTTCTCCCTCTGCCTGTGTCTCTGCGCCTCTCTCTCTCTCTGTCTCTCATGAATAAATAAATAAAATCTTTTTTAAAAAAAATTTGTATCACTAAACAAATTCTTACAATGTTAAAAATGTGGCAGCCGAGAAAATTAAGGCCATTCCACTTTAAGTTCAGCGTTAGCACAAGTACAGCCATCTCAGGCCCCTGCGAAGAAGAGCTGACATTTACCTTGCTTCAGTTACAGGAAAAAACAACTTACAGCTTAATGCTCTAGAAAGCTCCATATCAGAATGAGAATAGAGCTTAATGCCCTCGAAAGCCCCATATCAGAATGTAAACAGAACTTGAGAAATTCCTCCCCCACTTCTGGAGGTCCCCTAGACCAGCCCATAAAACTAAGCTGGAACCCCCCCTCGGGGTCCAAGTCCCTGTTCCACTTGGACCCAAGCTCGAGCTTGCTAATAAACCCTCATGTGTTTGCATCGGTGTCGGCTCCTTGGTGGTTTCTCAGATATGTAATCTTGGGCACAACATTTGGGGACTTGTCCGGAATCCGAGAGACCCCCAGGACCCCATCCGGAGGGTTTCATGCATGGTGAGCGCACTCAACTTTTTCCACCTTTTGCGTGCATATTCTCTGAGAGCTCTAAATTGTACTTTTACCTGTAGGAATTCCAATCTGTATTGGGTCGACATTGGCTTAGGTGGACGCACTGGTGGGCTGTCAACCGGGGGTCTTGAGGAGACGTCCCTTGACCCTGCCGGGAGGACAGGGTCCTCGTCTGTAAGGAGGACGGAGGTCCTCGTCTGTAGGGAGGACGGGATCCTCATCTGTAAGGAGGACAGGGTCCTCATCTGTAAGAGGCGGAGGTCCTCATCTATAAGCGGGACTTAGGTCCTCATCTGTAAGGGGGACGGGGTCCTCGTCTGTAAGAAGGACGGGGTCCTCGTCTGTAAGGAGGGCCGGCTGGCAGCTCTTCAGTTTACTTTTTGCTTTGTCTCCGCAGCCGCACTGGAACGTTTGTCTGCGTTACTGTGTCCTTGTTAACTATCGTAACTGTCTGTGCAAAGTTCTCTGATAATCTGAGAGATCTAACGGGGCTCTTAGATACTGTTCTCTTTACCCACCAGCCTACTTGGGAGGACTGCCAACAGCTCTTGTAGGTTCTCTTCACCACGGAAGAGAGAGAATGAGTTCAGGTGGAAGCCCAGAAGTCTGTCCTGGGAGAAGACAGACAGCCCACCCAAAACCCAGACCTCTTAAACGCGGTCTTCCCCTTATCCTGCCCCACCTGGGACCACAACTTGGCTGAAGGTAATGAGAGGCTCCGGCTCTACCACCAGACTCTGCTGGCAGGTCACCAGGCTGCCGTGCACAAGCCTACCCATCTGGCCAAGGTCTATGATGTGAGACAGGGCAAGGACGACAGTCCAGCAGCCTTCTTAGAGAGAGTCATGGAGGCTTTTAGGCAGTGCACCCTTATGAGCCCAGAAGCCCCGGAAACAAAGGCCGCAATTATCATGGCCTTTGTTAACCAGGCTGCTCCGGACATTAAAAAGAAATTGCAAAGATTAGAGAGACTGGGAGGGAAGAGCTTGCAAGGCTTAGTAATAGTAACACTTCTACATCATGATCCTGACCACTCCCACCACTCTCAAGGTCGACAGGATTACTCCCTGGGTCTGCTACACCCACATCCGACCAGCTGATCCACATGCCATTCTCAAGGACTTTGTTCCAGACTGGAAAAGCCAACCAGACAAGGACAATCCCCTAAAGTTAAGACTGCGCCGTTCTCACCTCTTTCCCACCTCCAAGACTCCCTAGTCTGAGGTTGTCCTTCAAAATAGAAGGGGATTAGACTTAGTCTTCTTACAACGGGGGGAGGGGGTGGGGGTGGGGTTATGTGCTGCCTTAAACATAGGAGGTTGCTTCTTCACTGAGATGTAAATGGGAACGAGAAGAGCAACAAGGTTGGTTCAAACCGTGGTTTAATCATTCCCCCTGGCTCACTCTGAGAGCAGCCTGGACCCATGATAGGGTCCTTCCTTAGGTTCCTCTGAGAGGGGGAAATGTGGAGGCCAAGAAAATTAGGCCATTCCACCTTAAATTCAGCGTTAGCACAAGTACAGCCATCTCAGGCCCCTGTGAAGAAGAGCTGACATTTACCTTGCTTCAGTTACAGGAAAAAACAGCTTACAGCTTAACGCCCTAGAAAGCTCCATATCAGAATAAGAACAGAGCTTAATGCCCTCGAAAGCCCCATATCAGAATATAAACAGAACTTGAGAAATTCCTCCCCTACTTCTGGAGGTCCCCTAGACCAGCCCATAAAACTAAGCTGGAACCCCCCTCAGGGTCCAAGTCCCTGCTCCGCTGTGTTGGGTATACTTGGACCCAAGCTCGAGCTTGTAAATAAACCCTCATGTGTTTGCATCGGTGTCGGCTCCTTGGTGGTTTCTCAGATACGTAATCTTGGGCACAACAAAAAAAGGTATTGAAGACTGTCTTTTAATGGACTTAAGACCAAAAAAAGTGAGCTTTGCTGCAGAGTTTTTCCATTGAGAATCAGAGAAAGTCTTGAACATCTGAGTCAACTCCTCCATAGTGTAAGTTGTGGAATAAGTCTTCACCGTAAAATTGGAGGATTTTCCCAGTTGCCAACTCACCTCTGATATGATTAAAACCAACTCATGCCCTCTTTGGATGAGTTGCTCCACAACCAAACGCATGGTAAACCAGTGGCTCCCATCCATGGGTACTACCAACAGCTTGCCTGCCTCAGCAAAGCAGATGTCAGCAGGAGACACACACACAACAGAGGAAAGCCGGTCAAAATTGTGGCAGCCGTTGGAAATATGCAGCCCAGGGCAATCCAGTTGCTTGGGTTCTGAGTTGGTGTGATAGAATTGGGGGAAGAAGTACAGACACAAAGCCTGTCCCAGGAAAGGGGATGTAACCACACATTCGTAAAAAAAAGAAATTACACTCATTGCCAGTAATGCACTGGTAAGAACAATAATGAATGAGTAGCATTTGCTGACACACATACTTGTACACTTTCCAAATAAGAATACCTTTTGATCTTTGCCTTGGACAAAGATCATGCACTGTATGTCACGCAAAACTCATTTGGAAACAGAATTATTAAGCAATGCCTTTGAGGACTCAGAGCGATCAAAAGAAAAATAAACTTCAAAAAGGTGATATCTTTGCAATTTGTTCCAAGGAAATTTTGGTTTTTACTCTCAGGATACATAAGACAATTTTGCCCAGAAAGATATTGGCATCCAAGTTTCCTAGGAAAGACCTGAAGTCACCTACCACTACCTTCCTCGTGGGTAGTGGAACTGTATTCACATGAGTCCCTTAGATGCCTCGCATTGCCACGTGTTTGTTCCATATCCAAACTCTCTGAGGCTCCAAAATGCTAAGACTGTCAAATCCCGCCTCCATGGACCATTCTAGGGATTGATTGATGGAATGTGACTGTCATCTATATTCAGTCACTTTCCCTAGACACATCACATGCAGTGGGTGATCACCTGCCTAATGCTTACCAAAAGCACTCTGCTAGGCATTCTCTCTCTTTTCTCTGGGCTTCTGCATTCCTCTCTGCATTCCTCTATAGACCTCTCTGTGATGGCTGCCCCACTCGGCCTGCTACCTACCTTCAGGAATCTTTGTATCTGTCTCCCACACTCTACCAAGCACTCATTGAGGCCAGAGGATGTATTTTCTTCATATTTGCACCCTCCTCCCACAGGACCCATGCTATGTCTCACACAGAAAAAGCACACAAGGACCCTTTGTTGGATTGGACTGAATTGCATTATGTGAGTTTTCTACACACCTTTATCAGTGAGCTCAGTGGTGTATGTCAGATAAGACCCTGAGTCTTAGTGAGGAATTCTACAGTCAAGTTGGGGGCATAATCTTTGTTAGGAGCCAGCATGTTCCTTCGGAGATGACTGAACTAGGTTACTAGATATTTGTTTAGTCACCTTTTTCCTCGGTGACTGAGGAACTTTGAGATTAATGTCTGAAAAATAATATGGTAGCAAATGATCTTCCTTTCGAGGAGGATCCTTTAGAATATACATCAATAAAGTAGAAAATAGAAGAAAAATAGAAAAAAATCAATGAACCCAAAAATTTGTGCATTAAAAAGATGAACTAAACTTATAAAGCTCTAACCAAACTGATCAGAAAAAAAGAAGAAAAAAATTACCAATATCAGGAATGAGAAAGGTGGCATCACTACAGATTCAACAGATGCTAAAGGGATAATAAGAAAGACTATCAAGAACAAGTTTATGCCAATATATTCTACAACTTAGATGAAATGAACAAATTCCTCAAAAGATGCAAACTACTAGAGTTTAACAGAGAAATAATACATAAGCTGAATAAAAGTACCTTGTATGTTTTAAGTTGAATTAAGTTTGAATTCAAACTTTCCAACTAATAAAACTTCAAGCCCAGGTGGCTTCACTAATACAAACTACCAAATATTGGAGGAAGAAATAAAACCATTTATTATTCCAGTATACATCCTGAAATGAGCAAATATTATTTCAAGAGAACAGAAAAATAGAGAAATTCCTAATCTTTCTATGAGACCACAGAATTTGTCTCTGAGACCAGCATTGCCACATACCAAAACTAGATAAAGACATCATAAGAAAGGAAGAAAAATTTATAGACCAATACCCTCATAAATATTATGCAAAAATTCTATCCCAAATTTTAGCAAATCAAATTCAATAATATAATGTATATAAAATATGAGATCTATATAATAATTATATACAAAAAGATAGTGGGACTTACACCAAAAAAGGCTCTTTTAACATTAGAGAATCACTCAAGGTAATTCACCATAAAAATAGACTGAAAAATACAACCATATGATCATCTCCATAGGCACAGAAAAAGTATTTGACAAAATCCAACATCCATTAGTGATAAAAATTGTCAGAAAACAAGGTAAGAAGGGAATGCTCTCTACCTAATAGAAAGTATCTACGAAAACCCATAACTAACAAAATACTTAATGATGAATGACTGAATGCTTTACTCCTAATCACATACAAGTCAAGGTTGACCATCCTACCACTTCCATTCCTATTGTTCTGGAGATTCTAACCAATCCAATCAGTCAAGAAAAATAAAAGGCCTCCACTTTGGAAAGAAAACTCTAACTGCGTTACTCACAGATAACGTGATCATCTCTGCAGAAATTCCAATGTAATCTACAAAATATCCTAGAACAAATAAGTTAGTTTAGCATTGTTGCAGAATACAAGATAAATACTTAATAATCAATCATATTTCAGGGCATCTGGGTGGTTCAGTTGGTTAAACAATCAGCTCTTGATCTCAGCCCAAGTCCTGATCTCAGTGTCCTGGGATGGAGCCCCAAGTCAGGCTCTGTGCTCATTGCAGGGAGTCTGCTTCAGGATGCTCTTTCTTCTTCTGCCCCCCTTCCCCCTGATTGCTCATGTTCTCTATTTCTCTCTCTAAAATAAATAAATAAATAAATAAATAAATAAATATTTAAAAACCAATCAGGAGAAGTCCAAGAAGGCAGATGAGAAGGAGACCTTAGTTTCATCTGCTCCCAGGAATTCAGCTAGATAGTATTAATCATCCTGAACTCCTGCAAACTCAACAACCACTGATCTAAGAAAAGAATAGCTGCAACTCTACAAATAGAAAAGTGACCACTTTTTGCAAAATAGGAGGCTGGAGATGTGAATCTGGGGCAATATAACAGAAGATAAACCCTGGGAGGAGGGAGACTCCATAAGCTGGCTACCAGGAAGTGCTAGAGCAGTGGAGCACAAAATCTGATGATTAAATGCAATAAAAAATGGAGGCTCTGAAGGCTAGGATAATGAGGCAGAAGAAAAAATAAGTGATATAGCAGATAAAATGATGGAGAAAAAAGAAGCTGAGAAAAAGAGAGAAAAACAAATACTGGATCACAAGGGGAGAATTCGAGAGACAAGTGATAACATAAAGGAAAACAATATTAGAATAATTAGGATCCCAGAATAAGAGAAAGGAGGGGTGCAGAAGGTATATTGGAGCAAATTAAAGCAGAAAATTACCCTAACCCGGGGAAGGAAAGAGGCATTCAAGTCCACCAGGCACAGAGAACCCCCTTCAAAATCAATTAATTAGATCACACCACAACACATAACAGTGAAACTTGCAAATCTCAGAGACAAAGAGAAAATCTTGAATGCAGCTCAGGAGAATAAGTCCATATCCTACAAGATAGAAACATTAGGTTGGCAGCATACCAAACCACAGCGACCTGGCAGGCCAGAAAGGGCTGGAACGATATATTCAGGGTGATAAATGAAAAAAAAATATGCAGCCAAGCATACTTTATCCAGCTAGGATGTCATTCAAAATAGAAAGAGAGATAAAAAGCTTTCAGGACAAATAGAAACTAAAAGAATTTGGATCACCAAAATAGCCCTACAAGAAATATTAAAAGGGACCCTTTAAGCAAAGAGAGAGCACAATAGTAACACACAGCAGAAAGGAACAGAGACAATCTACAGAAACAGTGACTTTACAGGTAATACAATGCCACTAAACCCATATCTTTCAATAATCACTCTGAATGTAAATAGACTAAATGCTCCAATCAAAAGACACTGTGATCAGATTGAAGAAAAAACAATAGCTATTGATATGCTGTCTGCTAGGGACTCACTATAGACCCAGAGATACATCTAGATTTAAAGTGAGGGTGTGGAAAATATTTATCATGCTAATGGATGTCAAAAGAAATCTGGGGTGGCAAGCCTTACATCAAACAAATAAGATTTAAACCAAAGACTGTAATAAGAGATGAGGAAGGACACTATGTCATAATTAAAGGGTCTATCCAACAAGAAGATCTAACAATTGTAAATATTTAGGCCCTTAATATGGGAGCAGCCAATGAGAGAAGCCAATAAAACCTAAACCCAGCAGGAGAGGAGCAAAAATTAAGATGAGAGCAGAAATCAATGAAATAGAAACCAAAAGAACAGTAGAACAGATCAACAACACTAAGACCTGGCCTGGCTCTTTAAAAGGATTAATAAGATTGATAAGCCCCTGGCCAGACATATCAAGAAGAGAAAGGACCCAAAAAATAAAAATATGAATGAAAAAGGTAGATCACAACCAACACTAAAGAAATACATACAATTATAAGAACATATTATGAACAACTGTATGCCAACAAATTAGGCAATCTGAAGGAAATAGATGCATTCCTAGAGATGTGTAAACTACCAAAACTGAAACAGGAAGAGACAGACAACCTGAACAGGAAGGAAATTGAAGCAGTAAACAAAAACCTCCCAACAAACAAGAGTCCACAGCAGGATGGCTTCCCAGGGGAATTCTACCAAACATTTAAAGAAGAATTAATACCTATACTCCTGAAGCGGTTTCAAAACATAAAAAAAAAAAAAAAAAAAAAAAAAAAAAACGGATTGAAAACTTCCAAACTCTTTCTAGGAGCACAGCATTACCTTGATCCTAAAACCAGACAAATATTCCCCCAAAAGGAAAATTACACACCATTATCCCTGATGAACATGAATGCAAAATGCTAGCCAATAGGATCTAACAGTACATTGAAAGGATTATTCACCACAACCAAGTGGGAGTTATCCCTGAGCTGCAAAGGTGGTTCAACATCCACAAACCAATCAATGGGATACACTACATTAATAAAAGAAAGGAGAAGAACCATATGATCCTTTCAATAGATGCAGAAAAAGCATTTGAGAAAGTATAACATCCTTTCTTGATTAAAACGCTTCTCCAGGTAGGGATAGAGGGAACATACCTCAATATCATAAAAGCTATCTATGAAAAGCCCACAGTCAATATCATTCTCAATGGGGAAAAACTGAGAGCTTTTCCCCTAAGGTTAGTAATATGCAGAGATGTCTAATCTCACCCCTGCTATTCAGCATAGTACTAGAAGTCCTAGCATCAAAAGTCAGAAAAACAAATAGAAGGCATCAGAATCTGCAAATAAGTTAAAATCTCACTCTGCACATGACATGATACTATATGTGGAAAACTCAAAAGACTCCACCCCAACATTGCTAGAACTCATACAGCAATTCAACAAAGTTAACAAGTCAGGAAACAGCAGATGTTGGTGAGGATGCAGAGAGGGGGGCACCCTCGTCAATGTTGGTGGGAATGCAAGCTGGTACAGCCATTCTGGAAAACAGTATGGAGGTTCCTCAAAAAGTTGAAAATAGAGCTACCCTACAACACGGCAATTGCACTATGGTGTATTTACTCCAAAGATACAAATGTAGTGATCCAAAGGGGCACCTGCACCCCAATGTTTATAGCAACATTGTCCACATTAGGTGAACTACGGAAGGAGCCCAGATGTCCATCGAGAGATGAATGAATAAAGATTTGGGATATATATACAATGGAATACTACTCGGCCATCAAAACAATGAAATCCTGCCATTTGCAATGTCATGGATGGAACTAGAGGATATTATGCTATGAGGAATATTTCAATCAGAGAAAGGCAATAATATGTCATCTTGCTCATATGTGCAATTTAAGAAACAAAACAGAGGATCATGGGGAAAGAGAGGAAAAAATAAAACAGGATGAAATCAGAGTGGGAGACAAACCATAAAAGACTTTTAATCCTAGGGAAAAAACTGAGGGTTGCTGGAGAGGAGAGGGGTGGGAGATGGGGCATCTGAATGATGGACATTAAGTAGGGCACAGAATGTAATGAGCACTGGGTATTATGTAAGACTGATGAATCAATGATTTCTACCTCTGAAACCAATAATATATTCTATATTAATTAATTGAATTTAAAGAAAAATTTAAAAATTAAAGTAAATAAATAAAATGTTCTAGGGAGCTAAAAAAACAATTGTATTTCTATATACAAGCAATGAACAATCAGAAATGAAAATTTCAAAATACCATTTAAATAGCATCAAAATTTTGAAATACTTATGGGATAACTCTGACAAAAGATGTGAAACACTGTACCCTGAAAACCACAAAACATTAGTGAGAGAAATTAAAGAAAATATAAATAACTGAAGGGATAAATCATGTTCATGAACTGGGAGATCCAGAGTTGTTAAGATGACAATTCTCTCCCAAATTGATCTGTAGATACAATATAATCTCAACCAAAATCCCAGCAGGCATTTTTGCAGAAATTGGAAAACTGATTTAAAAATGTATATGGGACTGTAAAAGATCTAAAATGACCAAAATAACTTTAAAAAACTTGGAAATGGCATACACTGTATACTTATATCTCCCTAACATTCATATTTGAAACTCTATACTGATATGATGGTATAAGGAAGTGGAGCTTTGGGGGTTAATTAGGATTTAGATAAGGTAGTGGGGCCCCCATGAATGGGATCAGTGCTTTTATGGGTCAACAGAGACCATGTTTTCTCTCTCTCTCTCTCTCTCTCTCTGTCATGTGAGTATACAAGAAGTCACCAGACTGCAACCCAGAAAAGGGCTCTCACCAGAATGCAACCATGGCAGTAACCTGATCTTGGACTTCAAACTTCCGAACTTCTCTATAGTATTCTGTGACAGCAGCTGAACCGACTGAGACAGAAAGCTAACACTTTTCATTTCAAGACTTCTTGTAAAGCTAGAGTAATCAAGTGTTTCATAAACAGATCATTGAAACAGATTAGAAAGTCCAGAATAAATCCATAGATATATGTACAACTGATCTTTTATGGAGATGCAAAGGCCATTCAGTAGAGGAAACAATAGCCTTTTCAACAATCAGATATCCATCAGCCAGAAAGCAAGAAAAGACATCACCTCTGTGGTCTTCCTCCCAAAATAGCTGAAGTCTGGTTTCATCATGATTTTTTTTAAAAAAGGACAAACCGGGGATCCCTGGGTGGCTCA
The DNA here is from genome assembly GCF_011100685.1 of Canis lupus familiaris. Taxonomy (NCBI): domain Eukaryota; kingdom Metazoa; phylum Chordata; class Mammalia; order Carnivora; family Canidae; genus Canis; species Canis lupus. The sequence continues at coordinate 45,370,342 of NC_049246.1, read as the reverse complement.
GTGGTTTGGCGCCTGCCTTTGGCCCAGGGCACGATCCTGGAGACCCGGGATCGAATCCCACATCGGGCTCCCAGTGCATGGAGCCTGCTTCTCCCTCTGCCTATGTCTCTGCCTCTCTCTCTCTCTCTCTCTCTCTCTCTCTCTCTCTGTGACTATCATAAATAAAAATAAAAATAAAAAATAAAAAAAAGGACAAACTGAAATTGGGGGCATTCCACAAAATACCTAAACAATAATTCTCAGAACTGCAAATGTCATCAAAATCAAGGAAAGTCTGAGAAATCATCACAATTTAGAAGAGACACTCACTATAATATGATATTCTGGATGGGATCCAGGAAATGAAAAAGGACATTAGGTAAAAATCAATGAAATCTGAGTAAAACATAGACTTTAATCATATCATATTGGTTCATTCATGTGACAAAGGCACTGTAGTAAAATAAGCTGTTAACTATAAGGGAAGGTAGGTACATAGTATATGGGAATATTTCCAACTGCATTTTACAATATTTCTGTAAATCTAAGTCTGTTCTAAATTAAAATTTTATTTTTTAAAAAGGAGAATCCAGGGCAACTAAATGGCTCACTTAGGTAAGCAGCCAACTCGTGGTATAAGCTCAGATCATGAAAACAGGGTGGTGAGGAGTCCCAAGACCAGCACCATGCTCAGCAGGGAGTCTCCTTGAGATCCTCTCCCCTTTGCTTGTCCCTCCCCCTCTGCTTCTCCTCCACACTCACACACACTCTCTCTTTCTTTCTCTAAAATAAAGAAATAAAATCTTTAAAAGGAGAAAAGAAAGAGAATGAAAGAGAGAAAGAGGGGAAAGAAAAAGAAAGAAGAAAGAAGAAGAACGAAAGAAGAAAGAAAGAAAAAAAGAAAGAAAGAAAGAAAGAAAGAAAGAAAGAAAGAAAGAAAGAAAGAAAGAAAAGAAAGAAAGAAAGAAGACAATAAAGACAGAATCCACAGACTGGGAGGGAATATTTGTACAGCATATACCTGATTAAGAACTTATGTACTGAATCTATTAAGAACTCTTGAATCTCATGAATAGGGAAACATTTATTTATATACACAAAGATTTGAACAGACATTTCACCACAAGACAATAGAGATGGGAAACAGGCACATGGAAAGGTGCTTCACATCATTGTTCAATAGAGATGTCAAGTTATAGCTACAATTTAATTTGCACACATCTTAGAATGGCTGAAATGTGAAAGAGAGACCACACCCATTGTTAGTGACTCTCTGGAAGGGCTGGGCACTCATTTGCTGCTGGTGAGACCCTACAGTGGATCAGCAGTTTCTTAGAAACCTACACCTGCCATACAGCCCAAGGCTTCCCATTCCTAGGTATTCACCCCGGAGAAAAGAAAGTACACTTCCTGAGTGGCTGATACTTTTCATTTTCTGGTGAAGTTCTGACATCTTACAAAACCTTCTGACTGGGGAGACACCAACACACACACATGCTTCCCCAGCCCTGATTCTTAGAGATCCCAAGAAGCCCAGCCCACTGTAAGCCTTTGAGATGCAAACTACCAATCCAGAGCCATAGGAGACAATATTCCTCTGCCTTAATCATCCCAGGCCTAGGGACCAGGCAACCAGGGAACACCCCTATAGCTTAGAACCCACCAGAGTTCTTCACACTAGCCAGTCCTAGGCCATTTGCCCTGCCCTGACTTGCCTTTCCATGAAAACACCAATGAAGTCAGTGACCCAGGCCCTGTCCTGGCTCCTGCTGCTTCTGCCTCCTGACCAACCCTGGTGCTTCCCCATGTAGCCCTGCGTGGCAGCCCCTTTCTCTAGGACTTGTGAGTAATATAAACTTTGTTTCCCTGAGCCTCTCCTGTGTCTCCTCTTATGGCCGCACCTAAGGGACCATCATATAAAAGGACACAGAATGCTTCCATCCAAAAACCATTTGTATGGGATACGAATATTCAGAGCCACTTTATTTGAGCCACAGAAAACTGGGAACAGCACAAAGACTTATCAACATGTGACTGGATAAAGTGCGCGTTATCCACAAATACAATGCTTCTCTACAATAAATAGGAATGAACTACTACACATGAAACAACAAGGATGAATCTCAAAATAATTTTGCTAAAGAAGCTATGTCAAACAAGAGAGTCCATATTGCATAATTCCATTATGCAAAATTCTAGAAAATGCAAATTAAATAGAGTGACAAAAAAGAGAGCAGTGGTGGCTTTTTTTAGGGTGAGTGTTGTATTACCATATACCTAAAACTTACCTTTTCTTACTAGATCCCTCTTCTCCCTCAGCATCTTATTACTGACCATCCCCTAGGGGAACCCAGAAAACTTGTACTCCATCTCCAAAGGGATGGGAAAATCTGAACAAACTATTTTTTTATGGCTCATGAGCTAAGAATGGAACTTACAATTTTAAAGAACTATAAACAAACAAAGCAACAAACAAAAAGGTTATTAAACAGAGATCATATATAACCCTGCAAAGGCTAAAATATTTGCCCTTTAAAAAGGTTTGCCAATCTCTGAGGCAGCATTGTTAATTTACACAAACTAACATGTTCCCTCTTACAACACTAAAATTCACTTTTAATGTAAGGATGATGGAAAGAGTTTAATTATTCTTATCTCCCCCCCTCCAAATTTCCTGATATCACTGGCATGTTTTATAAAAGTCTATACATCCTACAAGCCAACAGATACCTTGGTTCTCATTTACTTGCAGTCATGCTAAATAAACCCATCATTATCTTAAGTTTCATATATGGGCACGTGTACCTAGTATGAGTGCAGTTTCTTCAGCTATGTGAAGATTCTGGTGGCTCTGCTCATTTCAAGGTGAGCAGAGCCCCCTTACAAAATGCTATCCTTCCCAGATATGCTTCAGGCTGTGGGTAGTCTGAGTTACATAAACAGCATGCCCACAACACAGATTCACTGAGGGCATGATCCATTTCTAGCCACTACTTAATTCAAAGGGAAAAATCAGGTTCCCACTATATGAGAAAACATGACTTTTGCAAAATTTACTGAGCCTTCAGTAAGTCTCTAATAAAATAATTAACTGAAACATGCCACCAGGTTCTTAATTTGGATTTGGATGCAATGTACTCATCAGAAATCTTACTCTTGAATTTTTCAAGACCATGTCAATCCCAGTGATTGAACCCCAAATCAAACTGGCTGGACCAACTATTTAACATTATTCAATAAGAACTATTGAATAATTGTTCTGAACTAATTGTTCAACAATGTTTCTGAAGGACATGCTCCAATAAGGCAAATAAGATGTATGAATTTGGGGAGGGATTATTACTGGCAGATGATATTGTATACCTAAGAGTCTTAGAAACTAAGAAGAGAAATTAGGAATGTGGCTAGATAGAAGATAAATGTGCAAAAACCAAAGCTATACATTAATTACTAATAATCACTTCAAAATAGCAATGAAAAATGCCCTGTTCACAATAGTTTCAAAAATAGTAATATGCCTAGGAATAAATGTTACAAGAAAAGTGAAAGGCATATAAAGTAAAATGCAAAAGTTTATTGATACATATAAAGTAAGATCTGAATAAATAAAGAGAAATACTACAATCCTAAATAGGAAAAGTTCCAAGCAAAATGATGTCATTCTCTCTCAATTTAATAAAAGCATTTTGTCATATAATCAGAACCCTATTGCTTTATTTTATTTAAAACTAGATAAAACAATTCACAATTTTGTGAAGGAGAGTCAAAAACAAGAATCACCAAAAAATTTAGAAAAACAGTGAGTATGAGCATTACCTTACGACATATTAAAACAGACTATAGAGCTACTACAATAAAAATATGATACTGGCACATGAGTAAATAAATAAATCGATGGAACAAAACTGAGAGTTCACAAATAGAGTTCAAAAGAGTAAATAAATCTGGAAATTTAAAATATGATAAAGATGCATTTCAACAGATAAAGAATGGTTTCTTCATTACATGATGTTGGATCCTTGTACCATATAAATTCTTCACTGTAAAAAATGTATTAACCCTGGAGGAATTAAAAATACTAAGACATAGTATGGAAAAAGTGTTTATATATCTCAGGCTTGGAAAGACCTAAACAAGGTGAAATCCAGAAATCACCAGGAAAAACGGTAACAAGTTTCGCCAACCAAAAATGAAAACTCTATATGACAGAAGATAAAGAATAGTCAAAAAATATTTGCAGTACATAAAAAGTGTTAATATTAGTAGTCCTACTACTCAAAAGACTTACACTCATTTCTCTAAAAAAGACAAATGGCCCTAGAAAAAGGACTAAAGAAGGTGAATACATAATTCCCAAAAGATGAAATCAAATGGCCAATTTATCTATGTAGAATATTTTTTTCTTTTCTTTCTTTCTTCTTCTTTTTTTTTTTTGTTTTTTTGTTTGTTTTTTTTTTTTTTTGGTTAAAAGAGTTTTAGAAGTCTGACAACATTTGAAGCTGGAGAGGATATGGAAAAACTAGAGCTCTCATGTACTGTTGACCAAAGTGTCAGATTGTTCAATCTTTTGAAAGCAATTTGTTGAATTGGTTATAAGATAATATGGGTGTACCATTTGGCCCAACAACCCCTACTCCTAAGGATATGCAGCCTATACAGACAGAACAGCAAGACTGTTGAAATGTGAGAATGCAAACAAATTATTTAAAAATGTGTAGTATAGTCTTGCTTATAAAGGACACAGTGGGGAAAAAGATTAAAAATCTATCGGTATGGATGAGTTGAATGAACCATGGTGTATCCAAAGTAAAGAATTTTATGTAACTATTAAAAAGAATGCAACAGGGGCACCTGGGTGTCTCAGTCAGTTAACTCTCTGCCTTGGGCTCAAGTCATGATCCCGGGGTCCTGAGATGTAGGCCTGCATTGGGATCCCTGCTCAGCAAGGAGACTGCTTCTATTTTTCCCTCTGCTGTCCCCCTCCTTGTGCTCTCTCTCTCTCTCTCTGTCTCAAATGAATAAATTAAATCTTTTAAAAAAGGGATGCAACAGATTTTTATGGATTGACTGTAAAGATGTTCATAATTTATTAGTTAGTGAAGAAACCAAGGTAAAGAACAATAGGTACAATCCATTATAGATTTTATTTTAATAAAATAGGTGTGACAATTTACATTAAATATATGCATATACATAAAATAATTTCAGAAAAATGGGAGAAATACCATACAAAATATCTAAGGGCAATTCTATAAGGCAATACGATTATTCCTATATGGGACAACTGGGTACTCAGCAGTTGACTATCTGCCTTTGGCTCAGGGCCTGATCACAGAGTCTCAGGATCGAGTCCAATATTGGACTCCCTGCACTGAACCTGTTTCTCCCTCTGCCTATGTCTCTGCCTCTCACTCTCTCTGTCTCTCATGAATAAATAAATAAATAAATAAATAAATAAATAAATAAATAAAAATAAATAAATAAAATCTTTAAAAAAAAAAAAAAGGATTATTCCTGTATGGCAAAATCTATGACATTAGATCTCTTTTTAAAAAACTGAAATTTCAATTCTTAGTGTGTTTTTCAGTAGTTGCCAAAGGATAGTACTACAAAATGCACCCTAGAAATTATATACAATTATATCAATTGTATACAAATACATGTCAAAGAGGGCAGCTTTATAAGACTTGCTAATGCATGAATCAATGAATTGGCACAAAAGAATTCTTTCAACCAGGAAAAAAAATCTCCAAATGCAAATGTCAAATCTGGGGTTCAGGAGTGTAAATGTCAAATCTGGAGTTCAGTGGGAATCTTATTTTTTTTCTAATGTCCAAAGCCAGATTATTCTTACTACACAAAAGAAGAGGTAACTTACCTTTGGCAATGTCTTTCCCTCCTGGCAGTTGATGCCTCCAATGAAGACCATGTTGGGCATCACAGGTTTGGGATAGTCCAAAACAAAGTCAGCTCTTAACAACCAAATTGACGTATGGCTATAGAGATCATAAGGCGTGACAGCTGTTTGGAGAATCTCAGATGCAACTTCTAAAGGAGTTTTTAAAAAATAGTGGCAAAATAAATGTTCCTCCAGGTGGAAGATGTGATTCCTCACTCTCTCTCTGAAACTCATGGCATCTGACAACATGGAGAAAGGTCTAGGAACATAAGAAAGGGGACTGGGGCATTGTGTGCTTTCCTCAAAAAAATGGCAAAATAATCCCCTGGTGAAGACCACAGATGGGAGTGAAAAATACTTGGCTACAATTAAGCCACACACATCAAAAGGATCCAGAAACACTGCATCAAAAGAACTCTCCTTTATGTATTCTACTAATTTTGGATCACTAAACAAATTCTTACAATGTAAAAAAAGGTGTTCAAGACTGTCTTTTAATGGACTTAAGACCAAAAAAAGTGAGCTTTGCTGCTGAGTTTTCCACTGAGAATAAGAGAAATTCTTGAACATCTGATTCAACTCCTCCAGATTGTAAGTTGTGGAATAAGTCTTCACCGTAAAATTGGAGGATTTTCCCAGTTGCCAACTCACCTCTGGTATGATTAAAACCAACTCATGCCCTCTTTGGATGAGTTGCTCCACAACCAAACGCATGGTAAACCAGTGGCTCCCATCCATGGGTACTACCAGCAGCTTGCCTGCCTCAGCAAAGCCAGATGTCAGCAGGAGACACACACACAACAGAGGAAAGCCAGTCAAAATTGTGGCAGCCATTGGAAACCTGCAGTCCAGGGCAATCCAGCTGCTTGGGTTCTGAGCTGGTGTAATAGAGGCAGTCCGTGGAAGAAGTACAGGCACAAAGCCCGCCCCAGCGGAGGGAGTGTATTTACACAGTCATGAAAAAAAAAAAAAAACTACACTCATTGCCAGTGATGCCCTCCTAAGAACGATAATGAATGGGTAGCATTTGCTGACAAACATGCTTCTAAATTTTCCAGACAGCAGTACCATTTGATCTTTGCCTTGGACAAAGATCATGCACTGTATGGCATGTCGATGCTCTTTTGGAAACAGAATTATTAGGCAATGTTTTGAGGACTCAGAGTGATAAAAAGGAAAGTAAATATCAATTAAAGTGATTTTTTCCAATTTTTTCCAAGGAAAACTTGGGTTATCTTCAGGATACATAAGACAATTTTGCCCAGAAAGAGATTGGCATCCCAGTTTCCAAGGAGGACATGAAGTCACTTACCACTAGCGTCCTCATGGACAATGGAACTGTATTCACAAGAGCCTCTAAAAAGCCTGGCATTGCCACCGGTTTTTCCACTTCCAAACCCTTTGTGGGCTACAAAAGGTTAAGAGTGCCAAATCCTGCCTCCATGGACCATTCTAGGAATTGATAGATGGAATAGGACTGTCCTCTATATTCAGTCACTTTCCCTACACACATCACATGCAGTGGGGTGGTCACTTGCCTGAAGCTTGCCAGAAGCACTCTGCTAGGCATCCTCTCTCTTTCCTCTGGGCTTCTGCATTCCTCTGTCTAGACCTCTCTGCTGAAGGCTGACCTAATTTGGCCTGCTACCCACCTGCAGGAATCTTTGTATCTGTCTCCCAAACTCTACTGAGCACTTGTTGACGCCAGAGGGTATATCTTCTTCATAGTTGCACTTTCCTTCTACAGGACCCATGCTATGCCTCACACATGGAAAGCACACAAGGACTTTTTGTTCCACTGGACTGGATTGCACTGTGTGAGTGCAATTATGGGTGGCTTAAGTGGTGCATGTCAGATAAGACCCTGAGAAACATTTACTGAGGGATTCTAAAGCCAACCTGGGGGCATAATCTTTGTTAGGGGCCAACATGGCTTCTTCTGAGTTGCCCAAACTACTACTAGACAAATAATAATATTTGCTTAGTCACCATTTATATCAGGGACTGATGGACTTTCAGATGAATGTCTAAAAAACAAAAATGAAGGCACATGATCAATCTTTCTGGATGGCTTACTTCAGAATAGATATCAATAAGATATAAAATAGCAGAAAATCAATGAACCCAAAAGCTGGTTCTTTGAGAAGATGAATTAACCTGATGAAGCTCTAGCCAAACTGATCAGAAAAAAAAAAAGAGAAGAAAAAATTATCAATATCAGGAATGAGAGAGTTGGCATCACTACATATTCCACAGATGTTAAAAGGATAATAAGAAAGAATACCAAGAACAAATTTATGTCAGTATATCTACAAGTTAGATGAAATGGACAAATTCCCCAAAGATGCAAACTATTAGTTTAACGGAGAAATATTACATAAATTGAGTAAAAATAATTTGTATATTTTAAGTTGAATTAACTTTGAATCCAAACGTTCCTACAAATAGAATTTCAAACTCAGATGGCTTCATTGATACAAGGTACCAAACATTGGAGGAAGAAATAAATTATTATTCAGAATATATCCTGAAAAGAGAAATAATATATTCTAGAGAACAGAAGCAAAGAGAACTTCCTAATCTTTCTAGGAGGCCACTGAGTTTGTCTATGAGACCAGCATTGCCACATACTAAAACTAGATAAAGACATCAAAAAAAGAAAAATGTAAAGACCAGTACTCCTCATAAATATAAATCAAAAATTTGACACAAAATTTAGCAAACCAAATTAAATAATATAAACTTATATAAAATATATTTTATCCCAGGAATACAAAGTTGTTTTATCAATAGAAAATCAGTCAAGGCAATTCACCATATAAATATATCATGCCTATAGAAATGATTATATGGTTTAGAAAAATATATATATACACACATATATATACCATGTATATGGTATATAAAGATATATAATAATAATATACAAAAAGTAGTGGGTCTTATCTCAGAAACACAAGGCTCTTTTATCACTAGAAATCAATCAAGGTAATTCATCATATAAATAAATCATCCTTATGAAAATGATTATATGGCTTATAATCATTTCCATAGGCATTGAAAAGGTATTTGACAAAAGCTAACATCCATTCCTGATAAAAATTGTCAGAAAACTAGGATCAGAAGAGAAAGTACTATACCTAATAAAGAGCATCTGTGGAAAAATCCATAACTAACAACGCACTTAACGATGAATGACTGAATGCTTTACTCCTAATCACATACAAGTCAAGGATGACCATCCTACCACTTCTACTATTGTTCTGAAGATTCTAACCAGTGCAGTCAGTCAAGAAAAATAAAAGGCCTCCACTTTGGAAAGAAAACTCTAACTGCCTTCTCCACAGACAACATAATCATCTCTGTAGAAATTCCAAGGGAATCTACAAAATATCCTAGAACAAATAAGTTTAGCATTGTTGCAGGATACAAGATAAATACTCAATAATCAATCATATTTCAGGGCATCTGGTGGCTCAGTTGGTTAAGCAATCAGCTCTTGATCTCAGCCCAAGTCCTGATCTCAGTGTCCTGGGATGGAGCCCCAAGTCAGGCTCTGTGCTCATCATGGGGAGTCTGCTTCAGGATGCTCTTTCTTCTTCTGCCCCCGCTTCCCCCTGATTGCTAATGTTCTCTATTTCTCTCTCTAAAATAATTAAATAAGTACACATTTATAAAAAAAACAATCAAGAGAGGGTCCAAGAAGACAGATGAGAAGGAGGCCTTAGTTTCATCTGCTCCCAGGAATTCAGCTAGAGAGTACTAAATCATCCTGAACTCCCACAAACTCAACCACGGATCTAAGAAAAGAATAGCTGCAACTCTACAAATAGAAAAGTGACCACTTTTTGCAAAATAGGAGGCTGGAGATGTGAATCTGGGGTGATATATCAGAAGATAAAACCCCCCCGGGGGGGTGGGGTGAGGCAAGATGGCAGAAGAGTAGGGTTCCCATGTCACCTGTCCCCACCAACTTACCCAGATAACTTCAAATCATCCTGAAAACCTATGAATTCGGCCTGAGATTTAAAGAGAGAATAGCTGGAACGCTACAGAGAGAAGAGGTTTTGCTTCTAACAAGGTAGGAAGGTGGTGGTGGGGGGGATAAAAAAGAATCAAGTGGGGGAGGGCCTCCCCAAAAAGCCAGGCTAAGAGGGGCAGGGACAGCCTCAGGGCAGGAGAGCCCTGCCCCGGAGAAGCGGGAACTTTAAAAATCCGCACCGGATTCTTCCCCGACAGAAAGGTGCTTAGCAGGGAACCCGGGCAGAACCGCAGGAGGGGCATTGGGGCCTCCAGGTACCTGGGGTCACTAAAGAGGAGGGGCACCCTGGTTAGATTGCTGCACCACGCGGGCTGAGCTCTGTAAAGGCCTGGAGTGCGCACCCGGTGGAGCCTCGGGAGCAGCTCAGGGGGTGGCTCCCTGTGGAAGGGGCCAGCCAGCCGGCAGTAGGATCCCAGCAGCACAGGGCCCGGAGCCCAGGGCACCGGGGGACACAGCCCTGGACCCTGCGCTGCCCTTGGCACAGGCAGAGGCAGGGAGGGCACAGGACAGTCAGGATGCTCCTGCTGCCGGATGGCCCCGAGCTGTGCAGGTCAGCGCCCCCTGCCCCCTGGAGCATCCAGGCCCTTGTGGACTGGGAGACTGTGGGAGTCACTGCAGGAGCTGACTCCAGGGCTGGAGATCTGGCCGCCTCCAGTGGTGTTGTTCCTCCTGGTGTCACCCTGTGCCTGGGACAGAGTGGGCTGCCCGGGGACAGGGGCCTCATGGGGTAAACAGCTCCCACTGAGCCGTGCACCTGGCAGGGGGCCGGGCAGCTCCCTCAGGTGCACACACCTGAGCTTCAGCACAGCAGGCCCCTCCCCCAGAAGACCAGTTGGAAGGACAGGGGAAGAGCAAGTTCTTGACTGAGAAGCACTGGAAAGTTCCAGGGGAAGTCGAGGGAATTACAGTATATAGAACCAAAGGGTACCTCTCCTTTTTTTTTTTTTTTCTTTTTTTTTCTTCCTTTTTCCAGTACAACTTGTTTTTAGCCACTGTGCACTGAGCAAAATGATGAGAAAGAAGAACTCACTACAAAAGTAAGAATCAGAAACAGTCCTCTCTGCCACAGAGTTACAGATTTTGGATTACAATTCAATGTCAGAAAGCCAATTCCAAAGCACAATTATAAAGCTACTGGTGGCTCTGGAAAAAAGCATAAAGGATTCAAGAGACTTCATGAGTGCGGAATGTAGATCTAATCAGGCCAAAATTAAAAATCAACTACATGAGATGCAATCCAAACTGGATGTCCTAATGACGAGGGTTAATGAGATAGAAGAAAGAGTGAGTGACATAGAAGACAAGTTGATGGCAAGGAAGGAAGCTGAGGAAAAAAGAGAAAAACAAAAGACCATGAGGAAAGGTTAAGGGAAATAAATGACAGCTTCAGAAGGAAAAATCTGTTTAATTGGGGTTCCAGAGGGTGCAGAGAGGGACAGAGGACCAAAAAGCATATTTGAACAAATCATAGCTGAGAACTTCCCTAATTTGGGGAGGGAAGCAGACATTCAGATCCAGGAGATAGAGAGGTCCCCCCCTAAAATCAATAAGAACCGTTCAACAGCTTGACATTTAATAGTGAAACTTGCAAATTCCAAAGATAAAGAGAAGATCCTTAAAGCAGCAAGAGACAAGAAATCCCTAACTTACATGGGGAGAAATATTAGATTAACAGCAGACCTCTCCACAGAGACCTGGCAGGCCAAAAATGGCTGGCAGGATATATTCAGGGTCCTAGATGAGAAGAACATGCAGCCAAGAATACTCTATCCAGCAAGGCTCTCATTCAGAATAGGAGAGATAAAGAGCTTCCAAGATAGGCAGAAACTGAAAGAATATGTGACCACCAAACCAGCTCTGCAAGAAATATTAAGGGGACTCTGTAAAAGAAAGAGGAAGCCCAAAGAAATAACCCACAAAAACAGAGACTGAATAGGTATTATGATGACACTAAATTCATATCTTTCAATAGTAACTCTGAACGTGAATGGGCTTGATGATCCCATCAAAAGACACAGGGGTTCAGACTGGATAAAAAAGCAAGACCCATCTATTTGCTGTTTACAAGAGACTCATTTTAGATCTAAGGACACCTACAGCCTGAAAATGAAAGGTTAAAGAACCATTTACCATTCAAATTGTCCTCAAAAGAAAGCAGGGGTAGCAATCCTCATATCAGATAAATTAAAGTTTATCCCAAAGACTGTAGTAAGAGATGAAGAGGGACACTATATCATACTTAAAGGATCTATCCAACAAGAGGACCTAACAATCATGAATATTTATGCCCCTAATGTGGGAGCTGCCAAGTATATCAATCAATTAATAACCAAAGTACGGACATACTTAGATAATAATACACTAACACTGGGAGACCTCAGCACTGCACTTTCTGCAAATGACAGATTTTCTAAGCACAACATCTCCAAAGAAACAAGAGCTTTAAATAATACACTGGACCAGATGGATTTCACAGATATTTACAGAACTTTACATCCAAACACAACTGAATACACATTCTTCTCAAGTGCACATGGAACTTTCTCCAGAATAGACCACATACTGGGTCACAAATCAGGTCTCAACCGATACCAAAAGATTGGGATTGTCCCCTGCATATTTTCAGACCACAATGCTTTGAAACTTGAACTCAATCACAAGAAGGAATTTGGAAGAAACTCAAACATGTGGAGGTTAAAGAGCATCCTGCTAAAAGATGAAAAGGTCAACCAGGAAATTAGAGAAGAGTTAAAAAGATTCATGGAAACTAATGAGAATGAAGATACAACCATTCAAAATCTTTGGGATACAGCAAAAGCAGTCCTAAGAGGGAAATACATTGCAATACAAGCATCCCTCAAAAAATTGGAAAAAACTCAAATACACAAGCTAACCTTGCACCTAAAGGAACTGGAGAAAGAACAGCAAATAAAACCTACACCAAGCAGAAGAAGAGAGTTAATAAAGATTCAAGCAGAACTCAATGAAATAGAGACCAGAAGAACTATAGAACAGATCAACAAAACCAGGAGTTGGTTCTTTGAAAGAATTACTAAGATAGATAAACTATTAGCCAGCCTTCTTAAAAACAAAAGCGAAAAGACTCTAATTAATAAAATCACAAATGAAAAAGGAGAGATCACAACCAATACCAAGGAAATACAATTTTAAAAACGTATTATGATCAGCTATATGCCAATAAATTAGGCAATCTAGAAAAAAAATGGACGCATTTCTGGAAAACCACAAACTACCAAAACTGGAACAGGAAGAAATATTTTCAATGTTTGCATATGTATGTATACACACACACACAACAGGATGATCAATGAAAGATTCAGGCATAAAAGCAGGTTAAAAACCTATGGCATTGTGGAATAGAAATACAAGCTCAAAGAGATAAAGGAGTGATGGTTGAATGTCAGAATGAGCAAACCGAACAAACACACCCACTCTTCAACCTGTCCTGGAGACAACCTGTTCAATCTGTAGACATCCCAGACTGTGAGGAAGCTCTTTCTTATAAAAACGACTCAACGGCTGCTCCCTGGTCCTGATTTATTTACTCTGACAGTACAGAATGGATTCTAATGGCATTCGGATCCCAACTTACTAGCTTCTAAAATTTCATATATCTGAAACACAACTCTTGAATTCCCTCCAGAAGCTCACCTTCTCTTCTAGGCTTTCCATGTGGTAATGATACTTCCATCTACTTAGTATTTCAGGTCACAAAGTGTACGAGGCATCACGCTCCCACAGCCCATCATTTACTATTCAGGGTTCAATCAGAGACATGAGGCCACCAAAGATTCATGTACTCAAGGATTTGGGGGTTTTTTCGTTAAGATTTTATTTATTTATTCATGAGACACACACACACACACACACACACACACAGAGGCAGAGGGAGAATCAGGCTCCGTGCAGGATGCCCACTGTGGGACTCAATCCCAGGACCCCGAAATCACATCCTGAGCTGAAGGCCGACACTCAACTGCTGAGCCATCCAGGTGTCCTTAGTCAAGGACGTGTTACAGGGATTTGATCCAACACTATGTGGGAGCTGATTGCACAATTTCTAGAAACAGTGTGATGCTGGAGCTTAAGGACAGCAAGGTGTGTCTTCAGAAAGCATGGGTGGGTGTGAAGTGGGGGAGAGCAAGGACAAGCTGGGACCCACAAGGATGAGCTAAAACCCATGAGAAGGGACTAGACCCCTGCAGTTGTGCTCAATGCCTCCAACCTTGATGATGTGAGTGTCCTGTAGGAGAAGCTGGTGCTCTTCCTCTCAGAGCTAAACACACATGTCCCAGGTGTGGGGAAAGCTGAAGGAGGAGCCAGCGAAGGGCAGAGCAGTTGAAGGTCCAAATGCTATTTCAGGCAAGTGAATTGAGCCTGCAGATAGGGGACGATGTGTCTGAGCCAACTAAATCATCTGTCCTGAGCATCTGCGTGTAAGAAAACACTAATGGCTGTGCTTCACTTCTACACTATCATTTCAAAAATGATATGATAAAAATACCTGAGACCTACCCTAATCAGAAACATCCAGATTGTTTGATCTTTTGAAAGCAACTTGTTGAATTAACTTAAAAGGTAACATGGGCATGCATTTGGCCAAACAACCCCTACTCCCAAGGACATTCAGCCTACAGAGAGAAGAGCAAGAATGTGGAAATGTGAGAATCTAAAGCAATTATTTAAGTAGATTTAGTGAAGTCTTGCTTATAAAGCACACAGTGGGATAAAGCTTTAAAAATCTATCACTATGGCTTAGTTGAAAGAACTATGGTGCATCCAAGTAAAGAATTTTATGCAACTATTATAAAGAATGTGACGGGGGCCTGGATCTCTGGGTCAGTTAATTTTATGCCTTGGGCTCAGGTCATAATCCCAGGGTCCTGGGATGTAGCCCTGCATTGGGCTTTCTGCTCAGCAAGGAGCCTGCTTCACCCTCTCCTTCTGCTGCCCTCTCCTGGTACTTATTCTCTCTCTCTCTCTCTCTCTCTCTCTCTCTCTCTCTCTCTCTCTGACTCAAGTAAATAAATAAAATCTGAAAAAAAAAAGGCCACAGATTTTTATGGATTGACTATAAAGATATTCATTATTTATTAGTAAATGAAAAAAGCAAGGTAAAGAACATTAAGTCCAATCCATTACTAGATTTTATTTTAATAAAACATGTGAGAGAATATACATTAGATATATGCATATAGAAAAAATAATTTCAGAAAAATGGGAGAACTACCATACGAAACTTCTAAGGGCCTTTTCCTCAAAGGATGGCATTAGTTATTTTAAAAAGTGAAATTTCAGTTTTAGTGTGTTTTTCAGTAGTTTCCAAAGGATAGTACTACAAAACCAGCCTAGAAATTATATACGATTATATCAATTGTGTACATATACGTATCAAACAGAGCAGCTTTATAATTTGCTACAGCACGAATCAATGAATTGGCACAAAAAGAATTCTTTCTACCAGGAAAAATTTCCAAATGTGGGAAATGTAAATGTCAAATCTGGAGTTTAGTAGGAATCTTTTTTTTCTTTTCCTTTTGTGTGTGTGTGTGTGTGTGTGTGTGTGTGTCCAAAACCAGGTTATTCTTACTAGGCAAAAAAGAGGTAACTTACCTTTGGCAATGGCTTTCCCTCCTGGCAGTTGATGCCTCCAATGAAGACCATGTTGGGCATCACAGGTTTGGGATAGTCAAAAACAAAGTCAGTTCTTAACAGCCAAATCGACATATGGCTATAGAGATCATAAGGTGTGACAGCCTTTTGGAGGATCTCAGATGCAACTTCCAAAGCAGTTTTTAAAAAATAGTGGCAAAATAAATGTTCCTCCAGGTGGAAGATGTGATTCCTCACTCTCTCTCTGAAACTCATGACATCTGACAATATGGAGAAAGGTCTAGGAACATAAGAAGGAGAACTGGGGCACTGTGTGGCTTCTTCAAGATAATGGCAATACAATCTCCTTGTGAAGCCCACGGATGGGAGTGAAAAATACTTGGCTACAATTAAGCCACACACATCAAAAGGATCCAGAAACACTGCATCAAAAGAACTCTCCTTTATGTATTCTACTAATTTTGGATCACTAAACAAATTCTTACAATGTAAAAAAAGGTGTTCAAGACTGTCTTTTAATGGACTTAAGACCAAAAAAAGTGAGCTTTGCTGCTGAGTTTTCCACTGAGAATAAGAGAAATTCTTGAACATCTGATTCAACTCCTCCAGATTGTAAGTTGTGGAATAAGTCTTCACCGTAAAATTGGAGGATTTTCCCAGTTGCCAACTCACCTCTGGTATGATTAAAACCAACTCATGCCCTCTTTGGATGAGTTGCTCCACAACCAAACGCATGGTAAACCAGTGGCTCCCATCCATGGGTACTACCAGCAGCTTGCCTGCCTCAGCAAAGCCAGATGTCAGCAGGAGACACACACACAACAGAGGAAAGCCGGTCAAAATTGTGGCAGCCATTGGAAAACTGCAGCCCAGGGCAATCCAGTTGCTTGGGTTCTGAGCTGGTGTAATAGAGTCAGTCCGTGGAAGAAGTATAGGCACAAAGCCCGCCCCAGCAGAGGGAGTGTATTTACACAGTCATGAAAAAAAAAAAACTACACTCATTGCCAGTGATGCACTCCTAAGAACGATAATGAATGGGTAGCATTTGCTGACAAACATGCTTGTAAATTTTCCAGACAGCAGTACCATTTGATCTTTGCCTTGGACAAAGATCATGCACTGTATGGCATGTCGATGCTCTTTTGGAAACAGAATTATTAGGCAATGTTTTGAGGACTCAGAGTGATAAAAAGGAAAGTAAATATCAATTAAAGTGATTTTTTCCAATTTTTTCCAAGGAAAGCTTGGGTTATCTTCAGGATACATAAGACAATTTTGCCCAGAAAGAGATTGGCATCCCAGTTTCCAAGGAGGACATGAAGTCACTTACCACTAGTGTCCTCATGGACAATGGAACTGTATTCACAAGAGCCTCTAAAAAGCCTGGCATTGCCACCGGTTTTTCCACTTCCAAACCCTTTGTGGGCTACAAAAGGTTAAGAGTGCCAAATCCTGCCTCCATGGACCATTCTAGGAATTGATAGATGGAATAGGACTGTCCTCTATATTCAGTCATTTTCCCTACACACATCACATGCAGTGGGTGGTCACTTGCCTGAAGCTTGCCAGAAGCACTCTGCTAGGCATCCTCTCTCTTTCCTCTGGGCTCTGCATTCCTCTGTCTAGACCTCTCTGCTGAAGGCTGACCTAATTTGGCCTGCTACCCACCTGCAGGAATCTTTGTATCTGTCTCCCAAACTCTACTGAGCGCTTGTTGACGCCAGAGGGTATATCTTCTTCATATTTGCACTTTCCTTCTACAGGACCCATGCTATGCCTCACACATGGAAAGCACACAAAACTTTTTGTTCCACTGGACTGGATTGCACTGTGTGAGTGCAATTATGGGTGGCTTAAGTGGTGTATGTCAGATAAGACCCTGAGAAACATTTACTGAGGGATTCTAAAGCCAACCTGGGGGCATAATCTTTGTTAGGGGCCAACATGGCTTCTTCTGAGTTGCCCAAACTAATACTAGACAAATAATAATATTTGCTTAGTCACCATTTATATCAGGGACTGATGGACTTTCAGATGAATGTCTAAAAAACAAAAATGAAGGCACATGATCAATCTTTCTGGATGGCTTACTTCATAATAGATATCAATAAGATATAAAATAGCAGAAAATCAATGAACCCAAAAGCTGGTTCTTTGAGAAGATGAATTAACCTGATGAAGCTCTATCCAAACTGATCAGAAAAAAAAAAAGAGAAGAAAAAAATTATCAATATCAGGAATAAGAGAGTTGGCATCACTACATATTCCACAGATGTTAAAAGGATAATAAGAAAGAATACCAAGAACAAATTTATGTCAGTATATCTACAAGTTAGATGAAATGGACAAATTCCCCAAAGATGCAAACTATTAGTTTAACGGAGAAATATTACATAAATTGAGTAAAAATAATTTGTATATTTTAAGTTGAATTAACTTTGAATCCAAACGTTCCTACAAATAGAATTTCAAACTCAGATGGCTTCATTGATACAAGGTACCAAACATTGGAGGAAGAAATAAATTATTATTCAGAATATATCCTGAAAGAGAAATAATATATTCTAGAGAACAGAAGCAAAGAGAACTTCCTAATCTTTCTAGGAGGCCACTGAGTTTGTCTATGAGACCAGCATTGCCACATACTAAAACTAGATAAAGACATCAAAAAAAGAAAAATGTAAAGACCAGTACTCCTCATAAATATAAATCAAAAATTTGACACAAAATTTAGCAAACCAAATTAAATAATATAAACTTATATAAAATATATTTTATCCCAGGAATACAAAGTTGTTTTATCAATAGAAAATCAGTCAAGGCAATTCACCATATAAATATATCATGCCTATAGAAATGATTATATGGTTTAGAAAAATATATATATACACACATATATATACCATGTATATGGTATATAAAGATATATAATAATAATATACAAAAAGTAGTGGGTCTTATCTCAGAAACACAAGGCTCTTTTATCACTAGAAATCAATCAAGGTAATTCATCATATAAATAAATCATCCTTATGAAAATGATTACATGGCTTATAATCATTTCCATAGGCATTGAAAAGGTATTTGACAAAAGCTAACATCCATTCCTGATAAAAATTGTCAGAAAACTAGGATCAGAAGAGAAAGTACTATACCTAATAAAGAGCATCTGTGGAAAAACCCATAACTAACAACGCACTTAACGATGAATGACTGAATGCTTTACTCCTAATCACATACAAGTCAAGGATGACCATCCTACCACTTCTACTATTGTTCTGAAGATTCTAACCAGTGCAGTCAGTCAAGAAAAATAAAAGGCCTCCACTTTGGAAAGAAAACTCTAGCTGCCTTCTCCACAGACAACATAATCATCTCTGTAGAAATTCCAAGGGAATCTACAAAATATCCTAGAACAAATAAGTTTAGCATTGTTGCAGGATACAAGATAAATACTCAATAATCAATCATATTTCAGGGCATCTGGTGGCTCAGTTGGTTAAGCAATCAGCTCTTGATCTCAGCCCAAGTCCTGATCTCAGTGTCCTGGGATGGAGCCCCAAGTCAGGCTCTGTGCTCATCATGGGGAGTCTGCTTCAGGATGCTCTTTCTTCTTCTGCCCCCCCTTCCCCCTCATTGCTCATGTTCTCTATTTCTCTCTCTAAATAAATAAATAAATAAAAATTTTAAAAAACAATCAGGAGAGAGTCCAAGAAGACAGATGAGAAGGAGACCTTAGTTTCACTGCTCCCAGGAATTCAGCTAGAGAGTCCTAAATCATCCTGAACTCCTGCAAACTCAATCACGGATCTAAGAAAAGAATAGCTGCAACTCTACAAATAGAAAAGTGACCACTTTTTACAAAACAGGAGGCTGGAGATGTGAATCTGGGGCAATATATCAGAAGATAAACCCTGGGAGGAGGGAGACTCCATAAGCTGGCTACCAGAAAGTGCTAGAGCAGTGGAGCACAAAATCTGAACTTTTAGAAGTCTGCTGGAGATTAGAAGGCCGCCTTTTTACCTCTCATCCTCTACAAGGGTGAGGTAAGACCTCAGGGAACAAAAGCCACAGGGAGCAATTGGGAGCTGGTTACTTAGCCTGGCCCCCTGGCAAGGGAGCTGCAATACCCCCCCACCCCCCAGGGCAGACACTTGAGTATGAACACAACAGGCCCCTCCCCCAGAACAACAGCAAGAACATCCAGCCAAGACTTTGTTTACTGAACACTGAGAACTGCAAACACCCAGCGCTGAGGGAATATAAGACCTAGAATTCATGGGTTTTATCCCATTATTCTTTGTCTTTCCATTTTCTTTTTTTCTTTCTTTCTTAAGATTTTATTTATTTATTGAGACACAGAGAGAGAGAGAGAAAGAGAGAGAGAGAGGCAGAGACACAGGCAGAGGGAGAAGCAGGCTCCATGCAGGGAACCCCACGTGGGACTCGATTCCGGATAACCAGGATCACACCCCGCTAAACCTCTGCGCCACCGGGGCTGCCCTATTTTTCTATTTCCTTTTTCCATATCTTATTTTATCAAGTCTTTTTATAAAATCTTTTTTAATATTCATGTTTACAGTATTGTCATTATATTTGCTTTTATTTTTGTATATATCTAATTTTTATTTCTCTTACAATTTCAGATGCAGTTTCTTCTAACGCACCAAAATACACCCAGAATCTAGTATATAGATTATTCTGTTCTGTTCTCGTCACCTGTCTGATCATATTTGCTATGATTTTCTTCATTCTTTTTGGTTCTTTCTGTTTATTAAAGTCTTTTTTAATTTTCATCTTTGTCTTTAATTTTATTTGTGTGTGTGTGTGTGTGTGTGTGTGTGTGTGTGTGTTTCTTTCTTTACAATTTTGAGATGTAGTTTCTTCTAACAAACCAACCAAAATACATTCAGGATATAGTGTATTGCTCTGTTCTGTTCACCTGTCTGTTTATATTCCTTCTCTTTATTTTTTTTTTTTTGTCTTTTAATGTTCATTTTACAGTTACATTCTATCTTTTCATTGTATTTTTTGTACATTGATCAGTTTTTCTTTGGTCACAATTTTGGGATCTCGTTTTCTAACAAACAGACTAAAATTCACACAAGATCCTGGTACTGCTCTATTCTGTTCACCTGTCTGATTATATTCCTTTTTTGTTTGCTTGTTTGTTTTTTGTTGTCTCAAGACTCTTCTTATTTGTTTAGTGTATATTTCTCTGGGGTCCTTGTTGCCATTTTAGTATTTTGTTCTATTCATCAATTCTTCTCAGGAGAAAATGACAAGATGGAAAAACTCACTTCCAAAAAGAGAACAAGAGGCAGTACTGGCTGCTAGGGACCTAATCAGTATGTACATAAGTAATATGTCAGAACTAGAATTCAGAATAATAATTATAAAGATACTAGCTGGGCTTCAAAAAGAGCATAGAAGACTACAGAATCCCTTTCTGAGAAAATAAAAGAACAAAAATCTAAATAAGTCAGAATCAAAAAGATGATTAATGAAATGCAATAAAAACGGAGGCTCTAACTGCTAGGATAAATGAAGTACAAGAGGAAATTAGTGATATAGAAGGCAGAATGATGGAGAATAAAGTTGAGAAAAAGAGAGAAAAACAAAACTGGATTCACCAAAGGAGAATTCAAGAGATAAATGGTACCATAAGGGAAACAATATTAGAATATGGGATCCCAGAAAAAGGAAGAGAGGGGTGCAGAAGGTATATTGGAGCAAATTCTACATAGAACTTCCCTAATTTGGGGAAGGAAAGAGGCATCCAAGTCACCAGGCACAGAGAACCCCCTTCAAAATTTATAAAGATCCATCACACCCCAACATATCATTGTGAAACTTGCAAATCTCAGAGACAAAGAGAAAATCTTGAATGCAGCTCAAGAGAAGTCCATATCCTGCAAGGTAGAAACATTAGGCTGGCAGCAGACCTAACCACAGCGACCTGGCAGGCCAGAAAGGGCTGGGACGATATATTCAGGGTGATAAATGAAAAAAATATGCAGCTAAGCATACTTTATCCAGCTAGGATGTCATTCTAAATAGAAAGAGAGATAAAAAGCTTCCAGAATAAATAGAACTAAAAGAATTTGGATCACCAAAATAGCCCTACAAGAAATATTAAAAGGGAACATTTAGCAAAGTGAGAGCAAAAAGTAACACACAGCAGAAAGGAACAGAGACAATCTACAGAAACAGTGACTTTACAGGTAATACAATGTCACTAAACCCATATCTTTCAATAATCACTCTGAATGTAAATGGGCTAGATGCCCCAATCAAGACACAGGGTATCATATTGAAGAAAAACCAATAGCCATTTATATGCTGTCTGCTAGGGACTCACTATAGACCCAAAGACACCTCCAGATTTAAAATGAGGGTGTGGAAAATATTTATCATGCTAATGGATGTCAAAAGAAAGCTGGTGTGGCAAGCCTTACATCAGACTAATTAGATTTTAAACTAAAGACACTAATAAGAGATGAGGAAAGATACTATGTCATAATTAAAGAGTCTATCCAACAATTGACTGAGACAGAGGACTAACACTTCCTAACACATTTCAAGACTTCTTGTAAAGCTAGAGTAATCAAGTGTTTCATAAACAGATTGTTGAAACAGATTAGAAAGTCCAGAATAAATCCATAGATATATGGACAACTGATCTTTTATGGAGATGCAAAGGCCATTCAGTACAGAAAACAATAGCCTTTTCAACAATCAAATATCTATCAGCCAGAAAGCAAGAAAAAACATCACCTCTGTGGTCTTCCTCCCAAAATAGCTGAAGTCTGGTTTCATCATGATTTTTTTTTTTTTAAAAAAAGAACAAATTGAAATCAGGGGCATTCTACAAAATTCCCAAACAATATTTCCCAGAACTGCCAATATCATCGAAATCAAGGAAAGCCTGAGAAACCATCACAATTTAGAGGAGACACTATAATATGATATTCTGGATGGGAACCAGGAAATGAAAAAGGACATTAAGTAAAAATAAATGAAATCTGAGTAAAATATAGACTTTGATCATATCAATATTTGTTCATTAGTAGTGACAAAGGCACTGTAGTAAAATAAGCTGTTAACAATAGGGGAAGGTAGGTACAGAGTATACGGGAATATTTTCAACTGCATTTTGCAACATTTCTGTAAATCTAAGTTTATTCTAAAATTAAAATTTTACTTTTAAAAAGGA